>NC_143205.1:12770000-14212500 GCF_051530095.1 Phoenix dactylifera
TCGGAATGCTCTAGGCTTCTCCCTCTTACTAACCTAGAGAACTCTCCTATTGTAGTCAACCACATACGAGGCCATCCAATCCGCAGCTTCATTAGCCTCTCTATAGACATGCTTAATTTGGAATGCAACATCTCCATCTACCATGACTCGAATATTCCGGAGCAATAAGTGGCAGCCACCCATGTCATCAATACACTTCTGGATCTAACCAATCACCATAGCCGAGTCATCCTCAAGCAGGACTGCACTGGCCCACAGAACATGCCCAATTTGACACAAACCGGCCCAAGCAGTTCTTAGCTCCACCCCAAAAACATAGATGTCAAAAATCTAGTACCCACTAGCAACAACCATCCTGGAAATTGGACTTTTCTATCTAAAAGGTTTTTATCACATTCTATCTAAAAGCTTCAGAGTATTTAAAAAAAAAAAAATTCTTAATTTCTAACTGATGGAAATTGGACTTTTCTATATCCCATATGAATTTTTGTTTTTCATTAAATATGAAAATCTTATATTTATAGAAAAGTGATATTCTCATCTCTCTTTTTTAAAAACTCCTACTTTTTTTCTTTTTTTATTTTTTTATTGACTATACTTTCCTTCCTCCTCGTTTCATTAACCAAACCAATTCTAAAATCACCATAATACAATTCAATAAATTGGCTTAACCAAGTATGATTCGAAGACTTAGCTCATAATATGCATCGACTTGCTTGAATGAGAGGATGTGCACTTGGTTCGATCATGCAAGTATCGCCAACCAGAAAAACATCAAAAAAAGGTCACAAGATATGTTTTTAAAAAATCTAAGTTTGGATATTATGCAATATCTAGAAATTATTCCAAGATTTATTTGCTACAATATATTTTTGGTTTTGTTGAAATATATTTTTAATTCAAATAAAATGTGAAATTTTACACTAACACGGCTTTTTTATGTAACTATTTATAATTTATTTTCTAAATTATATTTCATCTGAATATTATTTCATATTTGCTATAACCAAATGGCTGAATCGTGAAAACCTAAGAGTATTCCATTTCAAAATTTAGCAACACTAGAATACTTTCAGTATGATTCTTATTTTAATTTAATTAACTAATGCAATTAGTGTTTAAAATTAAAAAAATTGGAATATTAAGCCACATTTACATAATTTATTATTTGTTTATTTATTTGCATAGTTTGAGGTTAAAGTGGATCGCCACAACTTGAAATATATTTTAAAAAATATATTTTTAGTTACAAATTTCTTCAGAATGCGCGAGTTACAAAGTCCACGTGTGCATCGCTTACTGTTTCGGCAAGCGACGGTGTTGGTTAGGCGTGCCCGTTAACCTCAGCCCTTCTATTTCTTGAATTCTTTCCCATCATAAAAAGAAAACGAAAAAGAAATTAAGAGCGACAGGAGAGAGAGAGACGGCGAAAGGCGTTATGGGGAAGGAGCTGACGGAGGAGCAGGTGGCGTCCATGCGGGAGGCGTTCTCCCTCTTCGACACCGACGGTGACGGCCGGATCGCGGCGTCGGAGCTGGGGATCCTAATGCGCTCCCTCGGCGGTAACCCGACGCAGGCCCAGCTCAAGGAGATCGCGGCGGCGGAGAACCTGACCGCCCCCTTCGACTTCCCCCGCTTCCTCGACCTCATGCGCGCGCACCTCCGCCCCGAGCCCTTCGATGGCCAGCTCCGCGACGCCTTCCGCGTCCTTGATAAGAACGCGACCGGCGCCGTCGCGGTCGCCGACCTCCGCCACGTCCTTATCTCCATCGGCGAGAAGCTCGACCCCGCCGAGTTCGACGAGTGGATCCGCGAGCTCGGCGTCGCCCCCGACGGCACCATCCGCTACGAGGAATTCATCCCCCGAATGGTCGCCAAGTAGTCATCAACGATCTAACCCTAGGATCCGATCTGATCCTCTCTCTGAGTACGCCTTCTCTTTTCCTTGTTCCTCGTCTCACCCAGATTTGCTGGATTAGGATTTGCTAGGTCATCGGGATCTGATGTTTTTTAATTTCTTTGTGTGTATTCTGCGAGATCTTTGCGGTGCTTGGGTGTTTGATTCCAACGATGAATGCTTGGACCCATAAAGTTTGAATCTTTTTTCAAGTGTGGCTTATGGATTGCAAGTCTATGTAGTTGATTAAAGATGAGAAATTTTTATGATTTTTGTTACCAAGACTATTCTGGTGAAGAAATCTGAAGTGTGTTTTCTGTTGTTTCTGGTTTATTGATTACAAATAATGGAGAAATGGATGTCAGTTACTAATGCAGGGAATTTTGATGAATTATAGTATTGCAAAATGAAACAAATACATTAAGCATTTGGTCGGTTTGGGGTTTGTTTCAGATATAACCAGGCTAATTTCTTGTCTCGACAAAACTAGGCATGTTTCATTTGACATAGTACATATACTTGATGTCATGCCTGCCCATCTTGAGTACAAGTTTCATATTACCAGTTCAAGAAACCATGCATATTTCCATATAATATGATCATATTATTTGAAATTGGAAAATATGAATTTTGCTTATGAGATCAACGTCCAAGAATCACATTAAATGGAACAAATCACCTGTAAACTCTTCTTCAAGGTTTATGCTCTTGAACCTTATATTCATGCCATAAGATCAATTAAATCAGGTGCCTGAATGAAAATATACCATGATAAGATGAATGGCACTTGCGTGAGTTTTAATGGAAATGGAGATACCAAAAAAAAAAAAATCAACATTTAGAATAAAACTCATTTTAAAGATAGATGGAGGGATCGATATGATATTGTTTTCATAGTAGTAAACGTTTTTCCTACTTGATCTTCTAGAGTTCTTCATTGTTGTGCTATGTTATCTTATCTGTGTAAGATCACCTAAGAACACCAAAAATTCTTTTTTGTCCGATCAAGCAAAAATTTGCATAAATTATCTACCTGCCTGTTGATTGTGCTTCTAGGTTTCAGGGAAGGTCCTTCACTTTCTGAAAGAGTAGCCTTTTTAGGAATTTGGCAGGTAGCACTCTCGAACAGAAAATTTGATGGTCATACCTTTAACTATAAAGCTGAACCAATAACAGCAGGACAAGCCTTGTTTATTGGTTTAGTAATTTTGAAGATACATCACCTCCAATCTGATCACTTGAAGAAAAATATTAGTGAATGAGTTGTTGATGTGTATTATAGTCTGTTCACTGTGGGTATTTTTAACTGCATTCTAATGAGTCCTGAGTAATCTGATTGGATAGGTACGTTTTGCATGTAATTGATTTTTCTCGCAATCTAAATCTGTACGGTCTTCCATTTTTGGTTTAATGGTTATGTGCTTGTTCTTTCACCTGTTCTCGTTCTCTAAATTCAGCTAAAAAATCTCATGCCCTCCTAGTATTCCCACATTCAACTTCTTGCGACCTGCTTCCTTCCTGTGTTTATGTGAATTTTCACTGAAATTTTTCGTCCTTTTTTTGTCAATAGAGTCTTGATGTCTTCGTTTGCTTTTCTTTTGGTTTCATGCCTTTGTCCATTCTTACCAAGTAATAATTGCTTTCTGCCCCTCTTTAAGAAAGTCTCCATACATAACATCAAGCTCAACTATACAAACACGCTTTGCTGCTTCTAGTGCGAGGTCATTGAAAGATATCGTTCCAAGGTATCATCAGGCGTATGTTCAACTTGTAGCTGTTTTCTGGATCTGTTTTATGCTGATTGATCATAATTGGACGATTGCATAGGAAACAGCAAAGAGAAACATGATGACATTTCTAGTTCTAGAGGATTTGGCCTGGAATGGAATCCACTAGCAAGGTGGAAACAAGAAAGCCAATTTCAGTAGAGCTCCTTCGAACATTTTACTGGTCAGACCAATCTTACGACTCCCCTGGGCGGGTGATGGAGGCATCCAATGCCTGGTGTTTTTGCTAGTTACTGTTTATCCCCTGGACCAGTCATGGAGGTCCGGTGCTCGATGTTATTGCTAGTTACTGTTTAAACCTCGACAGTCATGGAGGCATCTGGTGTCTGATGTTATTGCTAGTTACTGTTTAACCCCTGGGTCAGTCATGGAGGCATCCACTGCCTGTTGTTATTACTAGTTACCGTTTACTGTTGCAAAATTTTGATATTACATTTATCTTCTGCTAATAAATTTCTGTACAGGGAACCTCACAAGAAAGCCTATTTGGACCCTTTTCTGCCGATACCTTATAGAATTATGTATTGAAATTAGGTTTATCTTTTGTTAAGTTTTTTGAGACAAAGGGGAAGCATTGCAAGGCTACTGAAACCTGTAAGGTGAAAAGGGGTGTCTTTCCAGCCAAACCAAGGACCTGTTGCCAGACTAACAAGGCTGATGGTACTAATAATAATTGTGATGAGATGATAAAAAATTCAATTTTAGATCAGGAGAACTTGGAGAGAACAATGCATGGTGAGCATGTCCATATCTAGGAGATAAACCAGCATTTAGTGGAGTGTATTGAGGCTAGATGATGCAGGCAAAGTTATTGCTGTTTGTAATTAAAGTTGTTTTAACAGAGGTATTCAGGTTGATGATCATTTTGCATTCAGGGAAGGAACATGGAGAACCACTGAGGTGGTAGCACAGTTGGAATGAGGCCATGTTTCTAACGAAGTGACCGAGGTTCGAAACGTGCGGGCGTCGATGAAATACAGGGACCGGATGCCTTCCATCTGGGTTGCCCATTGGGAGCGCTACTGGTCCTCTGGCACTGAGGTGGTGCTGGGGTGATGTACTTACACGCGGGCTCGCCCGTGCTGGTGGGGAGGGCATGAGAAACTTTCTATCTGCATCGGACATTTCTTGATGAAAGAGGGGTCCAGTGGGGGTTGCTATGCGGGTGGCGTTAATTGCCCTCCCCCCCCCCCCCCCCCCCCCCCCCCCCCTCCTCCCTAAGGGACATGGAGAGAGAAGGTTGTTTGGGTTGACACTAATGTGCTGCCGTTTTTCCATGCACATGCATGCGTGCCTGAGCATGCACATAGATTACAGATCAAAGGTTTCATCCACATCCGATGAGGCAAGGCACCTATTTTATAACAAGAGATACACCAGGATATGGAAAACCAAAAGGTCATGAACCATTAGATCTCAACTGTGGGAACTTGTGGGAGACATCTGATAGAATATCTATCAGATTGTATATCTCATTGTTAATAATAAAAATCATAAATGCAAAATAGATAGCTGGAGAAAATCTCCATCTCTTATTTCCATAAAATGCAACCATACATGGATATTGTTATTCATCCAAACAAGCATTGATTTCAATCCTTATGGTTGGAGCTAAAACTATGTGAGTCTTGCCGTGGGGCACTTGGGATTGCATGGAGGACAGGCAGCTTCACACTTCTTCCAGGTTTCATAACACTTGCCGTCTACCAAACAGCGAATACCAAAGCGGAAGTCTTCCATGCATGAATCTCTAAAGCATGGTATCCACGGCTCTGATTTATTTTCATTTTTGATACCTATTGGGCCTAAAGTTGGTGACCTCTCATCCATCCTTGGAATTCCTCGGCCTATAAAACAAAAAAAATAAGATGAAGTTAGGTTTTAAAAATAATTAGGATGGGCTAGATCGAAGGATAAAAAATTGTTGCTTACAGCCATGCCAAAAATTCTCGAGATATTGCTTTTGCTTTTATTTTTTTATTTTTTATTTTTCTCTGTATACGGTAGGTAAGGTTGTGTACATGTGAACTTCTCCAAATCCCATGATGATGAGATTTTTCTAAGAGATATAATAGAGACAAAATAACTAAGTTTTGATCTTGGATTCTTTTTTTATTTGGGTGTCAACTCAATGAGATAGTGCCGGATGATTATATTAAGAAATATTAAAATAAAATCTTGAAAAGGAGAAGAGAGAGATAGAAGAGGAACAATGCTATTTTGTGGAATACATGCAACATACAATCCATGCCTGCCCAAATATACTTTGAATCTGCCTGCATTTTGTGTAGGCCCAAAACAATATTATTTAATTTTGTATGTATTGCATGCATGCATGTACTAAAATGGATGCTCTGCTTGTGCAAAACTTTTTATTCACTACGTACGTCATATTAATAATGTTATTGATAAAGATCTTTATTTTAGATAATATGTAAGGCTCTTATTTAATACGATTCTTTATCAAAATATAATAATATAATTTCATTAATAAAAAGTTTGTTAGCTTATTAAACTATATTAAATAAAGAACTTTTAATTAGTACTACTAAATTAATATCGAAATTAATAATATTATTAATAACCATATTTGTTTAATATATGTTAAGCCATGCCAAAAGTTCTTGAGGCATAGCTTTGCTTTCATTTTCTTTTCTTTTTTATTTTTTTCTATACGTGAGTGTAAGGCTATGTATATATATGATCTCTCCAAATCCGACAAAGATGAGATTTTTTTAAGAGATATAATAGGGACAAAATAACTAGGTTTTAATCTTGAATTCTTTTTCAAAATCAGACAAAATTTGGCAGGGGACCCTGTGTTTCCCCTTCATGTGGCCTCCTTATGGGCACTGGGTGCCTCACGTGCCCCGCGCAGGCGGAGGCGTGACATTTGGTATTAGAAGTGAGGACGACTTGTCCGATGGTGGGAAGGGTGTGAGGCCCAATAGATTTACATCGGAAAGACTCATTTCAGAGCCTGGGCATATGAGGCAGGTGTCTCCAAATCCTGCAGACACTTTTTGGGTAGAAAACAAAACCGGAAAGAGGTGAAGGACGCTTGCGTGAAGCTCCGGAACCGGATAATATCTGGTAGGGAAGCCCCGCGGTCCTCCCTCATGTGGCCTCCACACGGGCACTGGGTGCCTTGCCAAGATGGGGGCGTTGGGTATCAACCCATTGAGATAGTGCTGGATGATTATATTCAAAAAAATATAAAAATAAAATCCTGGAAAGAAGAAGTGAGAGATAGAAGTGGAACAATGCTATTTTTGTGGATAGTGTCGCATGCAAATACATGCAACGTACGATCCATGCCTGCCTAAATATATAGTGGCCATCGATAAATATATTGTTGTGACGACAAAGGGTGGACTCGTGCTTTTACATATTATTATTCACAAAATAAAATTTTTGACATAGGGAGGCTATTAAGTTGAAGCAATAATTTGACCTACATTCATCAACAGTAAAGAATCCTGCAAGAATGAAGAAAAAGAGAGCAATGCGCACAGCATCCATGGCAGGCAAGAGGGTATAGAAGAATTGTAGACAGACATGAGGCCTTTTATAGATGTTCTTATGCTTTTAAGAATGGTGTAAGAAATATCCATTTTTTACAATTGATAATATCATCAAAGATTTGCTACAATATTTTGCTAACTTTTAATAATTTTATCACAAATAAAGAAATCATCAAAGATATCGTGGCTAACTTTTAATTATGTTAGTTCCATGTTCAATATAAAAAAGGTGGGTGCAACGGGGCAGCGGGTTGCTTAGAATCTACTTGCCTTAGGGCAGTGGATGGCCTAATCTTGTATACATGCTATTATGATATTCAAGCAGCCAAAAAATATTGTTTTCTAGTAAATTTTGAAAAATTAATTACAGGATCCTATAAGGGAAATTACCTTTATTATGATTGCGGCTATTTAATTTTTAAGCCTAGTTTGTGCATAAAATAAAAAACAAACACATATAAATTACATCATAGGAATCAAAAGTATTACAAAATACATGTTTAGTCTCTACTCCCTACATTACAATGAAATCAAAGACAACTGGAATAAAAGTAGTCAATCAATTCTATCCAAAATAGGAATAGGTTGGGTTATAGACTTTCAGATTAGAAGTTCATTTCATGCCAGACCTGATAGGGCCGGATTAGTGTTATTTGTATAACATGGTTTTTGACATTGAAAAAAACCCAATAGTTTGCATAGGTTAGTACTTACATGGTACTTTGCCAAAACACTTAAGTAAAAGATTTTTTCATATTCAAATTTACATGTATAACCTCATAAATTCATTTTTTGTAAATACCTTTATCAATTATTCCTTATTGTATGCTTACCGTCGATGCCACAGTACTCTAGATGATGTTAGTTTAACTAGCATTTAATTAAAAAATTTCTGCATATATATCTTACAAATCTAAGATTGCATGTAAACCCTTTATATATTATTTCTATTCTTATTAAGTATATTTCAACCATTTCAATTTTAAACAGCTCGCTTCCTCTTAGAAGACATGTTGACTATAAGTCAGATACCAAAAAAAAGAAGAAGATATATACCTAAATAGTGAATTTACAAGGATAAATACATATATTTGAAAAGCCCTAACCAATGGGCTTTTACCCAACTTGACTGGTTCTCTCTTTTACCATGTTAAGCTTATTTTCTTCCCCAGACACCCAGGGCCCGCCGTAATTGCCATGCTCATATATTTAATACCCAGTTGGCAAAGAGTGATAGAAACTCATACAACCATTCACATACCACCATTTTTGAAGTCCAGGAAATACGAGCCCTGTTGTTCTCAGGTGGAAGCAGATTCATATACAATAGGAAGCCTAGTTATTAGTGCACTCAGATTTTTCTAGTTAAATGCATTTGAAAATAATATCCAAGGACTCCAAACTCCTAACACATACCAACTCAATTGACTGAACCAAGATTTATGATGCTGATGCATACAGACCATACCAAACTGGTACATATTACAAAAACTGGTACATGATACGAAAAACATACCAAAATTCAGTATACCGAATGGTCACTCATACTAAACATATCTGTAATAAAATGATACCAGTACGAGATCCACCTCTTAGTGGATATAGAATTTGGATTGGAACTGAGTTCCACACAGTCTGGGTTCAGGTATGGCTATGCCAGAAGTGGCTGAACCCAACATGAACCCTGTTTATCCCATAGCAAGCATCAGACATATATCAAAAATAATTGCCATTACCCATACGACAAGAACACACTACTTTAGCCAATTGAAAACGAAAATGGGGTCAACCAAATGTCAGCTATTCAGAGCATCCGAAGGGCTGTCCTATTTTCGTAAAAAGAAACAAAGGCACAAATTTCATTCTCTAACAAGGGAACTCTCCATTCTGATCCAAAATTCCAAGGTAAATCAACTTCATTATAAGCATCCTTCAGGCTGAGGAGATTAAAACCTAAGCCACAAGAGTGCTGGCGGTGGTGGATTCGCTGCAAAAAAGCAAAGCAGGCAGGCATTAAGAATGCCAGAAGCAGTAAGTGACGATAAACATGAGTCGGTATGATGTCTCAAAATGTTAATGGGCAATCACATATTTATTATAATCAAGTTCATAACAAACATAAGCAAAAAGTCAGAAACAGTTAAATGCCAAAGTTTGGAAAAGCTTAAGAAAATGTGGTAATCAAGTCCCGTCATCCCAAAACCATTAACTAAAACATTACAAGAGAAGGTGGACTGCAACAAATTAAGAAAACTTGCTTCCAATGAATTTATAGACTAGAAAATCATAATGATCCATCTGTAGTTATGATCCAGTTGTACACGGCCAAGCATGGCATCTCAAATCTCATAAACACGTTGTCTAACATATCAAATTTCAAAATCAATATAGTTACATATCTATATGATGCAGAAGATGCATATCTACATAATGGTGCCACAGGTTCATATATCTATATGATGCAAAAGCATATGTGCATGTTGGACATATAAATCCATATAAACAAAGGCATGTATGCACATGATTCATGACGGATCAATAGATGTCTCAAAGCAAGATAAAATTTTATGTTGCATCAGAGGAATTTTTTCTTTTTATACAACAAACAGGGTTGAACCCAGAATCTTCTATGATGGAGAGTCAGGTTTTGACCAGCTGAGCTAAAAGTTCCCATGTGAGATTGAACTAATACAAAAACATCCATCACCAACAGACTTAATTATTCAATGGTTTGCTCAAATATCCTTGATGATAGAACCTGCCTACTTGCGAAAGACATTTGGATATAAATGTTGCCTTGGATACATATATGCAATTCAGGAACAGGATGTGTACACCGGGAGGAGATAAAGATAATTATCCCTAAATAAGTCTAGCATTTCAGGCACAAAATAACATAAAATGCAACAGCAAGAAATCCCTATTTGAACAATAAAAACTGGTTGATGGTGCTTAGAAAAGCAATGAATGAACACCCTGAGAACATGAGAGCACTAAGCAACTAAAATATTGTGTGACAAAAGCCTCTAGCTAGGATTTTAGGCAAATTGGGATGATTAATTGGATTGTGGAAAAAGAGTCAGCTCCAAATTTTCCTGAATCTAAACAAACTATGAAAAAGCATATCCTTGTAATTATTAAAAAAAAATATTGCTCTTTTATGAATATCTGAGATACTAGAGAACCATGATTCTAAGATACAGAAAGTGACGTGACTTGCAAAGGTTCAACAGAATTTTGTGTAATCATTACAACATTCCTACTGGTAACATGAAATCAAAAACAGACAGCAAGATGACTGGTCATGCTTCATTAAACAAAGATTGCTTGCAGCTAAATTTTGCAAATAGATAATGTCACTTAAATTCGATAAATACTTTTTGATAGAGTTTCGTAAAATCTTCCCAAACCATGCCAAGTCTCAAGCTTCCTACAATTTGCCTAAGGTCCAGAAAAAATAAGCAAACAAGCATAACAGAAAACTGCACCAAATTTGAGTTCAATAGCGTGTTTATGAGAACTTGCAAAATCCATAATTCACTTGCCTCAAACCACAGGACAGATAATTCAAGATCAGTATCAGATCTGATTGTATGCTAACCTGTTCCTATACATGCTTTTTGTTCTTATCTTAGTCCCACAACCAGTCAAAATAACTAGTGTGAGAAAACAGCCAAAAAAAAGAAGTAACAAAGGGGCTTTACCTAAGAAAACTCTCAAAATTTCCAACTAATTTTACACAAGAACCAGCTGTATCTAGCACAAATGTCATATAAACCTAACAAGCACCCTCTACTCTCAAATTTTTAAAAACACCAAGTGACTTATGATTTAATAGGGTTCTTCTCAGATAAAAAGTAATGGAAGGATCAAGATAATTTATGTCAGGTTGAGCACAAGATGCTTATGTAATATGAGGATTTAGGATGGCTGGAGACATTAATATACACTTGTTACGAACCAACACATAGAGTAAGGTGGGTCAATTGATTTTGAATTAAAACAAATATTATTTGATTATTAAAAAACAATGTTAGCCACTCATGAGAAGGTTTTAAAAAACAAAAAGAAGCCATGCAGCATTTGTTTCAAACCCCCAAATGAAACAACGGAACAACAATAGAGTATCTTCCAAGTGACTACAAATGTTATAATTATTTCCACCAAAGAGGGTTTAAAATAATTCAAAAAATCATTCAGCTTATATTTTAAGCAGATTAGATTCAAATACAGATCTAAACAAAGTGAATAGATGCAAAATGAGATAACAAATATCTGCCAAGGCTGGCAAAGAAATAAAGAAATCCAATTATACAGATGCACAAAATCAGTTTACAACATCCAACAATTTCTGGATAAAAATAGGTTATCAATCATCTTAACTCCTGCGGTACACATAATAGAATTCTCAGCATTTAAAGTGCATGTGCAAACTCTTCATTGATTGACTTTCTTTTTTATTTTCTTTTAACAGTCTCCATCTTTGCACACTTCAAACATCTCCATGCTTCATTACATATAAAGCAAAAATTTGTTGACAATGTTAGAGGAGACAGTGCAAACATCACACTGCCAAGCATTGGATTAAACCAATATTTATATAAATATAGGTGAATTTTATTAAAAAAAACAGATATCACTAAAGGCATGTTGGAAGCTTCTAATTCCAAAAATCATGATTTTATCTTCTTCTGAACTTAAATTCGAATTTTGAAAATTGGAATTGTTCAGGAGATGTAAGCAGAAAGAGAATGATAGGCAAGGGAGGGAAAAAAAGAAACATAATATGGTAAGGAGACAAAACACCACTTTTATGACTTAGGAGCTTTTATGCAATTTTATGGTACAAACCAATACCTAGTATTACATAACCATAACATGTAATTCTCGCAATGTTTGAGATCATGAAACTTCATAACAATGTCGTGCATCCAAGCATGCGCTATGAGACCATTATTAATAAAAGACTTACAAAGACTTTTTCCCACATTATCAATATCCAATTCCTAGTGTGCTTGAATCTTGAAATGAAATAGTAACTTTTCCTTGATTGAAAACACATGAATTCAAAACTATGTCCTTCAAACTCTAATTATGCCCATGAATTGATACATCTATAGAATCTATAGAAGACTCTGTAGAATAAAGGCATGCACCCCTTACCATGACACTTAGATTTCACAGATCCCTGGATTGAGATTTAACACCACATTTTTTTTACTGCACTGCTTAATGCATTTGCTTTCTAAGTAATGCAACTATAAATGAGCTTTTTACAAATCCACCCAATGGCACAGATTAATCACCTCTCTTATACATTTACGTAAAGAAATACCACGACTCTATCACAATTCAATTTGCAAAATTGAAAGCAAAGTAAACCAATTTCATGAAATTGTTGCAGCGAAAAATTCCTCCTTTTTTCATATAAATCAGCCAAACAGAATACAATATCAGGCAACACCAATTGCAATTGCGCATAATATTTGTTAGCAAACCAATACAACCTAAACAGAATAGCAATTAACGGAAGAAGTGAAGAAAAGAGCGGAGAAAGAACTCACTATTTCCAGACGGGAGGGAGCTTCTTGGTCCTCTTGTAGTAACGAGCCAAGCGGTGGATCCTGCTCTCCACAAGAATCAGCCTGAACTTGGAATCCTTGTCCTTCCTGTTCCTCTCCAAGTGCTTCCTGATTGCCACCGCCTTCTTAATCAAATGGTATAAATCCTCTGGAATCTCCGGACCAAACCCTACCAATGACGCACATAAAAATTACAACTTTATACCAAAAACACTATAAAAATCCAAACAAAATCCAAACAAAACAAAAACATAATACCATGAGCCTTGAGAATCCGGAGAATCTTGCTCCCAGTGACGCTCTTCACCTGGGCAATACCATGAGAATCACGGAGAATAACACCGATCTGCGACGGCGTCAGCCCCTTCTTCGCAAACTTGCAGATGTTCTCCTCCACCTAAAAGATCGAACGTATCCAAAACCCAATCAAAACCAACAAAAGAAAAGGAAAAAAAAAAAAGCTAAAATTGAGAGAAAGAGAGCGCTTGCTCACGTCCGGAGCGGAGATCTTGAGCCAGCTCGGAGGAGTCCTCTTGTACGGCAACGCCGACGAGGAGATACCCTTTCTGCGACCCAATAACAAAGAGATCAGGGAGATGGTATAAACGAAGAAGAAGGAGACTGCGAGGTAGAGGAATTGGAAGAAGAAGGGAGGATACCCGCGGCTGTGCATACGACCCATGACGGCGGCAGTGGCGAAGCTCCTGCGGTTCTCTCGATTTGGAGTGAAGAAGAAACCTAGCAGGCGGCTAGGTTTTGAAATATATATAGGAGGAGAAGAGGAAACCCTAGCCGTCGGATCTCTCTCCCCACAACTCTTAAAGCACTACAAACCCTTATACTCATCTCACGAACCGATCATTACGCGATCTAACGGTGGATTCGCGCGAAGGAAGGTGGATTCTTCTTTCGCGCGAAAGATGCAGAACCCCTGTTCTATTGGATTTCGCCGAGAATCCACCCACCCCTGTTCTATTGGAGAGCCCAACCCACCCCTGTTCTATTGGATTTTGCCGAGAATCTACCCGAGAGAGGCCAACCCACCCCTGTTCTATTGGATTTTGCCGAGAATCTACCCGAGAGAGCCCAACCCAACATGGATCCCACTATCTTAAGAGTCCATGGGAAGCCCATACTCCCTGCGTTTATCCAAATTTCCCATATCCTTTAGCCTATAATGGTAGAATCCTCCCTGAACCACTCGCAGAAAATGGAAAGAGTTATAATCCTACACTCGAGTAACTATTCTTTCTTTCTTTTTCTTTTTTTTTTTTGGTACAACAGCTGCTCACATTGCTCTAAGATGAGTGCAACCATCAAGGAGCTGCTACAAAATACGTCCAAAGGATCTCTCCTAAATAGTGAGGAGCGAAGAAGGTAACTCAGTTTGCAGCTCTATCTGCCTTCCGATACACAAATGAGTCACAGTCTCTCGCTATTCTATGGATATTTTTGAGAAATGGGTGGCCATTGCCCCTCTACTTCGTATGAATTCTCACTTCATATCACCTTTTCTCAAAATTGTCTTATATTTTCAATGTAATATTTCATTGACTCGATTACCTCATGTCTGCGTACATAACTGATGCGGGTACCATGATAGGTTTGTCTTTCCTTCTTGAAGTCTAACAAGTTGGAAGACCAATCACGTCTAATCCAATTATAGTTTTATCCTCAAAATACCAGGATATTTTTCAAACCGATCAAAGTAATAAACTTAATATTTCATCCATCTTTGTTCCCCTCACGTTTTTGTAAAAGACCGACGTGTGTGTTTCTCATATGCATGCACATCTAGATTGATGTTTGATAGGTTAATCAAGAGAAGAATGCACTTGAGTCTTGAGATGCCAATGGCAATGTGCTTTCGTAACAGAATTCTTGTAATTTGAAAAGTCAATTGTTTGCTTGCCTGGGGTTTTTGTCATCCCTAACTTTTTACTTAATAGGATCTTGGGAATTATTATTAGAATTTGAGAATCTTTGTTTATCAAAAGAATTTTTTGAGTACATAACTTTTAAATATTGAAATTTGCATGAATACTCTTCCAAAATTGATATTTGCATTTACATCCTTATAAAACTTATTTTGTAAGTATATCTTTCTCTTTTCTCTCTTTTGTTTTTTACATATATATACCTATGACATCTAAGTCATTAAGAAATTAACCGTTTAAAATTGAAATAACTTAAATATCATTAATAGGTAGACATACAAAAGAAAATATTTATAAGTATATATATATATATATATATGTAGATAGCAACTTTACAAGGATATTTATATAATTTCACATATTTAGAGGGCTATAAAAAATCTAATTTTGTTTTTATCTATTTCATCTTATATTAACACTCATATTTGTCTACTCCTTAATATCTTATGTGAAAATATAGCTTAGGAAAAAAAATAGATCTGACGATTATATTGTAATGATCAAACTTTATTTTTACTGCTATGCTCATAGGTGGAAGAATAGTACTACTAAGGAACTAAACTTGTTAACATAGCAATAGATGGTGGATGGCGGATAAACTTTCACAACAAAATTATATAATAGGCAATCTTTAGTCGATGTCAATGCTAAATTTTTTGTAGCTGTCATTCTATTTGCTAGGTAGTTAAGAAGTAAAAGAATTTAATTTAATTAATTAATCAATTGTGTATGTATGTATACAGAAGTCATAAATACACATATTAAGAATTAGATTACCAATTATTTTGGCATCATCCCACAATGACATCCACTGCGGCCATAATTTGGCATTTATACTCTTCATCTAATTATTATTCAAACTAGAAATTGCAACTTAATACACACCTTAGGGAGGACTAAACTCTTTCTTTACACTGATATCACAATTTTTTTTTATTATTCATTTTAATACAAGATGGACGAACCCATTATTAAAAAGAGTCCCATTACAGCTTTTGGGTTTCCACATAAAAATGCACGTTATACGATAGGAAAAAAGCTTGCTCCATGCGATTTTCTATAGGCTTTTTGTTCCCGTTCCCATCTTTCCTCCATCTTCTCCAATCTCCTTCTTTTCGATAATGGCCTTTGCCGCCTTCACCCATTCCCCCTTCGCTTTTACCTAGGGCAGCTCAACTTGCTTCATTGACGCTGGCACCGCGCCCTCTCCCTCACTGTCCTCATCACTGAGGATAGCTTCGCGAACCTCGTCTCCCATCGCCTCCTTACTCAATGTCGTTCTCAGTTCCCTCCTACCTCTGTTAAGTTAGCAGAAGATAGTGGACAGAAAATGCAGTAGAGTTGCGAGGTTAGAAAAAAAACTTGAGAGATTTTTGAATACTTTAGCTGCTACTCAAAGTATGTTTTTGATTATATTTTTTTGCTTTTATAAACTGCTTTCAGCTTCTCATATTTATATACCTATATAGAATTTTTTAGATATAATTTTCTAGACAGAATGTTCCTCATGATTCTTCATACTTGAAGACTAATCAATCATCTTTTAGGTTCTTTCACATGATTCTTCATCCATCATCTTCTAAATTCTTCCATATGATTCTTCATCCATCATCTTCAAGTTCTTCCATATGATTATTCATGCTTTCAGAAAATTACAAATTATTTTTTCCAACACCCTCTTTTAATTTGTAATTTTAGTTGCTTCTTGAAGTTCTCAAATTTTTTACTTGTGACAACTTTAGTAAGAAAATCTGCTAGCTGAGAGTCTCTGTTGATAAACTCCAAGCATATCTCTACTTTGTATACCAAATCTCTTATAAAATGATGCTGAAGTTCAATATGCTTTGTCCGGTATGAAACGCTGGATTTTTTGTCATTGCTATGGCCAACATGTTGTCGCAATGAATTATTGTTGGCTATGATTGAACTTGACGTAAATCTGAGAGAATTCTTCTTAGTCATACTACTTCACAAGCAGCATCTGTAGTAGCTATGTATTCAGCTTCGGCTGATGATAACACCACCGTCTTTTGCTTCTTTGAGCTCCAAGAAATTACCTTTGTACCAAGGCAAAACAAATAGCCCGAAGTGCTTTTTCTATCATCAAAGAAGCCTGCCCAATCACTGTCAGTGAATCCAATAAGCTTATTATCTTCTTCTTCCTCATATAAGATGCCATGTTTCTTTGTTCCTTGAAGATATCTAAGCACCCTTTTTGCGGCAGCATAATGAAGTTTGCTTGGCTCACTCATGAATCTTGAAATCATGCTTACTGAGTGCACAATATCGGGCCTTGTATTTGTGAGATAAATCAAGGAATCTACAAGACTTCTGAATGTTTTTGCATCAACTTTTTCAGCACCATCATTTTGCTACAACTTTTTATTCAAGCCCCTAGGAGTTGAAACTGGTTTGCACTTGTCCATTTGGAATTTTTTCAACAAATCTTCAAGATACTTTTCTTGAAAAATAAATATCTTTTCTTTGGATTGCTTAACTTGAATTGTAAGAAAGTACTTCATAAGGCCCAAATCAGTCATCTCAAATTCCTTCATCATCCTCTTCTTGAATTCTTCAACCATTTCAATATTTGTGCTCATGTAAATCAAGGCATCAACATATAAGCAAATAACGAAAATATTTTTACCTTCAATCTTCACATAAAGTGATGGTTCACTTGGGCTTCTTTGGAATCCATTTTGAATGAAGTATCCATCAATCTTGCTATTCCAAGCTCTCGGTGCTCTTTTGAAGTTTGTATACTTTGTCTTTTTTTTCTTTTACTTTATAACCTTGTGGTTGCTTCACATATACTTCTTCTTCAAGGTCTCCATTGAGAAATGCTGATTTGACATCCAATTGGAAAACATTCAACTCCAATTGTGTAGCTAATGCAAGAATAGTTCTTATGGTTTCCATTCGAGCAACCGGGGCAAATGTTTCATTAAATCTATTCCGAATTGGTATGAGTAGCCCTTAGCAATAAGCCTTGCTTTGTGCCTTTGAATATAACCATCTTCCTTGAACTTTGTCTTATAAATCCACTTTAGGCCAATTACATCCTTTCCTTTTGGCAAGTCCACAAGCTTCCAAGTGTTGTTCTTCTCAATGGTTTCAATTTCTTCATCCATAGCTTTCCTCCATACTTCTTCTTTGGTGGCTTCTTCAAAAGTTTGTAGTTCACAAGAGAAGAAAGCAACATCACATGTTTCATAAATATCTTGTAGTGTCTGCATCTTCCTTGGCGGTGAAGTTGAACTTTGTTGGTTTGAAGATCTTGAAATTGGTGATGTTGAGCTTCTTCTTGCCTTGTCAATGGTTCCCAAAACTCAAATGTAAATAGTGCTTAATGGGATTTTCTTTCCATTTCTATGATGACATCTCATCAAAAACAACATCCCTTGAGACAACAAGATTGTTTGTTTTGGGATTAAAGAAACGATAGCCTTTGGACTCATCACTATATCCAATGAAAATAAGTTTCTCACCTTTTGCATCAAACTTGACTTGAGTTTGAGTTGAGATATGAGAATAAGCTATGGATCCAAAGACTTTGAAATGACTTACCATCAGCTTTCTTTGATTCCAAGCTTCAAATGGAGTTTTATTTCTTACCGCTTTAGTAGGAGAGCGATTGAGAATGTAGATCGCCGTGTTAATAGCTTTGGCCCAAAAATTTTTGGATAGGTCTTTGCCTTTCATCATGCTCCTTGCCATTTCTATAATAGTACAATTTTTTCTTTTCACCACTCCATTTTGTTGTGGATTTCTTTTGATAGTGAGCTGCCCTTGAATGCCATTTTTCTTACAATAATTCATGAATGGAGTGTAAATAAATTCTCTTTCTCGATCAGTCCGAAGGGTCTTGATTTGGCGACCACTTTGCTTTTCCACAAGTGTTCCACATCATCCTTGTGAAATCATCTACGAAAAGAATAAAGTACCTCTTGTTGTTGAGAGATGGAGTTCTTGAAGGACTCGGCATGAACTAACTCCAATGGTGCTTTGGCTCTTCAAGAGGTCTTGGAGAATGGAAGCCTATGCATCTTCCCATATATGCATCCTTCACAAGCTTGATTTCTTTGCTCTATTGTTGGAAGATCAATAACCATATTCTTTTGCTTGAGCAAATGAAGCCCTTTGTTGTTCAAGTGACCATATCTCAAGTGACATAAGAAGGTCTTGTCTAGAGTCTCACTTTTAAAAATAACTTTTTCAACTTGTGGCATAAAGAAACGAAACACTTTGTTTTGAGCCATCTCAATTATTGTCATAGTGAGATTATTTTTCTTGTCAAGTATTTTGCATTTTCTATTTTCAAAAATTAGTGAATAACCCTTTTGTAAGAGTTGTCCAACACTTAGGAGATTTAGTACAAGATTTAGAACATAAAGAACATCTTTAATGAGTTTTTGCTTACCTCCATAAGTGTGGACTGAAATGACTCTCTTGCCAATGGCATTTTGAAGCTTTCCATCTCCAAGTTTAACTTGAGAAGTGATGCTTTGATCAAGCTCCACAAACAAGTCGCGGTTTTCGGTCATGTGGTTGCTACAACCACTATCCAAGTACCAAACTTGTTGGTTTTTTTGTTGAATACTCATGCAAGAGAAGAGTTGATTGGATTCACCTTTTGTGAAGTTGGCTTCATTCTTCTTCTTATTTTGAAACCAACAATTCCATTGAGAATGATTGAGATTTTTGCACTTCTTGCACTTATAGTAGCAATTCTTTGTCTCATAGTTAGATTTCTTGCAAATTCGGCAACTGGCACTTAAGCTTTTAAATTTTTGTTGTGTGCTTCCGTATCTTCTTTTAGCTTGACCATCTTCTTCATTTTGGTAGTGATGCCCTTTGCTATTTTTGAAGGATGAGACTTTTCTTGCTTGTCTTGGCTTTGCCGCCTTGAAGGTTAGCTTGGATTAGAATGCATGCTCTAAGTGAGAATTTAAAGATCTATTAATTCTTTGCTCATGAGTTTGAAGAGAACACATGAGCTCATGCAAAGTATATTTGGCGAGGTCTTTGGATTCTTCAATGGTAGCCACAACATGATCAAATTTTGGGGGAAAGGCTCCGAAGAACCTTTTGGACAATTTTTTTTGTCTTCAATGGTGTCTCCACAACTTTGTATTTGATTAACAATTTCAACAATTTTGAAGAAAAATTTCTAAGAACTTTCACTCTTCTTCATTGCCATAATTTCAAAATTCCTCCAAAGAGATTGCAGCTTCATGGAGATGACTCTATCATTTTCATGAAATTTATCTTTCAATATATCTCATGCTTGCTTTGCTTTGTTGGCACCAAATATCCTAGGATAAATGGCCTTTCTACCCCTTGTTGGATAAGCCCTAGTTCACTTGCATCTCTTTTCATATTTTCTTTATATTGCTTTTGTTGCTCTTCTGTCCAAGTTGATGAGCTTCCCTCAGCAGGTGGTTCTTCATAAGTGTCTTCAATCACCTCTCAAAGGTCTTGAGAGATGAAAATGGTCTTCATTTGGCTACTCCAATAGTCATAGTATTCTCCTTCAAAAATAGAAACTTGATTAGGAGAGTATAGGAACATGGTTGGAACATGATTAGCCGCCATTACAAGCTCTGATACCAATTTTTTTTGGGTTAGCGGAAGATAGTGAACAGAAAATACAGTAGAGTTGTGAGGTTAGAAAGGAAACTTGAGAGATTTTTGAATACTTTAGCTGCTACTCAAAGTATGTTTTTGATTATATTTTTTTGCTTTTACAAACCGATTTCAGCTTCTCATATTTATAAACCTAGACATAATTTTTTAGACTGAATCTTCCTTATGACTCTTCATACTCAAGACTAATCCATCATCTTATTGATAAAATCATCTTAAATAGGATCATAATAGAACCAATCTTGAAAGGAAGCATACCTGGATCCATGATAGACTGAACGATCAAAGCTTCCTTTGTTTTCTGGATGATCAAGTCCTTAGTTCGTATCTCCCTTTTGGCCCCTGTTCGAACACTCAGGAGATGGAGTCCAATTTTCTGTTCGCTTCTAGGCAGAGGGTGAGACCCGTTATGTTATCCTACCATCAAGGATAATGCTTCCACTTCTCACGGAATCGTAACTGACCACGATGTGGTCATGTGGGTCAAAACCCAACATTCTCCCACTTGGCCCATATGACCATACTTTGGTTAGAAATGATATAAACATTAGGCGCGCATCATTCTAATCCATAGTCAGTTGGGTCATCATAATACCATAATTAAACAACTTACTAATGCGAGTCAAGGCGGTTCCACATCAATATAATGACATAGTTCCTTCCAAGTACTACAACACTAGCAAATTATTTAACCATAGTCCATAAATGAGAAGTATCTTTAATGGTCAAACATTATGTCTTTGTCAGAGACAATTCCTGTAATCATACATTCAAACCCATACATGTACATATATTTGAAGAACAGGAAAAACAGAAACATAATCAATTATATCTAAGTGTCAAAGAAATAAACATAATACAATCCTCAACAAATATCATGGATTACAACTAAGACCCATTCTTTCAACATGCTCTTTAAAAGTCTTCGGTTGTAAACCTTTCGTCAAAGGATCTGCAATCATGAGCTCTGTCCTCATATTTTCTATAGACACATTTTGTTTCTGAACTTCCTCCTTGACAACAAAATATTTAAGTTCGATGTGCTTGGCACCATTAGAATATTTGTCGTTTCTGGAGAAATGGACGGCTGCAGTATTGTCACAAAAGATTCTCAGCGGCCTGGCAATAGAGTCGACAATCCCAAGTCCCGAGATAAAGTTACGCAGCCACAAACTATGAACCGTGGCCTCAAAGCATGCCACAAATTCTGCTTCCATGGTGGACGAAGCAGTGCTTGTCTGTTTGGCACTTTTCCATGAGATTGTTCCTCCAGCTAATAGGAACAAATAGCCAAACGTTGACTTTCTACTATCCACACATCCAGCAAAGTCTGAATCCGAATAGCCAATCACCTCAAGACTATCTGACTTTCTATATGTAAGCATGTAATTCTTTGTTCCTTGTAAGTATCTCATCACCTTTTTGCAGCTTTCCAGTGATCCATCCCTGGATTACTTTGGTATCTTCCTAACATTCCAACTGCAAAATTGATGTCCGGTCTGGTACAGGTCTGAGCGTACATCAAGCTACCAACTGCAGAAGCATAAGGTATATTTTCCATCTGCTTACGTTCCAATTCATTCTGTGGGCATTGCATGAGACTAAATTTATCTCCTTTCTGAATTGGAACAACACTGGCTGAACAATTCTCCATACCAAATCTCTCTAGAACTCTGTCTATATATGCCTTTTGAGACAACCCTAACAATCCACGTGATCGATCACGAAATATTTCAATGCCTATCACGTAGGTTGCCTCATTCATATCTTTCATTTCAAAGTTCTTTGAGAGAAAAACCTTAGTTTCATACAATAAGCCAAGATCACTACTGGCAAGCAATATATCATCAACATATAGGACCAAAAAGATAAACTTGCTCCCACTGACCTTCAGGTATATACACCGATCAACAGTGTTTTCCTTAAAACCGAAGGAAGTGATGGTATCATTGAACTTGCGATACCATTGTCGGGAAGCTTGTTTAAGACCATATATTGACTTCTTTAATTTGCAAACCATGTGTTCTTTTCCCTTTAATGGAAAACCTTCGGGCTGGTCCATATAGACTTCTTCATCTAAACTCCCATTTAGAAAAGCAGTTTTTACATCCATTTGGTGCAACTCTAAATCATAATGTGCAACCAAAGCCATAATAATTCTAAATGAGTCCTTTTTAGATACAGGAGAAAAGGTCTCTTTATAATCAATGCCTCCTTTCTGAGTGAAACCCTTGGCCACCAGTCTGGCTTTATGTCGTTCAACATTACCCTTTGAGTCGAGCTTGGTCTTAAAGACCCACTTACACCCAACTGTCTTACAACCTTCGGACAAATCAACGACATCCCAGACTTCATTCTGATTCATTGATTTTAACTCATCTTTCATGGCATCAATCCATTTAGTCGAATCAATACTTTCTATGGCTTGTTTAAAAGAAACCGGATCTTTTCTTGTCCCTATATCAAAATTAAATTCTTGTAGATAAACCATATAATCATTTGGAATGGCAGATCTTCTTTCTCTTTGAGATCTCCTTAATGTCATCCCTTGTGGTTCTTCTACAACTTATTCAGTGGTGATAACTTCATTATGGAGTGTTTGATCATTAATTTGTTGTTCATTGTTATTAAACTGTGTGACAACTGTAGGAACAACAATTTTCTTAGAAGTCATGGGTAAAGGGACTTGCACCCTAACTTCTTGAATTTTCACATTTTGTGGTTTATCACTCCCACTGGTTTCACCATTCTCAATGAATTTGACATTACCGGTCTCTATAATTCTCGTACTATGGTTAGGACAGTAAATCCTATACCCTTTGGATTTTTCGGGATAACCTATAAAGTATCCACTAATCGTTCTAAAATCCAATTTCTTTTCATGTGGATTATAAATTCTGGCCTCCGCCGGACAACCCCAAACATGCAGGTGTCTTAAACTCGGTTTCCTTCCTGTCCATAACTCAAAAGGAGTTTTTGGAACTGCCTTACTAGGAACCCGGTTTAATATGTATACAGCGGTCTTAAGGGCTTCCATCCACAACGATATGGGTAACGGAAAATTACTTAACATACTCCTAACCATATCCATAAGTGTACGATTACGCCTTTCAGCTACTCCATTCTGCTGTGGCGTTCCCGGCATAGTGTATTGAGCACGTATGCCATGCTTTTCTAAGAGTTTAGCAAATGGGCCAGGGTGTTGTCCTGTTTCATCATACCTACCATAATATTCACCACCTCTATCAGACCTGACAATTTTCACCTTTCTATCTAATTGTCTTTCAACCTCAGTAATGTATACCTCTAGGACATCCACTGCCTGAGATTTTTCATGCAACAAATAGACATAACCATAACGTGAAAAATCATCAATAAAGGTGATAAAATACTTCTCTCCACCAAATGATGGGGAGTCAAAAGGCCCACAAATGTCTGTATGGATAATTTCAAGAAGTTCTTCACTTCTTGTGGCAACTTTCTTTGTGTGTTTGGTTTGCTTTCCCTTAATGCAGTCTACACACATACCGAGATCAGTAAAGTCTAAGTTTGACAAAATCCCATCCTTTACTAATCTCTCTAATCTTTCTTTGGATATATGACCCAATCTTTTATGCCACAAGTTAGAAGATCTTTCATTTATCATGTTTCGTTTAATTCCAATATTACGATGCAAGGTCATAAGAGTTTCAGCAAAATGATTATCAAGATTTACTTTATATAAACCATCACACAAGACACCAGAACCAATGAAGAGATTGTCTTTGAAAAGACGCAAACTAGCATTCCCAATTTTAAAGAAATATCCTTCAACATCAAGTTTAGAAACAGAAATTAAATTTCTAGAAATAGAAGGAACATAAAGAGTCTGAAGCAAATCTAAATGACAACCAGTATTTAAAAGCAAACGATAGGTTCCAACAGCTGTTACAGGAACTCTAACCCCATTCCCCAAAACGATAAAACTCTCATTTGGATCTTGCATCTGGGTTGTAAGGAATCCCTGCATCGTATTTGAAACATGAACATTAGAACCTGAGTCAAACCACCAAGTATTAGAAGGAACTTCAGTAAGATTTGATTCAAAACATACATAAGCCAAAGGCTTACCTTTCTTTTCAAACCATGCCTTGCGTTTATGGCAGTCCTTCTGATAGTGTCCCAATTTCTTGCAAAAATGGCATCTATCTTTGTTTTGTTTCTTCTTATGAACCTCGGTATCATGATGAGGCTCTTTACCCTTGGATGGTCCACTCTTCATGCCCTTTCTTGGCTTCTTCCATTTCTTCTTGGCTCCATGACTTACAAGATTGACAGAATGATGTCCTTGTTGCTTAAGTCTTGTCTCCTCTTGAACAAGCATACTGGTCAATTCATTCACATTCCACTTATCCTTAATAGTGTTATAGTGAATTTGAAATGATCCAAATTGAGGAGGCAAGGAGTTCAAAATAAATTGAACTAAAAAGGATTCATTCACATCCATCCCAAGAGCCTTCAGCTTAGCAGCTATATTTGTCATTTCAAGGATATGCTCATGCATCCCACAAGTACCATCAAATTTCATGGTGATAAGTTTAGCCATTAATGTCCCAGCTAGAGACTTATCAGCAGATCGGAAACGTTCTTCCACAGTTTTCAATAATGCTTGAGCACTGTCACATTCAGGAAGCGTTGACTTGATATTGTTCACTATACTCATCCGCATAAACATAATGCTCAATCTGTTCGATCTTTCCCAAGTCTTATAAAAAGACCTTTCTTTCGAGCTGCTCAAATCAGTAATGTCAGCCGGTTTCTCAGATCGGAGTGCTAAATCAAGATCCAGAACACCTAGGTGAAACTGGACTTGTTCATTCCACTCTGAGAAATTAGTTCCATTAAAGATCGTAACAGATGAAGCTTGCGAATGAAGCGAAACAGGAATAGATACTGCAATAAGAAAATTAACAATAAGAAAATGCTTACAACATTAACACTTTGAGTTAGCAATAATGATGAATAACATAAACAGTATTACCATAATACACCTTTGGGTAGTAATTATGAAACACTAAATTACTATTATGGTGATTCCCAATTCACCTAGGAATAATTAATGATATAGGTCCAAAATTTAAATAGGTCTGTTGCCTTTGAGCATCCAATACCTATTAAATCAAGGATACTCATTAATTATCCTAACTCAGCAAATCAATCATTTGAAAGTGGTGCACCTTTGGGCCAATCCATAATATCTCATGATTGAAAAACTGTAAGTCATAATTTGCAAAGTCATTATCTTAATACCTGAGATTAGAGTATTTGATGACTTGATGTCTATTAAACATTCTAGTTGGGTTACTTTGGCAACTACCAAACTATTTCATAATATAGACATCAAATTAAAATAATGACATTGCACATAATTGACAATTCATAATATGACAAATTAAAATAAAACATGTATTTAATATTTTACTAATCTACACAATCAGTACATATGTCATATCATGCTATCAAGTATACTAAAATGTAAAATAAATGACAAAATTTTTTATCACATTACCCTACAAGGACCTCTGCATAAATAATATGTTTTATAGGGACTAAATTAACATATTTTGAGGACCTCTAAATAAGTGATATGCTTTACAGGGACTAAATCAAAATATTTTGTTTCTTATAGCCCTGGAAGGATGTCAGCATAAATAAAATGTTTCACAGGGGCTTAACAGAAACAATTTCATCTTTTAACAGCCCTCTAAGGACTTCACTATAAATAAAATATTTCACAGGGATTTAACAGAAACATTTCTTTCTTTAACAGCCCTGGAAGGACTGTATGCATAAGTTTAACATTTAACAGGGACTGAAATGAAAATTATTCGTCCTTCTAACAGCCCTGGAAGGACTGTTTGCACAAATAAACTATGCAGAGGGGCTTAACCAAAAATTTCCTTTTTATTGGCCAAACGAACTCGGGTTTCGGATCGAAACCCAAAAACCCGAACCCGTTATGCCCGTTATGCCCGTTATGCCCTTTTTTAAATGCAGACGGGTTACCAATTACGGGTTCGGGTTAAAACTCAAAACCCGGACCCGTTATGAATAAATTAGTATTTTTTTTTTTAAAAAAGAACTGAAGATCTTCCCCCTCTTTTAGCGGCGGGCTAGGGTTCCGCCGAACCCAGCCCGCCAGCCTCCGGTCGCCGGGCGACGAGCGTGCCGCCTCCTTCCGGTGGACTCGCCGCCCGATGGCGAGCCCACCGGCGGTCGCACGCCAGCAGGGCAACGCCGGCGGGTTGGGGTTCCGCCGAACCCAACCCGTCGGCTCTTAGGAGCAGCGGGCGGCGATCATGCCGCCGGACGAAGTGCCGCCCGACGGCGCCACCGGGATGGGCCCGGTGCCGGACGAAACGCCGCCCGACGGCGTCACCCGGGCGGTCGAACCACCCGCACTGACTCCGGTGAGTTTTATCTTTTTTTTTTTAAAAAAAAAAAGGGTGGGAGGCAGACCATGGCCGGCGGCTACGCCGGATCCTCTGATGGCTCATGGCGGCATATGCCGGCCAAATCCGGCGTCAGCAGGGTCATTCTTCCCCTTTTGGGGTTGTTTCTCAAATCCATGAATCCGGCCCGATCCGGCATTTGGATGGGATGGAAGCCATGGCCGATCCGGCATTGGGGTTGTTTTGCCGGCCATCACAGGGTCGGACCATCCCATTGCCAAGTCCCTGCGGCCGTGGAGGACTATCCATGGACTGTCAAAAATGGGTCTTTTACCATGATCTGGTTCTCCCCTTTACTGTGATCTGGTTCTAGGATGAACCAGGCTCTGGTACCACATGATAAAATCATCTTAAATAGGATCATAATAGAACCAATCTTGAAAGGAAGCATACCTGGATCCATGATAGACTGAACGATCAAAGCTTCCTTTGTTTTCTGGATGATCAAGTCCTTAGTTCGTATCTCCCTCTTGGCCCCTGTTCGAACACTCAGGAGATGGAGTCCAATTTTCTGTTCGCTTCTAGGCAGAGGGTGAGACCCATTATGTTATCCTACCATCAAGGATAATGCTTCCACTTCTCACGAAATCGTAACTGACCACGATGTGGTCATGTGGGTCAAAACCCAACACTTATGGGTTCTTTCACATGATTCTTCATCCATCATCTTGTAGGTTCTTCCACATGATTCTTCATCCATCATCTTCTAGGTTCTTCTACATAATTCTTTATGCTTCCAGAAAATTACAAATTCTTTTTTCCAACAGCCTCTCCCTTCCTCCAGCGTCAAGCCCATGTGCGGCCCTCCTTTCCACCCTCGCCTCCGCCTCCGCCTCCGCCTCCGTCCCTGACCTCACCGACGCTAGGGTCACCATCAAGATCGTCATCGACGGCGTCGAGGTCACCCGACCGGACCTCTTCAACGACGGCCGGATCGTGATCCACGGCCTCCAAGGTCTCATCAGCCCCCTCTCCTCGCTTTCTTGCCGTTAGGACTACCTTCCCTACCCCAACTCCTACTCTCCGCCGGATTGTGATCTCCGGCCTGATGCAAGCTCACCTAGTGGTTACCCACTCCGGCACCGCGGACACCACCGCCGTCGGTCCCTCCTGATGATGCCTCAGAATCAACTGTGTGCCGATCGTTGCGGTTTCGACGTGGCAGGATGCTATAGGCTGTGCTATAGCTGAGCCGGTAGACCGGGTCTACCCAATAATTTCTCCACGTCCACGCACCCCCTCCCAGCCTCCGGTTCTCGATGTGGGCTTCAGCGGCTGCTGCTCTCCGCGTCAGGCGCGGCCCTCCGTCGCCCCCTCCTCCTCCTCGCTCTCGCTCTTCTTATTCTTCTTATCCGAACGTTATTCCAACCCTATTCCTGTCGACTCTTCCCCTGTACCCTGACCGCCTTCTTCGTATGGCGAACCCTAATCCCGAGCCCACCGCTCCCAATCCCTCCTCGTCCTCCAAACCCTTCTCTGCTGCCTCCATCTCCGCTTCCTCCACCTCCAGAAGAAGGTAAGCTACTGCCTCGTTGCCCGTCTCTTCTATCCTCTGATTTGAATTCGTTTGGTGGTCTCAATTTGGTTTCTTATTTCTTTGCAGCGGGAGAGGGAGAGGGAGGGATTCCGGCTTCAGAGAGGACCGGCACCGCGGGAGAGGAGGCGGCGCGGATGGGGATAGCAATCGGATAGACGCTCTTGGTCGTCTCTTGTAATCTACTCCATTCTCGTCTTTTTTTCTCTTGTTTTCCACTTCAGTCTTCTTATTTGTTTGTTTAGTTTCTTAAAGTTTGGTTTTTGATAACTATATTGTTCTGTTAAACTCTAAATGAGATCTAGAATAGTATAAGATGGGGAACTGAATGATAGGAGTCGTTGTAATGCATGAAACTCTCTGGATGATTGCTATTTCCCCAAATCCAAGGTAAATGAATTCTTATCAATATCTTTTAAACAACAACTCTGGTTGAATGGCTCTATTTGTGATTATTGAACCAATAATTGTTTGCTATTCGATGGTGGACACTTTGGCAATGAATTTCTCAAGAATAAAAGGTGCTAAAACATCGTTTTGGGTTTGGTGTTTTCCAGAGAGCTAGTTCAAAAAATGCTTTTCTGTTCAATCATTGGTGCGAAACTAGACAAACAAGGGTAAATGCTTAATGGATGCTTATGTTGATCGACCAATTCCAGGACACGGATATTGCGCCATATGGCTTCGGAGCTGAACCTGGATATAAGGAGTGATGGGTTTGTCCGAGTCCGTGATTTATTAAAGTTGAACATGACAACTTATGCAAAAGTTCCATTAAGATCGCATACTGTGGAAGAAGTTAAAGAGGTCGGTTCTGTATTGCCTCTATTCTGATAATTGCTTCTAAATGCTATAGTATCTTGTCAGCTGCATTAAACAAAATTTCCTTTCAGTGGACTCTGAAGATGTGATTTTGGGGCATGATTATGCTAGTTATCTCCATTGAGTTCAATATCTATGTAACAGAATACGTACCAGCATTTGATCTTTGTATAGTATTATTGGCTTACATCTGTTTATCTTTGGATTTCCAAGTACATGCTACCAAGCATAACATCATCTATCTGTGAGGAGTTGCCCCATCCAGATATGGATATTCATCCCCATCTCTTCATTCAGAGGATAAAAAGCAAACATGCATCTTACTTCATGATTTAAACGAATCTATATAGTGTGAATTAGTTAAAAACAATAAATTAATCCTACCTTAAGATTTTGCTTCTAATTGTGGTTGAAACTATGTAAGTTAAGTATTTTGTTGATTTTGTGATATAAATCTTGTATGGGAAGCTGCGTGTCTTTAGACAAATTTACATTGTGTCATGTATGCACATACATATGTAATGGGGCAAGTATATGTTGTTTGTGATCCTTAAATATTCACAACCTCATAGAGTGTTCAACAACAAACTATGTAAAAGATGCCTATTAACTCAAAAACATCAACCATTGGTTTAAGGTACTATGATACCCTTGTATTGTGACTCTTTGCTGACAAAATTCAAGTATAAGTAGAATTTTAAAATTTTTATTTTATTTTTCATTGACGGACAGTGGAGAAATCACTGAAATTAAACTAAACAATTAGTTTCTCTGTTGGTTTGGAATATTGCATATAGAATGGACATATTGGACCAAGAATTGAAATAGAAAATGCATAAAATTATCTCTGCAAATTGCTATTGTCTAATTGTGTATCATTTTCCATTCTTCCCTTTAATTACATGTTTTCTTGTCTAATTTACAAATAATTTAAGATTTAAACTCTTGGTGGAATATATTTCAGTTGTATACCGATGGTGGAGAATATCTGCTGCTGTTGTTTCAGTAATTTTGTTCACCAACAACAATAAATTATTAGCTAATTTTAGGCCTTTTTTTATATTTATCTATTAATAAGCAGCGTCTTTCTCCCCCCATGATATTGCTCTAACAAATTGTTCATGGTTGCAGGCAGTGAAGAGGGATAATAAGCAAAGATTTAGCCTCTTGGAAGAAAATGGGGAGCTTTTGATTCGTGCAAATCAAGGGCACACAATAACGGTGGATTTTCTTCTCTAATTGAGCATTTGTCCTTTTTTTTTAATGATAGAAACTCATAGAAGTCCTTCATCAGTAAAATTGGAGCTGTTGTTGCTGTCCTTTTTATCTTTGCATGCAGACATTTTAAAACTAATGCTGATCATCCTCTTATTCTGATTATCATTCTTTTCTTAGACAATGATTATCATTCTTTTCTTTAGAGTATGAAATATAGCTTAGACAAATGGATGCTACAGAGATATTGATGTTACTGCATGTGCATAGTAGGTAAATAATTTTTAAAAATTTTAAAATCCATAAAAGTTAACAAAGGAATTTACAAGATAAACATTTCAAATTTCGCTTTGAGACATCTATATTGATATTGTTGAATTCTGTGCACATTTTGTGGAAATAATAACATTAGGATTTGGATCTTATTAGAAATATCCAACCTTTCGGCATTCACATCAAAGGTTGTTTTTCTCATGCCAAAGACCCTGCACATAGCATTGGCTGAACTCCTATTTTATATCTTTTGTATCCTAACTTCTACTATGAGGCTGGATAACCAAGAAGATAGTATGGATTACATCACCCAAACAATGGCCTGAGGGCAGAGAGTTTTGCTCGGAAGATCTGTCTGCCTAATTTCATTTTTAATTCAATGGAACCTAAAATCTAATAATGTATTGAAGTTCATAATTGGAAGGGGCAGCTTTCCAGTTACACATGTGAAGTTAGGATTTTGCACATTTGTGGACAGGTAAATGTGAGTATTTTTTTTGGGAGTTCGTGCAATAAAATGTTCTAAGAGTCAGTAGAGTCAGTGGATTAGAGAAAGGATGAATGAGTAAGGGAAGTTGTGTGATGCATGCAAGCAAAAAGCTAATATAGATAATATAATATGTATCATGACATTGATTTCTTATTTTTAGATAGCCCAAACATGGAGTAACCTTAGGGTAATTCCTTGGCCAATTCCACAGACTAAGTCAGCATCCACATAGTCTCTTCTTTTTTTGTTCTCCCTGTTTTAGTAGTAGTTGGGCATTTGTATTTTCTTTCAATATTTGGAGTTTGTTATGGTTTTTGTTATTTCTACTGGACGTTGAATCAGTGTCTGATATCAACTTTAAGCTTAGGTTCAGTTAGAAAATTTCTAGTCATTAGGATTTTCTTTAGAAAATAATTTGATGGCTTGCTGTGGTCGCACCATTCTATTTGTGCTTTCCGCAATCAGGTGATGCAAATCTTTGGTGAAGATTTTCAATTGATACACCAATTGCTTGGATCCATTTGAAAGCCTGAAATTATGCTCTGTGTGTGTGTGTGTGTGTTACCATGAAGACATCTTATTTCAATCTTTTTCTTGTTTCTTTCTTAGGGAAAGGGTCTAGAGGTGTTCTATTTAATGAGTCCTATCCAGTAAGTGTTTCATTGTTCCTTTCGCTATAAAATGAGATGAAGAAGAGTATTAATCAGTTTTGTTGATGGATTACTACTTGCTGCCTGTCCATTTTGTTTCTTTGCATCAAACTCTTTTACTGTGCTTGTGGAATCTCATAAATTATGGAACAGCCGCCGTTGGGGCGTATAATCATTTCCTCTTGTTGATTTTCTCGACAAATATCTGAATAAGTTTTCGGGTTTCATTTTTGCATGAAGGATATGCCCAAATTGTGGTTGTTCTGGCCCTGGAAGGCTGCCAGTTAGGTATTGCCTTTGGAAGCCTGGTGGCTGAACTCGTCCTAGTTCTTAATGGTATCAAGATTGGAGTCGTGTGGATAAGGCTGCCGTGACTATGGTGGGAGTAATGGGATAAGGCTGTGACAATGAATATCACCTTGGCAGTTGAATCATACTCAGGTTGGATCTCTTCACCAAGGCCATGGCTATGGAGTTGTTGATAAAGGTCCACTCTACCGGAGTAGCAGTGCGCTCAGATCTCATGAGTTCGCTCGGATCTCACAAGTCTGCATGTTTCCAGCATCCAAGTTGGGTAGCAAAATACTGGGGTGTGGCAACCTTTGTCTACGAGAGTTTATAGATGGTTTGTTTTGGTTACGGTCATATCGGCTACGACCATGCTTCTTATCCTATCCTAGAGGGCCAGGATAGCAAGGTGATTACTTTTGAGAATATCTAACCAGAAGATCAGATTAGGCGGACTCTCCTCCCCAACCAGCTTAGGGCCATAGTAAGAGACAGTAGTCTATGGGCTGTGGTTTCTAACGATGCCTATCCGTGTGTGATGAGCCAAGGGCTCATGACAAACGAGAAGCGCTAGTTTGATGGTAGGGTTCTCATTGGCAGTGAGGAGAACCCTTATGGAAGTTGAGTGAGCGATGCATAACACAGCCGTAGATAAAGTCTAGGTAGCGCTCCTTGGTTGCTCATCCACCACCTTTGTTAATTCAGAGTAAATTGGATGATCTGCTGATGGCATGCTAGCCCCTGCTTCGGGTCAGGTTCATGGTTTTGTATTGTGCTATCAAATCCTGCTGACTTGAGATTGTCGGTGTCCTAGGCTGAGCCGACTCCTTGGGCCCTCTTTGTAACTCTCTCCTCTATCGAACCCCAGCCACCGGGTGTATTCCACTGCATTCTCCTGTTGCATTGATGCTGTTTCATGATCACTGTGGGTCACTGCATGGTTTTTGCATGAGTTTGCTTTCTAATTCTTTGTGCATTTTGGTTGGGTCAATTGGCATTTGATGCCTTCTTTTGTTTTAGCGTATGTAATCTGGCTTTACAACCATGGTATGCTGGTCTCCAATGCTGGCTGTTGAATGGTATCATTTGCTACTGTTATACATAAAATAAAGCACAGGATACTTACCAAAAGAATTATTTCACATCCCCACTTATGTTCAATTTTTCAATTTGAATCTACATTATCATGCTAGTGAAACTAGGCATTTTATGCAAAGTTAGCGAGGTAGCCTAGCATGTGGTTATGAATATGTCTGAGGAATAAGATCGAATAATACAAAGCTGTTCAATTGGCTATTTACCAAGTGCAATTCATGGGCAACCTTTTATTTAGCTTTATTATGTATGATACATATTTGTACCATATGAGAGAGCAAACCAGAAGAGTCCATTATACAATGTTGTTGAGTTATACCTTTTGATGTGTTATAGCAAAAGGAAAGCTGTGAACTTTTGATAATTTTTATTTGAAAGTGAAAAGTGACTAATCATAAAAACAAAACTACTATGATTAGTATGATAGTTTAGCACCTAAGAACTTTCCAAATTAGAAAGCTAATAATGGTAATGCAATTTGTACACTGCACTTGGTAGTAAAAAGTTATGGTCTAGATGCTGGATATAAATATGAAATCATATTGTATCAATAGCAGATGGAGACCAAAATAAGACCCTTTCAGAGTTGATGCTATGAAATATTTTATTAAGAGTCATCCTCTTGTTGGAATCTTTTATAAAAATAGATAAAATGATAATTGAAGACATATCAGATTGTTTAAGATTGGTGTAGATGAAGTGGCGAGGTTTCCTCAGGGTCTTATGTAACCAGTGCATGCCTTAATGGAAAATTCGATTTGGTAATAAGCTCCATAAAATTATGTAGTTAAGAATGTTGGGCAATAGAGGGGGCAGGAGAACAAGATGAATGTGAAATGCTGGGCTGAAGAATGAGTCTAATAGAGGAGGCATACAACAAGATGGATTTTGTTAAGATGAGTACATTATGTTGAACAAGTAGATAGAAAAGGCATGTAAGTTGAACCATTTGAGGATAAAATGATGGAGAAGCCCTTGTGATGGTTCAATTATTGACCCGATGAAGAATTCAGCATAGTTGGTAAGGAGAGGTGTTCAAGTTATTTTTGAAAGGTTAATTAAAAGAGAGGCTTTTATAAGCTTACCTGCTACATGGATGGAAGTTGCAGAAAAAAGATTGTTTGGAAAATACTGCAGTAACATTGGAGGTAGTCTCTATCAGATGATGGACTTATATAGTTAGCAAGTGGTTGATAATCAATTGTTAAAATATTGTTTACTTAGTTTGTTCTAAGATTTTATTTTATATTTATAGTTTTATTTTTTTGGTGAACCTACTATGTTAGGATTATTCTGTTATAAAACTTGTCCAAGGCCTATGCTTACTCATGCATCAGTTGCTTATACTTGTTATAGTACCTGCTTTTCTTGCAGTTTTTCTTAATATATTTTGATCAGTAATCTGCATTTCCCCCCTTTGCAGACTATTAGCTCAGAAAGCTTACTAAAGCCTATCCTATCTGCTGAGGAAATACCAGGTAAAGTGCTAAGCAAACAATGTCATGACTAAGTTTCTATCTTCTGAAGGATTTGAAATATTTTATTCAGAAAATAATTGATGTATGATGCAGTTTGTGTGCATGGGACTTATAAGAAGAACTTGGAATCGATCTTGAAATCTGGGCTTAATCGCATGACAAGGTTACATGTGCACTTCTCAAGTGGTTTACCTGCAGATGGTGGAGTAATTAGCGGTATGTTTTATAGGATACTCAATTTGAGCCTCCAAAAGTAATGCCAAACAGGCCTATGACAAAACACACTTCACAAATGGTGCATGTTTGTCATCGGGCCACATTTTATTAGTATCTCTTTTATTTGGTAACATGCTTTCCAGCATTTATTTTATTAAAAACAATCTAATTTATGAAATTATAGTTGTCAATCCAATGTCTGGCTTGTAAAATTGAGGGTTTCAAATCTCCAGTTTTTTAAGGGTTACTTTCAAGCTGTGGAAGCTCACAACTCAGAAGACTATAAGATGCATATTTTCATGCTTTAAGTTACATTGAGAGTTTTTTTAAGCTAGTAGAATTATGCTCCATTAAAATGATCAATATATATTATTGAGTTGTTCATTTATTTTATTCATATGGCCATTTTTTCAATTCAATCAAAGGAAATGCAATAGTTCAGGGGGTTGCTCTTGTCTTCCATCTTTTAGCTTAACCTGTTATTATTTCTTAAATGTTTTAAAACTTATACAAACCTCTAGCAAAGTAGTTTGCTCTAGTTTTAACTTAAACCTTGATAAGGTTATTCTTATTTTTTGAATCACGGGCCATCTTACTCTTCATTTAGTCCCATTTTTGGGTTTTGGTCCTAGGAAAATAATGAAAACAGATATTGCAAGTATCGACTAGGTTTGAAAGCTAAAATCTAAGCAATTCTAAATCCTCAAATGTAGGAATTGTTCTTGATTTTGTATCACATGTCCCATAGTCTATAACAGGTATATAGGAATTATTGCCCTTCTTGATATCATTTTGGACCGAAGCAACATGGCTGGCATATTGTTCTTTAACATCTTCTCAATGTAAGACAACCAAAATTTATTTCTCCTGCCAAAAAAAGACTTATTTCTTTTAATTTGTACAAGAAGTTGATTATCATCATCATAGTCACACCGGCACTAGACTCTGTTGAAGAGATGAAAATCAGAAATGAGCTTTTCCCCACTCTTTCTATCTTGCCTTTCTCTTATTCTTCACCAATTGAAGAACTCTTGCTTAATCTCCACCAAAGTATCATTCATTCATTCTTGTTGTACTTTTCATAATAATCCCTTTTTATCCAAATATCTTTGCAAAAGATATTGTAGTTTCCTGTGCCAAAACTCCCTCTCTTCTGTTTTTCATAGCTATTTTCAAGTCTTGGCATATCTAGGATGGTTGCCTGGTTGCATGAACTTCAACTGTGTAATTAGCAAGGCAAGTTTTCATTTTTTTTGCTATCTGGTTTTCTAGGTATCATGACAAACTATACTCTCACTCCAAATTTACTTTGGCCACGGTCCCAAGTTTGACATGAAGTTGAGGTGTAGCATAAAATATCTCAAGGTTAGACTGTTATCCACATCAGCAATCCAGACTGATATGATAATAGATTCTTCAATAATTAGTTTGAAAGTAACATTGTGCTTATTTTGTATGAGGTGAGAGATGTAAATTTTTTGCTCGGTGTACCTGAAGATCAGAATAATGTCCATACTTGCAATCTTGATCCTAAATTTCTTTGCTTTTGCAAGCACTAGATTCGGTCTAACTCTATACAATTAAGAAAATTACTCTGAACTAGTGTCTGTGGTCGATGATGACCAAATGCAGATCTTATGAAATCATTCCCAACAATTAAAGTGACTTTAAACTAGTGTTTGAATTTCTGAGGGAACATCATTTGTGGATAAGTAGAACTTGCATGCGAAGTGAATGGTGTAGAGAACATATGGTTAATTGGCACGTATGCTCTCTTTTTTTTTCATTATTATTTTGTGGCTTTCTCCTATTACCTACTACATGTTGCTGATATTTGTATTAGCTATTTCACATCTAGTGGAAATTAAAATGGTCATTGATCAGTTGAGCCTTCTTCGGCTCTACACACTGGTAGCACATTTTGCAGGGAGAGTATCATAGGTGTCTCATTCATCTTAAGCTGGGTAATTATGCTGCTAGATTTGGCACCAATTTTTTTAATCATGCTACAAAATTATTGGGCCTCAAAAAGATTAAGATCCTCTTTCACATCTGCCTTATTTAGATGTTTTATGAAGCATCCCCATCCTTTCCTTCTTCACATTTGAATGAAGATATAACCATCCATTTCATGGAAACATTACACAAACTTCTTGTTTTAATTCTTCAGTGCATAGGACCTATCCAGGGATTGAATTAATTTCTTGTAATAGAAGTTTGTTGTCCAGTTATATTCTTATATCTAGCAGTTCAATGATTGCACAGATTAACTTTGGGTAGTATCCTAATATCTCACAATCCAGATACTGGCATACTATACATCCAATTGTTTAATTCTCCATGTTGCCACACTGGCATTGTTGTTTATATTCAACATCTATCAACTAATGCTTCTTTCTTTGAATTGTTTTATTAAGGTATGCGTCGAGATGTCAATGTCTTGATTTATTTGGATGTTAGGAAGGCATTGGAAGGTATCTATCCTATCCATAACTGCATTTTGATTTCAAAGAACTTTTAAAATGTAAGCTAACATGTGATACACGACTTATTTGCTTCTCAGAAGGAATGAAGCTTCACATTTCGGATAACAAGGTGATATTAACTGAGGGATTTGATGGTGTCGTGCCTGTGAGATTTTTTGAGAGGATAGAAACATGGCCAGGGAGGGAACCAGTACCTTTCTAAAAGTAGGTGTTGGATTATTTTCGTTGTATGTTTGATACAGTGGACCTGGCTACTCGTACCAGATATTGCCGAATTTTGGTTGGTTGTATCAAGATATATTTTGAACAAGATAGCAAATTACAGCTGAAAAAAGGTCATGATGCTTCAATGTTGGAAGCCTCTGTTTCACAAAGTTTTGAATTATCTACTAGCATTGATATTTAATTCATCCCGAACTCTGCCCAAATGCGTGCTCATTCTCTAGTATTTGTATGTTAATATGTGGTATGAGTCATAATATAAAAAATTGGATGTGTTCACAGTTGGAACTTCAATCCACTCATGATGGAAAAGCACTGGCCTATTGCGATCAGAAGTTCCGCATTGTAAGGATGAGTATTTTTTTTTTTTTGTGGGGTGGGTTGGGGGGGGGGGGGGGGGGGGGGTGGGCATCTCTGTTGAAAAATTGAATGTGATTACAAAGAGAGGAGTTTCATATTGCAATAGTAAAATGCTGATGCTATTATACCAAGAAGACTTGCTTGCCTTATGTGTGAAGCAAAATCTGATAAGCTGTCTCAAAACCAGTGAGCAATCCCCCAACAAGAAAGGGAGAATGATATGATCAGATTGTCCTCTCAGTATAATCTGCTAGGGATCCAATATGAGCACCTTTTGTTTGTTGCTGGATCCAAGTGACTTTATCCCCCAAGGACCATTATAAACAACAAAAGAACTTGGGCCACAGAAAGAAGGGTAAAGAGCAGCTGAGAATGGGAAGGAGAGTGTGCCTAATAAAGGCCTCGAGAGTTGGTCTCTTCTCTCCCTTCAATCGCGCTCGGATTGGGCCGGTGTGACCCCACGGGCTCTTCCTCTCCTACTTTTGCTTCCTTGCTTTCGCAGTGTCCTTTTTCAGTCCGGCTGGGTCTTACAGGATTTTTCCAAACATGCCTCTAGTAGATTCAGTTTACTTCCTTAGACAGCTACCAATCTTCTTATTTAATGTCTGCAGGTATTGTATGTTTTACTTATCATGTCTCCTGATTCAAATTTCTATAATATGACCCTCATTTTCTGAATTTTGTAATGTATAAAAAGTCATCTTTTATTGTTGGGGGAAAAACGAGTCGCTCCGGAACATGCGACCGCGTGGCCTGAAGGCGTCCGGCCCGGCGTCCGACCTGGAGGCGCCCGGCCCGGCATCCGACCTGGAGGCGCCCGGCCCGGCGTCCGACCTGGAGGCGTCCGACCTGTCTACTGCGGTCACATCCACCTACAGTACGACCAGGAACAATGCCCTGCCGCCGCCATCAACAATTAATGCGCATGGTCTCTGCAGACCTCCGGCTTACTCAACAATTAATGCGCATGGTCTTTGCAGATCTCCGGCTTACTTAACAATTAATGCGCATGGTCTCCGCAGACCTCCGGCTTACTCAACAATTAATGCGCATGGTCTCCGCAGACCTCCGGCTTACTCAACAATTAATGCGCATGGTCTCCGCAGACCTCCGGTTTACTCAACAATTAATGCGCGTGCCTCCTGCTATCTACGGATCTCAAGCCCTCCACGGCAAATCTGCTCGGCAGCGTTTGATCAGCCATGACAACTCCTTGGCTCCGGCCTGATCTGCTACGGCAAGGCATTAATTCGCACAATTGCGCATTAATTTACACGACATGCTCAATCATACGGTAACTTCGCCCCGTCATATCACAGGTAATCCAGTACCCCACTATAAAAGGGGAACCCTCCTATCTTAGTGGGGGTTGGACTCTAAAACTCAGGAATACACATCTCCTTCTTTCTTCTACACATTAAGCCCCCTCTGACTTAAGCATTGGAGGGCCGGCGCCGGAAACCCCGACCACCGGCTTGCTGCAGGTCTCCCGGAGGACGCCGCTTGCCGACGGACCGCCACTTGCCATTCCAGCAACGGAGCCCCTCCTTTTCAGCCGACGGTCGCCCCCGGGTCCAATTTCCAGCAACATTTATGTTTGTGTAACTCTAGATATATGCATTCATGCATATGTGCAATTCTATATGTGATTTAGATTATGGAAAACAATCTTGGCTTGATGATTCAGGGTCCATCCAGGTATTGATCCTGCTTTCAAAAGTTGAAGAAGAAAAACCTGCACAAATTTCTTCTATGAAACCTTAATATGTGTGCCCATGCATGCACATAGAAAGGAATGGAAAAAAAAAAAGCTACTAAATACACCTATAATTTGGGTTGGGTGAAGAAACTACAGCTTGTTTATGACCTAGATCTGATCCATATGTGTTTCGGGCAAGGATTGTGGATCCAAACCTAATGCATCGGCTGGTGATGAGTTGAATTGGCTTTCTGAAAACAACTTGAGGTCCGAGGTTTCCTGGGGCTGAGTCAAGGTCATGTGTGATCTGACGCAACCCGTAATTCAACTTGAAATTTTTAGATCTAGGTTGAGGCCAGGTAAACTTGGGTCTAAACTTTTAATTAATCATTTTGCAAATCTTTTTATAACTAAAAATATAATAATATGATTAAGAATAACATTTTTAATATATAAGTTTATACGGTCTGCTCCAATTGGGTCGGATCCGGATTGGCCAACGGGTCGATCCCCACTTGCAGCCCTAGACTTAGCGGACCATCACAGTAAACGTGGCGAGAGAAACCCTAAACCTCGTCCTCAGGGCGTAAAGTATAAAGATCGCGGGTTAGAATCAGCAGCAGCGCCGCTCTCAAACTCTTCTGCTCTCTTCGCCTCCCGTTCTAGGGGTAGGCTTAGGGTTCTTTCTGTGAACTCTCGTCGGACGATCACAGGGGAATGGTATTTGCTTCAGAGATGGCGTATGCTGCGATGAAGCCAGCGAAGCCGGGTCTGGAAGAGCCCCAGGAGCAGCTCCACCGCATCCGGATCACCCTCTCCTCTAAGAGCGTCAAGAACCTCGAGAAAGGTGCCCCTCGATACAACTTAGCTCATGAATTCGATTTCGTTTTGTAAGCTTTTATGATCTTTTGATCGATTCTGGGTGCTCTTGGTTGTAGTTTGTGGGGATCTGGTGAGGGGAGCGAAGGACAAGACGCTGAGGGTCAAGGGACCGGTGAGGATGCCCACCAAGGTTCTCCACATCACCACCAGGAAGTCCCCCTGTGGTGAAGGTGACGCCTTTTCTCCCTTCTTTAACTCTTTAACATCTTCTGTTATTTTTTTTAGTTTGAAGATATCTAAAATGTGCTTACCTCCTGCAAAGTTTCTTCCTTTTCATTAATCTTTAATGGGTGTCACTTAGAGATCGAATTTTGTTCAGTTTAACCAACATGGGGGTAGTTGGTGTTGGAGAATTGACATATAGCCAGTGACAACTACCTCTATTATGGTTTTTCCCCCCTTAAACAACGATAATAGCTGATTTCCATTGTCAAGCTACTTCTTATGTATTTGTACACTTATATGTTATCATGCTTCCAATTCTGCTCCTCTATAAGAAAGCCTAAGGCTTTTGAGGAGGCAATGGTTAACGCTGGTTTTGGTTTTAGAGTGTCTTTTGGTCTAATTGTATGCCTGATATGGTCTAATTATAACTGAACCATTTACAAAACAAGAAATATAATAACTGCAAAGTTTCTTCCTTTTCATTAATCTTTACTGGGTGTCACTTAGAGATCGAATTTTGTTCAGTTTAACCAACATGGGGGTAGTTGGTGTTGGAGAATTGACATATAGCCAGTGACAACTACCTCTATTATGGTTTTTCCCCCCTTAAACAACGATAATAGCTGATTTCCATTGTCAAGCTACTTCTTATGTATTTGTACACTTATATGTTATCATGCTTCCAATTCTGCTCCTCTATAAGAAAGCCTAAGGCTTTTGAGGAGGCAATGGTTAACACTGGTTTTGGTTTTAGAGTGTCTTTTGGTCTAATTGTATGCCTGATATGGCCTTTTTTTGGTTTTTTATGCTTCATTTGTTTATGTAATATTTAACAAACAAGGCAGACCACTACGAAAAATGAAACACTTTCAAGGACAAAAATGAATGATTTTGTAGTCATCTTACGACGTAAGTTGTATCAGCAACTTTTATAGAAATGATTATATTGGTATTTTTTCTTGCACTTTGAACTGTTGCAAAATGTATTATAAATTCACACACGTTTGCATGCCTTTGTTAAGGTAATGTAAAAGAACATCTCAACTGTTCCATATCTGTTGTACAAGTAGGGGAGGATTTGTTAGTTATATAAGCACTGCATAGTCTGGACTAAAGTTCTTAGTGTGTTTTAAGTTGATTAACTTGGTTGAATAGATTTATCGTTTGATAATGGTGAAAGATATGATCAAATACGAATAGATGTTTCCAGAATACACAAAGTAAGCTGTGAACCGTATAAATTTTAAGAGCTCAATGCTTGGATGATTTGACTGAACAAATGATGATATAAAGATTTAATGATACTGAGACCTATGTCCTTGAAGTCTCAAAAAATTGAGGTTTTTAAAGCTGATGCTCAGTCAAATTTTAGCATCCAATCAAGTTTTAAAAATTTGGTAAAAGTCCTGAAAGGAGCTAAATATATGGGGTACTCACTGATGAGTCATGTTGCAGTCTTTCTGGCAATTATGCATTTGGTCTGATGCAAGCATATTGTGCCCATGTCAACTGGTGCTGGCATGGCACAAATTGTACCATACCTGAGCTGGCTCTGAGTATGTGCAAATTTGTGGAAAAGCTATTAGAAACATGATATGAGTTAGAACATTTAGAAAATATTAATGCAGCATCCAGCATTAATTTTAACAGTTAATACTTGTAAATATAGTTTTACAAGTTGTCTCTAGAGGGAGGTTACTTCTATACACTATATTCTAAATCTACATTTGTGTCTTCATGAATTGACATAAATTGATTTGTGAAACTGATTTTCTTAAATGCATAGTATGAGTTGTGCTGATAAAAAATGATTACATCTTCTAGATGGTTACTTCTTATTACTAATGTAGTTTATATTTCTAAGTGCATTTAATTTGATAGAACATAATTTCGTTGGTTATGCTAACTGCAAACGAAAGTGACCAAATAAATAAATTATTTATATACGTAAGAGTTGCTCTCATTTCTCCTTAGCCTCTTAGGCAAAGGGGGAAGCGGCTAGAACTTCTCCTCCAACGTAGCTGGTAAGGCTATTGAGAAGGCTAGTGTAATACCTTATTGAAAATGGCAAGGCAAAAGGCCATACGCCCGTGTGGCTCCTCGCGGAGTATAGCTCACATCCAAACATCTGATTGGGGAACGGGGCAACGCCCATGAAACTCCGGCGGGGAGGGCCAGGACTCAGCGAAAAGAGTTGTTCTCGCTTGCCTTCAGCCAGCTTCAGACTTTAGTGGAAATTCATTCCCGTCCGCCCAGTAGAGCATAATCAAAGAACTTCACCCCAGGGCGTACCATCTATTTATGTATAGTAATAGTTGCATAAATAATAAAAGAAGCACTTCTGGTATTATCACTGTTTGGTTGATTTGACTGAGCATAAATTTATGTCTATGAAATGTCAAAAATCAAGCCTTTTAAAACTGATGCTTGGTCTAATTTAACCATTCCTGCAAAGAAAAGAAAAACTTAACATACTTCAAAAAGAGCTAATGCATGTAAAGGTATTTGTAATTATTTTTACCTATAGCAATTAGTCTGATTTCGTTTTTTTTAAGAGGGGGTAGTATATGTGATCTTGGATATTAAGTATGTTTCTGCCAAAGAAAGAAAAGAAAAAAGGTAACTGTATGTCTGTTGTAATCAATGTGTAGGAACAGCCTGGTATTTTCTTCTGACACAACTGCGAATGAAATGGTTCCAGATGACAAACTTTTTGAATGGTTTCTTGGTCTTTTTTTCCACCAAGGGGGAAAAGGAATTTTGTGTTTCTTTAGACAGTTAAAATGGTGGACCCCAATTAAATTTTGCAGTTTATTATTTGCTAGTCTGGATTGCAAAATGGAGGTAGTTCTCTATTATATATCTCAAATACGGAGAGATGGTAGACCTATAAGCCTACTGTATCCCTCAGTAAGAAGTTGTTGGAACTTTGATTTCAATCTTATTACTCCACACAACTTTTCATAGAGGTTGATTGAGGGATACAGGCAAATTCTGTTTTTGATGGAAGGAGGGACAAGGAACTGAATTCAGTTATTATATTCTTTCAGCAAATTCTTGCTATTCTAGACATTCAAATTCATTTCCTTTTCTTTGTTTTTTTTTTTTTTTAAAGTTTGTAATGGTGCAAACTTCTGATTGCAACTTTTGTTGTTTCAGGAACCAACACCTGGGATCGGTTTGAGCTCCGTGTACACAAGAGGGTAATTGATCTTATCAGCTCTCCTGAAGTGGTTAAGCAGATAACCTCGATCACCATCGAACCTGGTGTAGAGGTTGAAGTGACGATTGCAGACCCTTGATTTTTTATTTATGTAGATCCATTGAGTTCTTGCTTAAGGATCCTCTAACAATCATTTGTCATTTTGTAATATGTTGATAAAACTTTTACTAATTTTAAAGCTTTTACTTTTGAGCATGTGACTGGACTCGCTCTTGCTGAGGATTTTTGGAATTGCCTCTGCTTATCATTTTGATGATGTTTTGCTTGGGTCTTTGATTGGAATGCTCAACAAGATAAATTTAATTTGTATGAAAGCTTAGCTATCATTTTATGGCTTATTATTTCAACTGCAGAGATGTGTTATGACTTAGATTATCAACTTGTCAGGTATTATTTCCCATGTTGAAGATCATGGAGTGTTTACTTTCTAATGATGAAAGAGTGCATCTGATGGCGGTGGATTAAGGTGCAGAATGCGAGACCATGGCAAAGTTGGTTTATTGAAGATTGTATAGAATTCCTTCAGAACTAAGAGTTAATAAATTGAAACTTTTGTAGAAAATGTTAGAATAATTATAATTCCAATATATATTAGGCAGGCAGGTAAACCTGAAGTTATAATGTGGCAAGTATGGGTAGCAGTAGCCATCAATGGAGAATCAGGGGAATTGGAAGAATAAGATATCATTCCGCAAGCTGGGAGGTGCTTTCTATTGGAGGGTATGCAAGCTATTTACTTTCATGAGGCAGGTAAAGCCAAGCTTTGCATCTGGCTAAATTTGCTTCTAGTCTATTATAACTTGATTGATAAATTAACCAAAGCGAAATTATGAATGACTCCAGTTGGTCATGCAGAACCAAAATTTTAAGTTCGTCATGCTCATGGCAATTCTCATTCCTAAAATGTGCTCTACGTAAAGAACAAAGAGTTGGATTTGGTTATGGTTTCCACCTTATATCCAGTCAGGTTTGATAATCATAACTAATTGTATCAACTTATTGCTAGACCAGACTATATGGCAGGTGTCTACCAAATTGATGCTTCATCATTAGGTTTGGTCTGGCTACAATCAAAACATTTTAACATGGATGGGGCTTGGATTCATGGTACTTACATTCTTGGGGATTTTGTTGGACCAAACCTATAAATATGACTGATAATGCATCAAGCCTAGGAAAAGCTTCGATTGATGGCCTTTCATATAACTCTACATAATTCGATGTTTAAAGAGAGAGAACTTCATAAAGTAGCTTTATGTCCACAAAATAATTAATTCAAATTAGTTAATATGGGTATTAGGCTATATTATCGGTTAATGTTGAGAAGTTTTGTTTAGGCAGAAGCCTGTCCAAATAATTAGGATGGTGTTTCTTGCCACTCAGCAAATTATAGCGCTAAATATTTGAATCTATTGTTGCAGTTCCATATATAACTTTTCTATGTTGGTTGGTTAAATGCTTATGTTATGAACATTTACTTTCATAACTTCTTGGACATAATCCAGCCAGTACTGTGTTCCTTAGTTGTGCCTTCCTGTATGATATATTTTATTATCAGATAGGTGCTTTCATTAAAGTGCGATGATTGTAGTAAATGTTATTAAGAGCTCTAGTTTTGTTGGGCAACGGCATCTGTTTGAAGGATTAGCCTAAATTCTTACACTCTATTCATGTTTGCAATTTATAGAGGATGATGCACCCAGGATACTATTCCACGCATGCTCTATCCATGAGGTTTACAGCATTATTGTTTTTAGGCGACACGAGCATACATAAATCCATTCCCACAACTTCTAACTTATACTGGGCTACTCATCCTTGCATCTTGACACAAACTACAAAAGTGATCATGCTTAAGCAAGGCACTTGTATTTATCTCTGCAGGTCTCCTTATTACATAATGTTGTTCTCAATCCAATGGCTGGACATGATCAACCAGCTCTTCCTTACATCACCCCTTCACATTGGGTAAGTCAGGATCTGATAATCACTGGAGAGGAAAAAAAGTAACTTTAAGAACTTCGAAATTACTCGACGGGAACTCTTCTTTCGCTTAGATCATGACTCTTGTGATCCAAAAAAAATACAAGCCGATCCCATATTCAGCTTTGGATTTCATCTTGAACATGAACTGCAGTACCTTTGAGAAAGTCTGTATATTAAACTTGTTCAATAGATCTATGTATTTAGACTAGGCTACAGGCTTTTGTAATGGTACTTGTACAACAGACTAGAATTAGTGGAGACTTTGGCTAAGATTAGCAAACTGCCACATGATATTGTAACATGACTATGAACCAGATGTTGATATAAATCAGTCATCAGCCCTGGGTATGCGAAGAACGATAACAATCCATTGAGGTGCAAGTATTTCCTCATTTCTCCCCTCGCTTCTTGACATTGACGTCGAATTTGAGCCCTGTGCTAGCACTGTTTCAAAAATTAAGATCTTGATTCTATCTCAAAGATGCAGAGATGATAGGCTTGAAGAGCAATATGACTAAGCTAGAACTCTCATAGGAAAGTGAAAAGAATGAGAGAGAACAAATTAACTATTTTTTTGGTGCAGAACAGATTAACTATTCAGTATGGCTAATGGAAAGTTAAACAGGGTTTTACTGGATAGTTACTGAGATAAGGGATCACAATTAACACACCATAAGAGAGGTGATATACAAAAAAATCTAGAGCTTAATATGTTTGTATGAAATAAGTTTCTGCATCATTGATTCTCATTGGTGTATCTAGAGCATTGCAACCTGAGATCTATTATTTTGCACTTAAGGAACATCAGCAAGATTATTTGCAAATATTTCTTCTGTTCTTCAACTTTTTAATCTAATGGAGGATCCTACCCTCTTTAAATGCTTAAACTTAGAGCATTTGACACTATTCATCCAACACACACACCATTTACAAATTGTGCAAGCTGTAGGCTGTAATGGCTGCTCGACTATGTCATTAGAATTCATATGCAAATGTGAACTTTCAGGTGCACCTACTCAGGTGGCCGGCCGGTGTTATCTGTGCTAAAAGGCTATAAAAAACTCATATTTTGATCATCGACGGCATAGAGCCTTTAGGAATCCTTCTCACCATTTTATAGATCGTGCAAGCTATCAGCCGTAATAGCTGCTTCAGTGTAACTCCAACGTTGGACTTTGATGAAAGGTTAAAACTTTCCGGTGCACCTGCCTGAGGTGCAAGACTCCGGCTAAAACAGTTCTCCACCTCAAACATTACAAGCTCAGGCCATAAACATCATGTAACAAGATAACTTAGATGCATAAAAATATTTCCCAAGCCTGATGCTTCTACATAACAGTGCTACATTCAGCCATTTTGTACACGACAAACCATCCAATCATGATGGCTACAACCCTGAATGAACAAACAGAGTGAGATAATATCAACATACATCCTTTCTTTGAGAACAATAAATTAAACCCTAATATAAGAAAGTTTGTTTATCCCTGTTCTTCTGGTAATATCAGCTAACCATTAGTATTTTACTAGCATGCTACTGTAATTTCATCTCTAGTTACAAAACTTGTGATCAACAGAATAAGTTGCAAACTAGAAGCGGTAGACCTATTGGTGGAAACTTTCGATAATCTGCAAGCTGTACGTAAATGATATCATAGATTTTAAAAGCTTCTTTCAAGACAGATAGATTTCCCCCACTTAAATCCTAGTAACTCTTGAATGCTTTCTTTCATGCTGCTCTTTAAAACTGTACAACCATATATATCTTAATTTATATATAATCAATCCAAAGAATCCTTTTTGGATGCTTCCTTGTTCCAAAAAGAAAGCAAGTACTTTTAACACAATCAAGCAGCGCTTATGTGAAATTTTAAGACTTCAAAGTGCATTGAAAAATGATAAAATTGAGCGAAACTACTCATTATGTAGCCTGATTTGTCCATAATTTACCAATAAAACCTTGCATATGAGACAAAAAAGTTACTGCACGTTGGTAAATGATGTTGAATCAAGATAATTTTAAGCTATTGGTAAATCTTTCTAATCCTCCTTTGTCAACTTAGTGTCAATTTGTTAATACTCTATGAAGCTTAGTAGATGGAAGCTTCCTAAATATCGAACATGTACCCGCTTCTTAAGAGTGTGGTTGGAAATGGACTTAGGCTTGGCTAGCTCCAAGTTGGACTTTCGGCCTAACATGAAAAATTCAAGTCGGGCTTCGGTCTTGACCCTAAGCCTCAATTAAGTTTCAACTTTCAAGCCAGGTTCGGTTCTAGCCTTGGCTCGAACCAAAGCCCAGCTACCTCTCCTATGAAAATATCTCCCCATCTCAATGCCTCCTCTCAGGCTCATCTCAATGTCCCTTCTCCTAGTCCTTTTCCTTAGTCAAGACACCTCCCTCCATTTCAACACCCCTTCTCTTTATCATTTTTTCTCTCACTTCCCCTTCTCTTTGGCAACAATAGCAATAATCCCCATACCCACCTTTGAATCTAGACCTCTACATTTCAACACCCCTTCTTTCCATCCTTTTCTCTCACTACCCCTTTTCTTTAGTTAGGACACTTTCCTCTATTTCAACATCCCTTCTCTCCATCCTTTTGTCTCACTGTCTCTTCTCTTTGGAGACAATGATGATAATCCCCGTTCCCTCCTTTGAATCTAGACCTCCCTATGGCCAGTGGTAGAGGAGGATGACGTCGACCACTATGTCGTCCTTGACCTCCCCTCGAACAACAATTGTGCCACCCTAACCCTAAAGCAGATCAAGAAAGCCTACCAGAACCATCCCGCATCCATCACCAGGACAAGCGTCCTAACAACTCTAACACCATCGCAACTTCTAGCACCTCAAGGATGAGTCCAAGCAATATAAATTTGATACTCCCCTCTCCGTAGTGCACCTCCCATCCTGGCACCCCTTTCTCTTCCCCTCATTGTTGGTGCCTCTCTAATCTAAACTCTCTTCCCATCTGTCTCTCGATGCCCATACAGATCGCCTTTTCCCTCTCTCTCATATTTATCTCACACTCTTCCTTTCCTCCCTCTTGATGCCTCTCCCTCCCTCTCTTCCCCTACCCTTCTCAAGTGAACGATGGAGGCTGACTCGAAGCCCCTATGAGGTGAGGTTTGGGTGTTCTTTTGGCCTATCAAGCTTGATTCGGGCTGGGCTATTCGGGCTTCTAATCGAAACCAGGTTCAAGCTTGGGTTAGGTTGAGATCTAACTTTATATAAATGTTTCGAGCTTAGGCCTAGCTCAAAGCTCAAAAACTTTTTCGAGACCGGGCCCAAGTAGTAGAGAAGCCCAAGCTAGCCCAATATAGTTCCAGCCCTATATAAAAGATTCCTTACTAAGAGTACTTCTAAAATATCTTTCCACTGCTCAAATGAACATTTGCTCCTACTTCCAGCAGCTAGGATATGGAGTTAGAAGTAGAGAAAAGAAATGAGAGAGTAAACTAGGATACCTAAGGGAGGATGCATTTGGATAGATTACACTTGCCATTCGAGAGTCTGGATATTTATAAAAGGAAAGGGGCAATAAGAATCGAACAGAAAAAGGAAAGCTACAAATGCAACAAAATGATGATGATAAGTGGGTTGGCATAGTCTATGAGAGTGAACCCTCCTGTTTTTAGCCTGACTATTAATTAAAGTTGTTAATTTTGGATATGATGGGATGAAGAAAACTTGAAAACCTTTTTCTAACAAGAAAAGAAAACACTCGATGACTTGATAGGACCAAATTCATTTTACCTTAAAGAGACTAGATCTCAATCCAAAATGTAAGGAAGGCTATATCATATCGAACCATCCAGTTCGGAGTGTACCGGGCCGTATCGAGCGTGGACCAGCACGGTTCCGCCCCTCGATTCGAAAAACCGGTGGAGGGGGAGAGGGAGAAGGAAAGAAAGGAAAATAGAGAAAGAGAGAGAGAGGGAGAAACAAAGAGGGAGGCGCTGGAGGAGAGAGAGGTGGATGGGGGAGAGAGGGGGCTCGAAGTCCCCTCTCCTTTGTGGCATCATAACAGGGATGGAGCCTGACCTCATTTTTTTTGAATTTTTTTCAAAGTCTGCCCCTATTACAACGCCACAAAGGAGAGGGGCTTCGAAAGCACTCTCCCCCCTCCCCTCGCCTCTCTATCTCCACCACCTTCTTCTTTCCTCTCCCTCTCACTCCATTTCTCTGTTTTCCTCTCTCCTCTCTCCCCCTCCCTCCGCCTCTCTCCCTCCCTTCCTCCCTCTCTCTTTTCCTCTCTCTCCTCCCTCTCCCCCTCCCTCGCTAGTTGTCATTTGTTGGTATGCGCTAGACTAATATAGTACCTCACCATATTGTGCCGCCGGCCTACTGGCATGAGTGTCGGTTCCAGTACTGTGGACCCTGGATGCAAGCTTAGGATTCAAAAACCATGCACTTCTCCACTGTAAACTAATTCATGCAAAATGAGAAGCACATGAGAACTTTTAGCAAAAACAATAATATCAAGAAGAGTTAAAAGACCAAAATAAAATGGATTTAACAATGGAAACATAAAGATCCATCAAATTACTTGGTGATGATCATAGGTCGTATGTAAACGTTTCTGCATCATCCTTTTTCTTTTTCAGTGGTTAAGCTGGGATAAAATACTGGGCCTCAAGCGATACAGATGCAACATTACTCCGAAGGTCACAATCTTATAATTACAGACCCAGAGTTCGATCCTAGCTTATCCTACTGAAGAAATTCTTCAACAACTCATAGAGCGAACATAGCATGGAGTCAAAAGTAGAGAAGGAAAAAGAGGAGCAAATTAAGTTGCTTATGGAAGGGGGATCTGGAAAGCTTGCACTTGCAATGTGAGACCTTGAGTATTTATAAAGAGAAAGGAGAAAAATGCATTGAATTTTTCTAACCAAAAGCTATTAATGCAACAGAGTGATGATGACAAGTGAATTGGCATGGTGTAAGAAAATAGCACATTCCCTTGATTTTGGTGTGACAATCAGTTACAGTTTGTTTTCGCTATGGTGGGAGGGACAAAATTGAAAAGTTCTTATGTGTTTGCATTTTCCGTCTAACAACTTGGGTATTTAAGCCGGTAAATAGTAAAAGCATCGAGTAAAAAAAAGGTACTAATAACAGAAATTGGCAAGATATGGATTGGCATTTGTTAAAAAAAAATGAAGCCCCTTGTTTTTCTGCGTGACATTCAGTTATACGATTGGTTTTGGCTATGATAGGATGGATGAAAATTGAAAAGTTCTCCGATGGGGTTGCACTTGCCACTTAATAGCATGGATATTTATAGAGGGAAAGAAATAAAAAGCATCAAGTAAAAATACAAAGAGAAAGCTAGTAATGCAACAAACCAGAGGCAACGTGTGGATTGGCATCGTGTAAGAAAACAATGAATCCCCTTTCCATATGAGAGCTTGGGTATTTATAACGAGAAAGGAGCAAAGAGCACTGAGTTTTTTTTTTTTTTAAATGGATGCTATTAATGCGAAAAGTAATGATGGAAGTGGTTTGGCATAGAGAAGATAAGAGTGAATCCTCTTGTTTTTGGCATGACATAGTTTGCTAGTTTTGGTTATGGTGGGATGGACGAATCTGAGAAGTTTGTGTTTGAATTTCCTATGACAATTTGCGTATTTAAAGAGGGAAGAGAGTAAGAATTGTCAAGTAGGAAAAAAAAAGAAAAAAAGCTATTAATGCGAGGAAATAGCAACAACAAATGGGTTGGCATGAAGGAAAAAGTGAATCCCCTTGATTTAGTGCGACATTTAGTTAGACTTTGTTGGTTTTGGTTGTGGTGGAATGGATGGAAACAGAAAAGTTTTTCCTATGGGCTCACACTTGTCACCTAATAGCGTGGATATTTATAAAGGAAAGGAAGCAAACAGCATCAAGTAAAAATAAAAACTAAAGCTACCAATGCAACAAAGTAGCATTGACATGACAATTGGTATGTTGTAAGAAAAAGTGAATCCCCTTATTTTTGAAGTGACATTCTATTACAATCTATTGGTTTTGGCTTTTGGTGGATGGACTAAAACTAAAAATTGGGCTTGGACTTGTGATGTAATATCTTGGTATTTATAAAACGAAAGGAGCAAAAAGCAGCAAGTAAGAAAATGGTATGCTACTAATGCAACAAATTGATAAAGACAAGAGGATTGGCATAGTCTCTGTAAGAAAAAGTGGAACGGCATGGTGCAGGAAAAGAGTGAATCCCCTTGTTTTAGTATGATATTCAGTTAAAGTTTGTTGGTTTTGGTTATGGTAACTGGATGAAAATTGAAAAGTTTACCAATAGGCTTAGTTCCTCTCAGGCGACTATATCCAAGTGAAAATTCTCTTCTTCACCATTTTTTAATTTATGTAGGTGTAATAAGGTTATTCATGATAAAATTTACTTTTGACTATTGTATTCGATTAGTTCAAGATAGCATTGAGGAGAATTAAGGTAAGAATGTAATATAGAGTTTTGAAATGTCAAGCACAATCAAATCTATGTGGTCTTGAATAGTCAAATTAGATCAAACCATGAAAAATATTTTAACTAGTTACCACCAAGGTAGCAAGTTTCAGCCAAAATGAATCAGTTTTTTGGTTGCAATTCAATCAGAGCTGATGAAAATGTTTGGTTCTGGCAACTTACAAGTAGTTTGTCCAATTCTGTTAGCTTCACTGCTATCAATTGAAACCAATTAAAACTATTGTTTTTTATTTCCAATTAATAAGGAATTGTATTTACTTTTTTGCAAGTTACACTTATACTATTCAACAGTAATAATATTATTAAAAATGTTTGTTTCCACTGAGAATGACCAAAACTATTTTTCTTACTATTTTTGTTTAACAAGTAATTGTGTTTGCTTTTTTTAATAAGATACACTAATACTATTTATTAAATGATTTCATTCATTAGTATGTTTGTTGAAACACATATTTATCCAGTAAGGCATCAACCATCAGGAAGTTCATGTGATTTCAAATTTTAAAGATTGCAACAAAGCTTAGGAAGTGCAGCAAAAAAATTAAGGCAAGAGAAGGGAGTTTGATAATTTAAAACACATCTTTTTAGCATTTTACACACCTAGTTGTATTCATTTGTTTGGTGATAGGATGTGAAAACTGATAAAAAGAAAGGACCACTTCTAATGATGATTAAGGATTTTAGACAATGTGTAGCGAGTACTTCCAATTGAAAAGATAGGTATAATTTGGACATTGAGTACTTTGTACAGACATACTATTATAGCTTAAAGATATATAATATTTAAACTTCAAAAGAAAGCGAGCATGCGAGAGAGAGAGAGAGAGAGAGGAAATTGTGCACGAGTATCATTTTTTTATGCCTAAAATGACCTAGGCTATGTAAATAATGATTGTGATTAATTCATCACATGATAAAAAGATGTCAAATAATTTTTCCTTTTTTTATTTTTTGAATTCTTCCGACTTTCTGACTGAAACTTCGAAATTTGGAGTGAACTGTCAAAATGGCTAAAAATATCTCCCCATCTCAATGCCTCCTTTCAGTCTCATCTCAATGTCCCTTTATTAGTCCTTTTCTTTCGTCAGGACACCTCCCTCTGTTTTAACAACCCTTCTCCCCATCCATTTCTCTCACTGCTTCTTCTTTTGGGTGACAATGATGATAATCCAGATACCCTCCTATAAATCTAGACTTCTCCTTTTCAACACCCCTTCTCTCCATCCTTTTCTCACATTGCCCCTTCTCTTTGGCAATAATGGCGATGGTCCCCATACCCTCCTTCGAAACTAGACCTCTCCATGGCCAGCGGCAGAGGAGTATGACGTTGAAAACTACTGTCTTTGACCTTCCCTCAAATAAGGATGGTGCCACCCTAACCCTAAAACAGATCGAGAAGGCCTACTAGAACCATCCTGCATCCACACCTGGATAAGCATCCCAACAACCCTAACACCATTGCGACTTCTAGCACCTCAAGGATGAGCCCAAGCACTACAAGTTTGATGCCCCCCTCTCCATAATGCACCTCCAGTCCTGGCACCACTCTCTCTTTCCCTCACTCCCGGTGCCTCTCTTATCTATACTCTCTCTTCCCATCTTCCTCTCTTGATGCCCACACACCTCGCTGTTTCTCTCTCTCTCTCACTCTCTCTCTCTCTCGTGTCTTACACTTTTCTTTTCCTCCCTCTTGATGCCTCCCTCCCTCCCTCTCTTCCCCTGCTCCTCTCAAGTGAACAATGGAGGCCAACTCGAAGCCCCTATGAGGTGAGGTTTGGGTGTTCTTTTGGCCTATTAGGCTTGATTCGGTCAAGCTATTCAAGCTTCCAATCGAACCCGGGTTCAAGCTTGGGTCAGCTTCGGACAAAACTTTGCATAAATGTTTTGAGCCTAGGCCTGGCTCAAGGCCCAAAATCCTTTTCGAGTCTAGGCCCAACCAGCAAAGAAGCCCAAACTAGCCTAATACAGTTCTAGCCCTATATAAGTGCTTATAACTTATCTTTCCACTGCTCATACCAGCATTTGATCCTGATTCTGGCAGCTAGGATATGGAGTTAGAAGTAGAGAAGCGAAATGAGGAGTAAACTAGGATACCTGAGGGAGGATGCATCTGGATAGCTTACACTCGCCATTCGAGAGCTTGGATATTTGTAAAAGGAAAGAAGCAAAAGGCATTGAACCAAAAAAGGAAAGCTACTAATACAACAAAATAATGATGATAAGTGGGTTGGCATGGTCTAAGAGAAGAGTGAATCCTCTTGTTTTTAGCCTAACTGCTAGTTAAAGTTGTTGATTTTGGATATGATGGGATGAAGAAAACTTGGAAAGCTTTTTCTAACAAGGAAAGAAAATACTTGATGACCTAATAGGACTAAATCCATTTTAGCTTAAAGAGACTAGATCTCAACCCAAAATATACACCCATCACTAGTAATATCAAGAGATGTAAGTAAGGAAGGCTATACCGCACCGAACCACCCAATTCGAGGCGTACAGAGCTATACTGGGGCGGATCGGCACGGTTCCGTCCCTCAATTCGAGAAAACCGGTAAGGCAGGAGAGGGAGAAGGAAAGAGAAAAAGAGAGAGGGGGAGGGAGAGGGAGAGGGAGGGAGAGAGAGGAAAAGGGTGGCGGAGAGAGAGAGGCGGAGGGGGGAGAGGGCTTTCAAAGCCTCCTCTTCTCCGCGATGTCATAACAAGGGTGGAGCCCGATTTTTTGTTTTTTTTGAATTTTTTCAAGTGAAGTTGGTCCCAATTACAACATGTTGAGGAGAAGGGGCTATGAAAGCCCTCTCTCCACCTCTCTCCCTCCACCAGCCTCCCTCTCCCTTCCTCCATCTCTCATTACTCTCTCCTCTCTCTTCCCCTTCCCTTGCCTCTCTTTCTGCTACACTCTCCATCTCCATCCATTCCTCCCTCCCTCCCTCCCTCCCTCTCCTTCTCCCTCTTCCCCTTCCTCGCCAGTTGCCATTTGTTGGCATGCACGGATGCACCGGAATGGTACGGTACCATACCGTACTGCGCCACCAGGCTACAGGCATGGGTGCCAGTTCCAATATCGCGAATCTTGAACACAAGCTTAGGATACAAAAATCTTGCACTCCTCTACTATAAACTAATTCAAGAAAAGATGAGAAGCACATCAAAGATTTTAGTAATGAAAATAATAGCAAAAAGAGCACCGGTAAAAGATCAAAATAAAATGGATTTAAGAATGGAAACAGAAAGATCCATCATATTACTTGGTGATGATTATAAGTTATATGCAAAAGTTTCTGCATCATTTTTTTTTAATTTTTCAGTGGGAAGGCTAGGATAAGACGCTGGGCCCCAAGCGATAATAGATACAACCTTACTCCAAAGATCATATAATCTTAAGACTAAAGGCCCAAGAGTCTGATCCTAGCTTATCCCGCTGAAGAAAATCTTCAAGGGCTCAGAGAGCGGGCATAGTATGCGATCAAAAGTAGAGAAGGAAAAAGAGCTGTAAATTAAGATGTTTATGGAAGGGGAACCTGGAAAGCTCGCACTTGCGATGCGAGAGCTTGGGTATTTATAGAGAGAGAAGAAAAATGCATTGAATTTTTCTAACAGAAAGCTATTAATGCAACAAAATAATGATGACAAGCGAATTGGGTGGTTGTCAGAAAAGAGTGCATTCCCTTGTTTTTGGTGTGACAAACGGTTACAATTTGTTTGCTCTCGCTATGGTGGGGGGCACAAAATTTGAAAAATTCTTCTTATGTGCTGGCATTTTCCATCTGACAACTTGGGTTTAAAGGAGGCAAAGAATAAAAAGCATTGAGTGAAAAAAAAGCTACTAATACAAGAAAGTGGAAACAAATGGATTGGCATTTGTGAAAAAAATAAAACCCCTTGTTTTTCTGCGTGACATTTAGTTATGCTGTTGGCTTTTGATATGGTAGGATGAATGAATTGTAAAGTTCTCAGATGGAGTTGCACTTGCCACTTAATAGCATGGATATTTACAGAGGGAAATAAGCAAAAAGCATCAAGTAAAAATAAAAAGGGAAAGCTACTAATGCAACAAAGCAGAGGCAACATGTGAATTGGCATTGTGTAAGAAAACAATGAATCCCCTTGCCATATGAGAGCTTAGGTATTTATAAAGAGAAAGGAGCAAAAAGCGTTGAGTGTTCTTTTAAAAAAATGAAAGCTATTAATGCAACAAAGTAATGATAGACAAGTGGATTGGCATAGAGTAAGATAAAAGTGAATCCTCTTGTTTTTGGCATGACAACCGGTTAAAGTTTGTTGGTTTTGGCTATGGTGGGATGGACGACTCTGAAAAACTTATGTGCATGAATTTTCTATCTGACAACCTGGGTACTTAAAATAGAGTAAGATAAGAGTGAATCCTCTTGTTTTTGGCATGGCAATAGGTTATAGTTTGTTGGTTTTGGCTATGGTGGGACAGACAAATCTAAAAAACTTATGTGCTTGAATTTCCTATTTGACAACCTGGGTATTTAAAGAGGGAAGAGAGTAAGAAGTGTCACGTAGAAAGAAAAAAAAATGCAAAAAGCTATTAATGCAACGAAAACAAACAGGGTTGGCATGAAGGAAAAAGTGAATCCCCTTGCCTTAGTATGACATTTAGTTAGACTTAGTTGGTTTTGGTTGTGGTGGAATGGATGAAAATAGAAAAGTTTTTCCTATGGGCTTGCACTTGTCACCTAAGAGCATGGATATTTATAGAGAAAAAGGAGCAAAAAGCATCTAGTAAAATAAAAATAAAGCAGCATTGACATGTGAATCGATATGTTGTAAGAAAAAGTGAATCCCTTTATTTTTAAAGTGGCATTTTATTACAATCTATTGGTTTTGGCATTAGGTGGGCGAATGAAAATTAAAAAAGATTTTTCTGTGGGCATGGGCATGTCATGTAATATCGTTGTACTTATAAATGGAAAGGAGCAAAAAGCAGCAAGTAATAAAAGGATAAGCTGCTAATGCCACAAATTAATGAAGACCAGAGGATTGGCATAGTTTCTGTAAGAAAAAGTGTCATGATGTAGGAAATCTGCCTGTTTTTAGCATCAAAGTCAGCTAGAGTTTGTTGGTTTTGGTTATGGTATGTGGACCAAAATTGAAAAGTTTTCTAATAGGCTTAGTGTATTTGGCGAGATTATATCCAAGTGAATATTCTTTTATACTTTCGCTAATACCTTTCTTTTATACCTATTTGCAATGTCGGCTTGTAAAAGACTTGAGGACGGTGGTTAGATGCTTGACTTAATGGTCGACACCAGGGTCGGTGGAACTAGTACCAGGCACTGTACCGGTTATCCGGTGAAACAAGTCGGTACGGGCTGGCGCCGTGCCGTGCTAAACCTCTACCGACATAGTAGAAGCGGCAGGGGAGAGGGAGAACGAGAGAGAAAAAGGGAGAGAAGGGGGAGGCCGAGGGAGGACGGCAGAGAGCCAGCGGAGGACTGGGGAGCCGCTGCACAGAGGAGGCGGAGGTCAAAGAGCCGCTGCGCGAAAGAAAAGGTCCGTTTTAATCCCCTGTTTCATTCGACATAAGGGCCGCAGGGGCCACTTTTATTTTTGATATTTTTAAGTAAAAGTCGGCAAACCAATTGTCGGTTTCACTTAATTTTTTTATTTTAAAAAAATTATGTGAAGCCGACAATGGGTTTGACGACTTTCACCTAAAAACGCCAAAAATAAAAGTTGCCCCTCCGGCCCCTATTTCAAACGAAATAGGGGACCAGATGAGCCTCTCTTTTGCAGCTTCCTCCTCCGCGCAGTGGCTCCTCAGCCTCCGCCGGCCCGCCTCGACCTTCCTCTCCCTCTCCCTCCCTCCCCCGCTCTCTCTGTTTTCTTCTTTTTATTCGTCTTCTCGCACTCCGGTGCCGGTCTCGTTTTCGTCGCCAGAACCATCTCGATCTTCGGCCGGTACGGCTTGGGACGCCTAGAACCGGGCAGTTCGGAATGGTTCCGCCAACCCTAAACAACACAATAGCTCACCAACACCTTGTTTATTACAAAACTAGGTTGTGGAACAAATTTTATATCCTGGAATGTACATAGGAAGGGAACCAATATGCAAATTGGTTGGCTAATTTGGGACTCTTGGACCTAGGATTCATCTCTAGGTCTGCACCTCGGATTTTGGATTTTAATAGAATGGATAAATTTGCATGTAGATACACTACAATACAATGTCAATAAATACTCTATGGTAAGATAGTGTTATTCAGAAAACACTATATAATGATCCCCATATTGATCTCTAATATTTATTGATCCCTACAGGTTTTAGTCAAAGCATGCAAACAAAATCCGCTATTTATATGAAAAATTTTTGAAGAAAATATGTAAAAACACTCCCATGTTGATCTCATACTTCCACAACCATAACTTATAAGTTTCATATAAAGATTCTCATTTTTATCTCTATACAAAACATGTTGATGAAAAATTGTATAATGATTCTCATAGCAATCTCTTATTATTTACTTACTCCTTTTCAAGATACGCCGTCTCGGTACTGGGCACCGTATTGGTGCACGTTATCACTGTGTCAGTACAGTACAGTATGGAGCGGTTCGGCGTACCAAATATTGGTACGCCACCCATACTGTGCACTGATACCGAACTGATATGGAATAGTATGCTCCGTACCATCCGGTTCGGTACAGTATGGCGTCCCATGCTCCTTTTGGCTAACCAAATTTACTAATTTTTAACTTACAAGTTTCGTATAGCATCCTTAAAAAAGTTTGTCGTCTCCATATAGGATATTTTCAAAAAATATATAGGACTTTCGACTTACAAGTTTCATATAACATCCTTAAAAAAGTTTGTCGCCTCCATATGGGATATTTTCAAAAAATATATAGGACGGATTTAGAGAAATTTCATATTTAGACTCTATAAAAAATATGTTCAATAGAAATTATTAGAAGATTCCAAAGTCGATTTATGATTACTTAGTGCTCGATAGTTCTCATTTCCATGTGCCCTCTATTTTTGACAGTCTTCCTAGGGTGAAGACATATGGTTCCTTCCCTACATTGAACTTAAGTTTTGAGCATGAAAACATGAAAACGTTTGAGAAAATTTGGTTTTAAGTTACCTTGAATTAAGTAATTAAATTGCCCTTAGTTCTAGGTGTCATGTTGAGGTCGCTATATGGAGGTTTCAAATCATGGGTAGGTGTGACAGATAGAACAAGCAGAACCTGTAAACATAGAAAAGGTTTTCTTATTGCATGAAGTCATCATGGAAGAGCATCGCTATGTGCTTGCCACCTGAAAAAGGGTGTGTCCAAAGTTAAGGAAGGAATGAAGATATATGCTCTGAGCTAGGCTTAGGAGGCAGTCCCATCTGACCTGTGAATCCGTGACAACTTCCATGGTCCTATTGAAGTCACCAACCTTGCATGATCTTTTTTTGTATGATTTTAAATGCGCTAAGCAGACTTGGAAATGGGCTTAGTTTTACATCCCTATCAAATTTTTCTAGGTTTTATGAAAGCCCAAAGACCCCTGAGTTAATTCAGATTACTCTTTGCTCAACTAGTTGTATCCTCTAGACTGCAAGAAATGAAAGAATCTTTCAACATGCCGATACTTAAACTGATCAGTTGGCTAAGTGTGCTAGCCATTCATGTCCTTCTGAAATTTAGCATGGCTAATGACACATCTGAATCATGTTCCTCTTCGTAAATATCCTGGTTTCCCCTTCCTATGGACTTGGTTTAAAGTCAACTTCGAAGGCACTGTTCACAATTCAGCCAATAAGTGGAATTTTAAGAAGTACTTATCCTTTTGGTTAAAGTCAATCTAAAGAATCCTTTTTGGATGCTTCCTCGTACCAAAAAAGAAAGTAAGAACTTTTAGCACAATCAAACAGCGCTTATGTGGAATTCTAAGAATTCAGAGTGCATCCAAAAATGATAAAATTCAGAGAAACTACTCATTGTGTAGCCTGATTTGTCCATAATTTACCTATAAAACTTTGCATATGAGGCAGAAAATTTACTGCATCTTGGTAAATGATGTTAAACCAAGATAACCTTAAGCTATAGGTAATCATCTTTCTAATCCTCCTTTGTCAACTTAGTGTCAGTTTGTTAATTCTCTATGGAGCTTAGTAGATGGAATCTTCCTAAATATCCAACATGCACCCACTTCCTTCGAGTATGGTTGGAAATGGACTTGGGCTGGGCCATCTCCAAGTTGGACTTTCAGCCTAACCTAAAAAATTCAAACCGGCTTGGGCCTTGAACCTAAGGCTCGATTAAATTTCAAGCCAACTTTCGTTCTAGTGTTGGCTCGGACCAAAGCCAATTGTCTCCTCTAAAAATATCTCCCCATCTCAATGCCACCTCTCAGTCTCACTCTCATCTCAATGTCTCTATATTAGGCATTTTCTTTAGTCAGGACACCTCCCTCCATTTCAACACCCCTTCTCCCCATCCATTTCTCTCACCACCTCTTCTTTTGGGCGACAATGATGATAATCCCCATACCCTCCTATGAATCTAGACTTCTCCTTTTCAACACCCCTTCTCTCCATCCATATCTCACATTGCCCCTTCTCTTTGGCAACAATGACGATAGTCCCCATACCCTCCTTTGATTCTAGAGCTCTCCATGGCCAGCGGCAGAGGAGTATGACGTTGAAAACTATTGTCCTTGACCTCCCCTCAAATAAGGATGGTGCTTTAGCAAAAAAAAAAAAAAAAAAAGAAGGATGGTGCCACCCTAACCCTAAAACAGATCGAGAAGGCCTACTAGAACCATCCTGCATCCACACCTGGACAAGCATCCCAACAGCCCTAACACAATTGCGACTTCTAGCACCTCAAGTCCTCCTTCGAGAACCTCAAGGATGAGCCCAAGCACTACAAGTTTGATGCTCCCCTCTCCATAACGCACCTCCAGTCCCGGCACCTCTCTCTTTCCCTTACTCCCGATGCCTCTCTTATCTACATTATCTCTTCCCATCTTCCTCTCTTGAAGCCCACGCACCTTGCCGTTTCTCTCTCTCTCATGTCTATCTTACACTTTTCTTTTCCTCCCTCTTGATGTCTCCCTCCCTCCCTCTCTTCCCTTCCTTCTCTCAAGTGAACAATGGAGGCCAACTCAAAGCCCCTATGAGGTGAGGTTTGGGTGTTCTTTTGGCCTATTAGGCTTGATTCGGTCAGGCTATTCGGGCTTCCAATCGAACTCGGGTTCAGGTTTGGATCAACTTCGGACAAAACTTTGCATAAATGTTTTGAGCCTAGGCCTGGATCAAGGCCCAAAAACCTTTTCGAGTCTAGGCCCAACTAGCAAAGAAGCCCAAACTAGCCTAATACAGTTCTAGCCCTATATAAGTGCTTCCTTACTAAGAGTGCTTATAACTTATCTTTCCACTGCTCATACCGGCATTTGATCCCGATTCTGGCAGCTAGGATATGGAGTTAGAAGTAGAGAAGCGAGATGAGGAGTAAACTAGGATACCTGAGGGAGGATGCATCTGGATAGCTTACACTTGCCATTCGAGAGCCTGAATATTTGTAAAAGGAAAGAAGCAAAAGGCATTGAACTGAAAAAATAAAGCTACTAATACAACAAAATAATGATGATAAGTGGGTTGGCATGGTCTAAGAGAAGAGTGAATCCTCTTGTTTTTAATCTGACTGCTAGTTAAAGTTGTTGATTTTGGATATGATTGGATGAAGAAAACTCGGAAAGCTTTTTTTAACAAGGAAAGAAAATGCTTGATGACCTAATAGGACCAAATCCATTTTAGCTTAAAGAGACTAGATCTCAACTCAAAATATACACCCATCACTAGTAATATCAAGAGACTAGATCTCAACTCAAAATATACGCCCATCACCAGTAATATCAAGAGATGCAAGTAAGAAAGACTGTACCGCAACAAACCACCCAGTTCGAGGCGTACAAAGCCATACTGGGGGCGGACCGGCACGGTTCCGTCCCTCAGTTCGAGAAAACCGGCGAAGGAGAGGAGAGAGAGAAGGAAAGAGAGGAAAAGAGAGAGAGGGGGAGGGAGAGGGAGAGGAAGAGGAAGGAAGGTTGATTTTGGATATGATTGGATGAAGAAAACTTGGAAAGCTTTTTTTAATAAGGAAAGAAAATGCTTGATGACCTAACAGGACCAAATCCATTTTAGCTTAAAGAGACTAGAACTCAACCCAAAATATACACCCATCACCAGTAATATCAAGAGATGCAAGGAAGGAAGGTTGTACCGCACCGAACCCCCAGTTCGAGGCGTACAGAGCCATACTGGGGGCGGACCGGCGCGGTTCCGTCCCTCAGTTCGAGAAAACCGGTGAGGAAGGAGGAGAGGAGAAGGAAAGAGAGGAAAAAAAAGAGAGGGGGAGGGAGGGGGAAGGGAGAGGGAGGAAAAGGGCGGCGGAGAGACAGAGAGGCGGAGGGGGGAAGAGAGGGCTTTCGAAGCCTCCCCTTCTTTGTGGTGTCATAACTAGGGTGGAGCCTAGCTCTTTTTTTTTTGAATTTTTTCAAGTGAAGTTGGCCCCTGTTACAACACGAGGAGGAGAGGGGGCTATGAAAGCCCTCTATCCCCCTCCCTCCACCTCTCTCCCTCCGCCAGCCTCTCCCTCTCCCTCCCTCCATCTCCCATTACTCTCCTTCTCTCTCTTCCCCTCCCCTTGCCCCACTTTCTGCCACACTCTCCCTTTCCATCCCTCCCTCCCTCGCTCCCTTCCTCTCTCTTTCTCTCTCCCCGTCCCTCATCAGTTCCCATTTGTCGGTATGCATTAGAACGGCACGGTACCATATCGTACTATGCCACCAGTCTACCAGCATGGGTGTCAGATTCGATATTGCGGATCTTGAACACAAGCTTAGGATTCACATACCTTGCACTCCTCTGCTATAAACTAATTCATGAAAAGATGAGAAGCACATCAGAGATTTTAGCAATAAAAATAATAGCAAAAAGAGCATGGGTAAAAGACCAAAATAAAATGGATTTAAGAATGGAAACAGAAAGATCCATCATATTACTTGGTGATGATTATAGGTTGTATGCAAAAGATTCCGTATCATTTTTTTCTTTTTCAGTGGGAAGGCTGGAATAAGACGCTGGGCCCTAAGCGATAATAGATGCAACCTTACTCCAATGGTCATATAATCTTATGACTAGAGGCCCAAGGGTCTGATCCCAGCTTATCCCGCTGAAGAAAATGTTCAAGGGCTTAGAGAGCGAGCATAGCATGCGATCAAAAGTAGAGAAGAAAAAAGAGTTGTAAATTAAAATGCTTATGAAAGGGGGATCTGGAAAGCTCGCACTTGCGATGTGAGAGCTTGGGTATTTATAGAGAGAAGAAAAATGCATTGAATTTTTCTAACCAAAAGCTATTAATACAACAAAATAATGATGTCAAGCGAATTGGGTGGTTGTAAGAAAAGAGTGCGTTCCCTTGTTTTTGGTGTAACAAACGGTTGCAATTTGTTTGCTCTCGCTATGGTGGGGGACACAAAATTTGAAAAATTCTTGTGTGCTTGCATTTTCCATCTGACAACTTGGGTTTTAAGGAGGCAAAGAATAAAAAGCATTAAGTAAAAAAAAGCTACTAATACAAGAACATGGCAACAAATGGATTGGCATTTGTGAAAAAAATAAAACCCCTTGTTTTTCTGCATGACATTCAGTTATACTGTTGGCTTTTGATATGGTAGGATGAATGAAATTGAAAAGTTCTTAGATGGAGTTGCACTTGCCACTTAATAGCATGGATATTTATAGAGGAAAATGAGCAAAAAGCATCAAGTAAAAACAAAAAGAGAAAGCTACTAATGCAGCAAAGTAGAGGCAACATGTGAATTGGCATTGTGTAAGAAAACAATGAATCCCCTTGCCATATGAGAGCTTGGGTATTTATAAAGAGAAAGGAGCAAAAAGCATTGAGTGTTTTTTAAAAAAATGAAAGCTATTAATGCAACAAAGTAATGATGACAAGTAGATTGGCATAGAGTAAGATAAGAGTGAATCCTCTTGTTTTTGGCACCGGTTAAAGTTTGTTGATTTTGGCTGTGGTGGGATCAAGGTCCACCATACCGACCGTACCGATGTACCGGTAGACGCCGGTACCATTGGTTTGGCTTGGTTCACGCATCCAAAAGCTCCAAAAAAATTTAAAACCGATACGGGCCGGTACGGTTGGCCGATTCGGGTCGGTTCCGACCGATATGAGCCGGTACCGATTTTTAACACCGAACCAGAATGGTCAAAGCTGGTACCGGTTCGGTACGGGCTGAACAGGCTGGTACAGATCCTTGGGTAGGATGGACGAATCTGAAAAACTTATGTGCCTGAATTTTCTATCTGACAACCTGGGCATTTAAAATAGAGTAAGATAAGAGTGAATCCTCTTGTTTTTGGCATGGAAATAAGTTATAGTTTGTTGGTTTTGGCTATGGTGGGATGGACTAATTTGAAAAACTTATGTGCCTGAATTTTCTATTTGACAACCCGGGAATTTAAAAAGGGAAGAGAGTAAGAAGTGTCACATAGAAAAAAATGCAAAAAGCTATTAATGCTATTAATGCAATGAAAACAAATGGGTTGGCGTGAAGGAAAAAGTGAATCCCCTTGCCTTAGTGTGACATTTAGTTAGACTTTGTTGGTTTTGGTTGTGGTGGAATGGATGGTGCTTTAGCAAAAAAAAAAAAAAAGGATGGTGCCACCCTAACCCTAAAGTAGATTGAGAAGGACTACTAGAACCATCCTGCATCCACACCTGGACAAGCATCCCAACAGCCCTAACACCATTGCGACTTCTAGCACCTCAAGTCCTCCTTCGAGAACCTCAAGGATGAGCCCAAGCACTACAAGTTTGATGCTCCCCTCTCCATAATGCACCTCCAATCCCGGCACCTCTCTTTCTTTCCCTTACTCCAGGTGCCTCTCTTATCTACATTATCTCTTCCCATCTTCCTCTCTTGAAGCCCACGCACCTCGCCGTTTCTCTCTCTCATATCTATCTTACACTTTTCTTTTCCTCCCTCTTGATGCCTCCCTCCCTCCCTCTCTTCCCTTCCTCCTCTCAAGTGAACAATGGAGGCCAACTCGAAGCCCGTATGAGGTGAGGTTTTGGTGTTCTTTTGGCCTATTAGGCTTGATTCAGTCAGGCTATTCGGGCTTCCAATCGAACCCGAGTTCAGGCTTGAGTCAGCTTCAGACAAAACTTTGCATAAATGTTTTGAGCCTAGGCCTGGCTCAAAGCCCAAAAACCTTTTCGAGTCTAGGCCCAACCAGCAAAGAAGCCCAAACTAGCCTAATACAGTTCTAGCGCTATATAAGTGCTTCCTTACTAAGAGTGCTTATAACTTATCTTTCCACTACTCATACCGGCATTTGATCCCGATTCTGGCAGCTAGGATATGGAGTTAGAAGTAGAGAAGCGAAATGAGGAGTAAACTAGGATACCTGAGGGAGGATGCATCTGGATAGCTTACACTTGCCATTCGAGAGCCTGAATATTTGTAAAAAGAAAGAAGCAAAAGGCATTGAACCGAAAAAGGAAAGTTACTAATACAACAAAATAATGATGATAAGTGGGTTGGCATGGTCTAAGAGAAGAGTGAATCCTCTTGTTTTTAGCCTGACTGCTAGTTAAAGTTGTTGATTTTGGATATGATTGGATGAAGAAAACTTGGAAAGCTTTTTTTAACAAGGAAAGAAAACGCTTAATGACCTAATAGGACCAAATCCATTTTAGCTTAAAGAGACTAGATCTCCACTCAAAATATACGCCCATCATCAGTAATATCAAGAGATGCAACCAAGAAAGGCTATACCGCACCAAACCACCCAGTTCAAGGCGTACAAAGCCATACTGGGGGCGGACCGACAGTAATATCAAGAAAACTGGCGAAGGAGAGGAGAGGGAGAAGGAAAGAGAGGAAAAGAGAGAGAGGGGGAGGGAGAGGGAGAGGAAGAGGAAGGGAGGGAGATAAAGGAAAAGAGCGGCAGAGAGAGAGAGAGGCGGAGGGGGGAGAGAGGGCTTTCGAAGCCTCCTCTTCTATGCAGTGTCATAACAAGAATGGAGCACGGCCTTTTTTTGTTGAATTTTTTCAAGTGAAGTCAGCCCCTGTTACAACACGTAGAGGAAAGGGGGCTATGAAAGACCTCTCACCCCCTCCCTCCACCTCTCTACCTCCGCCAGCCTCTCCCTCCCTCCATCTCTCATTACTCTCTCCTTCTCTCTCTTCCCCTCCCCTTGCCTCTCTTTCTGCTACACACTCCCTCTCCATCCCTCCGTCCCTCCCTCCCTCCCTCTCTCTCCTTCTCCCTCTCCCCCTCCCTCATCAGTTCCCATTTGTTGGTATGCACCGGCCGGAACGGCACAGTACCATACCGTACTGTGCCACCAGTCTACCAGCATGGGTGCCGCGTGCCGGTATTGCGGAACTTGAACACAAGCTTAGGATTCAAAAACCTTGCGCACTCCTCTGACACGATCTATGTCCTGGAAATACCAGGAACAAGATAAATCTGAAACGAACATATATATGTCTCAAAGTAGCATTTTGTTTTAATTTCATGTACATGAATCATACCAATGAAGGTAGATAGATAGAGAGAGAGAGGCAGAGAGAGAGAGAGTTTTCAGACGATAAAAGCAGGGAAGTAGTATAACTATTCATCCATCAAAATCTCAGACAGAATTCGTGAGTTCTTTAGATATATAACAAGTAATGATAGCATAAATCAGAATGCAGAAATAATAATAATATAAAAGGATTTTCAGAGATGGAAAACAACTGACTTGATGAGCATCCCATCGAGAAACCTGTTCAACGAAAGTCCTGTGGCATGGCATCAAAAGAGAACACTATGCGCGGGGTCCAACAAGTCCTCCTCGATCCACTGATAGAACCTCAGAAGACCGAGGTTTCGAGGGGGTTAGGGTTTGATATCAGTTACCTGATCCCAAGAAGAGGTGGCGTAGTTGGTAGCGTCTGGATCATTAGATCTAGGGAGAGCAGCATTCGCCATGGATTCGAGGAGAAGAAGACGAAGGAGAAGCAGGGAAGAGGAGAGGAACGACGGAGAGCCTCGTTTCAAAGGCTATGAGGTATTTATTTGTAGCGGCGGTGTTGAAGGGAAAATTGTTGCAAGGTTCCGATTTCACCTTTTGGGGCTCGTTTGGTTCGCAGGAAAATGAGGGGGGAAAGTGTGGTCAACGGGAAAGTAATGAAATGCCTCTTGTTTGGTTGGAGTTTTCAAAGGAGAGAGATGGGAAAGTTGTATTCCCATGGGAATATGATTCCCACATTTCATGGGAAAGTCTTTCCCATGAGAAACATGGGAAAGTTACTTTCCCATGAGGTGGGAATCACTCCTTTTTTATTTTTTCCCAAAAAGACCCTTCAGCATTAAAGAAGCATTAAAGAGGCATTAAAGACCTAATTTTTATTAAGGGCATAATAGGAATTATACATAACTTTCCTAGGAAAGTGGATGGTCAACCAAACATAAGCACTTTGGAAATTTGTCACTTTCCCATGGTTAACCAAACATGCCAAAAGTACTTTCCTAGGTATCCTCTTCCTAGGAATCTGATTCCCAGGAATCATATTCCTAGGAGGGAAAATACTTCCCGTGAACCAAACGAGCCCTTGGTATTTATAGTTTTTCCCAGGGGGACTCCATGCCTTTACATAGAATGTGGAAAGGGTATGCGAAAATATGGTAAGGTCCCTATTTGGATCTACAATTATTGATGGATTCTTATCTAAGCAAATTTCATACTTGGGACTCCAAAACTTTGCAGTGATTGGATGGTTAAGTAACTCTCAACGGTCGACAAAGCAGGCTCACTTGCACCTTGCCGTTACAAATCGGGGCTGTGGTTCAAAATTTCATATCCTCAAACTATATAGGAAGGAAACTAATAAGCAGCTCGGAATTTGAATTTTGTTAGAATGGATAAATTTGCCTGTACATACTCTATAGTAATCGATGAAACTCTTACAAAAAAAAAATGCAATCTTATTCAGGAAACACTATGTGATGATCTCCATATTAATATCTAATATTTCACTGATTTTTACAGGTTTTACTCAAAGCTTACGAACAAAATCTGCTCTTGATATGAAAAATGTCAGAAGAAAATATGTAAAACCCTCCAACTCCTTCATTTATGGCAGGAGGTTGGATTCCACAGCCGAGGATTCGCCTAGCAAGGGTGGTGAATAAGGTGATAGTGGTCAAAAAAGTTTCTTTCTGAACCATATCTTATAAATTTCATGTAAAGATTCCTATTTTTATCTCCATGAAATACATCGTCAAAGAAGTGTATAATGATTCTTGCATTGATCTCTAATTATTTTCTCACTCTTTTTGGCTGGCCATGTTTGCTAATTTTTGACTTAACAAGTTTCATATAGCATCCCTAAAAAATGTTTGTCATTTCTGCATGACGTACGAGCTTGGAATTTATAGAATAAGAATTCCCAAACCTTTAGTTATTTAGAAGTTATTACTTAGAATTTTCATATTGAACTGCAAACAAATTTGCATTCTCTATATAAAATATGTTCAAGAAAAATTATCAGAAGATTCCTAGGTCGATTTTTGATTACTTAGCATTCAACAATGTCCTGTCTGTTTTTGACAGTCTTCTTGGTGTGAAGACATGAGGTTCCTTCTCTGCATTGAACTTATTTTCTTGACACATGGTGGTTCAGCTTCAATTGATTTGAGTCTGGATCTATAACAACATCCGTAGCTTGCATGGCAATTTGATTTAGGATCATCTTGGCTTTGATAGAACCAATATCCTTCATACCATACGTGATAAGACCTAAAACTCCAACTATAATCATCTGAGCATAAATGGCGTCCCTCAACGGGAACTGCAAGTATGCGTGGCTGCAGATGCGTGAAGTTCTCTTAAGTTGATAGTCATGTGGGCTTCAGCATAACAAAAACTAGTGATGCTTGGAACACAAACCAGGGTAAAGCAACTCTTAGCATCAACCATTGATGACCTGCATATTTCCTTTTGGGGAGCACACTTTACATCTTGATGTATGAAAAGTATAGTGCTGGGAAGGATAGAACTAACAAAAGATGGAAACCACTGACAAAACAACTAAAAATGTTTCAAAAAGAACAGCCTTCACTGGCAACATTGACCATATTATTTTACAACAAAACAAGAATGCTGCTCATATACCATCCATGAAGGTTATGTAATGGGTTTCTGAACTCGACCTTCTTTTGCAGATCAGTGGCTCAATACTTTGTAAACCTTCGCAGGACATCAAAATAGTCAGGGAAAGTCTTCCGCGTGCAGCCGGGGTCTTTAATGGTGACAGGAACATCAGCACAGGCAGCGATAGAAAATGCCATCGCCATCCTGTGATCGTCATACGTGTCAATTGCAGTCACATTCAACCTCTCAGGTGGGGTGATCACGCAGTAATCAGGCCCTTCTTCCACTATTGCTCCGAGCTAGATCCACAGAGGTGAAACAAATGTCATAGAGAGAGAAAGAGAGAGATACAAAGAGAGATATTAGAGGAAAGAGAATGTATTTACCTTTCTAAGCTCCGTACAAATGGCAATCATCCTTTCAGTCTCCTTGACTCTCCAAGAGGCCACTGAAAATAAAAATAATAATAATAATAAAAGATAAGACATTCTATGGATACATAAATTTAAGAAAGGGAAGCTATAAGATGACTGCTTTCCAAATCACTGCCAACTGATTCCAGATACCAATTTATATGAACAAGTTATAAGCTTGCAAGAGTGCAAGCTAAAACTTACCATCTCTAATGGCTGTTGGACCATCCGCAAATAGCGCAACAACAGCAAGGGTCATGGCAACATCGGGCATTTTATTCATGTTTACATCAACGGCACGCAAGTTTTTTCTCTTGGAAGGATCTCGTGGTGGACCAGTAACAGTGACACTGTTCTCAGTCCATGTAACCTTGGCTCCCATTTTCTCAAGAACTTCTGCGAATTTCACATCACCCTACATCATAAGGGCAAAACAGAGACACAGCAGGAACACCCTTGTCAAAAGAATGAAACAACCAGTTGGCTAAATGCTTCAGGATCTACAGAGATAACTATTAATACCTGCAAACTGGTTGTACCACAACCTTCGACAGTGACAGTACCCCCAGTGACTGCAGCACCTGCCAAGAAATAACTAGCACTCGATGCATCACCTTCTACGTAAGCCGTTCCAGGGGATCTGCAACAGGTTAGGATGCAGCAAAGTGATTCAAGTTGAAAAAAATTATGAAGCGGCATCATCATCGATTTATTGTGAATCTTCAGATTTCTAAACTCACTGGTACTTTTGACCACCCTTGATCAAGAATTTGTCCCAACTATCGGAGTGCTCCACAGTGACACCAAATCGTTCCATCAATTTCAAAGTCATTTCAACATATGGAATAGAAATTAGTTTGTCAATGATCTCAATCTCCACATCTCCAAGTGCCAAGGGAGCTGCCATGAGCAAAGCAGTCAAGTACTGACTGCTGATGGATCCAGAGAGTTTCACCTGAAGAAAATGGTCCAAGTTCATCCCTTTATGGATCTTCCCAATTATATACAGACTACATCTTTCGTATAAAAGGCAGCACATATGTTGATAATACGAATATACAGACTAGATACAGAATGGGAAGTCTCCAAGTTGCAATTATTATCAATCATAAAGCTTGTAAATTCATGCTTCAAACAGTAAGGCAAACAGCATACTTTAATGAAGCTTTAGAAAACACGGCAGTTTTGAAGATACAAAGGAAAAACTGGGAACAAGAATTTCAAATACTGGCTTCTGGTATTTGAAACAAAGTATAGAAATCTATTGCTGGGACAGTCCAAGAAGCAGCCATTGCAAGAATATTTGATAAACAGTTAATGGTTCAGTTAAATCTTGCAAAATACTAGGAATATCAGAGATGGGATGAACCAATTATCAAGGAGCTCGAATTTTCGCAATATGTTACAATCGAATGCAGCCATTATCAATTAGGCATGGAGGATCTAAGTACATAGTGAAAACTTCCTTGATAACATTAAGTGCTATTAGTGGAGCTACTCTAGAACATTCACATTTAGATAATTAGTTACTTTCAAGCAGGATGACAAACGTGTAGGACTAGTCACAAGCCCTGAGAACTAAGTTAAATTCATTTGATTGAAATGGTTTGTTCGTTCACCACAAGGACAAGGCAGCCTCCTGCAGCAAGTCATCAAACTTTCCGATAAAAGGGCACAGAAAAGGGAGGGACCAAGGAAGACCAAGATGAGTACATGGAGCCTGGGAGGACACTTCAAATATTATTGTGATATATTTATTTACATAATGGAAAAGAGTTAAAAAAAGCAAAAAAAAAGAAAGAATCAACAGATTGTTACTACTAGTTACCCCAAATAAAAGAAAAAATAATTGCAGATAACTGACAAATACGTCATGTTTGATCATATTTGACTGCTAAACTACTGTAAGAAGCATTATACTACTTTATTATTTGTGGAAAATTGTTAAGAAGGGGTAGCAGCAGCTACGTATCTCATAAGAGGAAAAGGTGGACGGCATAACTAGATAAAGGAGAAAGTCTGAAAGTCAGGAATCAGGATAAAGAAGACTGTTATCTTTTATGAAAAAGGATATACGGTGCTAAAATGTAAAAAAAAAAAAAAACAGGTCCGTGAACGAGTAGAAGCTAAAATGGACTTTGGTTTCCAACATCTGGAGGGGGGCGGGGTGGAGACCGCATAGCGTTGCTCTTTTTGCAATTCAGAGAAATCTCTGGGAAAAATTAGAAAATCAGAGAATCAAGAAATGAGGAATCACATAAGAAAACCAAACTCAGTTTTCTTTTAATTGAAGATATGGTTAATGGTAAAGGTTTGAAGGGATAGAGAGACAAAAGCCGATATTGTTTCTATCCTGAATTCCAATTCATAAGCACCAATATTCTACTCCACAAGTGATCAGAAAAAGTCAACCATGTAGCATGACATGTTTCCATTGTGTTTGGAACTGATTTAGCTTGAAGCATTCTTTGTTATATAATTTAAGTTTCAGAAAGGTATTTAGGTTAAAGTTGTTACCGGACATCGTAATGAGTTGACAAAGAAGTTCAGATTTCCACTTGATTTCAGCAAAGTGCATATAAGTTTTAAAAGAAAGTACAAGAACAATTTGATGAGAGCTTTCATTATAAATTCTCAAGAAAATTTGGGTACCATTTTATAAACGGTGAGAGAAATAGGGGGACTATCTAGGAAAAAAAAAGGAAAAGTGGCAAGCCATTAAAGAAAAAGTTGGGAGGCAACAGAAGATAAAATCATCATTCACATTTGATCTGTAACGGGAAAGCCATTTTATTTTTTTTCACTTCCGAGATACATGGAAAGTGATAAAGTTCTCAATTTCCCATTCCGCTACAAAAACATTTTAAACATAACTGCAGAATAGGAGCGTTCTCTTTCAAAGATATAAAACAACTATATCCTGGAAAGAAAAATTTAATGTGGAATTAAAGTTGCACAATTTTTCTTCATCAGTAAAAAGATCGGTTGAATATGGGATGCAGAACATCAAGAAAAAAAAATCTACAAAGTGAAATGGAAAATCCAGAATATGTCAACCCATAGATTGTAAAATCAAAATCCATAATTACACTTCCCAAGAATTTAAACTCAAACTTCCTAAGAAAACATTTTATGCTGACCTGGCCAAGCCTTCAGCTCTAATCTCATATGTTCCAGAACAAAAAAGAAAACCTATCAGTATTATTATAGCATATTATCAGAGAGGGGGGGAAGGATGAGAGGCTACAACTTACACCATGGTCCATACTCTAAAACTTCTGTTAAAAGCCCTAAATTTTGATTATAAACCAATCAACCGCTGAAATTGATAAATGAAGAAAGCAATAAACCGATTTCACCATCTACATGATGCAGGGGCTACCACTATGATTGACTAAAAAGAGAAGGTTTTGGAAAAAGACTCATTTTGTATGTGATACTTTATGAGGCATACACCTCAAAAGGGATGAGTGTTGAAGTGCGTACGTTGCTAAATACGGTCTAAAATGGAGCTGAACTGGTGAGAGAAGAAGATATTTCGGTCAATCGACAGCTGGCAGCTTCATAAGGCTGTCCAACATCTCTAAAATATGCAGAGAAAGTTTCTAATGTGTATCTGACTTGCCAATATGTGTTTAAGAAGAATTCTGCAAGTTGGACATGAGAGTTCAACACTATTGTAGTGCAACATACTTGAATCTAAGTGATCATTCATACTGTTAAAAATTGAATATTGTTTCATAGATTAAATGCCCACTAGAACATTTGCTTGCAATTTCAATCCTTCCAATAGTGTAATTTCAATCCTTCCAGTAGTATATGAATAGCTCCAGCGAAATCTGTCTACAAGGCATTGATCAAAAAAAATTCATTGTCTAATAAAATTAAACATTTTTTTAAATGCTGATAATAAAAGGGTTAAAAACTATAGGCTTGCAAAGTGCAAGTTGTACCTATACAAGAGAAGAGTAACACTACCAAAGAAGGTTCTCGAGGAGTAGATGAAGAAAATACATATGAAACACACAGCAACAAGCATGCCCCTACTACTTTCATGAAAAAAATAAGGGGTGTACATCAGCTAACAATCATCTCAAGTTATCTCAGATCCATATGAAGACTCAAGTCAGGGGCTATCCGACCACTGGAATGATGTTATAAAGAGAACATTATGATCATGCGTGTCCGAACAAAAATAAAAAGTTAAATCTATTGGCATTGGAAACTAGGAATGTTTTTTTATTTATTTATTTTTACCTTCTAGCCAAAATATATGCACTTTGACATGTTGTTCAGTAATACATACCACACTATTATCAATTTATTATTACCATTCATTACAGCAGAAGAAGCTCAGGTTGTATTTGATAGTGGAATCACTCAACAAATAGATGATACTACTTCCCCTGAACAGTGAAGCCTCAAAGCAAGACAGAAGTGAGTATAAGGATAATATGACACTGACCTTTCCACCTGGAAGGCCTCCCATTGCATTAACACGGACAGGAGGGCAATTAGTGCCTAAGAAACAATCAACATCAGAACCCAGCTGCTTCAAACCAGTAACCAAGTCTCCTATAGGCCTTTCCCTCATCCGTGGCACCCCATCAAGTATGTAACTGGAATGTGAAGCAGATAAATTTTCAGCTAGAGTGATTGTGAATTAGATATTTGACCTAAAGTACAGCAACATGTAGCATAGATCAGCCTAATCTAATCCCAAAAGATAATGTGGTACCTTGCATTTCCACCAGCAGCAGTAACAGCAGCTGTCAATGGACGCATTGCAGTTCCTGCATTTCCTAAGAAGAGTTGAACTTCTTTGGAATCTTTCCCAACTGGAAATTGACCGCCACAACCAACAACTGTTGCTCTTTTCATTGCACTGTCGTCTTCCACAGGCAGGCCAAGGGTTCTCAGAGCAGCAAGCATGTAGCGAACATCATCACTATCCAACAAATTGTCTACAACAGTAGTTCCCTGATCACAGATGTAAGAGAGAACTTAGGACAATGCCATTTTAAGGGCAGCAGCAGCAGCAGCATAACCAAACATGGACTATATCCAATTATCTATTTTGTACCAAGCATACGATTTTGATTTTCTATAAACAATCAGTTTAAGAACACTGGAGGAATAATTATAGATAACGAAAGTCATATGCAGACCAAACTGTGTCTCAGAATACACATTATTTCTCATTTCCTCTATCTATCCTAATTCTTAATTTTATTTATGAACGAATTCATCTCCAGAATGGAAAATTAACGCAAATTCCACAAACCTAGATGAAGTAATAATAGGGAAAAAAGAAATAAAAGAAAAGATTGAACAGATTAACCTTTTATCTTAAAAAGTTGTTTTTTAAAATTCAAAAAAAAAATGAAAAGTGATGCTTCACGTGGCAACAGGGATAGCAAAGCCAGACGATAAGACAAATAAATGGGAAAATAGAAAACCTTAACAGTCAACGTAGACATAGTATTTCCCCAAATTCCAGAACCAATCTCTCTCGACAGACAGAAAGGTTTCACCTTTCCACAATAAGCATCCAAATCAAGACCAGAAATAGAATTATTTCGATCATCTCACCTCGGAAAGGGCGGCGAGGAGGAGGATCCGATTGGATAGAGACTTGGAACCGGGGAGCTTGACGGTCCCGGAGATCTCCTTGATCGGCTGCAGCACGATCTCGGTCGCCATCGAGGGCTTCTCAGTGGCCGTAGAGATGGAGGCCGAAGCCCTAAGAGGAGCAGCCTTGAACGAGACAGACCTTCCACTGCTCGCCGTCCTCAGAGCGCCGAAGCCTCCGAGCTTGGATGCCGATCGAAGGCGGAGGGAAGAACGGAGGGGCGCTGGCCGCTGCGCTCCGTCGAGGTGGGAAGGGAGGAGGGAGGTGTTAGCCTCCAGGCCCTGCACCATGGTTGCTTGCGCCATCTCTGTCTCCCCCTGCTCTCGGTGGTCGCCGACTTCTCACAGAGAGGAGCTCTTTGGGTGACTGAAATACTGAAGTAGTCGTCGTTGTCCCTCACCAACCCCTGGGACGAAATCGGTTCGAATATTTATTTTGTAGCCTATCATATTTATATTTATGTTCGTCTAATAAAATAAATATAAATATAAATATTAGTCAAATATAAAAATTTATATTTATATTTATTTTAAATAAATATAGACATAAATTAAATATTAAAAAATAGATATAAATATAAATATAAATCAAATATTTAAATTATAGCATATAGCTATTTATTTTTTTAAGTTCATAATTGTCATATAAAATTAAATAGAGTTACAAATAAAATCAGATATTTGGATATGGATCAAATAGTTGTCCAACCATATTTATATCTATTTTTTTCAGAGATATAATTACAAATATTAATTAGATACTTAAATTTCGATCTATATCCAAATAAATTTGGATATAAAAATAAATTCGAGCGAATATTATTCGATTCACTTTCATTTCTACCAAACCTACTCTACCTTAAGATGATGTATCCACCCACCAACAGTTTATTGGTACATAATGGCAGTTGAAAAATAAAGACGCTTAATGTAAATGAAACTATTCAATCATTTTGATCAAGTAGTTATATTTGAATAAAAAAAAATAATTTCAAAATGGCTTTTTCAAACTTTTGAATTTCTTTCTTTTAGTGTATTTATTTTAGTGTCAAAAAATTATCACCTTGTGCACGAAACTATTATATTTTGCATAGAAATGCCCTTATTCCCATTAGTTATATGAACTTCAGTAGCTCTAAACTAAGAGTTTAGAAAGAAAAAAAAGGATACGAAAACTATTTGCATAGTGCTGCCTGAGTGCGATAGGTACCTTCACTTTTCCTTTTAATATTACATGCATGTATTTGTCTACTTTTTATATTATTCAAACTTTATTTCCGGGTTGGACCATTTGAAACGCAAATTAAGATATATTTCTGTAAATAGCAATATTATCAGGGTGTATATGCAAAGAAAACAAGAACAAATGTGTCTATGTGGACGTACATGATTGGAGGATAGGTTGTAGCACATTTTTTTTAATCAGTGCACTGCACGTGATGCCAGGAGTAGTTGGAAACTGGTAGAAGCCTTGAACAATGGGTTAGTTCGAGGACATGGTGAGTGGGTTCACATGGGAGGGTTTGGGTTGGTGGTGTCTCGTCCACGGTTAATAGCTTACCAACCTCCGAGTCTTAGACCCCAAAGTCCATGGTCTCTCTTACCTAACTCCTTAGCGGGTTGGTGGCAGTTTTAGGTGAACTTTTTAAACAAGACCAAGGCTTGAAAGAATCTTGATCTAGGTGTCTGCTAATATGTTATTTGTATGCAAAGATTCAACCAATGAGAAGTTTGGTGGTAGATGGCCCGGATGTGTACTCGATCGACTGATGTACAATTTTTAGTAAGCAGTTCATTGTAAGGTGCATTGTTATTCGATGGTGAACTTTATACCATTGCCACTCTATTATTGTATCCGTAAACTCTGTCAATAGCTGGTTTGACGTACTGAGTATCGATACGCCTCTTATATCATATACTGGTATCGCATAATTTTTAGTAAGCAATCCATTATAGGTAGGGCTCAAATCCAATTAGAAACTAGCATATTCATATCTATATTTATTTTGTTTGACGAATATAAATATGGATAAGAATGTTAGTCGGATGCACAAATTTGTATCTATATTTGTTTTAAAAGGATACGAATACAAATCGGATAACAAAAATATGAATATAAATATAGATATAAATTGGATAATTAAACTTTAGGATCGTAGAATTAAAGATATTACTAAGTAAATAATAAATCAAAGTAGTAGCATGTTCATGCGGTCATTTATTTTTCTTAAAAATTTATGAGTATTATATAAAATTAAATGGGGTTATTAATAGAATCGGATATTGGGATACGGATAGGATAGTTTTCTATCCACATATATATATATATATATATATATATATATATATATATATATATATATATATATATATATATATATATATATATATATATATATATATATATCTTTTTTTTACGGATATGGATATTAGTCGGATGCTCAAATTTCTATCTATATTCAGATAGATTCGGATACAAAAATAGATCCGAACAAATATTATCCGATTTACTTTCACCCTTAATTGCCAGGTATGATGTCCCAGTATCATATTTTGTATCGGTGCCACTCTATCACTATGTCGGTATACTTGATCCAATGACTCATTCGACATACCAAGTATAGGCATGCCCTTTGTACCATGTACTGGTACCAAATCGATATGCTATAGTACGCCTCGTACCATCTGGTTTGATATGATATGATGTACCATGGTCCATTGATATATGTAATGCATGTTACACACATGCTATAGTAAAATTTCATATTTAAGAAATAAGCAACAATGTGCTTAATTTATAGCATTTTATCATGGTTAAACAAATCACTGATCATATCAGACCGGGTAACTAATTTTGATGTTTTCTACTAGTCCCAAGCCCTTAAAATTTGCACTTTGCGAGTGGAACATTGACCATAGGCAGAGTTCAAATATATACATGTCAACCATGCAATCAAGCAGGAATAATTGTGAGTTGGAGACCCAACTCTTTTATGCACTTTGAGCTCATCTAATCAATTTGGCTTTTCAGAAAGCCAATGGTCACCGGACGTACCATTTAAGATTAGTGTCACTAAGACTTCATAAAGTAACTTGATTTTTTCTCATATTCCCTTTTTTCTCAAGAAGGAATAACTGTGAGTAGGAGACCCAACTCTTTTATGCACTTTGAGCTCATCTAATCAATTTGGCTTTTCAGAAAGCCAATGGTCACCGGACATACCATCTAAGATTAGGGTCACTAAGACTTCATAAAGTAACTTGATTTTTTCTCATATTCCCTTTCACCTATTTCCTTTTTAAATGCTCAAGCAAATCCATGTTGTAGTCCGACCAAAGTAGTTTACTACTTTTCAATCAAGTCAAAAAGCTTGCATTTTACGATAGAATTTTTTCAAATCCTCCCTCATCGCTAGTAGCCAAGTCCATTGAGTAACTTGTGCTAATATCAGACCAAGTTTTTATGTTGTTTTCTTGTTATATAATTTCCACATAATTCATCGTGGACATTCTCAGGGTTGACATTGAGTAAACCAGCTAATTGATAAGAATCGTAACATATTGCAGGCCAATCTAGAGTACCATATCCAAAGCACTCTGCACAGATCTCAAAGTACTGCAAACTCCTCCATGCATCCACCTGCACAAATCTTGAAGTGACAATTGCACGATCCAACAGTGAGATCATGCGAAGGCAGGGACTTCTTGCGCTGAAAGATACAACCCCTATCCCTTCATGAGATGGCGTATAAGAAAACTCGAGGATGAGAAGAAGAGAAAGAAGATGATAGCAACTCCTGAGAAACTCGACTCAAAGAAGATGATGATAGCAACTCCTGAGAAACTCAACTCCTCTAGAAGATGATAAGATGGATGGAGAAGATCGACACCAATTTCCAACCATAGATGTCAGTCATCAGAAAAGGTATTCACGCCTGTCCCCAAATGAAAGCCATTTTGTGGATGCAGATCAATCCTAGCCTCTCTGCGTGGCTTGCATCGCAACTTTATCCATTAGAACAATCAGCCCCGTCCCGTTCATCCACAGCCATGTCTTCAGGTTCCCATTAAAGGTTGCAACAACATAAAAGCATACTTGGCAAGAATATTTAGAATGATAAACAGTACCATGGGAGTGAAGAAAGGAAAAAGAGAGCTTGATTTGAAGACAAATAAATTCTGCTGCAAAAGCTTTCTTTCAACAGGGATGCCTCAAACACCACAAACATAGGGAAGGAAGAAGCTAACTTGAAAACACCAACATCAACCTACACATTCTGTATGAAAAAATGACTGCTTGACGACCAAACAGACAAGATAGTGCAGGTTTAAAAAGTCAAGGTTCAGAATTGCACGTCAAAGACTTTTCTATGAAAGCATTCAAAATTTAATAAATTAACAGAGTACAGTTGGATGCAACCATCAGACGCAATTGTTTGATTAAATTAGACGAAGAAGAAGACTCGACTTCATGAATTATAAAATGGAAAATGTTCCAGAAAATATGAAGGCTTTATTACAGGCCAAATGCCAGACTCAATCTGCCAAAGCTGGCTTCTTCCCCGCCTGTGTACTCTTAACTCGTTGAAGCGAGGCTCTGGAATCTAGGTTCTCCTTGCAACCATGAGAGAGGAAGGACCCCAGACAAGCTGATCTTATAGAGACTTGGCTGCTTCAATAACTTTCTCCGCTGTTAAACCAAATTCCTTGTATATCCGGCCAGCAGGAGCGCTTGCCCCAAATCGGTCAATCCCTATAGCCTTGCCCTTGGTCCCTAGGAACTTCTCCCACCCAAGAGTGGCTCCTGCTTCAATGCTGACTCTAGCAGTCACAGAAGCAGGGAGGATACTCTCCTTGTATTCATTAGATTGCTCATCAAACAACTCCCAGCAGACAAGTGACACAACTCTGACTGTTTTCCCCTCCTTCCTCAGCTCATCTGCAGCCTTGGCAGCAATCTCCAATTCTGAGCCAGTGCTCATAACAATGAGATCTGGTTTGTTACCAGACGAGTTGTCTGAAATAATATATCCTCCCTTCTCAACTCCTTCAGCTGATGTTCCTGCAAGCTGAGGAAGCTTCTGACGGGAGAGAGCAAGGATCGACGGCCGCTTGCTGTTGAGAATTGCAACCTTGTATGCCCCAGCAGTCTCATTCCCATCAGCTGGGCGGAGCATCAAAATGTTCGGCATGGCTCGGAAGCTAATCAGATGCTCAATGGGCTGATGGGTGGGACCATCTTCTCCAAGACCAATAGAATCATGTGTCATCACATAGATGACTCCTGCCTCACTCAAGGCTGAGATCCTTATGGCAGGTCTCATGTAGTCCGTGAAGACAAAGAAAGTAGCGCAGTAAGGGATAAGACCCGGGCTGTGCAGGGCAATGCCGTTGCATATGGCACCCATTCCATGTTCCCTAACACCGAAACGGACATTCCGCTCCTCAGGTGTGTCCTTTTGGAAGTCGCCAAACATCTTCAGCAATGTCATGTTCGATGATGCAAGATCAGCACTACCTCCTAGGAACCCAGGGAGTACTTTAGCAAGAGCATTGAGGCATTGCTGAGATAGATTTCTAGTGGCATCCGCAGGACTTTCAGGTGTGTATGTCTGCAAGAAAAAGTGTAACAAGTGCCAATGGTAAATGTCAAAATATGATGCTACTTCCATTTTAAATATCGAGAATGGACAGTAAAAGTAAATGAAACATTCACCGGAAGAGCCTTCTCCCATCCAGCAGGCAGATCTCCTGTTATGATCTGCTTCAGCTCTGCGGCGTCCTCTTTATATTTCTTCTCATACTCCACAAACTTGGCATTCCATTCAGCTTCAAGAGCAGCACCTTCCCGGGCATGGCGGCTCCAGTGACTGAAAATGAAAGATCCAGTATGTCCATTATCCACAAAAGATTCAGATTTATCTGCCAAATAAAAGACATTAACAAAGTTTGCAGACCTCTTCACATCTTCAGGTACAAAAAAGGGCTCATAAGGCCATCCAAGGTTCTGCCTGGTTGCTTCAACTTCCTTAGCACCCAATGCACTTCCATGTACACTATATGAATTCGCCTTGTTTGGAGACCCAAAACCAATGGTAGTGGTCACCTGAAGAAAACAGTAATTCGACAAGATTTTAACCAACAATGAAGTACCACATGCTTTATTTTTGAATAACTATGCAATTTTAACAGACCTTGATCAGTGTGGGTTTGTCTTTGACAGCCTTTGCTTCCTTTATTGCAGCACGGATTTCATCATAGCCTGTGTTACCATTCTTCACCCAGATAGTGTGCCAGCCAAGGGCCTCGAAACGGGCATTTACATCTTCAGTAAATGCAATCTCTGTGTCTCCATCAATAGAAATGTGGTTGTCGTCATAAAAAGCAATCAGCTTCCCCAAACCCCAGTGCCCAGCAAGAGAACAACTTTCATTAGAAATGCCCTCCATTTGGCAACCATCCCCAAGTATAGCATACCTAAGACCATTGGTATATCAAATTAGCCATAAGAATAAATTCTTCATACATGGATACATAAATAAGAAATATGGAATACAGCAGAAAATGAATATGAGTTGTTACGTGTAATGATCAACAATCTCCATGTCAGGCTTATTGAAGCGGGAAGCTAGGTGCCTCTCAGCAAGTGCCAATCCAACAGCATTTGCAATACCCTGACCAAGAGGACCTACACAATTCCACCAACCACCAGAGAAAATGAAACGTTTTAACATAAAACGAAAGGAAGAAGGGGCTGCCACCATTATATTCTCTAATACGAAATCCTCAGGATCAGTTCAGGAAGCAAACCAGTAGTGACTTCAATTCCCGGAGTTTCGAAATTCTCAGGATGACCAGGAGTTTTGCTTCCCCACTGCCGGAAAGCCTTCAAATCCTCCTCCTAAAAGATCAGATTGTAACCATCAAAAGCCTCAGCATAAGATTAGAGATAAAGCAAACGCCAGATCAGTGAACTCAAACCATAGGTTCCAATTATTTCTCCTCAGATATCAAATTGAAGCATCAAAAACATCAGCAAAATTTTAAAGCGCAAGTAACACTATATCAATGAATCCAGATCAATGCATAGAGCTGCTGAAACCACGTTATCGAACAAAATTTTTGATCAATATGAGACTTATATGAACTGAACTTACGAAACTATCCACTCTGAGTTCAACAATAGATCTGAACTCCGACAGTTAAATATCACATAGCAAAATTACATACATAAAGGTGTCAACAAAAGCATATTGCTTTGGCTCCTTCTTAGTTCTGTTCCTTCTTCTGTCAGAGTAAAAGCAAACTACCCCAAAACTTTTTTGTCCTAAAGAAGAAAGAGAACAAATATGCATCAAGAGAGACTTCTCAATAAAGCAAAAGCAAAAGCTACAAATTAGGTAATCAAAATCAAATTTTGGACAAACCCATGGGAGATATGCCTCTTTTTACCAATCAAGAATCAAAAACATGAGTGAAAAATTAAATGACAAACCCTAATTCTTCAATCCAAGAATAGATCCGAACCCTTAAAAACAATGAACAAGACCAAAACTATCTTTCCTGCCATTCTACTCATCTAATCTAGAAATAAGCTTCAGAAGAACATCAAATTGCCGTCTTTCCTGCTATTTCACTCATTGAATCGAGAAATAAGCCTCGGACTAGCATCAAGTTGCCGTCTTTTTGGCTCTTATTCTCATCAAATCTGAAAATATGCCTGAGATTAGCAACAAGTTGCCATCTGTCCTGCTAATCTATTCATCAAATCCAGAAACAAGCCTCATAGTAGCATAAGGTTGCCGTCCTTTTTGCCCTTCTACGCATCAAATCTAGAAATCAAGACTCGGAGATGAAGAGATCAGGCGGCTCACCTTGACGCTATCATAACCGGCAAGGTGAAGCAGGGCGTACTGGAGCATACACCCATGTCCGGCGGAGAGCACGAAGCGGTCGCGGTTGAACCAGTAGGGGTTCTTGGGATTGTATCGCATGACCTCGTCGTAGAGGATGTGGCCTATTGGGGCACACCCCATAGGGAGTCCCGGGTGGCCGGAGTTGGCCTTCTCGACGGCGTCGACGGCCAGGAACCGGATCGTGTTGATCGACTTCTCCAACAGGGCCTCTGTGGCGGCTTTCCCCTCCAGCGTCTCCACCGCCGCCGCCCTCGTGACGGAGGATCGGCGAGGCCTGGAGGCGGCCCGCGGGCGCCGGTTCTGGAGACGGGGGGCGGCAGGGGACTTGAGGGCGCGGCCGGCGAGGGAGCTGAGCCCGAAGGCGAGACGGTCGGGGTGGGAAGGGGAGGGGGAAGGGTGGCCGGAGATGGCGCGGCCGACGAGGGCCTGCGCGGCGGTGACGGAGGAGGAAGCGGCCATGGCTCGCCCTGTCTCTCTCTCTAGTTATCTCCGCCTCCTCTGTGTCTCCCCTTCGCTTTTGAGTTGGTGCGATGGAATCGAGAGGTTTGAGGTTTTATTGGCCCGTCGGCGGGACGGGGTTCTTCTGGACGGTACGTTCGAGGATGAGCAAATAGTGGAGCCTCTGCCGTTGGATTTAAAAAAGATTAGATCCTGGCCGTTGGAAGAGGGTAGGAAATGGCTGCCTCGTGTTCGTTTGACCATAATGGCTATCGATAGAGCCATTTGTATTCATCCATTCAATATTATATGGTGATTGATTATGACGTCTGCTTTAATATGGATAGAATATGTGCCATACAAAAAATTCACGGTAGAATACATGACGGCCTTCCAAGTAATGAAAGGTCTCGTTGAAATTTCATAACAAAAATAATGCTTCTCACTGTAGACTAGTTAAATATATCAGTCTAAAAAAAATTATGCTTTCTACTTTAACTTTATAGCTAGATTCAATGGCATTTGGTATTTGCAACTGTGATTGTTTGTAATTGGACATTTGATATAGTAGGTATCAATAGCTATCAGTGTGTAAGTTCCCACTGTCTGAATCTGGTAGGATATCACTATTTTGCTAATTTCAAATTCAAGAGGGTGTGTTTGAAACGGTATAAAACTATAGGGGGTTCCAAAATATGCAAAGCATTTGGAAATTGCTCGGGATCAAAAAGCTTTGGATTTGTTTCAGTGCAAAATATCCAAAACTGCATCAGGTAAAGCCATATATTGAAGTCCAACATATGATTCTCACTGCATGGATAGTTTAGTGGTTGCAAAAATAGTTGGGATTTTAGCCTCCAATAGATCCAACTTGGGACAATCCCCAAACCACAAAACACTTAACCTAAAATAGGATTGTTACAAATAGCCACAACAATCCAAGATACTAGCATATAGAACACCAAATACGTGCTCCTTAATTGGCGACTTCAAAGTTTGGCCTCTAGCTTTTTGTTGTGCGACAAGAGTCTGTTAATGATCTCTGTCCCTTGCATTTAAGGCGTACCATACCAACGAAAGTAACCACAGCCGCCAGTTATCTAGAACACCAAGTTAAAACTGAAAATTAAAAGCAAATTTGGGAGAATAAATGTGAAAATAGGACCAAAGTAGCAACATACCTCTTACATCATGCATGCAAAGAAATATCGGTTAGGATTTGTATTGGTACATAATGTCTTCAATGACGCCCTTCTTCCACAATTATAGAAATTGATTGGGTGGAACAAAGAGGATTAGAAGTTAACTCAAATGCTTCAATGGTCTCCTTCTCCTCCTTCCCCCTCTCTCGCTCCTCTTTGCCTTGGGGATTCTTTGAATGCAGAGAACCCAGATTATTAGGAAATGAATCAAGTGACCTCACATTATTTGAGAAATTCTTAGCATCCACATCTTGATCTGTGTGAATCGTGCTTGTAGAGGTATGCAACGATCAACTATTAACGTGCAAACACATCACAAAATACAACCCAGAAAACCATGCTAATCAAAACAATAGTTGCAATCCCTTTTAACGAGACTCGCATGTCCAAATACATCAATATAAGATGCATGCAAGCATCTGAATTTCTGAATTACATGTTATCACAGAACATCACAGAAAATTGCAGAACAAAGGGATCCATCCATGATCATCACCACATGCATCTTATGCATGAATTAAAAGTATGTTAGATCTGAATATTTAAGGATTAAGTTTGCTAATTTTTCAACTTGTTGATTTTTCTGCATGTTGATTTTATGGTTCTATTGGTGCGTTGATAAGATTACGAGCAATTAGAATCATGTCTTGCATGATCAGTAGATCATATGATGACATAATCAATTAAATATTCAGATCTATGTTTTAATTCATGGATGAGATGGATGTGGCGATGATCATGGATAGATTTCTTTGTTTTGCAATTTTCTATGATGTTCTGTGTTAACATATAATTCAGAAATTCAGATGCATGCGTGCATCTTATATTGATGTATTTGTGATCTCCCACTTGCACTAAAGCCAATCAGCCATGTACCTAAGCCCCATCTTTTTAAGGTGGGCTTCAGTCTTCTGCCGACTAAGCTGCTTAGTAAATAGGTCTGCTACATTGTCTGTGGAATTTACGCTCTGCACATCGACATATTTCTTCTCGAGGTAGTCGCGTATAAGGTGAAACCGCCGCTCTATGTGTTTGGACTTCTGATGAGACAAGACTCCACCCCATTCAATGCATAGCAATGGTATCTGTATCCTAGAACCACTTTAAGTTATCACATGCCACCACTTGATGATGGAGACGAAGGAAGAAGTCACTTGGGAACGATTTAGAAACTTGAAGGAATCTTTGAATATTTTAAAGATGAGGGGGTGTTTCTGAGAATCATAAATTTTCAAGGGGTCAAACTGTAATTTTTTTCTCATTATAATCTTATGATGGGAAGACATGTACTTGTCGTGCAGGAAAACAATCTGTAAGTCTGTTTAGGTTTGCTTTAGGTTGAGACCATACATTAGGGCCCATAGGGTCTGATTTGAAACTGATTCTAAACACTAGCAGGTCAAGAATGTCCTACCCAAACTTGACCAGTAGCCGATCAGATGACCCATTTTAACTAGGCTAACTCGATGTAATTTTGGATTTCATATTTCATGGATATGTTTTTTTCATAATTTTTGATTAATTTATATAAAAGGTAAATAAAATAATATAATTTAGAAATCTCTACATGCACATCCGCTAGTTTGTGTTCACCACACAAATCTTTCCATTAAAGAGATATAAATACAAATCTATATTAAAATAATAATTCTATACTCTCTCCAATTCAATAGGTTGAGGCACCCTACCCAAATCCCACCTAACACTCGAATACAATGGGTTGAGCAAGGCAAATCGAGCCAGATAAATAAGATGGCTCAAAAATTACCACCTTTATTGCAACAAGCTGACTCATACATACATGCATACATACATATATACACACACACACATATATACATATACATACATACATATATATATATATATATATATATATATATATATATATATATATATATATATATATATATATATATATATATATATATATATATATATATATATATATATATATATATATATACACCCACACACACATATATACATATACATATATACACACACGTATACATACATACATACATACATACATATATATACATATATACACATACATACACACATACACAGAGAGATTGATTTGGCTACACTCAAGTGGATCTTTACTCAGTTTTGTTTAGATCTAGATTGTATAATTGAGATGCCATATTGATGATTCGAATGATTGGATGGGATCTAGTACATCAAAACTGATTACAAGCCAAAAATCATATGATTTGAAGACCTATAGTCTATGCATCAAGTAATAAAAAAATATAATTTAATTTTATTTAGACTATCCAATTTTTTGACTAGTTGATGTATAAACCCTAGGATTTTCAAATTTTGTATGTAAATAATTTAGAGGTAATAGATCACATCCAATGGCTCGGATCATCAATATGAGATTCTATTATCTCATATAGACCTGAGTGAAGATCCCCTCAAGTGTAGCCAAATCTCTCTCTCTCTCTCTCTCTCTCTCTCTATATATATATATAATTGGCTCAAAGTTCCGCTGATTTGCATAGCTTACAAGCGTTATTTTAAAAACTAGCTTGACTCAATAGTTTTATTAATGTGGCTGAGTCGAAGCCTAAAAGACTAATGAATGGACACAAACTAGGCTCCGCTTGTTTGCAACGGCATAGGTTGGTAGTTGTCGGTACAGAAAGCTAAGCTCAATCACAATGTGTCTAAGGTGACAAATAAAGGGTGTGCAGAGGGGGTTTGGTAGAATACGGCGAGGCATGTGACTTATAAAATTAGTACTTCTTTCAGAGAGCTTAAGCCTGGTCCAAAATAAACATTGATGCAAGCCCTCACCGTTAGGGCTGCAAATGGATCGGGTCGGGTCGGGTCGGGTCTTGAGTGACCCCTATCCGACCCGGTTTCTTATTTGGGTCCTAATTTTATATCCAGATCCGACCCGGTTGAAAATCGGGTTGGATCGAGTCCATGCCTATAAATTTTGACCCAACGGCTCATTCGAGTCGGGTCGGATCGGGTCCGGATCAGGTCTGGATCTATGTATTTTTATATTCAAAGTTTCATATATAATAGTAAAAAACTGATCAAAAAAATGAGTCGAGTCAGGTCAGGTCCGAATCCGGGTCAAAATTGGGTGGACCCGACCCGATTTGAAAATTAGAACAGGTACAAATTTAGAACCCGACACGGTCCGCGGGTCATAAAATTCGGGTCGGATCGGGTCGGGGCTTATACGGGTCGGGTTGGGTCGGGGCTTATACGGGTCGATCCGACCCATTTGCAACCCTACTCGTTGCATCTCCAAATAGGATCAGATATGGCATTTTGTGATTTATAGAGCCATGAGGCTTCTCGCAACGTAAGTATCCCCACTTTTCACTTACCACCAACCTTTTTCTTTGCAATTTCCTTTTCTTCGGTCGGCAACATCAAACTTGATTTGATCCCAAAATGATATATTGGTTGGTAAAAAGAGTGTCAAGCGGAATACTCCTCTCTCTCCATCTCCCTTTGTTTTGTTATGTTCAGAAGCGGCTCAATGTATTTGGAGGCCTAAGGTGAACTTAAAGGTCCAACATTAATGCATTTGGAGGCCTCAATGCATAAATACGGAAAGCGATAATAAATTTCTTTAGGTAAGAGATACGTCCTAATAAAAATACATTTGGGGCCTTAATGTATTTATAGCTATAAAGATACGTAGCATTTGAGGCCTATAAATGCATCAGGAGCCTCAATGTATTTGGATGCTCACCTTGAAACTTACTATAATAAATGCATTTGGGGGCTGGGGCCTTAGGCGACTGCCCCAATCGTCTAAGGGTTGAGCTGGCCCTTGTTATGTTTTTTTTTTGTTTTGGATGAAGGCAGTATACTTCTCTTTTCTTGGAACTTTTGGTTGGTGGGGGGAGTGGCAGATCCAAGGGGGTTAGGTGGAACTCAACATTCATCCCAGGGCTGCAAATGGCTTAGATCTCAGAGATCCCTAGCAGGGATGTCAAGAACATGGGCAAGATTTTTATATTAATTGAACCTGGTTTCAGGCCGCTTGGGGCCACAAACGGGCTTTAGTTTTTTTTTGACCACACGTAAGATTGCATTTTAAATCTAATAACTAGATTCAGCCCAAATCAACAGCCATAAATTGGGTTGGATCAGGTCAATTTGACAATTTGATTTTTAAAGTCGGATGGAAAATTAGATTGTCGTGCTGGTTAGATCAGTTTTCTTCCAAGTCCAACCTCATCTGTTGGAGTTAGATCATGATCGATCTGAGTTAGAACATTTCTCAAGCCCAAATATCTTTCTCATACCGTCAATTATTAATTAGACTATATCATAATGGAGGTAATTAAAAACTTATATAATACATTGTACCAATCTATCATAAATAGCTTGCCATGGTTGAACATGACTATATAACTTCATGTGGCATAGCAATATTGATTCCCTTTATCGAGGCAAATTGATGGTATATGCATATATGCATGCACATTGTGTGTGCAAACATGCATATATGTGGGGAGGGCAAGTCTTAGTGTCACGATAAGGTTGTTCTACTTTAATATGAATATAATATATTTGGATCACGGAAAAAGCCTCTTAATGCATGGGGGCAAGATTGTATATATCTTATCCTCTCTAAATTCTACAATGATGGAAGCCTCATGCATTTTGGACACCCTATATATATATATATATATATATATATATATATATATATATATATATATATATATATATATAACGTGCATGTATATATTGCAATATGTATAAAAAATAGAATATATATTAGATGTTAAGGCTTCTTTTACTTTGTGAGCCATGTAAATGAGCAGAGTTTTCAGCAGAGGACATGCTTACGTGAGTGAGCTTGTCTAATGCTAGAGTCTGAAAATGGAGCATTAGCTTAATTTAGTAAATGAATGAGCTCGAACAAGCCCGTGACCTTGGATTTCGAAGCCCTTGGAGTCTTGGACTCGATTGCATCCAAATCACTCTTACAACACCTTTATTTTGAGATGGGATTTGAGAGGAAATGGGTTTAGTTGAAGGATGGTGGCTTACGATGAGATGTAGCGGTGTTTAGAGCAATTTCAGCCACTATGAGCAGTAAAGGAGATAACAATGCCGTTGCAAAGAGAAACTCTAGATTCTTTTCTATTTTTTTTTTCCCTAGAAGAAGCTGTAGGTCTCCTTTAAGAAGTTGTTGTTGTTGTTTTACTCATTTTCAGAAAGCAAAATGGCGAGGACTTATATCTAAGTTCTATCCTCTCTGAAATTCAGAAAAAAATAAGAAAATCAAGCATGCCATGTCATGAATATATAGTTAAGCGGACTCTTTTAACTAATCCCAATATGAAAAATCTAACTTTTCTAGAATTTCACTGGAACAAAAATTTTCTAATTATTTTCTTTAGTTAGAAGTTTCATTTATCTAAAACTATTTTGAATTAGAACTAGGCTTCTAAAGATTCATGACTTAAAAATATGAATAATGTATATTATTTTAAAATAAAATATTATATATATAACATTTTACTACTTGTATGCCCATGAGCAATGCTAGTCTTTGGTTGGCAGATGAAATGAGTTAGAAGAAGGCTAAGCGCAACAAAAAACTTGGCAACTACTCCTAAAGGATCTCTTTGAGTTACCACGAGAGAGGGGAGGAGGTGTGTGAGCAGTCTTGGGAATCACATCCGGCGACATGAACAAGCTGGTTTGAAGACTTGACTTTTGATATTATAACAAAAATCTTTGGCGAGTCATATAGTCCAATATTTTTGTTGATAATTATCAGACATAAAAGAGGTGCCACCAAGTATTGTCTAACCTGGACCTAATAGCCTCTACATTTGAGCACATACCCTATCTGCTCAAGGAATGGATTGGATAGGATGAGATGAGGTACAAATAGGGTTTGGGTTGTATTAGGTATGAATCAGAATCGAATCCAAGTCGAGCTAAACCTAAACCTTAAACCCTAAACTCTAAACCCAAAAATTGTAAACCCTAAACCTTAAACTCTCAACCCTAAAGCCTAAACCCTAACATTTTAAATCCTAAAATCCTAAAACCCTAAACCCTAAACCCTAAACACCTAAACTATTGGGTATGGCCTAGATTTGAGTTTATATGGGGGAAATTTTGATATATCCTCAAACCTAGGCCCCATGTATTAAATTGGTTTTTCTTTGGACTTGAACTCATACCCGATCTAGAGGTGCACATGTATAGATTGGGTCTGAGTCAGGTGTAGATTGAGTACAAGTTTGTAGCTATTGGTAATAGTCCTAAATATAAAAGGTTAACGATGGATAGTCCAGCTCAAAAATATGAACCATTTATGTATAAGAAAAAAAGTGTACCAAATCATTTTTCTTATTTGAATCCTTTTAGTTGAAGAATCAATTCAATTATAAATATTAGTTAATAGGGTTTACATCACCATGTAAGAATCTGTACCATTTTGATTTATATTCTATGCCTATACTCCTTTAATTTGTTAGATATAAAACAGATCTGATCGAAAAGAAGAAAGCAATTCTTTAACTTGCTCCACTCAAAAAAATTCAGAAAAAAAGTAGAAAATTTTTCAAAAGCAGTATTTTGATCATCTTTTCTTTTATTAATAAGCCTCAAACTGAGATACATAACTTTTATTTTACTAGCGAGGTTTGCCATTGTATAATTCGTGTTGATTTTTTTTTTAGTTAAAAGAGAACACAACTTTTCTGAAATAGACACTACTAGTGAAAATAATTATAAAAAAATAAAATCATATAGAAGGTAGATCTCAATTTCTATATCAACTTTGCCTTTAGATGCTTCACAATCCAAAATTAGAAGATGCGTCCACTCAAAGTCTTTTTCCCTGAAAAAAGGGTTTGATCACCCCATTTTAAGGCTCAAACAGTAGAATGTGGCCTTAATCACTCAGTGTGCTGTACCCTTTAGAAAGGCGATGCCATGTTGAAGAACTTGAAAAGTTATCCGATTTAAAAAAAAGAGAAGCTCCTCAATTGAGCGTCTTATGGATAAGTTGTAGCTTTTGGATGTTTGGCATGCAATTTGGCTTTTCGATATGGTAAATCTTGCTTTCGGACTCTATTAAGTCTTCCTTGTAATAGTCAAAGTGATCCACATTGAGTTTTATAATATTCCAAGATTAAAAATAAAAAAAATAAAGCTCTACTCCTATACTTTATATTTTTTTTTTGCAATAAAGAATTAGTATATGGTGATTCAACCACCTTCCATAAATTGCACCACCAATCACCTTATGCCACATTGTTATTAGGAATTTATGAGAAATATAAGCAAATCCTCTTAACATTACGCTATGATATATGCATGACTAGCAAAATTAGATAACAAAACTTGGTATTTGATTCAAAGTGACCTGTAAATTATTAAATCCTCCACTATAGGAGATTATTTCGACATCTTCAAATAGTAAATTTGTAGAATTTAAAATAAAAAAGAAACCTCTACTTTATCAAGTTGAAAGGGTTGGACAAGAAACATTTTGATTAAATATTTCCAAACAAAATACTACTACTCCATTAGCAAACCACCTCTCCCTTTTGTCTTATATTTTGTAGTAGAGAAACATTTTACTTGTTTTTATATACAATAAATATATTTACCGTGCGAGACTAATAAATTTGTTTTACACTTAAAATTTCTTCTGTAGGCATTGTTGATCTCGTGCAAATTTGGATTTTATTGTGAGGTGTGTCAATGATGCATTCCTTTGCTTTTATTTCAGTAATGTCTCTACATGTATCTACATTATTTGGATTCATACTAACTTTACTTGCTTTATTTAAGTTTAATAAATTGTACATAGTCATCTTCTATAAAAATGTTACACTATTAGCAACATAACTAATTTTTAACATATAAGAAAGTTTAGTTAGTGTGTTTATTATTTAGATTTTTTTTTATATTTTTAGAATAACAATAGGTTAGCCACCTTTCATGCATCTCAAACACTAACCTTCATCCCAATGCATGAGCAATGCCAGATGGTAGACCTAGGTCCCATTGTGTTTTGCATGATATGCCACTCCGTCGTTCCTCAACTATGTGCGTTAACGCCAACAGTATTTGGATCGCTGAGTGAATCTAGAAATTGCTCTAACAAAGCAACATTCTTAATATAATACTAGAAATAATTAGATTTTATATAATCTCTATGCTATGGTAATAAACTTTTAATATCTAACTGTATCAGATACTTTACTCAGTCGATCTTGAAAGGATATTGCCAATTCTATTTAAAGGATGCCAATGTATGTGCACACCATAGTAGCATTGGGCTGTTAGAGTCTCAGTTTTCTCCCTAGGTAGAGCATCCTTCCCCTTTCTCTTTCTCCTTGCTATGTTTCTCTAGTTTCCATGCTGTTGAGAAACACATAATATAATTTCTTCTTGCAAATCATATTATTATGAAATATTCTTTTATATTGTCACTCTCTTGGTGGAGGTTGGCCACATAGCTATAAGTATATATTGGTTGGCCAAAAACTCTTATTGCTCTTCAACTTTGTTTTGTCCATAATATTTCATTTAAATTTTATGCTAAAAAAATGTTGCATATGTAGACCGCAATGATTTTGATAATGAATATACATTAAGAAATATGCAGTATAATTCCTTATAGCATTTTCATATAATTATGATGTAAATTTTATATTATCGTTCTCTCTACAATGGTTGGTCATACACCAGAAATATTAGTTGACTAGAGGCCCTAAATGCTCTTTGATTGTAGTCATATTTTATTCATAATATTACCCTTTGATTAAATTTGATCTCGTAGAAAGAAAACTTCGTACAGTACAATCCATAATGCCTTTTACAATGAATGTAGATTTACTTCTAAAGATCATGTCTCAAACTTACGAGCTAATGGCAATTTCTTTTTTTCCCCTTTATGATGTATACCAATACCAAATTTATATTGTTATGATGTATGGTTTTATATTATCATTCTTTTTACCAAATTTATATTGTTATGATGTATGTTTTTATATTATCATTCTTTTCACAAAGGTTGGTCATACACCTAGAAATCTTAGTTGATCAGCCATTTCCTCTCTTTCTCTGCAGTCTTGTTTTGTTATAATGTCATCCTCATGTAAATTTTTAGCTAAAAAGAAAACATTGTGCATCATGGTCCATGATGATTTTGCCAATGAGAATAGAGTTATTTCCAAAGGTTGCATATCAAAAAATCTAGAAGCTAGATGTGTCTCTGTCTCTCTCTCTCTCTCTCCCTCCCCCAAAATTCCTAGAAAATAATACCTAAAAAGTTTGGATAACATTACTCAAAATCTTCATGGTAACCCTAGAGTTGGAGAACTAATAAAGTCAACAATTTTTTTCTTGTAAATGGATTAATGTTGACACCATCATGAGAGATATCATCAACAAAGAGAAAGATATTAATCAATAGACACTAGTGTTCTCACATGCTTTAAATACTAGTGATTTATCAGATATTTTGATTGTTAGTTTAAGATCATAAAGGAATTGATGTTTCATGAATTAACACTCCTACAGTCTAATTTAGTGATCTAATTAGGAACAAAATTTTCCTTTGTTAGTGTGTCAGACCAAACAGAGTAGGTTGCCAAATAAGAGAAATGTAAAACCAATTAGATGGAGGATCTAAGGACATGAATCAAATCCCCACTCTTTGCCTATTGCAATCATTTCTCACTTTAGATGGCAAATGATGTGATCCAAAAATAGCTGTTAGATTTGGTGCACTACCCCCAATTCTGTCCAAATGGGTTTAGTTGCCATATATGACAATGCAGACTGCTTTTTTTGGTAATTAATATAGCTGCTTTTCATGGCTTACCATCTACATAATATGACCTCCATTAATGAGGTACTAATCAAGTTTATGTTCATACTTATCTGCTCACATATAACATAAGAACAATGTATCTAATATATAAGTTTTTAACATAGACATGAGAAGGTTCCATTCAAAATCCACAAATTAATCTAATATTACCTATACAACATATTTCCTAACTGCCTCGATCTTGTTTGCATTCTTGCCCATCCTAAACTATTGATATAATTTCTTAAGTTTGTTACCTTCATCTGCTATGATATCTATAATATCGTTGTCGAAGATTTTGCGTCCTTTTCTTTCTAAAATTGAATAGAACTATAGATTGTGACATGTTGGATCCTAATACATGCCAACTGTTTTATAGCAATATTTGTTCAGAATGGCTACCAGCTCTAGCTCGACAGGCATCGATAAGCTCAAAAATAAGTTGAGAGCACTTGTTGTAGATGATAACAGGATGATCCGCCTGTATATGGTATCTCTCCTGAAAAAAGCCAATGTCGAAGCCGAAGTAGCAGAAGATGGGAAAGCAGCTGTAAATTGTTTCCTCCAAGGAAAGACCTATGATATAATTCTGATGGATAAGGACATGCCTCAAATGGATGGTGTTCAGGTATCATCTCTCTTAATCCATGCTACTGTGTGCTGTCACCATTCTCTCAGCTAACGAGCACTGAACAATTGTGATGCTTGTGACAAGGAGAAAGTTCATATCAAGATCGATTGATCTTTCTAAATTTTACACTAGTTATGTTGGATGAATGCACTCTCAGTTTTGGTTAAAAGAGAGATACAAGGCATGGTGGGTGCATTGAGTATGGTTGCAATGGACTCAACTTGCTCTGTTTCTATCCTAGGCTTGATCAAGTTCGGAAGACATGAACATGAGATTAGGCATGTTATTATCTCCACAGCAAGACAAGCCAAGATGCATCAATAGTTATGGCCAATGGGTGTTGGCTAAGCTTGGGCTTAATTACTTGGGCCTTGGTTTTGCATGAAACAGATATGTGACATGGGCTTTTTTTTTTTGTTTTATTTTTTGATAGCTTACCAACTTATTGTTATTATTTTTTTATGTGATAGGCTACAAGAATACTTCGAGAGATGGGCGTGAAAACTAAGATAGTGGGCGTTACTTCTCACTCAACTGAAGAAGAAAAGCGAGAGTTTTTGGAAGCTGGATTGGATGACTTTTTTGTCAAGCCCTTAACGAGCCCCCAGTTGATCGAGCTGCTCAAAGACGTTGGCAACAAGTAAAGTTTGCACTAGCAAACTACTGAAAAATAAAAGGGCTTCAGCTGTATCATCTAAGCCTGTATTTCTGATGAGAGTCTTTCTCCGTTCTGTTTCCTGGTCAGGCTATGTGGAGAGCCTTGTTTCCAGCAATAAAATATAATACTTATAAATGCTTTGGCATCAATAAATTATGCTGCAATGAGCTGATAGCCTCTTTCTTCTTCCTCATGCTTATATCTTGGACAAACGATTTAGCAATTGAAAACCAATTTAAAACAATTACCAAAGAACAGATTAAAAACCATAGTTAGGGGTCCGGTTTTCTTTTTTTTTTTTTTTTTTTCGGTTCACGGACCGGTCTGGGCTTCAAGATCCGAACGCGAATCTGGTTTGTGTTTCAGGCCCGATCCGGCCTGCCGGGCTTTAAATTGGCTCAGATCAATCTTGGGATCTCTTGTAAGAACGCACCAAGATCAAATCGGACTGGATTCTTAAGATGAGCCTTGCCATTCAGGAAAGTATTGATAGGTACAGACGTCTAGTTAGGCACCCACTCCTGTGGGATATATCTGAGATTGTGGGAGGGCTTGCAGCATTCCAAGTTACCTTTGTCTATTGGAAGGTAAACAATGCAGCGGACTGGGTCGCCTCCTATGTGGCGTACCACTCTGAAGAATTTTGTTGGAAGAACATGGAGTCTACTCCTCCACTCCTTCACCGATTTTTTTTTCTTGACTCCTATGGATGCACTCATACACATATGGTGTGAGTTGTCGCCGTATAAAACATAAAATTTTTTTAAAAAAGACGAGCCTTGCCATGAGTTGGAGCCCTTGGAGAATATATACTGGTCTGAGCCTTTGCAACGAGGATGTCCTGCCCAGTGAAACTATATCCAAAACCATTATTCACTATGAAGGAAATAATGACCATTTTTTTCTCATCCCAGCTTTGGTCTTAACCTTCTTTTAGATAAATAAACAATGGTATTATAACAAATGATATTAATTACATGCATGTCATTAAAAGTTATAGCGTTTCTCCTGAACACGCATAACCTTGAAGATATGGCCGTCGAAAACTTTACCAGCTTGATAAGCTTGCACCTTCAAAATTATAGCAGCTATTTCTTGTCATGTATTCTAATACAAATTAGAAATACATCAAAGAGATTATGAGCACAGTTATGACACACTATGACCATAAATTTAAACTCTTCCTGGTTTCAAGCAAGCTGAGCTTGGATGCTTAATGCGCAACAGTAGTGTTACAATAATCGTGGGCCATCATTTCACTCCACCATGAAATTTCCTCAAGGCTAGAGAAGCATGCCACGAGCCAATGCCTCACACCTCGCCTTTGAACGCGGAGCTTTTGCAATTGATGCCTCCACATGCCTTGGTAAAGCTGCACTTGACTTTGTTCAACCATTCATTACTCCAAGACACAAATTTCAATCCCCAACTTTCTATGATTCTAATAGTGATCCCAATGTTCTTTGTTCATCAATCATTGCTCCTTTCACATCACTTTTGTGCTTGTGGTTGGACGGATTCAAAATTTAGGCAACATGTTCCACATTGAATTGAACTCTAATTGTTGTGGTCATGAAACAAATGAAAACCACCAATTAAGCTGCAAAGTTAAAGTGGTTGTTTAGTCTGAGAAATCTTTTTCTCATGGAGTAGGATGGTCATTTAAACATATTTATTTTTGCTCTTTTTTCTTTCTTCCCTTTTCTCATAACAGTGTGTGTTATGTCCAGCTATTCTTAATTTTGAGAGAGAGAGAGAGAGAGAGAGATCAGTTGTCTCCAGTTGCGAAGAGGTCTTGGATTCAAACCTAGATGGCAGCAATTCCAAATTCCCATCTTCTTGCAAAAGAGAGAAACAAAAAAATAATAATAAAAAACTTAAAACTCCCTTGAGATTCATGGAATATGTAATGGTAATTGAAGAGAGGTTGATGCAATTCAAGGAACCTTACCCACCTTAATCACACTTAAACATCAATCCTTTTATTTCTTATCTTCTTTTTCCCAGAGGAATCTAAAGCTCAATCATTTGAGGATCTTGTTGTATCATTGCTTTTGGACTTGATTTATTATAGGGATACAATCCAAGGCGAGACCACTGATTGGGATTTCGATAATTGAGTCTTAAGTATGATTAGATTCTCCAATCGGATTAAGTACCATTATCAATTAGCCCTAGCAACTACGATCCAAAGTCTAACCAAAGTAATTTAGACCCAACCCAAACTCGACGAGGGATGACACTTGTCTCTTTGGATAAATAGACTAGATCCTCAATGATTTGATTGGATTAGAGCTTTGGCAAGCCAACAAATCCAAATGTAGCATGATAATGCATGGAATAATACCGGTTTGCGTACAGTTTCTAATTCTTGGCAGAGTCATCCTTCTCTCTACCCTAGCTCGGTCGTTTGTGTAGATAGTTGCGTAGTTGATGCTTTGCAACACTTCATCGATATCCAAAGATATGAAGCTTGAAGTTGACATAGCACCATATCAAATATGATGTCACCTACCTACCACATCAAGTTAACTATAAACTCATGCTAAGGGCTGCCTCCCTTCTTTCACCCAGCCTGGTAAACCACCTTTTCCCCACAAAGCCCTATCATCCAACATGAGAACTTCTATAGAGATCTTTCTTGTCCTCTTTCTAAGCTTTCACATGTCCAAAATAAGTTTATATATTGTGCCATCTTGTCTCAGTTGAATAGTTTACATCATTTAAATTTATCTTTAAATGTGCTCAAGACTATATTGCATTTAAATGCTTAGGGAAGGAGAGTAGTGATGATTTAGCGCTAAATGTATTTCAAAAACTAATAATTGAGCTATCTTAGGTTGCTTTCTGACACAATCAAAATAATGGATACAATGCAGATCGGATGAAGATAGTGATGTATAGCAACACTTGCCTGACATGCAGGCTTGAAGCAGCAAATGAGTAGTAAGTAACATGAGATGACGAAGACAACCATTATAACCATCCATCTGTTGGGAAAAATTTAAATGCGCACGCGGCCCGAAATTTGGCCGCGTGCGCGTTTGAGAGAAAAAAAAAAAAAAAAGGTAACGCCCAGCGGGCGTTACGCTCGGCCGCGGCCGCGTGCTCGTTTGAAAACGAAAACGCCAACGGGCGTTTTCGTTTGCATTAAATGGGACGCGTGCGCCCGTTGGCGCACGTTGCGCGGACGCGTCCGCCGAAAAGACCATATTGCCTCCGATTAAATCCCTATATAAACTCCTCCATTTCATCTCTTTAGGAGTACGAAAAAAAATATAGAAAAATAGTGGAAAAACTCTGGAGAAATTCTTCTTCCCCTTAGCCACTTCCGATTTTCATTTTTACATTTTTATTCAGTTTTATTTTATTCTTTTCATACTGCTCTTTGCTGGATCTGCAAGTCCGATCGGGTTCGTTTTGACTTCTTCCGAGACGTGCCGAAGAAGAGGTTGTAGGGTCGTCGTATCTCCGAGAAGAATTGCCGGATGACCCGTACGTGGGGGCAAATACTTCTTTGGGACAGCGTCTACGCGCTTCGATCTGCTTTCAATCAGGCTACTTTCTTCTATCTTTATTTTTAATTTAATATTTGTAGATTGGTAGGATTTGAAATTCTATGATATAAACTTATTAAATGCATAGATTTACTTTGTGCTAGAATAGATTTATTTTGTATTAAAATAGAATTATTTGGATGCCGAATGATATGCATGTATATTATTTCCTTTAAGATTTTTTATTAATTGAATTTATAGATTTATTTATTTAGTTAGGAGATATATTGCTAACAATCCAAAGAAGTATTTGTTTTTTGTTAGTAATATATAATTAATTAAATTCTTTATTACAATTGTGGCATATTAGATTTTAATTGCAATAATTATTTTTGCTAGCACATCATTAATAATAAATTATTCTAAAGAGTTAATAATTTGGTTAACCTCCAAGAGGTTTATTATACCTCCATTTGGACTCCTCAAGGAGTAATTTCCAGATCCCATTCAAACGGAAAATTCGGAAATTGGTTGATATATAATAATTAATCTATTGAATTGACTTATTAGATCTTAATCAATTATTCTAATAAAGAAATAAATCTTTTAATTCATCGAATTGACATCTTAATTACAATAATTGATTTGCTACAAAATTAGTAATTAATTATTCTAATAAGAAAATAAATCAATTCTACTATATATAATTTATTGAATTGATAAATTAGATTTCAATTACAATAATTGTTTTGCTAGAATTAAATTTAGTAATCAATTGTTACTAATTCGGAAAGGTCAAACAAAAAAAAAAATCAAAAATTAGTTAATTCGTTTAAATTTGCATTTAGGTTATTTTAAATATTGAATTTGTGTGATTTCTAGTGATTATATCCACTAACTAATAGTGTCTAAGAAAAGCTTGTCAAAAAGGCATACGTGCCTAAGAAAGGCTGGTACTTAAGTGAGCCTAGTGCTCCACCACCGATCTGGAGCTGATCTGGCTATTAGTTTTTTGGATATATCAATTAGACATCCAAAGTTCAATATAAATATTAGTGCAATCTTTTGACATAGATTTTTTTTTTTGCCTTCAATCAGGTTTCTGTCACTATTCTGTAACCCTGATCCTATGGCCTCAAACACTAGTGACCATCTTAGTGCCAAACCTGAAAAATTTGATGGCCATAACTTTAGGAGGTGGCAGAACCAAATGCGGTTCTGGCTCACCACATTAGGGTTAATCTCAGCCATAGGTGAAAGTACGACCGAAGTTGATAACGGGTCCAACCCAACTACCTCTTCCAACACTGAACATTCTGCCTCCACTAGCACACCCTCTAGGACACCTGATGAGATAGATTATCATTGTATCCATAGAATCCTAGGTGCTCTTTCTGAGAGGCTGTATGATATCTATTACACAGCCAAGAATGCCAAAGAACTCTGGGACACCCTAGATAGCAAATATGGTCTTGATGATGCTGGGGTAAAGAGGTTCAAGGCCTCCGATTTCAATAAGTTTAGGATGGTGGACTCAAAGCCTATGAATGACCAAATTCATGAATTTGAAACCCTGATCCACCAGCTTAGGGCTAATGGAACCAATTTGGATGAATCATTCCAGGTAGCCTGTTTGATAGATAAACTACCTACTTCCTGGTCTGATTTTGCTAAGACCCTGAGCCATACCCAAGAAATTCTCATCCTAACCCAAGTCTTAAACTCCATTAGGATTGAAGAGCAGCATAGGCTTAGAAATAATACCTCTACTGGACCTAAAAATAATGCGTATAATGTAGAAGCTCCTCCTAAGAAAAATCAGAACCGACCCTTCCGTAAGAATTTCAAGAAGAAACCCTACAACCCTAGAAACCCTAACCACCACTACAATGGGAAGCCTATTCAATCCCAGGAGCAGAAGAAGAAGAAAGAGGAAGGTGGTGCTCGTTTCTGTTATGTGTGTGGTCGGACCAACCATTTGTCTCCACAGTGCTTCTATAAGAAGACTGCACCTCTTCAATCTAAGAAGAAGGGTCCACACACATCCAGTGTTCAAGTCAACATGGTGACTTCCGGCGCTGGCTCCTCTGAGACAGTTTTCAGGTCTGTTTTCTTCACTCCTGAAGTTAACATGACTTTACAAGCACTTGATTGGTGGATTGATACCGGAGCTGGTATTCATATTTGTTCGGATCGCTCCTGATTTTCTTCTTACCAGATCTCAAGTGGAGGAGCTGTGATCATGGCAAACAGCTCGGAGGCGCGTGTGTTAGGAGTAGGACGTGTGGACTTAAAGCTTACATCTGGAAAAGTCCTGTCCCTGCACGGCGTCCAACATGTTCCAGTTGTTAGGAGAAATCTCATTAGTGGTTCCTTGCTTGTCCAGCAAGGCTTTCGTCTTGTTTTTGAGTCCAATAAGGTTGTAATTTCTCATGGTGTAATGTTTATTGGAAAAGGATTCCTTAGTGAAGGATTGTTCAAGTTGAATGTAATAGCTCCTTTAATAAATGAAAATCATTTGATTATGAATATAGAACCCCCTTCTATTTGGCATGGTAGATTAGGTCATGTAAATTATAATTCAATTAAGCAACTTATGAACCTAAATCTAATACCAAAAAGTGATCTTAAGAACCATGAGAAATGTCAAATTTGTGTAGAAGCTAAACTCCCTAGGAAGCCTTTTAAATCCGTTAATAGGGATTCAGATCTATTAGAGTTGATCCATAGTGATGTTTGTGACTCTGGTAGAACTTCTAGGGGAGGTAACAGATACTTTGTAACATTTATAGATGATCTATCGAAGTTCTGTTACATCTACCTAATTAAAACCAAGGATGAGGTGCTCAGCAAATTTAAAATTTTTAAGATTGAAGCTGAGAACCAACAGGAAAAGAAAATTAAAATTCTTAGATCAGATCGGGGAGGTGAATATACATCAAATGACATAACTCAATTCCGTGAAGATCATGGAATCATTCATGAAGTGACTGCACCCTATTCTCCCCAATCAAATTGATGCCGCACAAATGCGGAAAAAGAGGAGAAGAAGGAAGAGCAAGAGAGGAAGAAGGAAGAAGAGGTTCTAGAGACACAGGAAGAAGAGAAGGGGAGGAGGAGGAGGAAGAATAAGATCTGGGAGGAAAAGAAATTCTTAATCATTCATTAAACCCTAATCATGAAAATAGTTCCCTATATATAGGGCCCAAATACACAACTTGCATAAACCCCCCTTACACAGAAATAAATCCTAATGAACCCACAAATAACACAAATAAGCCCTAAAATGCAAATAAGCCCAGAAATAAAATAAACCACAAATAAACCCTAGAATGCAAATAAGCCCAAAAATAAAATAATAAAATAAATATGCAAATAAACGGGTCTGGCTTAATCCGGGGGCTCAGGATCATTTGGATGAAGGGCTCTGATGTCTCCATCAACTTCTCCCGGGTGAGAAAAACTTGACCCCGTCGAGTACAGGTCTGGCCGGCTGTCGTACTGCTCCAGAAGATCGGGGTCAATGCGCTGCAACTGTGCTTTGGAAATCCACGTCACATCAGACTTTGGTCGACCTTTCCACCGAACAAGGTAACGTTGGTAACCACCGTTCCTGCTTGAAATAACCTGCTCATCCAATATATGTTCTATTTGTTCTCTGCGTGCATGAAATTTGGGAGGTGGTGGCTCAACAGCAGGTAATAGGGCAGGGTGTCCAACATGGGCAGGTATATCAATAAAGGGGTCAGAAGGCAGGAATATTATCTTTTTGTATGGGACTAAATCTTCAATATTAAATGTCGCACTAATCCCATAGTCATCAGGAAGATCCACAACATATGCATTCGAACAGGTTTTCTTTAAGATTTTGAACTGTTCTGTACTACAAATTTGCAATTTCTTAAACGTTTCCGAAGAAAATCGTTCAAACCTAATTCTTATCATGATGTAATCTCTTTCACTTAACTCATTATAACGTCTGTGTAAATCAGCAAAGGATTTATATTTTAAGTTATTAAAGTGACTACAATTGCTGATTTCTCGATGCAATGAATGTGGATGTGATACAATTGATTGTGCAGACTCAAAGACTCTATACTGATGAGACATGAAAAACAGGTCTATGGGTTGCCTAGGTTTGTAATCATGCACTACTTCGAATGGACTCATACCTATGGACTTGTTAACCGAACTATTACATGCAAACTCAACTGTCGGTAACATTAAATTCCAGGTCCTAGCATATGCATTCGGTCTGAGCCTATGATGTAGAAGGTTGGGCAGAGATGCTCCGGGAACTAGATCGATTGCGCGTTGGATATCATGCATTGGAGAAAGTGCATCCGGAAGATCATTAGGGAGTGCATCATGAAACTCCTCTAGAAGGGAAACTACTACCGGGGAATGTTCAAGGTTGGACTCCGCATGGGTAACTTTAGCTACAAGTGCCAATTCAGATGATTGGCTCTCAATATCTGTCACTACCTCTTCCACAGTTGTGATGTGAAGTGGCTTGGTTGTACTTAGATCACTAGTCTCCCTTTGGGAATCATTTTGGACAAAGTCTAATTCTGTAGGTTCGTCTTCAAAGTCTTCTTCATAGTCTTCTATATTTGGTTCATAGACTTCTTCGACATATTCGGCCTCTTGGTTCCTAACTTCTGGTTCAGTAATCGGGTAGGTCTTAGTGGAACATTGGGGCGCTATATGGCCGAATTGTTGACACCTAGAGTATTGAGTTTGGTGCCTAGGAGAGTGGGGAAGGACTACAGGTGGTGCGACCAAACCGATTTTAGTTTGGGCTGTAACAGGGGTTGGCGATTTAGGGGTCCTATAATTTTGCACGAGCTCACGGATCTCTTGTTGGAATTCCTTGTATCCAGCCCGCATGGCAATGATCTGTTCTAAGAGAGACCTCAAAATGTCGGAATTCATGGTAGTTACAGGTGTTTTAGGTTGATTGAGATAGTGCTCCATATCACTACAGGTTGGCTTGCACTGATGACACTGGGTGATGATGTGAAATGTAGTGTCACTAATGAAACCCTTATAAGTATGATGCAGGACCAGATTTGATGCAGGACAACCTACTAATGCAATCTATTATGATTTCAGAAATCAGCAAGTTTTCACAAAATAACTTAAAATTTAAATGTTGCTGATTTTTACTTCGGTTATTCAGAATTAAGGATTAAGATTATTCAATTTAAGAAATTAGATTGCAATCAAGTAGTACAGTTGTTCTGATCCTAAAGTAATCTGATCGGATAATGTTGAGAAACGTCCTGTTACTAGGGTGTGCTAATTTAATGTTAAGATTTAAAGGGTAATGGGATGGGTTCGGAAGTGAAAGGTTTAATGTTCTGAATTTTGACAACAATATAAATTTTCAAGAATATGGCTATCATGCAAGAGAACTAGAACATAATTAAATGAACAAGCTAGAAAAAGTAGAAACCTATCACCTGTCGTGAAGTAGTCGACCAAAATCGTGTGCTTGTGGACTGGGGCGACGATCAGGGGCACGAATGCAGCTGGTAGGCTCTTCAATTGGTGGACCGAATTTGACTTCAGCAATTTGCAGACTTGAATAATTCTAATTAGTAGGCCTATACTCAGCGGCTCTGAAAAGGAGTGGCGTGCTTGGCGACAGTGGCCCGATTGCGAAGAAAAGGGTGGTTTCCAGGCTGGGTCTGATGGGGAGGAATGGGCCGAATACTGTTTTGTGATGGCCTGATGAAGGGGGTGGGGTGGATTATGCTTATGGTGGTGGCGCGGACCTGAGACTTGTTGGCCCGAAGGTTGAGGAAGGGGCGGGCGAGTGTGAGGGTGTGGGGCCTGATGAAACCCCTGTGGAGTCGGCCCGTGGGAGTTTGAAGGGAAGAGGGGTTTTGATCGGAGAAGAAGGGAGGGGAAAGGGGAGCGGGGCGGGGGCGGCGGAAGTGGAGGAGGAGAGGGACAAAGGGAGCCGGACGCGGGTTGGGGCGAGAGCGGAAGCAGCGAGAAGCGGCGAGGCAGCGGAGCAGAGGCAGGGAGATGGATCTTGGCGCCGAGAAAGAGGCACAGAGGTGGGGCGGCTCGGTGGTTCGATGGCGGCGTGCTCGGAGGGCACGAAGAAGTGCTGCGGGCGGTCTGCTTGGGGAAGGCGGCGTTCGGAGGGAAAGCTCGGCGGAGGGCCCGGCGGAGGCGGCGCTAAAGCGGTGGAACGGCGACGGCGGTCGCGGCAAGGACGGGCGGAGCTGCGGACGGCCGCGGTGACGAAGGCGGATGAAGGCGGTGGCAAGGCGGCGAGGCGGGCGGCGACGGCGGACGAAGGCGGTGGCGAGGGTGCTCACGGTGAGGAAGATGAACAGGTACCCTTTTTTTTTTCTTTTTTTTCTTTTTTTTCTTTTTTTTTTCCTTTTTTTTTCTTTTTTTTTTCTTTTTTTTTTACTTTTTTTTTTTAACTCAGACCCGTTAGGATTCGGGTTAACGGGTTTGACCCGATCCGATACCCTTTACGGACCCGTCACGTGTGGGTCACGTGAAACTTTTTTTTTTTTTTTTGATTTGTTGGAGCCGGACTCGGGCTAGCGGGTAATGGGCTAATGGGTTTGGCTCTTACCCGTGAACGCCGGTCTTCTTCAACCTCCCGACGGATTCGGGAGGGCGTGCCGCGCTTCGCGGCGGCGCTTGCGGGCGGAGCGGAGATCTCGGCCGCGGCTTTGCGGCGACGGGGGCGGCCGACCTCGGGTAGGCGGTCACAGGCGCGGACGGCAACCGGTCACGAGCTCCGGCTGGTGGCGGTGGCGGACTTTTGGCGACAGATGGCGACGGTGGTGCAGAAGATGAGGCGGAGCGCGGCGGGCGGCGGCGTCGACTGGGACGTCGGCGAAGGCGGTCGTGGAAGAGAGCGGCAGCACGAGCAGGTTGCACAAGAGCTCGGGTGACGTCTGGAGCTCGGGTGAGGTCTGGCGGTGGCGCAGGCGGAGGATGGAGGCGGTGCGGCTTGACGGTGGAAAGGGGTTTTCCTTTCTCCTCTGGTTTGAACCGAGAGAGAAAGAGAGAGATTCCTTTTTTTTTTTTTTTTTCCTCTCGGTTTGGAAGAAGTAGCCGGGAGATGGATCGGGGCTTTGGCAGCAGGGGCAAAACCAGCCTTGCTCTGATACCAAGTTGATGCCGCACAAATGCGGAAAAAGAGGAGAAGAAGGAAGAACAAGAGAGGAAGAAGGAAGAAGAGGTTCTAGAGACACAGAAAGAAGAGAAGGGGAGGAGGAGGAGGAAGAATAAGATCTGGGAGGAAAAGAAATTCTTAATCATTCATTAAACCCTAATCATGAAAATAGTTCCCTATATATAGGGCCCAAATACACAACTTGCATAAACCCCCCTTACACAGAAATAAATCCTAATGAACCCACAAATAACACAAATAAGCCCTAAAATGCAAATAAGGGTAGAAATAAAATAAACCACAAATAAACCCTAGAATGCAAATAAGCCCAAAAATAAAATAATAAAATAAATATGCAAATAAACGGGTCTGGCTCAATCCGGGGGCTCAGGATCATTTGGATGAAGGGCTCTGATGTCCCCATCACAAATGGAGTAGCAGAAAGGAAGAATAGGACTTTAATGGATATGGTGAACTCCATGCTTATAAGCTCAGGAGTGCCAGAAAATTTGTGGGGGGAAGCTCTTGTTTCAGCCTGTTATATCCTTAATAGGATTCCCTCTAAAAATAATGATCTAACCCCATATGAAGTTTGGAAACATAGAAAATCTAATCTTAGCTATTTAAAAGTGTGGGGGTGCTTGGCAAAAGTAAAAATACCTGATTTTAAGAGAAAGAAAATAGGCCCTAAAACAGTGGATGCCATATTCATAGGTTATGCAGCCAATAGTAATGCCAATAGATTTCTGGTGATAAGTTCAGAAGTAAATGATATTAGTAACAACACTATCATAGAAGCTAGAGATGCAACATATTTTGAAGACACCTTTCCACTTAAGACTAGAGTAGATAGCGGTATAGCTAGTAGCTCTAGTAGAATAAGGACAAGAAAAATAGAAGTAGAAGCAGAACCTAGGAGGAGTAAAAGATCCAGGGTAGAGAAAACATTTGGAGATGATTTTTATACCTTCCTAATAGAAGACTCTCCAACTACCTTTGAGGACGCAATGAAATCTTTGGATTCACCTTTTTGGAGAGAAGCTGTGGACAATGAGATGCAATCAATTATCCAAAACCATACTTGGAAATTGACTGATCTTCCCCCTGGTTGTAAAACAATAGGATGCAAATGGATCTTTAAGAAAAAACTTAGGCCTGATGGCTCTGTAGATAAATTTAAGGCTAGATTAGTTGCCAAGGGTTTTACTCAGAGATCTGGTGTAGATTTCTTTGATGTTTATGCACCTGTAGCTAGGATTACTACTATTAGGGTCCTTATAGCATTAGCCTCCATTCATAAATTAGTGATTCATCAGATGGATGTTAAGACAGCTTTTCTAAATGGAGACTTAAATGAAGAAATTTATATGGACCAGCCAGAGGGATTTAAAATCCCAGGCCAAGAAAATAAAGTTTGCAGACTAGTCAGATCTCTTTATGGTCTTAAACAAGCACCCAAGCAATGGCACTTGAAATTTGATGAAACCATAATGACATTTGGATTTGAAATCAATAGCACAGACGAATGTGTATATCATAAGAGAGTTGGACACAAATTTGTGATCTTGTGCCTTTATGTAGATGATATACTGATCTTTGGGACAGATCTTCAGATAATTGATGAAGTAAAACAATTTTTAAGTCATAAGTTTGATATGAAAGACTTGGGACAAGCTGATTTAATTTTAAATACCAAAATAATTAGAAGTGCAAAAAGTATTGAGTTATCCCAAAGTCATTATGTTGACAAGATACTTAATAAATTTAATTATTCCGATTGTCAGCCTGTCTCTACTCCATTTGATCCCTCTACTCATCTTAAGAAGAACTTAGGAACTCCTGTCCTTCAAAGCCTATATGCTCAAATCATAGGCTCACTAGGATTCCTAACAAACTACACTAGGCTAGACATAGCATATGCTGTAAATAGACTTAGTAGATATACTGTTAATCCAAATAGAGATCATTGGACAGCATTAGAGAGAATTCTTAGGTATCTTAAGGGTACCAAGTCCTATAGTTTGCATTTTAGTGGGTTTCCTGCTGTTCTAGAAGGCTATAGTGATGCCAACTGGATCAACGATACCTTAGATGTTAAATCCACCACAGGATACGTCTTTCTCCTAGGAGGTGCTGCTGTATCTTGGAAATCCACCAAACAAACCTTAATATCTAGGAGTACCATGGAATCTGAACTGATAGCTTTAGACACTACTAGCATTGAGGCTGAGTGGCTCAGAGATCTACTTATAGACCTTCCTGTAGATGAGTCACCTTTACCACCTGTCTCCTTACACTGTGACTGTAAATCTGCAATAGATAAGTGCAACCAAGAAAATGCCAATGTAAAAATGAACAGGCACTTAAAAGTACGTCATAAATCATTGAGATATAAATTGAAAAATAATGTTATTGCCTTGAATTTTGTAAAATCAGAAAATAATTTGGCTGATCAGCTTACAAAAGGTTTATCTAGAACAGTGGTTCTAGAGTTGTCGAGGGGGATGGGGCTTAGCCCATAAAGATAGATCACCACGGTGGGAACCCAACCTTAAAAGGTTCAATGGGTAGAAACAAACTGAAGTGTGACTAAGAGGAGCACTATTTTATGTTGTCCTCATCCCTATGGCGCTAGTGCTCATAAAAGCAAGCGGTAGGATGAGTTCGTTTGTATAACTCTTAATGAGTCCGAGACCCAAGAGGCAGGAGCTTCCTTGCTAGCATCCTTATTAGGACTCACCTATATGTGCAGTCGTGAGGCCGCGATTATGGAAAATGGGCGATTCCCTAAAAAGCACATGAAAGATACCTGCGCATGGCCATAATAGCGCAACCCGCTTAGAACCTTGATCGGGCTATATTATGTGTGCTGTTGATTTAATCTGAGCCATGGACCGAGGTTCAAGGTTAAGACCACCTTGGCTCCACAGATGTAATCAATTGTCACTAAGTGAAGGTTCAAACCGAAAGGTACCTACACCTATTACATAATATAAGATATCCAGCATTTTATTTTGATTTTAAAATTATTTAAATTTTTGTGGAGGATTGTTGGGAAAAATTTAAATGCGCACGCGGCCCGAAATTTGGCCGCGTGCGCGTTTGAGAGAAAAAAAAAAGGGGTAACGCCCAGCGGGCGTTACGCTTTGGAAACGGCCGCGGCCGCGGCCACGTGCTCGTTTGAAAACGAAAACGCCAACGGGCGTTTTCGTTTGCATTAAATGGGACGCGTGCGCCCGTGGGCGCACGTTGCGCGGACGCGTCCGCGGAAGGCGCGGATGCGTCCGCCGAAAAGACCATATTGCCCCCGATTAAATCCCTATATAAACCCCTCCATTTCATCTCTTTAGGAGTACAAAAAAAAAATATAGAAAAATAGTGGAAAAACTCTGGAGAAATTCTTCTTCCCCTTAGCCACTTCCGATTTTCATTTTTACATTTTTATTCAGTTTTATTTTATTCTTTTCATACTGCTCTTTGCTGGATCTGCAAGTCCGATCGGGTTCGTTTTGACTTCTTCCGAGACGTGCCGAAGAAGAGGTTGTAGGGTCGTCGTATCTCCGAGAAGAATTGCCGGGTGACCCGTACGTGGGGGCAAATACTTCTTTGGGACAGCGTCTACGCGCTTCGATCTGCTTTCAATCAGGCTACTTTCTTCTACCTTTATTTTTAATTTAATATTTGTAGATTGGTAGGATTTGAAATTCTATGATATAAACTTATTAAATGCATAGATTTACTTTGTGCTAGAATAGATTTATTTTGTATTAAAATAGAATTATTTGGATGCCGAATGATATGCATGTATATTATTTCCTTTAAGATTTTTTATTAATTGAATTTATAGATTTATTTATTTAGTTAGGAGATATATTGCTAACACCATCCACTAGCCCATCTTCTTATCTTAACCAATAATCTCAGAATTCTCTCTGTAAAAGAAGTCCAAGATCCGGACAGAGGGGCATGCTCTGAAAACACCAACAATCCAGCAATATTTGTGCATTATGGACTCCTAGTCCTTTTTATCTTAGTTTAATATTTGCATTCTCACTATGTGACAATCAGAGAGACCTACCCTACATCAAGCAAATAGATGTTGTATTAGCTTGATAGTGAAGAGTAAATCCACCTGTAACTATGTTTGTGAGGATCCATACGAGCGTGTATTTAGTCCCATATTTGTTATTCGCTGAATAAATCTTAAATACTAATACAGAATTAAGGAACCTAAATAATACCTTCCGGCAAGCTATTTTGGATGAGGTCCTATGTTGTTATAAATGGTATCAGAGTAGACCCGACTCATAAGCTATGTGGACTAGGGGACTTTGCAACATAGATTCATTGAGGCTCCATGGCACACATGAGTGAATAATGGACAACCATAGTGCAGTAGATTGTGCCTAGCACGACATTATAGTGTTTTTCAAAGACAATGCTTAGTCAATAGAGAATTGAAACCGACACCCCAATTGCTAAAGCCGAATAGGTGGTGGTCTAAGTTCATCAGTGATAGATGAGCCACCTTAGCATGATCCAGAACCACCTCCTTTATAGGGGGGGCGGGGGGCGCTCACTAAAGAGGATAACTAGTCCTCAGTGGAACATATTAGCCAAATCAAAATTCAATGTGGTGGGATGGCATGCGATGGATTAACTTTTTCCAAGATTGTTGACTAAAATTGCCTTTGGGTGGTATACTACTTGCCGTGTAATGTTATTATTTGTAGGTAGAAAATAGGGGATTGCTTGCATGCCCAATTCTTTAGTATGGAACTTAAATGGCCATAAACCAAACTATCCAACCCTTGTCAACAACTGGATAATCAGCCTACCAGTTCATCATTGGATTCAAGCAAAGTGTTCGCTAGATGCCACTTCTAGAGGCCAAATTTATTTGATTAGCCCTATCCAAGCTTGCATTGAGCTTTAGAATATTTTAGAAGAGACCTAGATGAAGATGCCTCATTCGAGACCTATTATTGAGAGTCCAGCTTGGAAATTGATGCTGCCAAAGTGATCGGCAAAAAGCCTTGCACTTATGGGGCTTTGGCGAAGCTAGAGAACATCATTCAATAGCAAGCGAAGGTGAACCCTAGCAACATTGTCTATACCTATTTGTTTTTCATAACGAAGGATGATAAAGTGACATAAGTCTTGGAGGCATTCGAGTATGCAGTATAGGGTATGTGTCGCACATCGATCATAGAGAAAGAATCTATGAATACTTTAGGGTTTATCCAAGTGGACGAAGTTGGCGGTAGGATTAGATATTTCTAAATACTCGAAACTTGCTCGCAACTATAGGCAAGGTTGGACATCACATGTATAAGGTTATCACAGTGATAGCTTAGAGTTCCTTTTTCACCAAAGTCAAACCTTGCATTGATACCTAGGTGTGCCACCATACTAATGATTAATACCGATGATCCACCTCATAAAGTACTTTTAGGAAAGGCGGTGCGAACTAGATGTGCAAGATGCGGAGAGACCGCTAGCAAGAAAAATTGGTTCGCACCTTCTCCCTGAAAGAAAAATTGGCTCTTTGCAATCCTTAGCCTACGAAGATGCGAAACACACCGGTAGGTAAGGCAACGTAGGAAGAGGGGGATATTGTTTACATTTGATCATGGATGGTCCGCCTGCTATTCATCATCCCTTCCAACCACCAGGTAACTTTAGTGCTTCCACAATATCACCAAAGATGCAGGTGGCTATACAACTAGATAGCCATGAGGAGTTGTGGATAAAACTGGCCAAGTCTGAGGGTCATGACCTGCTCCCATCAACCATCTAAGTTAATAGATTTGCTAGAGACTCATTCGGGACAAAAATGGTGCTTCTATTCTAGAACCAAAGCTTGGTGGAGGTTGTCATCACTGACATACGAGTGCCTATTCCTGACCAAATGCTGTCTTCATAAAAAGCTAGCTTCTCTGATGGAGTTTAATTGATGTATAGGGTGCTAAGGAGCCGGTCTATGAGCAATTTGGTACCTAACCAAACTGGCCAGAGCTTCCAAGAGTTGGTTTTAACTAAATTTACATACTTGAAGAAGATGTCTATAAGATCGCATTCCATATTATTGTTCAATATGTAATAACTCAACATTACATGGATTCGAGCAGTTAATCATATCACTATCAAACAAAGCCTAATATGATTATTTACATTTATTTCCATAACCTTTTGAGTTCTTCATGAAGTTTCATATTTCCCTTTTTTCATGAGGTTAGATTGTTTTATGCCCAGGAACCCTAGTCGGTGCACCATAAATCGGAAGTTACAAGTGGATCTTCAATGTTGAGCAAACAAAAATTTTTCTTTTCCATATCTTTTTTAGAGATAGGGAGGGAGCCCTTTACCATACTTATCCTATTTGAAATCCTTAGGGATGCACCATCCAAGACTTGAACTCAGAATCTTTGATTGTTAGCCATACTCTGCGACGGTTCGGACAAGTCCGATTCACTTGTCTCCCATCTCAAATGGTGTGTTCTCGAAAAAATTTGCATAACATACAAAATTCAACCTGAATATATTGTTTTCTTCTTTAGCTTTCTTTTCTTTTTCAAAGATCTAAACGAATCTTCTCATGAATAATATTTTGGAATTCTTGAGGGTTTAGTTCTTTTACAAAGCAAGATTTAGTTACCTGAGCGATAGATTTAATTATTGATTCTCTTCCCCTAGAAGAGTTTGTAAGAAAAATAATAGATGAAAGAAGGAAGAACTTATCAGTTGAGGCGTGATTTCACTGTCCTTAAGAATAGATCGCGCCCCTCGAAGATTGAATCTCGGTGTAGCAGGTAATGGCGGCCTATCCTCCAGGATACAACAACACTCCAAGCGTACACTCGCAGATGAAGTGACGGTCGAACAGCCCAGAACCGCGCTCTTGGAATGACAACAGAGAAGAAAACAGGGAGACTCTTCTCGGGAACAAGAAACAGAGAGGCTTTCGGAAACAGAGAGAGGATATGTTAGATTAGATTACTCTATCGGATCTGATAGGGTTTAAAAAGAAATGAAGAGGCGTATTTAAAAGACACGTCGTTTTATGAAAGAGGTGTTTTTAAAGACGCGACGTTTTATCAAGAGATAACCAAAGAGCTGTTTTAAAGACGCGACGTTTTATTCAAAACAATTCAAAAAATAAAACGGCAAAAAGAAACCTGGCTCAAGCCCACACCCGCGGGGGGGGGGGTCCCCCTGCGCGTGATAATCGCAACGCGCCCGGTTAAACGTTTCCGGATCGGATTCGCCAATTTTGGCTTGGACCTCCATTGGGCTCATGCGCGCGTGGGCTACTTTCTTTCTTTGCTTCACCAAGTTAAAATGTTGAATACTATATAAAGATCTTTTGAGTTTTGTTCCTTTCCAATGTGGGACTAAAGAAAGTACACTAGACAAAAAGACAAAAGAGAGAGAAGGGCAGACTCGGAATTTTGAAATATTCCAACAATCCCCCACATATTTTAAAATTCAATAATAAGTTAACGAGCGCGAGAGTTCAATGCATCAAATTGGTGTCTTTGAGACTATGAACCATTTTTTAGGACTAGTAAGTATGACTTACAGAACTTTTGGTGAAATATGAAATTTCTATGAACCAAAAGTCCTTTATGTAAAACAGTGACTCATAGCCCACATTGACCTCTCAAGTTCTGGGCTTGTTCTAAACGGGTTGGTGCAAATAGGCCATGCACCTTACCTGGATATTCATGAGTGCTTTAGAGAACTGCCTAATTCTCATAGGAAGCGGCCCCACTCCCACACCCATATAGGTGGATCCATCAAGTGTGTACTGCAGGTATACACACCATCCTAAAGGACTATGGTATCCATTAAGAGCTTTACCTCATCCTTATCTACTGCAGTTTGCACTATCTACACCATAGGGATGGATTTTCCAAAATTAAATACGATAGTGTACTCACAGTCAACTAGCGACTTGTTATTACCCATATGAACATGCTTCATGGGATCTCCAATCACACATGTTGGGTTTCTGTCGTTATTGACTTTGATATAGGCATTAGTCCCATCCCCCTCGATGTTTCACTCACTAGTTTTCTACCTAGTGGTTTTGTCAAAGGATCGGCCAAATTCAACTCTGACTTTACAAACTCAAGAGATATAATCCCATCATCAAGCAGCTGCCTTACAATATTATGTCTCAACCTTATGTGTCTATTCTTCCCATTATAAACTTTATTCTTAGCTCGATATATAGCAGCTTGGTTATCACAAAGAATAGACACAGAAGGTGTTGGTTTATTCCATAATGGAATATCTCCCACAAGATTTCTAAGCCATTCAGCTTCAGAACCTGCCTTTTCTAAGGCAATAAACTCGGACTCCATTGTAGACCGAGCGATGCATGTTTGCTTGGATGATTTCCAAGATACTGCACCCCCACCAAGAGTAAAGATATATCCACTCGTGGATTTCATCTCATCTGAATCAGAGATCCAATTTGCATCACTATACCCTTCTAGTACAGCTGGAAATCCACGATATAACAAACCATAATTAATGGTTCCTTTCAAGTACCTTAGTACTCTATGAACAGCACTCCAATGGTCCTTACTAGGATTATGAGTATACCTACTTAATCTTCCTACTGCATAAGCAATATCAGGACGAGTGCAGTTAACTAAAAACATTAAACTACCAATGATGCGAGCATATTCTATTTGTAAAATACCATTATCTTTATTTTTCCTTAAATGTATACTAGCATCATATGGAGTAGATACGGGTTTACTATCATAATGCTCAAATTTTCTTAAAATTTTCTCAATATAGTGTTCTTGTGATAGCATAAGTCCATTAGAACTTCTTGTTATTTTAATCCCAAGAATTACATCAGCTTCACCCATATCTTTCATATCAAAATTTGAAGCTAAAAATTTCTTAGTATCTATAACTATATTCAAATCAGTTCCCATTATAAGCATATCATCAACATACAAACATATGATCACAACAACATTATTAACAACCTTACTATAAACACACTTATCAGCCTCATTAATTAGAAAGCCATTAGATACCAATACTTTATCAAATTTTTCATGCCATTGTTTAGGTGCTTGTTTTAATCCATATAAGGATTTTACTAATTTACAAACTTTGTGCTCATTACCAGGAACAACACAACCTTCAGGTTGTTTCATGTAAATTTCTTCATCTAATTCTCCATTCAAGAATGCAGTTTTTACATCCATTTGGTGAATTACTAAATTATGAATGGATGCTAATGCAATGAGTACTCTAATAGATGAAATTCTAGAAACTGGTGCAAAGGTGTCAAAATAATCAATATCTTTTCTTTGTGAGTATCCTTTTGCTACTAATCTTGCTTTAAACTTATCAATTGAATTATCTGGTTTTAACTTTCTTTTAAAAATCCACTTACAACCAATTGATTTAGCACCTGGAGGCAAATCAACTAAGGTCCATGTATGATTAGACATAATAGACTCTATTTCATTATTAATAGCCTCCTTCCAAAAAGGTGCATCAGCTGAAGTTATTGCTTCTTTATAAGTTTGAGGTTCATTATCAACAAGAAAGGTGTAAAAATCATTTCCAAAATTTTTCTCTTTTCTAGTTCTTTTACTTCTTCTTAAATCAATTTCATAATTTTTATGTGCCTCCTTTTCTTGTTTATTATGAGACTGAGAGTCAATTTTTTCTTTACCTAGTTTCATAGGAAAGATATGTTCAAAGAAATCAGCATTTTTAGATTCTACTATAGTGTTGGGTTCCATAATATTAGATTCACATTTTAATACCAAGAATCTATAAGCAGCACTATTTAATGCATAACCAATAAATAAGCAATCAAAGGTTTTAGGTCCCAACTTTCTTTTCTTTGGTTCAGGTAATAGAACTTTGGCCAAACACCCCCACACTTTAAGATATGTAAGGTTAGGTACATGACCTTCCCAAAACTCATAGGGTGTCTTACCAGATTTTTTATAAGGTATTCTATTTTGAATGTGACAAGCAGAAAGAATAGCTTCCCCCCACAAATAAAGAGGTACTCCTGAGCTTATTAACATAGCATTCATCATTTCTTTTAGAGTTCTATTTTTACGTTCAGCAACTCCATTAGATTCAGGAGAATATGGTGGGGTAATCTCATGGATTATACCTTTATCTTCACAAAATTTATTGAAGAGATTATACTCATATTCTCCTCCTCTATCAGTCCTTATTCTTTTAATTTTCTTATTAAATTTATTTTCTACTTCAGTAACATATTGCTGAAATTTTTCAAAAGTTTCATCTTTAGTCCTAAGTAGATATACCTTAGTGTATCTAGAATAATCATCAATAAAAGTTATGTAAAATCTTTTTCCTCCTCTAGTTGGAGTGTTTTTCAAATCTCCTAAATCAGAATGTATTAATCCAAGTAATTCAGTTTCTCTTTCTATTGACTTATGACTCTTTTTAGTAGATTTAGATTCTACACATACTTCACATTTATCATTCACATTTCCAAAGGTAATATTATTTAACAAGCCTAGGTCTTTCATTTTCTTGATATAAGAAAAATTAACATGTCCTAATCTACCATGCCATACATCAACAGAATCAATCAAATAAGCAAAAGATGATGCATTTTCATTCATAGTTTCGGTTACATTCAAGACAAATAAACCCTGGTTACAATAATCCTTCCCAATGAAAATATTGTTCTTAGTCATTACAATTTTATCAGACTCAAAATACACTTTAACTCCAGCCTTTCCTAATAAAGAAACAGATACTAAGTTCCAACGGATATTAGGAACATGCAGCACATCATTCAGGGAAAGGACTTTTCCTGATGTTAGCTTGAGGAGTACTTTTCCTTTGCCAACCACTGGCGAGGGTCTCGAATCACCCATGAACACTTGTTCCTCGCCTTCATTCAATGGAGTGTAGGAAGTAAACGCACTTCTATTTCCACAAATATGTCTGGTAGCCCCAGAGTCTACCACCCAGTCCTTTGCTCCCATAACCATGTTGGTTTCAAACACAACTGCTGCAATAATATCTGTCTCCACCAAGTTAGCATTTGGTTTAGCAGATATATCATTCCTTTTTCTAAACCTGCATTGATTAGCATAATGTCCAGGTTTTCCACAAACAAAACAAGTTCCTTTTCTTTTAAAACCTGGACCTTGGAACTTAGGTTTCTTATCATTTTTGAGATAAGGCTTCTTGGACTTTGAACGAGACCCACCTGGTTTGCTGACTATAACATTGGCTTTTGAAGTCATTTCCTTGGCCAATTGTTCTCGGTCTCTGACTCGATTTTGTTCTTCTATTCTAATATGAACAATAACATCTTCAAGACTCATATGTTTCCTTTTGTGCTTCATGCTATTTTTATAATGTTTCCAAGACTCAGGTAATTTTTCAATCAAACAGCCGGCTAGGAAAACTTCTTGAAGCATTATATCTTCATTTTTAAGATCAGTGACTAATCTATGAAAATCATGTATTTGGGATGACACATCCCTATCCTCGGACATTTGAAAGTGCAGAAAATTTCCTATAGCATATTTCTGTACTCCAGCATCTTCTAACACATATTTTTTATTCAGATTTTTCCAAATTTCTGCAGCTTCTTTGTATGAACAGTAGACATCAAAAAGTTCATTGGACAGTGTACTCAGAATTGTGTGTCTACAGATTTTATTTCCATGTTCCCACTCTTTGAATTTAGTGTCAAAATCTTCAGACCCTTCTATCGGTTTTGACTGATTTAAATACTGAGCAAAATTAAGCATATCCAATGCAGAATAAACACGTTCTTGCCATCTCTTAAAATACATACCATTGAAACTCTCAATTTTAGAAGTATCAGAAATTGATCTAGCAGTAATCATAGCAGAATCCATGCCGAACTATTCTTAAGATTGTAAGAAAAATAATAGATGAAAGAAGGAAGAACTTATCAGTTGAGGCGTGATTTCACTGTCCTTAAGAATAGATCGCGCCCCTCGAAGATTGAATCTCGGTGTAGCAGGTAATGGCGGCCTATCCTCCAGGATACAACAACACTCCAAGCGTACACTCGCAGATGAAGTGACGGAAACAGAGAGGCTTTCGGAAACAGAGAGAGGATTAAAATCACAACTTGGCTTTTCTTTTCATGAGAAACATTAGGTTCTTGCACCCTCAGTAAGTCATAGTGTAGGTGCTTAATTTGGCTCGCTATATAATCATGATCCTATGAGCTTGTTTTGACAACTTTAGTATTATACTCATGTACTTGTTCATCCTCATTTTCTTTTACTAGATGAAGATATCATTATAGAACTTGAATGAAATGTTCAACTATGCCCGGTGGGACCATATTGTTTGGAACCCATCAAGGATGATCGTGTGTCGAGTGGATGCCCGGATCAACACACTAATGTTAGGGTTGTAGGACCCTTCCAAGGGACCCATGGACTAAACATAATGCAACCTACATCTTCCTAGCTGTGTATGTATAGGCACTACATCAATACTTTGATTTATGAAACTGAATTTTAATTAATAAATACCTATTTGACATCAATTTTATGTTTATATTTTTGTTTATCTCTACAAGTTAATGAAACATTCATAGAGATTAAACTCGAAGATAGCATTTGCATAAAACTTCTGCCATTTTTTGTTTTATTTTTATTTATTTTTTTTGAAAAACTTTGTTGTCAAAGACTGCAGAGATTTTACAAACAATTTAAAATTAAAAAACCAAAAAGATTTCACCATGAACATTGTTCACTCAAGTTCATTTTCTTCTTAGATTTTCTAAAATAAAACATAAAAAAAAACAAATGGGCCTCAAGTTGGCTTGACTTAAGATGGCAGCTGGAACCTGTGCCACTAGACAAGATCTTAATTTAATTAGCAACCATGGTCGTCGAGAGATGAGGGTTGTATCTTTCATGCTGAAGAAGGATTTAGTTGCCTTTGCATGAATCTACCATTAGGTCACCCATTTCGCATATCTCAAAATGCTCCAAATTATACCATTATGTATCTGTTTACATAGATCTCAAAGCACTAGTAGATGATCCAATGATGGATTCATGCAAATCCAATGGTGGATTTGCACAAAGAAGGATTTTTTTTTTTTTTTTTTTTTTTTTTTTGGAGGGAGAAAGAGATACCCCTCCAGGGATACTCTCCTCCAAGGCTCTCCCCTTTCCCATGAGCTTTGGTTTCCTCCAGACACGACCATAAATTAATGCAGCCTTTTGCATGTGAACGACGATTCAGGTTCTAGATTCAACCACCAAGATGGCGCATCAAAGACAGGTTTAGTGAGTGGGAATGCACCAGTTCTTTCCGTGGAGAAGGGAGAGCACTCTTAAAATGCAAGACCAGTGTCATTGGGGTGGCAGGCATTCATGTACATCTTCATAGACCGTATCATGGGGAAACATCTTCCACTTGATAGATCATGTTGCTAAAGCACTACCATTAGCACCCAATGTCAATCCAACAAAGCCAATTGAACTGAACCATAGGTTGATGATTATTCTAGCCGCAGCGAGGCTGAGGATTAAAGGCTGTGATTAACTAATATACCACTAATGTATGGAGTTTAAGTGAAATTAATAGTAGAGGAGTTTGGATCCTCTCCCATTTGTTTGAATTGAAGAAGTCCAATTTTTAGTTACCAGACATGTGTATTTGCACAATGGAGCATGATGTACATCTCATACTTCACTCAATTACGCATGATCATCTATTTCCAACTCCTATTCGACATGTATAAAATGACTCGAGAGAACGAATTTCTACCTCATTCCATCTCAAAATATGGCCTATTTCCTTCCCACTATTTTAAGGATATATTTGGTTCGCGGGAAGAGAAGCAGGAAAGTGTGGTCAACGGAAAAATAGAGAAATATCTCATATTTGATTGAAGTTTTTAAAAGAAAGAGATAAAAAAATAATTTTTCTATGGAATTAATTTTTTTTCACATTTTATAGAAAAAAATTATGTGGGGCATATAAAAGTCCAATTCCCACACCAGCTGAAAATTGAGATAATTATTTTCTCAAAACTCCCCTTAAATTTTTAGATATAATGGGGTAAAGCCTTTTCCTTTGTTAAGAGCATAATATATATTTACACAATTTTTTCAAAAAAATAGGTGCTCAACCAAACATAAACTATACTGAAATATATTATTTTTTCATAACCAACCAAATATACAAAAATCATTTTTTTCCGATATTACCATTTGAGAAAAAATATTTTATTGAACCAAATCACTCCTAAATGCTCTAATGGTATCTTAACAAAAGATCATAGGTTTGTTTACGAGGAAGACCCATTTGCTTAATTAAAGGAACTCATCTTCCAAGAACCAACCCTAGATTCTAGATCTGACGCGCATCCAAGCCAGACCGAGTACTCTCCACCTCCAACATTTTCTTCCATAAAATCTATAGCCGCTGGGGTGGTGGGAGTGGAATGTTCCACAAAAGATTTCCTCGCCCTCCTCCCAAATCATTTGCGGCCCTGCCTCCCGGCAATCCGCTCCGTGATTGAGGACACTCTCCTCCACTGTAGGCCCCAACGCAGAGCCCAAAGGGCCCACTCCCCGATCCAACCATCTGAAGCCCCAATTCACTCGCCTATCCTCACCGGACTGGTGATCCCATCCCAACCCCTCCCTTCTCCCGGACGCCGGACTGTGGGCCCCAGTGTTTCGACTCCTTCTGCTCCTCCGCACCCCCAATTCGATCACCACCGTCCGCCAAATATCTCCACCCGAGTGGACCCCACGTCTCGTATTTACGAGAGTGTACGTGTCGACCGGCCACTGGCCTGAAATCCACCCCTATTTCTAGGCTCAATACCCCCCCCCGGGGGGTACGTGGGCCCCACTCTGACAGCTAGACAGTAAAACATCCTACCTGTCATCCATTACCCGCCTTTCCCCTCCTCCCGCATCCTCACGGCGCGCCTCAAAATAAAGCCCTCCTTTTTCTTTTTCTTTCCTAATTAGAAATTAAACTGCGGAAAAAGGGTGCCTTCTTCCTATATAAACCAAGCCAAACTTATACCCTCTTCCACCACTTGAAACCGTCCATCTCCCACTTCCCTCCGTTCCAGGTGAGCTGCTAATGAGCTCGCCGGCCGTTCTTTTGCTTCTGCTGCTCGTCGCGCCGGCGGCGACGGTGTTGGCTTGGAGGCCGTGGCCGCAAGCTGTGCTGAACGCCACCAACATCACCGGAAATGGAGGTGGGACGATGACGGATATCGGGGTGTCCAAGAAGTACGAGGGCTCGTCGGAGTTCGTCCACCTGATGTACCATATGGGCCCCGTTCTCACAACCAACATCACCATTTACCCCATCTGGTACGGCGCATGGAACCCCTCCCAGAAGCGAATCCTCCGCGCCTTCCTACGCTCCATCTCGCCGGCCGACCCCGCCGCCGTCCCCTCCCCCTCCGTCGCCGCCTGGTGGCGCACCGTGCAGCTCTACGGCGACCAGACCGGCGCCAACGTCTCCCGCACCGTCCTCCTCGGCGCCGAGAAGGACGACCGCTGCTACTCCCACGGCAAATCCCTCACCCGCCTCTCCATCCAGTCCGTCATCGGCGCCGCTATCACCGCCCGGACCCGCCCCCTCCCCGTCAACCCACGTGGAGGCCTTTACCTTCTCCTCACCTCCACCGACGTCGCCGTCCAGGACTTCTGCGGCCAGGTCTGTGGCTTCCACTACTTCACCTTCCCATCCATCGTGGGCTACACTCTCCCCTACGCGTGGGTCGGCAACTCCGCCGCGAAATGCCCTGGGGTTTGCGCCTACCCCTTCGCTGTGCCGGACTACGTTCCCGGAGCTCGGTCGGCGGGGCAGCCGCCGAATGGGGACGTGGGGGTGGATGGGATGGTGAGCGTGGTGGCGCACGAGCTGGCGGAGATGGCGTCGAACCCGCTGGCGAACGCGTGGTACGCCGGCAGCGACCCGAGCTTCCCGACGGAGATCGCCGACCTCTGCGAGGGGATCTACGGGACCGGCGGCGGCGGGGCGTACACCGGCCAGATCCTGGTGGATAGCCGGAGCGGCGCGGCGTACAACCTGAACGGCGTCGGCGGGAGGCAGTTCTTGGTGCAGTGGATCTGGAACCCCATCCTCAACTACTGTTCCGGCCCCAATGCCCTCGATCAATAACATTATTAGATTAAGGGGGAAAAAAGGAAAAAATATGGTGTTTTATTTACTTAATTATAGTTCTTACTAAGGTTTTAAGTAATCCCCTCCCTCTCTTGGAGCCACTTGTTTTCGAGGGGTCAGCACTCCTACAGTAGTTAGGGGCTGATTAATAACACGAAAAGGGTGGGGAGGAGTATGTTGATATTTTGGTATGTTTTGTTTGTACAGAGGCAGGAGTAGGATGGGATCTGCTCTTGTTTTTGCTTTTAACTGCCATCGCTCTATAGTTTTTTAGTTGGTCTGGGCTTTGCTTCTTACTTCTGATGATGGATAAATTTTTTTTTGAGTTTTTTCATAAATACTCTTTTAAATATCGAATTTTATATAAATATTTTTTAAAAATTAATATTTGTATGCATATTTTTGTAAAATATTTGTATTGCTATTTTATTTTTTTATTCTTATCATCCAGGTAGATGTGTAAAAATTATTTATAAAATAATCATTATGGAAAATAAAAATAATTTTAAAATTTTATTTTATTTTTAATTAAAATAAATATAGTTTTTATTAATGATTTTAGAACAATGCATCTATACAAAAATAGTATTTTATAATGATATAAAAATAAATATAAGTTTTAAAAAAATATTTATATAAATTTAAATTTTGAGAATGATATTTATGTTTTTTTTGCACATATTTGATATAGCTTCGTGAAAGATAAAAAAGTCTATCTTATTTGTTGCTCATCATTCTGAAAATTTTTTTTGGATCCAACCTTCTTCTTTGTGTAATCTTCTTATTAGTAATGTAGTTGGTTGTGCTCATAGGAGATCAATGTGAGCACAGGATCAAGTATATAAAGGAGAATGTCATCCAAGTTAGTTTTAGGAGCACTCTGCTTTCAAAGCAGGACCTTATTTTCTAAGATGGGGACTCTAAACGAATGCCTGTCCATGGAGATGTCTTTTATATATACACACACATACACACAAGTTAGAAATTATATAATGTACATGCTGCATCATTGAATAATAGCTTAGGACTACAAAGGGATTTGAGCTATAATGCAAATGAAATGGTCCGAAATCTATATAAAAAAATTCTATCTACTTGGAAGTCCAATCCTAAATTAGCTTCCACCTTAAATGGCCTCAGTAGGTTGTGTGCCCGTTGGCAGGTAGTCTGTAGATCAAGTTTCGGTCAGGTTCTAATTCTAGCCTGACACCACTCATCGCGACCTCGAAATCGGGCAAGATTACAATCTGTTCTCCAGAAGAACAAAATCGACATGCCTGTTTATGGATGTTTTAATTATCATCCAAAAGCCACATTCATTTGCTTGCCTTTGGAATTCAGATAAATTGTGCCAGTTAAGTACCTGTAGTTGTGGATTTGTGGGTCCTCATTCATCAGAAGAAAACATCCGTCCAGTTCTTTTCGGACCCTAGTTCTTTTCGGAGCCTAGCGGGGGATGGGACAGGACCACTAGTCCTTAAGGGAAGAACATGGGTGTAACATTCTTATGGGAGAAATTATATTCCACAAGGTGTGCACCATGTGGCTGTGCACACCATTTTGTGGACTTCATTCATCAAGTGCTTATCTTAGTGCAACGCTGTAAGAATGAGTAGCTGTCATTGGCCGTATGTATGGTTGTTGAGAGTCATTGCTTATCCTACTTATGTTAGAATTCTATTTGTAATTTTATTCTACTTAGTTATTTCTTATAGAATAGTTAGCGTCATTCTTTAGGACTTATTTGCCTCGCGGAAAAAGAAGGGTGAAAGTATGGTCAACAAGAAAACAAAAAAATGGTTGGAGTTTTTGAAAAAGAGAGATGAGAAAATAATATTTCTATGGAAATAAGATTTCTATATTTTATGGGGAAAAAAAATCTATTGAGGATATGAAAAAGCTACTTTCTCAATGGTTAGAAATTGGGGTTGCTTTTTTTTTTCTAAAAGTACTATTAAGCTACCAAAATCCATGAGTAAAATCTTTCGGTGCAATAGGCATTTCATACAATTTTTTTAGAAAAATAAATGCTCAACCAAACATAAGCCACTTTGGAATGTGTCACTTTTTCATGATCAACGAAACATGCCAAAACCATTTTTTCAGGCATCATATTCAGGAATCATCTTTTTGGAAAAAACATTCCAGTAAAAAAAAAAATTCTTCTCGCATATCAAACGATCCTTAGTAGTTATCAAGTCTTATCTTTTAGTGAGTGTTGGTTTTTGAATTTCAGTAGGAATTAAACATCTCACTCATATAATACTTTATTTAAAGTATCTCCTTTAGTGTGGCGTAAGAAAAGAGAGAAAGAGGGAGTGAGGTTGTCTTTCTTGGTGATGAATGAGAATGCAATTTTTTAATTAAATATTTTTTTCTCCCTCCTAATGAGTTTTCTTTCAATATCTCTTTTCTATTTTTTGTGTGGTGTTTGTTCTAAATCTTAGGTCGGCACGGTCGATCTACTCCGTATAATGTGTCATTCTACATGGTATTAGAGCTATAGGCTTGGAGATTGGTTATTCGTATGTTCGTAGCTCGACGGGATTGAAGTACTTTCAGTAACTTGTTGTGTGGTGGTGTAAACGTGTGAATTCTTATTTGGTGATTCAAAAGCTGAATCATCATGACTAAAGATACTACCATCTCTAGCATTGGCGTGGTTGAAGAGCTTCTAAGAATTTGCTGTGCGGTGGTGCAAATGTATGGGCTCTTCTTGGTGGTCTTTTGATGGATTCTATTTCCTAGTTGGTGAGTTTAGATTAGTTTCTGATGAGGACCGAGTATCTTAGAAGGATGTTGTTTCCACAAAAATTAGTGAACCTTCTTTCCCTTCTTTAGCTCAACATCCAGAGTCTTCTTCATCTTTGCCTACTTCGGGTACTCATAAAGAAAATGAACATAGTATTAGAGAAAAAAAAGACATGAAGTTATATAAAGTCGAACCTGAAGCTCCCGAGGATCCATCACCATTGCAGAGAAGCAAGAGAGAGAAGAAAGTAGGTGACATGTATGGAGATTGGGATTGTTCTTCTTTTCCTTATTGTTATGCTTCTACTATTGTTGATCAGTTAGAACCCACTTCATATGATAAGGACAAGGGCATTGGTGTTTAGGAGGATGCCATGAAAGAAGAGATTTCAGAGATCAAGCCTCCAGGCTGGTGGCTACTTTGGGGCGAGTCATTCCTTCGAGGAATCGGTGCTGGGGGTGGAGCTCCAGACAGCATGGCAAGGTATTTCCTATGCGAGACAAGTGCTAGGATCTAGGTACATCATTCTGGATGGAGACTCGACAGTGGTGGTGGAGTGGATTCTAGATGAAGGCCGCAGGGGAGTAGAGCACCCACTTGTTGGCGACATCCGGTGGTTGGTGAGGGAGTGCAATACTTTTTAGGCCGTGCATGTGTACTAGGAGGCGAATAGGGCAACCAACTGGGTCGCTTCCTACGCTTCTCAACACACTAGTGAGATCTTCTAGACTCGGAAGTCGGGTGTTCCTTCTTCATTGGGTAGTTAACTTTCTCTTGATAGTGCTGGCTATACTCACGCGAGATAAGTGTGAGTAGTCGATGTACCCAAAAAAAAAAGAGAGATTTCAGCTCTTAAGAAAAATGAGACATAGGATTTGGTTCCTTTACCTAGTAGTGTTTCTCCTATTTATTGTAAGTAGGTTTATAAGTAAGTAGGTTTAAGGTAAAAAGGAAGTGTGATGGCATTATTGAATGCTACAAAGCTAAGCTTGTAGCAAGAGGATTTTCACAAATATATGGATTGATTTTGATGAGACCTTCAGTCCAGTTGCAAAATTAACTACTACCAGAGTACTTATTTTCTTAATAGCAAGCAAAAGTTGATCGTTGTGGCAGATGGATATCAAAAATGCTTTCTTATATGGTGGTCTTGATAATGATATTTATATGCGGCAGCCTTCTGGCTTTGTTGACTTCTCCCATCTTGAGTTTATTTGCAGAGTTATGAAAGCTTTGTATGGTCTCAAACAAACATCTAGATCATGGTTTGGAAAACTTATAGAGTATTTGTTAGTTTGTGGTTATTCTCTATCTTATGCAAACTCTAGCTTATTTGTAAAGTATACTAAGTAAAAGTATAGTAATTGTTTGCCTTTATGTTGATAATTTGATTGTTACTGATGCAGTTGATGAGGTATGTAGTGTTTATGGACAACTATCGATACGGTTTGAGATGAAAGCACTTGGTGAATTAAGATATTTCCTCGGCATTGAAGCAACTAAGCTTCAGGATGTCTATTTTATTTGTCAAAGAAAGTATGCTCTAAATTTATTGAATAAGTATGGACTGGCTAGTTGTAAGAATATGCAGACACCAATTGAATCAAATTTAAAGTTGAGTAGAGAGCATGGCAAACTTTTTGATGATCCTACGATGTATAGATAGGTTATAGGCAATTTGATCTATTTAACTATCACAAGGCTAGATATTTCTTATGTAGTTGGCGTTGTCAGCCAATATGTGCAGTATCCTCGGCAATCACACCGTGATGCAGTTTTACGGATCCTGAGATATAAGACTGTTGATTGTGGTATTTTATATACTTATAATTCTTTAGTCTAGTTAGTAGGTTTTATAGATGCACACCGTGCTGGTGATGTAGACACATATAGGTCTATAATTGGTTATTGTTTTAGCTTGGGATCTGGTATTGTTTTTTGGTGTAGTAAGAGACAACTTACTTTTGAGTTGTTTTCTATAGAGCCAGAGTATTGTGCGGCCGCGATGGCAGTTTAGGAGTTCACTTGGTTCACAAGGTTGCTTAATAATTTAGGTCAGGATACTGACTATATTGTTCTTCTTTATTGTGATAATGTGAGTGCAATCTGATTGGTGAGGAATCCGGTATTTCATGCAAGGACAAAGCACATTGAAGTTCATCATCATTTTATTAGAAAAAAATTGCAGAGGTTGATTTGTTTCCAATTTCTACGAAGGATTAGCTAACGGATATCTTCACCAAAGTATTGGCAGTCAAGTGGTTTGAAGATTTGCGCAGCAAGCTCGACATTGTTAGCATGAACTTTGCAATGATGGAGAGTGTTGAGAATCATTGCTTATCCTACTTATGCTAGGATTCTATTTCTAGTTTTATTCTACTTAATTATTCATTCTACAATAGCTATCATTAGTCTTTAATAGTTATCAAATCTTATCTTTTAGTGGGTGCTGATTTTTGAATTTGAGTAGAAATCAAATATCCCACCTATATGATACTCTATTTAAAAGAATCTTTAGTGTCTCCTTTAGTGTAGCATGAAAAAGAGAGAGAGAGAGAGGAGAGTTATCCTTTTTGGTGAGGAGTATAAGAGAGCCTTTTTATGTAGCTCAATCTTCGATACAGTCGACCTACTTTGCATAATATGCGGTTCTACAATGGCTACATAGTTCACGCCATGTAGGATATAATTTCTCATCGTATGCAAGGAGGAGTACTATCTTAATTTTTTTAACCTCCGTGGCCAGAACAAAAGGCAGCAAAAGAATGCTATGAATCAGGCATGGATCACCCACCACCGGAAATTGGTGACTACTAATTCAGCATCTGACACATGCCAAGCTGCAGCATAACCATCATTTCAGTTCCTGTCACGCATGGCCGCAGTGTGGAGAAATAGTTAACGTGTCCTGGAGTGGGCTCCTCTACTGCCCATGGCCAGCAGTCAACCTGCACCGTTTCAGAAGAAAAAAAATATATTCTACACTGTATGCACCATTTATCAAGCCAATTATAAACTTTTATTTTTATAGACTCCATTCATCGAATACTCATCTCATTACCTCCTTATAGTTATGATCGGCTGCGTGCAAAGCCATGATGCATGCAGTGTATGGTATAATTTTTTGCCGAGAAGAAAGAGTAGATTAAGAGAAGAAAAAAAAACCCTTAGAAAAGCTTTAGACTAGCTTGGTTTTCCCACCTCATGGTCTGGTCTCAAAAAGAGAGATGATAGCTCGGACCCCACTTTCATGGAGCCCTGAGAAAGAGAGTTTGGGAGGCTCCCGTGATGAACAGTTTCAAATAATGAACTGTTTAAAGATGGTCCCCGTGATGGAGAGTAGAGACCAGTTTACAGAGATAATAATTAAATAACAAGGAAACAAAAAGAGAGCAACCATCGCTACCTGCTGGCCTCACCAAATGGAATCTCCTCAAAGAGAGCTCTCACTCTGCAGCGGAAAGAAAGGGAAAGTGATAGGGGAAGGCAGCAAGGTGGCCCACTCCTATGGAAGCCAAGGGTCAGCAATAAACCAATAATAGCTTAGAGTTAAGTTTTCTTTTCTCTAGAGAAAAAAAGAGAGGGAGGTCACTGCAGCTGCCGTTGTGTTTTCTTCTGTGATGGCTAGGGACATCTGAGGTATTCTTTATGCTGTTTCAGTGCTCCGATTTGCCCTCGTTTCTTGGGTACCCTCACTCCTTGGCTATCTCAAAGTAAACTTCGACGACAGTAGGTCAGTGGATGGTGTGACTGGAGGGGCTGGATTTGTGATCGGAGACCACCTTGGTAAGATGATTGCAGCAGGAGGGCGGCGCACTCCAGGGTTTACAGTAGTTGGGGCAGAGCTGCAGGCAGCCTGGAAGGATATATCCTATGTTAGACAGGTACTTGGAGTCGAGCGGGTGTACCTCGAGGAAGACTCATCTATGGTGATCGATTGGATCCGGGGGATGGATAGGTATGGTGATGGTCATCCCCTTATCTGAGAGACTCGTATGATGGCATAGATGATGAGCGACTTTCAGACAGCACACGTGTTTAGGGAGGCGAACAGGGCAGCAAACTGGGTTGCCTTCTTTGTCGCCCGGTATTCCGGAGATTTTCTTTGGACGTCTGCATCAGACGTTCCTCCTCCTTTGTATTTTTTACTTTCTCGTGATCTGGCAGGATGTACTCACATTAGAGTTATATGAATTGAGTAGCCATTTTTACCCCCCCTCCCCCCAAAAAAAGAGATCTGATCATCAAGCTCTAATATGAAAAAAACTGGATGTGCTATCAGATTATGAAAAGACCTAACTTGGTGCCTCACCTTCTCCTTGGATGAAGTGTCTACATCATGATATTTAACAGATTTGGAAGATCAAATGAGCCCAAGAAGGTAATCCGAACTCTTCCCTATTGTATCAGGGAGGTACTGCTGGATAAACCTTTCTTTTTTTAAAAAAAAAACCCAAGTACTTTTCATTCAACATTGCTTAACAAGAAACAATGCACGAGCTATAAACATGATTGCATTTATTTGATGAGAGGTTCACAATCACTAATGTTTCCTCTCACAGGAACACAACAATCGATGCTTTGCTAGTATGAATTAGACTTCTCACTAGTAGCATATATAATTCATAATGCTCAAAAAGGATTAGAATAATTTAGCTCAATCAGATTTCCAAGTTGATCACAATCAAATGTTTTATATCTGTATCATGTATTTTTTTTTTTTTTTTTTTTATGTGGCACCCCCAACTTTTAAAGGTCCAGGTTCAAATCTTGGTGCAAACATTACCACCACATTATTCAAAAAATATCTTCAATTTATGTTCTGTAATACTGTCCTTTCATTATTCAAATTCATACCATCATTTCATCATTAGGCTAATTTATTAGGTAACTTGCCCGAGTTGCCAATCCACTTTGATTATAAGAGATCCTAGTTAGCCAAGCATAACAAATTCATTGGGCTAGATTTCTGAGTCACGGATATTGGCTAGAGTTGAATGGTTGTTCTGCATGATAACAATATTTGCCCAATTACTGCAATATCGTCAGATGAATGCTTCTCCAAAATACTCTCAACCCATCAACTTAATCAAGATTGTTATAATACTTCATGAATTTTACGATGTACTCGTCTTCTTTGTAGAACACTTACAGACTAAAAGTTATTGCATTCACATTTATTTTTATTTTCATAATAATAAAGTATAATTATATATATATATATATATATATATATATATATATATATATATATATATATATTCATAATCTTAAATTTTTACTTGATTAACTTCTTTCTAATTGTTGATTATAGGAATTCTTGATGTGCCTTTCACAAAAAATTTTGTATATTTTCTTAGTTTGGAATCTTCCACTTGGTTGAATTATTTCCAGTACCAACATGGGACTATGTGACACAGAGCACTGCTGCCTGACATCCACCTAGAGATGATCATATCTTAACTCTAGCTGGAAGGAGGGCTCCACCATTCTTGCTCTGGGCCGCTGGGGGAGTAGAAAGGAAGCAAAGATGGAGATGATGATGCCCCTTTCCCAGCCTAAGTTAATATTAGCTTTGGAGGTACCTGCTTTCTTGAAAGAAGCTACTGTGGGGATTGACAAAACCTCTGTTTCCTGGGGAGCAGTACTATTCCGCACAAATTAAACACTGGCAAAGTCTTTATCCTCGCCATTGCTGGGGACCAGTCACCATGGAACCTAAATTATTTCATAAGCAGTAGCTTACTTTTTTTTTCTTCCTAGAAGGAACATTTGTATACATAAAATAATCTGTAGTGAAATGAGCAACAAAGTTATAGAAGTATATTTATTTAGGTATTAAGAAATGAGATGTTTAAGAACATGGTCAAAGGGAATCATCTCTGTCAACCAGAGAGAGCCTACCATAGGACTGATAGGGTGTCTAAAGTGACAGATTATTTTAGTGTTTTTGGTCCCACACTTTTTCTTTTGAAAGTTTGTTTTATATACACACCTTTACAAACTTTCAGAATTTCTCAAAGTTTTAATCTTCTACGCTATAATTTTCCTAGAGAATCTGTGTCTATCTATCTACACTGTTTTTAGCACAAATGGCCAAGCATGGATGGAGATTTGTGCATGAAACAGTAGAACTATCACCACTTTTAATGCATGCTCTTCGCTATAATGAAACAAACTTTTCCTTATGTTAAAGAAAAAAATAAAGGTTTAACTTATATATGTAAAGTTTACCTGATTGTGGTGTATCCTAGAGAAATGAGAGCCAACCATCGGGTACTCGTACCTCTTAATATCAAGTGCCTTTTTACATATAATAATAATTACTTTGCTTTGATTCTAAATATCTGCTTCGACTACTGGAACATTTCTTAGAAACTATATTGACAGATACTAAAAACAAACCTTTTTTTCTCTATTCCTTACTTGTGGTATCTTCATTCATTCAGTCATTCCTGCGTTTGATAGCATGCTGTGCTTGTTTTCTTTTGCTGAGTCCTAGTCATAACAAATATCTGCTCCATTTAACAGTTACTAATTTCTCTGCAATATCGCACTCGTTCTATTAACATGACCCAAAAAATGAAACTTAGACACAAAAGGAAAAAAGAAAAAAAAAATCATTACAGTATACATGCGACAACCCCTAACAATTTGTCTACCTAGATATTCCTACAGTATCATTTGTGCAGTTCAAGGCAGTTTCTAGGAGGTTAAGTATAATAAATTTACTAAAAAGCTACAAGAAGGAAATTAAGAAAAGGAAATGCCTCTAAGCTGCAGGTAATCATTTCAGCCTGAATTATTAAATTTGCGCAGGCCATGTGCATGAAGGTACAAGATTAGGATGACATAGAGAACAATAAAGTTTCTTAGAGAGCTAAATAATAAAGATACAAGAAATGGCTTGTGAGAGTCAGATAACATAAGTTTCTGAAGATGTGAGCTAGCAGATTTGTTAAAAGTCTCTTGATGGTTATACTAGAAAGGAAATCAGAAACTACTTTTGTCGAAGGTTGCGGAAAAAATAAGCCACATCGAGAGAGGAATACTTAAATCATTCAGCCGAAAATTGCCTATGGGCCTTTAACCAAGGAAAGAAAAGCTGCTGGTATCCAATCGAGTCCCTTAGCATCTACTAGCTGAAAAAAATCACCAAATATAAGCCTGCATGTATAAATGCTAATAAAGCTTGAACAACAAAAACATGCTAACCTATGGTGCTCCATTTACTCACCCAACAACTAAAGTGACCCTCATGAGTGCACAATGCATCTTGGATACTGAAATATGTAATATTATGTGCAGCCCTGCTCATACAGTACTCTTGATATATTAGGGCTTGATCAGATGAACTCATCATCCTTCACAAACAGAGCAGCATCATACCTGCAGTCTCATCTGAAATCACATATCTTGGATTCTACTGAAAATTTACCCCCAATAAGGAATAGGGAATGCTTGTCAAACTCTAAAACATGCATCTTGGATCCCAAATTACAATCTTGCAGAAGTAACAGAAGGAGTGCACATCTTAAGATTTGAAGCTGGTTGTCAAGCATTACTGCTAGAGTAGATGTTCATGACATGGCACTTGTAGAACAATGAAACAAAAAACCTGCAATGTTTTTTCCTCCTTTTTTCTGCATTATTACAGCTCGGAAGACAACCTCCAGTGTACCATTCTCGCATTTGTGTTCAGCTGTGACCAAAGGTAGCAACTAGAGGACCTCCCAATGAATTGTTTCTGGATGAAGCATTACATAACAATAGTGCAATTGAGATCTACAATCCAAAGAACAACCAACCAATCTTGACACCTAAGTATGAAAAGGATGCATGTTAAGCTGGGACAGCCCATGGCTGTTCAACCCAACCTGCACTTTAGACAGATTGTTTCAAGTTTTTGATTGTTTGATATGGTCAGACTTGAAGTTGGCCATTTTTTAGCTTAATAGCAGGACCTTCCCTGCTCTGCATGAGTTATGAAAAGCTATGCAGGCTTGTGAAAAGAATTTTAATATGTGTAAAAAAACATAATGTTGTAGAACAACATAAGGAACTCTGTAAATGTAGAAGCAACTGTGCTAAATGTTAGTTTTCTCAATCCATTATTGAAGAAAAATGAAGATGAGACAGTTTTAGCAGTCAAGTAGAGTGTATATCAAGCTTGATTGACCCAAACTATTACAAGGAACTGCCAAAGCTCAAGTAATAAAACTCTGGGTTGGGCTTGGACTAGAGCTTGCCGCATCAAGGGCAGTTGAGTTAAGCCTGGGAAATGTCTGAGAAAATCTGAAAGAAATATGACCACACTCCTACCAATGGGCATTAGATATGAACACAGGTGAAGAAAAAAAATAATGTAAAAAATAAAAAAATGGATGCATGTCGAGATTGATTCCAAAAATATTTAAATTGGTGCCATAGAATAGTCAGTCTAATACGCTTGAACTCATATATAAGATCAATTAGCATATATTGTTCACCATATTTTTTTATTTTATAGGAAATTGTATCCAATACCTCTATCTTTATTATAGAAGAAAAACTGAGATAAGGTCACCAATGTTAGAGAGGAGAGTCATAGCTTTATTTCTCCATAGGAAATATCATTACAGTCTTATAGCAGAGCCAATGTTAGAGAACAGTATTGACAGCCAACATCAATTAATATCACTCAAGAAAAGTTACAAGAACAATGATGTGCATGTACACTATTAGTCGATATAATTTATAGTATAAAACAATATTAGAGAATATCATTTATGGACTGTTGACTTATGCCTATGTAGCTCTCTTCTCACGGAAATTACATATCTCTCATTGCTTTTAACATAAACACCACAAAGCCAAGCGTAAGCAACATTGAGGCAATCAGCTCCAGCAGCCATCAGATAAACAGTTCAGCTTGATATTATTCTCAAAACAAGGAAATACCATCAAAGATTAAAAAGTAATGATATGTGAAAAAAAAGAAGATAGTAATAGAAATAAAGGATTTATTCCTGTTAAATTATCAATTGATGAAAGCAACTGATGTGCAATGCAGTGTCGTGCAACAAACCTTTGTCAGAAAACAACAGTTTTCTTCAACTCATATGGCAGCACCTGAGGTTCGCAATATGATCTTGTTGCCTTTGCCAGATAATGCTTTTCTAGGTTCTCTGACCTCTGTGCTAAACTTTGTGAATTATCTCTGTGAGAAGCTCTGGCAACCTGTCATCCATATAACCATCGAAAAATGCAACATCCATTTGATGGTTAGCATTTTTTAAGGAGGAGGAAGATAAAAAAATCATATGGGCATTACCCTCATACAATTGCATAAACAATATCATATAAACAAATGGTTGACAGTTTAACTTCAAGTTCAAACTATTGCCAATAATATGACTATCAAACAAATGGTTGGCATTACCCACTCTCCCCATTTAAATTTTGGTGTTCTTGTCGAGCTAAGGATCCAAATCCATCTAAATATAATAAAAAACACCACAATTCGGATCAGCTTCAAAAGGGTCCGTGCTGCAATGTCCCTTCATCTGCATGAACTAGGGGCTTGGTCTGCTCTAATCTATTTCTGACAATCCAATACCTTAACCAGAAAAGCTAGCCAAGAAGATATTATTTAGGTTCCTTGGTTTTGTATAAATATCAAAGATCTCCCTGTACAATTGATGTCAATAGGCTCTTACATTAGTCCTATTGGTGAGGTCCAGGTCATTGCAATATGTAATGTTTACTATTTTTTTCAGCTCATTCTCAAAATCTTGTAGAAATGACCTTCTTACACTTCAATCTCTTTCACTACTGAATTTTTGTTGTCATTTTTTAAACAACATTTTAGGTGAATATTTATATCGAATCCTGTTTTTTTTAACTTTCCCTCTAATTACTATCTCCTTGTAGAACATCATTTGTGCTTGTAAATATGTGTTGATTGTATCTGGTAGGGTTTTCACATTTGGTGGTCAGCTTCAAGGAGCTTCTTTAGATCAGAGTCCATAATTCTTATTGTCATGTCCAACAATAGTAGGGTGTGTGTGTATTTTATAAAGCTGGAGCCTATATACAATGAAGACCAAATATCTTGCTATTAAGGCAACCAAACTGCAATTTTGGTGACATTGTTTTGGCTTTTTGTGACACACATTTACTCTCTCAAGTTCCGAGAAATTACAAATCTGGAAGAGCATTGAGAAGCTACTTGTTGACAACCAAGTTGAGGCAAGTCCATGGATCCAATTTTAAAATTCATCTGTCAGTGCCTTCTGATAAGTAAACCCAACTTTCATAGATTCATTAAGCGCAGTTAGTATTTAATCTCCTGCTGTCATCAGTTCTCACATAGAAAGTTGGCAACATGTTTTTTAAGGATAAGATGTTAAAGACACTTGATGCTCTTTTTGATTGAGTACTGCTATAATGCCTTACAGTTAATAAAGCAACAAACATATCTGAAATGGAGTCCCCTCTTGAGGTATTGATCTTTAGTCTACTTTCATTTGCGTTCCTATAATTTACATAGTTCCATAAACCAGAAAGAATTATTTGGCGAAATATACCACATTGCAAGACACAAGCTTGTGTGCTTCTTTGATGCAAGATAAACTTCAATTTTTGTTCCAAAACTTTACCACGTTGCAGGATAAGCTTGATGAAGGGTGCAGATGAAGATTTGTCAAGGACTTTCCATGATCAATCATATGCAGAAGCACAATAAATTCTCAGAAAATGAAAGCAAAGGTCTTGATCATACTTCTAAACAACATTCGAGTATCCGTCTTCGATGAGTCTTAGCATTCCAAATTCACAATAACCTGATGTGAATTACAGACAAGGGCAAAACTTCATGTTTGTAAATGTTTGAACAAAGAAGCATACCAGCTGCATGCTAATATTTTTATCGTATAACTGTTACAGTAAAAACGTACATGGATTTATGCATTCAATTGCATTAAAATCTCTATATTGTTTGACACTGAGCTGACTAAAAGGTTATAACTACATAAATTTGGATTCTGGTCAATCTATGGTTTCCACACATGATGCTGTCCTTGCTTTGGCTGCTTTACTCCTTTCAGTTCCTTATGACAAGCCCAGGTATCTGTCTAAAAAAAGCGAATGCCATCCTTTTGGAGTTTAACGTATTTTCTGGTACCGAGGATATAAGGCAATTCAGGCTATCTTTATCATCGAAGTATAAGCTATCCTTATGCTAAACAATGTGATTAAGAAGCATTAAAACAAAAATATTTTCTCGAGAGAAGCATATCGTATATGTAGGAGATTAAGAGCAGGTAAACTATAATTGGAACGTACCCGGAATTTTGAAGGCCAAAGAACAAGCAGAGGTTTTCCTCGCGGAGTCTTCGAGCACTTTTTGGGTGTTGGATTTGGACTGCGAAGGTTTCTTTATTCTATTAGTTTGGGAGAATTTTTAAGTTTTTTATAGATTTTTTTATGTAGGATTTGCCGATTAGGCTGATACAACCGGCAAAATTATAGGCTATAAGTTAGGCTAGGCAAAATATCCAAGAATAGGTTTAGAGTGAGCCGGCCCAAATCTTAGGGAGAAAAAAAAAAAAAAAAAACTTGTTGAACTTTCTCTTTTTGTTTTCTTTCTATAGGTTTCGGACCGGTCTACTCTAAAGCTATTTATAAGTATTTTATAAATACAGGCCTCACCCAGCATATAGTCCGTGATCTTGTTGGTTATGCTAGCCCAATCCATAAACCCTACAAGAGTTTCAACCTAATTCTATAGAAAAATTTAAACAGGCATTTAGTTGGATTGAAAAAAAATTGCATTCTCTATTCTATTGGTTTGAAAAATTTATGCGCTTTTGTGAGTTGGACTTGGAAGAAAGAAGAGAGAGGCTTTCAAGGTTGCTCCCCAAAGAAATCATTGCTGGATTAAAGACACTGACCGGCAAGGGCGAAATGCTGAAACCTCCTTGTGGTCGAAACTCTATCTCCAGCTAGTTTTGTTGTCCTACTTGACCTTGGTAGATTGTTGGAGCTGCCATAGAAGCAGCGACGAGTTCCACCTTCCTTCGCTATTTTGTAATAGGAAATCTAAAATAGGAGTATTTTTTAAACCCTTCTTCAATTAACAAAACTATTTAGGATAGAAAAAGAGCAATTGGAGCTCCACATTTATATGGACTTCATGATTTTTTTAATTATTATTTTTTAGGTGGTTTGGCTTTGCTTTTTTTTATTTTTAAAGGTTCAAATTGGTTTTACTCCAAACAAAAAAAGAGGTCCAACTAGTGTATTTATCTATAGTATACATTAAATATTTTTTTAATTATAATCTTTCTACCTACACTCACACCAATCCTGTGCTACCTAGCTATCTTTTTTTCTTTTCTTGTTGAGAAATAGTAAAAAATATTATGATCCCCCTACTTTAAGAAAGCAATACAAAATTCGTCCGATTCCAAATTTCCAATTTCTATCTTTAGAAAATCAAAAGTAAGTTTGGTATAGTTGGTGTAATTTATTTTGATTTATTTCCTTCTTGTGTATAACATAATTCATGATATAAAAAAAATCAATATTGACAATTATATTTATTTTCTTCATTCTTAAACATGCATCCCACATATCATTTGCTAGCTAAAACTGCTAAATCACAGGTTGTATTTATATTATGTGAATAAGATGGGGAAAAAAATTCCAAATTTTTTATCTACTTCTGTTGCTTGATCCCTTTCATAAATAAGCACTTTTATTTGCCTATTTTCTCTGTTCTTATAAATACATCCCTCCTAATCAAGATCTATAATTCTCTCCTCCAAAAATCAAACATCATGCTGCCTAATTTATATAAAATAATAAATTAATCATCCGACATCACAACCATCCATCTTTCTTTCTCAAGTACGCGGAGAGATTTAGGCGATCCCGGATCCAGGAGATCTTGCCAAGATATGGTACATAACTGATGCATGGAAATGTCAACGGCATTACAAGACGAATGGATACCCTCACGGTCACGGACGGTAAAACCAAAGAAAGGGGAACCGGACGCGAATGTATCTCTGCTCGACATCCAAGCTTTTGCTCCGGATCTGAAAGCTAATCGGAAGATTTCGACATTCACAATTCTCTGCATCATTTAAATCCGGAGGAGATAATTCTTTTGTATCGAGGAGAACCGAAACTTCTGAGATCTTTGGGCGATTTGGAAGAGTCATCAAAGAGCCATTTTTTGGTTGGATTTGGAACAATGGCGGACGGTACGACGTCGAGGAAGTACGTGAAGCTGACGAAGGATCAAGATGCGCCCATGGAGGAGATCAAGCCTGGAGAGCTCAATCAGCCCATCCGAGTCCCCCAGGTTGCCTAAATTTTTTATTTTTTATTTTTTTTGTTTCCATCTCTTACCATCACCATCATTAGTTTTTCTTTAGATTTTTGCCAATATCTTGAAATTAATTATAGTATTTTCAAGATTGCAATGCATTTCTTATTGGTAGAATAATTGGTTTTGTTGTTTTCTAGGAATTTATCTGAACAAAATTGGTTGTATATGATGTTTTTTTGTTCGTAAATCCATTTGTGAGATTAATGAAGGTTTTGAACAGTTGGAGGTTCGTCGATGCACCGAGTGCGGACAATCGCTTCCGGAGAGCTACGAGCCCCCGGCTGACGAAGCCTGGACGACTGGAATTTTTGGGTGTTTTGAAGATATGGAAAGCTGTAATCTATGCTTCCTTTGATATGCTTTGCATCCAAGTAGCTATATTTTAAATATAATTTTTTAGTTTCTTTTGATTGGTAGTTTCTTTTAATTCCTCTTCAGCATTAACATCCCCTAAAAATTATGTGCTGTTTGATATTATTTTTTTTAAGAAAAATATGGTCTAGTCTGCTTTAAGCTTTTCCTTCAATTCCCCTCATGTTGTGCTCATTTACATATATATGCATGCTTGATTTATTTTGCAAGGATAACATAGTTAATTAATCCTAACGTGATAATTACTTTGAGTGTTGATCTGCCAAAATCATGAATAATATAGAAGAAAAAAGCTTTACACCGACTGCCTGCCTTTATCCGATATACACCACTGGTTTTGCATCATTGTATTGAAATATTAAATCCTTAGAAAATCTTTGAGAAAAAAACAATGAGAGAGGCTTGATTTTATTTTGAAAAGAAATGCCTAATTCTGATTCAGGAAGGTCCAGCACAGGTTGGCAAGAGAAGAAAAGGGTAAATGCAGGTGTGCTATGATTGCCTTTTATCGCTCTTATTGTACTGTCTTCATGGAAGTCAAATGGATCTGCATCCTTGTATTGGGTTGATAATTGCAATGTAATCTAGTGGCCATTCATCTGCTAGTTTCTAATATACTTGATAAATTCCGCTGAATGTCAAAAATGTTTTGCTACAAGGAATTCTCAATTGTTATCACATAAAGACATCCCAAGCTTTAACGAGAAACACAAGGCAATCTAAAGGTGTTGTTGTCTCATTTGAATTGTGTACATAGTCGATGCTACGGAAATAGTTGCAGACCGGAGGTTGGTTGGGTGTTGAGGGCCAATTAAATGAGACATAAAGGAAGTTAAAAGACAGGAATAAAGGAAATTGATTAAAGAAGTCTAACAACTTAGGGAGACCGTCCTTGGGATTTGTATTGACTGACTGGAAAACATGTAACGCAAATGTAGAGCCCTTTATACTCTGATCATGGTTGCTGACTAAGGAGAATCATGTAGAGGTGTTTTTTATGATAATAGATATACTGTACAGAGAAAGGAAGAAAATAGAATGTAGATAGTTGAGAAAGTGAGCTATGTTATCTTCCCTAGGATCAGCATTTATTCTTATTGGACAAAGGGCAACAACATCACAGAGTTGTTGGTGCTAAAAGACTTGTAAAGGAAAGACTTGTATAGGATCATGACATATTACTCAATCTATTGGATTCGATGATATGTTGTATAACATTGGTGATAGTGTTATGTGGAGAAGTTTGTCATTGGAGATTGCGCTGCATTATCTTTGAATACAATACTATATGAAAGCCCTTAGAAATTATTCATGAAGCAAAGAAATAAGTTTGAAGTGTTGTTTGGAGCAGTATCTGAATTTTAGGCTATATGCATTTGGAGGAGGAATCTATAGATTCTACCTGTTATTGGTTTACTGGAGGAAAAGTTTGAAAAATACCTAAGATAAATTCTCATTCCTCAAGTAATGCAAAGAGCTGTACTAGGAGCTCTATGTCCAAGTAATTATCTTATGTTGGCAATCACTAGAACAAAGTGCATTCTCAAATTGTTCAATTTTATTTTCTGGGACTCCTGAATCAACAAGATAAATGGAGGCAAGTCTAAGACCACTACTTGCACTCTTATAGTACACTCCCATGGCAAAAGATCTGCAATATTTAGTTTGATGAAATCGTGATGGAAAAACATAGATGTTGCAGAAAGTCATCATATGATTTTGGCCTTGTGTAAAAAGAAAAACAAGGACAAAAGAATCATTGCTCCCTTGGAATCAGTTTTCATATTGTGCAGCAGTAAGTGGTGTTTCCATGTATGTTTAGAAACTTCTAAACATCTTGATGAAATCGCCTCCTAGTCTGCTATCTCTTTCTGATCTTAAACACACAAACCTTCTTGACCCCAGACCACCATGCTTAAGCATATTTATTTTCACTACACTATAGGCCTGGCATATACTAGTGCATTTTTTTTTGACACTTTTAGATTGAAAGTTTTATTTATTTTTTTTCCTTGATAGGCTGGACTGGCTTGTTCTGTCCTTGTGTGTTGTTTGGTCATAATGTCGAGAAGCTTCAAGAAGAAATCCCATGGAAAAATGCATGTATATGTCATGCAATCTGTGTTGAAGGTGGCATTGCACTGGCAGCTGCTACAGCATTTTTTCATGGCATTGACCCACAGACATCATTTTTGATTGGAGAAGGATTATTATTTTCTTGGTGGATGTGTGGTATCTACACCGGTCTTTATCGCCAATCACTGCAGAAGAAATACCATCTCAAGGTAAACTGTTATTTTCCTTCTGTTTCAGAACGTATGTGATCAATTTCAACATATCACCGCTGCATCAATTATTTGCATGTGTTATCTTGAGTGCCGAAAGACTGAATGCTATTTTGCTTGTAGCTATCATGCAAGCTTCAAAAGTAGTTGCAGCAATCAATTTATGCAGATATGACTTGTTTGGTTCATATATTCATGGTTCTGCCAATAATATGTCTTGCAGTCACATGGATTTTTTGGCGGACTCACTTGAAGTGATGTAAACATGGATATGCAACAAGTTCATTTTGCAGATTGTATACTTCAAATAAATTCAAAAGCTGCTTATGGTTTCTTTACCAATGTTCTTCTGTTTTGCTAGCAATGTACATGATTGAATAGGTTCATATGTGAAGCAGTATTAGTTGCATCATGACTAGACCACCTACTGGATGCTCAGTTGTCAATAAGAACTTCAAGGACTCATTATTTACTTTGATCTAAGCATGTATATGCATCAAGCATGCTGATGACAAAAATTGCTTGGGATTCCTTTTCCAAATTTTAGCTGTTGCACTAGTAATAATGCAAACAGATTCATGCATAAAGCGGCGGTAGCCTAATAATGACTTGGACTGCCTGCAAGATGCTTAGTTGTGTTCCGCTGTAGTAATTGATTCATAAAGCATGTTGGTCTTGTGAAGCTGGATGTCTCCTGCTTTAAGTGCTACATCAATTATCTTTATTTGAGCCTACAAGCCTGAGAATCTCTGCTGCTTTTGTTGCTATTGTTTATACTACTTTTGCATCACATCAGGTTGTTCTGTTGATCACATTCTTGTAACTCCACCTGCAGAACTCTCCTTGTGACCCTTGCATGGTGCATTGCTGCATGCATTGGTGTGCCAACTGTCAAGAGCACCGAGAAATGAAAGGTCACCTCTCCGATAATACTGCGATGCAAATGACCATCATTAACCCACCCGCTGTGCAGGAAATGAATGCAAATGAGAATAAGGAGACAGCAAGCTCTGAGAATGATGTTCAGAACCAGCAAGCCAGTTTGGAGATCCAGGCTGTACAGTAAATACAGAGTCCTGCGAATGGTACTATATGGATCCTAGAAATCCTTCCTTTCTTCTCTTCTTTGTTGTTGGTTTTGAAGTCGTTGCATTTTTACAGTAGATTCATGGGAAAATCTGCAAGACTTCTTTTTTAACACTCTTTACGTCAATTGAAGGCCAGATACTTAACAAAATTATATGCTGATGGATGAGATTTTTATCTTATGAACCACTTTCTTCTGCTGCCCACTGTTAATGAATTGATGCTGCTAAATAGATTACAGTCACCTGCTTATTGCATTTCACTTTTGCATCTTTGCAAACTTCAATTTACCGGTTGCAATCTTACCTTTCATAACTCCGATGTTGTAAGACAATGCATTTGCTTCCATGACTATTAGACATCAATTTGTACTGTGCAGTATGGTTTAGGTGCATGCACATTCACTTTTGTATGTATGACTATTTACTGCCAATGGATTTAGTCTATTTGGAACATATTGATCCTCAAATCCTGTTCTTGTGGAGCTTGAGAAGCTTGCTAGGCAATAGTTTCTGTTTATTATAGGACCAGAGAAGTTCGGATCAATAATCAATTAGTTCCTGAAGGCATTGCCAATATTTATATGCTGAATTGGTGAATGCGCTTGTTTTCAGAAGTTGAACATAATCTGGTGAAATTGATCCATTAACATGCTCTTAGATAGTGTTTTTGAATGGATGGATCGATCAATTTTGCTATACCAGTTCATAGCTCCAGAATACTTATTCTAGATCCTGGTAACTATAGAAAGCATGGGGCCAAGTCGAGACAGAAGATAAGCCGAACCATTAACATGCACTTGGCTTGGATGGTGTTTTCTAATCTTTGACACTTAGGTTGCTAATGGACCTGAATGGTCCTTCCTGGAATTAAACTTGGAGAGGCCTGAAACAAATTCGATAAGTATTATATTTGTTCAGAAAATACAAAACAGATACAGGTATTTGTCGATGCTAAAATTTCTTTGTATATTTGTCGTAAACAAGCAACGGTGTGGATCGGATGTGAATACAAATACAGACATAAAAGTGAACAATATAAATTTGGTAAGTAGAATATCATTCTATTTTATATTTTATAAATTCGAATTCAGTATACAAACCTTCTAGCACTCCTTTTTTTTCTTTGTTATAAGCTTCCTAATTTCTTTTATTATTTTTCTAGAACAAACAAATGATTGCACGAAAAATAACAAACATTAATTGCATTCAATTGATTGCAAGACCTCTTTATAGTGGATTATTAACTCTTCTAAGATATAAACGTTAGGTTGAATGGCCAATCTGTAGTGGTTCGAGAATACAGTCCACCAAAGCAAAGATACCACTGTATGAAAATAAAAGATATCACTATGTACCCTTTGCAGATAAATAAGAGTTACATAAGAGTAAAAAGGACTAGAATCAGATTTGGATACTATTTGGATATGAAACTTTATATTATTGAATCCAAATACAAATACGAATACAAATATCACTATGTACTCTTTTGTTATTGATACAAATACAAATATGTATCTTAGTAGGATGTGAAACTTTACATACATATCCATATTAACTTGGATATAGAATTGGATCAGACCAGATATTATTGAATCCATTTTCTCTCCTAAACTCCGGCCGCAAGGGCGTCGGTCAAAAGCTACTTTACGCCTTAGTGGACACAAGATGTCGAATGGACATGATTTTTTTTAGCTATATATCCATTACAAGCTAGTTGCTTCAAACAACATTATATATAAATTGATCTCAAACTTTGCAGAAAACTCATGCATTTTCTCAACTCTTATAACTTCTACGATAGAGTGCTCATCTCTCGTATGAAAAGCAACCAAAATTTTCCATTCAAATAAGTAACCCTACCAGATAGACATCCCCTTGCTCAACCCATGAACACATTATATTCCATTGGTCTGGCCTTGCAAAGAACTTGTTAAGGAATGCAAGACAATGATAATGCAGAATCCACCTTGCTGTAATTAATTCTTTATATAAAGCAATTTAAATTCACCTAAAATCTGAATATAGAGGCTTTAAAACTCTTCTAACTTCATAGTGTCAGAACAAAATGCCCTAAAAACCAAATTTGAGACAAAATGGGTATTTGATGCATTTGTATTTTATAGCTCCTATTTTGATTCTCAAATAATGGATGTTTATATCATACATTTTGCCTAAGGAGCAGCTTTGAATGTTATGTTGACTTTGAATGTCTTCCAGAGTAGTTATTGAATTGACTAATGCACTCGGAGGATTGGTCTTCTCTGCACCGAAATGGTACTCATAGTTGAGCGCGAAATTTGGCATCATACCTTAGATGGCTGCCATGGTGGAAGTGGATGGATTTATTCATCGTCCAGAAATGAACAGGGGATTATAATTAAAGTTACAAGCAAGCAGCACTAGATGCTCGATGTGGAATCCATCAATACCTCTTAAATTGGAGTAATATTTTGTCCTTCTCGTCATGTGCCGCAGAATTTATTGGCTGGTGGAAAACGGAACAAGTCTAATGAGAGGATGTAGATAGGTGCGCTGATAGCAAAGTTCTTGAAAGTCGAGGCATATAGAACCATACTATTCTCGTACCCTACCTTCGATCATCCTCTTTTTGAATAGGAATAGGATATAGCCTAAGCCATAATTGTAGAGATCTAAATTAACATTGCTCTAGAGATAGAGCCATATGGCGTACTATTTCATGCATGGTAAGTAATGCTACCTTCCTCTCACATTATGAGTAGTGGGTAGATGGGTATCACTACTCACTGTGGGCATTTACCTTTGCTATTGTGTGCCGTATGGGCTACTTTTGCCATGCATGATAGGTAGTTCAACCATTTTTTCCATGCATAGATAATGGTAATCGTTGGCTAACCACCATCCTTAGACTCCGCTTTAGTAAAGCATCATCTTAAGTTAGTAGCTCTTGCCCCTTCAGTTTGTCACTTGGCCTACATCGTTGGTATTTCGACTTGCACTTTAATGTTTCAGCCAGAAGTCTTAAAGTTTCGACCTGCACTAACACTTGCTAGGAAGCTAGTGCAACTTGGCCTAGCGGCTAGATACAACTTCATCCTAAGATTCTCAATCTGCATCTTGATACTTGAAAATTGGCATCATTCCAAAACTTTCTATTCGGTCTGCCCAAGATGTCCCTTCTGAATTCTTGCTTTTACTTGGTTTATACTAAATGACCTTCTGAGACTTATTGTTGATCGATCTTTAAATCACAGACATTGGTCTGCATGTGGTGTGAATAATGCCTCTCGCATTCCATCAGCCGATAGTTAGGAGGATGATGGGATATATCTGGCACTACATCCATCGGCTTAACTTTAGACTTGGTAGTCATTCAACTTGACCACTTTGAAGGAAACACTTACCGAAGTCTTACAGGCCCACCAATCACTTGTTTCACCAAGGAGGTTAATAGGTTTGCCTTTTGGGAAAATTGAATTTGTGCAACAGATGCAAACCATGAAAGGTTTGGTGGAGGTGCAATTCAAACTTAAGCAATATGTAGAAACCATAGAGGATCTGGTGAATGGAGATTAGATTCATTGTCGTGCTTGCCTCCTAGCTTGTGGGCATGGCTGATACAATTGATTTGGAGGAGAAGGTTTCCAATAGTATGGTTGATGCCCCTTAGCCTATAGATATAGTATACATGGTTGTCGATGAAGTGGAAGTGATGGTACCCTCGGAGGTGGTTGCCCCCTAGCTCTTAGAATAGGGCCAGGCTATCGCAAACTGCTTGAACTATTGTCCTCCATCTGTTGCCACTAGGGGACATCCAATTCTAGTAAAAGGTACCAATGTCAATATGATTCCACCGACATTTCTTCTAGCATCCACCTGCAAATCAGGTGGGTAAAGCCCGTTTCGGGCTCGAATATTGATTGAAGCACCATTGATTGCCTGTTCGGTCCAATTCTGCTCCTACATTCACTTTCTGGATTTCTTCCTTATTGCCCTAGTATGTAGATTTTGAGGACTCCATAGAGCATACTTTGGCCTTGTCTTTCAGGTGGGCCAAAAAATGAAATTCAAGTTTTTTGAGGATCTTAACATCCTCGTACTATGAAAATTGATAAACCATTTGCCAAACAAAAAGGAGAAATCAGTTTATTTCACCACAGTATATATTAGAACATGTTGTGATCCATAATATTTGCTCTAACAGAAACAAGCCTACATACTTGTTTTGCCCCCAAAGCCGAAGATGCCATGTATAGCTTTGTAAGTAGTCTTAGTATAGTGGCCATTTTACTATTAACCACTTTGTCAATCTTAGTAACATGATGGTAGTTATGTGATGATGTTTCACTGGACATGCCAGAAAACTTATTGCCCTTCTTGTCCCATTCGGATGTACCTAAGGATGACAAGTCTAATAACAAAGGGTAGGTAGGTGCATGGGCGTGCTGCTGGTATTAGAGCAGCTGGAAAGAGGGTGACCAAGTGAGAAAACGAGAATAGCATGGGTCAAGATATCTTGATCTTCAAAAACTTTTGGCACTGTTACGCCGCCATTTGAAGAGAATGTATTTGGACAAGGATATGAAGTAGTTTAGACTACGGTAGTAGAGATAAAAGTTGACACTATTCTTGAGGTAGAGTTCTACCGATAAATAAATTAAAGTAAATATAAAAATAAGTAAAGAGAGAACAGAATTGATTGATATATTGGATGCCGAAAGGATTATTTTTTCAGCACTACAATATGATATTTATAATTGACCCTTATCAACTATCTTGATATTTTTTTCAACGCCAATAAGCCACTATTGCCCAAAGTGGTAAGTAGTACTACCGCCCAACTCATATTCTAGATAGTGGTAAGATAGGTGCTATTAGTTAGTTTTGCTACTTATTCTTTCTAATGTACAATATGACCCACTATTCTACGCATGGTATGTAGTGCTATCCATCCTCTCACATTATAGGTAGTAGAAAAATAGGTACCATTACTCACTATAGATACTTTTCCTTGCTATTATATGCAACAAGGGCTATTATTGCCCTGCATGATAGGTAGTTCAACCACTCCTTCAATGCATGGGTAGTGGTAACCGCTGGCCAACCACCATCCTTGTATTCCGCTCCGCTAAGGCCTCGTCTTAGGTCAATAGCTTTTGCTTCTCTCGGTTTATATTACTTGGCCTGCATCCTTAATATGTCGGCCTGTAATTTTGGTATGTCGGCCAAAATTCTTGATGTTTCGACTTGCTCTAATATTTGGTAGGAGGCTGGCGTGCAACTTAGCCTAGTGGCTACGTACAACTTTAGTCTACCGAATTAATATTTCATCCTAAGATTTTTTGTTTATATCTTGATGCTTGAAAGTTGACATCCTTCCAAAATTTTCCATTCAACTTGTCCTTTTTTTTTTTTTGTTGAAAACTTGCTATCATTTCATATTTATTAAATGACATTCTCAGACTTATTGTTAATCGGTCTTTAAATCACTAATATTGCTCATTAATTAGTATTCATATAATCTTGTTGTACGTGGGTGTCAGAAGGCTGAATAAATTAAGTTTTCATACTGCCCTACTCATACACAAACATGAAAGGCTTGGCAAAATACTTTCAAATGGAATGGTTAAATATATAGGAAGGGACATTATTATAGTTCACATGTAGACACATGACTGGATATGCCTTTTTCAACCCTAAACTCTTAATTACAAATTAATCCCGTTGTCATTGTGCAATCATGTATGTGACTTGCATGTACTTGAGAGCACCCTTGTCCGAAAAGATAGGGACAATGAGGCGATTGTGGTTTTTGTTTACCAATATCGAAGCAAAGTTTCAATGCATGAGAGTGATTCAACCACGAATACCACCTCTTGCCTGGCAAAACTTCTTGTACCCCACCTCAAAGTTATCTGAACGTGATTTAAGGCTTTTGATCACTACCCGTACATTCTCTTGCTTGCTTAAAGGATAAAAGATAAAAAGATTATTTAAGTACATCATGCGATTTTAGCAACTTAAAAAGAGGACTTGACCTTTTTGTTTTTTTGTAATAGATCTTTGACCTTTTTGTTTTTGTGGTAAGACTTTGACTTTTGTGGCATGCTGGTACGTGAGTGCCTGTCTGTTCCCCCAGCGGCAAACAACTCGCCTCGATCTTCTTGATTCCTTGGCGAGTTTCACCCATGTTTTAGTGATTAGAGTACATTAAGATTCGGAATTTAAATTATAATAGATTAAAAGTAACGTAAGAAAAGGGATTAATATTAAGGTAAAGAAACAAGCCCGAAACTCAAAGACAAGACAGAACAAAGCCAGCAGGAAATTGTCACGCTTCTTTAACAAATCAATCTGACAAACCCACTAATGATAATTCACGTAAGAGTTAACTATTACCCACAGTCTGCTGCACCACTGCAGCCGGGGAACCGCCGCCGCCGCCGCCGCCGCCGCCGCCCTGCTGCTTCCCAGCGACGAGCACCTTCCGGCTAGGTATCGCCTCTCGTAGCATGGATAGCACATCCCTCATCGTCGGCCGGTCCGCGGGGTTCTTGCTAGTACAAAGCAACGCCAGCCGGAAAACCAGCATCATCTCCTCCCTCACCTCCTTGCACCCGGCGGCGAGGGGGTCCAGCACCTTCCACGCCCCTCCTCCCTCCCCTCTCGCCACCCTCGCCCTCACCCACTCCACAATGCTTTTCCCCTCGCCGTACTCCGCCTCCACCGACCTCCTCCCGGTCACCATCTCCGTCAGGACTACTCCATAGCTGTATACATCGCTCTTCTCATCTACTTGCAGCGTGTATGCATACTCTGCACCACCATTAATTTGCACATTATTCAGTTCCCTGAACTTCATAATTACAGTGCAGTTTGTTGTTATTGCTTTACAGGTTCATTTCTTACCGGGGGCGATGTAGCCGTAGGAGCCGGCGATGACCGACATCGTCTGGTTTGCAGCCTGGATGAGCTTGGCCACGCCGAAGTCCGCCACCCGGGCCTCCATCTCAGCATCCAGCAGTATGTTGCTAGGCTTGAGGTCACGGTGCACGATCACCGGGTCGCAGTCGTGGTGGAGGTAGCATATCCCCTGCGCAATCCCCACTGCGATCCGGTACCTCGTCTCCCAATCCGTCACCATGCAGCCACCCTTTCCGGCGGCGGCGCCGCCACCCCTCCCGTGGAGGAGGTCCTCCAGGCTCCCGTTGGGCATGTACTCGTAAAGCAGCAGAGTAGTCTCCCGGTTGGTGCAGTAGCCGAGCAGACGGACGATGTTCCGGTGCCGGACGGAGCCCAGCACCTCGACCTCCGCAGCCGCCACCCCGCCCTTCTTTCTCATCATCCTCCCGGCTTCTTTCTGTGGTCCCCACAGTTTCTTAACCGCTATGATCTCGCCACCTGGCATCTCGGCGCGGTACACCGTTCCCATGGACCCCACTCCGATGATCCGGTCGCTCCCAGCCACGCACTCCGCCACGTCCTCCGCCGTGAAGTTTAGCCTTTGGAACGCCGTTAACCGCCACGGACCCGGCCCCCGCGGGCCCGGCCCCTCCTCCTCCCGCTCCCGGAACCACCGCGTCCCGAGGATGAGCACCACCAGCCCCGCCCCCACAGCGCCGGCGGCGATCCACACGACAGCCGCCCCCGCAGACCCCCGCGCCGGCGGAGCCTCCTGCCTCCCCCCGGCCGCGCACGGCCGCCCCACAGGCCCGCCGCAGAGGCCGTTGTTCCCAGCGAAGGCGGATGGGGGGAGGTTCCGGAGCACGGCGCCGGCGGAGGACACCTCGCCGGCGAGATGGTTGAACGACACGTTGAAGCTCTCCAAAGTGCTGCAATTATCAAACGCCGGAGGGATCGGGCCGGTTAGAGCATTCCACGAGAGATCGACATCGGTGATCGACGGCAGCGCGGTGAGATCCTCTGGAATCGCGCCGGTGAGCCTATTACGGCCGAGCCTGAGGCTCAGGAGCTTCGTGCACCGGCCGATGTCGGTGGGGATTTCTCCGCGCAAATCGTTTCCCTCCATCTCGATCTTGTAGAGATTTCTACACCCGTTTTCGAAATTTGGGATCTCGCCATCCAAATCGCAGTAACTCGCCGATAAGATCTGGAGCCTCGGCGCGCTCCAGATCGTCTCCGGCAGTGGCCGCCGGAGGGGGTTGCCGGATACGTTTAAGAACTCGAGCCTCGGGGCGGTCCCCAGATCCGACGGAATCCCTCCCGAGAGATTATTACTACTGAGGTCCATGTAGGTGAGGTTGGGAAGAGAGCCGAACCCGGAGGGTATCGGACCGGAGAGCCGGTTCCCCTCGATCCGTATCCGCCACAGAGAGGAGCAATTTGCTAAACCGGGCGGGATCTCGGAGTCGAACCGGTTCGAGAAGAGGATGAGCCGGACGAGCCGGTTCCCGGAGCAGAGCCCGGGTGGGATCGGGCCGGTAAGCGAGTTGGAGGACACGTCCAGCTTCTGCAGCCGCCCGCCGGAGCCCAGCTTCTGAGGGAGAGCACCGCTGAGGGAGTTGTTCCAGAGGAGGAGCGCCTCGAGATTGGGGAGCTCACCGATCCCCGGCGGGATCTCGCCGGTGAGCTCGTTGTTCATGAGGCTAAGGAGCGTCAGATTACCCAACGTGGAGAGCCCCGCTGGAATGCTGCCGGATAGGCGGTTATCCGAGAGGTCGAGCACCTTGAGAGCCCCCATGCCGAAAATACTCGCCGGAATCCTGCCGGATAATCGGTTCTTGAAGAGGAACAGCGACTCCAGGCGGGTGAGGTTGCCGAGCTCAGGCGGGACCTGGCCGGAGAGATTCGCCGACGAGATGTCCAGGTACCGGAGCCCCGCCAATCCTCCGAGCTCCGGCGGAACGCCGCCTTCGTACGAGTTGTAACCGATCTCCAGGTGCTCGAGCTGGGAGAGCAAGCCGAGCTGGTGGGGTAACCGCCCGGTGAGCAGATTCCCGGAGAGGTGAAGGAACCTCAGCCGCGGTAAGCTGCCGAGCCCGGTGGGAATACCACCTTCGAAGAAGCTCCCCCCGAGGTTGAGGTGCTCCAAGAGGCCGAGCTTGGCGAGGCCGGGAGGCACCGGGCCATTGAAGCTATTGCTGTAGGCGTCAAGGAGGGTGAGGTGGCGGAGGGCGGCGACGGCGGCGGGGAAGGAGGAGTTGAAGTCGTTGTGGCTGAGGTCAAGGGTCTGGAGGAGGCGGAGGTCGAAGATGGCGGACGGAAGAGCGCCGCGGAAGGCATTGCCGCTGAGGTTGAGGTGGGTAAGCGAAGAAGATAGTAGCCTGACCTTAGGGGAGATATCGCCGGAGAGGTTCCGGCGGGAGAGGTCGAGAGCGGTGACCTCGCCGGCAGCGGAGCAGGTGACGCCACTCCAGGAGCACCAGGGTGGCGGGCCGGCGGCGGAGGCAGAGGGATAAGACCAGTCTTGGAATGAGGACGTCGGGTCCACGAGAGAGGACTTAAGAGAGAGAAGTGCGAGGAGTGGAGGCGTCGCAGGCGCAGCAGCGTCGGAGAAGGTGACGGCGGTGATGGTGGCAAGGAGGAGAAGGGCGGTGGAGGCCCTGGAGGACATGGTGGTGGCGGTGGAGGAGAGGAAGGTGGAAGCGGGGAGAGGGGATATAATGGGGGAGGGGGGCTTTTTGGGAGTGCCGGCATGAGGGGGTGCCCCATGATTGGGTTCACCGCGGGTGGAGATAGATTTCGGATCTCCTAAATCTCTCTTCCCTCCCTGCTCTTTCAGCTTGAACCCCCCCCCCCCCCCCCCCCCTTCATCTCTCTCTCTCTCTCTTTTTAATTTCTTTTCAATTTTTTGATTTATTTTAATTCACAATCTTACCTACTTTGGTGGGTCCCACTATTTAGGAATGGGTTATGGATCCCGCATTAAGATTTAGTATTTTTCTATACCGATATACGTGTGCGTATATATATATATATACGCACATAGAAAGGTGACCGACTGCTGTAAAAATCGCGTAAGGGTGACGGTGGAGGCACGAGCACCGAGAAAGGTGGCTTGTGGTTTTGTTTGGAGTTTGGGATGGTGGGGATTTGACGTACATGAATATTTTTATGATTGATGTGTCTGCAACATTCTCCATGCTTTGGAATGGCTCGGGGTTGGATTCTGGAGCTCCGGCGGCAACGTGGGTTGGTTTGGTCGTTAAGTTGATGGGGACAGGACGGATGGGGGGGGAGTTCGAATGTTTGATGCGCCGAGATGCAAGAAACCATGGGCATTTAAGCAGGATTAGTGTCCGGTGATGTTCCAAGGATTTCGCTACTCCCGAGGTTGCAGCCGTGACATGTGTCGGTTTCCTCAAATAACGGTAACATGGAGGATATAAAATCTCTCCCTCTCTTTTGTTTTAACAAAATTATCCGGGAGAAGAATTAAGTGAGCCCTACACAACATTAGTTGAATGGTTTGCAAGGTAGAAAGCCATCCAATTAGTAGCAGCGTTCGCTCTACTGTAGATATATTGATTCGAAAATATCAGAGATGCAGTGGTTCTTTAGGTATTTGTAAAGAGAGGATTAGATTAAGATTAAGATTAAGATCTTGGAAAGGTGACAAAATTTAGATGAGTATATATATATATATATATATATATATATATATATATATATATATATATATATATATATATATATATATATATATATATATATATGGGGGAATGGAGGTGTTCTTCTATTCTCAAGTATGGTTTACTAGAGGTAATGGATTTTTTTTATTATCCTCATCCATCTGTCTAGTTTCTTATGATGATCGTCATATATGATGATCCAAACCACGTCCACATAGCAAGATAAAACAATGTATTGGCTCATCTTTAGATTAGCATGCTCTCTCTCTCTCTCTCTCTCTCTCTCTCTCTCTCTCATGTCGATGGCTGAGATATATTTACATTGCAATCTATCCAGATGGTGCTGAATTATATCGTTGAGTCAAGATTTTTTTTTAATTGAAATTTTGGTGGATAAATCTCTTTGATGGAAGCATGAAATACTCTTTGTGGGATCTTCAACTCCTAAGGGTCTTGGATCGAGAACCCTTACAGTTGTAGGGAGGGCTCCACACTATTGCAAAAATAAAGAGAATCATGGAAAACAAAAAGAAGATAAAATAAAAACATTTCAACACTTTACAACTAGCTTAGTAAGGATGCACCAAAATTTTGAGGCCCATAAATTAGGGTTGAAATTGGATCGATTATTAATATATCCATATCTATCTTTATTTTGTTTGTTTTACGAATACAAATACAGATATGGATGTTAGCTGGAGGCAAAACTTGATTTATTTATTTGTATTAAATAGATAAAGATACAAATCAGATACCGAAGGTATGGATATAAATACGAATTTAAATTAGATAATTAAATTTTATGCCCAGATAATCAAGATATTACTAAGTGGATGATATATTAAGTTAACATTATATTAATATGGTTATTTATTTTTCTTGAAAATTAATTAGTGCTATATAAAATTAAGTAGGGTTATAAATAGAATCGGATATTCGAATACGGATCAAATGGTTGTCTATTTATATCCATATTCTTTTTCTTTGATAGATATGGATATGAATATAGATATTAGTTGGATATACAAATTTTTATCTATATCTCAATAAATTTGGATACGAAAATGGATCTGGACGAGTATTATCCGGTCCACTTTTATCCCTACCGTAAATGCATTTGAGTATTTTGAGTTAATTCCTGTAATTAAATTTCAATCTCGTGAACAAGCTAAAATTAAAACCTTTAAAACGATCAAGTCCCCTAGTTCCTCCAATGATTCTCCTATAAGAGGTAGAATAGGTAAGAAATTAAGCTTATTTTGCAAACTTTTGCACACATTTTACTACTAACAAAGATTCCATACTTTCCTTCCTAATGGCCATTTCAATAATTTTTTATACTTTCCCAATATATTCTCACTCCTCACCTTCATGATGAGTAGCTCTACCACTAGACACAGTTATCGAGAAAGAAAAGAAATGTTGCACTTTAATATGCTGATTCATATCAATACATATGCTAAGCTCTTCATCCTTAGGCATGCACTGGAGCATGTAACAGCTCTTGTGCACAAAGAATGTCACGGTATCAGGCTTCTACTCACGGTATCAGTCTTCCATACATTTCAAACCAAAGCTATTGTGGTAAAAAAAGGCCTCTCTTTTTTTCTTTTCTTTTTTTAAATTTTTTTTTGACTAAGACAGGTAGATCATACCTCACGAGTACGGATGCACCCAATAAAATCAAAAAACAAAATATCTCGCTGGGAGTAAATCCTCTTCACCAGCCCACAAGGTACTACTATCTGAGTGACTGGCTACATAAGTAGCCATCCAATCAGCAGAGGATGCTAATTGGCTAGCGGCCTATTTTTCTCTCAGATGAAGCTAACGAACTAATGAATTGGATTTTTCTTCTCTTCCCCCTGCATTCCCTCCCTCTATCCTCAACAAAATCCGGAAAACGATGCCGACTTTTTGCTTTACAGCTTAAAAGCAGAGCCCCATAAAACCGTCATGGTTATGCGTAACCGGGATTGTCCGTTTCGTCCACGAGACTTTTGAGAGTTTTTCTCCAATTCATTGGATCAGGATCAATTACAGCTGTTGATTTTTCTTTCTTTTTCACTGTGCCGTTGACATTGATGATAAATGAGAAAGCCAATCATTCTCCAACACTAATCCAGTTCCCAAAGAAGAAGCGTTCACCATCTGGCGGTCCGTGGTCCACCGTCTCCGATGGACCACAAGATGGCAAGCTTGTTCTCGAGGGGCATCCTTGTCGTGCGAGTACTTTTTCTGTACGGCATTTTAACAAACAGTTCTGTCATATTATCCATTATGCTTCTCTAGGTTTTCACATTTTTCCTACCCACGCAAAAGCTGATACAATTTGATTAAGGTATAAATAAAAGGAAAAAAATGCAATTTAAAAAGTTTGTAATATTTTTATTTACAGATTCTAATGAATATATTTATACTCATCTAATTTAATTTATCCAATTTATCAAAAAAATTTATAGTATCATTCGATCTCTACATGAGATCACATGTACAGCATAGTATGTATCACAAAGAGATATAAGCCATCAGTCGAAGAAAAAAATCTTAAAGTAATAACTAGCTTTACATCATAATGTTTATTAATTTATTTTAAGTATCTCCTATTAGGCCTTTGCGAAAGATAAAAAGCATTCTATGATTTTGGTTGCTAAGTGAAGATGTCTGGTTGTTGGGCAGCCCCAGTTTGGGTAATCCATGAGTGCCAACAGCCCTTAGCTATATAAAAACAAAATCATTCTAGAAATATATAAAAAAAGTTTAATTTTTCAAATTTTCAATTAAAAGATAACCCTAATCTGATTAGTTTATTAAAAAATAATATATTTTTATAATAACTGTTTTTCTTTTGCAAGGCATAAACATGTTAGATTTTTACAAAATAAGGGATTTAGAAACTTTCTTTAAAAGTGAGATACTTTGGAAATAAGAGACAAAGATGATACGATGCATTATAAAAAATTAACTATGAGTTAATTATTTTTAGATATCATCAAAGCTTAAGAGTCATTTTTAAATTATTTAAAATCTAAAAATTCTATCAGTCAAGTGCAATCGCATGTACATTATTGATAGTCGATAAATATTTTAATAAATAATGTTATAGCATAAATATAATTAGATCCAATTATGTTAAGACGGTTGCTAAGAGTCCTCCTACCGCAGCTCAACACAACACATTCATCAAAAAAAATAAAAAAAAATTAACAGTTACACATTTTTTTTGATTTTTTTTGGTAGTTATAAGTTTATGATTTTTTTTTTTTTGGGGTAGTTATAACTTATATGTTTTGGGAAGAGTCAACACAACACATTCATCAAAAAAAATAAAAAAAAAATTAACAGTTACACATTTTTTTTGATTTTTTTTGGTAGTTATAAGTTTATGATTTTTTTTTTTTGGGGGTAGTTATAACTTATATGTTTTGGGAAGAGTCCCTTGTGGGCTGGGCTGGGCTGGGCTAAAAGTAGGAAGGGAGGATCATGTTGGGATTGGGAGTGGTGGAAAAGCAAAGTAGTTGTGGCCGCTTCTAAGGGGAGGTGGGGTACGTTATGATTGCGGAACAGCCTCGCTTTCCTCGCTGCCGCGCCCGCTTTTTCACTTTAACGGCAGGTGGGCCCCGCGGCCGGTCGCCTCCCTGCCCCGCCCACCAACTGCGACGCCTTCCGTAGCGCAGTCGAGTGGTTCCGTAGGCTCATCGCACCCCACAAAGTCCACAACCCCCACCGGTCGCAGGAGTAAATTCAATTTGGAGTCATCCGGAATACGGTTGGTGCACGTGCGAGCACTGGAGGGGTGGGGCCGTGGCATTAGGCAGCGGCGTGACGGATAGTGGGGCCCACAGGCGTGATCGGCATGCCACGCGCGGGGTGATGACGTGAATGCCGACCTGTCAGGTCACGCGCTAAAGGGGCTGCAAAAAATAGTTTGGTAAATCTCCATAAAAGTATAAAGTATCGCACCATCATGCCAAGTGGCAAGCACATTGACGTAGGTATATAGACTATTGATTGCTTGCCCCACCACCAAAATAACTGCTTTCTTATTTCAAAAGCTTACAAAACATAATAACATCCTATATTTTATTCAATTTTGCGAATACTTTCCATATATATCCATATATATATATATATATATATATATATATATATATATATATATATATATATATATATATATATATATATATTTACAGAAAAAATAAGAAAAAAAAGAGAGGCTTATTTTTTTGTTCCATCATATTTGGTGAAGAAATATTGAATGGTGATATGGGTAGGGATTTTCGAGGAATACAAATAATCTTCAATTTTTTTTAGATTTAGCGAGCGTAAATCATAGGATTATATATATTCATATACATACTTCATATAAGACAAATAATATAAGTTGATATAGGATCATACTAACACAAAAAAAATATTATGGATAATATATATTATTATGTTATCTTTAAAATTATGCTAACAATATGTAATATTAATTTTATATTTTCTAATTTATTGTAATGTCCTCCACGGACCTTCCAATTTGGGCCGAAGCTTGGTGCTAGTGCTTGTATGGCAAGTTAAGAAGAGTATTAGTTTGACATGGTGAATTTTATTTATTTTTAAATAGATAAAGAAATCGACAGACTTTAGGCGGCAGTAGACTCGCTCGCACATGAGCTTCGCACTGCCTTCAGCTAAGTCTCCACCAGCCTCCTCCCTTTCCTCCTCTTGTCCTCCATTGCCACTGTCTCTGTCGGCAATAAGGCCCTAAATTCAGGCAACCCATCCCTCTCTTCCAATCTCCTCCCCATTATGCAAAACCTCTACTCTGCCCTCTCCTCTGCAAGCTCCGCCACAGCTTCTGTCAAGGTCTCCACCATCTAGTCTATGGTCGTCCATTCCCAGTCCAATCCCCCTTCCTTTGGCGCCTTCCACTCCGACCTCACCCCCGCCCTTGTTGTTTCGTCCATGACACTGCTTCCTCCTTCATGATCAACCCCTACCCCTATTCACCTACCGAGATGATCCTCGCCTCAAATCCCTAGCCTTTCGCATCTTCCTACCCCACCCTAGCTGCTTTGATGCGAGATCCAAGCAGGGCTGGCTCAACACTTAGGCGACTGAGACGGTCACCTAAAACCCCGGCTCAAAGAAGGCCCACCACAAGAAAGGCCTTAAAGACAAAATGAAAAGAAAAAAAGGCCCTCCTGTGAGTTCGCCTTAAGCCGGCCTACTGCAGGAAATGCCTCAAAGACAAAACGGTCTTAGGCCCCCAAATATATTGGGCCGCTCCTAGATCCAAGGTCATCTACACTAACATGTTTGACGCCCAAGTTGATGTGATCCGCTCGGCCCAGGGCCAGCCTAACCCTTAGGCGACTTAGGCGGTCGCCTAAAGCCCCGGCCCAAAAAAATTCTATCGCAAAAAAGGCCTCAAAGATAAAATGGAAAGAAAAAAGATCTTCCTGTGAGTTCGCCTTAGGTCGGCCCACTGCAAAAAAGGCCTCAAAGATAAAATGGCCTTAGGCCCCCAAATATATTGGGCCGCTCCTGGCTCCGCCCTCAACGTTGCTAGCTTCCTCAACATTGAGATCATCATGGCGGAGACTGGCTAGCCCTACCATGGCGATCTTGGTAAGCCTAGTGCCACCATCGACAATGCTAAGGCCTTCAATGGCAACCTCATCACCCATCTCCGATCAATGGCTGGGATGCCATTGATGCCCGGTCGGCCGGTGGAGACCTACATCTCCACGCTCTATGGCAAGGACCTCAAGCCCGGGCTGACCTCAGAGTGATCATTCGGCATCTTCTGTACCAGCCTAAAGTCCATCCATGTTATTTAAAAACAAATGAAAGTCACCATATTAGACTAATACCCTCTTAACTTGCCGTGCAATCAACAACAGCAAGGTCTTGCCCAAATTGGGAGGTCGGTAGGAGACGTTGCAGCAGATTGGAAAATGTAGGGCTCATATTACAGCAATTGGAGATGCAGATAATATTTGCAAATCGAGATAAAATATAGGGTGTTATTTATTTTTTAGCCTATTTGAAAAATAAAATATTCATGTATTTTATTATCAAAAGAAAATTCTTGAGTTAGCTATCTTTAGGGGTTTCATTTATTTCTATAATATATGCAACATGTTCTAGTGCTAGCATATAACAAGGGTTCAGGTTGTATCTTTCACGGGAAAGGATGATCCTTCTTCTTTCACGATATTGACCATTGGATCACATCCTGCATAGATCTCAAAGCACTCCGAACTCTCTCATTCACCTATTTACATAGATCTTGAAGCGACCATTATGCAATCTAACAATAGACTCGCATGAAGGAACATGAATTGTTTTATCGTGCGAAAGATACAACCTCTGTCCATATAACATATCCACTTACAACAAGTGGCAATATATTTGTTGAACGTCCAATACTTGTTAACATACTTAGCGTAATTATTTTTTTTCAATTACTCATTAATAATTTTAGCCGGTTAATATTATCCTTCACCAATTTCTCTTCTCCTCTATACCCTCAAGGGTGCCAATTTTGGGACTCTAGTAGCTTGATATGATTAAGGCTGCACATGGGTCAGGTTGACTTATGACCCAATTCGATCCATTTTGGAGGACTTGTGGGGGCGGGTCGGTTCCTAAAATTGAATCCGTTCTATTTTTTCGGTCGGCTATGGGTTTACTGAATTCAGACCCGACCAGACCTGACCCGATCCATTTAAAATTTAGATAATTTTGGGTTTTCAATCATATGACCCGATCCGACCCGAATCTATAAAATTATTTGGCCCCGCAAGCCATAGCCTGCAGGGGTGCAAACAAGTTCGGAAGCCACGGATGAGTTGACCCGAGCCGGACCTAAATTTTTTGGGTTGGGTCCAAGTTATATCTGGACTCAGCCAGACCCGAATGACCCCTTGGCTCAAAAATTGTAGTGGTGGATACGATCCGATCTCCTATTGGGTTGGGTATGGGTCCAAAATTAGAATCCGAACAAAAAATTGGATTGGGTCAGAGTTACTCATGACCTGATCCGACCCATTTGCACCCCTAGATATGATCCACTATTGAATTCTTCAATATTAGATTCGACCGTATTGGTGATTTTTTTTTAGAGCAATTGCGCTGGATCTAATCATTTGATCAAATTTGAATCCAAAATTTTGGTATTTTTTTGCTTAATCCCACTCCAATCATTTTATACATATCCTCTACGTGATGGTCGTAACAGGTGCGTTGAATGTCCAATGACAGATATCAACTGAAATTAGCTTTATGCATGGTACAAGCTTATTGGACAAGTATGATATACATGAAATGTAGGTTCATCAATCTAACGAAATGGTGAAGAAACTTTGTCTTCTTGAAAGAAAAAAAAAATCTTTACAATATTATATGATTGTATAGTTATCAAGAAATATCAACTGCCTTTTTCTTGATTTATCCCCAACCATTTTCTCTAACCACCAATAACGTGAGATATCAAAATATCCCCTTTGAAATGCTCTCGTAGCTAACAATATCAAAAGCGACGACAACGTCAGAGTGAGGTAGGCTATTAAGAGCCCTTCTTTTTTCTTTCCCTTGCCTTCGATCAAACTATTGTCAAGAACTTTTTTTTTTGTGTGTGTAAAATCCTTGGAAGTGGGATGTGATAAGAGTTGACAACCTTTCCTAAATCTATGTTTTATATGACATGTCAATTGGGGATGACCATGTTTGGTTCAACTATGTATGGCCAAGTACTGTAGACATGTCCCTGCATGCACCACTATTCATCACAAAATCTTGAATAATTAACGAAATTTGGTTCGCCTGATAATAGATTACCCGATCGCAACCTATACCCTAAGTTGCCTCTCTCTTTTCCTTCACCAAATGACTTCGGCTTATGGCTATTATTATATGCAAACTCTTGTGCAACATACACAAGACTCTACTTGAAGGCTAAATGCTTGCGGTACTCATGTGTATGGCATACAACAAATTTTAGTTCTTTATAGTTACAAAATATTTTTTTTTGTTGAGTATAGATTATTTTTTTATTTGAAAATATATTTGGATGAAAGCAAAAAAATATTTGAAATTTTTATTTTGTTTGAAAAATATAGTTTCCTTCGTTACAAAACTAATATATTCGGAAAGCTTATAACTAGTTTTCTAGATTTCCTTGCAGTGAAATATATCTTGGAATATATGAATTAGCATAAATTGACAACAAAAGCACTACTGGGCGATATTCTTATTATTTAATTCAAGTATAAAATATATTTGTAGTTTGGCTTACAGAAAATGTAGAAGATCTAGCCATATATTAACAGCTAATTAATAAGTACTACTTCTATAGTAAAAAAAAGAAAAGAAAATTTGAAAAACCCTGGTTTTCCCCCTCTCTTTCATTGTCACTTGCACTCCCATAAGGAAGCCCAGACGTGATTGCAAGTAAGCTTACATTGCTAACTTAAACCTCTTGGTAATTTTCAAATAAGTTATTGGTAATTAACAAACATCTAATTAAGTAGTATCAATACAAACAAGACAGTCCTGCTCCTTAATTTATTCACTTACCTAGGGAAATTAGACACCTAGTATTAGTGCGACATTAAGATTAGCGAAATTTGTTTAGGCAAGTTCCCTCCCTATCTATTTGGGGAAGTTCTGAGGTCTGAAAGCATTATAGCTAGCTTATGCAATCCACTAGCAATAGAACATCATGAGCTCCATTTCATCACAATCATCTATTCCATGATCATCATCTCAATTTATTTTCTTGTTGTCAACACTACAATCATTCTTCTTCTTTACTAATGCCCTGTTGTACGATGCCTTCCATAAAGGATTTTAAAATTCTTGCGATTCTGGCATGGTGCTCGCGTGGTTACGTACATATTCCAACTCGCCGGTCATTATAGATCTACTGCCATGGCGAGGCGAAGGGGGGAAGCAAGTACTTCGCTCGCTGGACTCTTTCAAATGAGTTGGCCTAAGGCTTTCCTTTGTAAAAACCCAACCATTTGATCGCTGTTTTGATCGCTTTCAAGTCCAAAACTTGCTTCATCTACCAACAGTCAAAAATGTGTATATGTAAACTATTTTGATTATATATAAGATTTGCTGAATTAAGTGCAAAATTTAAAATTTGGTGAATACTACAAAGATTCAAGCCCCAACTTTTACATATTTCGTAGATAGACTGTTAAGTGTTTTGGGTTGATGGTACAAGTGTCTTTAGTCTCCAAATTTGATCCATTTAGACTTGCCTAGGCCAACCTTTAATTATGACATGCAGTGAGAGATCATCAATAGTCTAGTCGTACAACTTTTTTCCTAAGAACTGCTTCATCTTTCTTGCTTACATATCGTTTGCTGCATTTATCCTCACAGTAAAAGCAACCATGGCATCTCGTATCCTAACCTGCTCCATTTCTAACCAAAAAACTGGAACCCAGAAAGGGAATGATGCCATGTTTCGATCTTAATACTGTGAAGAATGAGAACAATGGCAGGACCTACAAGGCATTGCAGACTCATCCCACATCATCCATTTTATCACGTAATTCACAAGCAAACTCGGGCATTATTAGTATCTTCCATCAAGCTTTCTCATACAGGATAGGATACCCTTGGGAAAGTATACATGGCAATGATGCACCATGCTCTTCTTTTCCTTCTTTTTCTCATCACGCTGGTAATGTGGCCTCCTCTCACGTCATGGTCATGGGGCACAGCTCATGGCGCATAAACCCATGCATGGTTTGAATGATGGACGAGTCACTGTGGCTGGCAAATTACAATCCCCATTCCTCCTTTTGGTCTCCTTTCCGGACCCCCTTGGATGGCAGGGACATGATTGAGAGCACTTCAAGCGTGTCTACCTTTATCCATCTAGATTTGATTTCCTTCATGGCTTATAGAGATGGTGTTATGTGAAGCTGAAAAGCCGCGAATGTTGTTGTTTTGTTCTGCAACATGATTAAGTTTTTCATTACTCATCTAGCTGGGCTCCTAAGAAGTACATTTTTTAAGTTTGCTAATGCTGCTGCCAAACTAGTTCGATATGATGTGGCATGAGGGGATTGGCATCATGCTTGATAGGTTAGTCTAATTTGAGTTGCTGTTCCCTTCAAGGGAGCCATCTCCAAGTTCCATGCCAGTCTGGGAACCAGTTTTGGCAATTGATTTGGGTCATGGAACATTTTCCTATCAACAAACATGCCCCTAATGAGAAGGTAATTTGGAGTTAAGCTACTCTGTTCTCACCATGGTGGCATCATGTTTAAGGGTTTGGGGCTTAGAGTTTAGGGTTTATTGATAGACAGTTTCGAGCGTAATTTTGGGATGAGGTTTAACCATAACTAGATATTGACATGTGGGATGCACGTGAGAGCAAATACACCCTCCCTTGATTGGAAGAAGAAAAGGCAAAACTTATAAGTTCACGACTCTATTTATTAAAAAAATAAAACAAAAGCTTGCTCAACTAATTTGATAATATGGACATGTTATGGTAGCGTGTGGTTAAGATTTGATCCCAATTTTTAAAAGAAGAGGGATTCATGAATCCATTTTTTAAGGAGTCCAATTTTCGTTTTTATTCAATGGATTTGATTAAGAAAACAAATGCTTGAACAAATTTTGGAATTCACATCCAAAAGATTGAGTTTTCTTTTTGAAATATGAGAGTCTTGGATATATCCAACATATTATTGGACCGTTTAGCGAGATGAAATGCGTTAAGAGAGTATTTGTTATTATTGTAGGGTTGGCAAGTAGGTTAGGTGGGATGAGATATAGGTTTGGTCAGATATAAATTTGGCCAAAAGTCTGCCAACTCAAATTTGATCTATTTATTAAATCAATCAAAATCTAGATTCAAACTTGATCATTTTATTTAATAAGTAACTCAATCTGATATATAATAGGTTGAAGTTAAACGGATTAAACGAGTGAAGCATTGCCACCCCTATTTGATGGTTAGTTTCTCTCTCATTTGATGTCCATGTGAGTTATGTTGAGCAAGCAATGATTTATCAGAGGAGTTTATATATAGTAAGATGTGACATCCACTATAACAATTTCAACTGTCATGGGTCTCTCTTTACATGATACAAAATGAGCTTTTAAGTAATAGCTGTTATTTGTCCATGATCGAAGTCATTTGATAGTTTCCAATTTGTCCATAAAAGCTAAAAATAACTAGTCATGATTTAACATCTCTCCCCAATTTGCCTTTTATACCACTTGATGGTTTTCCAATTTGAGACCTTATGGTGAGGGTATGAGGAAACAACAATATTGTTTGATCCCGTCATATTTGTTTTTGAATTGGTATGGAGATCTTAGTTTAGGAAAGATAATTTTTAATCAGATGGACCTTCACTGCACAATGGTTGCTTAATTAAATCATGACTACAACTGGCTCATGGTGGTTCAAATGCTTCATATTTTTCTAACAATTTCGAAAGAAATTGATAAAGCTTCCTCCTATGAGAAATTATTACATTGGGTTCGTAGACACAGAGAAAATATGGTCAACAGAAAAACAAAAAAATATCTCTTATTTGCTTAGAATTTTTTTTAAAAAAAATAATAAAATAGTATTCCAACAAAAATAAGATTTCCATATTTCATAAAAAAAATCTATGAAAGATATGAAAAAACTACTTTTGCACCAATTAAAAATTAAACTTTTTTTTTCCAAAAGCACTCTTAAGTCATCAAAATTAGTATTTTTTTCTTTATTAAGAATATAATAGATATTTCATACAACTTTTCTTTAAAAAAAAAAGATGTCCAACCTAACATAAACCATTCTTGAATATATTACTTTTTCATGATCAACCAAACTGCTAAAAGCATTTTTTCAGGCATCAGGAATCATCTTCCTAAATAAAATATTTAAATGAGAAAAGTTTTTTTCCGCGAACCAAACGAATCCCTAAACAAGCCAGAATCTCAAATACACTCTGATTCAAGCTAATGCCTACTATGTTACAAATTAACAATCTGATGAGGCCGGCATTTTTGTGGTGAAGAGAAGATAGTAACATCTGGCACACACCACATCTAATCTCAAGAATACCCACAAATAGTTTATATTAGATTGTTAAATACTGTCACACACCTCATCCTAACCACATGACTCAAGTTTTAAATACCATAAATTTGAAATCCACATAGAGCCGTAATTATAGACTTATAGTGTATGCATGATGTAAAACGAAATTTGAAGGTTGTGAAAATTCCAGACAAAGACCACGAACAGGCAACATTTTATAAGACACCAAAATCGACATCACCTTCGCATCTACCACCTTCGCATCCATTAAAAAAGCCAGAGTCCAAACATGTCATAAAGCACAATCTTAGCGGTAGCGGCGGAGAGAAAGAGTCTGGTTCCTCTTCCAGGTTGCTCTGCGAGATGGTCTGGCCTTGTGATGCAGATGGCCTTTCCCTCGGAGACCTCTGTACTTCTTGCCAGCCGAAGTAAGACCACGAAGCTCACGGTGCTTGTGAACTCCTTTGCAGATCCAGTTGATCCTGGGATCATTGCGTATTGCACTGTGAGCAGCGTCAACAAGGATGACCTCATAATATTTGTAGGTCGAATCCTGCAGGATATGCATATAGGAAATGTGAGGTTCAGGCTAAGCACAACAAGTGCACAAGGACAGGGAAATAAGTCACATAAGGATAGCAAAATAAAATAATTAGTCTATTAATGGTGTAAAAACATTGTTATCTGGGTCTCTTTTCCTTCTAACCTCATTGACCTAGTATGAGTTCAGCACCCTCAGACCTCCCAACTTCCGTCCTGCTCTCTCCTCAGCTACAGACCTCTTGTTTCTTTGGAACTTGAGTTGAGTGATACCCTGATTCTTAGGCTTCCCGTAAACAATACCTTTGGGAACTGGCCTCTTTCGGCCTCCTCGTCTAACACGAACACGATAGATTACATACCCCTGTACCAAAGAAAAATATATGATTCAGACAAAAGTAAAGTATCTTGAAACAATAGATATATTTAAGGCTGCACCTTGTAGGAAGGAATATGATAAATACAGATATGAAAGAGAGGGACGAATCAATTATGACACATACATCTTACCAAGGTTTTATAATGGTATGGTACTGATACCAATGCTCCATACTAAAACCGTCAACTTTAAAAAGATGAAAAACCACTGGTACTGACAGATACAGACGGTATATAGCATCATAGTACACAAAAACCGATAAGTATTAGTATGAACTAGTACAGCAGGTTTCAACATCCCAGCACCCACGTCGGTGCCAGTTTCGCATCCGAATGGTACAGCACCGATCCTACCTTGGCGGTTTTTGAAACCATGCATCTTACAAATATGACTCGGCAATAAGATACATTTAAATTTCAATGTTGGTTCTGTAAATGCTTAACAAACTTATCAAAAATATATATTTATAAAAAGGGTGAGAAGAGAGGGCAGGAAGGGGTGAATGCTAGTAATCAATATATTATTCAACTTCATCTGACGGCACAACAAACACAGTAAGTAATGGGTTTTTTGATGCAGATTAGTGAATAAACTTTTGAAACAGGTCATAGTTATAAACTTAGTTCACTATCCTATTATATAACTTTATAAACTCCACTATCAACCTTCATGAAGGCAATTATAAGTTAAACCAAATACTACTTAGTAGCAGTTTGCCTATCAGTTCACATCTGTGAAACAAGAGAGCTTGAATCACGGCACATATCTCTGACTAACAACTTTATCAAATTTTGGAATAACATGCAGCACATATCTGCTGATAGAGGAATCACTTCTTTTGTGTATTAGCCTACCTTATACCAAACAAATAAAATCCCCGATTGCTCCAAAAGTCACAATGAACAGGGTGACACACCAATCTAAATAATATAGCTTCAATGGAATCACTAATCAAATTGATGTATTGGCTTGTAAGATCAGGAAGGTGATATTAGAATATGACCACCTATTCCCTCATTATGAAAGGGGAAAATAGAAGTGGTTAAGTAGCATGTGATAATTCCAAAGATAATAGAATTTAGGAATCAGGCTTTCCATAGAAGATTGAGCAAATTAAATTCCTCGGATGCTTCAAGAAAAAATAGGTAGTTGATTTCTTGGCAACAACTATCAAGGTGCATGGTGAAGAGCGAAAAAAGATCAAGCGATGACACGTCTAGCTTATCTGAGTTACAGAGCTATGAGGAAATCGATCATTTTAAAGGGTTAAAATCAATCATTTTATATTCCTCCTACTTTAGGCATATGCAGACATGGTACTTTTAAACCGTCCCTATTAGGTAAACCATGAAAATTATTCTTCTTACCCATTCAATGTCTTCATTATTACTTCTTGGTTCTTATGTTCCTCATAAGGTGTATTGATTCTTATGACACTTTTATTCAGTAGTGGTGCCACTGCAGCAGTGAGTGTCCCATGATGTTTCTTAATTCATGCAATAATTGGTTCCTTTTCCGTTTGAAGCCCCTCTGCATATTGGAAAGCATAGTCGTTTATCTTATTATCTTTTGGTCAGTTCAGTTCTATCTTTCCAAGTAACAGTAAAAGGTCCAGCAACAGCCATAGCCATAAGAGAAAGTGCTTTGCATTTGTCTAAGGATTTCATCTGAATCACCATATCATGATATTAATAAGTATAGGGAAGGCCTATCTTATAGGAGCTTGATTCGTTGACTGGAGTGAAGCTAAGCAATTGACTTCTACTTCTTTAGATATTTCATTGTTCTGCATTAACATGTGAATGCTGCAACACATAATATTGACCAAAAGAAAACTAAGTAATTGCACTTGTTGTGGCACTCCCATCTTTCACTTCCTCTCATAGTTCATTTTTTTAGGAAAAAATTCAAATATTGGAAGCTGTTTTATCGAACTATTGCAAGCAATCCACTTGTTCTCAACTCATAACATTTTTTCCTGAGAAAAATTCCTTTATAGCATTTTAAAATGAGAACATCATACAAAGTTTATCACTCTCTATTCCTTAAATGATGCCAAATCTATATTATGTGGCAGAATTTGCACAACCTACTTATCTTGATCTTTAACCATATATTACTATGAACATGCTCTTCAATAAATTTAAAAAAAATGCGCCCAACTCTTTATAGTATTGTGTATTACTAAGGATAATTAGCATAACATAACTTTGAACTGCCTTGTTACAACCGTTGCTGCTACCATGGTATAAGATAACAGTTTCATATACAATATAAGATTTATCGTATGTAGCCAATTGTCACAGAATACACCTATGTACTCAACACAAAGATCCATAGTCATCACCATTATATATGATTACAAAAGGTACATCTTGATAGAATAAGTGTGTGAATCAAGCAGCAATCTTTAAAAAAGATAAGGGGGAAGACAATCCCCACAGGTAAAAGGTAGTACAAAATAAAAAAAAATCAGCAATTAACCCATCATTTCTCAACTCCACAAGTACTCAAATAGTAACTCCTGATAGCCCCAACCAAATTAGAACCACAAATAAATTAGTAGAATTAAAAGTCTAAAATAACAACCAAGTTTGCGAAGGGTAAAAGAACCAGATCAAATCCAGGAGTAAAATAGAGAAGAATATAATTATAGAAATCATAAAAATACCTGCTTGGCCTTGTAGCCGAGGCGCCGGGCTTTGTCCGGGCGGGTGGGGCGCGTGACGCGGACGATGGAAGGGAGCTGACGATACTCCCAGCATCGAACCCTCTGCAAGAAACGCATCACATCCGACTGCTTCTTCCTCCATAGCTCCGATACGTACGTGTAAGCACCTTCCAAAAAAAAAGGGAAAATTTTCAGAAAAAATAATCTTTTCTCACAGAAAACACCCAAATTATTCAAAAAAAAAAAAAAAATCTTCGCACAACAACCTATTAAACTATGAAGAAAAAAAAAAGCCACAAACGAAGGAAAATCAAAGAAATGCCACTTGGGACCCGGAAAAATTGGATTTTGAGGAAGCCAAGCCATCGAGTGAGAATTCAACAGATCTGAAGCGAAAAAATGAGGAGTAGAAGTAGAAGCGCGAGGACTGACCCATTGTTGGCGGAAGGATGCCTTCTCCCCCACCCTCCTAGGGTCGCGCAGGAGAGGATGATCCGGTATAGATAGAAGCAAGCATTAAAAGAAAGCTAGGGTTTTAGATTGAAGAGATCTGTGCCGTTCGTTTCGTCGATTGATGCGATCTTTGTTCTTTCTATCTCCTAGGCTTCTCCGAATGGGTTGGGTTTGAGGCCTAGTTTTCTTTAGATTTGGGTTGATCTCTCAATATAATTTGTAGACACAGGCTGACTTGACTATGTGCCATCTTGACTCATTTCATCCAACCAAAATGTGTTCATGATAAGCCTGTCTTAGACCTAGGTTGGGGTTGGGTTGTATGGGTGGCTTGGTTGCTGGATTAGGTTGAGTTAGGACTAGATACTTTATTAGGTTGAATTTGAGTTGGCTATTGATTCTTCTGGCTTCTCAGTGCATATAACATGATCAAAATGAAAGACTACCATCTAAACTTTAGTTGCAAAACAATAATGCTCCTACATTGATCCACAATCTTTTCTTTGGTTAACCAATCAGGAATAACCAGCCCCTACCCGCTCAAGTGAGGCGAGAATAGCCCCGTCCCCCTTGGCTAAATTCTTGTACTCCTTATCTCAACATTGGCTTGATAGCTTACCACGGTAGGCAATAAAGCAAAGCTCTACTAGAAGCCTGGCTCTTTCTTCTATCTTATCTACTGTCTTGCTCCTCGGCTCCTTACTGCTCTAGCCGCTCGCTGTAATAGCTTGCTATGTTCTGCAAAAGGCATCATGGTTGTAGAATGACAGGGTCTCTTCTTCATAATTTTGCCTATATATACAACTTATAAGAAGTCACAAGGAGAAACGCAATCTAGAATATGTGGGATATGCTTCCTATATTTACATTGTTAGAGACAGTCACAAATGTTGAGAATGTTTTAGAGGAGTCCAACCATAAAAGATTGCTTACTATATCATTGTTGAAACATGAGCCATCATAGTTCTATATTTTTTTTGCTAGGAAATAAAAGAGGGAAGAGAAGAACCTCACCCGCATAGCAGCCCCCACTGGGTCCCTCTTTCACCAGGGAATGTTCGATGCAGGCCGCAAGTTTCTGCATACCAACTCTCCGACCATTGGGTTCCTCACCTACGTGTGAGTACATCATCTCGGTGCCACCTCGATACCAGCAGACCAGTAGCGCTTCCTCCAAAAGCATCCAAGCATGGGGCATTCGGTCCCCAAATTTAATCGACACACGCGCGTTTCGAACCTGAAATGCCTTGGTGAAAGTAAAGCTCCGTTCTATCTGTACTACCACCTTAGTGGCAAATGCGTTCGTCATTGAAAAATTATGCCCTACACTGCATACGCCAGTCATCATGGGCTTGTCCCAGCCATCGGGCCCAAATAGGAAGATAAAGGTGATTGGTGTGGCGTACGGCCACGTCCCTGCATGCAGTGTATAGCTTCTCCATCAATTTTCTTGAATTGAAACAGACTGCATGGCTCATGCTAATATATGAACACACGTAAATGTTTTGCAACTACCCATCATATATTGGTCCAAAAGACTGATTAATTTCACCGGTCTATTTCTCCATGGATCCTTCGAACATAAAATGGCAGCTACATCTAAAATGGTCACACTAAAGAGGTGCCACATACTCACCTATTTCCCAACTGCAAAACATCTTTACATGTTCACAACTCCATCCCTTCATACCAAATTCTCTCCAAATCCTCCATCTCAATATATTAAAAAGCACCCCATGCATGCATCCTAGCACCAATCAAAGCTCCAAGCAGCAGCCATCATACCATCTTCCGTAGTTTTCAAGGATGGCTGAGTCTGATGTTAATGGCGAAAACCAGAATGGAAGCCAAAGCTACCACCACGGCAGTAGGAGAGGCAAGGCTACAGTGTTGGCTCTCGGCAAGGCCTTTCCTCGCCAAGTCCTCCTCCAGGAAGCACTGGTTGAGGGCTACCTCCGGGACACCAAATGCGATGACCCCGTCATGAAGGAGAAGCTCGAACGCCTCTGTAAGCAACTTCTTTCGCCATTATTCTGCTAACATGTCAAATAATAATTATACGTCGACATGTATAGTTATGGTAGAACTTTGATATGCCCCATAACATACAAAATGGAAAGTTATACGGCGAACATAATTAAAATATTATATTCGTAGAAATAACAAAACAGAATCCTTTGTTCCCTAATAATGTCAAGCATTAAATCTATTGTTTGATTCATCCTAGAAATTGTCTCTCTTTTACGAGGTTACAAATTCAATGTTTGGAAGTAATATGTCTAGCAAGAAAGATTCCAAATTCCCCCCAAAAAATTAGAAATTACACTCACTTGGAGCATAGAAATTTGAACCATATATGCATTAGTCAAGAAGTAAACAGGAGTTAAGCAGCAAGTCAGCAACACTACAACAACAATGAAGAGGTAAAATTATTGATCACTAAGCTATGAGCATTTCATGAACATCTCATGCAGTGTTTGGGAACTTTTCACGAGATTCACTAATATTTATCGTACAATAACTATCGAATAGTTTGATGGTAATTAGTTTAGAAGATCAAAATTTGCATGCTGATGATGGATATCGAGCATGAACGCTTTTCAGGTAAGAATACAACGGTGAAGAGGAGGTTCACAGTGATGTCGAAGGAGATCTTGGAGAAGTACCCTGAGCTTGCAACTGAGGGCTCCCCCACCATCAAGCAGAGGCTGGACATCGCCAATGCCGCCGTGCTCGAGATGGCGGTTGAAGCCAGCCGTGCATGCATGGCAGAATGGAAGCGAGCAGCCGGCGACATCACCCACATTGTCTATGTCTCCTCCAGTGAGATCCGTCTCCCTGGTGGCGACCTCTACCTCGCCGACCAGCTCGGCCTCAGGAGCAACGTCGGAAGAGTCATGCTTTACTTCCTTGGATGCTATGGTGGTGTCGCCGGCCTCCGAGTAGCCAAAGACATCGCCGAGAACAACCCGGGGAGCCGCGTGCTTCTCACAACATCAGAGACCACCATATTAGGCTTCCGGCCACCTAACATGGCCCGACCGTACGACTTAGTAGGTGCAGCACTCTTCGGTGATGGCGCAGCTGCGGTGGTGATCGGCGCAGACCCGGTCGAGGGAACGGAGACTCCATTCATGGAACTGGACTATGCGGTGCAACAGTTCTTACCGGGGACGCATAACATTATCGATGGGAGGATCTCCGAGGAGGGGATCAGCTTCAAGCTAGGAAGAGACCTTCCTCAGATGATTGAAGGCCATATCGAAGGCTTTTGCAGGATGCTCATGGCCAATGCTGGTCTGCAGGACTTCAATGAATTATTCTGGGCGGTGCATCCCGGCGGGCCGGCGATACTGAACCGACTGGAGAGCAGCCTCGGGTTGAGGCCGGAGAAGCTCCAGTGCAGCCGGAGGGCGCTCATGGACTACGGGAATGCGAGCAGCAACACTGTTTTCTATGTCATGGACTATGTGAGGGAGGAGCTCAGGAGGGAGGGTGGAGAGGAGTGGGGGCTGGTGCTGGCGTTTGGGCCGGGGATCACCTTTGAAGGCATTCTGGTGAGGAGTCTGAAGTGATGTTCTTGGCTTGCTTTATTATAACTTTGAATCGAAGGTTATGTATTGGTTAGTTTGGCTTATTATAATTGATCATGTTGGTAGGGTAAACTTGACCTTACATATATAGATTTCGTCATTTGATCGTGAATCATGAGATAGGATGGTATATGTTTTGAATAACATCTTGTTCCTCACTTTCACCATGATGTCTTTTGGCTTGAATGATCCAAGTGATATTGATCTTTGAAAAGTAAAGATTAGATAATTATATGGATCAGTATTTCACATATAATGTTATCGAGTAGTGCACACTGACATTTGAATGAGATCTCGGCCAAAATGAAAACCATAGATTTACATGAATGGAAAATGGATTAGATTTTCCTGAGAGTAAGGAGGGAGAAAGTAGACATGAATTAGACTGCAAATATGCTAGTATTATTGATTAAAGAAATCATAATTTCTCATAAAAAAAAATGAGACCAATGTAATTATGTGTATGCCTGCTGGATGAGACCTACAATACCAAAATAATATCCATGACCATGTGAATTAATGTGCATTGACTGTGGGTGGCTCTCTAAAAAGAAATCGATCCAAATGTAATCTGGATGTCAGCAAGCAGCTTGCATGAGATTTTGTCGGCATTGAGAAGAAACAGAATTGATCGTAGCTGCACATAAACTGAATAATCTATCAAACTGAATAGTCTGTCAACTTCAACACATAAGCTGAATAATTGAGATGCCTACCAAAAAACCTCTAAATCATTGGTTTGGAAAAACCAATTGGCTGTTTATGGTGCACCGTAAAGGACCCCATGATACAAAAATCTTACCCCTGATGCACCTTAATGGATGATAGTGGTTCCACTCGGTTCGAAGCGAATCAAGGTGCTTCAGACCACTTACAGATCCAAACAAGCATCTCAACCTGTGTCGCATTGGTTTGGGTTGTTACATCCTGAACTCAGCAGTTTGGATTGATTAAGCTCGTCTTGGTACGAGATGCTTATTGTATTGATATACTTCTCTGCATCAGTTTTGTGGATCTTGTAACCAACAATCAGGTTGGATTGCTGTTCTTTGTATAGTGTATCCATGGCAGAGGAGAGATGATTTCAGAACAATACTAAATAGACTAAATTGGGAATTCACTGTGAATATAAGTACTATATACTTGAATTTAACACAAAATCAGTGACACAGTCATCTCTCTCTCTCTCTCGGGGAAGCAACACAGTCATCTCATCATGACTAACAACCACATGAGCATCCCAAATAGATATCTCACGTATTCATCATGTCACACGGTACAATTATATCTCTTGCATGCTAAACTTTGGTCAGATATAACAATCAGAAATAAATAATTTGAAAAAAATAATATTCACTTTTTCAGACCCTTACCTTGATCAATACTCTGACTTGAAAATTTTGGATAGGCTTTCAATTACTCAGATTGGCTTTTCAAGTAGTACCGGCAACCTACCTGATGCCAAACCTGCAAAATTTTCATATGGGTTTCTGATCGGCATCAGCAATTAAAACAAGCATTATGTTCCTCTTGATTTGGTTTGTAGAGAAACAAGAAAGGGGTATGGGCATTGTGCCAAAATGGCAAATAGGATGTAACACCCCTGCCAAAAGGAAAAAGGAAGTAGCATTCAAATATGGCAGGCGAAGATATCTCAAACATTCCCCTTCGGTGCATGCAAAAGAATGTATGACCATAGTTGCTCAAAGGATCGACCTAGAACACAGAACTGTTACTCTGTCAATTGTATTACTGTGTGCTTGCAAAAGTGTCATGGTTTTATCTCACTTTCTTTGTTGAAGTTGTATGGAGAGTTCCAACTGAACTGTTCTGGCTTCCATAATAATAAATTTCACTCTTCCTAGAAGTTCAGTATGTGTACTCTTTAAGTGGTCTGTCGATGTGTCTGAAGTTTTTTCACTCATGTTTATAGCATAAATATCTAATTGCTCCTGCATTCGAATGTGCTATTAGAATGTAAGTATATATTAGGTAACATTCTTGCTGTCCAAAACTAGTTTGTCACAATGAGACTGTGATTAGAAGAGTTGGTATTTTGATCACTGAATACTGGAAATGGACTACACTGTGCAAACACCTGTTGAACAGCAGTAAATGGAGACGACTCATTCAATCGAAGGGTCAGTTTTTCCTGTTTTCAGCTACTCTTCCAGTACCAATTTGTTGGAATTGGGAGGTAACAACAAACAAGATAATTAAAGCACAACGGAATCAACAACTCTCCCACCTTGTGTAAACCTGTTAAAAAACAAACAACTAGAGCCAATCCACCTAATATATATATCAAGGCATTCACAAATACTTAGCTGATCAGAAAAATAAAACACAAAAGGAACACCAAATTTTTACGTGGAAAACCTCCCCAATGTGGAGAGTAAAAACCACGGGACCGTAGTCCACCCAAAAACTTCCACTATCAACAAATAATGGGTATACAATCTGTTCTCTCTAGCCAAAACTAGAGGCATATATCACCACATAATCTCAAGAATAATATTCTTGGCAAACATCAATTATAAGAGAGAAAGATTGAGAAGATCTCACATAAACAGCAGCCACGTTTCTGAAAAATCTGACTGTGATAGAAGACTGCAAATGGCGATCACACCGTACAGATTGAAGAACCACGTGTTGCGAACCTGCTGTCCAAATTTCAGCTCGATCGGACCACGGATCACCTCCCGATCGTCGTTTGATCAAGACTGCGCGCTGAATATCAATTCTGCATCTTCTCCCCTGCCTCCCTCTATTTTTAATTCGTGGAAGACGGCTCACATACCGTGCATTCTCAACATAAAAGGTTGCCCTAATGGGCCTCACGTTTTGGGCCAAAAATAGTCCAACCAAATAGGCTAAAACTAATTAATTTAGCCCACATTTGTTGGGTTAAGTCTCCTCCAACATAGGAGGGATAACCCAACAAATCTCCCCCTCCTGACTATGTAGAGGGATTCACCATTCCGGAGATCAATAGACATACCTCAAGCTTTTCTCTTGGCAAAGACTTCGTCAACATATCAGAACCATTGTCATCTGTATGATTTTTTTCAAGTTCCAACAGCTTAGAACTCAGAACATCTCGAATCCAATGGTATCTCACATCTATATGCTTCGATCTTGAATGAAAGGTAGAGTTTTTACCAAGATGGATAGCACTCTGATTATCACAATATAACATATAGTGCTCTTGCTTGAAACCAAGCTCCTCAATATATTTTTTCAACCATAGCAACTCTTTACATGATTCTGTTGCTGCAATGAACTCTGCTTCAGTGGTAGAAAGTGCAACACACTTCTGTAACTTTGATTGCCATGCCACGGCTCCTCCTGCAAAAGTAATTAGATAACCTGAAGTTGATCTGCGAGTATCAACATTTCCAGCCATATCTGCATCTGTGTAACCAACTAGCATAGGTTTCTCACATCCAAAGCTAAGTTTCAAACTGGACGTACCTCGAAGATATCTCATAATCCACTTCACTGCATTCCAATGCTCTCTTCCTGGATTTGAAAGAAAACGACTAACTGTGCCAACTGCATGAGCCATGACTGGTCTTGTACACACCATTGCATACATCAAACTTCCTACCGCTGAAGAATATGGAACTTTCTGCATGTCTTTCTTTTCTTCATCTGTAGAAGGACACTGTTTAGTGCTTAATTTAAAGTGAGTAGCAAGAGGAGTACTAACCACTTTAGCTTTGTCCATATTAAACTTCTGAAGCACTTTCTCAATGTACTTTTCTTGTGACATGTACAACATCTTAGCATCTCTGTCTCGATTAATCCTTATGCCAAGGATCTGTTTTGCTGACCCTAAGTCTTTCATAGCAAAAGACTTATTTAATTGCTTCTTCAACCTATCAATCCGAGAAGCATTCTTGCCAACAATCAACATGTCATCAACATAAAGTAACAAAATAATAAAATCATCATCATCAAATTTCTGCACAAAAACACAATGATCAGAAATTGTCTTCTTGTAACCATGCTCCTCCATAACTGACTCAAATTTCTTGTACCATTGTCTCGGTGCCTGCTTCAAGCCATAAAGACTTTTCTTTAATCTGCATACATAATCCTCTTTTTCCTTTTCCTCGAAATCTTCTGGCTGCTCCATGTAAATTTCTTCCTCTAAGTCACCGTGAAGGAAAGCAGTCTTGACATCCATCTGCTCAATCTCTAGATCAAGACTAGCTGCTAAACCGAGAACAACTCGAATAGATGACATCTTCACAACTGGAGCAAATATTTCATTAAAATCAACACCTTTTCTTTGGCTGAATCCCTTGACAACCAATCTAGCTTTATACCGTGGACATGATGAGTGTTCTTCTTGCTTCACTCTGTACACCCACCTATTCTTCAAAGCTCTTTTGCCTTTAGGCAACTTTACTAACTCAAAGGTGTGATTTTCATATAGTGACTTCATTTCATCCTTCATGGCCTCAATCCATTCTTTCTTGTGTTCATCTTCCATCGCTTCTTCATAATTTTCGGGTTCTCCCCCGTCAGTAAGTAGCACATATTCATTAGTTGAATACCGTGTGGAAGGTTGTCTATTTCTATTAGACCTCCTAATTAGTTGAGCTGGAACATCTGGTTCTTGCAACTGATTATCAACATCATTATTTGCTTCAGCCTGTATGGGAGCATTTTCATTCACATCAACTGCATCTGGCTGGTCATTCTGCAACTCATCAGCATTTTCTGGCACTGGTGTTGGTGCTATAGGAACTGGATCCAAGTCTATCATGTCATCACTATACTGTGGCTTTGTCTTATCTGCTTTCTCAATATCCTGTATGGTTTGATCTTCCATGAACACGACATCACGGCTTCTAATAAGCTTTTTGCTGACTGGATCATAAAACTTGTACCCAAAATTATCCTGACCATACCCTAAAAATATGCACTGTCTAGTTTTGGCATCAAGTTTGGACCTTTCATCTTTGGAAATATGCACAAATGCCTTGCATCCAAAGACATGAAGATGATCATAAGAAACATCTTTACCTGTCCAGACTCTGTTTGGCACATCAAACTGCAAGGGAACACAAGGTGTGAGATTCAATACATGTACAACTGTACTCAAAGCCTCACCCCAAAAGGATCTTGGCAACCCTGCTTGTGAAAGCAAACATCTGACTCTCTCCACCAATGTCCTATTCATTCTTTCTGCCAAACCATTCAATTGAGGTGTCTTCGGAGGTGTTTTCTGATGCCGAATACCCTGTTCTCGACAATAATCATCAAATGGACCTGAGTATTCTCCTCAATTATCTGTTTGGATACATTTCAGCTTTCTCCCTGTTTCTCTCTCAACTGAGGCCTGAAACTGTTTGAAAACATCCAATACATGATCCTTTGTCTTTAAGGTGTAAACCCATATCTTTCTTGATTGATCATCAATGAATGTCACAAAATAACGAGCACCATCAAGTGTCATTGTCTTCATTGGACCACAAACATCTGAATGCACCAGATCAGGTGCATTTGGTTTTCTGGAAGGAGGGGATGCTTTGAAGGAAACTTTGTTCTGCTTACCTGCTAAACAGTGAGTACAATTTCTCAGATGAGTACTCTTCACTCCATGTAGTAGTCCTTTCTTAGCCAACATCGATAAGCCTTTCTCACTCATGTGACACAGTCTCTTGTGCCATAACTCAACTGTATCTTCATTCTCCACTGCATTGATAGTGGTTCTGGAGAGCCCTGTCCGTAACAAGTATAAAGTTGAGTGCTTTTTACCTGTAGCCACAACCAAAGCTCCTTTAGTGAGCTTCCATCTACCATCAGAGAAAATATTGCAAAATCCTTCATCATCAAGTCTACCCACAGAAAGTAGGTTGTAACGGATGTCGGGAATATGTTTCACATTTTTAAGAACCAACTTTGTGCCATTGTTGGTTTCTAAACAAACATCGCCTACACCGACAACTTTGGCTATGCCACTATCTCCCATTTTTACAACCCCAAAATCACCAGCTATATAGGTTAAAAAGAGATCCCTCCGCGATGTAGCATGAATAGAAGCACCACTGTCAACTACCCAGCTCATCTCATGACATGCAAGATTAACAACATCAACATCACAAGCAATAAGAAAGTTTTCAATAATGGAAACCTGATCTTTATCATTATCATCTTTCTTCTTATCTGTATCTTTGTTTTGCTTGTTTTCCTTCTTCAGCTTCCGACAATACTTCTTGATATGCCCCTTTCCACCACAATGATAACACTCAACATTAGCGAATTTATTGGACTTACTTCTGGTCTTGCCTCTGTACTTCGAATCTCTGCTTTTACTCCTCCCCCTCGTCTCAGTAACTAAGACATCTGACTGTGAAGAGGAACCCTGTGATTTTCGTCTCATCTCTTCATTCAGAATACTACTCTTAGCTAAATCCATTGAGATAACACCATTCGAGGCTGAGTTAGATAATGTTGTTCTCATTGTCTCCCACGAGTTCGGCAGAGTGCCTAGAAGCCATAATCCCTGTACCTCATCATCAAAATTGATACCCATTGTGGCCAATTGATTAATGATCCCTTGGAATGTATTCAAATGATCTGTCATAGAAGTTCCATTTTGATACCTCAAGGACATCATCTGCTTTATGAGGAACAATTTATTATTTCCAGTTTTCCGGGCATACAATTGTTCAAGCTTGGTTCATAAACTGCGTGCATGTGTCTCTCCACTAATATGATTCAAAACATTGTCATCTACCCATTGCCTGATATATCCACACACTTGTCGATGGAGCAATTTCCACTCCTCTTCAATTTTATCATCAGGTTTCATAGTAGAAAATACCGGTTGATGATAACCTTTCACATAGAGAAGATCTTCCATCTTTCCTTTTCATGTATGATAATTAGTACCATTCAGATTAATCATTCTAGCAGTATTTGTTTCCATTGTTCACACAAGATAAAACAATTCAACAACCTCGCTCTGATACCACTTGTTGGGATTGGGAGGTAATAACAAACAAGATAATTAAAGCACAACGGAATCAACAACTCTCCCACCTTGTGTAAACCTGTTAGAAAGCAAACAATTAGAGCCAATCCACCTAATATATATATATCAAGGCATTCACAAATACTTAGCTGATTAGAAAAATAAAACACAAAAGAAACACCAAATTTTTACGTGGAAAACCTCCCCAATGTGGAGAGTAAAAACCACGGGACCGTAGTCCACCCAAAAACTTCCACTATCAACAAATAATGGGTATACAATCTGTTCTCTCTAGCCAAAACTAGAGGCATATATCACCACATAATCTCAAGAACAATATTCTTGGCAAACATCAATTATAAGAGAGAAAGATTGAGAAGATCTCACATAAACAGCAGCCACGTTTCTGAAAAATCTGACTGTGATAGAAGACTGCAAATGGCGATCACACCGTACAGATTGAAGAACCACGTGTTGCGAACCTGCTGTCCAAATTTCAGCTCGATCGGACCACGGATCACCTCCCGATCGTCGTTTGATCAAGACTGCGCGCTGAATATCAATTCTGCATCTTCTCCCCTGCCTCCCTCTATTTTTAATTCGTGGAAGACGGCTCACATACCCTGCATTCTCAACATAAAAGGTTGCCCTAATGGGCCTCACGTTTTGGGCCAAAAATAGTCCAACCAAATAGGCTAAAACTAATTAATTTAGCCTACATTTGTTGGGCTAAGTCTCCTCCAACATAGGAGGGATAACCCAACACAATTGCTGCTGTTGAACAAGGTAGTTTATCACTACTAACTCATATGGTTAAATTGTTTATGCATATGAAATGTTTTTTGGGGCTCCTTGACTTGTGGTTCTTCTGTAAAATTTCATCAGTAGTAGCATCAATTGTTTTTAGTGCTAGTACTAAAAGTTCACTTTTAGAAATGGCTTTAAGGGTTACACTAATTGCTGCACATACTTTGGATGTTATTTAGAGGCTTGTAGCTGCACTTTCTCGCTGTATTAATTTCCCAGCAATGAGGAGGGAGAATAATCATATAACTTCAAAACTCTGACATTATAATATGAACTGAGATGGATTATGTTCTAATTTATGTGCTCTATCTGCACTAGTTGGCATCCTCCTTCATGCTTGCCTAGTCATACTACTTTCTTGCATGAATAGACAATTCCCGCTCCTAGCATTCTACAAAGATCGACAGCAGATCATAAAGAGTAATGATAGATTGATTCATCGATAAGTTTTAATCATCATGCAAGGCGCTAAAAATGAGAAGTGTATGACTATATCTATGCGTTCAATATTACTTTCCCCTCTTGTTTGCTCCAAGAACTCAATTTTATATTTCCATTCATTTGAAAGAACTTCGATGAAGCTACCTGGCTATTATTTTATTGTGGAATTCTCAAAGTCGAGATGTTCTTGAGCTCAATTTATAGGTCTAGCTTTGGAACCTAAATAAGCAATTTTAGGGATGAACAAGCATTGCCTGTTATTCTTAAAGTTCTTATGATAAGATCTCCAAACGTTTTAGGCATTTAGTAGTATGAGAAGGGATCAATTTAAGAATCAAACATGAAGTATCATAAGGGCATTGTCATGCCCATGATATTGGCATGCAACAATGGACTCTTTGGAAGCTTTTAGACACTCATTCAAAATTTCCTTCTAATAAGAGCCTGTGATATTATTCAAACTATGCTTCATCATTCAGACACAGATAAAAGATGAATCATAGCATCTAACTTGATCTGAGAGGAGATGATCTTGTAAAAGCTTGCTGATCAGATGAGAACAATCACAGACCTATGATCATAAATGGAAATGGTCTGTCCAATGGGTAGCAGAACATTTTGAAAGCCATGATAAGCTGCTTTTTCATATCTCAAAAATTTCTCCTAAAGGAACACATCATGGCTCCAAACAAATTGTAATGCTCCTATGAGGGCATCTGGTGTAGAATTATCATCCCAAGATCAAAGGTGATGTGACGGAGGTGATGAGGTCATCATGTTTGGTTGGACCATCGTAATACTATATAGCAATAATCTCAAATCACCCCCACACCTTAAATCACCGCCCAACCTAGTGATAGGATACCCGTCCTTACGATTGGATATCCAAGATCACTCCAAGGCAATAATCTTGAGCTGCAATTTAAAAACAAAAAAATTTAGTAAAAAAAAAATTAGTATATTAATATATCATTAATATATAATATTATATTAATATTATATATATTGTATTTATGATATGAATTATATTATAATATATTATTAATCATATTATTATTTAAAATAAAATTTAAATGATAATAGAAATACATCATTATGCTGAAATCATTTAATATAATACTTCTATTTACATTATTTTTCTAATCAAAATAAATATTAGTATTAAAAATAATATATTATAAGTATAGATAAAAATAATAAATCTATAATAACAATTAATATATCTTTATCTGATTAAAATTTATAGAATTAATAAATATATTTTTATGCAATATATTACCATTTTATTATAATATATTTTATATGATTAATAAATATATCTTTATAAAATATATCAAAGATAATTTTTGTATTATATGGTTGGTAATCTTGAAATACCAAATAGAGTACATGTGGATAGACAGAGATCTTTATTTATTGGAACATACTATACCAAACAAGGTGACCATAGATCACTTTGGGATAAACACCACCAATGATCTAAGATCGCCTTGGTAATCTTATTTGAGTCACCAAACATCAACTATAGGTTCCTAAAGATGCAATACAGATATAAGCTATATTTCAACCCTCCAAGGGGCTCATTCCCATTTCCTAAATTGATTGGCAAAGTTGGGCATCAGGAGTATCGATAATTAATTAGTCACCATGGTTTGAATCTTAAATAGACACATGAAGAACCTCAGTTGATTGCGATTGCGACTTCACAGCCTTGATACCCTAAACTTTCGCTTAAGCACAGGCCGAACGTATTCGTGGTATCCATCGGGCACAACTGAGTCATTCAGTGGGTCCTTCCAAGCCTCTTCCTCGAGCTTCGGATAGACATTTCCATCATAGCGACCAAGAACAGACCCCAAGTAGTGATCAGTGTAGTTGAATGCATCAACAAGTGCAACAGCATTAGGACGGATCTGCAAGGCACCATCACAAGGTATTTAATATATAACTCAAGGAAAATTTCACGAACAATTTGGTAGACTGCTGCAAAATTACAAAGCTGACCTGGGAATATAGAGACCGAAGCTGATCATTTGCTAGAGAACCTTGCCTTGGTGTGATGCACCCAGTCACAAGGAAATCACCAAGGTGCTTGTGAAGCACAGAGAGTGCATAGATGTTGCAGAGAATCTGTAGTTGTTCTTTAACTCCACGTCCTGGTATGTCTTGTTGCACCTTCTCGATGAACCTGAAAAAGACAGCCATGAAATAACATGCAGATATTTGGCTCACTTTCTTTTTTGAATTAGAAAGAACGGGATGGGGGATGAAAGACAGAGAAAGGGATCGGGGGGCTTTATGATTGGAGAAAAGGAAGGAGCATAGTTGATGCGTCACTGGGTCAATGGGAACAAGATTCTAATTTATCATCAATCCAATCACCATTCACGTTTTTTTCTTTTTTTATCAATGAATAGATCTCTTTATTTGTACGGCTTAGATGTCTCGTAATTCTCAAAAAAGTGATTCGAAAAAGTGACAGAAGAACTAGTGGAGGCAAGCAACAGTTTTCTCTAATGCTTGAGCTCCCAGTTTGGTGGTGCTTGCTAGCACTAAATATAGAACTAAAGCCTGAGCGACTAGATCACTGGGGCTTTTGAGGGCCCCTGTGATCACATCATGTCCACCTTAGACTCAAGTATGATCTAACTGAAAAACGTTATTCCACACTATATATATACTGTGTATCAAGTCCTTGGAAGAATGGAGGAAAAACTTACTTTGATACAACAATCAACTGGCAGTGAGCAACTGCAGCTTCCACTAAATCAGCAGACAGTTCAGAAAAACCTGCATATACTAGATGACATCAGTAGAAGAATGTGAAAGGGTAGCATGGACAACTTGAAAATGAAGGGCCACGGAGCTACTTCATGCACTCATAATTGGAATTTTTCTTTTGTATATCAAAGTCAAGACACTGGGGAAAGAAGGAAACAAGCTATTTAGGTTAAAATCTAGTTAACCCTTTGTCTTTCTAGATTTTCCCACCCTTTATCAACCAAGTTCACCGGAAATTTCTGGGAACACCACATGCATGTCTGATAAACAAAACCCAATACACCAATATTCACACTAAGGCCTATATGATGGCATAAAATATTAGAGAGAACTAATTCAAAAGTAGATTTGACCAGAAAATTAAAAGCATAGAAAAGGTAATGACCTTCTTCTGGGCTCGGTGCCTTGCTGATATTTTGGGCACAATTTACAGCCAGCCTAACAGCTCTAGCTTCAAATGCTTCCAATATGACCGAAGGCTTCAGCCAGTCCTCAGCTGCACAACAAGACAGTCGGATCAAAATGTTAAGAAAGGCTATTGGATGCAACTCAAGGAATAATAAAACAAAAGCTGGAAAATAAGGTAGTCATCTAGAATGTAAAAGTAAGAAAAGTTTCACAATCAATCGATTTCTCCAACTCCCAATGCACTAAAATTTACTATGGATTCTAGAAATTCTTAGTCTGAAGTATAGCAGAATAAGTAACATGCTGCAATAAGATGTACCTCCACAAACATCACATTTGTACTGCATTAGGTGTTGGGCTCTCCCCATATATGCTGTGGTCCCTACAGGCTGTTTTCCTGACCCAAGCTGAGAAACAGTCTTCATAAGAAACCTTGCAACCTACAAATCATCAAAAGGATCAGATTCGGATTGCATTGGCTGAAAGCCAAAGAGAAAGCATGACTTGTAAACCAACAATTTTGTTCTAGCTAGAAGCTCTTACAAAGAAACAGGGGGGCTACTCATCGATAATCTTCTATTGACTCAATTGCATAGCATTCTTATAAAGGAGGTAGCCCACATGTGGAGTTATCAGACAAAAATGGGGCATATTGTCATTAAAATCGCATGATTCATGATCTAAATCTTCCAATCGAAAACAAAATGGCCATAAATTATCTGGCTCTCATCCTTCTATCAGGAATCTTTAGTACCATGAGATCCAGATTCATATTATAACTTGTCAATAGTTCGGATCATAAGATCCAACTTTTATGCTCATGTTATTTACATATTTGACCATGCAGAAGTCCATTTTCAATAATTGACTACATGGATTTAGAATTGTTTATTTATCACTAATAAGCCTCAAACCTCAAGCATGTAAAATTAGCAAGGTGTTAAAAGTTCTTAACTTCTAAAAGTAAAAAAAGGGAGTTCATAGAATTAATCAAGAGGAAGATTTTCATAATTCTGCCCATTTGTTAAAATCTGCTTTTTAAAATTAAAATTCCACCTAAAAGAATAACTAAATCAATGGGTTGTTAAAAATATATTAAATAATTAGGTGTGTTGTTTGTTTCATTAGACATGATATACTCGGGCATATGATGCCAGAAACTAGATTTCTTATATGCATGACCTTTTATTCTTAATTCATCTAACAATTGTCTCATTCATGGATTCAAAAACTGCCGGAACGGGACAATGCAACCGGCACCGTACCATTCGACGCACCATTCGATGCTAAACCGAGACTGATACAAGTGCTAGGATGCCAACGCCTTGTATATCAATACATACGGGTCATACTAGTGCAAACCAACAGTTTTTTCATTTTCTTTGAAGATGTTAGTTTTGGTGCGTATTATCAGTGTCAGTACCATACGTTCTCAATGAAAACAATGGTATGGGACTGCATACCAGTATTTAAAACCTCAGTCTCATTTTTAGTTTTCACATTTATTTTGTATTCCAAAAACTTTTCAAAAGAAATCATAAAAGATCTTATGACCAGTGATTCAATCTACAATTTACTTCGACCTGACCTCTTTATGACTCTGAACCAAATTCTGCCAACGTAATGAGGTGCTCCTCATATAATTTAACTGAATAGTAGTAGACCTGGATTATCCAGGAATGACTCCATGTAATTTATGACTATTTTGGAAAAATATATAGTATCAAAGTATCTGTTGGTGAAACAATTATGCTACTTAAAAAACTTAATAACCCCATCACTAATAACCTGTTTTCCTTTTTCATTAAGTTGCACGTCTTCAACAGTACAAGATCAACCTCCCTGAGCGCATAATATTGTGATATCAAGGTTTTAAGTATCAGGTGCTAGTGGGAGTGCCAGTTACTAGCCATCAAGGAATGTGTCCAGCCATGCCACAAAAAAATATTAAAAAAGACTCAGAAATTTTGAAAAGCCTTTTAAATTTAAAATTAAAAAATAGTGGGTGTCATCCCAACTTTGCAGCAATAGCAGTACTAGCTCAGCAGGATATGTGTTAAACAGGCCCACACCAGCACAGGCCACTAGGAGCAAACTTGATTAGTCTTTTAATAAGATAATCAATTGATTGATCTATTACATCTAAAATGGATATTCTATACCATTATTTCAGAGGATCAACTCTTTATGTAGCATAAAATTTAGAACATTGATCTTTACCCCATAGACTTACCGCATCCTTCTCCTTTGTCTTTTGTGGTTATCAGAGAAAGATAAAATCAGAAAGTCTAGGGTTGAGAATTTTAGCTGATTTTATTACCTTATAATAATCATGTAACCTTTTAAACAAAGTAAAGAAATCATATTGAGTAGAATTATTCAAACATGAAATATCTAATAGAAAATGAGATAGTATATTGACCTGCAAAAGTAAAACAACATTATCTCCTTCATAAGTGCATGCAGGAACATATACAGCAAACAACTCAGGAAGCCCACTGCTACAGAGATAGCCATGGCCACCACATAGCTTTCGGCATTCTTCAATGCCATCCTGTGATTAAAAAGAGAATGTTAACATACATATCTAGGTCCAAAAAATACATGGAACCAGAGAGAAATTAAGCAGATAAATAGGGTACAGATAGTAGAGCATGAACGATAATAAGCGAAGCCGTTCTAACTTCATCAAGTGAGCATATGATTAGACTTTGACAGAAGATGTGACTATAGAAATTTCTGTTTTTATTTGGTTTTCTAACTTAGAGATAATAAAGTTTTTATATGCAACTTAGACTTCTTTCCACTTCACCAAAACTTTTTCAAACTCTACAGGAACCACATTTGTAGAACTTAGTCCCTGTTGTGTGAGCAACTCAAGCCCTTATGCTAATAGATTGACAACAGACAGGTGTTTTATATCTCATGACAAGCTCCTGTCTTGTTAAATGTTGCCATAGCCAAGAATGCAATGTCATTTGATAGAGTCTTGACATCAAGTTGACCATGTGAAAAAAAATTAAACTTTGATGGACAATGTCTATCCATAGTTGAACCCTTTATGCCATCATCATTCACCAGTCTGTGGTTGACCCATATCTGATTTTCAAGTATTTCAACAGAAAAATTCTTTGAATTGTCATCATTGATCAACTTGATCTATGTATGCAATACCAACTATAATTGATGAGGTGATATGTCACTTAAGCTAGAAATAAGCATGCACACGTGCACCTGCACATGCACACGACAGACCCATGACAGAAGGTAATTGTAACCTCCCAATTCTTGGACCTTGCAGAATGTTCATAGAAAACTTACACTTACATACTTGTTTTTCCTTGATATTTATATATTTAACTTAATTAATTGAATGGCATCCATAGATCTGTTTGTCAGAAGGTGCTTCATTCTTGAGCCAAGGCCATTCACTTTCCTTTTGCTTTCTCTCAAACAAATTAGGTAGAGGTAGCTTATCTAATTCTTAACACACAAATCCACAAGATATGACAGTACTAAGCTCACTGATGAAGTGATAAATCTGAGATATATTATCAGTCGGTGTTGTTTTGCACTTTTGCTTTTGGTGATGGTGGACATCTTTCTCCACCATACTATTACACTTAAAGACGAATCAGTCAAGTGGAGCTTGTGAATCCAAAGCAGGTATTCTGAAGATTATGAACTCTGTGTGATACATGGATTAACATAACTCAGTGTTGGAGGTCAGCTTGTTAGGATTATAGTTTATAGTATATATTCAGCACAGTGTGATGGTCACATTCCACTTCAAGAAAGGACAAAACAATCTAACCATAGATCTGATGCACAATTGACAGTTCAAGGGTTTTTTTTTTTTTTTTTTGACAGAACAGAAGATGACAGTACAACCATCTATCCATCCATCATAAGCTGATCCAAAACAAAATATTTTCTATGTCACACAATTCACATTCAATTATAGGCCCTTGACTTGTGGGCTATCTAGCTGCAAATATCACCCTATGGATTACAATTTATCTCACACATTAGAGACTTTACAGAACATTCAAAATGCATGTAAGAGGCCCTTTTATTATTGTTTGAGTTTTTGAAGATAGAGGCAGAGGGTGAGCCTTGATACAATGGTAAGGTTGCTCCATTGTGACTTCGAAACTTTGAAATAGTCTCTCCGCACATGGGGGTAATGCAGCATACTTCTAACCCTCCCCAGACCCGGGGATGGTAGGAGCCTCGTGCACTAGGCCACCCTTTTTTTTCAAAGACAGAGGAAGAAATATTTTTTTTATTTTTCATTTCATCCATCTACGTGAATTGACCAGTAATATGAGTGGAACCTAACTATGAGCTTAGGGTTGGAAAAAGATGAAAAGTATAACCAAGATTGATCCAACATATATAGAACCTGAATTAAGATATCACATATCAAATTGAGACTATTGACGCAACTGGCTGGAATAAATAGACAACGCTTTTAAGGAGATTAGGTCAACATTTTCAACCATGACCAGGCTAATGAAGAATTATGATGATTTGATTGGATAACCAATTAAATAACTCATGGTCAAACATGCCATCATAAAATATTCTAAGGTCCAATAAGTGAGAACCAAGGTTTCCAAACTCCAAATAATCCAATAAATTAATTTCCATCATAATAAACAATATATATTAATAACACATTTATTGCAAAAAATTATAGCGAATTTATGTATTTGAAAGAGGGTTGGTTTTTCTTTTAAAGAAAAGAAAAAAATGATTTACCCACATATGTTTGAAAACCTGAAGAATTTTAAAAATTTATATGATTTACCATAACTATCAACTGCATCTGGTCCCACAGTAACAAATAACTAGGTCATCATAGTACTTGCACATTACACTACATATTGAACACAATTTAAGAAGGCTTTCGAAAGTCATGGGGTTTTTTGGTTTTCAAATAGTTTTGGTTCTTTGCACAGTTGGGAATGCTAACTAACAGCAGCTAATGATACCAAGTTCATGGAAAAAGATTATATGATTGCATGAAGATTCAATGGACTTACATAAATTACATATTAGGAAAATAAAGCTGATACAGGTTGCTCAATCAACAAAACATGCCAAAAATAACCCTCGGAGTGCAGACAAAGATTTGCTATACCAGTCAACACCACACCGTACCGGGCATACCATATTGTATTGGCACCAAACTAGTATATTGTACCATACCAACACTCGATACACCGAGTTATATCGTACCGAACTACATACTGACACTATAATAGAATGGTACCAGTATGAGATCCAGTTCTGAGATGCTGAACCTTGGTTCCAACTATATGGGTTGAATAGAAATTGAATGAATTTTATTGGCCTAACATAGACTAGATTATACTAGATTATAAAGTTATCTTCATATCCTTATAGCTAGATTGCTAAGCATAAGTCATAAACAAATTTATTTCTTTATAAAGAGAATATTTGGTTGGCCTTCATAAGTCACTCTAACATATGGAAAAATATATTTAATCAACTGATTATCCTGCAAACCTTGAGGCCAGTCAGTCAAAGCAGCCATGTGCAAAGGGCTAGTACATTTCCACATATAATAAATGTTCTTACAATTTAAAGCAAGATCAGAAACTCATAGATTAATTAATGATGTAAATTAAAAATGATTCTGGCATAACCTTGAGAGGTTTTGATAGTGAAACTGCAAAAAGGGCAGGAATCAAAGCAGCAAAAATGTCAACTACATGTAGTAGATTAGTTACGCACAGCTGTAGCAGAGGTTGTCAAAGATTTCAAACCAGCAGTGCATGCATGTGCCTCGGGCAATGTCGAAAAATCATTAGCTTGCAGTCTCTGAGTGACATCTGCATATAGCCATTTCAACCACTCACCCACAAATCTAAAAGCATAAGCTGAAGCCAGCAATGGGAAGAGCCTGCTTTGCTGGGTTTTGTAATCAATAACCTGAAATAAAGAAAGTCACGGTAGAAAACGCCAAGTATTTAGAAAGTTAATGCAGATTAGCAAACAACAACATTAAGTTCCATCTCTTAGTAGTTAAAATTGGTAAATGGAAAAAAATACCACTCAGCAACCAAAAAAGCTAACGACAATTAAATAGATTAGATCCAAATTTTCCTTTCTTGGCCTTATTGATTGCATCAGAGTTACTTGCACATTCATCTGATTCATCTTCTCCGTTATAACTTGTCTATTGAAAGATGAAGTAGTATTAACTACACAAATGTGTATTTATGCTTAAGTGCCTTGCATAACCTTGTACCTATTTACTTAAAGCAAACATTTACACTCATAAAGATTATTTCTGCTTATTCTAAATTAAAGTAACTCCAAGGCCATTCATTTAGATCAAGTTCTCATAAACCAGAGAGGATGAGCATGAACTAGTGCATTCAAGCTTATGTGCCAGGGCTTATTTTATAACCAAACCAGACATCTAGCTTTGTTAGCTTGTTTTAGTCTCTAGAGAGGCCCATGGCTTTGGAGGCAGGCTCTATTGTTTGCTTTCAGAACATGCTGTAAAGATGAATTGTCCTCACTCCTCAACATGCTATGTGCAGACAAGTGTGTAAATTTCAGAATAAAAGGAGAACTCAAATGAATTTCAGCTCACTTCTCCTGCTACCGCTTTCTCCTTTTTAGTCCACTTTTTATTATCTTTTGCTTCTATTAAGACCCAAGATATTTCTTCAGTATATATCCTGAACCATAACTAAACCTCCTTCCTCCCCCACCCCCTTCCCCACCTCTTCCTTTCCCTTTATGTTGCAAATCTTCCTCTTTTTGTTCTTCCTTTCTATAACCATTAGTTTACAAACATTATTTAGCAATTTAATATTCTTCTACATCAGATTTGATCAAGGTTTGTCATCTCAGTACCGGACCCCGTACTAGTACTATTCTATTACAATATTGGTACGTGGTACGATATGAGACGATGAGACATACTAAGAGTCGGTACGGTATGAGACTGCGTACCAGTTCGGTATTAGTACGGTATGATGAATCTTGGATTTGATAATAGATGTGAGCAAAACTTAATTGCATCTTGCAAGACTAGTAAGAAACCTCCCATCTATTTCTTAAATTAGATCTTCATATAATTCTCAATAAATTCAAACCAAGAGAAGTTAAATGTCTTCAGATCCTTCTATCTTTTCTCAGGAGGAAAAAACCAGTGACTAAAAATCTACCTAAAAATGAACCTCCATAGAATCATGACCTAGCAATCATGTCTCTAATTCATAGCCTACAATCCTTGAAGAGCCCTAGATCTCTTTTCAAAGCCTCCTGTGACCTGAGATACCATATGGTAGGTTCTAGATAGAAAAATCTTTTGCGAGAAACCAGTTCTTCCTTGTGTTAACTTACTTTCTTCTCTATCCTCAAAAGGCCAGCTGCAGCAATCAACTCACCATGTCATGACACGTTGGTGCCTTAACAAAGCAAGGGAACACAAATAATATAAAAACAACTAAAAGAAGTTTGATATACAGTGAATCTGAAATATTATTGGCAAAGAGCATCCTCAGGCTGCTAGCTTTAATTTTTGAGAGATAAAGGCCTTCCAAGTTTTCTTATAAGTAGTTACAACCATTTTCAGAAATGCCTGAAATCAATTCAATGGGCTCTATCCTTCAAGGTCAAGAAATTCACCTGTCCTAAGAAAAAGAAGGTATACTGAACATTTTACATCAATTTAAGTTCTGGTTTAATTCAACTTTAAGGAGCTAGTAATACTATAAATTTTGCTTTTATAAAATTTTGAAGCCTTCTGTAGCTCTAATGTAGGATTTATTTTTGAAGATCATGTAAGGGGTGTGACTGCAAATCCGAAAAAAATACTCCTCTCAACAAACCTTATGGGAAGTATAACTTTATTTACAATCAGTTACAATTTATTCAAAAGAGAAATTTGATTGGAGATGGTTTTTGTTTGAAATTCTGGACATGTTAAAAGATATAGTGGTCTGATGCAGTGATAGTTTGCACATTTCTTTATGATTCAGTAAGTTTGCCCTGATCTGATAATGATTGCAAAGGGATATAATATAAAGTAAAGAAAGGCATAAGACTCATTAGATAAATTGCAAATCAATGAGAACCAATGATAAAGGCATTTATGGTTACTCTGCAGTGCTTTTCCATATCAGTGCTTGGCCTAGAACATGCCTGAACCTACAAATCATTCCTTTACAATTAAGGGTTTTTAGGTATATCCATCATAATCAAAATGTAATTATAATAAACTCTGGTCCAACCTGTAAGTAAAAGGATGCTCCCTGCGATGCACAACTTCCGACACACAATACTTCTCTTCTAGGCATTCTTTTTTCTACTATTAACTTCTTTCTTTGGCATAGGTTATGAGGACTACGTAACTGAGTTCTTTACAATTTTACAATTTTGTAAGTCATGTCTCCTGAAAAGCAGGATTTGAGAATTGCTGCCAGAGCTTTCCAGCAGGAAGAGCCAATTATCTTCCATAATTCATTTGAAAATTTTCATTTTCAGTGAATTTAATGTGCTAGAAACTTCCCAAGAAACAAACAATCAGATTCTATGGGATGTCATAATTTCTCAGGTACGCAGCCAAATTCTAGTCAAAGCAAAATGAGTGTTTGAGACACAAAATTTTATCTAGAATATTTCAAGAGGAGAGGAGAGAAGCAATTCCTTTCCTAGGAAATATGAGAATAAAGAAGTGGACACATTCAAAAAGACAACTACCAAAAGTCAAATTAGATTCATATAACTACATCCATAAACTTCATTATAATATTAATAAAGCATTAACTTGTAGGTAAAATTCCAGGGAGTTAATACCTGAGTCTCAGGACCACCATCCTGTGAGCCAAACTGCCTGCGGACAGCACTATATCTTATGGCAATACAGACAGCTCGAGACAATGCTTTAGAAGCATCTGACACAATGGTCTGGCGGACATACACCATCGTCCCATAAACTAGCTGCCTTGGAACATCAGATACAATATACTTTCCCTCCCTTGTAACCTGTGAAACCCTGCAGCATTTGTTGAAAATTTAAACATTTAAATTTGAATAGCTATCCATGGCATTTGCAATTATAGAGCAGTGGACAGTTATAGTTCAGTAAAATACTTCAACAGAAGTAGAAAGGGAGAAGATCTGCATGAGGCTTTTCTTCGGCATCACAACATTATACAAATTACAATAATGCCAATGATCACCTTCTACAGGATAATACTTGCAAGATAGGTACAATACCACTGGTCAGTGCACTTCACACTTCACAGTATATATGCAGGTTGATGGAGCCCAAAAACAAAGAGGGCATCCTTAGGGATTTCTCTTGGATTTAGTTTTAGTTTTCAATATGTTGTATTTTTCTTCTCTATTTAACTTTTATGGGTCTTAATGAGTGTATGGCTGAGATCAAATGATCTCAAAGCCATACTAGATGATTAGATGAGCCAATGACATGGCATGACTTGATAATAAAAGTTGCATCAGCCATTAAGAGGTTAGTAGAAAAATAAATACCGTAGCAATTACTATTTAGGCCAAGCTACGCCGTCTCGGTACTAGTGCCACACTATCACGGTGTCAGTACGGTATGGAGCTGGTTGGGTGTACCGAGTGTCGGTACGGCCCCTACTATGTACCAGTACCAGTTTACGTCTCATACCGTCCAATTTGGTACAGTATGGCGTACCATAATCTTGTTCATATGGTAACCAACGTTATCAAGGGCATTTTAGTAAGTACAAAATTCAAGTTAGGATTTTCTTTCTTTCTTTAGATTTTTTTTTTTTTGGTACATCAGCGGCTCACACCTGACGAGTGTGAAGATGGCCAACAAAATCAGAAAACAAAATGCTGCGCAAAGGCGTAGGCACAACCTCGTGGTCTATCCAAAAAAAACCTCCTGAGTGATGAACTGCGAAGGAAGCAACCCAATCTGCAGCACCGTTCACCTCCCGATTTTCTTTCTTTAGATATGGGATGTAACCTAATCAGCTTTATGCAAAATATGAATAGATGCATGAAGTTTTTGGTTCTTTTTACTTATTGTGCTGCGGTTCCACAAAGGAGGTGTGAGGCCTCCAAACTCTAGATCCCTGAGTACTATTGTTTCCATTCCCTTTACCTTCCTCTTCTTTCATTTTTTTCTGAGATGTAACCCACCTTTCTTCTCATCATTTTGATCAAAGGTATGTTTTATTTTCCATGGGCCTTTTATGTTCTTTGCATCAGATTTTTCCCAGAAAATTCCAGCAAGCTCTTGATTTCAATTGTTTAATGGCAAAAATCCTTACATACCTAGCTTAAACCCTAGAATAGCAAACCCTAGGATGGATATTAGTCATCCTTTTACCTATTTTGTTTAAAAGCATGACCCTCCCTAGTTCAGTTTTATTGAAGACTCAGGTCTCAACCTGCAACCCAGCACCTTTAGGTTCATCCCTCTCCAAAACATTAATGGATCCCCTTTTGTACACTGTCCTACATCACAGCTTACAACAAATTCAGATGCAATAACATGTTTGAAATAGCAGCATAATGTGAGATTTTGTGATGTTGGAGCGCCTAGGATGCACATGATGCTGCACGGGCCATGGGTCCTAGCCGCATGGGACGCAGATCCCGACTACACAGGTCACAAGGCATAGCTAGATCTTGATGATTAGTTATTTTCTTGTCTCGGTTAGAAAAGTTGATATTAGTTAAATCTAGAGAGTTTTGATTTTTGTACATTTTCTTTTTGAGAACTTTTGATGCTATTAGAAAAGTTAGCAGTTAGGATTATTTGAGTTAAAATAGAACTTGGCATCCCGCATTGGAAAGTTAAAAAAAAAGAGTCCTTTTGTACTACTTATAAATACGCCCCCCCTCCACCACCACCCCCCCCCCCCGCCCCGCGGCTGAAGCTCCTCTTGTAATCATACTTGAGATACTTAAATTATTGATTAGTAGGAATTCTCTCATGAAAATTGTTCCTATCTTGTCTCTATTCTTTCTCTCCTCTCTTTTGGTGGATTTCTAGGATTTGCGAGTGAGCGTGTGAGAGCTGCAACCTGAGAGCGGCCAGCCAAGGTGTTGTTGAAACCCTTTGGATGAGAGTGTTCCGCCTCTACTCCTCTTCCAACTACTGGCTGCTCGTTCTAACACCTTATGTCATACGTGCCATAGTGGGATTGTGCCAACACACCCTTCCTCCTTCGAGTTTTCAGCCCAAGTTCAACACCTCCCCGGCATCATTCTGCATTTTCAATCCATGTAATCTTACTAAATAACTAATGGATACATAATGACAATTGATCCAAGATTTTGTTTGTATCTTTGGTAGCAGCCAAGCCTGGCTATTAGTGAAAAAGGTCAGTGCAGAAAAGAGCATAAGAATGTTGAAGCATAATACTATTGTGGTAGGAGCATGGCTTAGACCAAAAGATATGAGTAACAACTCAAATGGCATGCCTTGGTACTAAATGTTGTCTTCTCATTGCCTACTCATTATGGGAATTTAATGATTAGATGATAACTACTCTTTAAGTCAAGTCATCGTTATAACTAGTGAGATATATTACATGATGATAATGTTTCTACGGCTTCTTCAGTTTCCATTTATACAAATCAAACTTTCCATAACACCTATTATCGCTTTAGTCAGATCTCAGGCAGCAGAGGAGGCCAGATTTGCCAAGCAGCAATCTGTACTGAAATTATTCATAAAGACAAATGCCCATAGAGAAATGCCCCTCTTGCGCTCAGATTAGTCACACTTTTATATGGACACTTCTCCCACTTCTTTTTTTTTTGGTACATTCTTCTCCCACTTCTTCAAACACTAAGTTTACAACTCGATAAAAGAGTACATGCAGACAAGATTGAACAATCTATATTCCAAGTCAAACTTATAAAATCATGACTATATTATAACACCACAAAACATAAAACAAAAGGATATGGATATGTCAAAAGGCAAGAGAAGAAAAGCAAAGGCTGTACAAACCTCATCAACATTTGATTTCTTGGTATGCACACATGGTCAAATTGCAGAACACCATTATCCATTGTGTTGTATGCACCATTTCCAAATTTTGTTCCAATATCACCAATAGTAATCCCAGGAAGAGGTGAGTGATCATCCAAACTTCGTAACTGGACTATGAAACCTGGAAATAGACATTTTACTCAGACGGTGAATAAAAGAAAACAACTTGAACATTGTCTTACAAAAAAGATGTGAGAAAAATACCATGTACACCATAGTCCTTTCCTTCCGTAATCAAACGAGCATAAACAACTGCATGTGTAGAAACTTTTCCCAAACCACCAGGCCACCACTGCTCATGCAATGACGTATATGAGCATCAGAAGGTATAGCAAGAAAGTTCATTTCATGAGCAGCACAAAGTCATAAATGTGGACTAATATTAACATATCCTTTGCCACGAACCAAATATCAAACAAGCAGAGATAATTATGAAACAATACATCTTTTAGGTGCTATTGTAGTAGATAGAAAGGAAAAACACATAGAACTCCTAAAAAGATCAGTATAAGACAAAAATGGTCTGATTATTCACCTTGCTTGAAGTTAGAGTAGGACTATGAATGATAAATTCATCAGTTTTGGGATCAAATGTCGCAGTTGTTTCAAGGCCTTGGACATTCGAACCATGACCAAGTTCAGTCTGTGCATAGCAGCCAATTATTTGCATTTTATAGGCCAGTGGTAACCACTTCTTCTGCTGCTCATCAGTTCCTTGTCCTTTTATAGCTGGAACAAACATGCCCTGTAAAGAAATTCACAAAAATGCAAGTTAGCTATAAAAAGTATAGAGGATCAGCCATCAGGATATATATCCTTGCTTGTGAAAATCACAAAGATTTCTGTTTGCAAAAGCAATGGCAAATGTAAATGGATCAAAGGGTAACATATGAGTTCATGTCCAAGAAAACAAATTTAAGAAAATCCAATAGAATATAGAGGCATGTCAAACACCCTATAACAGCACGGCATTTCTCACTAGTTAAAATTGTAATCTATAAGTGAGGCCGTGGAGTTTTTCTTTTTATTTTCTCTTTAACTATTCTTAACAAAAGGTTCTATGTAAGAACCTAACCACCTAAGTACAGAAGGCTTGCGAGTCTTGAAGAACGTCAGAAGGTGGCAGCAAAATTGTAGGAGAATTAATATCTTATTCTCTTTCTCCTTCCATTTGTTTCTTGGATTTTCCTCCAATTGGGTGGAGGATTCACCTGCAATATTTCAAGGAAGCAACCTATAGAATAAAAATAGATCAGAGAATACATGCATCCATTCGGCCCAAATTATGATCTGATGAGATCTGCTATGGAGAAGACCACATGTTTAAATCAGATTACATAATAGTCCAGCAGCTCTAAAACCAGGAAAAAGAACAAAGACCAAGTAAAACTTAATGACCCCAACAAAAGAGATCTCAAGGATCATCAAATATGTTTAAACACATGGACAACCATGTCTGAGGACCTGTGCCGGGATTTTTTTAGCCTCAAATTGGTCATGAAGCAGGGAGATCTAGGGTATAAATAATGTGTCAAAGAATTCAAATAATATCTTTCTAGAGATCCTAGATCATTACAAATGGTATCAAAGCAAATCCGACCCATGACCTATGCGAACGAGGGGATACTGCAATCTAGACCCTTTTGGGCCTCGTAGCAGCTTGATCATGGTGTTTGTAATATGAGTTAGATACTTAGCTTGACAACGTCACCAAGGCTTAAATGTGAAAGTAAGTCAAGACCCATGGAGGTGTATATTTATTCCTATATTGGTTGTGCGCTGGTGAGATCTTGGATACTTATATAGCACCAAAAAACTTAAATAATACCTTCTAGCTAACCTTTTTTGTGAGGCCCTTGGTCATTACATCATATGACCAGCAAATATGGTTGAAAGTAAAACAACCTCGACAAAGAGAGTACAATCAAACATATCCAAAACTTTCTAAGAACAAACATCTAGGGAGAAATGGCTGCCAACAAGATAATACTTCAAAAGATTCCACAAACTTTTGTGTTTAACTTTACGATAACTAATAATCTCTATCCAATATAGATAGAGTCAACGTAGTGGATTAACATAAGTCATCTGACAGAGCCTAATACAATCTGCAACCAGTTCTTAACCAAACCAACCCTTTGAACTATTAGTAAAGTTCTGGCAGAAGTAAATTTAAGCAAGAGGGTTTGCCATGTAAGCCTGGAAAGTGGGTGCAAAATTGAGATGCACGCCTAATTGGTTGCAAAAGTCAAGCTCATGTGATCCAGAAGTAGCCTTCCAATATTTACCTACACTTGGATAGAAGAATCAAGAAATTGAATCTTCTAATCATACTTGATGGCATAGAAAAGCAAATGTTAGATTGATTATTATGCCATAAACAAGCATTTCTTTCTCATCCATAAAGCTCGTAATACATTGTTCGGTTATGACATTGTCACATGTGTCCCCGATTCAAGAAACATTACAAGAGCCACCATTGTTATGAGCCATCATAGACATCAAGAATACAAAAAGAGCTCCAGAGAGGATGTTCTGGTGCCTATGACTATAAAACAAAAAGAAGAAATAAACCAACAAACATTTTGCAAAACTTCAAAATAGTTTGTTTTAGTGGTATTCCACTTTCCTTACCATGTTGCACCCAAAGGGTTAAAAAAATATCACAAGAGCTCTCTTAATTTAAGAATATATAGACTAAGATTTTTCCTTACAGGAGGAAAAGGTGAGTTACTGAAAAGCACAAAAACAATAGAAAGTTAGATTCAATTTGTTGGAAAAAAGTAAAGTCATTCATTGTCATCTTGCTTTCTCAGAACTTATAGGTTCTCTAGGTCCATCACCATGACTTGAATTGTGATGCAATGACATCTCCAAATCATATCATGTACTTAAAGATGACAAATATCTCATAGACTCAAAGTTATCAGACAGAGTATAATAGCAAATTACAGTGTAAGGTGATTGTTCTTCAAAGCATATCAATTATCTAACAAAATATCCTGATAATAGCAGACTATTTTAAATGGCCATAGTAGCATCAACTTTCGCAAAATTAACCATTGTAAGAATATGTCTTAACTCTTAAGTCTTAGCTCTAATAGTATCAAAATTCAGTCATCTGTCAGGATATTTAGTCACTGTAAGTGTTTTGCAGTATAATCCACAATATACAGTTAACAAAGCATAGAGGTCCATACCCAATGCAGATCCACATAAGAAGGTTCATCCACAAAGACTCTTAACATTGATGCCTCTTCTTCTGTTACAACAAAGCATTGCAATTAAAAAAAGGGTTAAAAGTGTCCTCTAACAAAATACTTGACCGATACACTTGAGTTATGGAAATAAAAGGTTTTCAAACCACTGTTCCATAAACATAGAAGTTCTAAATGACACAAGAAAACATCACAGAAAAGTTACTTGGTGTAAATGTGTATACACAGAAATATAAGAAAACAATATAAAAATCCTCTTAAATTGCAGGAAAAAATATTAAAGCAACCCAAGCCTGCTAGTACATCCGTGAATTCACTAGAAGCTAGTTCCTCTCCATCAACAAGCGGGTCGTCAACTAGGCCTCTAATCTAAGTGAACGGTGTTGCCGATGTTTCTTCCGCGAAATGCTACGTCTGTCTTGCTTTTAGTTCTCATCCAGAAGTCAGATTTTGACAATCTTGTGTTGCCTTAGAAGAAATATAATTGGATTAGATGTGCAGATACAGGAACTGCCATTTTTGAAATGCTTTCGTGATAGTACTGAAGATGGTTGACCAAAGTCAAACACTATCTCATCCTTGAGCGACTAAAGAGTTTTATAGGCTTAAAGGGACTATTCGAATACATGTAATTGAAACAGTAAACATATGATATTATAGCCTAGTTACCTTGTATCATAAATAGTTACAACTACAAAAAATATCCAATAATCCAACTAAAGGCTATTATAATCTATAGTATATATTACTATTGTTCAAGAAGAAGATGGTGGCAATGATGATGAAGTAAAAGGAAACGAGAGGGGAAAAAGTAATGCACTACCATAAGAAAGCTTTATACTAAAATGATAACAGAATCATACTGAAAGTTTATGTAAGAAACTAAATTTTGTGTTTCAACTTTCAACCATATAAGTTTATACTCAGATAGTAAAAGAATAGATGTTACATGTATAAAAAGTTTTAGCAAAACAACTAATCAAATGGTTAAGCTGATTAAAACAACCACTTAATTTAAACTAGCACCACTTAAATGGTTAAGCACCAAACAACTATTTAAGCAGTCACTGTAAAATTTATGTGACTGTTTCAAAAGCCTTTGTCATCTGTCTGCAACATGTAGATGATTATCGACATAAATTTTCTAAACAAACCATAAGTGAGTTATGTTTTAAATGTAATTACATGTAATTACATATAATCAACTGTACCAGAAAATTAATTACAGAAAAGGGGAAGAAGGAAATGTTAGTGGAGGGTTCAAAGATCCGGTGGCACGAGTCATATTTTATATATCTCTGAAGAAAAATATTCTAAAAAAACTATCTGGTGGACATTTCCTAGAAGCAAGCTGAACTAAGATAAGCAAGATAAATAAGAAGCTCACAACCCACTAAACAGTTAATGAGAAGGTACCAGTTAATAATGATCTTAAACATAAAATCAAGCAAGCCAGGTAATGTAAATTTATTAAGCTGCTAATTCCATGCGGATGTAACATACTAAGAATGGTTTCCTATTTGAAAGGTCAAATGGCAATAAGTCTGCTGGTTTTGTATTAGTTGAAGTTCTATGCATTTTTTATTGATGTCATTTTTTTGTCGCTCACTAAATATCTTATTACTTGAGTGCAAAAGGTTTTATGGCTTTGAAATATCATCTTTGCAATCTTTGTTTTATTATTTTTTTCCCTCGGTACCCATTTTGCAATCACAAGCATACAAACATCTACTTTTTCATAGCAAAAAAATTCATTCAACCTTATTGTGTTGTTTTAGCATTGAACATTACTCGCCAAAAAAAATATCTGTAAGTGAACACAGTCTAATCCCCTTACTGCCAATTCAAATTCATCTTGATCAATGGATTAACTACAAGAGCAGGAATGAAGGACTTAAACATGGGACTTCAGATAATGAAAGGATAAAGAACAAGAAAAAAGTGCCCAATTTTTTGCACCTCAACGGACTTAAATAACATCTTTTATGAACTAATGGAACATCTACTGCAAAAAACAAAAAAAAAAGGAACGGTAATAGGCAATGATCAAACCATAAATCACAAATCTGTATCCCAATAACTGTATATATCAATAATATCCCATCAATCACCCATGGGAAGCTTCATAGAAGAGGAACATATGCAACAAGCTATACAGATGGCAATTTCAGAAACACATCTTAAGAATTTTTCAAAAATGTTCAATGCAAGTTCCTAACAATACCTTCAAAATGCTGAAACCAGTGAAAAAAAATATATATTTTTATATATACCAGTAAGATGGAGCTCGTTGATGCGCTTCCATGCATGGGCAGCTTTTCTCAGGGTGTTTTTAAACAACTCCTTCCGCGCAAGCATTGGTCTATTATCCTTGCGAAATACCTGAAGACCAAAAATAGTGCAATTTGAGCTAGATTTCACAAAAAACGGAGCCCTTTAATTCTAATTTACTTCAAAAAAAATAGACCAAAAACCTAAAAAATGTCATTTTGAAGCCCATCAAAAAGAAATAAAAATCAACTCTAAAAGCTCACACGAGTGTTTAAAGAAACATTAAAAGGAGCAAACTGAAGAATATAATTTGATTTTCTTTCTTCGTGTACACTACTATATAAAAACAATCACATCTACAACCTTTGATCTTTCGAACTAACACTAAGAAGATCACAAGCCCAAGCACCAAGATCAATCCCACATACCCAAGTCGAAATTTTATAGAGAATGCAAAAATCATTAACTTCTTCAGAAAATCAAAGAATCAATTTTATTTCAGCAAACAAAAAGGTGCATCTAAAATTTTCCAATTGAGATTCGAGAGAGAGAGAGAGAGATCACGGCATCAAATAAACAAAACCGAAGTGGGAAAAATCACAGTAAAAAAATAGCAAAAAGACAACGAGTTAAAAAAAAAAAAAAAAAAAAAAAAAAAAAAAAAACCGGTCAGAACATCATATCCGATGGGGACAGATCACTCTAAAAACTCAGGAAAACACTAGAAATCACCCCCCTCCGGCCCCCAAAAAAATAAAAAAAAAAAGAAAAGAAAAGAAAAAAGCCGATAAGGATGGGGGGACCAGACAGGATCGCTGGCAACGAGGCGGGCCATCCGATCGGCGACGTCGAGGGCGTGCTTGGAGCCGGCCCAGACGACCTTCATGGCGTCCCCATCGAACTGGGCCTTGCTCCTCTCATGCGCTAGGTGATCAACCTCCTCCATCGCCGCCAAAAGATTTCCCCTTCCAATCTCGTTTCAGCCAAAAAAAGAGGCCGACGCTCGAGTAAATCTCCCCATACCCTCTTCGATCACAATATATAGTACAACTCGAACCCCAAAGTGTTTGCAATTCTGAGAGGGTCGGAGGCCATATTACTATAATACCCTCCAAGTTCTTGTTTATAACATAAAAAGTCCATCTCAACATAACTTGGTCCACATTGTGAATTATCGAAACGTTGAGCCCAGACTATTTGATATGATCTATGTGATCAAAAATTATGGGAAGAATGATGTATATTTGATATGACTATCATCAAAGCAGAACTGTATGACTCCAGACTCGTCACAGCCGAAGGACTATATATGTTCGACATGACTGTTATCGCAACAAAGTTGCATGAAAGAGCATCACTTATACGAGATTAGTTCTAGATACAAACAGTATTTATTTTGAAGGGAACTCGGCTACGGTGATCGAATGGATTCAAAGCCAGCGCAAATATGATAACAAGCAACCACTATTTCGGGACATATACAGGTTTTCGAGAGCATATGGCTCTTTTTGGATCATTCATGTCTATTGAGAGACAAATAGTACTGTTGACTGGATTGTCTGCACAACATTCGAAAAGAATCTTTGGAGAATCACAAATCTGTTCGTTATTTCTCTGTCAGCTTCTTTTTTCTAACCTTATTGGTTGTACTCATGCATGATAAGTGTGAGTCGCCATTGTATAACAACAAAAAAAAAATGGTTTGTGTTGTATCGTGTTTACATATCTGGGGTTGCATTTTGGTTGATTGGTCTAATTAGAATTGGTTGGTAGGAAGTGGAACCATGTTTGCTCCCGGCCAACAATACAAATTGAATAAATTTGGATCAAGTTTGATCGACATTTAACTCTAATATTCATTTGGCCTATATTGGTTAAATACGATGCACTTATTCTAATCAGATCTCTCATGTTCAAACTAAAGTAGGGGTGGCCTAAAGCTCAAGGGAGCACGATTCTTGACAATTCACGAAATTATAATTTTTATTTTTGGCAAGTGCAATAAAGGTTATTATTTAATGAATTCAATCATGAAATTTGATTCTAGCCATCGTCTTTGGGCTATCCGTCGGTAAGCATATAAGAATTTTTAATTTAGCAAAGTCATTCAGTAGAGAAATATGATTTTAGTCATTGTCTCGATATATATTTGGTAAATGCCTTAAAAGCATCCAAGTTGACGATCTCATGTTTAATACATTAAGGGGATATGATTCTATTCATCATCCTAATTATTTGTTGGAATGCTTCTAGATTAGTGAATTCATTGATGGGATCTATTTGTTGGCAAATGTATTACATATTTCTCATTTAACAAATTCATTTATGAACTAGGGAAACTGATTTTGGTCATCATATTAATCAATTTGTTGATGTGTATATTAAAAATTTTCATTCTAATGAATCCATTCTTAGGGGGATTATGATTCTACTGACCATATGTTTTTCTCTATTTCTCATCTATGCAGATTCTTCTAGACATATCCAAATGTGCAGTTTCTTGTAGACATACCCAATTATTTGGACTCCTTTATATATATATTTTTTAAAAAATCTTTATCCATCTATAATCCACATTACCAAAACTTTTCAAAATTCTAAATATATATATATATATATTTAATCCATGTATGTTATCACTTTTATTCTCTCTAGATCAATTTATTTCACAGCGTGCAAATGCACGAACGCGATGCTAGTTCGATTTTGAAAAGAAAAAGACTTGAGATATTATTGTTCCTAATCTTTTCTTTGAATATTTCTGGCATAATGTAGTTTCATCTCACAAATTGATTAGGTTATATATATATGGTCATTTGATTATCTAACTTTGCAACATATCTTGCCTTTCCAAAGAGAAACAAAAAAGTTACAACCTATTTTTGATCCCAAAAGAAAAAGAACTAATTTGGCCACATATTACAAAAGGTTTTAAAAATTATATTGCATTACTAAGTTATGTGTCTAGATATATCTAGACTCATCAGTTATGCACAAGCTAGCTGCCAAGGCCATGTGGTCAGGGCCGGCCCGAGCCCTAGGCGACTGAGGCGGTCGCCTAAGGCCTCGGGCCAATGGAAGGCCTCCGGGAGCAGAAGCTGGCTACGAGTCTTCCCCCTTGATGGAAGGGAGGTGGAGGGTTTCCTGGCCTGCAGAGGGGCAACTGGGGAAGTTGGGGACGGTAGTTTTGTTTTGGGTGGAGAGAGAGAGAGAGAGGAGGGATTTGGTTGGCTTGATACACGCCTGAAGCCACTCTTATCTTTCATCCCTTCTCTTTTTTGGTTTTGGTCTTGGTTTTCCTTCCCTCACAAGTCATTACTCCTGATCCAGTTGGGCCATCAGGAAGAAAGATAGGGGGATTGGAGATGGACTTTTTGGAGGGTGGAGATTCTTTTAATTTTCTCCTCTCGGTTTCTTCTCCCCTCTTGGGTGGTAGAGAGAGAAAAGGAGGGAGGGGGTTGAATGGCTGCTGTGCCGTGATGTTGCAGTTGCAGCTTCGGTGCTCACTTGAAGGGGGAGATGGTCCTTAGCAAAAGAAAAGGAGGGTAGAGAAAGAGAAGGAGGGAGGGGGGGTTGAATGGCTGCTGTGCCGTGATGTTGCAGTGGCTGCTTGGGTACTCACTTGAAGGGGAGATGGTGGGATGGGACTTTTACTAATTAGATAGAGTGAATTTTTCATAATGACCCTACTTTCTCTTACAGAGAGGTTCCTTTCTGGACAAATTCTTTGACCGTGAAGCGCCATGGGATGACCTTTTCCTATTCTGCTCTTGCTTCACAGGATAAACAGTATTGCCAAGAACAGTTTTATGGGCCTTTTTGTCTACCTTTATTAGATTCATGCATCTTTGTTGAAATAGTGTACTTGACAGCAATCTATTTCCATAACATTTTTTTAGGTATTTTATATTTATTAAAAAAAATTATTATTTAAAAAAAAGAGGCCTCATTTATTGAATTCGCCTTAGGCCCCCAGATATATTGGGCCGCCCCTGCATGTGGTTTCATGAATGACCTATCTAATTAAACTAATTTTAATAGCTTTCAGGAACATCAGAACCTCTCTTTTCTGCCCGAACTAGTATCAAGGTTTGTTGTTTCATGAGTGATTCAGAAGGAATCCTCAATGGAATGGGTCTATACTTGTCGTCATGGCAAATGTGGCAGCCTCCCTCCCGGCCACGGAACTAGAAAAAGGTCGCTTTTTTTTTTCTGGTAAAAGGGAGAGTAAGTTCAAACCTAAATATAAACAATAAGCTCTAATATAATTAGATCTGCAGTATAAAGGGATCCATGTATTGCTTTTGCAATTGGGCAAGCTCCCGCATGAATCATTCGACCTTGATGGTCGCTTAAAACAAATTCCACAGCTGTTGTATTTTTTTTGATTGAGGCAACAATATTCAATGATTCCTTTACCCTAAAAAATTAGCCGAAAAATATTATTTAGATTTTTTGGTCCTATATAAATAGCCAAGTTTATGCAGTACAAAGTGGATACGAAACTAAATACATGCTCACATTTTATATTTTAAGATAATTAATTGGTATGAGTCCCCAAGTATAATCACCTGCATAGATATGCATATATGTATTTATTTCTGTGCATCAATGATTTTGGTTTTGTATGGAATATGACAGTTGCTCGTTGCATGATTATGTATCGAGGAAGTATGTTTTTTATGTATACATTTGCATCATAATTGCCGATTTGGTTTTCATGGCATTCAGTATTCATATGCATTAAATTTTTGCAAGGAATATGATAATGAATTATATTTAATTGACAAGCATGAAATGAATTTATATGATTGGACAGTTGACGAAAGACTAGCCATGTTGTTGATGCCCCATCATTGGCAAAAAATGCGACATTGTTAATGTCCCACCATAGGCTAGAAATATGTTAATATTGATGTTTCATCATAGGCTAAAAATATAGTACTGTTGATGCTTCTTCATAGGTCGAAAATATGATATTGTTGATACCCCATCATTAGTTGAAAATTTGGTACTATTGTTGCACCATCATGAGCTAAAATGTGGTTAGTTAGGATTTGAAAGTTAAGTGTTATCAGATTCAAAACAAGCTAAATAGAAAAAAGATAATTTGTTTGAAATTATTGTTGCACAAAAATCCTATATGATGCTATGTGATATGTTGAGTAGTGAGATTATATATTATGCTAGATTATTATAATTATATCAGAGTGGACCTGGTCTATAGCTAATATAGACTAAGAAATACTGCAGCATAGGTTTATTTAATCTATCACGGACTGACTGTAGTATTTGTGATTGGATTTATATTTCTTATAAATGAATTTGAACCTTTAGCATGATAAGAATACTGGAGTTCATATGGAAGGAGCATGTAAAAACCCGTACAGATGTATATTTAGTCCCATGATTGGAAGCAAAAGAGGGGAAAATCTACAATTGAAAGTGTAAATACCGGGCCAAATGGACCGACCTGGATTATGGTCTGCGGTCCATTTAAAAACCCAAACCTGCAACCATGATCGCCCGCTGTTGAGGCGGTTACAACCGCCTAACAGCCACGTTCGCCACCCCTCTTCTCTTACGGCCGAAGGCTATTAAAGCCCATGGATCCCTCGCAAAGGAGCTCTATCAGTCTCTCATTTCTTCTCACTCTCTTCTTTTCTGCTACAAGGAACGGAAGAGGGATCTGAGCTGCCGGAGGGAACATCACAGAGTTGTCCCGGAGCTAGGTAAGTCCCTGACTTCTTCTTCCCTTGTATTATGCAAGTAGATCTAGTTTAATCATGGAACAACAAAACAGAGAGACAACGAAATAAAAGAGATCAAAAGAAGAAAAGGAAGGAATAAGATGCAGTGGAGGAAGGGGGGAGATCTCACTCGTGATCTGACATTGGCCAAATATCTTTCTCCTTCATCTGATCATGGCTTTTACCACTGCAATCAAAACCCTAGGTCTAAAATCCTAAAATGCAAACATACCATGGAAGGGTCCTCGGCTCATGCAAATCCGGTTCCCATGGGTGGAACCGGTTTGATCTCAGCCGGAGGAGATCGGAGAGGAAGGAGAAGAAGAGGATCTCTATCCTCCGGCCGTGGACGTCGCCGTTCGGGGCACTGCGAGCGTCGTCGGGTCGACCACAGGCATCGGCCGCGAGGCCATCCGTGCGCCATGCGGACGCCGCTAGCTTGGCCGCAGACCGGCGTGCACCACCGGCTTCTCCTTGTCCATGGGGAAGGGAAACCCCCCTTCACTAGAGAGGGATAAGAAATGGAAGACGAAGAGGAAGGGAGGTCGGCCGCTACAGGCTGAGTCGCGAGCAGCGGTGGCCGGCCGCCGGCACCGTCGACCTCGGACCCGGCTCCTCTCGAGCGCCCCTCCCGAGCTCGCCTCCTGGTTTCATGGGAGAAGAGGAGAAGAGGAAGAGGAGCTCGGGAAGGGAAGAAGAAAGAAGGAGAAGAGAAGAAGAAAAGAAGAAGAAAGGGGGAAAAGAAGGTTCGGGAAGGGAGGAGAGGAAAGAAAAGAAAAAGAAGAAAGAAAAGAAAAAGAAAAGAAAAGAAAAAGAAGGAAAAGAAAAGAAGAAAATAAAATAAAATAAAATAAAAATGCTGTGGGCCGCAATGGGCTTAATTCCGGGATGGGCTTCAAATAGATTTGGATTTAGAAGCCTGAAGCCGGGCTGGGTTCTGGTCCGAGCCCAATAATTTTTAACCCAGAATTAACTGAACCAGTATACAATTGACCCAAGTCTGAACCATTAATTGGGTCAGATCTGAACCAGTATGCAATTGACTTAGACTTGAACCAGTAATTGGGTCAGATCTGAGCCAGAATGCAAATGGGCCCAGACCTGAACCAGAGGGCAATTTGGTCTAAACCAGAAGTGGAATTGGCTCAGACCTGAACCAAAAGCTGAATCAGACCTGAGCCAGAAATTAAATCAAACCCGAACTAGGAAGTAAATTAGACCGGAACCAGAAATTGAATTGGGCCATGGGCCTGAACCATAAATTAAATTGGGCTATGGACCCGAAAATGAAATTGAGTCCTATGGATGGGTTGTAAATGACTTTAAGATTATAAATAAATAGAAATTAAATATGTAAGTGACATGTAATTTAATGATCTTGCTAGGTATTGGAGAATTGGCATTTGATGGGCAAATTAAGGTAAGTAACTTGTCTTAATCTTATTATGGATCATGTATCACGTTTTATAAGATGAAAAAGTATTATTTATGCAATTGGAATTATGTATAAGAATTGTGGAAAAAGTACCTAATATAATCTTATATTTTATCAAATACTTGTGATTACTTGATTATGAAATTGTATATGATTATTTATGTCTTCACAAAATTAAGATCAAGCATGTGTTAGCAAATGATTACATGATTTTGGATACATAGCATCCATCATTATTATTATTATTATATTATGTACACATGATTATGATGTTATAGAAAGATGCATAGAAAAAAATAAAGTTTTTAGCATGATCATGAATTTTATTCAGCATGATGCCATTATTCACTTTCCAATGTATCGATGAGAAAAGATTTATGAAAAGCATGATATGTTTTAAAGAACTCTCAGATTGCTATGTACGACCCCCGCCAGTGGGTAACAGTAACTAGGCATACGACCCCAGCCAGTGGGTAAAAATAACTCGGCTTTACGACCCCCGCCAGTGGGTAATAGTAACTGGAAGATAGACCCTGCAGTGGTAAAGGCCTTGCCGTGGGAATAAGAGCGGCCATAGCTACACTACCATCTGAGAGTATGAATTTCAAAGTATAGAATAATGGCAAAAGTTTTATGATGCATAATCATATTTATGAAGTTGCATGAATAGACATGCATAGTTTTATGACTGGTTGGATTATTTGAAATGTTTACTTTATTACAAGCACAGATTTCAAAGCATGAATAATAACAGCACATATTTTAAAGCATGATTAATGATGAGTACGGATTTCAAAGCAAGAATAATGATAAGTACGGATTTCAAAGCAGTGATTAAAGACAAAAGGTTTACATCTGGTTTGATTATAGAAAATGCTTTCTTTATTACAATCGTTAGTTTCTTAAAATAATGCATTAGTATGAAAAATATTATGCTTGATCTGATAAGATTATGCATTTTTACTTACTGAGCTTTATAGCTCATATCTATTTATTTATGTTCTTACAGATGAATAGGAGATGCTAGGAACAAGGAGCGTGACATGCTTCAGGGTTATGGGAAAAAGAAAATGAAACATTAAATGTTGCTATTTTTAGATGCTTTGTAATCAATCTTTTATTGATGAAATAGTTGATAACATTTAAGAATATAATTGTTCATAATTGATTTGAAGTTTTGAAGTGGCTGCGTGTTATTGCGGGTAAAGGTTTGCAATAGCACGGCCGTGTCATGATCCGAATTCGGGGCGTGACATTAAGTGGTATCAGAGCAATAATTTTAACCATGATTAAAAACTTTAAGACTAATCATGGGAATGGGTAGTTAAGTTAGCTTTTACATAATTGGAATAACAATAATAATATTAAAAAAATAATAATAATAAGAAGAAAAAAAAATAAAATATTAATTTTGGGTTATATTGTCTTAGGTGACAATGAGCATCAAAAAGAAGAAATATAGGGCTAATACCAGCCATATTAGGGACGTCATTGTGATAGAAAAACTATTAAAGCTTAGTTTTAGATCATTGTGAATTGTGATTGGAAAACTGTGAGAGTTTAGATTAAGATCACATAGGCTTGTGACAAAATTAGAATCAAAAAAATAAGTTTAAGATCACTAGGGTTTGCAACAGAAATATATCATAGCTTAAGGTTATGATCACTTAGGACATGACAAAAGTAGTAAATTACATTCAGTGCTTAAGTGAAAGATCACTAAGCATTGTAAGTACCGAGTTTGGTATTCGATGAGTACGGAAGTACTGGATAAGATGTTTTTGATCATGATGAGAGATGTTTGACCTAAGATTAGTATAGGATTAACCATGGTATAGTGGTTATACCACATTCGAATGTTGGTTAAACGACTCGATAGTTTAAAATTGTTATAAATTTGGATGTGATTATTAGAGTGTGATTTATATATGGATTGGTCATAGAATTGGAATGAGTCAAGAAGGATTTTATTTTATATAGTATTATAAAGGATTGTTCTTCAAGGTTAAATCCGTATGTGGATTAAAATTGGTATTGGCACACTTGGATATTGCAAATAGTTGTATTCTATTGGTGGATTAAATTCTTAAGTGCATATTGAGTGGGAAATTCTAGCTATTCGAATTTCCATGTTGGATTGGGCTATTAGATCTTTCTCATAATTATTGGATACTATTTGATGTGTTAGTTTAACCTCAAGTTTAAGTTTATGATTTGACAAGGGATCTTTGTTATTGAGTGGAGACTTTGATTTTGGAGATACTTATTGAAATTGAAATGCTTGCTAACTGGGCTCGTAGCCAAAGTGTGGATCAGTTATGTTGGGAGTCCTCTCAGTGGATATTTCAGGTTATGATTAATTGGATTTTGACCAAAATTTAGTGAAAGAGAATTGATCATGGAATATTATCATGCAATGTAATTATTTGTTTATTAGTCAATTTGGAACTTCATTTTGATATGGGGGTATGTTGTAATATTACTCCTAGCTTGAAGTTAATCATTTTTGTGGCAAGTTAGGATCTCTTTATAAGAATTGTTTAAGATTTAAGCTATGAAAGATTTTTATGCTACCTAATTAAAATACTCTTCGAGGTTTGAACATGTTTGGGGAGTATGAATGCAACTCTTATGTTGAAGAAAAATATATTGTGAGTTATTGCAAATAGGTCTATTTTGTTATTTAAGAATTGATTTTATTGTATTCATCTTGGTGGAATTACTAATAATTTTAATTATCGCCTTTGGATCCAAATAATAGATCTTATTCATGTTTATCGGGGACTGTATGATGTATATGGAATTTCAATTCAAAGTTTAGAATTATAAGTTAATCTAGGGTCTTTTGACAATATTGTTGAGGTTATTGTGGAAACCTAAATTGGCATTAAGAATTTAAATTTTAGAGACTTAGATGGTTAAGATGGAAGATCTTTGAGGTTTGACTCATTTGTGTTGAATTAAAGTCTTGAAATTTAGTGGAGCATCAAAAAAAAAAAAATAAAAATAAAAAAAAAAAATTATGGTTATAAGAGTTTGATTTGGAATCGTCCAGTTGAATTGATAAGAGAATTAAGATTCAATACATTTTGGGAATTACAGTAACAAGTCCATATGATGATTTTGAATGGAACAATTGACTTGAGAGTTAATCTGGATTAGATGTATTCAAGAATCAAATATTCTTTCTTTTAGGCTTTACTTGGAAAATTGAAAAAAAAAAAAAAAGGATCTCTTTAGTTCATAATACAAGTCGTATTTTGATCAAAAGTTATTGAAGAATCCAAGAATTTTAGTGTAGCTGAAACATGGTAGAATGTTGGATAAAAGACTAAGTAACTTTATTTGTTTAAGAATTAAGTTATGTAAAATTTCGAGGACGAAATTTCTTTTAAGAAGGGAAGAATGTAAATACCGGGCCAAATGGACCGACCTGGATTATGGTCTGCGGTCCATTTAAAAACCCAAACCTGCAACCATGATCGCCCGCTGTTGAGGCGGTTACAACCGCCTAACAGCCACGTTCGCCACCCCTCTTCTCTTACGGCCGAAGGCTATTAAAGCCCATGGATCCCTCGCAAAGGAGCTCTATCAGTCTCTCATTTCTTCTCACTCTCCTCTTTTCTGCTACAAGGAACGGAAGAGGGATCTGAGCTGCCGGAGGGAACATCACAGAGTTGTCCCGGAGCTAGGTAAGTCCCTGACTTCTTCTTCCCTTGTATTATGCAAGTAGATCTAGTTTAATCATGGAACAACAAAACAGAGAGACAACGAAATAAAAGAGATCAAAAGAAGAAAAGGAAGGAATAAGATGCAGTGGAGGAAGGGGGGAGATCTCACTTGTGATCTGACATTGGCCAAATATCTTTCTCCTTCATCTGATCATGGCTTTTACCACTGCAATCAAAACCCTAGGTCTAAAATCCTAAAATGCAAACATACCATGGAAGGGTCCTCGGCTCATGCAAATCCGGTTCCCATGGGTGGAACCGGTTTGATCTCAGCCGGAGGAGATCGGAGAGGAAGGAGAAGAAGAGGATCTCTATCCTCCGGCCGTGGACGTCGCCGTTCGGGGCACTGCGAGCGTCGTCGGGTCGACCACAGGCATCGGCCGCGAGGCCAGCCGTGCGCCATGCGGACGCCGCTAGCTTGGCCGCAGACCGGCGTGCACCACCGGCTTCTCCTTGTCCATGGGGAAGGGAAACCCCCCTTCACTAGAGAGGGATAAGAAATGGAAGACGAAGAGGAAGGGAGGTCGGCCGCTACAGGCTGAGTCGCGAGCAGCGGTGGCCGGCCGCCGGCACCGTCGACCTCGGACCCGGCTCCTCTCGAGCGCCCCTCCCGAGCTCGCCTCCTAGTTTCATGGGAGAAGAGGAGAAGAGGAAGAGGAGCTCGGGAAGGGAAGAAGAAAGAAGGAGAAGAGAAGAAGAAAAGAAGAAGAAAGGGGGAAAAGAAGGTTCGGGAAGGGAGGAGAGGAAAGAAAAGAAAAGAAAAGAAAAGAAAAAGAAGGAAAAGAAAAGAAGAAAATAAAATAAAATAAAATAAAAATGCTGTGGGCCGCAATGGGCTTAATTCCGGGATGGGCTTCAAATAGATTTGGATTTAGAAGCCTGAAGCCGGGCTGGGTTCTGGTCCGAGCCCAATAATTTTTAACCCAGAATTAACTGAACCAGTATACAATTGACCCAAGTCTGAACCATTAATTGGGTCAGATCTGAACCAGTATGCAATTGACTTAGACTTGAACCAGTAATTGGGTCAGATCTGAGCCAGAATACAAATGGGCCCAGACCTGAACCAGAGGGCAATTTGGTCTAAACCAGAAGTGGAATTGGCTCAGACCTGAACCAAAAGCTGAATCAGACCTGAGCCAGAAATTAAATCAAACCCGAACTAGGAAGTAAATTAGACCGGAACCAGAAATTGAATTGGGCCATGGGCCTGAACCATAAATTAAATTGGGCTATGGACCCGAAAATGAAATTGAGTCCTATGGATGGGTTGTAAATGACTTTAAGATTATAAATAAATAGAAATTAAATATGTAAGTGACATGTAATTTAATGATCTTGCTAGGTATTGGAGAATTGGCATTTGATGGGCAAATTAAGGTAAGTAACTTGTCTTAATCTTATTATGGATCATGTATCACGTTTTATAAGATGAAAAAGTATTATTTATGCAATTGGAATTATGTATAAGAATTGTGGAAAAAGTACCTAATATAATCTTATATTTTATCAAATACTTGTGATTACTTGATTATGAAATTGTATATGATTATTTATGTCTTCACAAAATTAAGATCAAGCATGTGTTAGCAAATGATTACATGATTTTGGATACATAGCATCTATCATTATTATTATTATTATATTATGTACACATGATTATGATGTTATAGAAAGATGCATAGAAAAAAATAAAGTTTTTAGCATGATCATGAATTTTATTCAGCATGATGCCATTATTCACTTTCCAATGTATCGATGAGAAAAGATTTATGAAAAGCATGATATGTTTTAAAGAACTCTCAGATTGCTATGTACGACCCCCGCCAGTGGGTAACAGTAACTAGGCATACGACCCCAGCCAGTGGGTAAAAATAACTCGGCTTTACGACCCCCGCCAGTGGGTAATAGTAACTGGAAGATAGACCCTGCAGTGGTAAAGGCCTTGCCGTGGGAATAAGAGCGGCCATAGCTACACTACCATCTGAGAGTATGAATTTCAAAGTATAGAATAATGGCAAAAGTTTTATGATGCATAATCATATTTATGAAGTTGCATGAATGGACATGCATAGTTTTATGACTGGTTGGATTATTTGAAATGTTTACTTTATTACAAGCACAGATTTCAAAGCATGAATAATAACAGCACATATTTTAAAGCATGATTAATGATGAGTACGGATTTCAAAGCAAGAATAATGATAAGTACGGATTTCAAAGCAGTGATTAAAGACAAAAGGTTTACATCTGGTTTGATTATAGAAAATGCTTTCTTTATTACAATCGTTAGTTTCTTAAAATAATGCATTAGTATGAAAAATATTATGCTTGATCTGATAAGATTATGCATTTTTACTTACTGAGCTTTATAGCTCATATCTATTTATTTATGTTCTTACAGATGAATAGGAGATGCTAGGAACAAAGAGCGTGACATGCTTCAGGGTTATGGGGAAAAGAAAATGAAACATTAAATGTTGCTATTTTTAGATGCTTTGTAATCAATCTTTTATTGATGAAATAGTTGATAACATTTAAGAATATAATTGTTCATAATTGATTTGAAGTTTTGAAGTGGCTGCGTGTTATTGCGGGTAAAGGTTTGCAATAGCACGGCCGTGTCATGATCCGAATTCGGGGCGTGACATTAAGTGGTATCAGAGCAATAATTTTAACCATGATTAAAAACTTTAAGACTAATCATGGGAATGGGTAGTTAAGTTAGCTTTTACATAATTGGAATAACAATAATAATATTAAAAAAATAATAATAATAAGAAGAAAAAAAAATAAAATATTAATTTTGGGTTATATTGTCTTAGGTGACAATGAGCATCAAAAAGAAGAAATATAGGGCTAATACCAGCCATATTAGGGACGTCATTGTGATAGAAAAACTATTAAAGCTTAGTTTTAGATCATTGTGAATTGTGATTGGAAAACTGTGAGAGTTTAGATTAAGATCACATAGGCTTGTGACAAAATTAGAATCAAAAAAATAAGTTTAAGATCACTAGGGTTTGCAACAGAAATATATCATAGCTTAAGGTTATGATCACTTAGGACATGACAAAAGTAGTAAATTACATTCAGTGCTTAAGTGAAAGATCACTAAGCATTGTAAGTACCGAGTTTGGTATTCGATGAGTACGGAAGTACTGGATAAGATGTTTTTGATCATGATGAGAGATGTTTGACCTAAGATTAGTATAGGATTAACCATAGTATAGTGGTTATACCACATTCGAATGTTGGTTAAACGACTCGATAGTTTAAAATTGTTATAAATTTGGATGTGATTATTAGAGTGTGATTTATATATGGATTGGTCATAGAATTGGAATGAGTCAAGAAGGATTTTATTTTATATAGTATTATAAAGGATTGTTCTTCAAGGTTAAATCCGTATGTGGATTAAAATTGGTATTGGCACACTTGGATATTGCAAATAGTTGTATTCTATTGGTGGATTAAATTCTTAAGTGCATATTGAGTGGGAAATTCTAGCTATTCGAATTTCCATGTTGGATTGGGCTATTAGATCTTTCTCATAATTATTGGATACTATTTGATGTGTTAGTTTAACCTCAAGTTTAAGTTTATGATTTGACAAGGGATCTTTGTTATTGAGTGGAGACTTTGATTTTGGAGATACTTATTGAAATTGAAATGCTTGCTAACTGGGCTCGTAGCCAAAGTGTGGATCAGTTATGTTGGGAGTCCTCTCAGTGGATATTTCAGGTTATGATTAATTGGATTTTGACCAAAATTTAGTGAAAGAGAATTGATCATGGAATATTATCATGCAATGTAATTATTTGTTTATTAGTCAATTTGGAACTTCATTTTGATATGGGGGTATGTTGTAATATTACTCCTAGCTTGAAGTTAATCATTTTTGTGGCAAGTTAGGATCTCTTTATAAGAATTGTTTAAGATTTAAGCTATGAAAGATTTTTATGCTACCTAATTAAAATACTCTTCGAGGTTTGAACATGTTTGGGGAGTATGAATGCAACTCTTATGTTGAAGAAAAATATATTGTGAGTTATTGCAAATAGGTCTATTTTGTTATTTAAGAATTGATTTTATTGTATTCATCTTGGTGGAATTACTAATAATTTTAATTATCGCCTTTGGATCCAAATAATAGATCTTATTCATGTTTATCGGGGACTGTATGATGTATATGGAATTTCAATTCAAAGTTTAGAATTATAAGTTAATCTAGGGTCTTTTGACAATATTGTTGAGGTTATTGTGGAAACCTAAATTGGCATTAAGAATTTAAATTTTAGAGACTTAGATGGTTAAGATGGAAGATCTTTGAGGTTTGACTCATTTGTGTTGAATTAAAGTCTTGAAATTTAGTGGAGCATCAAAAAAAAAAAAATAAAAATAAAAAAAAAAAATTATGGTTATAAGAGTTTGATTTGGAATCGTCCAGTTGAATTGATAAGAGAATTAAGATTCAATACATTTTGGGAATTACAGTAACAAGTCCATATGATGATTTTGAATGGAACAATTGACTTGAGAGTTAATCTGGATTAGATGTATTCAAGAATCAAATATTCTTTCTTTTAGGCTTTACTTGGAAAATTGAAAAAAAAAAAAAAAGGATCTCTTTAGTTCATAATACAAGTCGTATTTTGATCAAAAGTTATTGAAGAATCCAAGAATTTTAGTGTAGCTGAAACATGGTAGAATGTTGGATAAAAGACTAAGTAACTTTATTTGTTTAAGAATTAAGTTATGTAAAATTTCGAGGACGAAATTTCTTTTAAGAAGGGAAGAATGTAAATACCGGGCCAAATGGACCGACCTGGATTATGGTCTGCGGTCCATTTAAAAACCCAAACCTGCAACCATGATCGCCCGCTGTTGAGGCGGTTACAACCGCCTAACAGCCACGTTCGCCACCCCTCTTCTCTTACGGCCGAAGGCTATTAAAGCCCATGGATCCCTCGCAAAGGAGCTCTATCAGTCTCTCATTTCTTCTCACTCTCCTCTTTTCTGCTACAAGGAACGGAAGAGGGATCTGAGCTGCCGGAGGGAACATCACAGAGTTGTCCCGGAGCTAGGTAAGTCCCTGACTTCTTCTTCCCTTGTATTATGCAAGTAGATCTAGTTTAATCATGGAACAACAAAACAGAGAGACAACGAAATAAAAGAGATCAAAAGAAGAAAAGGAAGGAATAAGATGCAGTGGAGGAAGGGGGGAGATCTCACTTGTGATCTGACATTGGCCAAATATCTTTCTCCTTCATCTGATCATGGCTTTTACCACTGCAATCAAAACCCTAGGTCTAAAATCCTAAAATGCAAACATACCATGGAAGGGTCCTCGGCTCATGCAAATCCGGTTCCCATGGGTGGAACCGGTTTGATCTCAGCCGGAGGAGATCGGAGAGGAAGGAGAAGAAGAGGATCTCTATCCTCCGGCCGTGGACGTCGCCGTTCGGGGCACTGCGAGCGTCGTCGGGTCGACCACAGGCATCGGCCGCGAGGCCAGCCGTGCGCCATGCGGACGCCGCTAGCTTGGCCGCAGACCGGCGTGCACCACCGGCTTCTCCTTGTCCATGGGGAAGGGAAACCCCCCTTCACTAGAGAGGGATAAGAAATGGAAGACGAAGAGGAAGGGAGGTCGGCCGCTACAGGCTGAGTCGCGAGCAGCGGTGGCCGGCCGCCGGCACCGTCGACCTCGGACCCGGCTCCTCTCGAGCGCCCCTCCCGAGCTCGCCTCCTAGTTTCATGGGAGAAGAGGAGAAGAGGAAGAGGAGCTCGGGAAGGGAAGAAGAAAGAAGGAGAAGAGAAGAAGAAAAGAAGAAGAAAGGGGGAAAAGAAGGTTCGGGAAGGGAGGAGAGGAAAGAAAAGAAAAGAAAAGAAAAGAAAAAGAAGGAAAAGAAAAGAAGAAAATAAAATAAAATAAAATAAAAATGCTGTGGGCCGCAATGGGCTTAATTCCGGGATGGGCTTCAAATAGATTTGGATTTAGAAGCCTGAAGCCGGGCTGGGTTCTGGTCCGAGCCCAATAATTTTTAACCCAGAATTAACTGAACCAGTATACAATTGACCCAAGTCTGAACCATTAATTGGGTCAGATCTGAACCAGTATGCAATTGACTTAGACTTGAACCAGTAATTGGGTCAGATCTGAGCCAGAATACAAATGGGCCCAGACCTGAACCAGAGGGCAATTTGGTCTAAACCAGAAGTGGAATTGGCTCAGACCTGAACCAAAAGCTGAATCAGACCTGAGCCAGAAATTAAATCAAACCCGAACTAGGAAGTAAATTAGACCGGAACCAGAAATTGAATTGGGCCATGGGCCTGAACCATAAATTAAATTGGGCTATGGACCCGAAAATGAAATTGAGTCCTATGGATGGGTTGTAAATGACTTTAAGATTATAAATAAATAGAAATTAAATATGTAAGTGACATGTAATTTAATGATCTTGCTAGGTATTGGAGAATTGGCATTTGATGGGCAAATTAAGGTAAGTAACTTGTCTTAATCTTATTATGGATCATGTATCACGTTTTATAAGATGAAAAAGTATTATTTATGCAATTGGAATTATGTATAAGAATTGTGGAAAAAGTACCTAATATAATCTTATATTTTATCAAATACTTGTGATTACTTGATTATGAAATTGTATATGATTATTTATGTCTTCACAAAATTAAGATCAAGCATGTGTTAGCAAATGATTACATGATTTTGGATACATAGCATCTATCATTATTATTATTATTATATTATGTACACATGATTATGATGTTATAGAAAGATGCATAGAAAAAAATAAAGTTTTTAGCATGATCATGAATTTTATTCAGCATGATGCCATTATTCACTTTCCAATGTATCGATGAGAAAAGATTTATGAAAAGCATGATATGTTTTAAAGAACTCTCAGATTGCTATGTACGACCCCCGCCAGTGGGTAACAGTAACTAGGCATACGACCCCAGCCAGTGGGTAAAAATAACTCGGCTTTACGACCCCCGCCAGTGGGTAATAGTAACTGGAAGATAGACCCTGCAGTGGTAAAGGCCTTGCCGTGGGAATAAGAGCGGCCATAGCTACACTACCATCTGAGAGTATGAATTTCAAAGTATAGAATAATGGCAAAAGTTTTATGATGCATAATCATATTTATGAAGTTGCATGAATGGACATGCATAGTTTTATGACTGGTTGGATTATTTGAAATGTTTACTTTATTACAAGCACAGATTTCAAAGCATGAATAATAACAGCACATATTTTAAAGCATGATTAATGATGAGTACGGATTTCAAAGCAAGAATAATGATAAGTACGGATTTCAAAGCAGTGATTAAAGACAAAAGGTTTACATCTGGTTTGATTATAGAAAATGCTTTCTTTATTACAATCGTTAGTTTCTTAAAATAATGCATTAGTATGAAAAATATTATGCTTGATCTGATAAGATTATGCATTTTTACTTACTGAGCTTTATAGCTCATATCTATTTATTTATGTTCTTACAGATGAATAGGAGATGCTAGGAACAAAGAGCGTGACATGCTTCAGGGTTATGGGGAAAAGAAAATGAAACATTAAATGTTGCTATTTTTAGATGCTTTGTAATCAATCTTTTATTGATGAAATAGTTGATAACATTTAAGAATATAATTGTTCATAATTGATTTGAAGTTTTGAAGTGGCTGCGTGTTATTGCGGGTAAAGGTTTGCAATAGCACGGCCGTGTCATGATCCGAATTCGGGGCGTGACATTAAGTGGTATCAGAGCAATAATTTTAACCATGATTAAAAACTTTAAGACTAATCATGGGAATGGGTAGTTAAGTTAGCTTTTACATAATTGGAATAACAATAATAATATTAAAAAAATAATAATAATAAGAAGAAAAAAAAATAAAATATTAATTTTGGGTTATATTGTCTTAGGTGACAATGAGCATCAAAAAGAAGAAATATAGGGCTAATACCAGCCATATTAGGGACGTCATTGTGATAGAAAAACTATTAAAGCTTAGTTTTAGATCATTGTGAATTGTGATTGGAAAACTGTGAGAGTTTAGATTAAGATCACATAGGCTTGTGACAAAATTAGAATCAAAAAAATAAGTTTAAGATCACTAGGGTTTGCAACAGAAATATATCATAGCTTAAGGTTATGATCACTTAGGACATGACAAAAGTAGTAAATTACATTCAGTGCTTAAGTGAAAGATCACTAAGCATTGTAAGTACCGAGTTTGGTATTCGATGAGTACGGAAGTACTGGATAAGATGTTTTTGATCATGATGAGAGATGTTTGACCTAAGATTAGTATAGGATTAACCATGGTATAGTGGTTATACCACATTCGAATGTTGGTTAAACGACTCGATAGTTTAAAATTGTTATAAATTTGGATGTGATTATTAGAGTGTGATTTATATATGGATTGGTCATAGAATTGGAATGAGTCAAGAAGGATTTTATTTTATATAGTATTATAAAGGATTGTTCTTCAAGGTTAAATCCGTATGTGGATTAAAATTGGTATTGGCACACTTGGATATTGCAAATAGTTGTATTCTATTGGTGGATTAAATTCTTAAGTGCATATTGAGTGGGAAATTCTAGCTATTCGAATTTCCATGTTGGATTGGGCTATTAGATCTTTCTCATAATTATTGGATACTATTTGATGTGTTAGTTTAACCTCAAGTTTAAGTTTATGATTTGACAAGGGATCTTTGTTATTGAGTGGAGACTTTGATTTTGGAGATACTTATTGAAATTGAAATGCTTGCTAACTGGGCTCGTAGCCAAAGTGTGGATCAGTTATGTTGGGAGTCCTCTCAGTGGATATTTCAGGTTATGATTAATTGGATTTTGACCAAAATTTAGTGAAAGAGAATTGATCATGGAATATTATCATGCAATGTAATTATTTGTTTATTAGTCAATTTGGAACTTCATTTTGATATGGGGGTATGTTGTAATATTACTCCTAGCTTGAAGTTAATCATTTTTGTGGCAAGTTAGGATCTCTTTATAAGAATTGTTTAAGATTTAAGCTATGAAAGATTTTTATGCTACCTAATTAAAATACTCTTCGAGGTTTGAACATGTTTGGGGAGTATGAATGCAACTCTTATGTTGAAGAAAAATATATTGTGAGTTATTGCAAATAGGTCTATTTTGTTATTTAAGAATTGATTTTATTGTATTCATCTTGGTGGAATTACTAATAATTTTAATTATCGCCTTTGGATCCAAATAATAGATCTTATTCATGTTTATCGGGGACTGTATGATGTATATGGAATTTCAATTCAAAGTTTAGAATTATAAGTTAATCTAGGGTCTTTTGACAATATTGTTGAGGTTATTGTGGAAACCTAAATTGGCATTAAGAATTTAAATTTTAGAGACTTAGATGGTTAAGATGGAAGATCTTTGAGGTTTGACTCATTTGTGTTGAATTAAAGTCTTGAAATTTAGTGGAGCATCAAAAAAAAAAAAAAAAAAATTAAAAAAAAAAATTATGGTTATAAGAGTTTGATTTGGAATCGTCCAGTTGAATTGATAAGAGAATTAAGATTCAATACATTTTGGGAATTACAGTAACAAGTCCATATGATGATTTTGAATGGAACAATTGACTTGAGAGTTAATCTGGATTAGATGTATTCAAGAATCAAATATTCTTTCTTTTAGGCTTTACTTGGAAAATTGAAAAAAAAAAAAAAGAGGATCTCTTTAGTTCATAATACAAGTCGTATTTTGATCAAAAGTTATTGAAGAATCCAAGAATTTTAGTGTAGCTGAAACATGGTAGAATGTTGGATAAAAGACTAAGTAACTTTATTTGTTTAAGAATTAAGTTATGTAAAATTTCGAGGACGAAATTTCTTTTAAGAAGGGAAGAATGTAAATACCGGGCCAAATGGACCGACCTGGATTATGGTCTGCGGTCCATTTAAAAACCCAAACCTGCAACCATGATCGCCCGCTGTTGAGGCGGTTACAACCGCCTAACAGCCACGTTCGCCACCCCTCTTCTCTTACGGCCGAAGGCTATTAAAGCCCATGGATCCCTCGCAAAGGAGCTCTATCAGTCTCTCATTTCTTCTCACTCTCCTCTTTTCTGCTACAAGGAACGGAAGAGGGATCTGAGCTGCCGGAGGGAACATCACAGAGTTGTCCCGGAGCTAGGTAAGTCCCTGACTTCTTCTTCCCTTGTATTATGCAAGTAGATCTAGTTTAATCATGGAACAACAAAACAGAGAGACAACGAAATAAAAGAGATCAAAAGAAGAAAAGGAAGGAATAAGATGCAGTGGAGGAAGGGGGGAGATCTCACTTGTGATCTGACATTGGCCAAATATCTTTCTCCTTCATCTGATCATGGCTTTTACCACTGCAATCAAAACCCTAGGTCTAAAATCCTAAAATGCAAACATACCATGGAAGGGTCCTCGGCTCATGCAAATCCGGTTCCCATGGGTGGAACCGGTTTGATCTCAGCCGGAGGAGATCGGAGAGGAAGGAGAAGAAGAGGATCTCTATCCTCCGGCCGTGGACGTCGCCGTTCGGGGCACTGCGAGCGTCGTCGGGTCGACCACAGGCATCGGCCGCGAGGCCAGCCGTGCGCCATGCGGACGCCGCTAGCTTGGCCGCAGACCGGCGTGCACCACCGGCTTCTCCTTGTCCATGGGGAAGGGAAACCCCCCTTCACTAGAGAGGGATAAGAAATGGAAGACGAAGAGGAAGGGAGGTCGGCCGCTACAGGCTGAGTCGCGAGCAGCGGTGGCCGGCCGCCGGCACCGTCGACCTCGGACCCGGCTCCTCTCGAGCGCCCCTCCCGAGCTCGCCTCCTAGTTTCATGGGAGAAGAGGAGAAGAGGAAGAGGAGCTCGGGAAGGGAAGAAGAAAGAAGGAGAAGAGAAGAAGAAAAGAAGAAGAAAGGGGGAAAAGAAGGTTCGGGAAGGGAGGAGAGGAAAGAAAAGAAAAGAAAAGAAAAGAAAAAGAAGGAAAAGAAAAGAAGAAAATAAAATAAAATAAAATAAAAATGCTGTGGGCCGCAATGGGCTTAATTCCGGGATGGGCTTCAAATAGATTTGGATTTAGAAGCCTGAAGCCGGGCTGGGTTCTGGTCCGAGCCCAATAATTTTTAACCCAGAATTAACTGAACCAATATACAATTGACCCAAGTCTGAACCATTAATTGGGTCAGATCTGAACCAGTATGCAATTGACTTAGACTTGAACCAGTAATTGGGTCAGATCTGAGCCAGAATACAAATGGGCCCAGACCTGAACCAGAGGGCAATTTGGTCTAAACCAGAAGTGGAATTGGCTCAGACCTGAACCAAAAGCTGAATCAGACCTGAGCCAGAAATTAAATCAAACCCGAACTAGGAAGTAAATTAGACCGGAACCAGAAATTGAATTGGGCCATGGGCCTGAACCATAAATTAAATTGGGCTATGGACCCGAAAATGAAATTGAGTCCTATGGATGGGTTGTAAATGACTTTAAGATTATAAATAAATAGAAATTAAATATGTAAGTGACATGTAATTTAATGATCTTGCTAGGTATTGGAGAATTGGCATTTGATGGGCAAATTAAGGTAAGTAACTTGTCTTAATCTTATTATGGATCATGTATCACGTTTTATAAGATGAAAAAGTATTATTTATGCAATTGGAATTATGTATAAGAATTGTGGAAAAAGTACCTAATATAATCTTATATTTTATCAAATACTTGTGATTACTTGATTATGAAATTGTATATGATTATTTATGTCTTCACAAAATTAAGATCAAGCATGTGTTAGCAAATGATTACATGATTTTGGATACATAGCATCCATCATTATTATTATTATTATATTATGTACACATGATTATGATGTTATAGAAAGATGCATAGAAAAAAATAAAGTTTTTAGCATGATCATGAATTTTATTCAGCATGATGCCATTATTCACTTTCCAATGTATCGATGAGAAAAGATTTATGAAAAGCATGATATGTTTTAAAGAACTCTCAGATTGCTATGTACGACCCCCGCCAGTGGGTAACAGTAACTAGGCATACGACCCCAGCCAGTGGGTAAAAATAACTCGGCTTTACGACCCCCGCCAGTGGGTAATAGTAACTGGAAGATAGACCCTGCAGTGGTAAAGGCCTTGCCGTGGGAATAAGAGCGGCCATAGCTACACTACCATCTGAGAGTATGAATTTCAAAGTATAGAATAATGGCAAAAGTTTTATGATGCATAATCATATTTATGAAGTTGCATGAATGGACATGCATAGTTTTATGACTGGTTGGATTATTTGAAATGTTTACTTTATTACAAGCACAGATTTCAAAGCATGAATAATAACAGCACATATTTTAAAGCATGATTAATGATGAGTACGGATTTCAAAGCAAGAATAATGATAAGTACGGATTTCAAAGCAGTGATTAAAGACAAAAGGTTTACATCTGGTTTGATTATAGAAAATGCTTTCTTTATTACAATCGTTAGTTTCTTAAAATAATGCATTAGTATGAAAAATATTATGCTTGATCTGATAAGATTATGCATTGTTACTTACTGAGCTTTATAGCTCATATCCATTTATTTATGTTCTTACAGATGAATAGGAGATGCTAGGAACAAGGAGCGTGACATGCTTCAGGGTTATGGGGAAAAGAAAATGAAACATTAAATGTTGCTATTTTTAGATGCTTTGTAATCAATCTTTTATTGATGAAATAGTTGATAACATTTAAGAATATAATTGTTCATAATTGATTTGAAGTTTTGAAGTGGCTGTGTGTTATTGCGGGTAAAGGTTTGCAATAGCACGGCCGTGTCATGATCCGAATTCGGGGCGTGACAGAAAGGACAAGGAGTCACTTTGATGCTTCAAACGGACCACCTTACACGTATTTGCCGAAAAATAATCGGTAGCTAGACAGCCTGGACTTCAGTTAGAATTGGCAAAAAGAATGGAAGATTTGGAATTTGAGATTTTTTTTTCAATTATCTTGTGGGATCTATTTGTGAAAAGGCCGAATAGTTTCGGAAGAATCCCGAAGGTGCTATAATTCATAGGACATAAAAGTGCCATTCAAATAAGTTGGATCTCAGCATAAAATTTCTGCATTAACATGTGCAAGAAGAAGTCCAACGAGCATTTGTTAAAGGAGTAGCATTGGCATAGAAATGTAGAAGGTTCCATACAGAAAAAAAAAAAAAAAATAGAATTTTATGTAGGTTGAAGCCTATTTACCCAACCCATGTCAACCCAACCAATCAACAATATATACGCCAAGACCTCATCTAAAAAAAAAAAAAATAGTTGGAAAATATTATTTAAGTTCCATAATTTCATATAAATATTCAAGATTTTTTCTATGAATAACCCATAGGACTAAACACATGCCTGTGCTGGTACTTACAACTACAGTGACTCTGCATCAAGTCCCTACTAATTAACTTCTGCAAGTTGATGAGGTGACTAAGTTTGAAAAATGAGAGACGTCTTCCCATGGCTTTCAGGACTACACACAGAAACGTATTTGCGAAGCCTGACTACCTAGTAACGCTCGGTCCTCTGACCAAATGACAACGTCTACTTAAGTTCTACTTCTGCTGCTGCCTATAAAATTTTATATCACATTCATTCAGTAATTGCTCTCCCCTTCACGAACCCAAAGCACTTCTTGGAGTTGGCAAAGTCTGGAACACGATTAGAAGCATCAATGGGCCTGCAGCTCCGTCATAGTTTTATGAACTCCATGCCATGCATGACTGTGCTGATATCTTGGAGGAAGCTGCTGCTTGGATTCTGTTCTCTGCCTCAAGAGCTGGCTTCTCCAGCAGATGACCGAGACTGCTTTGTTCATGGCTTGAATGGATGGAATGATGCTCCATCTCTTAGATGCTTCTTATGCTGAATCCATCGCAGCGGTTACTGGGTTGCATCTGTTTTGTCTTCTTGCAGGTATTTCAGCTTCTTCTTCGTCCCCCCCTTTTTTTAATTGCTGGGACCTTAATTTGATTGCTGTCCCTGCTCTTTTGCTAGCTTCTCTCTTTACTGGTGGATGATGGTCCATCCTTTTCAGCACTGTTTTCTTCACCAGCGCTATTCGATCTCCTTATTGTCTCTGTGATCAGATCTTTCTCTCTGTAAATTCCTCTTTCTCCTTGTATTGAAACTCTGTTCATACTATTCTATCAATAAGCTTGGTGGCTTTGGAGGAATTACCTCATAATTAAGCCTCCATTTTCATCAAAAAAAAAAAAGTTTAGAAATAAAAAATGAGCTACGATTGTTTCTGAGTTCAGATTATTTTACTTTCTTAAGAAGAAGAGGAAAAGATAAATATATCAATCAGAATTAAGAGACGCTAACTGATAGATAGAAGTAGAGCTGTCTGGTAAACTTCTGTCGAGAGTGTGATGGTCATGCCTGCTGACTGTGAGAGCAGCCAAATTTAGTCTGTACCCTTGCTTGTTCTGCAGCGCTTCAGGGACTATGAATTCACATCCATTATAAGATTCAGCAGTTATACAGACACATCCAAGCAAAACTCCACAGACATGTTTGGTTACTTTTAGAGTGGCTTATATTTGGTTGAGCATATATTTTTTTGAAAAAGTACTGTAAAATATCTGTTATGCCCTTAACGAAGGAAAAAATCTTATCCTATTCTATCTAAAAGCTTAAGAGTATTTTTGAGGAAAAAAATTATCTTAATTCCTAGTTGATGGAAATTGAATTTTTCCATATCCCACGTGGATTTTTTTTAATAAAATATGGGCATCTTAATTTTTATGAAAAATGTCTTTGAAAATTTCAACCAAATATGGGGCATCTCTCCATTTTTCCATTGACCCAGCTTCTCTTCGCCTTTTTCTGCGAACCAACCAAACGGATCTAAAATGTGCATGAGATTTATTTGGTGCTTGTCTGCAAAATGCCAAGCACCACAAAACCCAGCCCCACCATGTGGATTCAGCTACCATCGTGATTCATACGCGCCATGATTCACGTGTGAATCTGAATCATGAGGCATGGCATGATTTACAAGGAGATGTCTGATCTTATAGATGTCCTCTTTCTGGAGCTCCGATGCTCGTTTATTTGGAAAACCTGAAAACCATATTATGTCACTGAAAAATAAGCCCCGTATAGGATTGTAGGCAGTAAAAAAAGAACTTCTCAAATCGTACGAAAAAATGGATCTTGGCAGGAAAAGGTCATTGCTGCACTTTTCCATGATGTTCGAGAAAATATGCAACAGATAATTTGGGACGGTGGTAGTATGGTCACAAAACACCAAAAATTTCATAGGAAGGAAATATCGAGTTTTTTTACAACTGTAACAACTCTATCCTATATAAATTTCCAAGATCTATCCAATCTATAGTTAATATGAGACTAAATACACACTTATAATAATGTCCAGTAGTTGCGAACGTGAACATCGGAAAGTTTTTACAAATATCAAAAAAATATGAAAGATTTCATAATTAAGCACTGGTGCAGGCTTAACTTGGGCTCTGGTATATTCAGTTGAAGCCTAAAAGTCTTGAATAAAAATATAAGTATGAAGCTCGTAGAACTAGAGAAATTATATCCAGCACGTGTGTGCACCACATATGCGGTGCACCATAGGAACAAATCGCAACGAGATGAGTATGACAGCAATCCGAGATGAGCGCACGATGAAATAGTGCCATCGAAATTGAGATGCATGCATGATTGGTGTGGTGCACCACCCATATGGCATAGGGTACAATTTTTGGTAGGACTAGGCCACAGCTATGGCTCGGGCCCATCAGAGGCTGCCTGTGCTTTATGAAGATGAACGCCGTAGTCCATTATACGTGCCCAATCGGAGTAGCTGGGACCATTTCCCATTTTTCTCCACTTCAGAACAAGATTAAAATTATAGCAAACGCCAAGTTCCATCTAGCTTCTAAAATGAAGTTGACAGGAAAGAAAAAGTTTTGGCAATATCTTCGATCCCATGGCCCACATGGTAAAGCTCGATTGCATAAATAAGTAGAAAACAAGGGAATCGAGCTTAGAAGGGGTCAAGCTTGGCTGCTCCTCCTTATCCTACAAAGCATACAGCACTAGAAAGGAGACCATAGCACCCAACACCAAACACTCGCCTCCACCTTCCCCATCTTGTCTCAGGCTAAGCCATGGCAGTCGCAGCTCCGGCGAAGAGCGAAGCAGCCCACTACAATGGAAGGATGACATCTTTTGTCATCTTCTCTTGTATCATGGCTGCCATGGGAGGACTAATCTTTGGCTATGATATTGGAAGTGCTGGTCATCTCTCTTGCTTGAAAACAAAGAAGAAAAAACCATTTTGCTTGGTTACACTACAGCAGCACTCTCATACTTGTATCTAATTCCTTTCGCAGGCGGGGTGACTTCCATGGATTCATTCTTAAAGAAGTTCTTCCCAGAAGTGTATAGAAGGATGAAAGAGGACACCCACATCAGCAACTACTGCAAGTTTGACAGCCAGCTGCTGACATCTTTCACTTCATCGCTCTATGTTGCTGGGCTCATCGCAACCTTCTTCGCCTCGTCGGTCACACGCGCATTCGGCCGAAGGCCGTCCATGTTGCTCGGCGGGGCTGCCTTCTTGGCCGGCGCAGCGCTCGGCGGGGCCGCCGTGAACGTGTCCATGGTCATCTTGGGCAGGGTCTTGTTAGGTGTAGGCGTGGGGTTTGCCAACCAGGTACGACTATATAATTTTTTCAAAAAAAATTAAATTATTCCTTTTCAAAATTAAAAATTTAGACGTGAAAAGCGATGTATGGATGTTTGTGAGGCTAGATTCTTCTCTTTTGATTAAAAATATTAGTATAACATACTGTTACCAATCATAGATGCTAATGGATCCATCACATACTCCGTTGGAAAGGTCTACAAGAGTGTGATGGCTGCCACGATAGGTTCATGAGTCCACGTCGTTGCTTGTTTTAGTCTGCAATGATGTGTATGTGGACTTCGGAGTCACATGCACTGTAGGATTGATAATTGTCCACCGCCACCCGATGAGTTGACCAGAGAACGTAGCAGATATTTTTCTTTAGATGAGCGCTTTGTTATGATCCCATACTCATTAATAAAAGAGATGCTACATGAGTTTATTATCATGAGCTAGTCCTCCTCTCAATAGCTCAAACTTTTATACTACAAGCCGGCAACAAGTGGTTTCGTAGCCAAACCTAGTTATGTAGTTCTCCACCGAGGGATACCAGGGTTAAGTAGGACCCGGGCCATAGGTAAATCCTTCTGTCTTGCTCTATATGGCAGCTTGTTAGGTCAAGCAAGTCGGCCACTTACTCTTTGCGAATTTCTAATGTAGCAGTACTGTGATGAATTGGAAAATTGTTTGGAGGAAGTGGAGAAATCACTAGGGCAGGAGAAGCCCATGGAAATCACCTTCTGAATCTACAGTGTTTCCGCAAACCCGGTTGTTAGTGTGATGATGCCTACGGGGTTCGGTCGTTAATTTGGGGCCAAAATGCCAGCTTTGTGTTTGGAAATTCATGGAATTTAGGATATACCTCACTGGTCCTCTTAACATTTCTTAATTAAATTTATAATTGCTTGTGTAAGAGCATGGATAGTCTTGCTTGTGCCCATTTCAGATTTAAAAGCAAAAGCATTCAGAGGAGAAAAAAGAAATCTCATTCTCTAATTCCCTTATTTTTACTAATTAACATTGGCCATCATCCGCAGGCCATAGAACTAGATGATAACAATACTGATACAGGGGATCAAACTGATTCTCCAAATTATAGAGAATTTGGACGACTTCTTACTTACCAAGTTGACGAAGATTTGAAGGATCAAACTGATTTGGACCCTGTATCAGTGTTATTATGACGACAGACAGGAAAAATGCATTTCATTCTTTGACAATTCCATTTCCATATTCCACACATAATTAGCTTCTTTGTATCCAGTCAGTTCCCCTGTACCTCTCAGAAATGGCACCACCCCAATACCGAGGAGCATTCAGCAATGGCTTCCAATTCAGCCTCGGCGTTGGGGCTCTCTCTGCGAACCTCATCAACTATGGCACTGAGAAGATCAAGGCCGGGTGGGGTTGGAGAGTCTCATTAGCCTTAGCAGCAGTTCCAGCTTCATTGCTGACTCTTGGTGCACTCTTTCTTCCAGAGACTCCTAACAGCCTCATCCAACGAGGAAATGATCTCAAAAAAACTAGAGAATTGCTTGAAAAGATTCGCGGAACCGTCGACGTTGACAAAGAGCTGCATGATCTGATCGCAGCCAGCAGCGCTGCCAAGGCTGTCAACCACCCGTTTCGAAGAATTATTCGACCAAAGTATCGCCCTCAGCTCGTAATGGCGATCACAATTCCATTCTTCCAACAAGTCACAGGAATCAATGTAATAGCCTTCTACGCTCCAGTCTTGCTTCGGACTATTGGGCTTGGAGAAAGTGCTGCTCTAATGTCAGCAGTTGTGACAGGAGTGGTCGGCACTGGTTCTACCTTTATATCGATGATCATGGTCGATAAATTAGGCAGGAGGGCTCTGTTCATAATTGGAGGTGTCCAAATGTTTGTCTCACAAATAATTATTGGAGTAATAATTGCGACGCAGCTCGGTGATCATGGAGGGGTGAGCAAAGGGTACGCATACATCGTATTGGTCTTGATAGGTGTTTATGTTGCAGGTTTTGGATGGTCTTGGGGGCCATTGGGGTGGCTGGTTCCAAGTGAGATCTTTCCATTAGAGATACGGTCGGCCGGGCAGAGCATTACAGTGGCAGTGAGCTTTGTATTCACCTTCATTGTTGCCCAGGCATTTCTAGCCATGCTTTGCCATCTCAAGTCTGGAATCTTTTTCTTCTTTGGAGGGTGGCTTGTGCTCATGACTCTCTTCATTTATCTGTTATTACCAGAGACCAAGAATGTACCTATCGAACAAATGGTTGGAGTGTGGAGGGAGCACTGGTTCTGGAAGAGGATTGTTGGTAATGAAGAGGAAAACAAGATGGATGATTCAAGACATCCATGATTGGTTCTAATATGAGAGGATTTAAAATGATTCTTCTAGTCCTATTTGTAATAATTCTGTATGCTAGTTTCAACACAATGGAGGATCAGGAATTATGGTTAATATTACAAAAAAAGCATTGCATGCACGGTATGGGAATACTGTCAGTTGAAAGTATCATATAGGTGAAAACTATTTGATTCAAGGCTATATAGCTATTTGCTAATACGTACCATGGGAATCGGCCCGTATGGGCCACCCTGGACGAAAGTCGGCAATACCCACCGAATTCAATTCGAAAATTCAAAAATAAAAAAGAAAAAAATGGAATCGAAACAGAGGAACTGCATTCTCCTGCCCGATCCGCCGACTGTTGAGAGAATAAACCGTGGAGTCTGGCCGGTGACGACTCCGTGAGTTGTTCAAATGGCCGCCGGCTATTGGGTCATGCACAACAGCCGCCAAGATTGCAAGCGGGTGCAATGACCGCAAGCTAACCCCATCCAAAACTCTCTATAAATCCCTCCTTCCTCTCCGTTCAATTCACCACCAAGCTCTCTCCTCCCTCTCTTTTCTTCTTCTTTGGTGGCCGCCACAGCACTTCAGCCGAGCGCCGCTGCCAAACTCCCTTCCTTCTCTCTTTAGTGCCCCGAGCGCCCTGTTTTCTTTTTTTCTCTACCATGGGCATCGCTCCACAGATCTCGCTGAAAATCCACCACCATCAGTCGAGAGTCGTCGCCTGTGCCACTGCCGGTGAGCTTCCTTTCTCCTCCTCTATTTTCTTCCCAAACCAAGCCTATTCCTCTATTTTTGGGCCAAGCCGAGAGCATTTCCTCAGCTTCTCCTCCCTTTTTGCCAGCCGCCACAGCCCTCATTGAGATGGAGGAATTGAATCTTTTTAGTGAAGTTGACTACCTAATATTACCATCAATCTTGTGCTAGTGCTGTAGGTTTTGAGTTCATGATCGTAACTAAAATTGTCAATCAATGAATACATTGTCTAGTGGGATCCTTCTCGTTGATATCGCTTTGGTGCTGCAACTAAGTACAGGGGAAAATGTTATGAGCTTTTATTGGTGTATTTAAAATATGGGCAGGATAAAATTGTAATAGGAAGGGTTAAGTTCTCCCTATCCTATGGAATAATTCTATTCTATCACTTCGGCAGAATAAAATTATCCAAATGATCCGAATTTTCCGTGGTCTTGTTTTGGCAGGATAATCCCTCATTTGGCGGCTTCTCCACTTCAAACATAAAACCTCATTCTATCTGGCTTGACCTGCCTCCAGGTCTAGGTTCAACTACTATTCCTAGCTCATCCCAAGTTGGTGGCGTGGGTTGGGATCAGACCTGAGGCCACGCATCTGAGAAAGCGAACCGGAGGGGACCGCGTTAGGCTGGTCCCTTTCTAAATGCCCAAAGTCTTATAAGTCTGCTACCTTCTTGGATTATGCCAATAAAGCCATCCCCACATCATTCATGGCCAAGTCTGCCTAAAACTTTCTTCTGCATCACAATCTTTACCAACTGAAACCATGGCGTTAAGGTTGAGTTCTAAGAGCAAAACATGCCACTACAGTGGCAGAGTCACACCCCTTGTGATCCTCTCTTGCATGGTTGCAGCGACAGGAGGAATTCTCTTCGGCTACGACCTCGGGATCTCAGGTGTTTGTTTTCCTCTGAAGTTCTGTTCTTCTTCGTTAGAGTTTTTTTTTTTCTTTTTTCCCCTTCTTAATTATAATCTCCTACTAAAACTTTCAATCCCAATATCCCACAGCTTAATTACCTATCATTTGTCACTCTCGTAGGGTTCTTTCTAATTCTTCTAAGATGGTCCTACAGCTTGTAGATATTCGATTTCTGTTCTATAACTGAAGCAAAGCAGCTCGCGCAGCTGAACTCCAATATCTCTCCTTCCTTCTTCTTTCTTTTTTTTTTTTTGTTTTTTTATTCGTTTTCCTATATTCATGCGTTCATGTATTTGTTCTTTTCATTGGATGGAATTGCCTTATCTTCTTTTTTTTTTAAAAATAATAATAATAGTATTATTTGTGTGAAAATTTGCCCTTTGGCTCAAAACTTGTGTGAAAATTTTATGAAATAGCAAAAAAATTTCTAGGTGGGGTGACTTCGATGGAGCCTTTTTTAGAGAAGTTCTTTCCAAAGGTGCATGCCAAGATGAGAGGGGACTCACGTAATAGCAATTACTGCATGTTCGACAGCCAGCTCCTAACGGCATTCACATCATCGCTATATATTGCGGGCCTCTTTGCATCATTGTGTGCTTCATGGGTCACACATGGATTTGGCCGCAGGAGATCCATGCTTCTCGGCGGGGCCTCTTTCTTGGCTGGAGCTGCCGTCGGCGGCCTCGCACTTAACATTTACATGCTCATCATAGGCCGGATCCTGCTCGGAATCGGCATCGGTTTCACTAATCAGGTTAGATTTATAGGTTGCTAGGAACATTGATATCTGACCATGAAATCCGCTCTCTTCTAATTCTACTTCAATCTCACAACCATCTATAAAGTGCCTAATATATAAAAAGTTATATCCTACACTATGTGCACCACGTCACTCTTGCACCCTAAAATTAGCCTGAGTCCCGTGATAAGGCGAGAGGGCAACAATCCAAGACGAGCCGCATGGAGCCCACAAGAATGAAAATTCTGATTGGTGTGGTGTACAGATGATATGGTGCACATAGTGTAGGATATAATTTTTTCTGGGTGTCAGTATATTTTAGCCCGGCCGGAATCCATTTGTGTGACTGCTAAGGACTGGTGATCCCAAGAGATACTCTTCAAACCAGCCACATCTCATGGACCTTGGAGTACGCAATCCTTTCATCAATCATTGCAGGAGTGTTGATTTATCACCATAAGGTCACACTCAAAATTGACTAAAGATATTTTTGCAACAATGAGACTTGGCCACCAAACGCACACATGATGCATAAATGCTACCTATCACCGCCACCTTTCGTTTTTTTGGAGGCCAGCCATTGGATGTTTGTGTCTGTCATGTGGCGATCGACGTGGCTAGCTGACAAACCAGCCAAATACAACACAAGTTGTGTCTTTTTTTTCTTCCAAATGCTGCATAGATATTCCAGTGTGAGCATTGTATTTGATGTCTGTTTTGCCTCTTGTGAAGTCATCCTGCTTTCTTCTGCATGGCACCACGCCTAAATATATAAATACCAGGCCGGATTCTATGCATGGGTGGCTGTAATCTGACTTGAGTAGACAGAATGATCATTTATGTTCGTCGCAATTATATGCACATGTCCATGAATAACTTTTCCTGAAAAAATACCTTAGCTTTTTTTTTTTAATTTTTTTACAAGGTAATCCATGGATATGTGCGAGTGTACAGATGATCTTATGTTTAGCTGCTGAAAGATTCTTTTTCATTTGATAATTTCTTGATGCATGGGAATTATATTTCTGAAAATATTTAAATTTTGTATGCAAATAATTGGACATTATAATTCCTCAAAAAATTTTATGATTTCCTCAAAAACATTTGGAAACTGTAGATCATTATGAACACTGTAGATAGGGACACTAAATAGGCTAACCGTCCATGAGCACCTTATATATGTTCGGTCTGAATTTTTGTTTTCTAACTTAGCCATCAACTCAAGCTCGGTTAAGCTTTGCCAATCTCAGTTGATATGCAATTACAACATGATTGAGTTTGAATTATGGTCAAAGAAGTATAAAAATATAATGGTTACTGAATATCAATATATTTTATGTAAAGAAGAATGTATAAATGTCACCAAAATATTGAGATCTAACAGTAAAAACTGCTTCAAGTTTGTATATGGCCCTTAGAGGACCTCCGCCCTTGCCAGAATCTCCACCTGCTGTTCATGAACTACTGGATTTTGGCTTCAGATCAGCCTGATTATTATAATGAGCTTGGTTCCTTTACACCCCTTAATGTATATTCCGATCATCCATGAGATGTGCTGTAGGATTAAGCTAATGTTTTTTCTCTTTTGTCTTTTTTAATTACAATATGGATTAACTAGGTTGGTTAGGTCCTCTTAACATTCTCCTATATACTCTCTCAACTTAGTAGGTCTTCTCTATATATTCTGCAGTCTGTTCCATTATACCTCTCAGAATTGGCTCCACCACGCTACCGCGGATTACTCAACAATGCATTTGAGGTCTTTGTTGGGTTGGGAGTCCTCTTTGCAAATCTCATCAACTATGGAACTCAAAAGATACACTCAGACTGGAGTTGGCGAACCTCCCTCCTCCTAGCTTTGGTTCCAGCAGCCTCTTTAACTCTTGGCACTCTCTTCCTCCCGGAAACCCCTAATAGCCTCCTCCAACGCAATGAGAACCTCCAAGAGGCAGCAGAGATACTCAAGAAAATGCGAGGCACCGCCGACGTGCAAGACGAGCTCAACGACATGATTGCAGCGGCCAACATTTCAAAGACCGTTCGCCATCCATTTCATACTATCATGCAACGTAAGTATCGACCGCAGCTCGTAATGGCGATCGCGATCCCGTTCTTCCAGCAAGCGACGGGAATTAACGTGATAACCTTCTATGCCCCGGTCATCTTTCGGATTATCGGTCTTGGAGAGAGCTCTTCCCTCATGTCGACGGCGATCACCGGAGTGGCTGGTACCGGTACGGTCATCGTGGCGATGATGATGGTTGATAAATTCGGCCGGCGTGCGTTGTTTCTTATTGGAGGAGTTCAAATGATTGTCGCCCATGTAATGGTGGGTGCAATAATGTTGACACAGCTTGGAGACTCAGGTGGAATGAGCAGAGCCTATGCATACATGGTCTTGGCTCTGTCATGCGCATTCGTTGCTGGTTTTGGGCTGTCTTGGGGACCATTAGGATGGCTAGTACCGAGTGAGATATTTCCATTGGAGATTAGATCGGTAGGGCAGAGCATTGTGGTAGCAGTGGGCTTACTATTTGCCTTCATTCTAGCTCAAGCCTTACTTACAATGCTCTGCCATCTCAAGTCTGGGGTTTTCTTTTTCTTTGGAGGGTGGGTTTTAGTGATGACCATATTTGTTTATCTGCTGCTGCCGGAGACAAAGAATCAACCTATCGAGCAAATGGATAGAGTGTGGAGGGAGCATTGGTTTTGGAAGAAGGTTATTACTGATGCTGAAGAGAGAAGAAACATGGATGCGACTGATATTGTAACAAACTCACATCTGTGAGATAATTCTCGATGTATCCCAACAAATCTTTAGCAAGATCTGTTCATTTACCATCATCGCCGATTGAAAAAGAAAAAAAAATTGCATTATTTTTCGCGTTCAGCCTCAGTTGACTTTCTTATGAATAATCTAGAATTTATATAAACCGGGCAAATGTAAGTCCTTCAACTTAGCAGTTGAGAGTTGAAACAGAGCTGAATAATTTGTAAGCAGGCAATAAATTGTCCACGTTCAAGAAATGTAAATATGTCCTATGATTGCTATTTTAGGTGCATTAATCTAATCTGAGTTTTACTAAATGGTCATTCAATTGAACCAATCATGATCTCTTTTGCAGGTGAACTGTTATTTGAATCTTAACCTGTCCATGCAACATGGATATACATAATCGACATGAGACTAGATATATGCTGGGTGTCGTCCAAATCTATTCAGATCCACCATAAAAACCATGATCAACTCATAGTCGCCCTCAAAAGACCCATGCTACACCTCCCTTAGTCCAATTAGACCATAGGCTGGGTAATTTGATAGAATTTGTAGTGACCCAAGATCTCACTCAAAAATTTAGCCAAGGAGATGTTATCTGAATTCCTTGGCCCTATATAAATACTCAAGATTTTTCCATCTTATAACTCACAAGAAATTAAATATATGACTGCATGGTTCCTCACAAACTAGATGTCCTAAAATCACAGTTGCTTGCATGCATGGTTCGTTGACACATATACGTCTATGCATGCACATTTGTTAATAGTCCAGTGCCTTCTTCATGAAGACCGACTAGCTAGAAGAGCAGGGCTTTCTTGAAGATTGGGGTTAAGATGTGCAACTAAGCTCCAGTCTTTCGGAAAGGCTTGCCTGCCAGATTGTGACAATGGAAACCTATAACGGCAAGGAAGGAGAAATTGGCAAGCCGAATAGAGAAAAGCCAGCAGAAAGCTATTATCAATGCCCAATGTTGATGCAACATCGTGAAGGTAATTTTGATGCAACATCGTGATGCTCAAAAAGAAAGGTTCAAATGAGTGACGAGAAAAATTTAGCAGCAGCAATTCAGAAAGAGAGGAACAGAGATATTTTTAACATGGCAAGAGGCATTAAAGCCTGCAGAACATCCACATGTTCTGTATTACGTCAGCCTGACCAAAACCTCAATGAACCAAAGAAAATTTGAAACAAGAAAGAAAATAGGTTGACAACCACGGTAGAGTTCAGAACTGCCTACTGACAAAGTTAGCATATCATAGAAAATGTTAAGCTCAGTTAACTAAGGAGATAATTAAAGCTAATATCAGTTTATGAGATGACAAATATAGCAGAGATGCATGCTTTTTCTTTCTTTTCATTTTATTGTAGTTGCAGAATTTGAAAGTGAAGTATGCCAAATAATATGAAGTCTAGCCCCAACTACCGAGAAGGGGGAAAAGAGAGCAAATTTGCAGAGAGCTAAAATCATTTCGGATAATAGGATCAGGGTCGTGACCTTACAGAAATCAAGAAATCATTCCTTAAAAACCAAAATTGCAGTCATTATTAAGAAAAAATCAACAATACGTTAGCCACTTAGATAATCAAGTGCCACGTCATAACTCCACTATACAACACTATATAGTACACTAAAAAAGCTAGTCAGGATTGAAGTTTATTGATCCTGTATAAACAAAAAGACCTTGTATCACTGGGGTCACCTCCAGTTTTGGGGTGCTTTCTTAATGCGGGGTCACTAGACTGCATGGATCAGGCTCGTACTTGAATCCACCATTTTAGGGAGCTTGAGCATGGAAAGCAGATTGTCTATCCGACCCGCCGGGCAGCTTTAATGACAATGATGACGGCCCTGCTTCGCCATTAGATTCTCCTAAGCTCAGTGCTGACATGCCCACAAGTTCATTGACATTGATGGGAGTCTTCGAATGCATTGCTGTCGGTTTAACAATTTCATGTGTCTTTTCTGAGGTAATTACTTCTCTGTAACCTGATGGACATGAAAAAGGAAATGGAAAGAATGGCGAGGAATAAGGAGAGAACCATGGATAACTGCATGGCAAACTTTCTGGCTTCAGAACAGCTCCCTCTCCATCATTTGAATTCGAATCCATTGACTTGCATTCCTCATCCCGAGCTGGAGTTGCTGGCGGTGGGTTGTTGCTTTGTGCTTCTGGTTCTTGGGAGTCCATGGGGTAAAATTGACCATCAGCAGGCTGAGAAAAAACATTGCATAACACTCTTTTATTGACGAACAAAATGAAACAATACACAGGATGGTGTATGCGTGCTCATGTATGTGCATACATCCACAATATATATACAGAAATATATGTGGAGCAGCATGCATATAAAGTACCTGGGCAGTACTTTCTTTACAAAAAAGGCGAAAAGGAGCATAATATCGTATCATTTCCACAGTAACAGAGAGAGAGAGACTAACTTCATTGGGTACGATATCAAAAAGGCTGGATCTTCTCTTCCTTTTACTGGCATTGGTTTGACGGATAAAATATTTTTGAGCATGGCTGGCAACTTGAGTAGCTGTCCTCGTTACTACAAAGTTACGAGATATCCCTCGCCAATCACCTTTGCCAAGCTTCTGCAGTCCAAATAAAAACATTCTGTGCTCTTCTTCAGTCCATGGAACTCCTGCAAATTCAGCATCATGCAAAAGATATAAAGCTGAGCTATTAAAAAGATCAGCAGTGTCACAATTTCAGTAATTAAAGACATATGCCACTTGATAAAATTGCAGAAGATAAAATAAAATGGTTGTTATATTTCATTTTTGCATTTTAAAAATAAAAAAGAGTGAAATAGTAAGCATTCAAAGAGTTATAATCCATTTGTAATTAATAAGTTTCTTGTGGAGAGGAAGTGTAGTTTTAGTATAGATTGAGACACATTATGCATTATTAACATGTTATTTATTTTCAAAAATAACTCAACGGACAAGGCCTTGCTAGTTTCAAACTCATAAACTTTTTATCCTTAACTTTAAGTTAGTTAGGCTCTTTAGCTCATTAAGAAGAGAGAATTGTCTACCAGAAATACTAAACATAATCATGCTAATGCAATCTAGTTATTATTTTCTGCATCCTAAAGAACCAGAAGATATAATAATACAATTGAATTAATAAAATAATATACAATCAATTTGACACAGCTAGGTCTCACTTTGACCTTATGAACACTTAAAAAAAGCAATTGACTGATAATGAGTGCACATTGTGCAGATGATTTAAACTATTAACAAACAGAATAAGAAGAAAAGGAGAAGAAACAGGTGCTGGTGGCAGGTTATCAAAAAGATCATTTCTGTTGGATCACCTCCTTCTAACACAATAGCTGAAAGTTGTAGGTCTAGCTAAGATATAGTAAATAACGATATGGCCTAATCTTACACATTGTTTGGATTGGAGAACTGAAGAGAAGAGAAGAGAAAGTGAGTAGAGAAATTGAATTTCTCATTTGGTTATTAAAAGAAGGGAATAAATGGAGAGAAAAGAAGAGAGATAGCGGGAAATCATTTCTCTCCAAACACAATTCTTCTCTCCAAACATGGAGAAATTTGAAGAGAAAAAAATAACAGACAGTTCATCTTTTGAACAAGTTTGTTTACTCATCTTTCGAACCACAACTGGACAGTTCAAATAAATTTCTCTTGTTTTCTCACTGGTGCACCCAAAAGAGATTTTTTTCCTTCTTCTCCTCTTCTCTCCTCCTTTTGCTCTTCTTTCCTCTTCTCTCCATTCTATCCTTATTTGCAGAATCCAATCGTCCACCAGATACCCTAATGATCGTTTATTGACAAGCTCCTCTCTGTTCACCCTGTTGCTTCACAACACAAAACATAAAAAATCAAGTAATATAAGAAATTTTCATCCTTCAACTCTAGACTTCCCATCAGTGCCTAAGCAAACTTGTTTTAGAAACAACTTCCAATGACCATCCAAACTGTGTGTATCTTAATGTTCTGTGTTTCAATAATCATGTTGTTTCAAATGCATTTCAGAGAGTTATTGTAATATTAATTATAGCTTCAGTAGGCAAAGACTGACTCAGAGTACTTCAAATAAATGCAAATCAATTCCCTATTTTCTATGTAACTAAAAATCCTATATCAATACTGATTTTAAGCACTAGATTTGATATACCACATTTACTAATATATATATATATATATATATATTAGAGAAACAAGATCTCAAGAACAAACTAGAATCATTACTAATCATATTCTACTAGCTCTATCAATATCCTCCTTATTTGTCAATGGAAGAGATAGATGGTTGATTAGCTTGTGGACCAAGGGGGCATGCATTTAGATTCTCTGCCAAAAACTTCACGTTTTTTTCTCTCAGTAGATAAACTTTGTAAAAGACTAATAAAAGAGAAAAATAAATCCCACTTATACAAATGTAAGTAAATCGATATTAGGATTGGTAGCTCATGCACCAACATATCTCTTTGTAAATATTAAAAATGAACACAGATATTGAAAAAGCGTAACAACCCTTCATATTATAAGATGGTATGAAATGCAGCCAAGAATTAACAGATAAGTCCAAACTCAACAGCCCACAGATATTCCAGAATCATGGTGATAAAATGCACATAATAATAAGTCACCTCAAAAGAATATCAAAATCAACATCACAACCAAAATACATTATCTTTAAGTGCCTCTAGTAATCTTCTCCACAAATTACGCTCCCATCAAACAATTAGTAATTACTTTCAATAAAGATATCACAAAGATATACTAGCAAAACATATCTACAATCTCCACCACCTTTCCAATTGAATTTGTTTATCTTCAAGAAATGTAGAAATTGCTAGGTCTCTTTCCTTAACAATGTAATGTCCAATATCTCCCTAATTATATTCCAATCACCATAACAAACTGTCCAAGAAAAAGAAAAACACTGTAACGATCTCCAGTTAAACAAGTAGACAGAGAATAATTTCAAATTGATCTCTGCACATATGTATTCAACTTAAAAGTTCAGTAATGGTTGCATGCCATCATCTTTCACATATGACAAACAAAAGAAAACTTGGGCTTTCCAAGCAAATCTCAAAGTTATACTAATCACTGCACCAACAATTAAAGTCAAATTCACGTCTTAAAACCTTCTTCCTACACTATACCAACATCATGCCCAGCACTAGCTAAACATCTTAAAAGTAGATCAACCCTCTAATTCGATCATACTAAAAACCTGTCTCAACACTCTAATGCAACCAAGGTGAAGACACACCAACACAAATGGAAAGAAGTTATTAAAGAACAGGAGTAGGGGGGGAGGGAAAGAAGTTATTAAAGAATAGGAGTAGAAGGGATAGAATTTAATATTTAATTTGTAAGTCTTACTTGGAGAGTTGCTCATACCAAAAATGAGAGAGAAAATTAAAAGCCCTTAATGTGAAAAAAAGTTTATGTTCCCAACAAAGGCTTCAGTGGCAAAACTTCATAAGAGTATAAAGATGGTTCAGTTATATCAAAATATTTCAAATAACTTTTCCCCCCATATTAATTACTTCCTAGTAGATTTTATTAGAAGTTTCTTTGTCATTACAGAATATAGAAAAACATTAAGAATGACATTGGAGAACAGGACACAACTGAGTTTTCAATACCTATTATTTTGCAAACTAAACCCAACTAAAAGTAACACTTTAATGATACGCTGCCTCTCACTCCAAGTCAAAAGCAAATCATCATAGTCCTCCACCCTGACTAGTCCGTTATTCTCATCACAACCTACGTTTCCTTCGCCATCATACTGCTCTGGTCATGCATACCGAGAATTTGATTTGATGAAAAGGAGATACTTTGGTCTTAAAGAAAAATCACGTTCTTCAGATAGATGCTTCCCAAGAAAAGCAACTCCTAGTCACATCACCCTGTGCTACAATCGAACAGTAGACCAATACTAAACCATTTGATTTGCCAGTAAGTGTGGGAACAGAACTACATATAAGTATCATACCCAAAACTATCGATACAGATCCTATTTGCACAAGCTGCATGCAGTACAAGAACCTGCAAGTATAGCGCATCCCCGGATCGCCACATAGGAACGGTACTCAAGTTCAAATAAACCACAAACGACATATTGTTTAACTAAAAGATCACTATTTGCTAACATAGCATCTCTTTTCAGCTCAAGAAAGTTCAAAGTCCACAATCTTCCACAGCAACCCAAAAGCGAGAAACAAGAAGATCAAACCTTTCCGAAACACCCAACACAATGATTCAATCCCCGCACATCCTCTCCCAGAAAAGTCCAACCTTTATAACAGATTGGAAGAACTGAAACAATACTAGCATAGAACTTAAAACAAAAGGAGAGACAAAGGCGTAACCTTTCTTGCGCTCGCGGCTGCCCTGGGGGAAACCCTCGGAGGCGTAGCCGTCGGCGGCCCCGTGGTCGGCGGGGAGGCCGTCGGCCGGGGATCCGGAGCCGGATCCGGCGTAGTGGGCGATGTTCCCCATGCTCGCGCTCTTGCGGATGGAGCCATCGGCGATGCGGACCCCGAAGAGCCTGACCCCGCGGTTGGGGCACGTCCGCGAGTTGTGCCCGCCGTTGCCGCAGAGCGAGCACCTCCTCATCATCTCCCGTCCCCCTCTCAATCCCCGGAGACCGATCCGACCATCGTCCCGGATGGGGGGGGGGGCGTGGGATTTATAGGGCTGGGCCTAGATGGAAAAAGATCTTACCCTAAATTTGGGTTGGATCGGGATTCGAATCCCTCTGGGACAAGGAGAGGGAGAAAGGTAGAAACGAAAGAGCCGCGAAAGTTTAGCTCCTTCTTTCTTGCCATCATATAAACATAAAAAAATAAAAGGATAGGGAGGCAAAGTCGGCGGAGTATACTGTCCACGTGGCAGGGTATTCACAAGGCATATACACGGATTAGGTGCATCGTGTGAACGGTTGAAATTGTCTTTTCCAGATTAGCCGGGCGATTGCCTTTTGTTTAAAATATTACGGATACGGAAAGAATTGGATTGAGCATTTGTGCTCTACGAATCAAAGTATAAGCCTTGGTGTGGATTGGCTTTTCTTTTTCTTAAGAGTTTATATTCGTTTATATTTATTTTTTTATTTAAATTTATCTAAATATAGATAAAATTTTGAATATTCGATTAATATCCATATTCAAATCAGCATGGTAAACTGATTTGTATCCGAATATCCGATTCTATTTATAACCCTATTTAATTTTATATAGTATTTATGAACTATTAAGGAAAAAAAAGTATAATCACGTTGACATCACATTACCTTGATTCACAATCAATTTGATAATACCTTAATTTTGTGATTGTAAAGTTTAATTATTCGATTTATATCCATATTTATATCTATTTCCGATTTGTGTCCATATATATCCGTTTAAAATAAATATAGATATAAATTTTTGCATCTGAGTTATATTATATTCGTCAAACAAAATAAATATGGATAAGGATAAATTATTATCCAATCCATATTTGATTCGATTTCAACCCTAAATCCAAAATTTTATAACTTTATATTATTCAATATTATATTGTATTATATTATAGTGTATTGTACTCCACTGTATGTCTATGTTATGTTCTCCTATCTCCACCGTGGTGGTCTCCACAACCTCGCCGGCAGCTATGCCCATAACCCACTCCTCTTCTACCCTATCGTTGCAACCCTCTCCCTCCTCCACCCCAACGGTCCTATACTCAATCACCTCTCCGTTGCCGAGCCAGCTGAGAGGCCCATGCCATGCCCTTTTACCATGACTACTACCCCCTCCAGTGCCATCCTCATCTTCCTTGGGCGTCTACGTGAACTACAGTCTTGATGAGGACTACCGAGCATTTGACCAGGGGGTGTTTGCATGAGGCTTGAGCAATGGAGCAGGGTTGCAGTGGTTCTAATCTTTGGGGACTTTGTCTGAGGTATGGTTGAGCAGACAATTGTGAGGCTGGGCAGTGGAGGAGAGAGAGAGCTTGGGGGTAGAGAACGAGGAGATCAATAAAAAATCGAAGATAATAAAAATACTAGTTACCGACCAATAATCTCTTATTTCCCATAACCCCCATCAACTGATGATTCAGATTAAGTCTCATATTCTACTAGAAAAATAAGAAATAAAGTAGCAATACGTGTGGCTTAAAACTGAAATCGCGGAGAGATTGGGATAGGGTTAAGCTAATTCTGATAATTAGGGGTGTTAGCATGATTTTAGAGATCATGTAATAACTTTTCGTAAATTTTTTTTAACATGATTCTGTATCAGCTTGTATTATTTTACTTTGTTAGTATGATCTTTTTAGAGTGGCAACCTATATCAACCCGTAATATTTTTTTTATTAACATGATCTAATATTAGTTTGTATTATATTTCTTTATTAGAGTTTGTATATTAGTATATATAACTTCTGAGATGTACCAAATGTAAGAAAACAAAAATATAAAAAGTCATCTCTCTCTCTCTCTCTATTGTTTTTATCTTCTGCTATAAATATTTGAACATTGTATTAAAGTCACCGATCACCTAATATGTCGTCGTTGTCTCTTCCGCCTCTATTATGGCCGTGTTGCCGTGTCTAGAAGCCTTGATGATCCCTATTGTTGATTTATCGATGCTTGTTTTCTGGTGAATCAACATATGAATATTCTCTATTTGTGATGGATCTGCAGATCTTTTATTTTCTGGTAAATCAACATCCTCAAATCTCATATTCACTAGTAGATATGTAGAAACTTTGTTTCCTAATAGATTAACACTCGAAGATTCTTTATTTTTTGATGGATCTGTTACAATATATAATATCACCATGAAGGTTTTGATAGACTATAATATAATTTATTATATTATTATATTACATTTCAATAATAATTTTTTTAAAAAAATTGTTTCCTACCTATAATGCGGGTTATATGCTAGTATATATGCTAAAATGGAAGCTCTGCTTATGCAGAGCTCTTCATTTATCACATGGATACCTATATTATTAACGTTATTAACAGAGCTCTTTCTTTTAGATAATAAGTAGGAATCTTACTCAATATGGAGCTTTATCAAAATGTAATAATGTAATATCATTAATAAGAAAGGAAACTTTTTATTAGTACTACTAAATTAATAAAAAATTAATAATATTATTAATAAATATATTTGCTTAATATATGCTGGTGTTAATGAAAAACACTTTCCATTAGTCACACATGCTCTGCATGGGCCATTAGATTATATTAATACTTTATTAATTTCTATTATATTTTTATGATCATGTTTTTCCTTAAAAGTGAAGGTACAACAATTAATAACCCTACTATATTTTATTAAAATATCCCATGGATGTAATATTTTTATTTCTTGTTATGGTTGGAGAAGAAGAAGAACCCTGGCTAGGCTCCGTTGCATCCTGTTAAATGGTCCAGTTTCTGAACCATTTAATTTCTATGCAATACGTTGGTTGTATTAGATAGAATGATACTCTATAAAATAAAAATAAATGTGACCTGCCACACTTGCTTTCAAATTAAATATGAAATCCGGTGCAGTACCTTTCCACATGAAGAAGATAATTTCATGTCCCTTTTAATCTCCCGTATATCCAATTTTTCTTAGTTATGCTCCCGTTTCTTCATCCCTTTTTCATATTTATTCTCTTAGTCATAAGCACTAGTCTTTGTAATAAATATGTAAACACTATTCATTACTATTGTCGTTATTGTTTCACGGAAAAATTAAGCAAAAATCTTATTGCTTTTGTTAAGTAAATAAAAAAAAAATTACGAAAGAAAAGAAAAATAGAGAAAGGTAAAAGAACATGTAAAAAAAAAAAAGGATCAAGAAGAGTAGGGAGACAACTAACAAGATACCAGATGTGAGGGAAAGGGAAATACTAGAGGATTGATTCATCATGAATCCGAACTTAGAATAAAAGAGGAACTATCTTGGAGATCCAAGAATTAGAGCTTATTCTTGGCCAGTTTTTCATGAGATACAGTAGGGCCTCGCCTAAAATGGCCAACAAATGTATTATTTAGGTTCTTTATTTCTTTATAAATATTCAAGATCTTTTTAGCCTATAACTAATGTGGGACTAAACATACGCCCATACGTGCTCTCACATTCTTCATTGTTTAAATCTTAGTATTTTTATCAGACCAAGGGTCCAAATCTAATCAAATTCAATTAGAAATATCATGACTGGCTCGTGATCAGCTCTAAAAAGACTCGTGCTACAGCTCCTGATCTATATGGGCCATGAGTTAAGTCTACTCTGATAATATCTATAATGATTCAGGTGCACGGATAAAAAAGCTACCTTGAAGGTATTATTCAGCTTCTTTAGTCCTATATACATATCCAAGATCTCTCATGACATATGAATGATATAGGACTAAATATATGCCTGCATGAGTCCTCACAAATAGGTGAGGTTCTAGGTCATTAGAACATCAAAAGGAGTTGTAATATCATTTTTAAAAAGCCACTTCTTCCTATCCATCCAAAAAACCAACAGACTAGCCACCATAGCAAAACATTCCAATCTCCATTCTTTCTTATTGGATTTTCACACCCATATTTTTTTGCCCAGTTTTTCATGAGAAACAGTACACTGTCCAGCACTCAGCAGGAGTTGTAGTTTCATTTTCAAGAAGCCACTTTCCTGTTTATCCAGAAACACAAACTGCAATAGCTGCAATAGCAAACCATCCCGATCCCCATTCACACCAGAATTTATTGCTAGAAGGGAGTAATTGTACACCAAACTTAGATAAGAAGTAATTTCCATATTTTCTTGGCAAAAAGAGCACGTATAAAAGTGGCTGTCAACCGATTCATCTGCCCTGTGACACATAGCATAGGAAACTGGGCTGGCCAGCTGCAGTTTCTAAGGTTTTTAAGTGGTAAAACTTTTCCTTAGCAGAACTAAAAATATCTGTCCAGTGGGGGGCATTTCCAGATTAATTTAGCCAATGGAGAAGAGACTCCACTATGAGAAATCATTCCACAACTATTTTTACTGAGAATGTCTGATTGCTGTTATCCCAGTGCTGCATAACCATCTATCCATAAGTGCAGCCTCCAATTAAGCAAATTCAAAGGATTCAGAATTCTAGTCATTGTCCTTATTATACATAATTTATCTAAGACACCATCAAGTTTGATGAAAGCAGGTTTAAACAGACTTTGCTGCTGGTGATGATAATAACAATTCAGTCAGTCTTCTTTTTTTTTTCTTTTTTCAGAAGAAGAATTCATTCAGTCATTAATTTGACAAACTGAAATTTTCATCCACAAAAATCATTGTTTTCTCATTCTCATTGTTGCCACTCACTTCTTCTTTCTTTTCTGTCAATCATCGAGAGGTTGGGATTGGAATAATTTCTGGGCCAATATGACAATTTTGCTCTGAAATTTTTCACCAAAGAACTTGGTATTTACAACTTCCTCTAGTACAGTTTTTGGCACAAAAAGCTTTTTATATCTCTAGTTTATTTACATTCTTTCTAAACTTTGTGCAGATTCTGTAAGAAAATATAAAATATATAAATAAATCTACCTCTTTCTATCAGCTTAAGCTTTTAGGAAAAGTGGTGATTTCAACTTGGTATCAGAGCAGAGGTCCTGAGTTCGAACCCTGTCTCCGCACTCTTTAACCCCATTATTAAAAATTTCACATGTTGGGCTCGCCCATTAAAGGAAAGTCTGGCTCACATGTGAGGGGGAGTGTAAGAAAATATAAAATATATAAATAAATCTACCTCATGCTATCAGCTTAAGCTTTTAGGAAAAGTGGTGATTTCAACTGATTCCATATCTTTTAGATTTTTTTTTCTTCTGAATATTGCCCCTAACCTTGTATTTTGCCGACGCCGTGCTCATGACCGATCAAGAATAAATCACTTAGCATTAGACCAGGCTCACTGGTTGCTTTGTGTACTCAATAATGTCATGTTGCTGTTGACAATTGTTGTATGTCAGTTATCATGACAAGGTGTAGCTAAGCAAACTTGCAAAACCATATAGACACAAAGAACACAAAGCCATGCAGGTTTTGCAACAACCAAAAATTCAACCACCGAATTCAGAAGACCATGCAGATGCATGATCAACTATATCCAAGATGTTGACTGCCTCATAACCCTGATCAACAAGCTCCTGAAAACCATTAGGAAGAATTAATGAGAAGTATATATGGCTGGCACAACATATGACTCTCAAACATAATTAATTTCAAATGTCCCCCATAGAGCAGCAACAACAGAAATCCTGATCTGAATCAATTCTCATATCTATCTGTGAACCCAAATTATTGAGGGGAAAAGGATCATACAATTCTGACAAGTGATATGATAAAAAAAAACACCACATTCTGTGAGAGATTCCTTCTTGAAAGAAACCAAATGATTTTATTTGACTGCATTTTATGAAACCGTGCTGCCAAGAATACTATTTTTTAATTACATATTCTAGGCCCCTGTGTTTGGTGATAAGAGATGATAGAGACAAGAAATAACATAAAATAAGACTGGATAACAATTAAGACAGCTCGACATCAATTAGGTGATCTTTCAAAGGAGGAAAAGAGTATGAGGCCTTGCTTCTTCTGCAAGCCAATATCTTGTGAAAATGTGAAATAAATTTACCACATATATAAGCTAGGACCTGTTAATAAAGTCACATCTATGCTTATGACAAGTCAAATTTGATAGTTTCTTTTATCCAAAAATTTTTGTTTAAGGTTCAATGGAGATCATCCCAATGACACAGAAACCAATGAGAAAGCTCCAAATCTATTCCTCTCATTAATAATGTACATAAAATAGTATAAAGTACAGAGGACCAACCTGCCAAAAAGTTGAAATGTTTGAGGAAATGATTAGATATGGTAAAACAGATAGCATGAAAGATTAAGTTAAATTTGTAAAAGCATCTATCAGTTTTTGGAAAGAATGGAGACTATCAATATAACACTGTCATCCAAGAATTGAATCCTTCAGCCATTGAATCTTGAGCAGGAAGAGTTTGTGAGATGTGATATTGGAATTGTGCATCTGGGTTGTACCTTTGACCCTCATAATTGCACCATGCCGGCGATTAGTTGTTCTGATTGCCAAGCTTCGGCAGCTTCACTCAACAATAACCAGCAGGCTATCAACATATCCAGCCATTTGCAGCAATTTGGCAAGGCTAGAATCTACAATTTTGATGTTGTTAAGTGTGTCTTGAATTTCTTGATCCACCCTGCTCTACGATGCCATTCAAGAAATTTAGAGAAGCTCGGCTACGAGCATGGGGTGCACATGCTAGCTGCACAGGTCGCGGGTCCTATGCGCACAGGTTATGGGACCGTGCGGGGAGCCTGTGCTGGCTGCACGAGTCATGGCTCCAATGCGCAGAGATTTTAGGACCCAAGCCAATATTTTTTTATATCTATCTCTTTTTGTCTCGTTAGAAAAGTTTGATACTGGGTATACTGGGATTAGGGTTCTATTGAGAGGCAGTTTTATTCTTGTCCTCTATTCTTTTGATTGTAATAGAATCTCTTCTCCATCCTTGCTTGTGGATGTTGGCTTGTGATTGGTCCACATAAATTTGTGTGCTGCGTTTTATTTTTTTCTCTATCTTCTTGAATCTCTTTATTCTTTTTCGGTTTCAGTGAGATCCGTCACAACAGATGTTATGACATTAATGTAGTCATTGTAATTATTGCAGGCACAAATCTCAGCTACAAGCATGCATAGCATGAGGACCCGTGTGGGCTTGTATTTAGTCCCACATCGGTTATTCGTTGAGAATATCTTGAGTACTTATACAGGATCAAGGAACCCAAATAATATCTTCCGGCTAGCCATTTTGAGTGAGGTCTTGGGTTGTTACAGAATGCAACTTAGAAAATACATATAAAATTTGAAGAGATTTTAAATCTGAATCTGTGAAGCACTTGGAACTCACTAAATGTTGTATCTATTAATAATAACATAAAGTACCCATCTACAATGCTTTTGGTGTTCTTTGTTTTCTGCTTCCAAATTCTTATTTTCCATTTTGTTCGGAGCAATCCGCCGCCACCACATTACAATCACTGCAACTACTGCTTCCACCGACACTATTGTTCCGCTGCGACTGCCTGCAATACAAACTGTTGCTGGTGGTCCAAACCGAGAACGATTGGCACAGCGGTGTGAACGGGATTCCGTCTGAGCTGCCCTGGTTGATGTTGATTGTGCTCCACCTTCCACCGGGAAACCTGCAAGCAAGCCTCGCACCACCACTGGGGTAGTGGGGGCCCTCCGACGATCAAGTTAGAGGAGATTGGAGGAGAAGGAGAGATAATTGCAGGTAGTAGGGGAATGCTCTGGAAGTTCTTGCTTACCCCCCCTTCTCCCCCCAGCCGCATATATACCTGGCTGGGGGGTCTCTCAGGGGGGTTTGTCATCGTGGGGCGCGATGGAGTGGCCACTGACATGGCCGTTACAGGGCGTCGTGGAGCAGCGCTGGGTACGGCCATGACAGGGCGTAGTGGAGTTCCGCTTTGTACGGCTGATACAGGAGATCGTGGAACAGCATCGGATACAGCCGTTGCAGGGAGTAGTGGAGCAGGAGGCCTCGGCGTGCCTCTGGGAAGCAGCCTGTCGTTATCAAGAGATCTCCGACTCGGGGTCGGAGTGCTGGATCAGGGGGCAGCCGACTCGGGGTCGGGCTGCGGTGCTGAGGATATCCGACTTGGGGTCGGATTGCTAGATTAAGGGGCAGCCGACTCGGGGTCGGGCTGCGAAGCCGAAGATGTCCGACTCGGGGCCGGACTGCTGGATCGAAGGGCAGCCGACTCGAGGTCGGGCTGTGGAGCCGAAGATGTCCGACTCGGGGTCGGATTGCTGGATCAAAGGACAGCCGTAGTCTTCATGGGCGCGCGTGCCGGTCACGTGGAGCATGGCGGCTTAGTTCCCCCGTAACAGTAGCCCCCCACTTCCGAGCCTGGAACCAGAAGGGGAACGGGTGAAGGGAGTGATGCTTCGAGATTGCCGCCATCCCTCGGAGAGGCGCGCGCGCTTCGAGCTCCCCGCCTTCTTTATGGCGTATGGCGGTTGTTGCTGACCTGGCAGTCTGAGGATTTCGGCGGACATCCTTCCTTAATGGTGTCGATTCGCCTTTGGGGCGCGAGCGACCCTTCGGCGGCCAGGCGTCCTCTGGCGTCATCGAGGCATCACCCGCCTTTCCGCCTATTTAACCGGGGGCCCTCCCCCGTCCGTCTTCCTCTTTACAGACATTTTCGAGTTTCCCCTTTGCGCTGCCGTTGTTGCCGTTGGACTGTTCGCTTGCTTCTCCTTTGACGCTCTCGGAGCCGTTCTTCCTTCTCTTCCGGTGAGTTACCCCATTCTTCTACTTAGGGCTCTCCATACTTTCTCCTTTTGTACTAGTGTACCCCAGTCGTCCCGGTCTTTCCCCCCTTCTTGTCCCCGTCCTGACCGTAGGTTTATTGGCCATTAGGAATGGGCGAAGTGAGAGCAGACCACATTAAGTCGGAGCTGGTCGCCGAAGACTTAGACAAACTCGTGGCTCGGTACCACCTTCCCGAGGCCTGCAACGTTACGCTCCCGGGGCCTGAGGAGAGGATGTCCCATCCTCCTCCAGGGAAGATCGCCATCAATGAGGGCATTCTCCAGGCCGGGTTCCGCTTTCCCCCTTCGGACTTAGTCGTGCAGGTACTCCGGGGTTTAAGAGTTGCGCCGACGCAACTGGTGCCGAACTCGTGGCGTGCCCTGACGGTCTTCCAGGTTCTCTGCCGCATGCACGAGATTCCCGCCACTCTGAATGTTTTTTTTGGGAGTTCTACAGCCTGAGTGGCCACCCCCAGGACAAAGGGTGGTGGTGCTTTGCGGCGCGGCGAGGGTGCGGCCTCGTCAAAGAGGCTCCTTCCTCCATTCACGGCTGGAAGGAGCGTTTCTTCTTCATCGATGTAGATCCCTCTTGGGAAATTAGGGCGACCTGGGAGACGCCGATGAAGTCCCCGATCGGCCTATCGAGACTGTCGAGGGAGGAATCCGATGGCTTGGCCGCCTTGAAGGGGTTGGTTGCCGAGGGCCAGCTCCCCCCGGTGGCCCGCCTTATTTCCGAGGATACCTTGGTGAATGTCGGTCTGAGCTCGGTCCCCACCGACCGTGAGCCTGCCACCATTTCTTTTTTGACTCTTTTCTCCTCTTTCGTCTCGTTCTTTCCTTCGGTTTCTCAGCCCGACCATCTCGTTCTTGTTGCAGAGATTGACGACGTCATGCGGTCGGACAAGGGACCGGCTGTTGGTAGGTCGTCCCTACTGGAAGCGGTCCGGAGGAGGAAACGAGCTCCTCCGAGCGGGGCCCCGCCGGCGAAGAAGTCCCGCAAGGAGGTGCCTCCGACGCCGACCGACGAGTCCGGGCCCACCGATCAGGGAGACGCCGTGGGCACGGACCGGCAGCTGACGCTGTATCAGCCCTCCGGTGGTGAGACTGCCGCTATTCCGGAGGTATCATCCGAGCCCGCTCGAGACGGACGGGTCGGACGTGATCGGTCCCCGGCCCGGCCTTCGACTCAGCCGGCTCCTGATGATTCGAGGAGGGACGCGCCGAGGCCCCGGCCGAGCGGGGCCCTATCAATTCCTGGAGTGACCCCCGCCCCGAGCACAATCAGCAGGACTCTTCCCCAGGCGATGGATAAGGGTAAGGCTGCAGAACCACCATCCGGCTCCGAGGAGAAATCGGGGTCGGCCTTCACTACCGATGGCGCCCGAAACCTCATCGAAACAGTGCTGCTGGAGAAGGACCGTCGGCGGGTCCGGGAGTTGGGGGTCTCTGACGTCGGGGCTGCCAGCTGCGTCTGTCTCATGTCGGTGAGTGTTCTTCTGGCCGCTTTTCACCATTTATTAGCTCTGTTGTTCTCCGCCTGACGCCCTCACTTTTCCTATCTCTTAGCTCGCCCAGTACATGATTCGTCTAGAGGAGTGCTACAAGGAACAGGCGGGGCTTCTGGCGAAGGCCGAGGACCGACTGAAAGCAGTGGAAGAGGGAGGCCAGGCTGTGGCGGGCAGGACGACCGGGGACCTCGAGGCGAGGCTCCGGGAGGCCGAAGAGCGGGCACTCGGCTTCGCCGCCCTCGAGAAGCAACTGTTGGAAGCTCGGGAGCAACTCAAAGTCGCCTCGGGCCTCGAAAGCAGGGTTAAGAAGGCGGAGGAACGAGCTGAAAAGCAGTCCCGGAAGGTCGCGGACTATCGAGAGAGGTGGGAGAAGGCTCAGTGGTCTGCCGACAGCGCCCGCAACCGAACCCGGTCTCTTGAAGCCAAACTGGGCGAATTGGAGTCAGCCTTGGAGAGGTCCCGCGCGAACGACCAAGAGCTCCGTTCGCGCCTGGAGGAAGCTGAGGCCGCTCGCACTGCTGCCGAGGCGAAGCATAAGGAGGCTCAGGCTAATCTGCTGAGGGTCTCCTCCGAGGCTGAAGACCGGATTGTGGCGAAGGTCTTGGAGGCTAAGGCTCAGATTACGGAGCGAGCAGAGGCGGCGCTGGCCGAGAAGAGTGCGGAGATCGGGCGCCAGGCGGTACAGGCTTATCGTCAGTCCGCCGAGTTCACCCGTGATATGTCGGAGGCGGGGTCCGAATCCTTCATCTTAGGCTTCGAGGAGGGCCTGGCAAGGGTGTCGGCTAAGTACCCCGAAGTTGACCTGAGTGGGATTTCCCTTCTCGACTCCTCTCCGGCGCCATCGCCTGCTGATTCTCCTACCGCCTCCCTACCCCCTGCGGACGAGCCCGACGCTCCCGACCCGGGGGTTCCTCCAAGCTAACCTCTTGTACCTTTCGTTGTCCTCTTTTTTTTTGTATGTTGGCGTTTTGCCAAATTGTATGGGCCTTGGCCCTGAAACAATGAAAATTAATACAAGTCGAATGTTTCTTCATCTCGCTTTCGTCCTCCTCTTTTTTTTTCTTTTTAACTCTTGGCAGCGTCTTGCCGACTCCTAACTCTCGAAGTTCTTCCGGCCCTAAGCCAGGCATCCGAGGGTTAGGCCTCAGGAAATTCTTCCGGCGCTAAGCCAGGCATCCGAGGGTTAGGCCTCAGGAAATTCTTCCGGCGCTAAGCCAGGCATCCGAGGGTTAGGCTTCAGGAAATTCTTCCGGCGCTAAGCCAGGCATCCGAGGGTTAGGCCTCAGGAAATTCTTCCGGCGCTAAGCCAGGCATCCGAGGGTTAGGCCTCAGGAAATTCTTCCGGCGTTAAGCCAGGCATCCGAGGGTTAGGCCTCAGGAAATTCTTCCGGCGCTAAGCCAGGCATCCGAGGGTTAGGCCTTCAGGAAATTCCGCTCGTTGGTCGGCCGAGGCTGGCGCAAGCCGAGGCGACCGGTCGTGGCTTCAGGCTAGTCTGCTCCCGGGATGATCATCGGGTTAGCCTGGCATCCAAGGGCCGAGCCTCGGAAAATTCCGCTCGTTGGTCGGCCAAGGCTGGCGCAAGCCGAGGCGACCGGTCGGGGCTTCAGGCTAGTCTGCTCCCGGGATGATCATCGGGTTAGCCTGGCATCCAAGGGCCGAGCCTCGGGAAATTCCGCTCGTTGGTCGGCCAAGGCTGGCGCAAGCCGAGGCGACCGGTCGGGGCTTCAGGCTAGTCTGCTCCCGAGATGATCATCGGGTTAGCCTGGCATCCAAGGGCCGAGCCTCGGAAAATTCCGCTCGTTGGTCGGCCAAGGCTGGCGCAAACCGAGGCGACCGGTCGGAGCTTCAGGCTAGTCTGCTCCCGGGATGATCATCGGGTCAGCTTGGCATCCGAGGGCCGAGCCTCGGGAGATTCCGCTCGTTGGTCGGCCAAGGCTGGCGCAAGCCAAGGCGACCGGTCGGGGCTTCAGGCTAGTCTGCTCTCGGGATGATCATCGGGTTAGCCTGGCATCCGAGGGCCGAGCCTCGGGAAATTCCGCTCGTTGGTCGGCCAAGGCTGGCGCAAGCCAAGGCGACCGGTCGGGGCTTCAGGCTAGTCTGCTCCCGGGATGATCATCGGGTTAGCCTGGCATCCAAGGGCCGAGCCTCGGAAAATTCCGCTCGTTGGTCGGCCAAGGCTGGCGCAAGCCAAGGCGACCGGTCGGGGCTTCAGGCTAGTCTGCTCCCGAGATGATCATCGGGTTAGCCTGGCATCCGAGGGCCGTGCCTCGGGAAATTCCGCTCGTTGGCCATGCGCCTGTCGCTTGCAGCCCGACGGGGTTTCTCCGTGGCCAGCTGCGATCGTGTTTCTCCTCTTCTCCAAGCGTTGCCTGGGGAACACCAGAAGGGCATTAAACGCTAATTGATGCGTTACCTGAGAAATCGGATCGCCAGTTGCTGATTGCGAGGAGTGTCAGTTAAGCGGCCGCGATGCGCACGTTCTTCGAGGCGGATGCGGCCTGGGCGCGAGCGGAGATATGTGGACCTAGGGGTACGTGCCACCCGGAGTGTCCTGCACAAAGAATGCGATTAAGGAGAATGACGCTTAGGAAATCGCGGGAAGATACGCCTCGAGAGTCAGAACGGCTCCGGATTCAATGCGTCCGCATTTATGGGAGCCACCCGCATCGGAACGACCGGGGGGCTGCAGTTTGGCTATAAATATAGGTGCAGGTGCGATGGAGTTTGCCAAGCCGGAGCTGTTCAAGTTGCCATGGATCGTGGACCTTCTCTCTGGCGCATGGCTGAGAGACTCCTGCCGAAGGAACGGGAGGCGCGCCCCTCGCGACTTCAGCTAACTAGCCGTTTCATCTGGGATCAGCAAGGAGGGTCTCCCCGGCGGAACTCCGCTCTAGGCGTTTCATCCGGGATCACATCTCCCCTCCTTGAAGTTCAGCCTCCCGATTGAGCTCTGCACCAGACGCTCGATCCGGGACCGCGCCTCCATATGCTCTTCTCCCTTGTATTCCTTCTCTCCCCTAACACTGGGGAGGACCGGAATATCCCTTGGAGGTGGCGTTCCCCTGGAGGCAGCGGGAGCTTCGTCGGCGGCGGCTCCTCATCCTCTTCGTGGGGCGTGGATGGCGCCTCCGGTTGGAGGCAGTGTGGACTTCTCCTTCGTCCACTTCTTCTTCATCCGCGCCGGCTCTTCGTCTCTTTCGTGAGACGCCGATGGCGCCTCCGGTTGGAAGCACCCACTTCCGACGGGATTGCAACCGCTTCAGATGGAGGTTTCGGGATCCCAGATCTTCAGCTCCTCGGAGTCTCCACCTCTTCTTTACTTTCTTTACACCCTAATTTCCCTCTGGAAATTCCTTGTAATCACACGAGCACGCCGTTGTAACCAGAAATTATTGAAATGCAAAACGTTATACATTTTTGAACTGTCTTTTTGGCATCGTCGTTCTACTGGTAATACATCCGCAGGTTAGCGGAATTCCAGCTCCTTAGAATTTCTCGACCATCTAGGGCCTCCAACTGGTAGGAGCCAGGTCGGTTTACCCAGCGAACCTTATATGGGCCTTCCCAATTTGGCGCTAGCTTCCCACCTTCCGCAGGTCGAGATGCTTTAGCTCGCCTTAGCACCAGATCTCCGATTCTGAAAAGCTTCGGTCGGACCTTGGAGTTGTAATATCGGGCCACCCTCCGCTGATGCATCGCCATCCGAACCTGCGCCATTTCCCTCGCTTCTTCCAAGAGATCCAGGTTCCCTCGGAGTTGTTCCGAATTGGCCTCGGGTCGGTGCGCGGCCACCCGAGGTGAGGGGAGTCCGAGCTCCACGGGGACAACGGCTTCCGTGCCATAGGTTAGGCTGAAAGGCGTCTCCCCGGTAGGGGTCCGATGCGTGGTCCGATACGCCCAAAGGACATTCTCGAGTTCTTCGACCCAAGCTTGCCCCGTCCGACCGATTCGCGCTTTGATTCCTTGGAGGATTGTCCGATTTGTGACCTCGGCCTCGCCGTTGGTTTGGGGATGCGACACAGATGTGAACCGATGCTCGATCCCGAACTCCTCGCAGAAGTCACGGAAATGCTTGTTGTCGAACTGTCGCCCATTATCCGAGATGAGGACCCGAGGTACCCCAAATCGGACAATGATGTTCTTCTTCACGAACTTCCGGACTTGTGCCTCCGTGATAGTGGCCAGTGGCTCCGCCTCCACCCACTTGGTGAAGTAGTCGATTGCAACGATAAAAAATTTCCGCTGAGCTGAAGCAACGGGGAATGGTCCAAGGATATCCATTCCCCACTGGGCGAAGGGCCAGGGTGCCGTGATTGGTGCCAAGGGGACAGAAGGGACTCTCTGGACGTTGGCGTGGCGCTGGCAGGCGTCGCATTTCCGCACATGATCCTTTGAGTCCTCCAACAAGGTAGGCCAATAATAGCCTTGCCTCATGATCTTATGCGCCAAGGACCTAGCCCCCAGGTGCGATCCGTAGATGCCTTCGTGGACTTCGCTGAGGGCGTAGGCCGCTTCCGAGGGGCGGAGGCACCTTAAGAGGGGGGCGGTGAACGAGGTCCGATACAGCCTCCCTTCATAGAGTACGTAGTGGGCGGACTTCATGACGAGTCGCCGAGCTTGATCTTCGTCCTCTGGGAGGATCCCTTCAGCGAGGTAGGCGATGAGCGGGTCCATCCAAGATGGCTCCGGATCAATCGCCATCACCGCTCCGGCCTCGCCGATGCTCGGGGCATCCAGGGTCTCCAGGTAGATCGCCCTCGACAAGTTGTGCGCGTCTGCGCCCACCAAGCGGGACAGCCTGTCGGCCCTGGCATTTTCGCTTCTTGGGACCTGCTGAATGTCAACACTGCCGAGGTCGGGAATGAGTGCTTGCACCTTCCAGACATAGCTCTGCATGGTCGGGCTCCGAGCCTCGAACTCCCCTCGGACCTGCCCGACCACCAGCTGGGAGTCGGTGAAGACCTTCAAACGCCGGATGCCGAGCTCCTTGGTGAGTTTGAGTCCTGTGACTAGGGCCTCGTATTCCGCCTCGTTGTTGGTCACTGGAAATCCGAACCTCAAGGCATACTCAGCTATCACTCCATCGGGACTGGTAAGGACCAGCCCGGCCCCTCCACCTTCGGGGTTCGACGACCCATCAATGTGAAGCGTCCAGATTGGGAGGTCGAGGCTGGGTGTTTTCGGCGGCCTAGGTTCCGCCTCCTGCACAGTGCACTCAGCGAGGAAGTCCGCGAGCACCTGGGCCTTGATGGCGGGTCGGGGCTGGTAGCGGATGTCGAACTCACCAAGTTCTACTGCCCACTTCACCAGCCGTCCCGCATTCTCAGGATTGCTGAGGATCTGCCGCAGTGGTTGATCGGTCAAGAGGGTGACAGGATGAGCCTGGAAATAGGGGCGAAGCCTCCTGGCCGCGGTGAGCAGCGCGAAGGCGATCTTTTCCGCCTTCGTATACCGCGTCTCGGCATCCCGTAGGACCCGACTGATGTAGTACACAGGCTTCTGGAGCTTTGCCTCTTCCCGAACCAGTACTGCGCTGACTGCGGTTGGGGAGACCGCCAGATAGAGGTAGAGCATCTCCCCCTCTTGTGGCTTGGACAGCAGGGGAGGAGACGCCAAGTACTCCTTGAGTTGGTCGAATGCCACTTGACATTCGGCCGTCCAAAGGAAGTCTTTCGGGCGCTTCAACACCTTGAAGAACGGTTGGCAGCGTTCGGCCGATTTTGCCACAAATCGTCCGAGCGCGGCGACCCTTCCAGCGAGCTCCTGAACCTCCTTCACTTTGGTCGGAGGGGACATATCTTGGATGGCCTTGATTTTGTCCGGGTTGGCCTCGATCCCCCGCTGGTTGACAATGAAACCGAGGAACCTCCCGGCCGAAGCACCAAAGGCGCACTTCGCTGGGTTCAGCTTCACGCGAAACTTCCGCAAGGTGGCGAAAGTCTCCTCCAGATCCGTAATGTACTGGTCCGCATGGCGACTCTTCACCAGTATATCGTCCACGTACACCTCCATGTTCCGGCCAATCTGCTCCTTGAAGATTTTATTGACGAGGCGCTGGTAAGTGGCGCCAGCATTCTTCAGACCAAAGGGCATTACCTTGTAACAGTACAGCCCCCGGTCTGTTATAAAGGCAGTTTTCTCCTCGTCCTGTGGAGCCATCATTATTTGGTTGTAGCCGGAGAAGGCGTCCATGAAAGACAGCAGCTGATATCCGGAAGTCGCGTCGACCAGTTGGTCTATCCGTGGAAGCGGAAAGCTATCCTTGGGGCACGCCTTGTTCAGGTCGGTGTAGTCGACGCACATCCTCCACTTCCCGCTCGCCTTCCGGACAAGTACGACGTTTGCCAGCCACTCGGGGTAGCTCACCTCCCTTATAAAGCCTGCATCCAAGAGTTTGTCTACCTCCTGGTCGACCACCCGGATCCGATCCGGGGCACAGTGTCTCTTCTTCTGCTTTACTGGTCGGTGGGTCGGATCGACGTTGAGGGCGTGAGAAATGACCTCCGGATCGATCCCAGGTACATCGGCCGCCGACCAGGCAAATACATCAGCATTGGCTCGGAGGAATTCCACTAACCTGAGCCGAGCTTCCGAGTCGAGGTTGGCACCGACCCGGACCGTACGGTCCGGGCGACCCTCTTCAAGGGGAACTTCGATCACACCCTCGGCCGGCTCCCCGTGCCGCAAAGCCACCTCGTCTCTAGCGTCAAGGGACTCGACGCTTAGGGCCTCCACGGGCTTCTTCCCTTTGAGAGTTGCTAGGAAACATTGCCGTGCGGTCGGTTGGTCACCTCGGACCTCTCCAATCCCGGCCGCCGTGGGGAACCGCATTAGCAAATGGTATGTAGAGACTACCGCGCGAAGGGCGTTCAGTCCGGGTCGTCCGAGGATAGCGTTGTAGGCCGAGGGAACACGGACGACCAAGAATCCGAGCCGCACCGTGGCTTCTGCGGGTGCAACGCCCGCAGTCACAGGCAGCTCAATGACACCTTCGGCCGAGATAGCGTCTCCAGTGAATCCTATGAGGGGGGTGGATGTTTTGTGCAACACTTGTCGGGACAAGCTCATCTTTTGGAAGGCCTCGTAAAACAAAATATCAGCTGAGCTTCCACTATCCACAAGAACACGCCTTACATCATAGTTCGCCATAGTGAGGGAGATCACCATGGCATCATCATGGGGGGTCTGAACCCCCTTTACATCCTCATCACAAAAAGTGATTACATTTCCGACCCGCTGCCTCTTCGCGACGGGCACCCCTGATGCTTCCACCGAGCCCCCTGCGTTCCTCACGGGCCGAGAGCAGCCCCCAGTGATGGTGTGGATTACGCCCGCGACGGGTCGATTCTGCTCCCGAGGCTCCTGAGGGGCCGGGTCGGCCGGACGCGGGTCTGCGGGGGGACGTCGGTCGTTTACATATCGACCGAGACGCCCTCGGCGGATGAGAGCCTCGATCTCGTCCCGAAGCTGGAAGCAGTCTTCGGTGTCGTGGCCGTGGTCTCGGTGGTACTCACAGTACGCCCGAGAGGGCCTCCTCCCAGGGATTTTCTTCATCTGCCTCGGGACCGGGAGGTTCTCCTGCCCCTTGACCTCCATAAGGATCTGGGCCCGGGGGGCCAGGAGTGGGGTGTACCGGTTGAAGCGTCGGTGCGGAGAACGAGGGCGTGAGACGCCGTGGTTCCTCGCCGGTGACGGGCTTCTGCGCCGATGTTGAGGCGTCGGGCTCCTCCTCTGGGGTGCCTCTTTTCGCCTTTTCTTCCCGAGCTTTAGAGGGGCCTCGGCGGCCTCCTTGTTCCGGTGGGCGGCTGCCTCCTCGGCGTCTGCATACTGGTTCGCCCGAGACAACAGCTCCGGGAAGCTCCGCGGCAGGCGTTTGTCCAGGGAGAAGGTGAGTCTGCCCTTCCGGAAGCCACGCTTCAGGGCTGAGAGAGCCACCTCCTGGCTCAGGTTCCGGACCTCCAATGTAGCCTTGTTGAAGCGGGTAAGGTAATCCCGCAGGCTTTCTCCCTCGTTTTGCCGGACATCAAAGAGGGAGTCGGAAACCAATCGCCGCCGGCTACTGACGGCGAAATGGCTGATGAAGAGGCGAGTGAACTGGTCAAAGGACTGGATAGAGTCAGCCTCCAGGCCGGCGAACCACGCCCTGGCTGGGCCACGGAGGGTCGCCGGGAAGGCCTTGCAGAGGAGGGGATCTGATGCTCCATGGAGGAGCATAAGAGTCCTGAAACTCTCCACGTGATCCCGCGGGTCCGCCGCCCCGTCATAGGGCTCGATCGCCGGCATTTTGAATCCCGGCGGATTTGGGGTCCGCAGGATCCTCGAGGCAAGCGCCGGTTGGGAGGAGATCTCCAAGTCGGCGAAGAGATCTTTGGAGTGGCCCTTCAGGACCTGGAGTTGTCTGTGGAGATCGTCCACCCGCCGGTCCAGGGAGCGCGACCGGTGGGTGGGAGACAAGGAGCGGCGCGAGGGGGACCGAATGGAGTGCGGGCCCCTCGAGGACTGGGGGGTCGGAGAACGCGCCCGGGTCCGCCTCTCGTACCCCGCGCAGCTTCGATGAGAAGGTCCTGGCAGAATGGACCGTGCTCGAGAACCTTCCTCGCGCCGGCGCTCCTCCCCATGGGAGAGGAAGGAGCGCGGGTTGAGGAAGACAGGTGAGCGCTCGGGGGGCAGCGGCTCCTGGGCCCGCTGTGGCGCTCGAGACATCACACCCTGCAGGTTCTGCACTGCCTCCGCGAGGGTGCGAACCTGCTGGGCTAACTGGTCGAACTGAGCGGCTTCGACCATCTGAATGGGGGGTGGAATGGTGGAGTGTTGCTGAGAATGTGTTGGAGACGCAGCGGCCTCCCGGCCGGAGGCGCGAGAGGCCCCGCGACCGGAGGCATTGGAAGCTCCACGACCACCTCGCCGTGCCATTACGATCGCTCTGAGATCAGGCCCTCCTTCTAGCGCCAACTGTTGCTGGTGGTCCAAACCGAGAACGATTGGCACAGCGGTGTGAACGGGATTCCGTCTGAGCTGCCCTGGTTGATGTTGATTGTGCTCCACCTTCCACCGGGAAACCTGCAAGCAAGCCTCGCACCACCACTGGGGTAGTGGGGGCCCTCCGACGATCAAGTCAGAGGAGATTGGAGGAGAAGGAGAGATAATTGCAGGTAGTAGGGGAATGCTCTGGAAGTTCTTGCTTACCCCCCCTTCTCCCCCCAGCCGCATATATACCTGGCTGGGGGGTCTCTCAGGGGGGTTTGTCATCGTGGGGCGCGATGGAGTGGCCACTGACATGGCCGTTACAGGGCGTCGTGGAGCAGCGCTGGGTACGGCCATGACAGGGCGTAGTGGAGTTCCGCTTTGTACGGCTGATACAGGAGATCGTGGAACAGCATCGGATACAGCCGTTGCAGGGAGTAGTGGAGCAGGAGGCCTCGGCGTGCCTCTGGGAAGCAGCCTGTCGTTATCAAGAGATCTTCGACTCGGGGTCGGAGTGCTGGATCAGGGGGCAGCCGACTCGGGGTCGGGCTGCGGTGCTGAGGATATCCGACTTGGGGTCGGATTGCTAGATTAAGGGGCAGCCGACTCGGGGTCGGGCTGCGAAGCCGAAGATGTCCGACTCGGGGCCGGACTGCTGGATCGAAGGGCAGCCGACTCGAGGTCGGGCTGTGGAGCCGAAGATGTCCGACTCGGGGTCGGATTGCTGGATCAAAGGACAGCCGTAGTCTTCATGGGCGCGCGTGCCGGTCACGTGGAGCATGGCGGCTTAGTTCCCCCGTAACACAAACTACATTGCCTACAACTACTTGGAGGACAATCTGACCAAGTTGCTTATGCCAACAATTTACCTGGTCAATTATTCAAGTCTCTCTCCTTTCTATCCACTAAATCTTCTGGACTAGCCAACTAATAAATCACTTCCATGCACAAATATGTACCCTCCTCTTTATACTAAAAATTCTAAATCTTATACTAGTGTTCTTCTCATTCATTTCTCATCACTTTCCCCTCTCTCTCTATAAATTAAAAAGTAGGAGAGGAACTCTCCTCAACGACAAGGAATTAAAATTAGCATTTTATGCCCACTTCACAACACAAATATTTATGGGCCTATGATAGCACTGATTTAGTACAAATGCAAGTGATAATTTCATTACTGGTGTAAATTTGATTCGCTGTTGTGGCAAAGTACTCCCTCTTCATCAGATATACGCTCTTTTTGCTTTCTGCTGAGGAAAGAATCCAAAGGAAGAACATCTCAGCAAAGCAAAAGTGCTCTAAAAAGTTCCCTGCTATTCTTGAAGAAGAAGCCAGTGCAATGAGACGATTGAAAATTAAAAAGTGGAGAAACAACTTTTCACCAGCCACTGAGTCTAGAAGTCGCATGGAGTTTGAGGTGCACTAAGTGTTGTCTATTTTTTTTTTGCCCATGAGACCTGTCATTTTCTTTGATGCTATAAAATTGTTTAGGTTACACTTTCTTCTTCATTTCAGTTCAAGGTATTGCCTGATTACCAACCAATAGACATTATCTGGATAATGCTTGGTTGCCCAAAGGATTCCCAATTTTGGCTTCTTTACACAAGATTCAATAGGATGGGTTGTAGATATGGTTATTGACCAATTAAATTCATGTTTCTAGGCTAATGTCAACATTAAATTTGGATATGGACATGGTAACATATCATGTGGTAGTGAACTGGTTAAACTAGCTAGTCTGTTGCAGCCAAAGCTCCAATCTTCCCTTATGGAATTTTCCTGGCTTGAGAGGAAACTAGTTTTTCTAAACTTGAACAGTGTACATATAAAGTTTGCATGACCATTTTACGGTTGCATGTTTTAGACTGCCGACATCAGGTTGGGTCTTTCAACTCGCCCACCAACCTACAAGGTTTCATAAATAGCAAGCCACTCTCTTGCCTGAAGTTACCTTGGCAGTTACTCAGCACCAATCAGCAGGCTGAAATTAGATTGTAGAGCTGATAAAATGGTCCCAAACATTGATGGATGGGCCAGATCAAGCCAGGGTCATCAACCCTCACAATGGATCATTAATGAATAAGCCTTGTTCCAACCTTAGACTAAACTATTGCGATATGTTTGAACTCTATTTGCATGCTCCATTGAGCATTCCACCGACATGGAAATCATGGGACATGTAATCGGTCATTCTGTCATCAGATGATATGAGTGCAATTCAAAGTACTAGTCGTGCTAGTTTATATCTGAGTATAAAGAGTGATGTTGGATTCAGAGGCTGTCAAAGAGTACTCAATTGATGGTCAAAATTCACTTACAAATATAGAACTGGGACTAGTAAATCTTTCATATTTATGGTTGTTAATATTAAAAAGTGAGCATCAAACACTTGTTAGACTCGAATTCAGATTATACCGTCATATCTGAGTCATGATGGTCTCAAACCAACCTAGTTTATCAGTTGGATCTTATTTTTTGTGACAAAGCAAATGCAAGCCAATATGATCAAGTTGCTAATTGTATTTCCAATAGGGTCAAGTTGCTAAGTCATTCCAAATATTTCTAGAAAGTAGAAAGTACATACTAGATAATTTTTTCCATTGTGTAAATTTTTCATCCTCATCGGACAATTTCTTGTTTAAGTCAATGTTTTCCTTCATAAATTACAAGGATGGTAGTTGGAGCACCATCAAGCTTTTAATTTTGAAACAGAAGGAAGGTGCAGGGATCCCTCCAAAGCAAGATACAAGGAAGAAAAAAGAAAAGAGAGTAGACTCTAATCTCTAAGATGGTAAAACCCCTTCAAGAACAACTTTGCATTTCACACCAATCCCCTTGTGCCACTAGGCAGTAGGAATTTTTCTCATATGCTAATTGCCCCTTCGCATTACTCTAAAACATAAAAGTGAAGAGAAAACAAAACAACTTAAATAATTTCTGGCCTTCTTGCGAAACTAAGCTTAGCTAAGTGGTAGCACCCTGTTGTTTATATGCAAGAAAAATTCTGACCTTCCAGCCTATGAGCTGAAAGGAGCTGCATCTGAGAAATTAGTGTAAAAAAGCTGAAATACCAGTCTGAAAGCAGAAATCAAATAGTAATTCTAGGCAGCTAGTTAACACCTATACTACTAATTGTTTGCATTCATGGAAATGGAGCAGATTCTTTCAGTATGTGACATTAAGAAAATTTTGGAATGATGTACAAAGTAAGATAAAAGGAGAGAAAAGAGAAGCCATTGTCTCTAAGACGAACGCAACATCTTCCACAAGGATGTTGCATTAATCACGTTTTACTATGATCAGTTTAATGCAGATACCATACCTGCATTGGTTGAAGCATAACAGTAGAACAGATATAATTGTCTATCAATTGTCAGGGTTTAGGCATTCTAGAACTAATTAAATCAAGTTCTAGGGAGCATTCAAGATGTTTCCCTTCAAGATATGCAGTGTCTGTTGGCTAGTTTGCAATGGGCGATTGGTATTCTTTGCTACATATGTAATTCCATCTTCTCTTGTTGTTTTGGGGTGAATCTCTGATCCTTCCAAGCTCTTGGCTTAGGCCTCTACTCTCAATTCATCTTTAATGAAATGGGAGGCAGTGCTACCAGCATTTTAATTAAAAACAAAAATGTCAAGTTTAAGCTCATCTGTCAACTATGAATATTTCACCGTTTCTTCATTCATGCATAGTTCCTGCAATTGCACAAACCTAAAATCCAATTATGAATTTCAACTTATGAGACTCGAATTTTCCGCATACCGGTATTTTTAATGATTGTATAAGGTGAGAAGACATCATTAAAATTGGTAGTTCTAGTTGTCTGACACCTCTAACACAACATAATCAGTAAGCTCATTATGCTCAAGCTGAGTATTTTGCAGGCCTAACCACAATACTTCCATCCGGAGGAAAATACCATGCATTTGGAGCTACGCTATATACCTGACTGGTCCTAAATATTCTTGTTCCTTTTGTTGAGCTCCTCAAACCAAGCTGAAGAACTAGCTAGCTTTTCTCAGGGTTCTTTTTAGCAAATGACAATCTTCTTGTTTTTCTTTTCTTTCACATGAAAGAAAGTCTTTTTAGTTTTCAGAATCTAGTTAGTATATGAACCTTAAGAATTTCAGTGCATGCATCAATCTACGTTAAAACATTTTTGTCAAGAAAAAAATTACAGTACAGCAGAGGTGTCAATAATTATTTTCCAATCATCATCAGAGCTGCCAGCCACTACCTGTTATACCTGGCATAGCTTACAGTTACTCAAGAAGGTTATGTGGTAAACTTTAATTCATCATGATTCATGAACCATATTTACTTGTCAACATTATGTTACTTAAGCACAGAGATTATTCAAATATGAAAGATATGTTGACAGTTGCTATCTGTCGCCATGTTTCGAAGTTTCGTGATGCCGGTGTTAATTATAGCTGCAATAGTTGGTGTGATGTTAGTTGGCTGAATCTAATGCAAATATGAACGCTACAAGAATAATCTCCTGGCAATTTCCTAATGTGTCACCTAAGTAAAAATTTCTGCTTTCAGGAGACACTAACAAAAATCTTATTTGTAGTCTGGGAAACTAATTTTTTTAGCAGTGATTTTTTTTTTTACTTATCTTTTTTTTTTTCATCTAGGTCCACATACTTGGGGATTCTCACCCGAGATTCGAATCCAAAACCTCTACTTGTTAGGTGGATGGATGTGACATCTACTTCACCTATCAATGAACTAATCAGAATAAGGGCTGACGTTATTTTGGCTAGATTTCTGCTAGAAAGTTATTTTAGCTAGATTACTTAACTTCGAAGAATTTATCTTTTTTCTCTCTGTCTCTTTAATGTTTTCAATAAAATTATCCCATTCAGTCCCTCCCTTTTTTTAATGGAAATTTGGTCCCTTCATGGTTACCTAACAGACACCCTTTGTCTTCTACCAAAGAAAAGAGGCACCATTTGTTGCATGGAAACCCTTTTCATGCTTTACATGACTGATTAGCTTGGTTTCTCATAAACATTTAATGAGACACTTTCCTTGTATTATAAATATAGTAGAATATAGGTGGATGGATGTGACATCTAGTTCACCTATCAATGAACTAATCAGAATAAGGACTGGCGTTATTTTGGCTAGTTTTTTTCTAGAAAGTTAGTTTAGATAGATTACTTAACTTCGAAGAATTTATCTTTTTTCTTTCTGTCTCTTTAATGTTTTCAAGAAAAGTTATCCCATTTAGTCCCTCTCTTTTTTTAATGGAAATTTGGTCCCTTCATTGTTACCTAAGAGACGCCCTTTGTCTTCTATCGGGGAAACCCTTGTCATGCTTTACATGGGCATTGACTAGCTTGGTTTCTCATAAACATTGAATGGGACACTTTTCTTGTATTAACAAATAACTTAGACATGTAAATATAGTTGAACATAGAAACCACAATGCAGCATAAATAATAAACTTGAATGAAGAGTGGATAGGATTACGGGAATATAAACATTTCATTTTATGTTAAATTAAGATTAGTATATACATCAAGTCCATATAAGATGCAGATTATCCATAAATATACAAAATTTATTTATGAAGAACATTAAGTTGCACTCTAACATGATTTTTTTTTTTTAAGAGATTCAAAGAAGCTAATCCCTACCTTTCTACTCTATACCCGCCCTAATGCAATATATTTATTTAACTTTTGATGCAATTAATTTTTTTGTAAGAGCCCTTCAAGGATGGGCTCACAATTATTGTTATACTCATGGGCCATACCTTTTCTAATTCTTTTTTATTTAATCGAAAGAGCTCAGAAGAAATGGGTACACAATAAGGATAGCCTCTCCTAAAATATCGCTAGTCCTCTAAATCCTAGTGAAGGTGGAATATAATCGCAGGTTATTTTGTACAATTACCAAAAAATTTATTAACTTGGTATATTGGGACCTTTTCTTCTAATTCCATATTCTCCATTTATTTATTAATTTTTACATAAAATAAGGATGTTGGTCATATTTAAATCTGTATCCTTCGTTTCATCAGATGTGGATGCAGGTTTTAAAACTAAATTCATAAAAAAAAGTTGGAAAATAGAATTGAATTGTCTGTTACAATCTTATTAAATAGCTAGCAGCCTACAATACAATATCATGATTTTACATGTATCAAATCCATGTGCATTACTTAACATTCATACTTTTGTTTGAGAAAAATTAAAAACTAAAGGATGTGAACTCTATGTTGGAGTTTTAAATTTAGAAAAAAAAATTAAATTTAAAAAATAAATAAACCAGCCTTATCTCCTAAATTTTAGATGGTTTAAATACTTTAAAATACTTTTTTTTTTCTTTAGAAGACCCTTCGAAAAGAATGTTGGTTTCCATAGGAATGTGATATTTCCGAAATATCGCTTACTTCGGAAACCCCGCATTGTATCAGTCACCGGATAGAGTCTATAAATAGGCTATGGGTCCAGCGTATTAGATTAACCCAATCCACATTACTACTTCTTTACTTTTCAAAACGAGACAGACAATTCTTCTTTTTTTTTTTTATTCCTTTCTCTTCTTCCAAGCTCTTTCAAGTTTTCTTTTTCATCTGGGTATCTAAAGAAGTCGGTCGGATCAAGCCTCCCTAGTGATTATGCTCGTTAGATAAGAATCAAATCATATTCTTAAGGCAGTGTATATCACATGCCTCGATCCAACCAAGTTATTTTTAATATTCTGATCCTGACAAGTTATTTTCAAGCAAGAATTATCACAGGTCAAGCTCGCCATGAGCCACAAACTACTTATCAAATTGTTTGATAATATAAGCTGGTTTGTAGCATAGAGTATCTTCCAGTTAACAACAGTCTTCTGGTTGCCTACCCGTTACGTAGGGATGATGTTGATTGATGACTCTTGATTACAAAGTTTGATCTATAATTCTCAATATTGAGCTCGAGTGCATGTATCTGCCATGCATTATTTAATTCATTCCTTCGTCTTAAAGTCATCATAGTGATGGAGAGATATATCAATTTTGATCAAATAAGATAATGTGTATCCGTGTACACCGTCAACGGTAGAATGTTCAAGTCAAACTTCCCAAGTTGGTAACAAGCTGATTGGATGACGAGAATTTTGCAAGCATTGCAATGATCCTAAGAAGTTATTTTATTCTCAAACCAATGCATTGCCTGGAATTATGTATTGGTGATTAAGAAAGGCGCCCCAAAACTTATCTGGGGGAATACCTGCATGACGATAACAATCTTGACTCTGGATGGTCCCGGTCCCCCAACGTTTAAATCAGGTTGCTTTCTTGGTGACCACACAATTTCCATGGCTAAATTTTAAGCTTCCAACAGCCTTCAAGTTTTCTATTCCTTTCCCCTTGATATGTGGAAATTATGATGTTGTCTTGCATAGGAGAATTAATTACTTAATACACCCACTATTAACAACACCACTTCCACACCCTTCGACTAAGTTGGTGATCTCATGATGTAGGGCCTGCATAATTATCCATTGGCTGTGGAGTGGGTGTCCATAGAAGTGGGTATATCAGATTAGAGGATGTATGAAAGAGGATGTTGTAGATGCAAAGGGAGTGAATTAATGAGCCAATACCATCCATTCAGCTAAAAACTATAGGTGTAGATGATACCAAGAAACTCGATATCTCTATCTAATTATTTTATAATGATCGAGTATAGATCCAATTTAGATTCTATGTATAGGATCAGATTATTTTTTTTATTTTTTTTTTACAGGCTTGAGATTGGATTTAACTATGTTCTAACTCGAAAACCCAATGACCCGAATATTGCAAAACAAATTATATATGTAATATATATAAATATATGAATATAGAGAAAATTGCTTACATGATCTGTGTTGATTCATTTTCTTCATATTTGGATTTATATCTTTTTCTCATGCAAGCTCTCCTTAACTCTCATCCATGCTATTTTAGTTCCAAGATCCCAGTTGACATTTATTATTTTAGAGAATAAGTAGAGTTTTTATTTAAATAAAACTTCTTAAACCAAATTAAATAAAGATTTTTATTAATATTATTATATTAATAAAAAAATTAATGGCATTACTAATAACTATATCTTGTTAATATGCTGATATTAATGAAAATACTTTTCATCAGTACTATATCCAGTCTATATCCCATGCAGGTTGTTAGATTATGCTAATGCTTATTAATTCCGATTGCATTTTTTATGAACACGATCCTACTTTAAGCAAAAGTACAACCACAAATAATCTTTTTATATTGTATTTAAATATCTCCAAGATGCAATACTTGTCTATTTCTTGTTATACGTAGGTTCTATCATGGTTTTATTATCTATAATAATATATTATTTTACTATATTGATATATATATATATATACTATTTAAATTTTTTATAGTGATTATATCATAATTTTGATATTAATAATTTATTTTAAAAAATAATTAAGCTCTTATATCTATTGTATTCTATTTTGTCTTTATTATCATTCTATTATATATATTTCTATATTTCATTTTAAGAATAATTGGAAAAATGAGAAAAAACTATATCCCGCGTATTGCACAGGTTATATACTAGTATATATCTAAAACCGAGACTTAGCTTGTGTGGAGTTCTCCATTCACCATGTGGATGCTAGTATTAATAACGCCAATATTCAACTATTATTAAAGTTTACTGCTTAAAATATAGCATACATTAATGATGCAGGTATTGATGTGCTTGGCCAGATTCGTTGGATCAGGTCCCTTCCATTTGAGGGAACCACCTTAAGTGGTCCCTTAGATAAGAACAAAGGGCATGAATTTGAGGGGGAGGGGTGGGTTTGCTCTCATTCTTTCTCCCTCTATTTCTGTAGGTCGGGGTTTCACTCTCAATCTTTCTCGCTCTATTTCTCTTGGTTAGGATTTGCTCTCATTCTTCCTCACTCTATTTCTGTAGGTCGGGATTTCACTCTCATTCTTTCTCGCTCTATTTCTCTAGGTTGGGGCAGGTTGGGCGGCGGTGGGGGGGGGGGGGGGGGGGGGGGGTGGGGGAGGAGGGGTCTTGCTCTCATTCTTTCTCACTCTATATCTCTAGGTCTCTATTTCTCCTCTCTGAGTTAGCCCTAGAGGAGCCTCCACTATGTCCTCTCTCTGTCTCTCCTACCTTGTGACAAAAATAAGATAAGGTTAGCAGCTCGTTCCTTTATTGTAATGATAATTAGCAGAGAAATTAGAAGTTTGGGTTTCCTAAAAATTTTAGAAGGAAATTTTTGAATTTTGGAAATTTTAGAAATTACTTTAAAATATTAGTGTGCCATTGGTTCTCATGTGTGTGGTATTTTGGATTATTAGGTTTCGAGAAACTTCTATGAAGTGATTTAGTTACCTAGTGGTTGGCATATGCAAGGTAAGTAAAAATTACATCTTGTAGTATTTGTTTAAAATTAATTATGCAAATTGATATCATATTTTTAAAATGAAGTGCATATGAAATTTTGTGATTATATGAAATCTGACTTATCATGGCAATTCTATTAAATAATTACATATGATTTGAATCACCATAGAGGATCAAGCTTGAAAAATTATAATTGCTGCATATTCAATTTTAAAACTAGAAAATGGTATGAAAAAAGAAAAGAAGTTTTGATACACACACACACACACACACATATATATATATGTGTGTGTGTGTGTGTGTGTGTGTATCACTTAACTCTTGGCTTGGCTATATATGGATTCAAATAGGATTAAGTGACCTACGTCATAGGCGTTAAATGTGGCTACATGATCTAGGCCACAAGAGATGTATGTGTCCGTAGTCTAGGCTGTAGAGTTAAGATGGATTGGAAACTTGATACTGGGTACAAATATATAACTATAAGCATAGTTGATTATGAGATTGGATATAATCTATCGATTTATATTATTGAAACGATGAAATGCTATTGAAAAGATGAATGTATGATTTCAATAGATAGAAATTGTTGAAAGTAAATGTTATAAGCTCTACTTATATATATGTATCATGTTCTGTATAATTTAATTGAGCTAAACTATTTGAATTAGCTTGATACAATTCTATAAAGTAGATTTATTACTTACAGAGTTGTACTCATAATCTTTATCTATATATATTTTTTTTCAAATCCAAGATCGAATGATTAGACAGATATCAGCTTGTACGGAGAAGCAGATCAAATTTTAATCGGTTTGTATATATTAAAGTGTTGCTAGAGGATTATAAATGAGTAACTTAAATGCTAAAGATTTTGAGTTATAAATTTCAGTATGATTATATGTGATATTTCAACTTAATAATTTAGTTTGTTCTAATAATTATTATTGCTTCATGTTGCAAAATGTTTTATATGTTTATAGAGTCAATCTCTGTGAGTATACGGTGGTTGTTAGACTCAAATTGTAATTCTGGTGTTAGGGATTAAATATTTATATCCTATTATCAGCACCAAAGATGTAACACATATTTCACCGGCATTTAATATATGCTAACCCAAATCCACTAATATGTCCTTATTTTGGTATTTTGGTCCCATGTGTCATATTTTCCACTCTATTTCCTCGTCAAAATTCCAACTCATTTCCCTACCTACCCCAATTCCTAGGTAGAAGATGGTAAAAAAAAAAATTCCCAGAATATTCGTAGTCCATTTCTCTCCAGCCGGCATGAGGCGAAGGTCTAACCCTTCTAGTCTCACCGCCCGGTAGCTTCGCGTCGACGCGGCCCTTCATAAACCGCGTGACAGCTGCCAGTTGACCGCGTCAACGCCCGCCGTGGCCGTAGATTGGCCTCCTCGAGTTAGAAAGTTCACATATCCTCTCACGTGGAGCACAACAATCCCAAAAAAAAAAAAAAAAAGGAAATCCAACAAACTCGACTCAAAATTTCACACACCTTCCTCCCTTAAGTCGAATTGGTGGGCTCCACAAGAAAAAGGTGGCCTCCACCAGATGTCACGTTGCATTTGTTATGCTGTTAGTTGTTTCCCATTTCCCTTTGGAAAGATTTGCCGAAGCCCAAGAACAAAACAGCCTCTTGCTTTCCCTGGATTCTAATAGTAGGTCAACTTGCTTATTTTTTGCCCTGTTTGTTTTTTTGTAAGGAGTCCCATCAAATACAAAGACTAATATTTGGGTGCTGGACTCCTGCTCTGCGAACATGGTCTTATCTACTTCTGCCTCCTCAATTACTTCAAAAGTTTGGTTAGGTGTGTATCGGTTGTGGTGGTTCCTTTATGCCAATTCCCATCTGAAGACCCTGGACTTGCATGGGGTTGGGGTCTTTTTATGCCTTTGGATACTTCTCATTTGCCCTCTAAAAGGTAGATTTGATGGTTCTTGTGAGTCTGTGACTGAAGAAAGCTCTTCCTGCAGCCCCGCTGGCCATGGAATGATTCGATTGCGGGTTTGTATTTCCCAGGTTTATTGAAAAATATTTATTTTCTCCATCTCTGTGAGGATTTTATTTGAGGTGTTTCGGTTGTTGGTAGTTTTGAAGTTTCTTCAGTAGAATAAAAAAAATGACCTTAATATTTATTTTTGAATATCCTTTCAGCTGTAATGCCTTTGTTATTTGTATACTCAGGTCTTGTTTGGTTCAAGTTGGAATTTCTCCCAACTCGCACCCCCCCCCCCCCCCCCCCGGCCGAAAAAAAAAAAAAACTTTTTCTATTGTTTTGGGTTCATTGTATCTAAAAGTCTCTTATCTTTCTAAAAGTATTCAATATTTAGACATTGTGCATGATTTCATGGACAAAGTAGTGGATTTCTTGTTCTTGGGTTTTGGCCTTCCTCCTGTTTTTAATTGGCATAATGTATTATGGTTGTAGCCTGTTGTCTAGGAGTAATTATCTTGAAATAATATGAAAAATAGGAAAAAAATTCTTTTGGCAGAGAAGACTGGTTCCTGAGCAGCAAACTGGGAAGGAAAAGGAAACATAAAAAAATGGAAATTCAAGAAGTGAAGGAATCCGAAATATCTTTGCCTCCATCTTTTCTAGTTGTTGCGGTGGCAGTCAATGGAAGTAAGAGTAGCAAATATGCAGTTAGGTGGGCTCTTGAGAAGTTCGTTCCTGAAGGGCGGAATTTTTTCAGGCTCTTGCATGTTCGTCCTCCAATCAAGATGGTTCCGACACCAAGTAAGTTGTGACTTGTGACTTGGTTGTAAACAAAAATCTTTTATTTTTTGTCTTTAATTATTGTCTGTTTTCACCAAAAAAATAAATTGTCTGCTGGATCCTTGTCTTTTTCTCCTCCTGTGATGTTTTTATTTGAATATTGAAGAATAAATTGATTTTTTTTACTGGGAAAGAATTGAAAGTTAAATTGATCAGCTTTGGCTTATTTCTGCCTTACTTTTTTTGAGCAAGACTGTGGTAAAACTCACCCACACATTTCATTGAGAAAATGTAATGAGTACAAATTAAGGGTGAAAGAACACCCAAGAGAAGAAGAGTTGGAAGAAAAGATGATTGAAGGATCGGAGAAGAATTGGAGGTCTAGATTCCACCCAAAAAAAATGCAAACAAGAGCTAATTAAGGCCCAGAATGTCACACTGGCTCCATAATAGACCAGTCCAGTGATGAAGGGAATCTGTTAGGCTCTCTAGGAGCCTACAGATTACTCCATACCAGTATATATATTAAATTATTTTCTACCCAAGTGTACCAGAATCTTGGTGTAGTGCTCTTTAAGTTTAATGAGCTTAATTTGCATAAGCAATAAGGAAGATGCTCTTTCTTCATATTTCTTTTTCATTCCTCAGGTTTAGCTCTTTAAGATTACCGAAACGGCCCACAAAGAAAGCTAAACATTTGTTCCAGTAGTGGAGTGTAGGCCCCCAAAGTGACTCTGATCCATTGATCTTATCAATTTTAAGAAGTTGCAGCTTCCAATGACCAAACGATGACTTCCAATGCTAGCTATTGGCCGATTTGCCAAGCTCCCATCACCACCCCTTCAGCTGTGTTAGTTGCAGGAAGGTTTACAAATAACTTCCTCCCACTACCTTCCTAACTATTCAACACCAATCCTTATTTCAGTGCCTCCTTATTTCCCCTATGAAATTTCTTTCTGACAGTTATTCCTTCTCCACAAAGGCCATTATTATTCAAAGAGTTCAATTGATTAAACTTTCATCATCATGGAGCTCTTAGAAGCATTTCTAAACCCCTATCATCATTGGTGAAGCTGAGCCGGTAGGAATGCAGACACTTGAGGCTTTCATTTCCACCTGAGAGCAATATGTACCACCATGCAAGGGACGATGACATCCAAGGCATCCACACATTGTCCTCTGCTGCATGACTCTTCTCAATGGTAAGAAACAACAAAGGGAATTTGTTTTTAATATTATGAATGCAAAAAGCTTCATAAGATTCTCTCCATGTGTGTGCGCGCGGGAAAGAAAGTTAAAAGCTTCATAATATTTTCAAAACACTGGGATCTGAGGCATCACTACTCTCACCTAGCTTCTTTTTTATCACCTTACAGGTAAGCCACTTGGCACACCATATCTCTAAGTGCTATCTTGTGCTCTGTCCTAATTTTCACATTGTGCTTGGTGATATGGTTGTTCTTCTTGATCTAGTCAAATGAGCATTGGGCCTAAAGCATTGTTCCTAGTGATTTTAATTTCTAGAATGTATTGGTCCATACTGGCCATACTATTCTGATACACGTATACCCTTCAGTGCCGACCTATACCAACACATGGTATTTCAACTCTTGTTTGCTGTGCCAGCACTAGGGGATGCATACTGTGAGTCGGTAGGGTTCCAGTATGGATAATGGCATCGATACTTCAAATTGCAGAAAAGTATTGTTTTTATGATCTACCACGAGTCTTGCATGATCAGCGAACTCATTTTCATTTACTATGGCTCTGACTTGGATTTGCCACCCATTTTGTCATAGTTAGCTACGTCTTATTGATCATCAACCATATTTGATTGGGGGAAAGTGATAGGGGGGGGTGCACTTATTCATAGAAGTCATTACTCATTGCTTATTTGTTGTCATGTCTGAAATTTCCATCATAAATAAATCATTTACCAAAGGAGAAGGAAGGAAATCTAAAGAGTGAAGTTCTTGAAATTATTGTCTAATCTTGACAAAAGAGACATGATGATTTGATATTTTATGCCTTCAATAAAAAAAGATGACTAAAATAGCATTTTAGCTTTCTAGGATTCCACAGTGCATTCTCCTCTAAAAAGTGGAACCATATTTAGTTGGATTGCATTTCCATCCATCTTTTCACTGATATGCCTTCATGAAAAAACTCATCGTGGAAAATACATCTAATTTCATAATTTTGTCATATGGTGTTCAAATAATCATGGATAAAATACAGTAAATCATAGAGAATGTCTATGGTGGCATTTGAAGATGCATAATCAAGTCTCTAGGAACAGCAGAAATATAATAATATAATAATCAGAAGTGTTAGATTTCATAAAATTGGGATTGAATAATGATGCACTACATGGACCCACTCTATACTACAATGATTGGCTCCTTTTAGTTGTGCCTCTAATTTAATCCACTTAAGGATGAAAGGGCCAAAACTACTAATGTTGAGCGATACATTTATTTTAAAATATTTGTTGGAGGTCCAATAACTTAGCCTTATATCCATCTGGCCACGGATCTTGTATTCATTTACCAAGGACTTGACCTTCAGGAGCTGCACCACTCCTTGTTTACAAGTTTTCTCTTGTTAATAATAAGCAGAATTCAAGTGCGCTAGGAGGTAGATGTGAGAATAACAAATTAACAATCATTAGTTTTAGTTATATAATCAATATTTGCCCTCATGCATGAATAATAAACTGAGGGAAGGGAAGTTGGATTTAAGGATTGAAGTTATCTACTATCAAAAGGGTCTGATAGCAAATCAATTTATTCATCATCATGTTGATGGTAGTTTTGAATTCATAATTTGGTTCAGGAATATGTCATTTCTCATCAAATTGGAATTGGATATGGAGCAGAATTCTAAGTCAAGAAGGCTCTAGAAAAGGATTGAAAAGATTTTATGACAATCAAACTGATGTCAGCAATCAAACAATTGGGTTTTCATTCCCCATCAAGGCAACTTTAGCGAACAGAAGGAAGACCGAAGGCCAGTTGGCAGCTACCTTGTTGGTTGTATAAGCTCATGCTGTGAAGGAGCAGCAAATTTCAATAATGACTGAGCATAGGAACTGCATCCATCTTTGAGGCACAAACTAATATGTATTCCTTTTGGTTCTAATATAGATAGATGATTGAAATTATCAGAGTAGTTTTATGGATTTCCACTTTACATTTCCTAGGAAAACTTGGCACTGATCTTTATTTTAGTTGGCCCTTTCATCCATGTATATTCTCAATTCTGCCTCTATTAACCTACTCATCATGGGAAACACATTAACATATTTGGTTTATTTTAATGAGCAACCTTCTAGTAGACATAACAAAAGAAAGACCATAGCTGCATATAGAAGTTGTTAATCAAGTTTATAGCAATTTCAAAGGATCTATATAACTAGTTCGGCAAGTGTGTGATGTTGTTGCAAACATGGGTACAAATTAAGATATCTGTGAGTGCAATAGTAAACCATCATCAACCATGATTTGCAAATATCATACTTCTTAATACCTAAACCAATAGATGTAAGACTATCAAGTCATTAACTACAGTCTCATGATTTATAGCATTTTTAATATATGCAATCAATATATTAAAAAGCAACCACATTTCTGATGCCTATCAGAAAAAATGACTCAAACAGGCAATATTGTTTAGAATAACTAGGAGTTGAACCCTCTAGAAAAACCCAAACATGCTGTTAAAATATTCAAAGACTATCAGTCCTAATAAACTCATACAGAGCCTTTTGGCCCCGCTCTTTTTCTTTTACTCAAGCTGCTCTATGTATGATGCAATCATGTTCAAGATGAGCTGTCTGAGCTGTAAAAAAAACACTAAAAAGCAGCAATTTTCATGTTATAGTTGCTTGAAGGATAGAAAATTTAATATATATATTGATGACAGATGGCATGAGGTCATAAGCATCGATAGATGGAGTGCATTTATAGAAAAGGACAGTTTTTTCATAATCACAGCACTTAACATAACACTAAGGCTTCTGACAGGACAAAATCCTTGGGTGGACCAATTTAATTGAAGTCTTGTATTGTGTGGAGAAAGAATAATCAATTAGCAACACAAGATGCAGTGGTGATATATGAGCATATGAATGTTGGATAAGCCCTTCAAGTGTTAGAAATAAACACGGGAATCCTATATCATTTAACTGTCCTGCATAGTAAACCAGATTGTTTTTAAATATACAGAGATAGAAAGATAAATCTTTGCGCATAGCTTCTTCTCAATTAGTCATTATTCTGCTAATTAGATTCTTAGAACATATTCCTGAACTACTCACAACCAACCAATATTATAACCTGTGGTACTATTGAATATTATAACCTGAACCAAAGTTTTAAATCCCATGGGACAGGGGTGTTCTGGTTTGTCCATAGAATGGGACACCCTACTGTCCCACCCCATCTCGGCGGCAGTCCCGATCATGCATCCTGGTAGATATCCTCCCTCTCTCTCCTTCTTTTCTTTCTTTCTTTTTTATTTTCTTTCTTTTTCTTCTACCTTCCTTTCTTGCCTTTCCTTTTTCTTCTTCTTTCCTTCCTTTCTTTCTTTTTCCCTTTTTCTTCTTCTTTCCTTCCTTTCTTTCTTTTTCCCTTTTTCTTCTTCTTTCCTTCCTTTCTTTCTTTTTCTTCTCCCTTCATTTCTTTCTCTCATTTTTCTTCTTCTTATTTCCTTTTATTTTTTTCCTTTTCTTCATCTTCCTTCTTTTTTCTTTCTTTCCCCTTTCTTCCTCTCCTCATGTGGTGGAGCCTCAACCCCATCCTTGTCCCATTTTCTCAATGGAACAGGACGGCCAGGACGCCCCCCGTCCTGCCAAGACATAAAAACTTGACCTGAACTATTCATGAGTGAGCGCCAAAGCAAGGGTCTGGAAATAAAAATTCATTTTAATGGTCCTGCTAAAATCGTTGCACCACTCATTGCCCTTTTTTTGGTATATTTAATTATAGTTTGTTGTCAAATTTCTTATTTTTTCCACATTTTGTAAACCATACATCTCAAAATGCCCTTGCGTTATTTTTCTACACATGAGTGAATATTTCATTGCATTCATCTTCATTATTCTGCCCATATCTATTGCTTTATTTCTTCAAAGACTGTGACATTTGTTGTTTGACCTGTTACTTTTCCACTTCAGTGGGAAACTATATTCCTATTTCAGATGTACGAGAAGATGTTGCCGCTGCATATAAAAAGGAAATAGAGTGGCAAACAAATTCAATGCTTCTCCTGTACAAACAAATGTGCGCTCAAAGAAGGGTAAAATCTCTTGTTTCTTTTGGATGTATTAAACAAAGAACTTATCAAAGTGCATGATCTGATTTTTTTTTTTTTTTTTTTTTTTTTTTTTTTGGTGTGAAGGTAGAAGCAGAATCTGTTGTAATTGAGGCAGATAATGTGGCTGAAGCAATTTCTGGAGAGATTGCTAAATTTTCAATAAGCAAGCTTGTCATAGGTTCTTCTTCCCGGAATGTGTTTACTAGGTAATATAAATTCGACATATTCTTAGAGATATTATAAATAGTAGCCTACTTTATGAATATAGAGTACTGCAGTTAAATGACTATTGTTCTTTCCTTCAATTTGTGTATTTAATATCGTAGATATAATTGTTGATCGAAACCTCATAAATGAACAAAATTCTACCTTGACTTAAATATTGTTTAAGAATATAATTCCTTCTTGGGCATTTTACTTCTTAGAAACCACTGTACGCACCTAGTGTGATCACCTCTGGAATGCAGTAAGCTTCTTAATTTTAACCCAAAGAAAGTAGAACGAATACACAATGGAACGTGATGCCCTTTAGGCTCTGTTTGGTTTGTGACTAAACCCCAATTACGTACTGAATAATGGGTTTATTCAGCCAAGTGCCAAAAGCTTATGTAACCTGCATAGTTTTACTACATTCAACAGGCATATAAACACCCTTACCTGAATAAAACTAGTCCCCCCTGATTTTACAAAAGAAGGCTAGCCACTTAGCCCTTATCCATTTATTCCTGCCTTCCAAACCAAACAACATTTGCAACTAGTCCAATATATTCCCAATTTCCAGCCAAACAAAATTTAAAACTTATCCCTGGGCAGATAGTAGAATACATAAAAAGGAATAAAATACTTATTCAGTTTTCCTTATTCAAAAATCAGACAGGGCTTTAAGTGTAATGTCTTCTGCTAACTTGTATGGACAGGGATGCAACTTGGACAGGTTGGGTTTGGTTAAGGGTCAAATCTGGCCTAATCCAACCCAAAAAGTACCTAAAGGGAAGCTCAATTCAACCCTACTCTGAATTGCATGAGCTTGAACTACAAAATTTTCAACCCAAACACGAATTGGAAGGGGTTGAGTCAGGTTCGGTTGATTTAAGCTAGATTGAAGTTAGGTTCAATTTGGAGCTTTGTTCTGAATATACAGTTAAGTTTGTGTTTTGTCAGGTTGAAGCCCTTAATGCTGGTAATGTTCAGACAGGTTTGGGTTCAGAACTAGGCATGTCAAACTGTTAATTGTCCAGGTTATTCTGGGACCCCAGGCTTGATTTCATTCCACGGTTAAAGCCTTGATCCCAGCTCCACCTAGCTTAAAGCAGGCCACTTTAACCAGCAAAATAGCTAATCCTAACCCACTCCAATTCAGTATTAAAACTAACCACTTCAACTCGAACTGATCTGACTTTACAAGTTTAAATCCAAATATTATATGGTTGGGTTGAGTGCGGTTAGGTTGATTTGAGCCAAGTTTGAAAAAAAAGAATGTATTTTGGTCAAAAATATGAACTAGGTCAAGCAAGGTTCGCCATCTCTGTACCAAACCATGTGCTAGTATCATCCTTGTTACTGTGTTAGTATGCTTGGTACGGGAGATAGTTTTGGCATACCAACACTCGGTATGCCTCCTATATTGCAAATCGCTCGGTACCAATATAGTATATTACACGGTCAAGTACGCACCGGTACTGACTGGTACGGAAAAACATGAGCTTGAGATTGCATCAAGTTGGAGCCTGGGGCCAAGCTCAAATTATACATAGTTCATTTTTTTGAACCAAAATTTTAAGCATAGGCCTCGCTTGAACTCATTCGCATTTTTTCAAATAGTAAAGGAAAAGTTGACTCATTTGAGTTTCAAGGTTTTTGTTCAGAGTCAGGCCCAAGGAACTGATGTCTTAGCCTAGAAATAAAGAATAAAGATGATCATGAAAGTATGGATCATTTATTAACTTGATCTTCAAATACCATATCTGAATCAAGGGAATTGAGAAAATCATGAAGATAGATGAAAATGCTTATGTTGACGGGGGATAAAAAGAAAGAGTCAGTAATGCATAGCAGCCAAAAATTGATGGGAATCACCTGAGACACCAAATGCACAGGTGCCAATCATGATCTGGGTCCTCTCCTGTATGATCACTGATTTGTACGCCTTCTTCTGTTTTTTTCTTTTTATATTTCATTTTGTTGAATCGTACTTCGTCATTTTTGTGGTATACATTTTAAATTGGTAACTTTGAAGCTTGCTCTTTCATGAAGCTTGTAAACGGTAATACATAAATGCCTGAAGGATGAAATACATGAATTTGTTTCTTTATTATTACAGAGTTGACAATAGATTCTGTTTCTTCTGCGAATGCAGAAATAGATTTTTCTCTTAGTTTCATGATGATTCTTAGATCATGATACATGATAAAGACTTAAGTATAAAGCTTATCTCTGATGCATGCATCATCTATTTTGCCTTTTGTCTCTTAATATTTTGAGACAAAGTTGAGCAAAACTTGTGCTTGTCAAGATGTTAACAGAGTTTTAAGTTAAAATTGTATCATTTGTCCTCAGATGGCTGGTTAAAATATAGTATTTTAGAATTTAATGAGAAGTTTCTTTCATCATTGTTTTCTTCCTCTATCTTCAGTTTCTTCTCTCTCATTATTTCAATCTTTACTGGATGAACACTTGTACATATATTTGCATGGATTTCCTATTTTATTCATTGTGAGTAAATCTTATTCTTCATACCAAGTTTTTCTCTGAAAGAGCCCCTCTTGCACCTGCAATCGCACAGTTATATGTCTTTGACATGATCTGAATTACGAGTACATTTATTTTCTAGGAAAATTGGAAGCAATAAAATGTCTTCAAGAATCTCATCATGCATCCCAGGCTTTTGTACAGTATATGTTGTGTTGAAAGGAAAATTGTTATCTGTGCGTGCATCAACGACAGTGGTAGATGATATGACAAATGAAGAAAACATTTCAAGTACTTCTCGAAGCTTCTCAAGCCTGTCTTCCAGTGCAAGATCAGGTATTTACTTCTGCTAAGAAGAACATTGAGCTGCTTCTAGAAAATATTCAAAATGGAAGGCCAAAGCAATACAATGTACATGCAGCCCCTAAAAAAAAAGATTCGAAGATAATGTAGATATTAGGCATCAATTTCTCTCCCTCTCTCTCCCCTTTTTTTTTTTTTGCCCCCTCTCTGCTTAGATATGCACTCCTATGTTTGTTCATGTTGTGTATACACTTGAAATCAAGTTCATGTGGCATACGTATCAGGTTCCTGAATGTTTTGTAGGGAAGAACAATATTATAAACAAATATGAATTACTATTTTTTTCTATTAGCATATATAATTCCTTATTATTTGGCCAATCTTGTAGTTCTGATAGAGATGGTGCAGTTACAATATTTTTATTTGCTTCATTACATCATTGTAGGCTCTCCATGATGTATTATTCATTTATTTATTCAATTGATAAATATATAAGTTTGTATATTGCATAGGGTCTGCACTTATGGATTACATTTGATAATGTACCTATTTTGGTATGATTCAGTGAAACTTGTGCATACCTGGATTGATGCCTCACTGGATTAGCATCCACTACAACACATCTGCTCCAGTGTTAGAGCCCACATTCATGCCCTAGACATTTAACTGGAGCTGTACCATCAAATATTGGAGTCATCTTCTAACAAACTGACTGTTAGATTGGAACTTCTCACTTCAAGGATCAATTTCATACATTTGTTAAGATCCAACAGTAGTTGCGTATTTTTTATCCTTTATACGCTTGAAGAAATGTTAATCTTGCTAAAAAGGCATTTCCTTTGGTTTTGGCTGTGAATTAATTCAGGAACAGCATTTTGTACAGAAAATTTATGTACTATACGTATTTGGAGTTCAAGTAATGTTTGGATATTATTGCTAATGACCCTTTTATTTTGTCTACAGAATGGACAGACACAGATATAACAAGCTCTTCTCTTCATCATGCATCTCTACCAATTCAGCGTAACCAAGCTCTTGCAAATATAAATAGCAATTTTGTCAATATGGGGGCCAGCCCTTCTGATACCCTTCATACCAGGAGTATATCTTTATTTACTGATGATGATTTCATTAGTTCCAGTTCCATTGTGACAGAAACACAATGTGATAATAGCATGGTTTCTAGTTACAGAAGCTTCCAGACAGATAATCAGTTGCACAGTCCTGATCAGGCATCAACATCTGAAGTTAGAACTGATTCCTCAGTCCCTGGAAATCAGGTAATGAATGTCAAACCTAGAAGCATAGAGAATTATGTCTTTTCGGCAGCAGATCTCACATATGGAAAGACTGTTTATCAGGTCAGATTTCAGTGATTTATCTATTCTGAAATTTTGTCTGCTTGTAGGTTGATGTTAGTTTTGAGCTTGAAAAGCTGAGAGTTGAACTTAGGCATTTCCAGAAGCTTTGTGTGGTTGCTCGGAGTGAATCAAATGATGCTTCTCAGCAAGTAAGCTTGATTTTCTGCATTAGAGACTGGATCTCAGAAGATATTCACAGATTTTTTTTGTCTGAATTTTCTATCTTTTCTGTGGTAGTTGCATGAATTAACTGCACGGCGGATGGAGGAAGAGATTAAACTTAAAGAGATAGAATTAAGAGAACAGATGGTCAGGGAATTGGCAAGACAAGAAAGGGAAAAACGTGAAACAGCAGAAAGGGAATCTAAATTTATCAAGGAATGTGCTGAGAGGGAAGTGTTGCATAGAAAAGACTCGGAGAATAATGCTGCTCGTGAAGCCAATGAGAAGCAACGGCTAGAGAAGGCCCTTGCATGTAATGATGAACCATACAAGAAGTACACATGGGAGGAAATAGAATCTGCTACATCATCATTCTCTGATTGCCTTACAATTGGGAGGGGAGCTAATGGTATAGTTTATAAGGGTAGCTTCCATCATACAACTGCAGCAGTGAAAGTTCTCCACTCCAATGAGGGTCATGGAACCATGCAATTCAAACAAGAGGTGTGGAAGATATTGCAAAGAAGATTACATCTAAAAGCTTTACATATTGAATTTTTCTAACAATAACCACAAAAATATACTGATTTAACCAACTCAAAAGCTTCTGCTACAGCATTAACATTGTTAATTACGTTGCATAGATCTTAAGAAATTTCTATCCTTTTGAAGTAAAGAAATGCTTTCTAGCTGTTAATTATGTTGCACAGATCTTAAGAAATTTCTGTCCTTTTGAAGTAAAGAAATGTTTTCGAGCTATTAATGTTCAAATATTTTTGCACTCACTTTGTTTAAACTGAATGTGATTGGAACATGTAAAGTTTGTTTGTTTTAACCAAGGTCCGCCATACCGGTACCGGTCGGCGTACCGGTGGCGGCCTGTACCGGTGGCGTACCGGTCTGAACCGGTCCCGTACCGGTCCGAACCGGTTCCGTACCGGTTCTTCAACAATAAATTACCGGTACCGGATTTTACGCTGATCCGGTACCGGTCCCAAGCTGAACCGGTACGTACCGGCCCGTACCGGCCGGTATGGACCGGTATAACAGACCATGGTTTTAACTAATGTTTTGCTTAGTATTATGCATTGTGATCCCTAAATTTTTTTTAGTTTTCTTTTTTGGACTCCTTCGAGTGTCTCACTGGACATTTTTCTTCTCTCAGCTTGAGATTCTCAGTAAAATTCATCACCCGCATTTGCTGCTGCTTCTTGGTGCCTGCACTGAGCGTGGTTGCCTGGTCTATGAATACATGGAAAATGGAAGCCTAGATGACAGGTTGCAATGCAAAGATAATACAGCCCCTCTTCCATGGTTCCACCGGTATAGAATAGCTTGGGAAGTTGCCTCAGCTCTAGCTTTCCTTCACAATTCAAAGCCAGAACCTATCATTCATCGGGATCTCAAACCAGCAAATATTTTGCTTGATCGTAACTTCGTGAGCAAGATTGGTGATGTTGGTCTCTCGACATTGCTTCCTGCGGTGAATCTTCCGATGTGTACAATGATTAAGGACACGACTCCCGTTGGAACAATGTTCTACATCGACCCTGAGTATCAAAGGACTGGTTTGGTCTCCGCAAAATCAGATATCTATGCTTTAGGGATGGTAATCTTGCAGCTGCTGACAGCAAAACCACCTATGGGGCTGACCCTCATTGTGGAAAGAGCATTAGAAGAAGGAAACTTGATGGAGGTTTTGGATCCTGGGGCTGGGCAATGGCCTTTAGAGGAGACTCAGGAGTTGGCTCTTCTTGGTCTAGGCTGTGCTGAACTGCGGCGCAAGGACAGACCTGCTTTGAAGGAACAAGTTCTTCCTTTGCTAGAGAAATTGAAAGTGATTGCGGACAAGGCCCATGTTTGCGCATCGCATACCCCATCTGCCCCTCCTAACCATTTCATTTGTCCAATTCTTCAGGTCAGTATATCATTAGCTCTTGTCTACTCTATGCTTGGTGTCTATTCCTCTTCATATGTGGCTGCCATTTATGAAACAAAAGAAAAAGAAAAAAAAAATTCTACTACTTGATCTGCTTAGTTTGCATCTTCGAATTCCATGTAGATTTGTTCTATATGGAAGACTAAAACCCATGACACTGAAATTTGGCACAGGAGGTGATGAATGATCCCTGTGTTGCATCTGATGGGTATACGTACGATCGTAAAGCAATTGAGATATGGCTTGGCATGAATGACAAGTCTCCGATGACAAATTTACAGTTGCCTAATAAGAACCTTATACCCAATCATTCTCTTCGGTCTGCAATTATGGACTGGAAGTCTAGGTCTCAATGATGCAATGTGAGACCCATCTACTCCTTTTTGTAAAATTAAACCAATTATCTCATCTTTCATTGAATTCCTTGTGTATTGCATGGTCAATGATTCAAGCCTACTTTAGCACAGAAATTGTGACATCCCATCTTTTATGTTGCATTGGCGTGATCTATACAGCTGAAACAAAGTGTCGACATTGGGGATACAATATTACAGGTCAGAGAAATGGAAAGGGACAGTGATATGAAGGTTGAGATATTTAGTTACATGGATTATTGCAGATAGATTTAGCTTGTACTGTCTGGTAAGCTACTTTCGTAGTCTTATAGATAACTGAAAGCATGGAAAAATACTATATATTTGGGACAGATTTTTGTTGATTATATTGAAGGTACCTTATGGTTCTGATATGTACAGTTAAAATACATTTTCTGCTGTGGTTATAATAACTTTTTCACCCTTCAAAACTTGTTTTATTGGTGGTTTTGGTTTCTGCTTGATAAGCATAAGCTCAGAGTGACTTTAGGTAAGACATGAGATTTGGCCAAAACAAGTCCCATTTCAAAATTAGGACTTCATGGAGTGACATGCTTCCTTTGTGGATTCTTTCTGGTTTTGGCTTTGGTACAAAAAGTCTAGACAGGGTTATTGATGCTTACCCAAGCACAATCCATTTAAAAATTACAACTTATGTTTGAAAAGGCACTAGCCATTCCAAAACTTTTAAACTCTTCTCACTTGGCCAAACTATATTTCCCATGTCCAGAAATAAAAAGGGGTTGGTGCATGTACTACTGTGAGTTCAATCCAAGAAACATTTAGATGGGTGTGCAATTTTTATAAAAAATGGTGGTTCAGTGCACAAGGCTCCTATTATTGTCGGATCAAGAGATCATTAGATGTATGTAGCTTCACCTTCACAGGGATTATTTTCATATTTCGAACTCATAACTTTTAGGTTATAATGAAGTAACTTTACCATTGTGCTAAGGCTCACCACCACAAGTATGAAACCTTATGCCAGGGGCAAATAGCAAAACGGGTCAAGTTGGGTTAGCCTCCTATCATACATCTACAATCCACTATTGGTGTTCTATGAATTATGGTTCATTGAATGGAATATCCACACTATCCTATGATAATCGACAACTTCTAAAAATATTTGATAATCAATTCTTATATATCTAGGATCTCTTATACATCAAAAGAATAGAAATATAAATGAATTTAATGACACCATGCATTGTTATGTGGTTATTTATGGCTTAGAAATATTCAAATATTTGGATTATGGTTTTTACGATCTTAAGGTTTATCGTTGGTTATCAATAGAGTGCCATGGAAAACTAGCAGTCATATTACTTGTTATAATGCATTAACTCAATCACCATCATGCCTTTGTATCCACTTAAATGTGTAGAAGTAAAGATTATAAACATCTAAAATGTAATTTTTGATCTGTGTGCATTTAATAAAAATTGAGTTTGCATTGGTAAATGATCCATCATACATTTTGCTGTGATAAGATAGCAGCTTCCAAACATATCAGGAGATCCTTTCTTGACTCAAAGGAATTGATATTTGTTATCTAGGCCAATTCTAACTCTGCTTGCAAGGTTAAGGCGGGCTTCAATCTCTTCCTTTCATCACAAGATCTGGAGGCATTCTCCACTATCACACCAATGCAGTACCAATGGTAGATTATAACACACAAAAAGGGTGTGAGGACCTAAGTGGGTGGATATTTACTCACATCGGTTATATATTGGAAAAATCCCAGATACCTACATAAAGCCAAAGAACCAAAATTACACTTTCTCTGTAGCCTCTTACGATAAAGTCTTGGGTCATTAGAAAAGGTATTAGAGCAATCATAATCCATAACCCATATAGATTATAAGACTCTCTAAAGCCAACCGTGACATTTATTATTAGATTTTATTAAATTTGGACTCTTGGTCTGGTGAGGATGCAAGGGCTTAAATGACGAGAATATGTAATGAATTGTGCGAAGGTATGTTTAGTCTCATATTAGTTACGCATTGTCGAAAAGGAACTCAAATAATACCTTCTGCTTAGACTTTTCGAATGAGATCCTAATCTTACATTTGCACCAAGATTTAACCTCAAATCATAACACAATAGAAACATACAAATCCTCTTTTAACTAATAGGGACAATGGAAAGGGTGATGAAAACTTGCACACAGATGGGCTTTCCTTCATTCTTTTGATATCTGACTCAATGCATAGACCTCTCATTGAAGAAATGCTTGGATTAATTGATTAGCAAAAATAAATGGTTTGGTACATGCCCGTCAGAAAAAAATATAGACGGGATTTCATTTCATCACCTTTACCTATCACAATGACATAGGGAGAAGAAAATTCATTCTCCCATTCCATCTCCAACCATGGTACCAACATATCTTTGCATCATTTGATACAAATGTTTCAGCACCAGCATAGCATTGCGTAGTCTCATTATCATAGATACCCAGATTTAGGAGCTCTGATTGAGGTAGGCAGCTCCAAAAGGCGTCAAGGCCCATGGATTTGGATTCGAGTGGGCCGTGCTGGGGAACAAGTGGTGGTGCTGGTGGTTTGCCGGTGGAGACGAGGTGGCGGTGGCCGTGGTGGTGGTGGTGGAGGAGTTGGATGAGTTCGAGGGGGAGATCACTCGCTGGCAGGAAGGACACATGGTGAGGGTGGTGGGAGGCATCATCCTCACAGGCATCTGCATTGGTGACAGCAGCTTCAGTGCCCTCAGCTCGGCAACTTCCTTCTGTAGCCTTCTGTTTTCTTCTGTCAGCCTCTCACACCACCTCTTCAGGTATTCACAGTCCACCTCAGTCTGCTTCAGCTTTGTCCTGTAACAAATTTCACTTACCACTATCATGATCTATTTCCATACTTTCCCCATGGTATGCTTTCATTTATGCTATGCTTTCAAAATGACAATTTTATTCTCCTCCTTCCTTGAAAAAAAATATATTCAGAAATAAAACAGCAGAGCTATACTTTGAGAACCTCTCTTTCACTCAAGAGTAAAAAGTTTCAAGTTTTTGAATTTAGATACTTTTTTTAAAAAAAATATTGCTGAACTAAAGACTTGATCTTATAAAATCAGAATTCATTTTTTTTTTTTTTAAAAAAAAATCATCTTACAAATAAAGTAATATCATGATTTTATGTTAAATAGTTTATTTGAAGACATCTACCTTGCTCTTCTGTTCTGGAACCATACTTCCACTTGCCTTGGCCTAAGGTTGAGCTGCTTTGCCAATGCAATCTTCTGCTTCTACTCATTTATCAACAAAATAACATAAGCAAACTTAGAATCAATCTTTCATTGAAGCCAGTGAGAACAAGAAGTCGAATGAGATAGAAAAAGAAGCTTACTGGATTGAGGGTATTGTGCTCCTTGAAGCACTCCTCGAGAACAGCAGACTGCTCCTTGGAGAGCCGGAGCTTCTTCCGAGAGCCCTCTCCATCCTCCTCATCGCTGACCCCCTTCGAGCTCGTCCTCTCGAGCCGATGGATCTCAGTATTGGAAAATGGATCCCTCCTACTCCTCTTTCCACTCAAACTCGAAAGCGTGCTATCTGGCGACGATGTGCCCTCCTCCTCCTCCTCCTCCTCAAGAACTCTCTCCACCCCTGGCTTCCTGTTCACATCGATCCCCTTCAGCTTCGGCTGCGCCTCCTCTACTGCATTGCATGAAATCCACATCTAGATTTTAGACTCCTTTTTCATCGAAGCTTTTCCAAATACTCTTACCCTCTAAGCCTTGCCTTAGTTATCTAAGGTTGGCTTTATGAATTCTTTATATATATATATATATATATATATTATGTTATGTTAGAATGAAATAAAGTACCTGAAGGAGAAGGAAGTTTAGACCATAGTGGCTTTTGATGGAAGGGGAATGGAGAAGGAGAGGAGGTGGAAGGAGGAATGTGGCTTTGAGAAGAGTTGAGGCTCAAGCTAAGGCCTAGATCCACCTTTTCCTGCATCATCTTTGGTCTCTAGTTTTTTTGGGCCTTCTGCTTTCTCTCTTCAGAAAGGGGAAGAAGAAGGAGAACAAGAGAGATTGGGAGAGAATGAATTCAGCTTTGAGGGGAATGGATGAGGGTGTGGGGAACTTATAAAGAAGAGAAGATAAAGAGGAGGGTGGGGGTCAAGTCTCCTTCAATCATGGCTAACTTGTCAGAGGCTTCACCAATAATGGCAATCATGATTCATGGATGCGTTAGGATGAATCTAGCCTTAACCTAAGCCTAGGGAGTCTATAACCTAGTTTTATTTAAGTAGGTGATCTCCGAGGTTGGGTTCGATCATTGGATGAAAGAAGTCGTCGACCGAGCCCTCAAAACCCGGCGGCTTCGCTGCTTGGCAGGTTTGACTCTCTTTCCCAGTTCTTTGCTGGATTCCAGTAGCATTTGGGTATCAAAAGTAGACAACCGGTGAAATTGTGAAACGGACAAACATGGATGCAGTGGTTGCATTATTATTATTATTTTTTATGTGAGTAGAATTAGTGGCTGGTTTCAAAGCGTTTGACATGAATGAAAAAATTACTTCTTTCGAACTTTTCCTATTAACTAAAATAAGAATTGGATTGGACATGAACAACTATAATAAAAATTGTTATTCGATTTAGATCTATCTTATGTTATATACAAAAATAATAAAATAAATAGTAGTCATCATTAATACATCATTCTATTATATAGTCATTATATGATGCATATAATTTATTTAATACTTTGTATTAGCTTAAGACAATATTTATTCTATAGATCGTAAGAAATTTTTTCTTTTTCTTTTTTGTTACAATGGGACACTATGATCACGTTTTTATTGCTTAAAAAAATTTAATAAACTAATTATTATTTTATTACTCTTATATATAGTTGGGTCTGATTATGTTGTACCTATTCTTGTTGATTCATAATCATAAAATATGGGATGTAGTTTTAATTTTTATATTTCAATGTCTACCTTCGTATGTTCTTACATGTGAAAGTTTATAAAGTTCTTATGAAATTTTCTTTTTTTCTAATATAGATGGTTTGCAATTTCTCAATATTTTTTTAATAATTTTTATTAATTCTATAAATTAACTTTAAATTGAAAGAATGCATCATTTTGATAAATCACCCTCAAAAAAAAAATATAATAGATATTTTTTAAAAATAAAAAAATTATTATAAATATGAGGGCATACAAGGACAAGCAAGCAAATGGCAAGGAAGTCGGTCCGGGAACGGCGGCTCGAGCCGGTGGATAGCGTGAGCACGTGGCGGCAGCGCAGGTAGAGGAACACACGTGAACTCACGGGTGGGACCCACAACTTAGGGTCGTGCGTGTCATGCTGTCGTTCTTTTCCCCGGCACCCCCATTCCCTCCGAAATCATTGGGTTCCCCTCATGTCCCCTCCCCATTTTCCCCCTCATCCATGGCATCACCTCGCCTTCCTTTCAAGGTTAACAAATGCATCTTTTGTTAATCAACCTGTCAAAGTATCAGTTGCACATATAATAATAATTCAAGCGCAATAAGATATATAAAGATAACACACTTTGTAGCATCATGAAGAGCAATAATGTTAACATCAATGGTAGAATTAGGGGGTTGAAACAAATATTTTATATAACAATTTGTGCAGATGTTGTACTAAATAGTATTGTCATTGCTAAATTAAACTCAGCTTACATGTTACTAGAATTTTTAATTATGGATGAAGTTTTAAAGAAAATAAATAATGTGCACTATCAACAATTTGGCCCATACCAACAGGGACAAAATTGGTAGTTAGTTAAGCAATTAATTAAAGCTGCTATATAGTGTGTTTTTGTCATGAACAGCTTAGATGAAGGCTTCTCAACAGTTTGAATTATGAAATAAATAAATAAATAATGATCTAGAAGGGAATATAGCTTGTTTATTAAGTTTTTGGGAGGCATTTTGGGAGAAGTGATTGCTTGATTGATGGAATAGAACTCAAATAAGTTAGGAGGGAAAAAATAAAAGGAGTAGATGGCCTCTACTTGCGAGATCTTGTCGGGGTGGTGTTGATTAAGTGGGGCCCTAACTTGTGCCTGCTAGCTGTCCCACGTGTCCCCCAATCATGCCTACCCTCCTTGGCTTACCGACATCCAGAGAGGGCCCCAGTCCCGGGTACGAGGCTTCCCCTCCACGTGCTCCCCACATGGGCCTGCCCTTCTCTCTCACTCTCTCGGGTTCAAGGATCCAAATCCAAACCCGTTAAGCAAATATTTTTCACCAACCCTAATTAAAATACGGATATATTCATACAGACAAACGGAGCTGCATATTGGGCAGCGTCTTACGTGGTCATTCATTCTAGAAACACCCTGTAGATTGGGGAGAAAGAGCCACCTATAGCGCTCCAGATATAAATTGAATCACCCATCTTAGCCAATATATATATATATATATATATATATATATATATATATATATATATGATATAAAATTATCGATCATAATTTTTTTTTGATTTCATTTATTGCATCAAAATACTAATAATTACAGGATCCTATTATGCACACCATGTCTGGTTGTTCTCATGTAGAAATGTAATTGTAACTAACAAAAATCTAACAAGATTTTTTAATTTTTTTATGTATATATTTTTCTATGGATATAATTGGTAGAAAATATATGAAATTATGCTTTCATTGGCAAGTTTAAGCAGGATTTTCATTAAGAACTTCGGTTTAGCTAGTCAATTAGATTTATATCCATCGTACCTGGAGATCAGGTCCTAACAATATTCATTATAATTAGGTAGACTAAATGAATGGATGAGATCAATTTCTTTTTCATAGAGTAGCATAAGTCGGATCTGAATCAAGTTGGATTTGGGTTAGATCCATATCTACCCGTTTAAGCACAAGAGGTGGGTTAAAGTCAAAAGTCCGACACCCACGTACACCCTAACCAGGGCCTAATAATATGCACTGATGGCTGTGATTAATTTAAAAGAACCATGTGGAGCTTACGTGGGATCTCAGGGTAAGCCAGCCTTGCAAACAGTACGGAACCCGACCGATGATACGTGGGAGGACGGTCAATGGCTGGCTTCACACGAACGAGATCCCAGCGGTCAAACACCATCGCACAAACCAAAATCATTGGAGATTTTTAATATAGATATCGACCTCCCTAGATTTCCAGCTTCCAAGCAGCTTCTTCTCATGTTCCAAATGGGACTTAAAAAATGAACCCACTTGGGTGGCCGCACGTGCCGGGGAAGATTCCTTGCCATGCGATTGAGCTGCCGGGTCCCGTGGACCGAATCTCGACCGTTGGTTTGGAAGGTTTGGTGGCTTTTTGGAGCCCTAACGTGGGAAGTGACGAGGCCGAGGAAAAGTTGGTACACTGGGGCATGGAGCGCACGTGCGGGGTGGCCTCAGGTACGGTGCACGTGCACGTGTGCTCGGAGCCAGCTGTGCATGCTAGGAATTCAAGTGCACGGAGCCTATTATTGTGTTTAATCATAGCAAATTGCCATGGATTGCCCATGACAAGTATTCAAGGATGTTGTTGGATTTTACTCCATGCTTCTTGTCCCATTTCTTATCATGATCGAAGTAAAATTATTTTCTAGCAAAAAAAAAAAAAAAGTAAAATTATTTTCTTGAGAGATTCATTAGGGACACCACTATCAGAGTTCGAATCTTGGAACAACCTTGGATCTCTTTAAGTAGAGAGAGTGCCAACTAGCTGGTTAGGGGTCAGCAAGATTATATATATATATATATATATATTCTAAGCACCACATTTGACATGTTTGATGCAAATGGGAAGTATGAATAGTAATGATCCTTTGATCTTACCATTCACAAATGCACCTCATTTTTATTGAGATATTCCAATATTGTCTATATTTTAAATAAGGGGAATGAAAGAAGTGAGAGTTTAAACAAGATGGATGCATGTAAGAACATCTTTAGCATTAATTACGAGAGATGTGATTGTTGGATTTTGGATCAATGTGATATTAACTTAGAAGATTGATAATTTAGAAAGACAAAAAGCATGGATAAGCCCATCCTACCCACTCGAGCCATGTCCTTTGAATGGTTGGTTCTTGGTCAAGAGCATTATTGGGGGAAATATTGGATACTTCGACCTTGGGCTAGACCTGCCCCCTCAACTTCAGATACAAAGTGAGAAGAACAGCCTCGACCCCAACCAAGAAGCCATCAGTCGACCAACCAATATGAGCAACCTCGACCCCAGCCGAAAAAGCCATCAGCCGAGGAGAAAAATCAATATGTGTACATGCAATACCACGTCGATCGTACTACCGACCGTTATTTGATCATCATTGCATACCACATCAGGCCAGGTAACGATATAATGGGCTTTCCTATATAAAAGAGTAGCTCAGAAGGCCTCAGGTGTACATGCAATATTACTCATAACGCCTATACTTTACTGAAATTCTCTTTCTTCGATATTGTTGCCTCTCGATTCTGACTTAGGCATCGGAAGGTCTTCCGCCTAAAACTCTTCAGCAAGCAAAATTTCTGCAGGCCACACATGGAGGAGATTCATCCTCCACACCTCGATCAGCCTGCTCAACTCGTCTCTAGCCGACCTCACTGTGGTCTGAGTTGCACTCCGATCTCAGCCTAATTTTGGCGGCAATAAGCATAAAGAATCACATGCATACATGAGACCTATTAATGACCTTTACCCTAACACCTATAAAACTATTTGATCTGATTGCGTAAGTGTCATTTGAGAGCAAAGGTGACACCTAGCGAACACCCTTTGTTATGCTAAGAGGAAAGGCAAATAGCATTCTCACACATAATTTTTGTAGGAATCTTTAGTGTATAGTATTACTATCACATTAAGTGCATCTTGCCATCTCCCACATGTTGAGAATGTCATTATATATATTGGAAGGAAGAAGAAAATTGGCGTGGGTCATGGTGGTGGTGAACTTGTCCCCACCCTATGTAGTGGCATTGCATGCCTATGTTAAAATTTTCTAATTATCTTCGATGACTAGCTTAAGGACCCTACTGCATCGAATGTACTCATGTTTTTAACAATAATGAAATCCTTACCACCGTCATTTCTTCTTTTTTTAACACATCTTGTTAGTTGTTTTTCCAACCATGTTACTTCACTGCACAGGGTGGCCATCATCTCCAAACATCACAGGTTGTTCATTAAAATTTCCAGCTACATAAGTTTGTCCGATGCTATCATTTCATGTAACATTGCATCCTGGATCATTTAGGATGCCTTTCTTTGAGGAGATAATATCTCCTAGATATTGCTTGAATGATTTATACATTATTAGAGCATCTAATTCGCAGGTGAAGACTATTTTGGTGGCCAAATGATGAGGAGGTCGAGTTGGAATATAAGAAATATGATGAGTACCAAGTGGAGATTATTATGCATGAGAATAATCCCAAGGGCTACGCTCGAATCATCTTTTCTGTGTGGATTCCCTGTCAATGATTTGTATATTAAAGTGATTTCAAACAAACCTTTATCTCAAAATCATTCCACTAACCAAGCTGGATCACATGCAATTGTACGACCCAGCAATTAGACGGTCGAACACAATAACTTTGTCTGCCACATGTAGTGTCAGAAGGGCTGGCTGACTCCATTAAATTACACTTTGGTATTGGCCTGCAAATGGAAGTTTCCTGGGCTAGGATGTGCTAAGCCCAAGTAAGCCAGTACAATCAAGGCTCAAATCTATTAGACCAATTCTTTAAACTAAGAGTGCATTTGGTTCACGGCCAAGATCGAAATAAGATTGGAATACTAGAGAGAGTCGGTAATGAGTTTTAGGAGATTAGGGCATTTTTCATTTTTCTCTAGAATCGAAATAGAATGGTGTTGGAGTATTTCAAAATTATAAGCCTATCCTTTCTTTTCTTTTGTGTACTTTCTTTAGCCCTACATTGGAAAAAGATAAAACTCAAATGGTTTTTATATAGTCTTCAACCTTTTTAACCTAGTGAAGCAAAGAAAATAAGAAGCCACGAGCTCAATAGAGGCTCAAGACAATTTGACAGATTTGATCCGAAAACGGGTTAACCGGGCGCGTCGTGCTCGATCATCATATGCAGGGGGAGAAGTCCCATTTGTTAGTAAAAGAAAACTTATCATTGTTTTGATTTTGTCTCTTGCCTCTTCCTTCTCCTTTTAATATATCATCCATATCTTCCTCTTTGTTTTTCCTTTTCTGTTTATGAGTGAATCTGGGCCGTTCACTTGTCACTACATTTGCGAGTATACGCTTGGAGTGACCCGGTTGTTCTATCCTCAAGGATAGGCCGTCATTACCTGCTACACCGATATTTATTCTCCGAGGGACGAGATCTATTCTTAAGGACAGTGATAACATGCCTCAACCGACGATAAGTTTTCTTTCCATGTGTTCTTTTACTAACAAATGGGACTTCTCCCACCTAAATGACTGGAATAGAAGTCGCTCATTCTTATTTCCATTTCAGAGCCCAACTCATCCCAATCAAACGTGCTCTATAAGTTTTCTTCATAATTTTGACAAGTTCTATAATTTTTTCTTTTAAAAACTTAAGAGAAAAGATGGATGAGTAAAAGACTAGGTATATAGAGGAACCACCATATTTCATTGCAAATTCATCTGTAGCATGCGTCTTGGAGAAGACTGCCATAATCAGCAATTACTTGGGATAATTTCGAGAGCGGTCTTCTTAAACTCATTCTTCTTTTATTTTCTTTTCCTTTTTAACCTCTGATATGATTGATGTTTATTTAGTTATATGGTTATGGAACCATTATTTCATTATAACAGTCATCATACATCAGGAATAACGTTACGGTATTTTCACAGTTCATAATATTTTTGAAGTTTTCTTTATGCCAGCCGGCTAAAACAAAGAAAAAGAATGGCCAAGCAAATAATGGGCTCAGGATATTATTTTCTGCAGCTTATTATTAATAAATAAAAATGGCACTTATAATAGTCATTGCTTTGTCTTTTTTGTTTTTTTTAAAAAAAACAAACTCATTTATAACTAAACTGTGAAAAAAATAGTTATTATATTCATTGTTAAAGTAAACAATGGTTTTGGAGCAGGACAGTTATCTAGGTATACTTGCATCATGAACACTTATATAGTCTAAGATGGCTCAACCCCAAACCCTCTCTTGTAAACCAAATTAGTTGTTACTTGTATAAAGTCTTGTTATGGCATCTGAATTATGTTCAACTACCATGTAACCATGCTCAATGACTTCCCCAAATATATCTTGTTACAAGACATGCCTACCTTGCCTGCCACCGGCATAATGATGGTGCCAAAGCAATCTACAATATAAGAGCAAAAACAAATCACCTAGACATTGCTGGCTTTTGATTTAAGAAGCTAAGAGCGGCGCCACTAACCTAATACTTTCCCCATGCTTGCAATCTATACGTCTCGCCGATCATACAAAAATGTCTTTGAAATGTAGAAAGTTATATTAGATGAAGAGATTTGATCAAATGGAATTATAGTAGGTCATAGAGGCTTGAATCGATCTAAAATTTTAATCTGATTTCAATCATATTACATATGAACAATACAAAATTGATTCGCATGAGAAAAACCTAAAATCAGGGATGGCTGTTTTTTCCAATAGGAAGGATCATTGCTTTAGGTGGTGGAGCATTTTGAGTAATCTAGGCTATTTTAACAAGAACTTTATTTTTTGCTTGAAGTAATTATGGTTTCCAAGGCATTGAAAAATTGAGTAGAAAAATAGAAACTTTAACCTTTGCAGTTGTAAAGAAAAATAAGATCCCCAAAGAAATGAAGCAATGGAACATACTCCAAATTAGTGAATTAAATTAATGGCTGAGAGAGAGAGAGAGAGATGGGTCCCACAAGCTTATGACCCCCAAAGTTTTCTCCCCGTCTTGTTCTTTAACCTCATAGACTGTCCTGTGTTGTAACCTCGTTGGGGGATGAGCAACAGTTGAACAATGAAGGCAGAAGAACACTCTTGTTAAATCAATTAATTTCTTGAGCTAGATAAAAATAGAAGATTTGTTATAGATTGGTTCAATATGAGTTCAACTGACAATGGGCTGGTTGAACATGGTCTAACTCATATATGTTCATTTTCATTTTTATTTTTATTTACTCAAAAAATATTGCCTAATTAACCTGGCAACCAAGTCAATGAGATCTAATTAGAGATCCAAAGGTGATTTGGTTTCATTTTTTTTTTTTAATTTTAAACAATTGTGTGAGCTCCTCCTCCTCCTCAAATGCTGCGAGAGACGCCAATTGATGAAACAGTGTGCGAGTTAAAACACTACTCTTTTAAACAACATTATCTGGGTTTGATGATGGAAAACATCCAGCATCAAATTATTATATCCAAATAAGCGAGGGAAGTGCTGAACATAAGTAATTGGAGTATTGAAGACATTGCAAGAAAGATGTGCAGTATATTCAGCAAAAAGAGAACAATTTGTTGCTTTCTGGTAGCTTCACAGCAGCATGAAAGAGATGAAAATTGATCCAAATGGTATAGACAACTACCTCAAACCAAGTGTAAACTTGCCTTCAATGAAGTCAGGAAAATTGCTTCTTACTCAGTTATATCAAAGCAGAGCTTAGTTTCATCCCAGGGACCATTTATCTTAAACTTGCATTACTATATCCTTATAAGCCAGTAGGGGCAAAAACTGCTACAGAAACCATCTGCTAATGGATAAAGATGCCCAACTTCAGAATGCCTCAAATATGACCTCCAATCTTGCAGTATAGATTTTCATATCAAGGCTGTTACTTCAGTACATCTAAAGTTCATGCAACTAATCCATGTAGAGGAGCTATTGGTTTAACTGCTTCCTGCTCAAGGAAAAAGAAAATGGTTTCAGTGCAGGTATTCATAGCTGACTGCCACAAATTTGCAACAGCAACACAACGACTGAGCAGAATGTAAAAATGATCATGACAGCAAGGTATGCAACAAAGCAGCATGTTGCATCTTTGATTTGTGACAAAATTTGGGCTCTACATTCAATTAGAATTTTGCTTGAACTTAGTTGTTTGGCTTAGATGTAAGTCCTTATATTAAGAATTTAATTTTGGTTGTTAGAAAGTGAACTATTAAGGTGTTCTAGGCCTTGTTGGGTTCTTTTAATGGCAGAAAACAAACATGCATGGATAAAGATAAACTCAAATCTACATTTCTGTATTGGATGAGAGCTCTAAGATTGATGTATAAAAGACATGCACAGTTGTTTTCAGGACCGTGGCAGTTTTCTAGAGCTGAAAATAGGGTGGGGCCGACTTCAGGAAGGGCTTCGGATTAGGCCTGAAAGAGTTCAAATAGAATTTGGGCTTAAATATAGAGCCCAGTTGTTTTTTGGGCACGGCCCGAGCTCGAGCCTAAACGTGGCCCGAAACAAAGCCCAAATTTATGCTCGAATCAATTTGTTTTTGTATTTTGTTATTTAGAGAGAATAATAAGGAAGTAAATGATAAATTAAAATAGGTTTAGTTGAGAATAATGTAACATGTATCATTTACTTGTATTATAAGAGAGAGCCTAATTTTTAACTAGCTCATTTTCTTGTGAAGCAATATTATGAAATAGTAAACTTCAAGCGAATTCGGGCTGGATCTATTTTGGCCCAAATGGATAAATTCAGGCCATCCCAATCAGACTCGGGCTTGGGCTCTAGCAGGAATTATCCAAAAATTTTCGGGCCCAAGCCCCCCAAAAAAATTCAGCGGATCATATTAGTCTTTCACCACCTAGGTTTGCAGAGACAACAAGAAGCATTGGTATGTCAACCTTGACAACTGATCAATCAAACACCAAAGCATCATGGAGGGTCGATGCACAAAGGCCGACAAATAATATGACCATGAGATTGAGTAATGTATATGGAACATGTAATGTCCGGGCCCACAACCTACTAGGCCCAATAAGAAATAGGCCCAGTTAGGGGTTTGGGCCCAAATTTTTACTGTGGGCAGTATTATTAGAATGGCAACCAGGAAGAGGTTGCCACCTCCTGCTAAGAAACGAAAGGATAAGACCGACAGGGGAGGGTCACCTCACGCCCCAAGTGGTAAGCCAGGCACCATGGCAGAGCAGGGAGAGGCGGCTAGGGTCACCTCACGCCCCAAGTGGTAAGCCAGGCACCATGGCAGAGCAGGGGGCGGCTGTTAGTCCCGGAGCCAGAGGGTAGGAGGGATGGGACTTCACAGAAGGAAATCCCCAGCCATGCAAACCCTGGGACGGTGACCTCACCCCCTGCTGGCAGCCAATTCCGGCGCGTCTGAGATAGGGGGGCGGCTGACAGTCCCAGAGCAAGGAGGAAAGGAGAGGATGGGACCTCTCAGAGGGGGGTCTCATCCCTTAAACAAATTATTTAAGCCTCTGCCGGCAACCCCAAGTCACAGACCCCCTAGAACACTAAACTAGAGAGCCAAAGCCCTGGAGCCGAAGGCGATGAAGCCCTGAAGCTCTGAGAGAGAAGGAGGGACTACCAGGAGGGAGGTACTGCCCGACTGAAACCGACCAAAACCAGGTATGAACCTCTGTTAATAAAAGTTTAATAGAGGTAAAGAAACCCCTCTGTGGGGTATTCTCCCCTCTGTTTCAACAGTGAAACAGAGAGGAGGAGATCGGCAGAAGGAAAAAAGGCCCACAGTCCATGGGTCAGGCCGGACTCAAAGGTCGTGCGCCCGACGACCACCCGGGCCGAACCCAACCGGGCTCGGCCTACGGACGAACCGGACACCGCGGCCTCGGCCGCAGGTACCCGGGGTTCGGGGGGCAACTCGGGCCGCCGGATCTGGCCGGGACGGCAACAGAGGCAGCCACAGGGCCGCCAGCCCCGGCCGGACCGCCACCTCTTCTCCGGCAAGGGGTGGTGGTGCCGGAAGGGAAGGACCGAAGAAAAGAAAAGGAAGGAAAAATGAAGAAGAAGAAGAAGAAGAAGAAGAAGAAAAAGAAGAAAACTCACCGGACCTTGAGGCTTCATCCCCTCCGGCCATGCCTTGCCGTGGACGGAGCGGGTGGAGGCTCTCGGTTATAGCCGGATCCCGACCCATCTCCGAGCCCTTCCCCTCTCCGGCATCACTTCGGAGGGAGGAAGGGCTGGCCTTCCCTTCCGCCGGTGCACCGGGGGGAAACCCCCGCCTCGGTCGGTGGATCGGGGGGAGCCTCGTCTCCCCGGTTGCCGCAGGAGAAGAAGGGGAGGAGAGTGGGTTTCGGAGGGAGACAAAGGGGTCGAAGATTAGGGTTTCGGCGGAGACAACAAAGAAAGAAAGAAAGAAAGAGAGAGGAGGAAGAGGCCGTAGATCCGGCCGGAGGAGAAGAAGAAGGCCGGAGGACCGGCCGAAATGGCTAGGGCTTCCGGTCGGAACCAAGGGGAGAGAGAGAAGGAGAGGAAAAGAGTGGAAGAGAGAAAAGAAGAGGGAGTGACCGAGAGAGAGAGGAGGCCGTAGGAGAAGAAGAGGGCCGGAGGACCGGCCGGAGGCATGGGTTCGGCGGAGATGAAGGAGAAAGAGAGGAGAGAGAGGAGAGCGGGAGATGAGGAGGCGGAAGCCTTTGGAAGGGGGGAGAAAAACCCTGATAACGGGTTCGCGGGTTGGATCCGAATCCGAACCCGCAACCCGTTAAGCCCAAAGAAAAAGGAAAAAGAAAAAAAAAAGGAAACAGGTTTAGCCAAATTTGACTAAACCCGAGCCCAATCAAATTGGGCTAAGCCTGGACGAGCCAGACTATGAATTTAACCAAAATTAAGCCCAAATGGAATGAGGCCCAAACCCAATTCGGCTGGGATTGATCCTAACAGACCAAATTAGTGGAAATAAGCCCAATTCAAGCCCAATGTGACTAATTTGGGGCCAAATTAACCCCAGATTAATCCTGACTCAGGCCCAAATAGACCACAGTGACCCTAAACCCGGAATTAAACCCAATTAAGTTGGGGATTAAGCTTATTGACAATTAGAAGGCCAATTAACCCATATGAACCCAATCAAAGCTCCAATACGGATGCATTAGACTCGGGCTATAGTTCAGGTAGGATCCAAACAAGTAAAAAGGAAATAATATGCTTATTATGATGTGATTTTAGGTGGCTCAGGATCCATCACCAGGACGTGAGAAACTTGGGAGAAAGCGAATCACAGTAAGTAACTTGTTTTAATCTTGTTGTGAATCATGTATGTAAGTAACCTGTCCTAATCTTTTATGGATCATGCATGAAATTTAACCCGTTATACTTGTATTGTAGGTCATGTACCCTAAATTATAAGCTGTGAATGGTGAATGTATATGGCATGCTTTAGTTATACAAGTTATGATTATATGTGCTTTATGATTTCCATTGTGCCTACGAAATAAGTAGATTACATTATATCCTAAGATATGGATTATGAATCATGTGTATGAGTGGCATGTGTTAGCCATATAATTGGTGATTATGCATAAATTATGCTTATGTAGATTTCATGATGCATGTAAGGTGAACAGAATTGCATGTCATAATTTTCATTAGCATGAGCATAAAGCATGATGATGAATTGCCTCTAGTTGTTTGCACATCTTGCAAGGGGTACCTAAGGATTCTTGATGCTACGGGCCGAATGCAACTGAGCCGGCCTTGCCAGTGGCCGATAATGACTGAGCCAGCCCCGCCAGTGGCCGACTAATAACTGAGCAGGCTCCGCCAGTGACCGATAACGAATTCGCCGTAGCATCCATGAGGTACCACCTATAAGAAATATTGTCCACGAACTCTTAAGAGCTACTGATCGAATGCAACTGAGCCGGCCTTGCCAGTGGCCGAGAATGACTGAGCCAGCCCCGCCAGTGGCCGCCTAATAACTGAGCTGGCCCTGCCAGTGGCCGAGAATGACTTCGCAGTAGTATCTGAGAGTATGACCACGGCATGCCGGCGGCACGATTTTCTTTATATATATGCATGTGCAAGATTCCTTGATAATGTAGGATACTGGTTTATTTACTCAGCATGGATATTTTATCATGATGATTTATTAGATAGCATACATATCAGCTTCTCAAACCCTGATAAGCATAGTTAGCATTTTTAGTTGATTCGACAAGATTATGCAGGATTACTTACTGAGCCGTGTAGCTCATGCCTGTTCATTTACGTTTTTTTTTTCAGATCACCACCAGTGATAGCTGCTAGAAGCATTTTTCTTTTGCAACAGGGCTTCCTTATTTTTGGGATGATATGAATATACTTTTGTGTATATAAACTATGTAGAAGCTCTGTACTTTATATGAACCAGTATGTTGTAATACCTTCTTTTTGATATATGCAAGTTTGACTGCTTTTGACTACCTGTTGACCATGTACGAGGCTGCGTGCTATTGTGGGCAGTAGTCGGCAATAGCACGGCCGTGTCACGGATCTGGATCTGGGTCATGACATTTCGTGGTATCAGAGCCTTAGGACTAATAAGAACATAACAATAAAATCGGGGTTAACGGGTAGTTAAGTGTGTTGAGACTTATTAGGGTATATTGATCTTACTTTGAATTTTGGTTGCAGTAAACACTATAAGATATGGAGGATGATAGGAGGGCACCGTCTCCAGATCCTAGCTACCGCTCTGAGTCTCCGAATACACCACGCTCTAGGGCAGGTAGCGCGGATCTCGCTGGAGTGTACCAGCTGATGGCGCAGCTCCTCCAGCAGCAGCAGCAGTTACAACTAGCTACCATGCAACCAACCAGCTCTTATTATGAGAGGTTCCGACGATTGAACCCACCAGTATTTGAGGGCGGATCGGACCCGATAGCGGCCGAGACATGGATTCGGGATATGGAGAAGATGTTCCAAGCACTCCAGTTCTCCGAAGAAACGAAGGTCCGATTAGCCATTCCCCCGCTGAAGGGAAGCGCCGAGTTTTGGTGGACGACCATGGAGCCTGCATACCCCGCCAGCAGGATAACTTGGAGGGACTTCACGAGGCTGTTCTATGCAGAGTATTTCCCGGACTCAGTGAGCCAGATGAAACAAGATGAATTTTTGACACTGACGCAGTCCGAGCATATGTCTGTCCTACAGTATGCCAGCAAATTCAACGAACTAGGCCGGTTCTGCCCCCAGTTCATGGACAATGAAAGGAGTAAGGCGAGCCGGTTTGAGCGGGGGCTGAGGTACAGGATCAGATCCCGGATATCTTCTCACCTATTCACCTGCTACAGAGACGTGCTGGACCGGGCCTTGAAGGTTGAGGCCGACTTGATGAGGCCTGACTTAGAAAGAAATGATCTGATGAAGGCCAGGCCAGCAGGAGGACAGAGCAGTAGGCCCAAGGGCATCAAGGGGTCTATGATTAAGAAAAGACAGAACCGAGGTTGTCCTAGCTGCGGCAAGCATCACAGTGGGCCCTGTCTGAAGAAAATTGGGGCCTGTTTTACATGCGGGCAGCTCGGACATATGGCACGTGACTGCCCAAAGAGGGCACCCAGACCTCCTGCAACCGAGGGCCAGAAGCCAAGGAACACCCCCCGAGTATTCGCACTGACTCGCCAGGACGCCAGTGCGAGCGACCAAGTGGTGACAGGTATACTGCCAGTTAATTTGATTGATGCCTCTATTCTATTTGATTCTGGTTCCACACATTCCTTCGTGTCAGTTAGTTTTTCCAAACAGTTGCACTGCACATCTGAGAAAATAGAACCATTGCATGTCGCCACACCCCTTCAAGAGACAGTGATAGTTGACACTAAATACAAGAACTGCATAATTCAGTTGGGAGGAAAAGAATTAGAAGCAAATCTTCTACAGCTGGACATGCATGATTTTGACATCATTTTGGGGATGGACTGGATGTCCCAGTATCATGCCCATATTGATTGTTACCATAAGAAAGTGGTATTCCGGATGCCAGGGGAACCAAAATTCTTCTTTCAGAATGACGATACGCCCTCTCAATGTAAGCCGACACTGCATTTCATTTCTGCCTTGCGAGCCGTTAGAGCACTCAGAAAGGGGTGCACGGCTTACCTGGCATGTGTCACGGATACCCAAGAGGAAATCAAACTAGAAGATATTCCGGTAGTCAGAGAATATCCGGATGTTTTTCCTGAAGAGTTACCGGGACTACCCCCTGATCGAGAGGTCGAATTCACTATAGACCTCACCCCTGGAGCAGGACCTATCTCCAAGGCTCCTTATCGAATGGCCCCTGCTGAGCTCAGAGAATTGAAGACACAATTACAAGAACTTTTGGATAAAAAGTTTATTCAACCCAGTGTGTCTCCATGGGGAGCTCCAGTACTGTTTGTAAAAAAGAAGGATGGAAGCATGCGGCTGTGCATCGATTACCGGGAACTGAACAAGATAACTATAAAGAACAAATATCCTCTGCCCCGGATCGACGACCTGTTTGACCAGCTGCAAGGTGCCCAAGTCTTCTCCAAGATAGATTTGCGGTCCGGTTACCATCAGTTAAAAATCAAGCCTGATGATGTGCCAAAGACTGCATTCCGAACCAGGTATGGGCATTATGAATTTCTGGTTATGCCATTTGGACTGTCCAATGCTCCAGCTGCTTTTATGGACTTAATGAACAGAGTCTTCAAGCAGAATTTAGATCAGTTTGTGATAGTCTTTATTGATGATATACTGATTTACTCAAGGAGCAGGGAAGAGCACGAAGTTCATTTAAGAATGGTACTACAGACCCTTCAGAAGAAAAAGTTATATGCCAAGCTGAGCAAATGCGAGTTCTGGTTGAGCAGCGTGGCATTCCTCGGTCACGTGATCTCCGGGGATGGGGTGTCAGTGGACCCTAAGAAAATAGAAGCAGTGGTAGATTGGCCTCATCCCACCAATGTCAAAGAAATTAGAAGCTTTTTGGGACTGGCCGGGTATTACCGACGGTTTGTGGAAGGATTTTCCAAAATAGCCACTCCCTTGACCCGATTAACCAAAAAATGGGCCAAGTTTATCTGGGACAGCAGTTGTGAGAAGAGCTTTCAGGAGTTAAAACAGAGGTTAGTATCTGCACCAGTTTTAACTCTGCCATCCACAAATGGAGAATTTACTATTTATAGTGATGCTTCCAAAACCGGGCTAGGCTGTGTATTAATGCAAAATGGCAAGGTAGTAGCCTATGCCTCTAGACAGCTAAAGCCCTATGAGCAGAATTATCCAACCCACGACCTGGAGTTAGCTGCAGTGGTCTTTGCCCTAAAAATCTGGAGGCACTACCTTTATGGAGAGCATTGTGAAGTGTACACTGACCATAGGAGTTTAAAGTACATATTCACTCAGAAAGAATTGAATATGCGGCAAAGAAGATGGTTGGAACTCCTGAAAGACTATGATTTGGATATCAAATATCATCCAGGCAAAGCTAATGTGGTGGCTGACGCTCTAAGCAGAAAGTCAGCAGTAAGTTCATCTGCACTACTCACCACCCAACCACAGGTTCAGAAGGATCTTAATAAGCTGCAGGTTGAAGTAATTATACAAACTACAAAAAGTCTGCTGGCCACTCTAAGGATACAACCGACACTGATCGACAGAATAAAGATCGCTCAGCAGTCTGACGCACGCACAGGTCAACTCAAGGATGAAGTGGAAAAAGGGTTACGACCCGAACTCCAGATTCACTCAGATGGTACCCTGAGGTTCGGTCATCGATTGTATGTCCCAGCTGATGTGGAATTAAAGAAAGAAATCCTAGGAGAAGCCCACCAATCCCGCTTCTCCGTTCACCCCGGCAGTACCAAGATGTACAGGGACCTCCGAGAGCATTACTGGTGGAAGGGTATGAAAAGAGAAATAGCTGAGTATGTTGCCCGATGCATGACCTGTCAGCTGATAAAAGCAGAACACCAGAGGCCGGCAGGGTTACTAGAGCCATTAGAGATTCCAGAATGGAAATGGGAGCATATCACTATGGACTTTGTTACAGGGCTTCCAAGAACAGTGAAAAGGAATGATGCAGTGTGGGTGATTGTCGACCGCCTCACAAAGTCAGCTCACTTCCTACCCTTTAGGGTTGGAACCTCATTGGACAGGCTGGCCCAAATGTACATTAATGAAATTGTGCGCCTACATGGAGTGCCAGTGAGCATCGTCTCTGATCGCGACCCCCGATTTGTATCCAAATTCTGGGTAAGCTTTCAGAAGGCCATGGGTACTGAATTGAGGCTCAGTACCGCATACCACCCCCAGACCGACGGTCAGTCAGAACGAACAATACAGACCCTGGAGGACATGTTGAGAGCTTGTACCATGGACCTAGGTGGAGGCTGGGACGACCACATACCTCTGGTAGAGTTTGCCTACAACAACAGTTACCATTCCAGCATCCAAATGGCACCATATGAAGCTCTATATGGAAGGAAATGCCGATCTCCTCTGCATTGGGATGAGGTCGGAGAGCGAAAACTACTCGTTCCTGAATTGGTCCAGAGTGCTAGAGATAAGGTACTGCTAATAACGCGAAGACTACAAGCCGCTCAGGACAGACAGAAATGATGGGCTGACAAAGGCAGGAGGGAATTGGAATTTTTGGAGGGGAACTTTGTCTTCCTAAAAATTTCTCCGTCAAGGGGTGTTACCCGATTTGGGCGGCACGGTAAACTGAGTCCCCGCTACATCGGCCCATTCGAGGTTCTCGCTAAAATGGGCAAGGTCGCCTACAAGCTGGCCCTACCTCCAGAGTTATCAGGAGTACACGACGTCTTTCACGTCTCCCTCCTATGCAGGTACATCCCAGATCCCAGCCATGTATTACAGTATGAACCCTTGCAGATAAATGAAGACCTGACCTATGAGGAAGCTCCTCTGCGCATCGTCGATAAGAAGGAGCAAATTCTTCGGAGGCGTACCATCCCTTATGTCAAAATTCAGTGGACCAACCACACTGAACGGGAAGCCACCTGGGAACTTGAAGAGGAGATGCGCCAAAGTTACCCCCAGCTCTTCGAAGATAGAGGTATGTATAATTTCGCGGACGAAATTTATTTTAAGGGGGGTAGGATGTAATGTCCGGGCCCACATCCTACTAGGCCCAATAAGAAATAGGCCCAGTTAGGGGTTTGGGCCCAAATTTTTACTGTGGGCAGTATTATTAGAATGGCAACCAGGAAGAGGTTGCCACCTCCTGCTAAGAAACGAAAGGATAAGACCGACAGGGGAGGGTCACCTCACGCCCCAAGTGGTAAGCCAGGCACCATGGCAGAGCAGGGAGAGGTGGCTAGGGTCACCTCACGCCCCAAGTGGTAAGCCAGGCACCATGGCAGAGCAGGGAGAGGTGGCTAGGGTCACCTCACGCCCCAAGTGGTAAGCCAGGCACCATGGCAGAGCAGAGAGAGGCGGCTAGGGTCACCTCACGCCCCAAGTGGTAAGCCAGGCACCATGGCAGAGCAGGGGGCGGCTGTTAGTCCCGGAGCCAGAGGGTAGGAGGGATGGGACTTCACAGAAGGAAATCCCCAGCCATGCAATCCCTGGGACGGTGACCTCACCCCCTGCTGGCAGCCGATTCCGGCGCGCCTGAGACAGGGGGCGGCTGACAGTCTGTTGCCCAGTAGATACAACCCAAGAGGGGGGGGTGAATTGGGTCTTTTAAAACTTTTAAGCTACTTCTGATACTTTTTGATTAATTATGCTAAGTTGTATAGATGCACAGTGAAATTTAAACTTAGCAACAGTTTGATGTATAGAATTGATTGAGTATGCTTGCAACTAAAGGATGTGCGGATAAGAGTTAAGCAAGCAATTTATCTAAGTAAGTAAGTGAGTAAGTTAGACAATGACAAGAAGCATTACAAACACAACAAACATATAGTAGTTCGGTGCACCCCAGCACCTACATCCACTCCCCAAGACCTCTTGGAAATTTTACTATAATCCTACAGATTACAGCCGGTTGTTTTACAAGCTCACAACCCAACTTGTTGTTTTACGAGGTCACAACGAACTCGGCCGATTTTCCCAGGCTCACCGACTAGAACCACCCCGATTGTTTTCCCGGGATCACAATCGAACCCTTACACCGTTGGTTTCAACCTAGGCTCACCAACAAATCTATTACTGTTGGTTTTCCCTTTGGCTCACCAACAAACCTTAACCCCTTGATTCAATCCCTTGATTGAATCAAGTTACAAGATATTAAAACAAAGGTTTAAAAACAAATCAAAGCTTCTTAAACAAGCAAATATAACAATATAACCAAATAGAGTAAAGAGAAGCCCTCAAACGAGTTTTGAAGATGAAGGAGCTCGGCTTCTTCTTTACTTGACCCTCTTCTGATTTGGCACGAAGTAGAGGATCACCGAGGCAGCACACGGATGGAGAGGAAGCTTTGGGATTCACTTGGATGCTCTTCTTCTCTCTATTTCACTTTGGATGGCCCTTTTGTGCTTATGGGAGATTTCTCTTGTAATCTCTTTGAGATCTCTTCTCTAAATGTTCTTTCCCACTTCCATACCTTCTCCCCTAGCTCTCCTATTGTTTTTATAGCTTTAGATGGCGTGGAAACAAGAATCTAGCCGTTAGAGACAAAAATAGAGCCGTTGGACATAGTCTGCACTTCCTGACAATATTACCGTTGGGATCGGAGTCGACTCGCGCGATCAGGAGTCGACTCGTCTGTTGCAGGAGTCGACTCGTGCTTTACTGGAGACGACTCGGCCACTGTTCCAAATTTGAATTAATGTGCTTGCCTTGTTGTCACGACCCCCGCCCCGTTCCCGGCGGGCCACCGCGACGGTCCTAGGGTGCGGGTAGGCATAAGGCCACCAGCCACCACGTAGAACCCTACTACCTATCAATCATCAATAAATCTTGAAAAATTTGGCATGATGCGTGCACAAAATGATCACTTTTCCTAAGGTGACCTGTCAGGATTATCTCAATACATATAACACACTACATGTCAGAGCAGTAATCACATAATCTGTCACATAATAAACCTGGACAATATATAGCAATACATTATCACAGGCACACAACTGATCTGCACACACATATATATATATATACATGCTTCCCAATCCATCCATGGTCAACCCATATCCACAATAGGATCTATGACTGTAACTATACACTATATACAACAGAAGGTTTATAATACACCAAAAGGGTATAAACCTCTATCTACATTATACTATACTATGGAGCGGCACAGCTAACAGGCAATCACTAATCCTGCTCCTCTCTATACAATACCTGCCCTGCAATCAAAAACACCAAACTGGGGAGTGAGTATATAAATACTCAGTGAGTGGAGTAGAGAGTACTATGCACATGAGACCAGATATAATCATGGCTCGAGGTGAAATCTCAAGATCAATAACAAGATGAACATGATCTCAACATAGAAAATATGGAGTAAGTCATCAATATCACCACAATCAATCTCAACTCATCTGAAGCATATACGGAATAATCAAGTAAACATATATGCTACTCATGAATATGCTCAACAGGTCATAGTACTGAATCATATAAATCAGGTGTCAATAGGCTGAATCATCAACAAGACAGCTATCGGGAGGTGGGTTTTACGCCCCAGGCGAACCAGCAACAACTCCCTACTGCCATATGCATACATCGAATATGACACCACACCAATATGTAAATCATCACTAGACAGCTGTCGGGAGATGGGTTTTACGCCCCAGGCGAACCAGCAACAACTCCCTACTGTCACATGCATATGCAGGATAAGACACCATACCGATAACATAAATGCTAGACAGCTATCGGGAGGTGGGTTTTACGCCCCAGGCGAACCAGCAACAACTCCCTACTGTCACATGCATATGCAGGATAAGACACCATACCGATAACATAAATGCTAGACAGCTATCGGGAGGTGGGTTTTACGCCCCAGGCGAACCAGCAACAACTCCCTACTGTCACATGCATATGCAGGATAAGACACCACACTGATCATATAAATGCTGGCCAGTATCCAGAACAGAAATCCATCTCACATTTACATACTAAACGGCACCTCGCGGGAATTCTACATCCGCGGAAAGCCATACTGCACCTCGCGGGGTCTTACTATGCCCGGCGGCAAGCAGAATATAAGTCGTAGGACCGGCCGATCCTACGCCTAGGGCCGTGTCCCCCCTAGGAAGGGACTGGGCTCCGCCCACCCAGAAGGCTACTATGTGCACAAAGGCCGATGTTCAACCCCATCGACTATAGGTGTCCTGCAGATACTGCCAAGCCATGCATAAATGCCATAATGCACCCTCCCAATACTCTACTAAAAAGGAGCATAGTCAAGACTACCACTCACTCGGCCACGACCCAATTATAACTAACATCAGGGTTGGGAGTGAGGAATCACGGGAGTACAATGCAACTCAATATACCATGAGAAGGGCTCTACAAGTCTTTGAAATAGAGAAAATGAAATCAATTTACAAAAGAAGTTATTTCACAATTCGGAATCAATTTGATTACTCATCAACCCCTCGTAATTCCTCTCAATGTTCCCTCAAATGCATGTACAGAATAATCAAGCATAGAGAATCAAAATTATAGAGGAATCTACTACAACAATTAATCAATAAGCTCAGGTGGAATCAAGTCACACTTGGCAACATTCATGAAAATGAATAAGGAATGTGCTCATGGTGCAAAGTACAAGCTCCCACTCACCTGTCAATCCGGCACGGCCTCGATACGCCTCTAGAATTTTACAGTAGGCAGCAGGGGACTTCTTCCTCTTGTTCCCTAGCTTCTTGCCCAACTGTGACATGCATTTACAATACATTTAGTCTTGTATCAAGGGCTATAATCTACGTGCCAATTATAACATAGGGAACTTTAATTGATTCAACTCCCCTATTCCCTAAATCTTTTCTTTTCTTTCTTCTTTTTCTTTTTAATTAATTAACTCACCATTTATGTGTATTAGGGACTCCTTTGCATGAGTACAAGGTCCCTTTTAGCTTGATCTAGGCTTAATACTCTATTATAGCATGAAATCCCCTATTTTCCACCCGGATGAACAGTAACCCGAACTGACAGTGGGTTACTTCATCCCGGTTTTGATCCACTTTCAGGACTCCAAATTTGATGAAATTTTTACCTAACATTCTACACTCATAGAGGATTCCAAAGAGATAACATGCATCATCATCGGAGGCCGTTTGACCCCCTAAATAATTCACCGAAGTTGGGACTTCGACACAGTTTTTCCGTAGTGCCGGAAAAATTTGTTAAAATCCGATTCTTCCTCTTTTAACCACCTCTACAACCCTTATCCGACCCCTCTAGACTATATCCACCCTTTGTATAGCCTAATGTCATCAAAAGACTAGATAGGGACGGATATTTACCTTTTTCTTTTTGGAAATCGAGGTCCTTGCGTAGAGGGGAAGGAGATCTACGTTTTTCCCTTCAGCTGGAAGTGCAACCGGGATCCCCCTCCTCCTCGAATCCCCTTCCTCTTCTTCTTTCTTCTTCTTCTTCTTCTCCTTTTCTTTCCTTCTTTTCCTCCACGCCTGAGAACCCCCTCTCTGTGACTCTCTCTCGGTTTCATTCCCGTGAGCCACCAACCACCCCATTTAAATCACATCAAAGCACTATTCACCTTTGTTTAATATTATTAAATTCCCATTTTGCCCCTAACACTTCAACATATCTACCGTTATGCCATTAACTTTTGATTCCTTCCAATTTTACCCTTACCACTTCAATGCATCTACAACTATGCCATTATCTTTTGATTCCTTCCAATTTTACCCCTTATATCAATTTTAAAGGACTATTCTATCCCTTTTTATATAAAAAAAAAAATTTGGGGTTATTACATCCTCCCCTCCTTATATAAAATTCGTCCTCGAATTTAAAATAGTAAATTACCTGATTACTCAAAGGGGTGAGTGTATCTTCTCTTCATTTTCTGCTCGGTGTGGTATTGGAAATCAAATGAATTGAGAGTGTTTTACCTTCTATCTCTACCACACAGGTAGGATATACATACTTCGCTTCTATACTATCCCCTACATGTGTACTAATAGCTAAGGGGATATGCATTAATATCTTATCCTTAGCTAACTTTTTAGCAAAATAAGGGGACACAAATGAATGGGTAGCTCCAGAATCAAATAACACTCTAGCTTTAATCTTATCAATGAGGAGCATACCTGTCACAGCTGCATTTGATGCCCGTGCCTCCTGTGGATTTACCGTGAACACCCTTCCTTGCCCTCTGCCTACTGGAGCTGACAGTTGAGATGGTCCAGCACTCTGCTGTGATGTTTGTGCTTGACCTCTACCTCTGCCTACAGGCTCCCTACTACTAGGCCTGTCCATCTGCACAGAAGGGTAGGATGTTAAAGGCACAAACTGCTGGGTGGCACCCTGCGGGCATTCTCTGACAAAATGACCCGGCTGTCCACATCTGTAGCACACTCCCTGACCCATTCTGCATCTGCCAGGGTGCTGCTTCCCACATATGCCACATACTGGCCATGATTGGAACTTGGATTCCGTTCTGGCCATAGTGACCGGAGGACGAGGTACTGATGGCAGAAAAGTATCTTGTGATTGACCTCTTTCCCTCCATTTCCTCTTACGTGGGGCAGGTGGAGCTGAGCGTATAGACTGCTCCGTCGGGCCCTCCGAGAGATCTACTCCCTCAGATCTATTTCTACTGCTTTGCCCTTTCCCCATACTCATTTTCTTCTGTTCTCTTTCAGCTCTTTCCTCTTTGTTTCTGGTCTCCCACTGTTTTGCTTTATCAATCAGCCTAGACAAGGTGGGGACCTCTACTGCCAGTACTGCATTATAAAGCGGAGAAATCAGACCCCGCCTGAATCTTTCTATCCTGGCAGCTTCAGTGGGGATGATGTAAGGAGCATACTTTCCCAATCTAGTGAACTCACGAGCGTACTCAGATACGCTCATTCCGGGCATCTGCTTCAGCCTCTCAAACTGAAGAGCCCGATTCTGCCTCTCAGCCGGAGACAAAAACTCATCCATCACTGCTTGTCTGAACTCTTCCCAGGTTGGAGGATTCCTACTGTACAATCTGTCCTCCATATGCCTCTGGTACCAGTCCCAGGCATCTTCTTTCATTGTGATCCCTACAAGTTCTATTGCCCTTGCATCAGAACAGGGCAGTCTCCGTATCATCTTTTCAGTCTCCTCCAGGATCTCTGAGGATCTTCACCTTCTTCCCCCTTAAACTCTGGGGTTCTGAGCCTCAGAAATTCCTGTACAGTAATCCCCTCATCATCTAGAGCCCGCCTGGCCAAACTTCTTGGCACAACTACAGGAGGTGGGATGGATACTACTGACGGGGCAGGAGATTTCCCCCGAGCAATCTGCTCTCTCAGAGCCTGATTCTCTGCCAGTAACTGTTCCATTAATGCATCTCTACTTCCTACCTCTCCTTGATCATCAACCCTCCGTCTATCAGCAGAAGAAGATTTTTCTCTTTGGGGCTCAACATGTGTGGAACCCGCATCCAATGCTATATCTGGTTCCATCCTCTTTCCAGGACGAGCAGGTCCTCTCCTTGGAGGTATTCTTTATATATCTCTAAAAGAGTTAAAAAGAGAGGGCAGTCGTTACACAGAGCCATAATATATTTTACTGAATTGTAAATGACTCATAAAATAACATACAGAAAAATCCTATGCTCCATAGTATAATCCTATACTTAATCCTGACTCATCCTATTGCTCTGACAGGACTCTTCTTAACCTTTGCTCTGATACCAAGCTTTGTCACGACCCCCGCCCCGTTCCCGGCGGGCCACCGCGACGGTCCTAGGGTGCGGGTAGGCATAAGGCCATCAGCCACCACGTAGAACCCTACTACCTATCAATCATCAATAAATCTTGAAAAATTTGGCATGATGCGTGCACAAAATGATCACTTTTCCTAAGGTGACCTGTCAGGATTATCTCAATACATATAACACACTACATGTCAGAGCAGTAATCACATAATCTGTCACATAATAAACCTGGACAATATATAGCAATACATTATCACAGGCACACAACTGATCTGCACACACATATATATATATACATGCTTCCCAATCCATCCATGGTCAACCCATATCCACAACAGGATCTATGACTGTAACTATACACTATATACAACAGAAGGTTTATAATACACCAAAAGGGTATAAACCTCTATCTACATTATACTATACTATGGAGCGGCACAGCTAACAGGCAATCACTAATCCTGCTCCTCTCTATACAATACCTGCCCTGCAATCAAAAACACCAAACTGGGGAGTGAGTATATAAATACTCAGTGAGTGGAGTAGAGAGTACTATGCACATGAGACCAGATATAATCATGGCTCGAGGTGAAATCTCAAGATCAATAACAAGATGAACATGATCTCAACATAGAAAATATGGAGTAAGTCATCAATATCACCACAATCAATCTCAACTCATCTGAAGCATATACGGAATAATCAAGTAAACATATATGCTACTCATGAATATGCTCAACAGGTCATAGTACTGAATCATATAAATCAGGTGTCAATAGGCTGAATCATCAACAAGACAGCTATCGGGAGGTGGGTTTTACGCCCCAGGCGAACCAGCAACAACTCCCTACTGCCATATGCATACATCGAATATGACACCACACCAATATGTAAATCATCACTAGACAGCTGTCGGGAGATGGGTTTTACGCCCCAGGCGAACCAGCAACAACTCCCTACTGTCACATGCATATGCAGGATAAGACACCATACCGATAACATAAATGCTAGACAGCTATCGGGAGGTGGGTTTTACGCCCCAGGCGAACCAGCAACAACTCCCTACTGTCACATGCATATGCAGGATAAGACACCATACCGATAACATAAATGCTAGACAGCTATCGGGAGGTGGGTTTTACGCCCCAGGCGAACCAGCAACAACTCCCTACTGTCACATGCATATGCAGGATAAGACACCACACTGATCATATAAATGCTGGCCAGTATCCAGAACAGAAATCCATCTCACATTTACATACTAAACGGCACCTCGCGGGAATTCTACATCCGCGGAAAGCCATACTGCACCTCGCGGGGTCTTACTATGCCCGGCGGCAAGCAGAATATAAGTCGTAGGACCGGCCGATCCTACGCCTAGGGCTGTGTCCCCCCTAGGAAGGGACTGGGCTCCGCCCACCCAGAAGGCTACTATGTGCACAAAGGCCGATGTTCAACCCCATCGACTATAGGTGTCCTGCAGATACTGCCAAGCCATGCATAAATGCCATAATGCACCCTCCCAATACTCTACTAAAAAGGAGCATAGTTAAGACTACCATTCACTCGGCCACGACCCAATTATAACTAACATCAGGGTTGGGAGTGAGGAATCACGGGAGTACAATGCAACTCAATATACCATGAGAAGGGCTCTACAAGTCTTTGAAATAGAGAAAATGAAATCAATTTACAAAAGAAGTTATTTCACAATTCGGAATCAATTTGATTACTCATCAACCCCTCGTAATTCCTCTCAATGTTCCCTCAAATGCATGTACAGAATAATCAAGCATAGAGAATCAAAATTATAGAGGAATCTACTATAACAATTAATCAATAAGCTCAGGTGGAATCAAGTCACACTTGGCAACATTCATGAAAATGAATAAGGAATGTGCTCATGGTGCAAAGTACAAGCTCCCACTCACCTGTCAATCCGGCACGGCCTCGATACGCCTCTAGAATTTTACAGTAGGCAGCAGGGGACTTCTTCCTCTTGTTCCCTAGCTTCTTGCCCAACTGTGACATGCATTTACAATACATTTAGTCTTGTATCAAGGGCTATAATCTACGTGCCAATTATAACATAGGGAACTTTAATTGATTCAACTCCCCTGTTCCCTAAATCTTTTCTTTTCTTTCTTCTTTTTCTTTTTAATTAATTAACTCACCATTTATGTGTATTAGGGACTCCTTTGCATGAGTACAAGGTCCCTTTTAGCTTGATCTAGGCTTAATACTCTATTATAGCATGAAATCCCCTATTTTCCACCCGGATGAACAGTAACCCGAACTGACAGTGGGTTACTTCATCCCGGTTTTGATCCACTTTCAGGACTTCAAATTTGATGAAATTTTTACCTAACATTCTACACTCATAGAGGATTCCAAAGAGATAACATGCATCATCATCGGAGGCCGTTTGACCCCCTAAATAATTCACCGAAGTTGGGACTTCGACACAGTTTTTCCGTAGTGCCGGAAAAATTTGTTAAAATCCGATTCTTCCTCTTTTAACCACCTCTACAACCCTTATCCGACCCCTCTAGACTATATCCACCCTTTGTATAGCCTAATGTCATCAAAAGACTAGATAGGGACGGATATTTACCTTTTTCTTTTTGGAAATCGAGGTCCTTGCGTAGAGGGGAAGGAGATCTACGTTTTTCCCTTCCGCTGGAAGTGCAACCGGGATCCCCCTCCTCCTCGAATCCCCTTCCTCTTCTTCTTTCTTCTTCTTCTTCTTCTCCTTTTCTTTCCTTCTTTTCCTCCACGCCTGAGAACCCCCTCTCTGTGACTCTCTCTCGGTTTCATTCCCGTGAGCCACCAACCACCCCATTTAAATCACATCAAAGCAGTATTCACCTTTGTTTAATATTATTAAATTCCCATTTTGCCCCTAACACTTCAACATATCTACCGTTATGCCATTAACTTTTGATTCCTTCCAATTTTACCCTTACCACTTCAATGCATCTACAACTATGCCATTATCTTTTGATTCCTTCCAATTTTACCCCTTATATCAATTTTAAAGGACTATTCTATCCCTTTTTATATAAAAAAAAAAATTTGGGGTTATTACACTTGTCCTCGGGTCGACTCGGATCAAACTGGAGTCGACTCGCCAATGGCTGGAGACGACTCGGGTACTTGGAGGTCGGCTCATTCTCAGGAATCCAGAGGACATACTTTCTGATTTTCTTCCTCGAGTCGACTCGGATTCTCTTTGAGTCGACTCGGCTCTCAGAGCCCGAAAACTGATCCTCTATATTTTGGGGTCGCGCTGCCTTGGAGTCGACTCGAACTGTATTGGAGTCGACTCACCTATCAGAGACGAAAATACCGTCTTCTGTCTTTGGGGTTGCGCTATCTTGGAGTCGACTCGTACTTTGTGGGAGTCGACTCGAATCTCAGTATCCGAAAAACTGCTCTCTGACTTTTCCCTTGTGTAACACTGAGAGTCGACTCTCGTTTTCTTTGGAGTCGACCAGCCAACCATCGGAGTCGACTCGCGTTCCACAGGAGTCGACTCGAATCTCAGGGTCGAAAATCGCTCTCTGACTTTTGCCTTGTTTTCCTTAGGAATTGACTTGCCAGCTATTGGAGTCGACTCGAGTTCTTCAGGAGTCGACTCGCCTCTCAGGGTCCAAAATATCTTTTCTGTCTTTCTGTCTTGTTACTCCCTGGAGTCGACTCGTTCTACTCTGGAGCTGACTCGACAAGCATCGGAGTCGACTCGAATTCCTCAGGAGTCGACTCGAAGACTATTCTTTTGAATTTTCCTTTGAATTTGCTCCTCCCATTTGAATCCTTTGAACTTGAGACTTGGGCCAATAAATTGTAGCTTTCTTCCAACTTTTCTTGAGAGCTTTGGAGGCCTTCTTGTGTTCTTCCAACTTGTTATGTTTCTAGCAAAATAAATATCTTTCTTCTTGCAACACAAACATTAGTAATTATACTTCAAGGTTTTGTGATCATCAAAATCAATCTTTAAATCAATCCTTGGGTCATCAGTCTCCCCCTTTTTGATGATGACAAAACTTGGAGTATATGCAATATAAACTATATTGTGTTCTAGAAGTAATGCATAGCTAAGTTGCATGAAGTAGAAAACATATATATATATTTAATTCAAAACATACTTCATGATAATGCTTTAGATTTAATCAGCTTAACACAATCAACATATGTCAATTTAAGCTGATTTGTATTCAATTCAAAACATAAAGCATTGAGCATATACTTAGATATTTCTCCCCCTTTTTGACAACATCAAAAAGATAGTGAAACATTAAGCACAAAGATAAGAATACTCAAATATTTCTTTTCCTTATTGTACTCTGATTTGCATGTCAAATTATTGCAAGGATGTGAATCATATAACTCAAGGCAATAATATTAGAATAAGATTAATGAGCATAGATCAGAGTCAATTAAGATAATTTCAGAGCAGAACACATCGAATGTGATTCCAAGGATAGTTTTCAACTCAAGTGTAGATGGAATCTTTCTTAAGTTAATTCAAGAAGTACCACGAATGATATTCAAAGAAAGCACGAATGGAAATCTAACCTCTCTTCAATAATAAGTATGAAAGCTTGTTCATTTAAGATCTTTTGCCCAATATATTAAGTATTTTATCAACATGAGAGCAATTTAATTAATTTTCAGAGTATAAGATCAAAACTTATATACTTGAAAAACATATCATCATGTTGGATCATTAATTCTTAATGACTTCAAAGTTCTTTAATGATAATAAGAATATTGGGGCACAAATACCAAAATATGCAATTTTTGATACATCTTAGAGCTCATTTAAAGACTTTCTTTTATTTCTTTAGAAAATAAGCACAATTTGATACATAAAAATATGAATTGGCATAAAATTTGAAGTTCTAAAGAGCAAGCCAATTAGGACTCATTAGTGAATTTCAAAATAGATTTTCTAAAAGATACTCAAGCAAATTCAACACATCATTCTCCCCCTTTTTCGTTAAATTAGAGGCTCTTAAGATCAACTATTTGAATTGCAATTTGGTTCATGATTGATGCATAAGATATATTAACCAAATAACAAGCCTCAAGATGTATCGTAAAGATTTTCAGATTAAATTTCAGATGATACATATTGGAGAGCATTAGGATCACTTTTCATTTAGTATTCTTTCTCTCTCCTTTAGTTATGGATTTATGCGATTTAGCTCCATATGATCTCTCCTCCTAAAAATTTCTCTCTCCCCCTTAATTAAACATTCCATTTAGGAGTTTAGAATTTGAAGATAATGTTCAATAAAATTGTCAATCTCAAAAAAATATTTTCTATAAGTTTCAGCTTATTTTCATAAGACTTAATGTTTGAGATAAGACAACCTTTATAGAACTCATCTCAAGGTATAAACTTATTATATAATTAAAGCAAGTCTTGCAATATAAGGAGGTTCATCAAAATCAATCAAGGTATGCATCAAATTAAAGTAATTTTAGGATAATATACTGAATATCTAAAGCTCCCCCTCAAACGATGCATTCCTCTTTAATCATTCTTTCTTATGATATCGAGAATGTAGAGTGATCTAGAATTATTCAAAATTTATAGTAATCACTCTTTCTAATCCTTTAAGAACAAGTTATGCTTTCTCCTAATCTTAGAGAATATTAATCAGAAAATGATTCATTTGAAGTTCAGTTTCTTTCAAAAGCATTTACATTTTCTTTCTTTTAGAATTATTTGAGTGAGCTGAAATATTTCTAGCTTTAAGATTATTCACTCTATATATATTCTGATGGAAGTCTTTAAGAATGTAGGAGAGAAAAAAACATATAGATGATCATCGAGGTATATATATTTATAGAACTCAATTTCTTAATCATAGTTTTTCAGCAATGTATACATGAAACACAATAAATCTTTTTAATATCAAAATAAAATCATATATTTAGAAATTTTTGTTTGCAATCAAGATCATCGAAAGACACATCATTTGGACCAATATTGGTACACTCTAAAGATAAGTAATGATATGTTTCGGATGCGTATCGGAGCAATCAACCAAGGCATCAAGATTTTAAGTAAATTAATTCTGTTTTTCTTACATTAAGATTTTATTTAGCAATCATATTGAGTTTAAGCTTTTATATAAAATCAGATTCTGAATTTTCATAAGAATTTCCAAGAAGGCTCTCAAAATTTGAGATATGTATCTTCTACTTTGTAGCTCATCTTAAATTACTAAGATTGAAAACACATATTTCAATAACATTAGAGCACTTTCAGAATCTTTGTATTTAGTATTGAGTTTCGATACAAAATGGAGGATATTTTAACAAGTATTAGGATATTATGTATCAAAGTTAGGCAAGTAGAAAGATAGATCAAGATCAATTCATTTTGCCTAAATAGAGATATCTTTCTCTTCTCATTTCAACTTTCACATTTTAACGATGATTGTGAATGGCAAATCTGAATTTTCTTACCAAACAAAAATTTTATGTAGTATTCAAACAATCAATCAAATTGTCCAAGCATGAAGCATTACAAAATATTGAGAATCCATAATTTAAAGCATCATGCCATATGCAAAATATATTATGTGTTAAGTCATGCATTAGAATATTAAGAGTAAGAATGTTAAGGATCAAAATCAATTCTTTTCAAATAAACTCCTCCTATTTAAATATAATTTTGCACTGATTTCATTCTTAAAGTGTGTTTTCAAGTGATTAAAAAATTTGACTTGATTCTTCTTATATACTTTCATTTACTTTGTCTTTCATTTATAACTTTCTTATGCTCTATACTCTATTTGCTCCCTATCCGGTGGAGTTGGGAAGGGGCACGAGGTACTACCACTAGCCTCCCTCTTGTGCCGTCCCTAATATGCCCTACACCGAATAGTTGGGTCAAATAGTGCCGGGTACTACCACTAGCCTCCCCATTGGCACCATCCCTATGATGAGCAATATAGAAAGGTTAAAATGTTTACTTCAAACTCTCCCTGTTTAAGTGTAATTAATTATGGATTTTATCCCTTCCAAATGTGCCGAATATATTATCCTTGTTTTGCTTTTCCTTAAGATTGAAGTATTTGCCTTTACTTAGATTTTACTTCTCTTGAATAATTTCCATTTTCTTTTCTTTATCTCTCTCTCTTTTTGTTATTCTCAAGTAATTTACATGAAAGAGCATAATAAAGAATTAATCTTATGTATCATATATATGTATATCATGCAAACAATATTTTTATTATGCTCATGGATTCATAACTTCTCACAAGTTATTTTACATCAAAATTTTAAGCATATACTTGTGTATTTCATGGTTATGATATAGGCTAAGAAATCATTTAGTTTGGGCAAACCATGAAACAGTTTCTAAAAGTATAAGTCAGTCAATACACATATAGACATGATATCAAAAATTAATAATTAAAAAATTTAATCATGCCATAATAAGATTTAAGTTATTGACTTTGCTCAATTAATTTGGGAGAGAAGTATCTAGAATTACCAATTCATTCTGCATTCTTCAGTCAAATACCTACTAGATTCCTTATGTATGAACTTTTGGCTGAAGAAGGTCCTCTCTCTTGTTTGCATGTGAATATTTATTGTATCTTACATGGAGATATCCTTCAAGTTGAGATCTTTCATTTTCTTGCTCAAGGATCCTGCATTATTAACAAACTCCTTTTCTTTCTTGAAAGAAAGTCTTTAGTTTCTTTAAGATACAAAATATTCATTCAACATATATTTTTTTTAATTAGATGACTCAACATAAGATATGACAATAATTAAATGTTGAATCACTTTACTCAAGAGATTGCCTAAATATAAGCAAGCACATATCACTTGAACTAAAGAGATAGTTTCATTAACCAAGATAGTTCAAGAGCAAGCATGTGAGGCAATAGAGAGATTTATCAATGTCAAATCAATTTCTTATTTCCAAAATCAATTTAGTTTAGATTCTATTTGCTTAGGATAATTATCAATAAGATATGTTAGCTAAGTTTTAATCAACTTATCTTAAACGGTTGTTTCTATCAAATTCAGATTATGATTTATTTGTTATCAATGAAATATGATTCATTAAAGTTGGATTGAAGTCTTGCATAAGGGCACATAATAAGCATACATTCTGGTTTACTAGTTGTATGATAAAATAATTATTCTATCATGCTTCAATACAGCTTTAAACAATAGATCTACTTTGCTCATCCTTTTCAAATTCTACAAGATGGGGTCATAGATATACCTTCTTCATGCCAATCTTCTATAAGAATTTTTCTTGTGGACTAACTTTGGTCAATGAAGATCCCCCTTTTCTTGTTTGTCTTAATTTGGAGTTTGAGAGAAGATGTTAATTCATTCATCATATATATTTCAAACTCACCTTACATGAGCTAAGTAAAATCTTCATATAACTCTTCATTAGTAGAACCAAAAATGATGTCATCAATGCATACTTTGAGCAAATAAGATGCCACAAGTCCTTTTTGATGTATAGATTTATCACTAATACTTTCTATCAAAAAGGTTACTTAAGCTTTTATATATCATGCTTTTGATGCTTGTTCCAAATCACATATTGCTTTATCATATATGTAATGTGTAATTTTTAAATATGGTGGTTATTTCACATAGATCTCCTTTTTTAATGAAATAACCACATAGGAGTGAATTCTACACATTCATTTGACAGATTATAAAGCTCATGAAGCAAACAAATGATAATGGTGATCTTTACTTCCAATCATGCAAGAATCTTATCAAGATCTATTTCATCTTTTCTTGATTTAGTCTATTAGTCGTCATCAATTTTTCTTCATTAAGTGCATATCTGAAAAATCCAATTTGGTTCTAATTATTACCAGGTTTTTCAGATTGTTATATGTAAAAGATTAACCATATACATATATAATTTGTTTTTAGTATTTTGATAATAAATCATTAGTCTCATAAAGAATAAAATGAATTGATATTTCTGCAACTAAAATCTTTTCATTGAATATTCTATATGCATTGCTTGATGAATGATATCCAAGGATAGACATATCTCTATCAGATTTGGCATTATTTTCATAAGAGCATATCAAGCATAACATGTACGACTGAAAAATATAAAAAATATGCAATGGTTCATTTTCCATTTTTCAGAAGATCAAAAGGAGTTTTCATCAAAAATAGAACTAATAGAAATCATGTGTATGACAAGCAGTGATGATAGCTTTTAAAAATCATTTGAGTAGATAACTATCATACACAATTGTCTTTTTCATTTCTTCAAGAATTCTATTAACCCTATTTTACTTAAGGTGTCCTTGGTGCTGAAATAATTAATTTCTGTATAAACTTTATCAGGATTTTGGTTTTCAATACTGTGTCATGATACTCTTTATCTTCACAGTTTGGAAACCTTTATCATTTGAAACACTTTTACAAGATTTAGCAAATACATAAAATATTTCAAGTTTGTTTGCCAAGAACAAATCCAATGTAAGCTTTTGAAAACTTAGTGATGGAAACAACATCTTTAGATTTAGAAATTGATTCTTGTTTGTTTCCTTAGTTAACATGCATAGCAAACTTTGACCTTTCAGAAGATAATCTAAGTAAGCCAATGGCAAGGTCTTTTGAGATTAAGTACATACTAGCATGAGTTGATTTTATATGTCAAACATGGTTTCTTTAATCATGATATTCATAGTGCATATATTCAAATGCACACCAAGTACACATTATCATATCTAAGATCAATAAACAATAATGCCAAGGATAAAAACTCTCAATCAAGCATATAGAGAATTCATAGAGTTGTTCTTAATAAATTGATTAATCATTTAGCAACTTATCCAATAGTGAATAAAGTATACTATAAAATGAAATGATTTGATTATATTTCCAAAAGTATTTTCTATATCACAAAATTGATCAATACTAGCAATTCATATCAAATACTAAAGCAAAAATAATGATGAGATGCAAGGATTACTGATTTCATTATTATTATTTTTGTTAATAACTTTTTAAGTTTCTTTTTGTTTCATGGGTATCTTGGCACACCTATGTGTACATCCTCATTTTGGGTACCCAAGCTTGCTTGGGTCCTTGAGAGTTAGGACATATGGTTCCTTTTGGAATCCAAATCTGTTTAATAGTAATAACTTTACCATTTGATTTAATTGTGTTAGAACGATAGGTAAAGTTGTTATGCCCATTCTTTTCATGTTTGAAATAAGTTATCTTATTTAATGGTTTGCTTGGTGAATTGATAACCTTTTTCTCTAGAGATTTATGGCTAAGTGGAGGAGTCAAGCTAAATTTTGATTTATCAAAATCAGCATGTTGGCTTTCAAACATCATTTTTAATCTTTCAGAGCTTACGGTGAATTTGTTAATAAAAGATTTTAATTGATTAATTTCTTTACTTAAGTTTTGATTTTTTTTAATTAAGTTATGATTTTTCTGAATCAATTCTTCTGAAAACGACCTTAAGCTTTCATTTTCAGAAGTTAGCTTCTTAAGATTTTTATTCTTCATAGCTAGTTTTCTACATTCACCATACAAATCATGAAAAGCATTCAAAAGTTCATTATAAGAATATTCTTCATGAAATTCATTTGGTGTAAGATTAGATTCAGATTCTACTTTATCTTCTTGTACCATAAGACATAAATTAGTTACCTCTTGTGGTTCATTGTTGCTCCTAACTTTCAATTCCTTGTCTGACTTTCTCTTGGTCAAGGCTTTCTTGCGTTTTACATCTTTCTTCCTTTCTTCTTGCTTCCTCTTCTTCTTTGTCTTTAGGAAGCTGATTTGCCTCGGAGTTGACTCGGACATAATTGGAGTCGACTCGGTTAACTTGAGGGTCGACTCTGGAATACTTGGAGTCGACTCGACTGAGGTGGGAGATTCAACACCTTTTTCTGCAGTCTCATTGTTAGTAGGTAATTGAAGCACATGTGGGCTAATCTGAGATTTATCATAAATATTTTCTAAAGTATCCCAGATTTTCTTAGCAGATAAGCATGCAGAAATTTCATTAAACTTCGTTTCTTGGATAGCACAATATAATATGTTCATAGCATTAGCATTCAATTGTGCTAAGTCCTTTTCATCAATAGTTTGAGAGAGTGTGTGAAGGTCATTTATTATGATTTTCCATAAATAATAGTTTTGTGATTGAATAAAAATGCGCATGCGTATTTTCCAATGTGTATAGTTTATGCCATTAAATAGTGGAGGTGTATCAATTGATTGTCCTTCTCCTAGAAAACTATCTATTTGAGTTGTCATGATCTTTGGCTCTTTATCGTGAGATCAATAATTAAACTTAGAGCACCTGCTCTGATACCACTTGTTGCCCAGTAGATACAACCCAAGAGGGGGGGGGGGGGTGAATTGGGTCTTTTAAAACTTTTAAACTACTTCTGATACTTTTTGATTAATTATGCTAAGTTGTATAGATGCACAGTGAAATTTAAACTTAGCAACAGTTTGATGTATAGAATTGATTGAGTATGCTTGCAACTAAAGGATGCGCGGATAAGAGTTAAGCAAGCAATTTATCTAAGTAAGTAAGTGAGTAAGTTAGACAATGACAAGAAGCATTACAAACACAACAAACATATAGTGGTTCGGTGCACCCCAGCACCTACATCCACTCCCCAAGACCTCTTGGGAATTTCACTATAATCCTACAGATTACAGCCGGTTGTTTTACAAGCTCACAACCCAACTTGTTGTTTTACGAGGTCACAAGGAACTCGGTCGGTTTTCCCAGGCTCACCGACTAGAACCACCCCGATTGTTTTCCCGGGATCACAATCGAACCCTTACACCGTTGGTTTCAACCTAGGCTCACCAACAAACCTATTACCGTTGGTTTTCCCTTTGGCTCACCAACAAACCTTAACCCCTTGATTCAATCCCTTGATTGAATCAAGTTACAAGATATTAAAACAAAGGTTTAAAAACAAATCAAAGCTTCTTAAACAAGCAAATATAACAATATAACTAAATAGAGTAAAGAGAAGCCCTCAAACGAGTTTTGAAGATGAAGGAGCTCGGCTTCTTCTTTACTTGACCCTCTTCTGATTTGGCACGAAGTAGAGGATCACCGAGGCAGCACACGGATGGAGAGGAAGCTTTGGGATTCACTTGGATGCTCTTCTTCTCTCTATTTCACTTTGGATGGCCCTTTTGTGCTTATGGGAGATTTCTCTTGTAATCTCTTTGAGATCTCTTCTCTAAATGTTCTTTCCCACTTCTATACCTTCTCCCCTAGCTCTCCTCTTGTTTTTATAGCTTTAGATGGCGTGGAAACAAGAATCTAGCCGTTAGAGACAAAAATAGAGCCGTTGGACATAGTCTGCACTTCCTGACAATATTACCGTTGGGATCGGAGTCGACTCGCGCGATCAGGAGTCGACTCGTCTGTTGCAGGAGTCGACTCGTGCTTTACTGGAGACGACTCGGCCACTGTTCCAAATTTGAATTAATGTGCTTGCCTTGTCCTCGGGTCGACTCGGATCAAACTGGAGTCGACTCGCCAATGGCTGGAGACGACTCGGGTACTTGGAGGTCGGCTCATTCTCAGGAATCCAGAGGACATACTTTCTGATTTTCTTCCTCGAGTCGACTCGAATTCTCTTTGAGTCGACTCGGCTCTCAGAGCCCGAAAACTGATCCTCTGTATTTTGGGGTCGCGCTGCCTTGGAGTCGACTCGAACTGTATTGGAGTCGACTCACCTATCAGAGACGAAAATACCGTCTTCTGTCTTTGGGGTTGCGCTATCTTGGAGTCGACTCATACTTTGTGGGAGTCGACTCGAATCTCAGTGTCCGAAAAACTGCTCTCTGACTTTTTCCTTGTGTAACACTGAGAGTCGACTCTCGCTTTCTTTGGAGTCGACCAGCCAACCATCGGAGTCGACTCGCGTTCCACAGGAGTCGACTCGAATCTCAGGGTCGAAAATCGCTCTCTGACTTTTGCCTTGTTTTCCTTAGGAATTGACTTGCCAGCTATTGGAGTCGACTCGAGTTCTTTAGGAGTCGACTCGCCTCTCAGGGTCCAAAATATCTTTTCTGTCTTTATGTCTTGTTACTCCCTGGAGTCGACTCGTTCTACTCTGGAGCTGACTCGACAAGCATCGGAGTCGACTCGAATTCCTCAGGAGTCGACTCGAAGACTATTCTTTTGAATTTTCCTTTGAATTTGCTCCTCCAATTTGAATCCTTTGAACTTGAGACTTGGGCCAATAAATTGTAGCTTTCTTCCAACTTTTCTTGAGAGCTTTGGAGGCCTTCTTGTGTTCTTCCAACTTGTTATGTTTCTAGCAAAATAAATATCTTTCTTCTTGCAACACAAACATTAGTAATTATACTTCAAGGTTTTGTGATCATCAAAATCAATCTTTAAATCAATCCTTGGGTCATCACAGTCCCAGAGCAAGGCGGAAAGGAGAGGATGGGACCTCTCAGAGGGGGGTCTCATCCCTTAAACAAATTATTTAAGCCTCTGCCGGCAACCCCAAGTCACAGACCCCCTAGAACACTAAACTAGAGAGCCAAAGCCCTGGAGCCGAAGGCGATGAAGCCCTGAAGCTCTGAGAGAGAAGGAGGGACTACCAGGAGGGAGGTACTGCCCGACTGAAACCGACCAAAACCAGGTATGAACCCCTGTTAATAAAAGTTTAATAGAGGTAAAGAAACCCCTCTGTGGGGTATTCTCCCCTCTGTTTCAACAGTGAAACAGAGAGGAGGAGATCGGCAGAAGGAAAAAAGGCCCACAGTCCATGGGTCAGGCCGGACTCAAAGGTCGTGCGCCCGACGACCACCCGGGCCAAACCCAACCGGGCTCGGCCTACGGACGAACCGGACACCGCGGCCTCGGCCGCAGGTACCTGGGGTTCGGGGGGCAACCCGGGCCGCCGGATCTGGCCGGGACGGCAACAGAGGCAGCCACAGGGCCGCCAGCCCCGGCCGGACCGCCACCTCTTCTCCGGCAAGGGGTGGTGGTGCCGGAAGGGAAGGACCGAAGAAAAGAAAAGGAAGGAAAAGAAGAAGAAGAAGAAGAAGAAGAAGAAGAAGAAGAAAACTCACCGGACCTTGAGGCTTCATCCCCTCCGGCCATGCCTTGCCGTGGACGGAGCGGGTGGAGGCTCTCGGTTATAGCCGGATCCCGACCCATCTCCGAACCCTTCCCCTCTCCGGCATCACTTCGGAGGGAGGAAGGGCTGGCCTTCCCTTCCGCCGGTGCACCGGGGGGAAACCCCCGCCTCGGTCGGTGGATCGGGGGGAGCCTCGTCTCCCCGGTTGCCGCAGGAGAAGAAGGGGAGGAGAGTGGGTTTCGGAGGGAGACAAAGGGGTCGGAGATTAGGGTTTCGGCGGAGACAACAAAGAAAGAAAGAAAGAAAGAGAGAGGAGGAAGAGGCCGTAGATCCGGCCGGAGGAGAAGAAGAAGGCCGGAGGACTGGCCGAAATGGCTAGGGCTTCCGGTCGGAACCAAGGAGAGAGAGAGAAGGAGAGGAAAAGAGTGGAAGAGAGAAAAGAAGAGGGAGTGACCGAGAGAGAGAGGAGGCCGTAGGAGAAGAAGAGGGCCGAAGGACCGGCCGGAGGCATGGGTTCGGCGGAGACGAAGGAGAAAGAGAGGAGAGAGAGGAGAGCGGGAGATGAGGAGGCGGAAGCCTCTGGAAGGGGGGAGAAAAACCCTGATAACGGGTTCGCGGGTTGGATCCGAATCCGAACCCGCAACCCGTTAAGCCCAAAGAAAAAAGAAAAAGAAGAAGAAAAAAAAAGGAAACAGGTTTAGCCAAATTTGACTAAACCCGAGCCCAATCAAATTGGGCTAAGCCTGGACGAGCCAGACTATGAATTTAACCAAAATTAAGCCCAAATGGAATGAGGCCCAAACCCAATTCGGCTGGGATTGATCCTAACAGACCAAATTAGTGGAAATAAGCCCAATTCAAGCCCAATGTGACTAATTTGGGGCCAAATTAACCCCAGATTAATCCTGACTCAGGCCCAAAATAGACCATAGTGACCCTAAACCCGGAATTAAACCCAATTAAGTTGGGGATTAAGCTTATTGACAATTAGAAGGCCAATTAACCCATATGAACCCAATCAAAGCTCCAATACGGATGCATTAGACTCGGGCTATAGTTCGGGTAGGATCCAAACAAGTAAAAAGGAAATAATATGCTTATTATGATGTGATTTTAGGTGGCTCAGGATCCGTCACCAAGACGTGAGAAACTTGGGAGAAAGCGAATCACAGTAAGTAACTTGTTTTAATCTTGTTGTGAATCATGTATGTAACCTGTCCTAATCTTTTATGGATCATGCATGAAATTTAACCCGTTATACTTGTATTGTAGGTCATGTACCCTAAATTATAAGCTGTGAATGGTGAATGTATATGGCATGCTTTAGTTATACAAGTTATGATTATATGTGCTTTATGATTTCCATTGTGCCTACGAAATAAGTAGATTACATTATATCCTAAGATATGGATTATGAATCATGTGTATGAGTGGCATGTGTTAGCCATATAATTGGTGATTATGCATAAATTATGCTTATGTAGATTTCATGATGCATGTAAGGTGAACAGAATTGCATGTCATAATTTTCATTAGCATGAGCATAAAGCATGATGATGAATTGCCTCTAGTTGTTTGCACATCTTGCAAGGGGTACCTAAGGGTTCTTGATGCTACGGGCCGAATGCAACTGAGCCGGCCTTGCCAGTGGCCGATAATGACTGAGCCAGCCCCGCCAGTGGCCGACTAATAACTGAGCAGGCCCCGCCAGTGACCGATAACGAATTCGCCGTAGCATCCATGAGGTTCTACCTATAAGAAATATTGTCCACGAACTCTTAAGAGCTACTGATCGAATGCAACTGAGCCGGCCTTACCAGTGGCCGAGAATGACTGAGCCAGCCCCGCCAGTGGCCGCCTAATAACTGAGCTGGCCCCGCCAGTGGCCGAGAATGACTTCGCAGTAGTATCTGAGAGTATGACCACGGCATGCCGGCGGCACGATTTTCTTTATATATATGCATGTGCAAGATTCCTTGATAATGTAGGATACTGGTTTATTTACTCAGCATGGATATTTTATCATGATGATTTATTAGATAGCATACATATCAGCTTCTCAAACCCTGATAAGCATAGTTAGCATTTTTAGTTGATTCGACAAGATTATGCAGGATTACTTACTGAGCCGTGTAGCTCATGCCTGTTCATTTACGTTTTTTTTTTCAGATCACCACCAGTGACAGCTGCTAGAAGCATTTTTCTTTTGCAACAGGGCTTCCTTATTTTTGGGATGATATGAATATACTTTTGTGTATATAAACTATGTAGAAGCTCTGTACTTTATATGAACCAGTATGTTGTAATACCTTCTTTTTGATATATGCAAGTTTGACTGCTTTTGACTACCTGTTGACCATGTACGAGGCTGCATGCTATTGTGGGCAGTAGTCGGCAATAGCACGGCCGTGTCACGGATCTGGATCTCGGTCGTGACAGAACATTTTGTTGATTGGATTAATATGGATGAAGGAAGAAAGCAGGAATTCTTAAAGGGCAAATTAAAGGAGTCCATATCAGTGAAACTATATAAGTGGGCAGCTGCATAAAAAGCTGTCCACTTGGCATAATACGCCTAACTGTAAATGCTGTGTATGGTAGTACTTTGTGGAAGATCAATTGCATAAAACTAGGCAAGAATCGAGTGATACATGGGAAGAGATGAAAATGAGATGGAAAGAAAAAAGAAACTCAGGCATAGCACAAGCAAAGTATAACGATAACAGGAGCAGGCATCCGTGAAGGTTGCAGAGTAACAGTTTCCTCCCCCTAGTAGGAATCTTTTGTTGCCATGCACAAGATCGAGAAGTTTGGTATTTCTATGAATGGCTTTAAAGGGTTTCCTAGTTTGCTTGGCTTGAGCACGAATCTCACACTTAGATTTGGGATCTAGGTTTGATCTAGGTGTTAAATCAAGGCTTATCATATACCTGATTCGGTCTAGGTTTACATGTCCTAGTCAACCATGTCTAGAATGAAAGCATAAGAAGGATCTTGATTTATATTGGAAAGAAGTCTATTGTCTATTGAGTTCAAACACAAACCATTGTTGATAAAAAGCCTGCCAAATTCATTGTTTTTGAAATATACCTAAAAGAGAACAAGTGAAACTGGCTCCTTTCTAACATGAGGAAGAGTACGTGATCAAGTCAAGATCTCTTCATCAAGTTATTAGGATCCAGTTTCTTCCCCTTACCCACAAGCCAAAAAAAATATAAATTTTTCAAAGCCATGAATCTTTGAAATCACAAGACGACCAATAGTCAATTTTCATCTCAAACTCGGAAATCTGTAGTATGATGCAATAGTGAATAACTTGAATTCAAGTTGTATGGAGAGAGTATGGTGGCTTTTTTTATGAGGTATAGGACCAGTCTTTTAAGAAGGCTTTTAGGCTTTCGATGAATAAAAGAGAAGGATTGATAAGCTATGACAAATGAGTGTTTTGAGATCTATGATTGCTCTACGATCTATGACAAAAGATAGATTGCTTTGAGATATGTGCAATCAGATGAATGATAGAGGATGGAGTTTTTTGAGATCTGTGCAAGTGGATGGATGATAGAGATTGGAGTGCTTTGAGATATATGTATGTGGATGAATGATAGAAGATGGAGCACTTTGAGATTTGTGCAGTTGGATGGATCACAAAGAATGGAGCACTTTGAGATCTGTGCAGGTGGATGAATGATAGATGATAGAGTACTTTGAGATCTATGTAGGTGGATGAATGATAGATGATGAAGTGCATTGAGATCTATGCAGGTGGATGAATGCACTACAGCAAAAATGGGTTTCTCCGACTCTTTGCTGCTGACGCAAGAAAGAAGCGTCGGCAATTTTGTTGCCGTGCCAAAATTTGCTGACGCTTCTTAGTAGTATCAAAAGAAATTCGGATTAGATGATGATTATGAGCATCGTCGAAATTCGACGCTAAGTTTTGGCCTCTGATGACTTAGCTAATACGTTGCTTTCTAAAGGCATCGTCGGAAGCCCTCTCAGTATCCCTAAACTAAGACGACGCTTTATAAAAGGGAAGCCTTAGTGTGCTAACGTGACGTTTTAGAAAACATTGTCGGAGGTCTAATCGTTCTCAGTCTAATCTCTCCCCAAGACGACGTTTTGGCGAACTAAGACGACGCTTTACAAAGCATCGCCGGAGGCGCCACCCCCCCTCTCTCCTCCCTCCATTCTATCTCTCATGTCCGCCCACTGCTACCCTTCTTCCCTTTTCATTCTCCGGACCGTCTCTCATCCTTTTCCCTCCGACGTCCTGGTCCGTCGACAACCAGATTCTCACCGGAGAATAGGGAGGCCCCTTCGGGGAGTTGGAGATCGCGGATAGAGCCTTCGCCTCTCCAATGACAGCAAGAGTATATTCCCTGCAGATCTTTGCCGCGGCAGGAGAAGGGCTACGAATGTTGCCTTTCCAACGCCTCCTGGATCCGAGCCGTCCAGCCTTCGAGGAAGCCTGCTTCTAGCCTCCTCATCTTTCTCGACGAGAAATCTTTCCGATCGGCTCCTGTCTCCTCTTCTTCTTCTTCCCTCTCCGCATCCACAGCTGCACCCGAGGTATGCTCTCTCTTCTCGCTCTGTTTTGAAGCTATCCGCTTTCTTCTTCCATCTAGGTTTTTCATTTCCCCACTCTCATCTTCTACTACTTCTTCTTCCACCATGTCGGTTTCTCTCCAAGTTGCTTGTGATCCCTAACCCCTTCTTTCATTCTCTTTTTCTTTCTTTTCTTGATTCTTTTCTGATTTCTTTTTTCTTTTTTTTCTTTTTTGGTGGATAAACTCTTCAAGATCGAGATATATGAGGATAAAGATAACGCGAGAAGAGATGAGATTGCAGCACTAGGAGCCGGAGACCCCAACAATTCTTTCCTTGCTTTCTATGATCATCTGAAGGAGATAAAGATTTTTTGTTGAATCCTGGAAGTAAGGAAAATTAGAGAGGTCTTGAATCGTTAAAAGGTTCTTGTCTTGGTTTCTTTAAGGAAAAATACTCGTAAATTCCAAAGAAGCTATTGCAGCCGAGGAATGCTTCTTTTATTATTTCTACTGTAATTTTCAATTTGTATTATAAATATGCTTCTTATAAAAGATCAATAAATGGGGCATATGCTTTCTATTGTAATTTGTAAAAAAAATATCAATAAATGTGGCATCTATTGTTTTATTATTATTATTATTATTTTAATTTTATTCCTTTTTTTGTTATCTATCTTGTGCTATTAAAAGAAGCAGAATATGGAGAACGAGAATTAAGCTTTTCTTTTTCTTTAAATTAAGTTTGTTAGCTGGATACAGATTTTTTTCCAAAAAAAAATTAGATTTTTTATTTTTTTAAAAAATAACTCTAATGATGCTTCAAAGCATTGGCAGAGCTTCTATTATTACCGATACTTTAAAAAAAAATTTACTCTCACCTAGCCGATACTTTTGCGACGCTTTAGAAAGCATCGGCACGAAAATTACCGATGATTATAAGCGTTGGTATAGGCTTTAAAAAGCGTCAGAAAAGAAAAATTATTTTATAGTGATAGAAGATGAAATCCTTTGAGATCTATGCAGGTGGATAAATGATAGAGGATGAAGTGCTTTGAAATTAATGTAGATGGAGCATAGAGCGCTTGAAGATTTGTACATGGGATAAATGATTAAGGATGGAGTGCATTGAGATTTATGCAGATGGATAGATGATGAAGGATGGAGTGCTTCGAGATCTATGTAGCTTGATGGATGAGAAAGGATAGAGCGCTTTGAGATCTATGTAGGTAGATGGATGAGAGAAGATAGGCACTTTGAGATCTGTGAAGGTGGGTGGATGACAAAGGATGAAGTGCTTTAAGATCTGTCCCGGTGGATGAATGACAAAGAATAGAGAGATTTAAAATCTATGCAAGTGGATGAATAATAGAGGATTCAACACTTTGAGATTTGTGTAAGCAATTGAATGACAAATGGAGTCTTTTGAGATCTATACAGATGGATGAATAATAGAGGATGGAGTACTTTGAGATCTATGCAAGTAGATGGATGATAGCGAATGAAGTTCTTTGATAGCTATGTAGGTAAATAGATGATAAAGGACAGAGAGCTTTAAGATCTATGCAAGTGGATGAATGACAGAAGATAGAGCACTTTAAGATTTGTGTAGGTGGATGAATCATAGAGGATGAAGCATTTTGAGATTGCATGAAAGCTACAATCTGACCTCTTTGAATCAAGAGTATTTTGGTCTTTTTTTACCTTTATTAATGGTGAGGATCCAGATAGATGGTTGGGCCATGTTACAATGAAAATGAAGTTTTGTTGGCTAATTGAAACTTTTAAACTTTAAGATCTAAGTGTAACTAGCCTAAACTTGGAGGAGCATCTCTATAATTTTCCTAGAAATTATACTGAAAAAGAGAATATGTCAAGCTTTTTTTAGATATTGGAATGTTGAGAAGAGTTTATTTTTCACTTCCTAATTTCTCAAAACCCTAACTTTCTTGCCTTGATTGCACCTCTAGTTTTTATCCCGATCTATCATAGTACATATGGATGGTGGCCTAAGTAAGGCCTTCCATTCTCCTCTCCCACTAATTTTCTCTCTCTCTCTCTCTCTATCTCTCCCTCTCACATCCCCCTCCTTCCTTCCTTTTTCTCTTTCCTTATTTAGCCACCTTAAATGATCCACCCATACTTCCCATAGCTCTCTCTTGCCACAACTACTTTCTTCGATAATACTAGGAGTTTTTGTTCATACATTTTAAAAGGCTACAGTCGACCCATCCCAAATCTATACTAGATTTGTATCCATACTAGATTTGTTGAGTTGTCCCTTCCAACAAAAAAAGAGGTCAGGGTCATTGTTAAAAGATTGAGAATATTTTCTATTTTGCATGCTTGATTATCATTAATACATGTTGAGTTTATTTATACTGTTGACTTTAGAGTGGACTAAGCTTTGATGAAAATTAAGGATGGATATATATTCTTGTTTTGTTTTTTGGAAATCTACTTAACATTGTTTGAAATATGTAATTAGGTATGCCTTATAGAATTTAATGGAAGAGTTTGGAATGCATTGAGATCTATGTGGTGAGTGATCTAATGGGGGATGGGCATGAAGGAAGGTGAATCCTTCTTTTGTGCGGAGTATACAACCATAATCCTGTAAGTGTATGTGTGTTGCCCCTCCTCCATCTTGCGATCTTTGTCTCTCTTGACTCTAACAATAAAACTTTGAACATAGGTAGTTGTTGTTAAGATATGATGTATATATTATTGAAGTATAAGGTCATGTGATGTTTAAAATTTTTTGCTCAAGGAGGCACATGGGGTTTCTCCTTGCATGCTTATTGATTGGATATAATGAGTTTTTAGAGTTGAGTAAGAAACTTCGAATAAGGTGCAATCTTTTTTCTTTTAAAGATGTTTTCAAATCGTCTACTAGGTTTCTCTTCCTTTGTTGTAGGTATATTATTAGATAACTAGTTTTTTAATTTGGGGCCTGTTTGAGAAATATAATAGAATTGGGCTGGATTTTCTAGAGGAATTGGGCCTATCGGCCTATCCAGCCCATATTCTTCTAAAAATTCATCTTAATCTTAGCCTAAATCCTATCTATGGGCTTGTTAGCCTACAGAAAGAGAAAAAAGACCTCTATAAGTATTTTCCTCCCACAAGATTAGTAGGGTCGAGAAGGTATTGGATTGATATAGATGTACTCAAATAGACCGCTCATGTCATGAATTCAATGGGAAATCCGGCTTAGTTCTGCTGAATTTTCCAAATAGACCCTTGGGGATCTTTTTTATGGTTAAAATGATTTAGGGGAGGTTGACACCCCTTCATTCACTATGACCGTATGATTTTATTTACCTTATATACTGAACCTTATATATATCATGTTTACTAATCATAATACTCGACTATGTTAGAAAAAGGAGTCTATTATTTAGAGGTATCCCGTTTTGAGAAGAGATAGCAATCATATTTAGTTTTTCGATAGGATGAATTGATTAACAATACCTCAAACTTAAATTATAATAGTAATTTGATAGAAGGAGATTAATAAAGTAAATTTTTAGTTGGATTAGGATGAGCTTTTTTGTTTCATTCACAACAGATTAATCATCAATATCTCTAATAAGAATAAGGACCTATTGTGGAGTTATATAAGGAAAGAAGGACTAATACACCAAAATTTGTTTAGATATTAAAGCATTGGAGAAATCACTCTCCTTTCCTAAGTGTCAAAACCCTAGCTCTTTGCCTTCTCTCCGCCGCCGGTTCTCATCTACATCTGCTGCATTGAGAAGCAGTTGATTCCATCATCGCCAGTTGGCCAAGTAAAGTGTTCATCTTTTCTTCATCCTTATTCCTCATTTTCTTACCTCTTATGTGCATCTTTTATGTGAATCATGTTGCTAGGATTTCTATTTATCATGTTTTCATTGATTTGTTCTATAAAAGTTAGGGCTATCATTAAAAGATTGCGATGATTATTCTATTGTAGCATTTTATTTTTTGTTGGTATAAGTTGATATTTATTTCTATTATTGAGTTTTGAGTGGTTGAATCTAGGTAATAGAACCTAAAATCTTTTTCTAGATCGTTAATCATCTTGATATTACTTTGTTTGGGTATATATCTTTTCTATGATTCTGAAGGCATGATTAACAGACTAATAGTTAATGTCTCTAATAAGAAAAATGAACTATTTTGGAGTTATATTAAAAAGAGGATTAATACACCAAAATCTATTTAGATATATATTAGAGCATCGGGGAGATTGATCCTTTTTTTCTAATTCTTAAAACCCTATCTCCTGACCTCCTGTCCACCGTTGGTTCTCATATGCATTTGTTAAATTGAGGAACAATTGATTCTACCGGAGGTTGCCAAGTATTTCACCCTCTCTTCACCCCAATTCCTCCTATCCTTACCTTTGGTAGGCACCTTCCATAACAACTTGTATTGCTAAGATTTCTATTTATCATGGATGTTTTGATGGATGTCTTCTATAAAAGATAAGCTTATCATTAATATTGTGATATTTCTTCTATTGTGGCATTTTAATTATCATTAGTATATGTTCCCATTTGTTTCCATTATTGACTTTTGAGTGGTTAGATCTTAGTAATAGAAGTGAAATTTTTTTTTTTTGATTGTCAATCTTCTTAATATTTCTTTGTTTATATAATTGCTATATATACTTCTATATGATTCTGAAGGATCAAATCATTGTACTTAGATTCTCTTTATCCTTCTCTCTCTATTTTTTATATGGTAAGGCTCTAGAAAAATTTGTTGGTCTGCTTGGCCTTCAGCCAAAAAATAGATCACGGCCATACATTTTTTGTTATGTTTCTAATTGGATGCCTGATTGCGGTTAATAAGCTGTAAGAATACTAAATATGAGTATCACTCATTATATTGGTATTTCTCATGGCATTAGAGCATATTGCCGAATGACACTCTTTTTTAACCAAGGGGCCTCATGAGGCATCTCCTCAGCCTCATTCTTGTGGAACACAGGGAGCTCTTTAGAGACAAGGTGATAGATATAGAGGTGTAGTTTTTTAAGCATTTCAAGCTATTTGTGAGGATTATCTTCTTTCCTTGCATGACTCCTTTCATAGGCTTAGCTGTGGTTCCTTTTTAGGTTGCTTTATTTTATTGCTTGGGTCTATCTATTAGTTGGTTGGCCCACAGAAAATCATGCAGCAGAGTCTGGCCCATTGGCTTGTATTGGCATGGCCCTTTTGCACATAACAAAAATTGTGTTTTTTTGCTAGATTGAGTCAAATTTTTTGTTGAAATATTTAATCATTGATGGAATAGGGTTTGAGCCGCTTTTTGTTAATAAGACAGGCTATAGGATCAAAACTAACCATGTTTTTAACTTGCCAATTCAAGTTCAACACCAATCCTGATTTAATCCCAACCCAACCCCTTGACAATTCCAACCAGCCAAAGTTGCAGAATTTCCCATGACAACAAGCATTACCAAGGTGGTCAGCTAGGAGCTTTCATTTTGTTGTTTTGTTTAATGACAAGGAGGAGCCTGTGATTCAAGTGGTTTCACCTACAATAGCAATTGTTTGTGTAATCATTGAAAGATGAATGCAATCATGAGCCATTTTTTCCTATTAATAAAAAGGTTTTTTTGCATGCATACCCTTCTAAATATTAGAATTTACATGAATACCTTTCCGAAATTGATATTTGTATGTATACCAATACTTGTTTTACATATATGTCCTTTTTTTTTTCTTTTGCACATGTGTCCATGCCATCTAATGCCGTTAAGAAGTTAGCGTTTTAAATTTAAAATAACTGAAATATCCTTAATAAGTAAGCATGCAAAAAAAAAAATATTTATAAAGGTATACATGCAAATAGCAATTTTGTTACAGTATTCATGCAATTTCTTATATTTATGAGAATATGTATAAAAAAATTGATTTTTTGCATAAATATCCTCCTAAATTTTGAAATTTACATGAATATCCTTCCAGATTGATATTTGCATGCATGCCCTCACAAAATACTATATTTATATAAATACCTTTAATATAGCGATTCAACTAACGAGATTAGCCAAAATCATATTATTTAAAATTAAAAATTAATAACATTTATGAAAGTATCTTTTTACCCCTAAAGTGGGTAATAGATTGACGATTCTTGCTGGAAACTATATTTCTATCTCATCTGAAAATTTTTCCAATCTCTCTAGATCCCTCTCTTTCGCTCCTCCATCCGAAATCAAAATTATTCTCTCGACTCCCTTTTTCACCGTGGGCAGCTCTTCTCCCTCTCTTCCGTCCGTTGAAGTTTTTGCCATCAAAATCTAAGTTCCTCTCATTGCTCCTTCACTGTATCCTTTTTAACATGAAAATGGTTAGGTCCTGCCTTTAGTTTTATGGATTGTTTAAAGAAAAGTGTTGTAAGAGATTTGCAATATTTATATTTTAGTATATGAGATTTGCTATCTTTATTTTTTAGAGCTAGAAAATTTTTCATTTAGTGGTTGATGGCTGATTTAAAATTGCTGCAACATAATGAACCCCATACACTAGATCTTTTCTTTTTCTAAAAATCAAATCTCCAAAAAAAGTGGCTTAAGGTACATAGCATGAGGGATGGTCTTCTACCACATAGTTAGAGATTAGTCTAAAGGATTCTGAAGTCCTTCGATGATTTTACTTAGGGATGATTGATGTTGTTTTTCCACCTATGAGCACAGTAGTAGCAAGAAAGCTTAATCATTGCAATCTATCATATGCCTTTAAGATATTCTAATCTTTTTCTATATTTTGATATATGCCTTTATATATGTATCTATAGCAATAAATATTGCAAGCTAATTTTTGATAAAATAAGATGTAATGGTCATATAAATGAAGAAGAATAAAGTTGAATAATCTCATGATTAGTGAAAGAACTTTCATAACTCTCTTTATTATCTAATTATCGGATCTATCTTTTTCTTGAGCAATATTTTATAGAAAATATTGAGGAGCAAGCACTAGACTAATCCAAATGTTAAAACAAGTTGAAATAGACAAAAATAAAATTAGAATTTTTTATATATAAATTCTTCTAAATATGTGAAATTGTATGAATATCCTCGCAAAGTTGCTATTTACATATATTCCCTTATATATTTTATTTTTTGCATGTCTACCCATTAAGGGTATTTTGGTTAGTTTAAATTTTAAACTAATGGTGTTAGATGGTGTTGGTACATATGTAAGAAAAAAAGAAAAAGAAAGGTATACATACAAAATAAGTATTTTATAAGGATATACATGTAAATATCAATTTTAGAATAATATTTACATAAATTCCAATATTGAAGAGGATATATATGTAAAAAATCTTAATAAAAAAAATCTCTGATCAAGAATGTATATAAATTAGTTGTTGGACTCGCTTGTATACCTATTAAATAGTTAGGAGAGGGAAAATATTTTTTCTGCCGAAATTCAAAAAAGTCCAAGAAAATCCAAAAAAAGTTCCCTGTCCATGTCATTTTGGAGAGACATCATTCCTGTAGGACTATTACCATCCACCGAGGTAGTGATGAAATAACCCCTTTTTCCATGCTAGATGGCTCCTGCCTTCCTCAAGCAGGAGCGGCCCAATGTATTTGGGGGCCTAAGGCTGTTTTGTCTTTGAGATATTTCCTGCAGTGGGCCGGCCTAAGACGAACTCACATGAAGGCATTTTTTCTTTCTATTTTTTCTTTGAAGCCTTTTCTGTGGTGGGCCTTCTTTGAGCCAAGGCCTTAGGCAACTGCCTCAGTCAAATAAGGATTGGGCCAGCCCTGTCCTCAAGTTCCTAAGTTCACTTGGAAGTGACTAGAGAAGGGTTGGATGATGATAGGGTCCATACTTTAGATCAAGATAGGCTCATTGGAGAGAGTTTGTTTGGGACTCTATCTCACCGATTAATTTTCTTCATGATATAAAAGAACTAGAGGGGCCATGCGAGAGTAGGACCCATCCTTGAGATCAAGATGGAGGTCGTCAACGAGAGTTTTTTTTTTTTTTTGCTTAAGAAAAATAGGGGGGAGGGGAATTAACCCCACCCGCGTAGCCGCCCCCACTGGGTCCCCCTTCCATCAGGAAATGTTTGATGCAGGTACAAAGTTTCTCATACCTTCTCCACCAGTACGGGCGAGCCCGCGTATGAGTACGTCACCCCAGCACTGCCTCAGTATCAGAGGACCAGTAGCACTCCCAACGGGGAGAGAGTTCATATAGGGCTATCTTGCCGGTTTCCTTCACTATATAAGAGGACTAAGAGGAAGCACCATCCAAGGAGGCAGCATCAAACAACCCCATTCTTATACTGGACTCTTCCTGAGTTCCAGATTAACTTGGGAAGTGAAGAGATAGCGGTGAGATGAGGATAGGACCCATCCTTCTGAACGAGATAAGGTTGATGGAAAGAGTTTGTTTATGACTCTGTCTCGCCGGTCTCCTTTGCTATACTAATACAATGGGACTAGAGAGGCATAGGTAAATGCCCAGGCCGCGGGGATAGCAGACAACCCTCTTACAAATTCCCAGCATGCCGAGCTGCTGAAGGAGGCGCACGCTGTTGGTTAAGCCATCCATGGGGTCGCTGCTGGAGTTTTAATTAAAAAAAAATATTATTTTTTATCTCCTAATCCTTTCAAAGAGTTGTAATTTTATTTCCGAAACATTATCTATCTTCGGAACCATTGCATCTCTTCGATCTTCTTGATAGAGTCTAATCTCTCTTTTACTACTGTATCTACTAAGAGTTTTTTTCTACAGACAGAGAGTTCTTTTATTCTTCAACTTTCTGCTTTTTATCTTTTTATTTTTTGTGGATATATGAAGAAGTTAGTCGGATCAAGCCTCTACAAATTCAGAAACATTCTTAGAACAGTATATATCACACACCTAGGTGAACTCTTTTCAGTTTTCTGATTTTATTTTAATAGATTATTCCTGTATAATACTTCAATAAAATAAAAATATAGCAGTTTTAGACAAAATATTTTCAACAGTTTGATTGTGCTAGAAATTGCTATATATTTATTTGTTTATCAAAATTTAATTTGATAATATAGAATTAGATTTAGTTAAATTACAACAGCTTTAAGAGCCGTGCAGTTTTTATACAGCTTTAAATTCCGTGCAATCTGTTTTTTTGTAATTTTAATTTCTGTGCAGAATTTTCTGCATCTTTAAAATCTGTGCAAAAAACTCCTGCGCTTTTAAAAGTTGTGTAATTACTGTTGCTTTTAAAAATTGTGCATATATTAGCTGTTCTCAAACTATATGCTTCTGCTTTGAAAAATGTGGAAAAATTACAAAGTTGTATTATTTGTTATATTTCTTAGTATGGTTATGTTATTTTATTGATATTATTGCTCTTTATTGTATTTATTTTAAAACCTTACAAATCAAAAGAGTACTAACAAAAAGATGAATCGGTATATCTAGATTCGTCATAAATTTGTAAGACAACCCAAAAAGAATAATGTTATTTTCTTGGAATTTGTCAAGTCTGAGAAAAACTTGGCAGATCATTTAACAAAGGATTTGTCTACGAGTGAAGTTCTAGATTCACCGAGTAGGATGGTGCTTAAGCCCACTATTTGGTCACCATAATAGATACCCAACCTTTGTGATTGGAGATCCCATGAAGGAGATTAATGTGGTAGAAACGAAGTTTATTAAGTGATCGTGTCAGAGCACATTTTTTGAAATTTATCTTCCATTTCTATGATGAGTGCTTTTATCAGTGACAAAAATAAATTAGAAAGGTTGAGTTATACTTTTAAAGAGTTCAAGATAGAAATATGTAAAATATTAGGATACAAATATTCTTGAAGGACTTATCTATATGAGAATTGTTGCATAGGCCGCAACTAGGGTTTTGGGCTAACCTTAGTACCAAGTGCTAGGCATTTAAAGTACTAAACGCTAGGTCTTTAAATCGTGTTGACCGCATAATAACCCAGTTGATCCATACTGTGTGGTGATAAGTAGAAGTCTGAATCAAAGGATCTAGTTCAAAGTCTAATCCTCTATGATTTCTTCAGCTAGATACTATCAATACTAAGTAAGGTTCAAGTCCATGGAACACCTCATCTATTGCACCGTATAAGTTTTTCAGATATTTCACTTTATGATTTTCAAAAAAAATAAATATTTTATTGAGGATTGTTGGAGTTTTAATTAAAAAAATTCAAATTTTTTTATTCCCTAATCTTTAGTTGTTTTGAATGTTTTAAAATACTCTTTTGTGAGACATCTCTTTCAGAACAGCTATGACTCTTCAAAAGAAAACGTTGATTTCCAAAAAGATATGGTGTTTTTGAAATAGTACGTATCTTTAGAACCATTGCGTCTCTTCGGTCTTTTGGATAGAGTCTATAAATAGACTTCTTCGAGATTAATACAAAAACAATCCAATCTCTTTCTTTCACTGGTACTCTATCTTCCGAGAGTTTCTTCCACCGATAGAGAGTTCTTTCACTTTTCAACTTTCTATTTTTTTTTATCTTTTTATCTTTTTTGAGCATCTAAAGAAGTTGGTCGAGTCAAGCCTCCACAGCAATCCTCCTCTAATGAGGAGGATTGGACTGAGCCGGGTTGTACCTTGGAGACGAGATCGCCACAGACCGAGGGCGAATCACGTTTTTAGGGCAGTGTATATTACATGCCTCGATCCAGATAAGCTCTTTTGATTTTATTCTAGTAGATTATTCCTTTATAACACTTCTATAAAATAAAAATATAACAATTTCTAGACAAAATATTTCTAATAGTCACTACTTGGAGGTTGGTGTCTAGGTAGGTCGCTTAAACTTCTTAAGAAAGAGCTCAAGGGTCTGACTGCAAGTTGTCTGAGATCAAGTGCAAGAAATGAGAGGTCCCCAACGGAGGTAGCTACCTCTAGCTAGAGGTTCTTTACAAATATAAGTCGGAAATCAAAATACGGATCAGATAGTTGTCTATTTATATCAATATCTAATTTTTTTTATGAATATAGATACAAATACCGATATTTATTAGATGCTTAAATTTTTATTCATATCTAAACAAAGTCAGATATAAAAGTTGGATGTTGTCCGATCTATTTTTATTGTACGACATATTATCTCTTATTTAATAATTTATGTTTAAAAATTTACAATTTATTTTTTTATATTTTATATTCTTTAAAATGTGTTCGTATTTATTTTTTTAACCCCACCGGAGTAGCGGGTGTATACCCGGACATCAACTTCCTCACGTTCCTCGCCTCGGCGGCAACGGAACGCTGTCATCGCCGGAGCGTTGGCTTGGTGAGACAGCGAGGTATCCATCCCTTCGCCGGACCGGAGATGGAACGGAGATGCCGGGCTGGGGCTCAGCGACGCGGATGGCCGTGTGGGAAGCCGGAAGAATCCCTTCTATTCTCTTCTTCCCCCATTCGGGATTGTCTTCCGTTCTTTACGACGACAAGGTCTTATTTTTGTTTAAAACGAGAAGCGCTTCAAGGTCCTTTTCTTCTCCCAAAATATCGTGGAAAAGATTATGTTTTTAGTTGTTTTTGGATTGGATGGGAGCTATGATTTCAATGCAAGGATCTTTCTCTGTTCAAAATTTCTTGGTCTGTTCTTCTTCTTGGTTGCGCTGGATTTTATGGTTTATCAGGGTTGATTTGTTGAATTTCATATCTCGCGTCTCGTTCTTTTGATTGGAGCTCCGTTGCTCGTGAATGCAGAAATATGGGATTTTGGAAGCAGTACCTACGATTAAGTGGAAGGATTTTGGGACAAATTTAAGGTAACAATAGGATTTATGGGACCGTTGATAGGTTCAGGTGGAGTACAAGTCTTGTAGGTTCATGCTCATTGGCTCAAGCTATTCTATTTTTTTTTCATCATTTTCTCTTGGGTTTTCGGTTCAAAGGTTGCTGGTTGCTTGTTTTAGCGCTTTATGCACAATGTCTATTTGGCTGGCTAGATCAACCTTCAATTTTAATATTTGACCGGAGGACCAATCACTTTTCCCCTTAGTTGTACAAAGGTCTTTGCGCCTATCATTTTGCTCATTCCAGCCTTTAAAAAAATAATAATAATAAACCACATGTTTGCCGGTATTGTTCTTATTTTCCTATAAATTCTGAAAATATTTCGTGTCAAACCTGCAAGATATCTTATTTAATCAGGTTTGGCTTGATAAGGCATGAAATATGGTGTAATACGCTTACACATGTATAAGCATGAAGAAAATTTTTATGGAGAAGCAATCTTGGTTTTGAATCAAATTGAAGGAATATTGGCCATTTAAACTACTCTCTGATGGACTTCTAATATGACTACAATCTCAAAAGAAAATTGTCACTAACTTATATTTATAGCCATAGCTTCTCGCCACCTTTTGAGTTAGAAAATATTAGAATTTCATCAAGGGCCATGAGATCAATCGTAGATCGCGGAGAGTCCTTTCAACAAGTCAAGGATAATCAAAAGCAAATATTCTTGGAAAAGTTATGCCTTCCTAAATATTGGAAGAAAAACATCACTAAATTATAGTCACGGCTTTTGACTCCTTTTTGACCCAAGAACCATTGAAATTTCACTGGAGCTCATGAAGTATTAGTTCTAGATATCAAACAGCAAGGTTGGCTATATATTGATGGGCACCTTATTGATATCTTACCAATATGGTGCTCGTCAGTATGATACATGCCCCCGTATGCATGGCATGCTGCTGGAGGTGAGACAACAGCTATACCATGTCCCAATATAGTGTCGAATTGTGCCCACATACTGTATTAGTGCCTTTCCAATATGATAGGGAACACTCAATACTGGGTGATATGTCTTGATATAGCAAACCTTGTCAAGGAGGCCTTTCCAACAAGTCCAAGATCATCGAGTTTTGATTTTTTGGAAAAGGTTATGCCGTTTGGAAAATAACTGCTTTTGTGTAGATTGGGGCAAACCTCAATTGTTTGTTCTAATATAGCTCCAAAAAAAAAAATCTATCATGAATTATAATGCAATAATTATATAATTGTATTATATTGCAACTATCTAATACTTGGAGTAGCTTAACCTTATAAAATATAAAAAATACATAATGTATATCTTTATTTTCAAAACTAAAATTCTAATACGAATGCCTCTGGTTATGTACTAATATAATTTTGATAATTAAGTTCTGATAATTATAATTTTCACTTCCATTGTTTCTTCTGCATGTGCATTAGCCTACATATGTGTACACACATAGACATATATACATATATATGTATGTATACAAATACATTATTTCATGGAGTAATAACATATTTGCTTTAAACTTTTTTTTTTTTTTTTGCATTTATGATTCATGATTATGTCCTTCATTAGTGGATTATCTAAACTAGAATCTAGTTAATCTTTGATTATACATATATATGTTTTTTATGATTTATGATTCATGATTAGTGTTTCATTGAGAATAAGTGGGGGACATCCCCCACCTACCCCACTTATTCTGCCAAGCAGCATTTTGGCACCGCGGAATAGGCTTATTCCCCACTTATATCATTCTAGGGATATCTCTCCGACTTCCATCATAAGCCAATTTTGGCCCTAGGCTTAGATAGGCTTAGCTCATGGAATTGAGTGGAAACTTATTCCTCCCAATTACCATATTACCCATCCAATTACTGTAATGCCCTTATCCACCACAAAAAATGGAAAGGCAATTTGTCTTTGTGATAAACCTAAAACATTGCAATATCAGATGCACATTAAGTAGATTTTTTCCCTTGTCCTTACCCCCTGCGCTTATCCCTCCAACCGGATACCAAAAAGCTCTTATCCCATGAAGTAAGTCCTATCCAATTTACAGTACCTGGATAACTTTTCCTTAATCTCTCAAAATTTATTTCACAACCAAATGCAACCTAAATTAATCTTGAGCCAAGCTCGATACAAGTTCAAACAAGTTTTAGCTTAACTTAAGGTTATCATGTCGATTAAACTATGCCCTTTTTTAGCTCATTTTGAAATTATGCTTTATAAGGCTTGACGCCTTGACCAAATAATAAACAAGCCAAACTTAAATTTGAGTTTTGGGTTTGAAATTGATTCAAGCCAAGCATGATCAAATCCAGTCTTGATTAAACTTGACTTGGTCACACCCCTATCATGGGTAAAAATCAGATTGGACAGAGATTAAGTAGGTAAGGATTGAGTCAAGTCAGGAATGGACACAACCCATTTGTAGTGCTATGAAAAATAGAATTCTTCCTTGGTTGAAGGTGGAATGAAGAAGAAAAAAGACACTAAACCTGAGAAAAAGAGCATGTGCAATGCATGATAGATGCAGTTGCTCAACTAGTGGTGCTTGGACATAAAGGAGAGCAATGCTGAATTTTTCTCACAAATAAGAGAAGTGTTGAATTGTGAGATAACCTACATGTTCTCTCTTATACAAATTACACATGCCCAACTCTATTTAAATACAAATGATAATCATCCATGCATTGGCAACCTAGACTGTATGGTTATAAATACCCTCATGATGGGGAAAACCCCCTATGACTTCAATTTAGACCGACTCCCATGTGAAATACTCTTCACTCTGTTCATGTTATATCTTTCTCCTTTTCACTTTTTAATGTGGAGGAAGGTGCCTCTTATTGTCTTATAATGAAGGCAAGGAGCCAAGGATCATGCCTCATATTCAAATCCTTGCAATCCTCATTGCAAGAGAACATGAGCATTGTACATTGGGAATAGCATCAAGAGCATTTCATACAGTGCAAGGAGGTTTAAAGTGAAAGGAAGGGATTTCTCCTTGTTGTAAGTTTTACAATCATGAAGTCCAATAGGCTGCTAGTTCAAAGGTAACTAGAGTTAGACACGCGCAATTCATGTATGTAAACATGTCTGTGATCACCCAATTTAGCAACTATTTTTCTTTCTTTCTTTGGAAAATATCAGCACTCTTTCCTATTCACCATTTTGCTAGTGGTTCGATTGCATTACACATGCTGCATGATCATATCCACATGCCTTCCACTGATGAGGGTTATTTTTTTAATTCAGTTCCACCTTCAACTAGAGAAGAAATCTATGCTACATATGGCTAGAAATGAGCTAAGTCAACCCATGACTCGACTTGGTCTAGGCCATGCTCATTTTCTAGACTCATGGATAAGGGTGTAACCAAACTGGGGGTTGATCAAGCTTGGTTTGAAATTATTTCAAGCTTATATTTTGCTTGCTCTATTTGTTATTTAATCAACCCTAATTTTGAATCTAGCCGAGGGCTAGCATATTTTGATTAGTTCGATAACCATCTATTCAACTCTACTAATCAAAAAATTAATCATGAAACACAAATTCAGGAAAAAACATTAAGTATACTGTCAAATATGTTATTCCTTCATGAAACAACTTATGTATGTATCTTTGCATGTATCTTTGCACATACAAGATTGTGGTACTAGTACCGTGATCGATGGCTAGCGTAGATGTGGTATTGGGTTAGCACGGTACCAGCATGGTGCCACACCAAGACACGGTACATTGGACCATGCTAATATGTTGGTTAGGTACTAGTAGCACCTAAAGCTCCTTGCTTAACTCCCTCATTTCCTCTTCGGCAACCCGGTTGAAGGCCTCTTGCATGTCCTCTTTGGCAGCCATGCCGCTAGCGCGCGCGGGGGCGGGGGCGGGGTGGGGTGCTGAAGAGGCTATTATCAAGGGCATGGTGGAGGCCTTGGAAGTTGTCTAAGGTGAGGTTAACGACATTGAGGCGGCTGTAGGCAGCAAAGGTGGAGGCAACCTTGGTGCCAAGTCTAAGGCGATTGACGGCCTGGTAGAGCTCATTGCCGGTGATCTCACCATCGCCGTTGTGGTTGAAGTGGTCGAAGATGCAGCGAAGGCAGAGGCACTTGAGGTTGGAGAGTGGAGGTAGAATGACAGTGAGGGCTGGACGAGGTTCGAGGTGATCAATGGGGGCAGTATGCTTGCCCCCGAGACCTCTTTGTGTGACAAAGAGATAGAGGCAAGGAGGAGTGGATCGCTAGGTTTGGGATCGAGGGAGAGCATATATATATGAGAGGGAAGGTTCGGCCCTGGGACCGCTTGAAACTGGTCAAAATTCAGTTCAGCCCGGTTCAGCCATGGGACCAAATGGGAAGGCTGTTTCATCCCAATTCTTGGCGAGATCAATACGGCACGAGGTGTACCGCACAGTTTGGGATTGTCAGACCAACTCTGTGTATGTGTGTGTTTATGATTTATCCATCCATCCATCCTTGTTTCTTTCAATTTCAGCTTGAAAACAATTTCATTTATCCATAGGAAAAAGAGCTAAGAAGCTAGGCTCAAATGCTATTTGGTCATGTAAGTTGTGACTTGTGAGAAAGAAACTCTATAGTCCAGGATCTCTTTGCTGAGGTTTTTAACTCTAAGGATTATTTGTTTAAAGAAGTATAAAGTTTGATTAATTGGCGAACCAAATATTCATCATTTTGAATTGGACATATGTGTGGAGTAGGATATCGTGGTTTAACTAGCATTCTGTACCCTGTGCAAGTGAAAGGAGATTTATTCATCTTTGATATATGAAATTGACTATAAGGGTGTTGAATGTTAAACTGAGAGCATGTTTTGAAGGTTGTAGTAATGCAAGGGCTAGAAGCACAACTAACTTGCTTATAACAGGTTGTATCCTGATTTATGTCTGACCTTAAATGATCGAACCTCCAGTTGTTACTATCTAATTCTTTTTTTTATATATTTTAAATTCCCTCTTGGATCTTCAGAGAGCAATTGAAAATCAGAAATTTTCTGGTTATCAGTTGAAACAAGTAGGTTGAAATCCATGACCAAAGTGGGAAAATCGTTCACCCAAATCAAAGATAAAACCACAAGTGATATCTAGACAAAAAATTTGAAATTACTTTCTATAAATCTTCTCTCCACTGTCTCTAAACTTGATTAAAATAATTCCAAACATTTTCTGAGAATAGCAAAATTTGTGATGTAGAAAGTTGTCATTGTCACTTTAAAACATAATTCTGATGAATAAACCTTTTCCTAGGTCAACCTAGACTTAATTAGGATCTATCTATATAAAATAATCCTACTTAAAATACATTAAATGAGCCATTAAAGATTTAAACCCTGAAAGAGAGCACAAAAGTCACAAGATTTTTCAGAATATCTGACCTAGTCAGCAAAAACTTATACAAGAAAATAATAGATATTTCATATTTGACCTCTTGGCATGGCATATAAGGCATCAGCAAATGTAACAGAAAAGAAGGACCTCAAGGAAAAAAAGTTAAAACACATGTATCTACACCTTATCTAAATTCAAATTGCAAAGTTAGTTCGGCTATGCAGAAACATTGCCATCAGATTGAACTGACTGCCAGTTAAATTGTCTCAGATCCTAAATTATTGTATTTAAGTTCTTTAAGATCTAGGAGTCAACTAAAGGCACCTGTATATTTGTTAGAAGCTTCTGATTGCACCATAGTTAGTGTCAGATTCCTTGGAAACTATGAAACCACTGATTGAGCACAGGATTAACTAGTCAATTGGAACATTATAAATACCTTATATGCTCCAATCTTTTGCATTCACAAAGTTGGTTATGGTATTATTGTGGTGCAGACTCCATCCAAATCCTATGGTTCTAACTCATAGCCAAGAAAGAGGAGCCTGGTGTTGATTTTAGATTATGGTCGAGCATCCCTTGTGAATTATAGTTGTCGACAGTAATCATGGATTGAGAGCCTTAGGGTGCTGACTTTCCTAGGCAATCCTCTAGTTATTCTTTTTTTCTTTTTCTTTGTAATTTATGCTTTCACAGATCCCTATTCTTTACTCTTCCACCTCATTCTATTGCTTTTACCTATTTATCTTGTATTGTGCACTCAAAAATTATGTAGGAAGAGACGGACCTCGCCCCTTGCTTGCTTCATTCTAACAACACTATCATTTGGTTAAAAACTTCACTGTACGATGGATATGGATCATCCTATTTTACTTGCTTCATTATGTGCTTCAATCTTGGTCTCATAGTGTCTCTGTGTGTATTTTTCAATCTTCTGTAGTTTTGACCCAATAATTGATTGCTTGTCCTTGTGTGACTTTCTTACTTGTACATCTAGTTTAATTGTATAGCAAAATCTTGTTTTCACTGGAAAATTTGCTCCTCAAGTTTCCCTTGTCATATAGATTACAAAGACTCATAAAAAATTCTTGAAAGTAGGTCATCGATGTTCATTATGTAATATTTTTAGAATCCACATTCTCTATGTTCCTTTGACAGGTAAAAGTCTTTGGAATAGCTTTTCTCAGTTTGTTAATACCAATTGATACTTTTCTTTACTGGACAGTAGATTACTGAAAATGTTCAAATTATGTAATATTTTAGAATCTATATTTCTCTATCTTCCTTTGACAGATAAAAGTCATTGGAATAGCTTTTTCAGTTTGTTAATACCAATTGATACATTTTCTGTAAAGAAAAATGCAGGATCATTTTTAGCCTTGTCATTTTTAAAATTATCTTCTCCTTTTGCATTCTTATACTTTATAATTATGTATACTTTTTTTCCTCATACTGGGAGAATTAAGGCAATTTCTAAATTGTATGCTGGAAGTTTCTTATAGAATCATTAGTACTACAGAATTAGCTGCAGCTGGAAAGAAGTAGGTGAATGTTGCCCTCGGTGATGACCCCTCAGCGTACTTGGTCAAGTTTGGAATTCCATGAAAATTTATTTTGGGTCTCTCTGTATCTAGAATGCTGGGTTTATCTGTGACAGCTTAAGAAATTAAGCAAGTTTGCACCCTAAACACCGTCTCTAGTTGTGCTGTATTAATTGTAATAGTTTCTTAAAGAAATCTCACCTTATAAATTTGTTAATTTTTGTTCAAATTCTTTGAATTTTATTTTCTAACTAAAGTCTGTGTCCTATACCAATGGAAGAATGGACCATCATGGCATGTTGATTTTATTCACATGCAGGAATTTTGGTTGTGGTTGCAGCCATTCTAGACTGCAGATAAGATGTGCCACCAGCAGTCTCAGGTTTGTTTGACTGCCGATGAACAAGTTGCAGCTGAAGAAAGTCTTTCAGTTTATTGCAAACCTGTTGAATTCTACAATATTCTTCAAAAAAGAGCCTCCAAAAATGTAAGTTCCTTAAGCATAGTTAAATGAACTGCTGTACCATTTGACTCTTATCATGTCTATGCACAGAATATTCATTCTGAATGTAGAGCTAGTTCTAAAGTTTTTAACTTTGTTGATAATGCTGCAGCCATCATTTCTTCAGAGATGCTTGCAATACAAGATACGGGCAAAGCACCAACGGAGGTTTTGTTCTGTCATATGCTTATTATTATTTTTTTTTTTGCTGTCAATACTTCCCTTTGTTATCTGGCTTGATCTTGCTTTCTATATGGAGTATTTGTTAAACTTATGCATCATTGTATGTTTTTTCCCTGTCTAGCAACTACCATGCTGGGTAGATTTTGGCTCAACACCAGATCTGTGTTTTAATTCAATTGATTCCTAAGAAATAAAAATATGCTACTTCTAACAATCGGCTACTTGTTTGATATACATATTATAAAATGTTTGCACCCTAAAACTTGGTATGATTGACTTTATGAGCATCAGGAATGTATACTTTAGGATGATATTTGATAGAGAATGCAAGTTATATATTATTTCCTTTCTGGAATGCTTTTGTTTTTTATTTTCTGTTATTGCTGCACTTATCTTTCTGCAACAATTTGTTTTCTCATACACCTTTACTGAGCAGGCTAGAGTATTATCTTAATAAGAAGAGGCTAGCTTTATTGTTTATGATATATGGATACCTCTGACCTTTTTATATGACACATGATTATCTACACAATGGTCCATCTTTGATTGGAAAGAAGTCTGTTAAAATCGTTGCTGCCTGGCAGTCAGGGTGTTAAGAAATATTTGAACGTCATTTGGAGAACATATTCAATAATTTTGGTTAAGTTGTTTTTAAGCAAACCAGTTGGCCCAAGTTTTCAGCCAAGAATCACTGACAACAACGAAAAGCAGTTTGTCTTAAACATATTGCAGTTGAACGAAATACATGTGGAAATTCTGCCATGAAGAATTTGAAGATTGGACTTGGAGCAGCAGTGCCACATCCATAACCGTACAAGTTTTCCTGTGGGTTGGTAATCATTGGAATCAGAATTCATTCAATAAGCTGGATTTTAGCCTCAAGTTGGTTTTCAGCCCTGATTTGGTTTCTGTTGGGTCAAATTGATTTCTAAAACCCAGCTCAGGGAAATTAATTAGGGTCAATAAGGCTCTGTTGGTTTCCTGAATAAATCTGAATAAACCTGATAAAGTCCACCATTTTAGTTTTATCTAGGTTTATTTAGCCAAAGAACTTTTTGGGCAACTCAGTAATGAGGGTACTTTTGGGATTCCAGAAAAAAATGGAAAGTACCTTGTACCTATTCTTAAAATTATCATCATTATTATTATTATTTATTTATTTTGGGGGAGGAGGGGGGGGGGGGCTAGATGGGGAGGGACTGGATTGTTTACCTGGTTAATGAGGAATAAGTACCTTTTCAAATAAAGTGATTCAAATATTCTGGTTAAAATTATCGAGGTACCAAACAAGGCCTAAATGATATTCTGGGGATTTCTGAAGGCCTAAAACCTATGGCTCTTTTCTCTCCATTCTTTGAGAACTTGTTGGAACTACCAGAAATTGCAGTTATGCTAGTGATATAAAATTTAAATCTATATAGATCTTAGTCTAGTGTTCGTCTTTTTTGTGTCACAATCAACTTCTAGAGCTTTGGGATTAAATCTAGATAAATACTCAGATTTTATATTTCTTTCCAAATCCTCAGGTTGATTAATTTTTTTTTGTTTACACTAGGATTTTGCATGAATTCTTCTTATAGGCTTTTATATATTCAACATTAGAAGGGGAGTTGATTGTCGAGAATGCTTTAAAATTGAGTTTTTAGATTTGAAGCTTTTGGGTGTAGATTTTCCATATTATAATCCCCTACATCACCATATACAGATTATGGACTCAAAACTGCCCTACAACTTAATGCTTATGAATCCATGAAAACAATCTTAGCAATGAATCTGAGAATTACAACAAAATTTTGAAAAATATACTTAACTTGCCATTAACCTCTTTTTTCTTGTTCAACTGGTCGAATTCATGCCATCAGCCTTTTAGGATTGGACAAGCCAAATGTTTTTGTCTATGCTCCCATATGTTGAACTTGTGTCTTTTACAGCGTGGCACTATCTGATGCTACCATCATGTGTTGTGCTGTGCCAATCATGTGCCATCGTTTAACACAAAAGGAATTAGTCCATGCCAATCTGTGTATCTATGTCTTCTGTTGGAGCACCCACTGACTTTGACCATTATGGAGCCACATGGACAGATATGTTCATACTTTATACTTCCTGTAAATATATGGCACAATCCAATCTCTTAATCCTGTATATTGTGGCCCAGCTAGAGAAGTGATAGTCCTTTGGTGCACGGCATCATGATCTACCACTTAATTGATTGTTCTGGTTGTGCATTCAATACTTCAAGATACATACTACTTTTCTATAATCTGGTAGTTATTGTATGGTACATTATTCTATGTATTGGTGCTTCAAACCTTAAGTTTTAAGTGGGCTAGAGTCAAAAAAGAGTACATTTAAAAGAAGCTACCACTGGTGCTATTACCAAAAAGAAGGAAGTTAGGAGGGGGGTTATGAAGGATAGAGTGAGGAAAAAATACTGGAGAAGGTTTGGACATTTCTATTGCAGGCAAAGATGCCCTTAGAGAAGACTGGATCTCAAATACATGGAGTTGGAAGAAGAGACACAGAGGCCAATGACAACTTGGATAGAAAAGTACTTTCCATCTTTCTAAAATGGAGGAGTTAAGATATATTATAGTGCTAGAAGTTAATCATAACCAAGGTCCCCTGTACTGGTACCGGTCGGCGTACCGGTGGCGGGCCAGACTAAAGTTGAAACATATGATAAAAACCTATGTTTAGGTTTAGGGTTGAAAGTTGAAACATAGATGATGCATCTTTTACTTCCTTCCGTTCGAAATAATACAAATGATAAAATGATACAATCTTCAAATTAAGATACAATCATTTACATACATTTAAAGCATTCTCGGATATCTAAAATCGGGACGAGTGCTGATGGCTCTCATAGATATCCGGATCATAAGTATAGTCAGGAGGAGGCAGATCAACCCAATCAGAAGGAACGCGCGCTAGATTAGAAGAACTGTCGGATCTCTAGCTCACGCTCTAGATCTGAGAGGTGTCTTCTGACTGTGTAGGGGCCCATCCGAATATGGCAAAAGTAAATTCCGATTTACCATATCCATATTCGTCAGGCTGAGGTTGTAGATAATATAATCTATATCCATATGTGAGCTCATCTGCAACTGTATCCTGTCTTCCTGAACGACCTCGAGGAGCCCGTCTTCTATATCCAATGATATTCTCACGGACTCTATCAGATGGTCGATCGTGGTCTGTATCCTGTGTAGCACCCATAAATTGGGACTCATCGATGAAATGAAGACCACTCTCCGGCTGTGTCTCATAAGTACCATACCGTCCTCCGCTCCCTTCATGGCTAGAAGATCCATCACCACCAGAACCTTTATTGCTGCTTGTCTAAGTCTTCTCCTTGACACTCTCCATTGGGACCCTTTGTTTTTCTTTTCTGGCCCTCGCTGCCTGGTTATGTCGCCTTCCTCTGTTGAGCATCTCTCGATTAGCTCTCTGAGAGGGTGTTTCATACCAATCATGTGGTGACTGGCTCCCCTGTGCCTGCGGCTGATTAGCTCTGGGAGCGCGTGGAATATTGCACTCAGCTCATTGCTCTGGATCGACCCTAGCCTCGGTGGCTATGAAGCTGGCTGGTCATGGAGGCGATCCTGGCTCGTCAAGCTCGGGCTCCTGTGCTGGCCCACAAGCCAGCCGAGCAGTGGATCATCATCATCATCGGTGAAGGTTCCGTAGATCGGATCTGCGTACTTGAGCTCCACTTTCTCCTGAATGCTCTTTAGCCTCAACCATAGATTGTAGTGCACATAAACAAGGTCGTTGAGGCGCTGTTGTGTCAAACGGTTTCTCTGTTTACTGTGGATGAGGGCGAAGGTGGACCAGTTGCGCTCACAACCACTAGAAGAGACTGTTTGAAAGAGGATCCGGATAGCTATCCGTTTTAGATTTTTGGCGGACCCGCCAAAATGCACCCACCATTCAGTTGCAAAAATATTTATAAAAATTACATATATGATAGGGCCATATTAATAACCCAGTAACACCAGGCGAATGTCTTTTTGATGTGTGACGTACCTGGATTCATACTCTGCTTGCTGACGACAGCCGCTTGTTGTCCAAAACTGTAGGTGCCCTCTCTAAATATTTTGCTTTGTGAAAAAGAAGCATGTTCTATCGTGTTAATAATTGAAGATGCCGGTATACTTACACATGCTGGTAATTACTAAATCATAGTTACCTCTTCAAAACATAGGGCTGCAGTTTCTGGATCATTCTCCATCTTGTAAATGACATTACGCAAAGCCTCCATAAGTGCCTCATCCATACCAATTCTATCTACGTCGTACTGAAACTAGGGATTTAGGTAGTATGCTGCACATATACGAGACTATCTTAGCATAATTATACAAGTACATCTATCACTATAATTGTCAATGTTCTTATTTACCTGCTAGATGCAATTTTCTACCCATTTGCGCTCTCCACTGTCGCTCAATGATGTTGATGTATGACTGGCCATGGGCTAGATCTGCCTCCATAATCTGAGCCTTTGTTTTGCCCATCATGTGATACAGAAATTCCATTTGGGGGTACATCTCGTTATTTACGGCCCGCAGCACTTCATATAATGGTTTGATAGCATTGACTATTGCAGCGGCTCGCTGCCAGAACGACTGTCTCGTCACCAAGTCTTCTATCTTGCTTCCTTCAATGCCGGCAAAAGAATATCTACTATTATTTCACTCAGGACTGACAAACATCTGACGCAGGGCTCCTCTCTTCTCGAGAATGCAATCAAGTGCAATGAAGTTGGTAGCAAACCATGTGACTCCCGGTCTCAAATCTCTCCTCCATACTTTCTCATCAGTGAAAGGACCTAGGTATGGTTATAAATATACTTGGTAATGCGTTGGGCTGTCTCCACCGTTTGCTGCACCCTACGGATCTTTTCAATGTCCATCAGCATGAGATCGATACAATTGCAGCAATGGGGTCCAGAAAATATGTGGTCGCCGCTCCATCAAGATTTTTCCGACGGCCTTATATTGCGGTCTATTATCAATAACGACCTGCACGATATTCTCCTCTCTTACCAGATCAATCATATCCTCTATAAGTTTTAGGATGTACGAGATGTTATGCACATGGGCTAAAGCATCAATCGATTTGTGGAAGAAGGTCTTCATATCACAATATGTCAGAAAGTTGATGCTCCGCCTGGTCGGACCGGTCCAACCATCGCACATGATGGTTAGTCCATATATGGGCCACTTGCTCTTGAAGGAGTCAATCTATTTCTCCAGCTCCTTATTGTTGTCTAGAAGCTCACTGTAGATGTCCTTCGGGCCTGAAGGAACTACACCGGGACCGACAGCTTGTATGACGGAAATGGCAGATCTGTAGTACGTGTGTCTGCTACATTCGCTGGGATGTGGCTAAAGTGGAACCAGAATGCAACAGCTCGCTATATTGTTTTCTTCTTATCCTTCATCCACATTGAGTCTATCATCTGCTGCCTTGAATCTCTGCTGAAAAGAGCATGCAGATCTACATCATGGATTTCGCTCTTGGTGGAATCCCTCTAAATGACTTCTTTCGGCTACCAAAACCACCCAGCATAGATCCAATTCGGCCACGTTCTCTGCCGATGCCCTCCCTGACTGAGGTTGTCCTCATGAACTCTGGATCTTGCCTGGTGCTCCCGGAACTGCCACCCGACTTGTAGGCAGAGGGCCCAAATCGAGCTCTATGCCTAGCCACCTCCTGCTGCCACTGATTATTCAGGCTTGCCTGCGTGGCAGCCTGGATCTTTGCCTCATTTAGATTTTCAACCTCCTCTGGCTTCCTAGAGTGATAGGAAGGTGGCTCTGCCGCTCAGTGATCCACCTCCGCCCTTTTCTTGGAAGTCCTCTCTTTCGCTTCTTTGACCTGACCGAGATTCTGCCTCATTAGCACACGGGTCTCACCTGGGCAATTCGGGCACGTAACAACCTCACCGGAATTTCCGGCTAAGTGTTGCATCAACCTGCTTACCCCTTCTCCCTTAATGATCTTGTCGCAACAGATGCACTGAAACTGGTGCCGCTTCCCGACTCTTCGCCCATAAGACCAGCCAAAATTACGCTTTGTGGGGTTGGTTTTTCTTGATAGCTCCATTTCTACAATAAATTTATAACGTATCAAAAAATTAAGCCAATATAGTAAATTTTGGCATGATTTTCTTTTTTTTTGGCAATTTCTAAACTACTTTTTTTAAGCAACTTATTAACAAAATTAAAGAAATAAAATAGGAGAAAGAAATCACACCTTAAATAGTCCCCGCTTGATTTTTTGGGAAGGACCTGCTCCTCAATTTGTGGGCTATCTCTCAAATTTGTCATTCTTTGGTTACCCCTCAGAGACTTAGAGGCCACTTCATTTATGTTGGATAGCTGAGGGCCTGAGGCTCTCGTTCGGTTTTTATAGCCGAACGAGAGTGAACTGCACGACCTACGTCTGCGGGGAGGTTTCTTTTTTTAAATAGTCTGTCGCCGTTTCGGCGATAGAATTCAGCGCGTGGCCGAAAGGCCGCACTTTAGCTGCGATGTGGCCAAAAGGGCCACAACTCGTGGCCTTTCGGCCACAAAAAATTTAAAAAGGTGGCCCTTTCTGTCGCCATTTCGGTGACAGATCTAACGCATGGCTGAAAAGCTTTTCGGCCACCTTTAAAAAGGGCCACAACGCGTGACCTTTCAGCCACAAATAAATTTAAAAGAAGTGGCCGTTGTCGGCCACTTCTTTTAAATTTTAAAACTTTACTGTGGCCTTTCGGCCACAGTAAAAGAAGTGGTCGACAATGGCCGCTTCTTTTTTTTTGAACCACAGCCCGCGGCGCTGTGCTTTACCACAAAAAAAAAAAGCTACGTACCGGTGCGAATCGACCAGTATGCACCGGTATGTCATTAGTACATGACCGGTACTGAGCGGTACCAGTCGGTACCAACTGGTACAGGAGCCGTATCGGTCGGTTTTCCAAAAACCAACCCGCGGTACCGGATCCCATGCTGATCCGGTGCCGTTTTGCTCCTGGACCGACCTGTACTGGCCGATACGGACCAGTACGACATTCCATGATCATAACCTTCAAGGCTCCCACCTAAATTGTCTGCTTTATGAATTTTTGTTCATGCATCTTTCCTTTTAAGGGCTAGGTCATTGCAGTAGAACTTATGCTAAGAAAATTATCGATTTTCTTTAACCAGCCCATACTTTGTAGTCTCATGTTGTTAGAAACCCTTTGTAGTCTCATTTTTAACTAGCCCATACTTTCTTTTACTAGCCCATACTCATTCTAAACCCTTTTGTATGGGCTGTAGTATTGTACCATAATGATAAACACATCATATTGTTAGAAAATCATGAAAACACATTACTCTTTGAATAGTAATCATCTCAATCACATTATACCAACCCAAATCTAAAATTAACATCAAAATTTCATTATTACAGAGACATGTATTACTCTGCAAAACTATAATTTCTAATTATTTGTATCAAACAGGGGGGTGGAACTGATTTGTTTAGGCCAAAACTAAGCTGAACAAATCCCGAAAACATGGTTTTGGTTAGTTTTGGCAGTTGTGGTCAAAACCAACAGGTTTTAGTCCAGTGTTGGTTTCACCTGTTTCAGCCAAAACTAACCATAGACGCTATGTTTATTCAACATTTTGGTATCTAGTACAATTTTGAGTCCATTACTTCATTTAATTAAGCATATTTACCTAGATAGTTCTGGTCTTGTTCATTTTTATTACTACATTAGTTCAAAAAAGAAGTTATATATTTGGATGATAAATTTTAACCCTGAGAAGTTTTCTCCTGAGATTAAACTTTTTGGTTTGCAATTTTCTTAGGAATTTGGAAACATTCGGGAGTTTGATTTTAAGAAGTTCAAAGGAAATGCATCTTTTTCTTAGTGCACCGAGGCCTTTGTAAAAGGCTTTAGTACAATACTTTAGTGATTAAATTTGAGACAAGTCTAAAGCTAGTTCTAACAACTGAATAAAAGAAACTTTTAAAACAATAACAAGCATGTTTTCTATATAACATTAGTATAAATGCTTTATTATATATACTATATGCATTCATTTGAAAGTCTACATAACTTCTAAAAAATGAGAAGGGGATCCCAAAGTCAAGATATTTTAAAAAAATTATTCAAAATGATAAATAAAACATCTATTTATTGGGTGGTAAAAGCTTCATAGTTATTAGATATAATGAATTTTGAACATTTAAACTTCAGTAAGTAAATAAAATATTTGCCCTAAATACAACTCCTTAGTAGATGTGAATTTTCTTATGCACTATATGTACTGGTTTCAGCTTAAGACTGTAGAAAGTATACGAGCAAAGATGTTAAATCACACTAAATACTCCATAATATCATGGTCTTTTGACCGCCTCCTTTTTTTATTTTTTTTAAGTTTTTTTTATAAACCAAAACTCCATAGCTAATATGGAAATTGTTCAACCAGTGAAACCGCCAAAATCCGAAACTCATCAAGACCAATCAAAACCAAAGTTAGAATAGCATTTTTTAGCATTTTAGCAAATAAATGCCATCTTTTTTGATGGATATTGCTATTCATTGTTGTTTATCGTACTTTTATTGTCAATTTGCTACAATGTTGAGTCAGTAGACTAGTTAATGGAGGATTGTCCATTATTAAGAAATCTAGGTGCACTTGTGTTAGGCACAAATATAGAAATTAGGAAATTTTATTTTATTAGAAAATTAAAAAAATATATTTTTATTAGAAACTAGAATTTTTCTCAGAACAGCAGCAAGTCAGCACCTGGTCGAATTCGAAAATTTTTGTAATATCCCAAAAACGAGGAATGATTAAAATCGTATCAATTGGAACGAAGTTAAGGCATACCTGAAAGCCGCCAATGTCACTGAAGTGTATAATTTGGGGATCTATACTAATCCAATGCCACAACATCAAGGAGGAAAGGCTTGAAGGCGGATCGTCCAAAGCCTGTGTTTTCGACTTCACGATCACCCACAAGTAAAAAAGCGAGGGAAAAGTCGACTTTCAACATAGCATCCGTTGCTTGCAGGTCCTTAGTTTAGTCAAGTAGGCGAGGGCATTTCCATCGCGAAGGATTCAATCCAGCCACAGGTTCCCCTACGGCTACCTTGTTACGACTTCACCCCAGTCGAAGACCCCACCGTGGTAGACTCTAGAATTAGAATTTTATGTGGACTCTAGTATTTTATTTTTATGCGAACTCTTATTAGGGTTTTGGGTTGTTTATATAAACCCATTGCTATGTCAACTGACGATATAGATTGAATTATTGAGATATCTCCTTTCTCTCTCAGTCTGCCTTCTTCTCCTTCTCTACTCTCCCCTTTGCTTCTTCTTCTCTCTCTATCCCACACCACTAGTACTAAGTTGATTGATATATCGGCAGTAAGGTCTGCTGTACCGATTGTACTGACATACTGGTGGGAACCGGTACCAGTACGGTACCGGTTCCAAACCGGCCAATAGAGCAGACACATGCGGACGCGAAAAAAAAATGCGTGTCCGCGCGCTTCCGCGTGTTAAATACCACTTTGTGGCATTAAATGGCCCACGCGGGCTGCCCCATGCGGACGCTCTTTCTCGCGTGCCCGCGCGGGGAACCGCATGCAAACGTGTTCTCAGCGCAGGGGACCCCACGCAAGCGCAATTCCTAGCTCGGGGGATCGCTCCTAGGGAGCAGCGCACGAGCACGGTTCCTAGCTCATGCCCGCGCGCGGGCGCGTTGCCCTGGGCACGGGTGCACGGGGAAGCCGTGCTTGGGCCAATGTGACCGGCCCGGTTCGCATCAGTACATAGCAAAAATTGGCCGGTTTCGGCCCCTATAGGGCTGGAACCGTTTTTCACAGTTGAACCGTACCGGTTGGGGCCGGTATCGGTACGGTATGCGCTGAATCGGCCGGTTTGGGCTGGTTCAGCAGACCTTGATTGGCACATAACTTTCTAAAATATGGAGAACTGTATCTTGCTGGGATGCTTTGATGCATATATATTACACAACAACATGTCTTGGTTTCTTAGACTCTGATAGCCAATCACGAATTGATGAGAGAGAAGGTTTGTTCCTTCATGACATGTATTTAGCTTACGTTCTACTGATTCAATTAAAGTAATAGATATTTCTTCTTTATGGACATAGTTTTATGTAGTGTCTTGAGTATCAAAACATATACCTCTAGTGAGTTACAGACAGGTTAGAAAAGATCAAATCTTTGATGATTCCATCATACATGATTGATTTGCGAAAACTTCTGGATAGGTATCCTTTTCCTGGGCCTAACATATGATTTTCATTGGGTGTTTGTGGAATCTCTATTTAATGATTTTTTAATAAATTATTGCCATAAGCAGAGCCACAAATAGTGTTCCTTATGTACTTAGTGGCATAAATCTGCCTTCTATTTCATGATGATAGTTTTCTTCCACCTCCATCTTGTCTGCATTTTCTGGGATTTTGAGCTTCTTCATGCGCTTGGTATTCCCATAGTTATGGATGTTGATTTTATTGATTTCCACAAGGTGTTGATGTTTTGAGTTTTTCTTAACTTCCAGAATGTGCCAAAGGCTGAATATTTCATGCACTGGCTGATAAAAATCATCATAGATTTTAATTGCTTTGATCATGTAGGATTCGGATCACAGTATCACTTTCTAGGGCCAAAAATGTGGTGGTACATTCAAAAGATGTGTTTCCGCTCCATGTCTTGTTGGGAAGACCTTTTGCTGATGTTACTGTTACACAGGTATACGATCACCCAAGTGGACACATCAATAATCTCTTTATGCAGCAAGTCTTTTTTTTATTTTAATGTTCTATAGAATGATTACTGTATCTTGTGATGTGATGGACACCAGACATATGCAATATACCAAATCAGTCAAACTGGCGTGGTTACTTCTTTCAGTGAATTTGGAAAGAAAGATCAAGTGGAAGCAAATTTTGTTATACCTGAGATCAAGAAACTAGCAACCGACACCAGAATTCGAATTCTGAACATCATCCTTGTCAGAAATGGTATAGAACTATAGACTGTATTTCATGATTGTCTTATTGATCTAATAATCACTCATTTTTATTTGAATGATATGTTTGTGTTAATTTAATAGACTTATAAATAGTTTTCATGACTTCATGTTAAATTTCTCTAGGGGAGCCAAAAGGTGCTTCTGGTAAAAATTTTCAACCAATAGACCGTAAGGCGTAAGGAACTCTCTTCTTTTCTGAATAAGAAAACATTAGTTGCATGACTAATTAGGGTATGGTTTATTAAACAATAATATATGCCATGGATATGGCAAATAATTATACCATATATAATTGTTTATGTAACTTGAAAAATTGACATATATATATATATATATATATATATATATATATATATATATATATATATATATAGTTTTAAATTGCCATGTTAGCTATTCACTCCCCATATACTGTTATATTTGAATCTGTTTACCTAATTACAAAGTCGTGATGAGGGCTTCATGTAATATACTTGAGAAAGGGAATGATAAAGGTGATAAAAAGAAAAGGACTTAATGAAGAAGGGATGTGATGTAATTAGGTATAAATTGTAGCTATTTTAATTTTAGCTTTATTTTCAGCTAATTTGATTTTTATTGAGTCCTAACAATCTTATGCCCAAGTCTTTTAGGAGAATATTAAGAAATTCTATTTTCCAAGGATTTCAATACTTAATTTTAGGGCTAACTTTATAGTGAGTTTTGGGGACATTTTGAATAGGAGTATCATCTAAATTATACAGGTCCTACTTTGGCCTAGGTTGGATTTGTAATGTCTGGTTGTGACTTGGAAAGATTTTTGATGGCCTTTTATTTGGGACCTTATGAAGTTATAAACATTTTTAGGAAGGTTTACTGTTGTCATTTTTTGCTAGGAAAGTATAGGGAAAATTTATAAGTGTCCTGGTCAGTTGAAGAGTCATATTCAGTAGAATCATTGGTATCTTTAGCTTAAAAGGAAAAGAAACAGTATATATTAAGTTTTGGTGATGAAGGTTGAGTTGAGCAGATTGATGTCCTTTTCCTCTTTGGTTATTTTAAGTTTTTAACTTTTTTATCTCCTCATCTCTATCTAGATTTCTCTTTAATTTCTTTCATTCTCTCTTATACTCTCTTCTCTTTGCTCTCACCCTTCAACTAGTCTATTTTTCCATTTTTATTGTCATAGAGTAAAAATCAGACCAAATCAGCTCTGAAAGTTATCTTTATTATTCCAACCAAATTCCATACTAGAATCTCCAACCGAGCTGCATCAAGCCATTAGCCTGTTACAGTTACCTGTGATTTTCATTTAATGTTTGCAATTGCTTGTACTTTTAATTCCGAAGGACTTGTCTGTATCAAACATACTAATTTCTAAAACCTTGCTATTTACTGATTATATCTTTAAGTTAAATAAAATGAATGCCATGGGGCATCAATAGGGCTGGATTTAGGCTTGTCAATAGATTGGATTTGATCCTAGCCTGAACTGGTTAAGCAAGGCTATGGTCAAAATCAAATATCTGAATGTAACTCGATCAGATTATTGACCTATCAATTAGTTTGGGCTCAGTTTTTGGTTAGATCGATTAGATTATGACTCAACTTGATCGTATTTACTATATAGTAAATAAAAATAATTATATAATAAATATACTATACATTAAGTCCATTGTAACCAAATTATGGTTTATAGAGAAGAATACCCGTGAGTTAAAAGCCTGTTGATATGATTGGCAGAGACAGAATTTCTTTTGATTTTGATTAATGATCGCCCATGAATTTCATGTCCATTTGTAGCATCTAAGGATTCTTTGCATTTTGCAATAATCTCCATGCCCTTTTCAAGGACCCTCGAGGACCTAGACTTGTAATGCTTTCATGGAAAGGCTTCTTCAGTTTCTATTTTTAACTTTGAATATGTAGTTAGAAACCCTTGATTCAATTAGATAGAACTGGGAACACTATGCCACCATTATAGAGTTGTTATCCATGCCAGCTTTAGCTATTGTATCCTATTTAGATGTTAATCTTTACAACCTTTCTTTTCTCACCAGGTCACTTGGTAGTCTTTCCATATAAGCTTGCCTCATCTTGCCGGATAGAATCCACCTAGATCTTCAGCATGATCTAAAGTCTCTCTCTCTCTCTCGTGCATGGGATTCTATTTCTGTCAATATCCAAGATCCCCAATATCTCTCTCTCATTTTTGCTTACAAGATAGTGACTTATATAGATAACTGCCATGGAGTGCACTTGGTGGATTGGGAGTCAGTTTGCCAACCCATTAGGGCAGGAGGACTGGGCATCCAGTCTTTGCTGATTAGAAGGAAGACATTGATTGCTCGGCATGTAGCTAGAGTCATCTTAAAGCCGCAGTGCCTTTGGAGTCGGACCATGGTCGCCTGGTACGATTCTGTTGAGAGTAGCGTGCTTCTAGATGGGGGGCGGAGGGCCTCACCGATATGGCGCGGGATTTGCAGATATGTGCCCATGGTTATGTCGCGAGGCAGGTGGCTGATAGGTGATGGCCAACGAGTAGATGTGGTGGAGGATGCATGGGTGGATGAGATCCCGCTGAGGCAATGGCCGACCTTAGTCAGTGTTGAGGTGGGGCGGGGACTCCGTGTGTGTGACCTGCTCCTTCCCGGTGGAGGGGGGTGGGACACCTGCCGGATCGGACAGCTGTTCGGTGAGCCACTTGTAGAGAGGATTCGGGCGATCCCCATTCCGGAGCACCCCTGCGAGTTTGGAGCACGTCTTGTGGATCTATAGTCAGGGTGGCTGATGTTCGTGATGTTGTCCAGGGCGGCGAGCAGCGAGTGGTGGACCTCGATTGGATTTGGCGGTTTGGGTTGCACCCTAGGGTGGCCTTATTCCTTTGGAAGGTCGCTTGGGGTAGACTTCCGACGAGGCTTCAACTGTTTGAGAGGGGCATGGACATTCACCCCCAGTGCCCTATGTCTGACAGATGAGTCGCTTGATCATGCTATTTTCTAGTGCCACCAGGCTAGGAGATCTGGAGGTGAGCAGGGTTTTCTATGGAGTTCTGGTGCCATGCAACATCCTTTCTGGAGACTCTGAGATGTTCAGCGGGTGCCTCACAGTCTAGACCGGAGGCGGTACGGGTGACCTATACTGCCTACTTAATATGGCTCGCGAGGAACGCATGGACGTTCGGAGAGTCTTACCCCCTTCCGAGGGTGGTGGTGGAGAGGGCGAGGCTGCTAGCTATGGAGGCCTCCCAGGCGGACCACTCGGATAGACCTTTGATAGCTCGGGATATTTGGGGCTCTACCTTTACTCGTAGAGCGTCTCGTACGGTGTTTTTCACCTGAAAGCCCCCACCCCTGAGCTTCCTCAAGGTTAATTTCGACGGTTGCGTCCTGCAGGCGGCGCGAGGGGAGGTGCGAGCTTTGTGATCAGAGGCCCAGACTCCAGGGTAATTGTTGCTGGGGTTGTCAGTTGTTTGATACTTTGGTGCCCGCGGCGGAGTTGAGAGCAGGGCCTCTTCCTTTGGTCGTCTCCTTGAGATAGTTTGCTCTCGAGACAAAGTCAATCAAAGGTGGCTGAGGGATATCTTTGTTGGCCTTCTAGAGGGAGCGGCTTGGTCTGGTCTGTGCTATGTGCGGCATGCCTTGCAGGCGAGGATGGTCCTTTTGGAGGGCGACTCTGTGACGATCATTAGGTGGATTCTGCGGACCTCTAGGAGGATCGGTGATTACCATCCGTTACTGAGAGATATCCGGGCCATGGTTCGGGACGAGCTGGTCATTCAGGCGAAGTATGTTTATCGGGAGGCCAACGGGGCGGCCGAATGGGTGGCTTCTTTTGTTGCTGACCATTCGGGAGGACACCTATGGGTGGGTGAGGCGGAGATGCCTAGTACTCTCCGGGATGTTTTGTATTTTGACGCTCTTGAGTTTTGGCTGTCTTCGTACATGTTTGGTATGATACTACCGTTTTTAGCAAAAAAAAAAAAAAAAGATAGCTACCTTGAGATTAGTGATCTCAAGGTATCAGAGAGTGAAAAAGACACGAGATGGAGGAGAGATTCTTTGAGGTGAGGTGGGTGTTATTGTGTTTGTCCTGGGGAGGGGCTGGGTAGGATCTTCGACAAGTTATAGAGTTAGTTTAAGGGAGTAGGCGGATTCTGTGCAAGAAAAGAGAGAAATTTTTAGATCTCATAGAACACGCAGCTTTTATCCTGTGAGATGAGGCCGGATCATATGGAAAGGCTACTAGGTTACCAGGAGAGAGAAAGAAAGGCTATGAAAGTTAACACCTAATGTGATCCGGGCTGGGTAGGATCTTTGACAAGTTATAGAGTTTGTTTAAGGTAGCAGGTGGATTCTGTGCAAGAAAAGAGAGATTTTTAGATCTCATAGAACATGCGGCTTTTATCCTGTGAGATGAGGCCGGATCATATGGAAAGGCTATTGGGTTACCAGGAGAGAGAAAGAATGGCTATGAAAGTTAACATCTAATGTGATCCGATAGGAAAAATTACGGACAGTTTAGAAAACAAATTTATAACAGTTGCAGTTCCAAATCACTTCAAAGAAATCCCCAAGTAACATTAGTTTTTAACTTGGAAAGAATGGCAAGTTTGCTCTGTTATCACATTTAGTTTGTAGATCAAGGTACCGACAAATATTGCTTCATATAGGAAATATATCATGGATATCAAAGTGATTTATAGAAGTTAATCTGAAGCAATGGGTTGGTGGGGAAGGTATAGTGGCATGCACCCTAGTCCCAAGCATATTACTTGTGAATATGATATATGTTTTAGGATATGGTATGATGTTCACTATAGATTGACACTTGGGTCCTTGCCTCTGATATTAGTGTGCATCATTTTGCTTGTGAATGCATTAAATAAAGATGATAAGACAAGTATGATATTGTAGGATAGGTATGGTAGCTTACTCTTGATTTGTGCTTTGCTGATGTTTTCTTTCTATTGCCCCTTCTTTAGCTTCTCTTTTCCTTTTTGTTTTGTACTCACTTTAAAGTTTCATGCTTGGAACACTTTGTTTCCGAACACGAGTTATTTTTGGGCTGCAAAATTGTTACGTTTCTTCTCATACACAAAAAACATGTCTTTGTTCATTTTTTCTTGATTGTTAATTCAAAATGGCATTCCTAGTAGACACATCCAGATTCCTATAATGTTTCACCCCTTTTTCTTCTGCTAGCTGAACTTGCAGGAAATTGCCTTTGGGGCAAAATACCGATTGATTCATTTTGTTCATCATCGGAAAATTGTGCGGCCTTGAGTGTGGGGCATCAAACTGAGATGCTTTCAACTGTTAATTTGCACCCTGGCGTTTCGGAGGTATGGTATGTCTTACTACTGAGACGATATTTCATATTGATCTCACTTTTTAGTTCTACTGTTAGTCCTTTATGGATTCTGCTAATGGGACAAGTTCATGGGACATTTGACAAGCCATCACTTTTTGTTCATCAACATGACATCAGCTGGATTTCCAAGAATAATGTCTTGTATAACTCAACCTATTGTCATACTGATGAAAATGGTATGCCGCATCAGCTGTCCCATGGAATCTGTCCCATGTAGTCCCCCAAATATTTTCCATAATTACTTCTAATAAGGTCATGGAGTTGATAATGCTTAAATAATTCATTCCCATGAATCCATGATGTTAATTATGCAGAATACCTACTCCAGGAAGTGCATTCTCACTATATGCTTATGCAGATAAACTGAGTAGGATTCAAGGCTCATATATTTATGAACCTTATAGAAGTTTATGCTCATAATAAAATTATATCAAATTAATGTGCAGAAAATGATGGGTGTATATATATTTATTTTCTTTCTCTATTTATGTGATGTCTGAAATTTGCACATACAAGCTAGAAAGCTGCATATGGTATAAAACATAAAATAAAAAAAAGGGTTCCTATGACCAGGTAATAAAGTAGAACTTATTTCAGTATCGTGGATTCCACCTAAATTATGTTTTGATTAGACATTTATTGATGTAAATTAGAGTCTGTTTTAAATTGTTAAAACTGTTGTTACATTTAATATACTTTATACTGTGATGAGGATACATGCTGCAGCAGTTAAATGATCTTCTATGCAACATCATTTACTTGTTTCTTCAGGTCTTTTACAGCACTTTGCATTTCTGTAAAGGGAATTGGATTAGCCAAAGCCTTTTTTTTTCTGTGAGTTAATATCCAGATTGTCTCATTTATTATCTGCCTTCAAGCAGTAAAAAACTTGACTGTTCATGCCAAGGTCTTAAATACCAATTCAACTGGCTCTACTGTAGCATACCACAAAGTGCCAGTATTGATGTGCCGCATGGTATGGAGCCATAGTGACATATGGTGCACACCTCAGTACCTCCTACACTGATAGGCATACAGTGCATCAGTATGGTCATATACTGTACCAATCTGTACCTTAGTGGTAAGGTATTGGTGCTGTTACTTCAAAGTTCAAACCCTAGTTCATCTAGTTTTTACGATGAAATGCTAACATATGCTTATTGAGAACTTGATTTTTGTTGTGTCAGATGAATACTAGCATACACACTGAATTTGCTTTCAAATCTTTAATTAATACTAATTTATTGGTATCTAGCTCTTTTATCTTTTCCTTCGAGTAAATTTCTATGTTAGACCAGCAATACTAATCGACGTTGGCTTTTCATGACATGGTCCCAGATTTTTTTGCCACTTTTACTCTGCTGTATTCTTTGTTCCCAATTTGAGTAGTATGTTAAAATTTTTCTGGTGTAACTTGTTATATTTGAACAGAGCCTTGTCATTTCTACTATGAGCTAGGTTACATGATAACATGATATGCATGCCTTCTTATGCTTGGTAGTGAGGGACTATACCTTAACTTGTTAAACAATATTGCCCAGGCCAATCAAGGATGTAATGCTTGAATTACAGTCAGTCCAGTCAATTGGCATGTATACCTGGATATTCCCTCCACACCCCAGCTTGACAAAATTCATGATTTGTAACCTCTTTTACATGAGCAGATATTCCAAATTGGCCAAGCCACCATTCTGTGACAAGGCTAGGTTTTACAAATCATGTAACACCACTTCGTGCCTTTTCCTTAAATTTATAGCTCTGTCATGTCAAACCAGCGTCACCTGGTTATGTATATTCTGACAACACTCAACCACACTTTTGCTGTAACTCCTAAAAATCACAGCCTTGACCTACATCAGATTATGTTCCATTGTCAACGAGTATGCCGAATAATATATGATTGTCTTCTGCATTAGTTTGTCTGCCTGCATAGATCCTTCATACTCTGTTTGTTCTACATGCTAGTTCCATGTTTTGAGATTTTTATTTTTTGCAGCCTTCTTTTTTGGAGAACTGCTTGACTCTACATTCTCGACGCATGGATTCTATGGTGAGTTCATGCTGCTTACCATACATTTTTCAACATTTATTGATCCTCCAATGATCGGTATTTTTTTTTTATTGGAAGTGCTCATATCAAGTGCAAGTGAGTGTACGTGCTCAAGAGATTGGAGCAAAAGAAAAGTCTCCTTATAATTCTTACTCATATGATGATGTTCCAACATCATCACTGACACATATTAAACGGTATCTACATTTATTTATTATGTTGGTGTAAAATTTTCAGCATTTGTCATTTTCTACTATTCAATGAATTGTAAATGTTTAGTATTTTTTTTTGTTCTGCTTAACTATTGATTTTGTTGTCTCATTCAATTTTTGAATTTTGATATGATGTTCAATTTGTTCATCATTCGTGATGTGTTCTTTTCTAGTAGAGAAAACATAAACACCATTTGGATAATTCAAATGAAGTTCCAAATTATAATTGAATTTTAAGCTTCTGCTTTATGGTTGTTAGTTGCATTAGATAGTTGAAGAAAACAAGTAAATTGGCATTTTTCACAAAACAAGATCTAGAAGGTTGCTTTACATATAGAAGAGTAAGATTATCTCATGAATTTCTAGTGTCTGGTTTGTGGGCATCAAGGTTGGCGGAACCATCTCGAACCGGGCGATTCTGGCCATTTTGAGCCATTCCGGCAGCTGACCGGCATGGTTCTGACAACAGAAACGAAATCCGTTACTAGGGGGAGAAGGAGAAGGAGAAGGAAAGATAAAAACAGAGAGCGAGCGAGGGAGGGAGGAAGAGAGAGAGGAAGGAAGAGAGAGGGAGGTGTAGGCCGGCCGGCGGAGGCCAGCAAGCCGTGGGGAGGATGGGTCCCGTGTTTCGTTCGAAACAGGGGTCCAGCCTGTTTTTTATTTTGCGATTTTTAAGTGAAGGTTGATTTTGATAATCATGGGACATGGGTGATTCCTTGACAAACTACATAACACCAGTTTTTAGCTAGTGGAAACATTGTGATTGCTCTTTTTTTTAAATTTATTTGCAATGGAATAAAGCGGAGCCCTGGAGATGAAGATACTCATCTGAAGAATTCAAAGTTTATCAGAGCAATATTTAATAATCCTGTCGGTGGGAAGGTAGTGAAAGAAAAAAAAAACTTGAGCTACCGATTGAATACACTGGCGGTAATGTTACATTTTAATATTACAGGTAGTGGTGTTTAAGTTGTTCATACATGAACGTAAAATATAAAAGGTCAAGGCTTGTGCTCAAAGTCCTCTTGATATTAGTTATTGGGTGTTTAGAGTCTGTTACACATCATGTAGGACTTAGGAATTTATCTGTAAATACTTTTATATTTGCTGCAGTTATAAACTAAACATGAGGTGAAGTAATACCCATATTTGTAAATTCAAGGTTTATTTTGGTTTCTATGCACAATGAAATTGAAAAAGAATTTAGTCATTTACTAACACTCCGAGTTTCCAACTTGGCTCAATTGATCTTATGTATAATTTGAAAAAATGAAGGTTATTTCTGGCATCCTTTATTTTTTTTTGAAATAAAAAAAAATGTGACATTTTCATGCGTTACTTTTATATTGAGCGGAATTCATGCAATTATGTTGCCCGGACATAAGTGTGATGGATGCTTACATAATTAATGACAAGAGATCTTAAATACAAATCCTTCTTTGTTTGTCAAACATTGGGTTCATTCATTATTTATTATTTGTTGCTTTCAATCTACTATATTTATATTATTTATTAATATCATATTCCCACTAATGGTTCTGTTTTTGCTGTCTAGATTGAGAAGTGGTAACGTTGTATTTAACTATGGATACTATAACAATAGACTGCAGAAGACTGAAGGTGGTTCTCTCTCTCTCTTCCCCTTCCTCTCTCTCTCTGTGCTTCACCCGTATGTGATAGATATAGTTGCTTTTATTTGGGACTTAATGCTAAGTGGAAAATTTGCGATGGAATTTTCCAACCTTGAGCTGAAGGGTTGATCCATGAAAGATGAAAACTTTTGATATCGGTATTAAAGTACAAAAACATTCATTTTTGGTTTATCTAAAATAATCTCTTGGAAAAAATTCAAAAAAGGCAGAACTGATTCTTATTCAATATAATATATTGTATTAAATATATTCGTTTTAAGAAAATTTTTTGATAAAAATTGTGTAATGCAAAATTATGCATAAATTCACCACAATCTAGGGACATCATGTGGACTTGATGCACAAATATTTATCTCTATAGCTTTACATTGAGACAGGTGCAGCTGATTCTTTTGAGATGGAACACCTCTAAGGATGTGCCACCTCTTACACAATAACTTAAAAATATTTGACATACAAGATTAATCAAGCACACAAGTAGCCATTTTATTTAAAAATGTTAGTTAATTTTTGTGATCTTATGGTGATAATTAGCTAAGATTTAGTTATTTGGCATGGAACCAGACTAACAATACAAGTTTGATAAGTGTTGCTATTTCACTTGAGATGGAGCACCTTTGGACATGTTTTGACTCTCCTAGAAATGATGAACAACAATCATTAAAAATATGCAGTATTTTTTCTCTATCTAAAGTTTTCACCAATCTGTTTTCTTACAAACAGTTACTGAGGACTTCTCCTGTCCATTTTGCTTGGTCAAATGTGCAAGCTTTAAGGTAAGTCTTGTGTTCTTATATGCAAACTTCCCTTGTGTTTTTTATATTAGTTCTCTGATATTCTAAATTTCATGCTTTATAGGGTTTAAAATGTCACTTGACTGCCTCTCATGACCTATTCCATTTTGAGTTTGAGGTCGGTAAACTTCTAAGATCTTCACTCTTACATATTCAATCACTGTTAAATTGAAAATGAACCTGACTTGTGCACAGGAAAGTGAGGAGTATCAAGCTGTGAATGTTTCTGTGAGGACTGATATTCAGATATTTGAGGTTAGTATTCTGTCATTACTGAAATATAATATATCAATAGTATTATCTTGCAGATTGTAGAGTGATATACTGGTGTCAGATGCTCTATGAAAAATTGGCATGTTCATAGACGTTTTGCATTTTGCTGGAACACCAGTGAGTTATTTTGTTATTGCTGTTTCTAGGATGTAATGGATCCATGCTTTGTTGGAAATTTTCATATTTGTTGAGCCCACTTTACATGACTGTTTTTAATATTTGATGCATGATAGCAAAAAGAAAGCTCTTCCAAGATATAAACAAGAGAAAGAATAACTGTGATTATTATGCGATGTTGAGATCATACATCGATTAGATAGATTGGTAAAAGCATCTTATCTCTCTTTAATGAACAAAACTTGAACCCTCATGTTGTTACTTGAAGAAGATAGCTTTAGGAAAAAGGAGCTCTGTTGAGAAGAACTTTTTCCATGCAATCGTCAACGATAAAGAACTTCCGTTGAAACTCTAAGGGGGTTGGAGCATATAGGATATGCTATGAATTGAGTTTGTATTACTATAGCTTTTGTATAGATGGGGTCATGCTTATAATCTCTTGATGTGTCAAATGTATATATTGTGCTACTCCGTAAACGAATGCTTTTGCTTGCTCTTTTTAAAGAACATATTTAAATTTCAAATTTTTCCTTTTGTTAATGGAAGAATGGACATTTCCATGGTTTCAACATCTTGAGGAATGAATACTTTATGAACAAGAACCAAATGCAATAACAATGCACTGCCACTGGTTGAACCTGGATCTCCTCTGGATGAGGGCAATTTCTGAAGGTTAAATGAAAAATGTTAAAATAAACCCAAAAGTAGTGGATGGTTATGCCCATAAACGAAATCCTACCAAATCGCAAGCCACCATGCAGTGCAACATGTTTAAATAATGATGGGATGACAGCACGAACCCAATTGTTAGGCTATTACTGAACATATCTGCAATTAGAGAAGCAACTTTGTTACACGGGTCACCAAGGAGCCAACAAAAATCTAGAGGATCACCATTAAATTAGTGCAGCAAGGACAAAGGGCAAAAAACAAAGTAAATAAACTTGTTTCTCTCATTTATCATAATTTAGGGCTAAATGTCAGTTATAGAAGGTTGGTAGGGTAAAACTACATACTTATTAAGTTGCTGAAGGTGCTGTGATAGCTCTAAAGTGCACAATGTCGAAAATTCCTTTTGGAAGTTACTATTTACTGCAAAAGCTGATGAACACAATGGACAGTAATCTGGAGCTCTATTGGGCATTCTAGCTATAAAACATTGCTTTGCCTGATTTCCTGATCAACAGCCTGTTGAATTTGTTAATCACAACAGACTATTAGTTGTCAGGTCTCAAAACTCGTGGTTTTGATGTTCTTTGTGAAACCACTGGTTAGAATATTGAGCACAAAGAGGATTATGCATTGCTTGATGCTAACTTAAAAAATTTGTGATGCATAAAAGCACTTAGAAGCAAGAAACTTCCACTCATGGGCGGCTCAAATACATTCCGGGGCCTAAGGCGAATCCAATGAACGAGGCCTCTTTTTTAATAATAATTTTTTTAATAAATATAAAATACTTAAAAAATATATATAAAAATAGATAGCTATCAAGTACATTATTTCAACAAAGATACATGAATCTAACAAAGATAGACAAGAAACCTTTTCAATTTAATATAATTCTTGAATGGAAGCACATAAAAGTAATTACTCTAAATGAAGGGCCATGAAACTGATTAAATAACTGAGATAATGCTTGGCAATACTGTTTACCATGAAAAGGTCATCCCATGGCACTTCATGGTCAAGGTAAAGAAAAGAATTTGTCCATAAAGGAACCTCTCTATAAGAGAAAGTAGGGTCATTATGGGAAATTCACCCCATCCCACCATCTCCCTTTCAAGTGAGTACCCAAGCGGCAACTGCAACATCACAGCACAGCAGCCATTCAACCCCCTCCCTCCTTTTCTCTCTCTACCACCCGAGAGGGGAGAAGAAACCGAGAGGAGAAAACTAAAAGAATCTCCACCCTCCAAGAAGTCCATCTCCAATCCCCCTATCTTTCTTCCGGATGGCCCAGCTGGATTAGGAGTAATGTGAGGGAAGGAAAACCAAGACCCAAACCAAAAAAGAGAAGGGATGAAAGATAAGAGTGGCTTCAGGCGTCTATCAAGCCAACCAAATCCCTCCTCTCTCTCTCTCTCTCTCCCCACCCAAAACAAAACTACTGTCCCCAACTTCCCAAATTGCCCCTCTGCAGGCCAGGAAACTCTCCACCTCCTTTCCATCAAGGGGGAAGACTCGTAGCTAGCTCCAGATCCCATTTTATATGGGCCCTTTGCTTCCTTTTGGTCAGCCTCCCGGGGGCCTTCCATTGGCCCGAGGCCTTAGGCGACCGCCTCGGTCGCCTAGGGCTCGGGCCGGCCCTGCTTCCACTTAAGGTGGTGCTTCTGCTTCAAAATCTCTGGAAACTCATCCAACACCTACTTCCTGACCGTTTCTTGTCCCTTTTTTTCTTTTTTTAAAGAGTTCGACTTTCCCATTCCTGCAGCCAATTCCACTTCCAGACCTGCATCTGCACTGGCTTCTGGTAACTAAGCTCTAGCAAGATCAATATGAACAAGAGTTGAAAGGATAAATTATTTGTTTATATCTTATACATGGGGAAAAATCCCAATATATATATGTCCTAAAATGATGGTGCATTTGCTGCAGTTTATATAGACCACTATTACGAAGCCAATGAATGCATACTGCATAAGTTGACTATGTCTATTCTTCTTTCTGTGTGGTTGTTTCCAATTTTATTAAGATTGGCTATATAATTGTGTTTGGCGGAAAACCTTGCTTTGATATTAAAATGGATGTCAAACAACTAAAGTTTGGGGAAGAAACAATTTCCAACATATTGACTTAAAAAGGAGAAAGTTAAATGCCTATTTCTTATAACTTCTTTTTTTTTTTGAAAAAAAAAATTAAGAACAAAACAGATAGCCAAGGTTGTCTCAGTTAAAACATGAATGAAGAGTCTGACCATTTGCTTGAAATTGGGTATTGACAAAGTCCCAACCAAGAACATGATTAGCCTTAGACTAAAGCTAATGACATGTCACCATCAAAACAGGAAACCTTTTAAGATCATTTTTCTTATGACAATATACTTGATGTATATCATGCATAAAATTTTGCTTCTACAATACAAACTTTTTGCAAAGGATAATCAAAGCAAGTCAAAGTACCAACTCAAATAAGAAGAAATTTGGCTATCAAACATTAAGGATTAAACAAATGTAGCTATTGTCTCTTACTCTTTTGTCCCGTAAGACTGTTCTATGCTGATAACTTGGTAAAGTATGGACTCATCGGGTTGCTTCAGTCTCTCAGAAATGCTTGTTGTTGAACTCCCTCGTAGGACTGCTGGAAAATGTCAAAGCGTACCAAAAAATCTCAACTTGTGGTTCTTGAAGCTCAAGGCTTTTATTGAACTCAATCCAAAACCTAATACAATTTTCTAAATAAAATTCTATACATGTTACTGAGAAAAAAAATCAAGATAATATTTTCTATGAAAGTGAATTTTGGATTTTTAAGTTTTATTAACTTGCTTGAATTTGATAACATGTAGCATAAACTATGTTCTCATCCATTTTCATCAGCCATCTGACCTGGTAGAGGAGGTAATGAAATTTGTAATCTGAATTGACAATTATTGTTCGAAGAGTTTTGATTAGCAACCACTGAATTTGAATAGTTGAATATTCTTTAGAGAGCTGTGATCAGTAGGCATCAACTCTTGAGCATTGAACAATTTTTAGATATTAATCGATGCATTAATTAGATAGATACTGAAAGGATGTGCAGTTGTCCTTAAGTTTCAGAGAGCTATGTGGTTAAAAGGCCTTGCAATTTCCATTTTTTTTATTTATCTAACATGATAACTTACTCTGCAGGTTGATCCAAAGTTGGATTCATTTTTCTACTGGTAATATTTCTGTACATTTTTTAAGTATTTAAACTGTCTAGCGATCTCTCTGTGCAAGGATAATTCAATGAACTTTTTTTAACTGAAATCTGAATCATTTTGGCAGCTCAAAATTTAGGAGGCATAGAAGAGCAAAAAATATTTTTCAGGCTGTAAGTCATGTATGTTCACATGTTTTGGAGTCAGACTCACCTGAAGCAGCACAAGAAGGTTTTCATGACAATTATCCATGGGAGAATGGCACGCATTCCTCTTGCAGGCCCATTTCATATCCAACAGATGCTTCATTTATGAATAAACATAATGGTACGTAATTCATTTAGCACGGAAAAATGAAATTGCATTTATTCTGTCCTAACTTACAAAGACTGATTAATCATTTATGAATCAGATAATGGCTTTTATAAAGAGGAAAAGCTTCAAAAGTCATTGTTCAATGAGACTCAGTTGCTGTCTGCAAAGCATAAGGCAGAAAGCTTTGGTTTAGAGAATCGTCATGCAGCAGATTGCATAGAACCTGTCTCATCTAGCCCTGATACCACAGTTGTTTGTGCTACTACAGCTCAAGCTTCTACCGGTAATGATTGTGCTCAGCCTGTATCTGAAAGCAGTCTAACACCTGTGAATGCACTGCAATACCTGAAGACTCAGAAGCCGTGTGTTAAACGAGCTAATTGCAGAAAGTGAGTTTCTAATTCTCAAATTTTGTGCATAGATTAAAAATTGTTCTAAGTATTTGCTAGCTAATATTTGCATGCTTTTAGTTTGATACTTCAATTCTCAACCGCAGCAGTAGCTGTAACGGGATAATTTTTTCCATTTTTATTTTACTGCTTCTGTTTTCTTTACAGCTGTTCACTGCTACAAAAGCGCCAGTTCTTTCACTCTCATGGATATCAGGTGACCCATAGGTCTCTTCTTTTAATTGCTTAATTTTCTAGACATGGAGAATTCTTTATTTACCTAGTCAGCAGGGCCTTTATGTTTCCTAACTTAAACTAATATTTTACCTCTTATCTTCAGATATTGGTCTCTTGCATCAGTATGAGAACTTAATAACATGCAATATTTTTGAGTATGCTGTTAAAGAAATTTAATAGGACTCGGATCTACTATTTAACTGAGTAAAGATGGGTAAATCAGCTCTTGCCAGCTACTTTTAGCAAAACTTTTAACATAGCATGCTCAAAAAATTAGTGGAATATTTTGTCCTCATCTATCCTTTAATGGGGAATAATGCAGGTAATACAGAAAATGGATGCCTCTTTTGCGAGCATTACAAGTCAAAAAAATTCATGCAGAGAGGATAGCTTGAGTCTGAATTGTTTCACACTACTAAATTTAAACTGTGACTTACATTGTGATTATTGATAGCAAGGTGCAAAGACCTGGTCTTGGTGCCAGCATCGCTTGTGGCTTAGGTTAGTACGGTAGCTAGATTGGTAGATGCTGTGCACCTTGGTACGATAATGGGAAACTTTTTTCTTTTTCTAATTTCTTCAATTTATGCTTGTTTAGGGTTTCTTTAGGTCATATATTAGGTTTAGATGAGGCTTTAGGGTTCATCATTGTGTTTATGATGCAGATATTGGTTGAATGTTAGCTTCTTTCTCCCCTCCCTTTCTTTTTACCTTTTTTTCCTCCTTGTTCAAATGACAAAAACAAAAGGAAAAAGGACCAGGTGCCATTTTGATCTCATCCCAGTGGCATTGGGCAAGGCTATTGGCGCTGGTCATGTCTTGCTTGCTATCAGTTGGTACCAACTGGGATGCTCCTCTTCTAAGCACATCAAGGTCAGGTGCATTCTAAGACCAGACAGTCACTTTTTGCATTGGCCAGTACAATCCTTGATTCATAGCAATCAGGTTTGCTGCTCTTTTTTCATGAGCTCCAGAAGTCATGCTAAGGGTCAAATGGTGGTGGTTTCTCTAGCACATCAATGTAGCCCTTTGACAAGATATAGCATAATTATGGAAAATTTTCATTCAATATATAATGGTTTTAATAAATAAAAGAAGTACCCAAATTCCCTTTTCCTTTTACAAAGTAGACTATTGGAGGATAACTACAGATATTTCCTCTTCTGAACAAGAATATAAAGTAAACACTTTAGTATTTTGTATGGCCTTGATAGAGCAAATCACCAAAATATGGTTGGAAATTGAAATCTTATAATTTACAGCACTGGAGTCTCATTGCCCATCACAAGAGAAATTTTTTAAGGTGTAGCAATCTTTATGTATATTATTTATGCAAAAGTACTACTTCTATTGGATATCTTAATGACTGAAATACTTAGGAAAATTGTTGAAACGAACAAAAGCACTACTTAGGTACTCCTCAACTCTTAGAAAATGCCATGTTACGAGGTAGGCTTTCTAATGACCAGAGTAGTCATTCTTTTCTAAGAGCAAGTTATATGGGGAAAGAGAAGCAAACGGAGAAAAGTGTAATAAAGGAATAGGAAGTAGGAGAGGGAAAACAGGAAAAAGAAAAAAGGAAATGAAGGTAGTAAGAGAAGGGGGTTGAAGAAACATTAGCAAAAAGAACTAGAAAAGAAAAATAAAATGCTTTCATTTTGATTAGGATAAATAGTGAAGTAGAAAGAAGATGAGAAAGAAGACAAAAAAAGGAAGTTGAAAGAAAGGGATATAAAATACTACAACCAAGGGGGAAAAAGAAGAGGAGGGAAGGTTACGAGTGAGTGGCGGAGGAAGAATAGGAAGGGGAAAATGTAAAATAGATTTGAAAATGGGATTTAAAAGAGGGGAAGATGTGAAAATGAAAGGAATGTGGAGAGAATAAAGGAAGAAAACAAGAGTATAAAGAGTGGGAAGAAGAGAGAAAAGAGTAAGAGAAATAAACAGAGAGAAGATGTGAGGAACAAGGGAAGAGCTTCTTGATGAGCAAATTAGGAAGCAACTGACAAAAAGGGTTTTCAATGATCTATGATGAGTGGGAACCGTTCATTCCCTCATAAATAAGTACAAAGCACATGGGCTCATTTATGTGCCAATGCATAGAGGCCTGGAGTTATCGTAACTTGATGAGTTTTACATATTACTACTTTTAACTTGTTAAGGTGAATAATAAGAATCATAAATAAATTTATTGTTTGATTTGTTGATAATATGAGTTAAAATGTTCCAATAGCTATAATTTTGTGAACTAAGTTGTTCCATGGGGTGTATATGGTGCTTGAAATAGCTAGGTGGATCTAGCATCCGGTGACTAGGCAGTCATCGACTTGGTGATCGGACCTGCTTAAGAACTTGGAAGGCTGCGAGTTAAATGAAACATAGATGCTTAACTCAGATCGACATTTTTGTCCATGGAAATAGTCAATATGTTTGTTAGCTTGGTAGCTGGTATTTTGACCCTATATCTGAGTCTCGACAGACATCCAAATCATGACAGGATCAGCCAAGCTCAGGTGGATTTCTGGTTGCTTGCTTTTCCCTGCTAACACTATTCAAGTCACATGAAACTTTGACTTCCTAGCCTTAGAACATGATGTCTCAATTAGGTCATGAGTTTCCAACCTTGGCGCAATCCATGTGAACATATACATGTGAACCTGCTTATGATTTGCATGTCAAAAAGCATTCTTAAGACTTTCTAGTTTCTATACAAATTGTATATGGGCTATATATATATATATATATATATGACTACTACTCTTTGAAACTTGAGATAAATCATGCTCAAACAATTTGCAATGATAAAGGTGGACGTGGACCAATCATTAGGTAGTAATAAATCCATCAATTTGTAGATCATAGGAAAGGCATTCTAGAAATTAATTTTCCAAGGTTAATTAGAATGATGCTTGAAATGCATAACCTCAACAACATTAAGAAGAACCAAAGTAACCAAGCCATGGAGGTATGTTTTGAGGCTTAGTTGCCAGAATCGTGAGCAGGCGATGGTGTGATTGTGGGGAAGCAAATATTTTAGAAACACTTTTAATAGAGAAATGCTTAGAAAGTGGGTGTGGGTTCAAGTTTCCAATAGATTGTGAAGCAGATGAATCACCCTAGGTAGAAGATTCCAGGTACTAAGAGTCAAGGTATCAAGGAAAAGCCATAGATAAGTTGAGATGGTGATCAGAAAGACCTATTGTAGCATTATCAATAACTGGGTTGCAGTACATGGAAAACAAGTATGACCTGATAGAAGTTGCAGGTGCCATGCTAAATGTTTTGGTATCTTTGAGTGGCACTGTGAGCTTGTGCTCCTTAAAAAAGTAGCAAAAAGGACCTACAGGAACATCATTGATAATCATTGATGCAACTTGTGGAACCAAACATGACCTAGTGGAAGTGCTAGTGGTCATCCAATTCCTTTAGTACCTCTGAGTGGGACTACAAACATTTCTATGAGATGGTATCACCGGGATTACCATAGGCTGGCAAGGTTAGCATGGACTAGTCATGGTTAGATGAAAGGTAGTTTCAGAAACAAAAGAACTAGCTAATGAAGAGTGGCAACTAGATTGCTAGGTGATAGATGACATTGGAGTGTGAAGGCTGCGAGTTTGTGGTGGGTGTCTAGGAGGTGGTGTCGGAGGGAGAAGTGAATGTTTCTGCAACAATCACTATGTGGGCTTTCCAAGTTCAATGCACTTCACCAACATAAGAATGCTATAATTTGCATCATTGCAGTTTTTTTCTGTGTGTTTATGCCTTTTCAATTGATTTACTATATGCTGCTAAGTGACTTGCATCACTTCCTGTCAAGCTTATACTAGTCAGTATATGTGATTTCTGATCTGAACTTATATGGTTATTCATTTTATGTTTGAAACATTTCTCTCCCCTTATATGGTCAAATTCCTAGCTGAGATATAATGAATTCAAGCTTTATTTCCTAAGTTTATTGAGATTATTTTTTTTCTTCTTTAACTCTTTCCGACATTCTATTCTAATATTTCTATTTATGAAAAATACTTCAATTTTAATTTCTTAGTTGTGCATAAATTAGTTAGAGATTGATATGTTTCTTGTGTTTAAAGCCAATGGCATGGGAAGAAGTACTATCAGATCAGGACAGTGACGATGAAATGGATAATGACATTGCTGATATTGAAGACAGAATGGTAAGATATGGTGATTACATAGTATTCCTCTTCACTTTTCATATATTAGAAATTTATTACATACAAAATAGAAGAGATATATTATTCTGTGTTTCTGGAAATTTTTATCTGCTTGTTTTATTGCCTGAGTCATCATCTTTAGAGCCTTCTGTTTTGAGCTTGGTTTAAAACTCTTATTATCAAATTAAAATCTGGTTGCATGGGACACTGGATCTTTGCGGTTATGAAATTTAGCAAGCTATTCTTTTAATATTTCTTGCAACATCATACGAAAATGTTATATTTATCATGATGCCCACCATATTATGCAGATGCTTGATGAGTTTGTTAAGACGACAAAAGATGAGAAGCAAATTATGCACCTCTGGAATTCATTTGTGAGAAGACAAAGGTCGTGCTCTATCTGCTTCAAATTCCATTAATTTTCTTTTGCTGTTAATCCTGTTTTGGTAAATTAAGGGTATAAGGATTAATATGAAACCAAATTTCCTTTTCGTTAATTTTTTAATTTACATTCTCTTGTTTGCTTAAAAAGTACCGCAAATTAATAAAAAAACTGCACTCCCTTTTGTTGTTGAACGGTCTAGCAAATTTTGAAGTACTGTCTTAGGCTCCGTGAGATGTGAATATCGGCAGCAGATGTTATTTCAAATGCAAAAAGTCTGAATGGCATAAAGTTCAATTTTGGTTAATGTCATATATAAGTGAAGAACATTAAGTAATGTTACCCTGTTTACAAGTAACTTGAAAGAAAATATCATATAGAGGAATTGCATTTTGTTTAGATATGCTCTCTCTCTCTCTCTCTCTCTCTCTCTCTCTGTGTATGTGTGTGTGTCTTATAATTTTGCTTCCTTTCTTTTCCCTTTTTTTGTGTGTGTGGGTTGGGGGTATACATGTTCAGCGTGATGAGGGTGATGTTCACCAACTTTAGTTCTGATGAGTACAACTGCTTCTTTGCAGGGTGGTAGCAGATGGTCACATTCCATGGGCATGTGAGGCATTCTCCCGGCTTCATGGGCAGGACCTTGTGCGAGATCCCGGTTTGCTATGGTAGGGTTCTATTCTGTGATGTTTTGCTTGCAATTATACATGCATATGCTTGCATATTGCTCCCTCATTCTTTTTTCACCTTTCCCTCTCCCCGTGCAAAGAGATTTTTTGCTTCTGGAAAACTTCTTTACATGTTGACATTCATAAGCATGCCTCCTCAGATGAATATTCTCATACTTTAAATTGTATTAACATCTCTTCTGCTGGTCTTCATCTGGATGGAATTTTTGGCCAAGTTGCATCTGTGCATTATAAATTGCAACATTGGACCAGCTATTTCATGAAGGTTCTATTAAAAGGACTGCTACTTCTCCTACTATATTTTAGTTATATTCTTTGTTCGCACAATAAATATTTCCACATAGCCTTTATCAACATGTAGTTATTCTCTCTTTTATTCCTAAGTAAACTGATTTATCAAATTGATACAATTTTAGCTAACAACCTATATTGGCAATCTTTTGTGGCATGAGCAGGTGTTGGAGGTTATTAATGATTAAACTTTGGAATCATGCTCTCTTGGATGCACAAACCATGAACAATTGCAATTTAATTCTTGAAGGATTTCAGAATAAGAACCCGGATCCTAAGCAAAGCTGAGGAACTGTATGATTTGCTAATTAGGGTGGTCATTTCTGCAACTGAAGCCACCTTATTTGCTATTTCCATGCCCCTTTCATTTCTTTGGAATATTGTCTTTTTACCAAATTATAAATGTAAGCTATTGGGTTCTCTTTTTTTTTTTGGTACATTTAGAGGGGGAGAGACTCCAAAACTAAATTCTGAAAAGATACACCCTACTTCTTCAGCAGACACCAGCCTAGACAACTTCCAAAGAAGACATCCAGTCTCAAGAAACTCCATAGCCCGAGAAAAGGATGAGATGGAATTTTCTTTTGCATGGGATGTACTGCAATTTATCATGTCTTCTTACATGAATGTTGATGACTTTGGAAAACTAATTTTGAAGCAAGATAGTCATTCATTTTATATCAAGTGATTTAATTTCTATGTCTACCTTTTTTTTCTAGTCTTATTTCTTCTATGTGAAAGCCACCAGTCATGCTGCCGAGCCCAGGACTGCTTGTCCCCAGCCGGCTGGATTCCAAGTTAATCAAATGATTGCTAATTTGAGGGATTTCACCAAAAGACCTTGAGAACAAGATGGGGTTTGCCTGCTTCATCTGAGTGGATTGAGGATGACTATTTCCTAACCACTTATCGTCCTTTGCTAAACATTTTCAAAATTGCAGTCATAGCTACTTAATCCATCTAGCTTAAATTACATTTATTTTTCCATCTTTCCCACACTGCCAAATTTATAACGATATGGCAGAAAGGTTTGCAACATTATAATTTAATGTTGGGCAGAAAGTAGGTTAAAAGAATAGGTTCAGTATAACATAAATGAGTGTCCTGAGGTTGCAGAGAAGAACACGCAATAAATTAGAAAGCATTGAGTGAGATTTGAGTATATTAGCGCTGGAAGCCCTAATAAAAGCGATGGTAGATGGTGTGGATCTATAACAAAAATTGAGGAAAATCAGTTAAAGAGAGGAACTCTATTATTTCTTGAAGGATTTAGCAAAAGGTTCTACTTCGGGATATCCAGGCAATGGTGAGGGGTGATGTTGAGTTTCGGGCTAGGCATGTTGACAGAGAAGCCAACGGGGTTGTGGACTAGATGACTTCGTATGTGGTTGATCATTTTGAGATATCCTATAGATCAGAGAAAAGAAGTTGTCTAGTGCACTCCATGATGTGTTGTTTTTTTGACTTCTTTGGATGTATCCACATTAGAGGTGGACGAGCCATTCGTTGTAGCAAAAAAAAAAAAGAAAAAGAATTTAGAGAAAGGAGAGCAAGATCTGACGAGGATAAAACTGCGAGAAAAATAAAATAGATAGAGAAAAGCTTGTACTGATAATAGAGGTGGTTGCAACCATGAACAATCAATTTATAAGAATTAATAAAGCATATAAAGAACAGTTGGGATAAGGTTTAAGGTTTGATCGTTACAGATATAGAACTTAGCTTCAAGATTTGTAGTAGATAAGTAGACAATCAATAGCAAGGGAAATGATTGGCTCTGAGATGATGAATCTAAAGCAATGCTATGTGCTTCCCTCATTCACACAAAAAGTTCATTTTGCTGATGTGGCATGACGTGATTGGTAAAATTTACTAGGAGCACATTTTCTACTCCGGTAGCGCCGGTTTAGTCTGTACTTGTTCTTCTTCTCAAGAGTGTAAAGCATATATTGGCATGGAGGCTCCCAATATTTCTTCTTAACAAAGCACACGGGCCAATCCAATTACCTCTCAGTTGGACAAAGTCTACCGTAAGAATGGCATGTTTCTCGGTGTAGATCAAATGCACCAGCTTGGGATCTAGAATAAACACCTATTAAATCAACCAACAATCGTGAATGAAAAAAAAAATAGAGAAAAAATACATTTATTCAAAAAACATATAGACCGAAATAACGAATTTCACCCCTCTTGCAAAAACATCTCACGAGAAAGAAATTCTCCTAATCCTCAAATTACACTCCCCCTTGTAATACCAATATCACCATCTTCTACCAAAAGATGAAAACATCACTCTTATTAAAAAATAAACTCAGATTTAGAAGAAGACTTCTTGACAGTTATTAGATCGCTATCAAAACCATCTATCAATACTAGAATTTATCCCTTTATATAGGCTTACTGGTAAATGATGCATGCATTTCTCTTTATTAATGTGTTATATATTTAGAGAGGAGCTAATGATGCTACGGATTGGATAGCGACTTATATGGCCAATCATACTGGAACTACATTATTGGATTCTTCGACAAATCTTTCTGTTCAACTTTTGAATATTTTATTTTCTAATTTTTACAGATGTATCTACGTTCATATTATTTAATTTATCTAATTTACTTTTAAAAAAAAAAAAACTCAGGTATATTGAACCCAAGTCCCAATCTAACTAACATGGATCAACACTAAGAGACAAAAAAATTAAGTTATGGATGAGTTGAAGTTCGTGATAACTTCTAGAAATCACCACCACCCCAGGATCTAACGCGGATGAGGATCATAGAAGGGGTGGAGGGAATGCCGGAGTCAAATGGGGTGGCCCAAGTGAAGGAGCTCAAGCAAAAGGCAGCAAAGGATACCATATGCTAGATAGGTTCGGGTGATGATGTCTAGGAGTTTTTCTTATAAATATGAACTTTCTGGCATACAATCGCTTCTAGGGTTTTTCTTATAAATATATATTATTTTAGTATCTTTACAACTGAGGACCTCACGTAAAAAGGCTAACAAGAAGGTATTATCTGAGTTACTTGATCTAATATAAGTACCCAATATCTATCCAACAAATAATAGATGTGGGACTAAACACACGGCCGCATGGATCATCACATACTTTCCCATCTAAGCTCTAGCGTTTTCGCTAGGCTAAAAATCCAAATCTATTCAAATTTAATCACAAACACCACGATCAGCTTATGGTCAGCTCAAATATATTCATGCTGCAGTATACTATAGTCCACTAAAAAGTATATGGTTGTATTACGTAGCTGATCCGGATGTTACAGTATAAGAGAAGGACAATGCCTCAAAAGAAAGTTTATAAATATATCAAAACCGAATAGAGTCCATAGGTATATGCAGACACAAGGGAAGCCAACGGGGGCAGAATGCCAACGCCCCTCTCCATCCAGTCCTCTGTAAATATGTGTGACTTGAAACACCCCCAACGGCTCTTCCCATCTGCAAGAATCTAGAAGTAGAGGATCTGAGAGGTGTAAGGAAAAACTGTTTCGAATGCTAATAACTGTGGTGGAATCCTCTTCCAGCGACACTTGGGAGGCTTCAAATTTTAAAACCGCACAGCATAAACCCTCCCAAGTTGTAGTTAGTTCAGCAAAAAGGACAGAGCATGAAGGCAGCTTCTTCCCCTCGGCATGGAGAGGAGATCCCCTTGGAAATCCCTCATAATGCAGCCAACTCCTGCTGATGGTCGTTTCACGGAGCCATCAAAATTAACCTTTAGCACACCAAGGGGAGGTGCCAACCAATTTACTAATAATTTCGAATATCGTACTGCATCGGTTCGGTACCAGTATCTGATATGAATAGTATACCGAGTGTATCGGTACGCTAAAAAAATTTCGTACCGTATCGGTACTGTGCTAGTGTGGCACCAATATAAAGTCCGATATCGAGATGGCAAACTTTATAAAAGAGTCTGGCTCTTGTTCACGTCGGTGTCAGCTAACCACGATACTAACCACCTATCGTATCAAACTTTCTGGTGGGGTAACTATTCCACCAATCACCCTATAATTTTTGTTCATCCAAATGACATAGCCAGTATAGGCTGAGGTAGGCTTGTTTCTCCTCTCTACCTTGGTACGAGCAAAAAACCTTTACCATTTCTCATTAAATTCCTTCAATAAATAGTTTTGGATGAGAATTATGATCCTAAATACTTAGGATTTGTACTGCATGTAATTCCAAGTACTCTTTAGATGGACTTTCTTTTCTTTCAAAGAAAGAGAGAAAAAAATTAAAGAGGAAGATCCGTCCGTAATATAACTAAGCCTATATTTTAGGAACGTATCCTAAAACCTAAACTAAGAAATGCAACAAGCATATGATAGCTAATAATATACCTAATAATTATCACATACTCAAAACTTTGCTTTGATACATCTTTATCTTGATATATGTTTTCAGGTGTCGTTTAATGTTTTAAATTAAAAGTAACGTTACAGGGGTTGAATCTGGCGTTCTAAAAGCTGCGCCGTTTTTGAGACAGGGAATTGGTGCAAGTCACCATCTCAGTGACATAAGGAACCAATGATCCGCTGGCACGTGCCAACTTCTTTTTCTTGGTACCATTTTTTGTAACTGGAACATAATTTATTTTAACATATGTTTGCTTACGTGCTTGAGCGGAGCACCTCTCAAGCCATGTCCAATTTGGCAGCTTTTGAGAAGACGTCTGCGGCGGCATGGAACCCTAACCCAGCCCTAACCCAACCTCGTGGTATTCGCACGTGGTAAGGTTAGCCGCATCTTTATTTTTTTTTATAGTAAATCAGATAATTTAAATTAAATGAGAAAAAGATGCGTTCACAAGGATCTGGAAATAAAATTTTATAAATTAAAAAAAAAATCAGCCACAGACACCTATAGAATAGACCCCATATGATTGACTATATATATTGTCATCTAATCAGTAATGTTGTTCGATTCTCTATAAATATACAAAATTTTAAAAGATTATAATGATTGTAGTAGTTTACAGCAGACTGTAAAATAGGACGGCGTCTTCGCTCTAAATGAGTTAGATCAGAAAGTCATCTGATAACTATCATTAGCATATGAATCTGCCCTGATAACCATAAGTTTAGCCATCGGTTATCAAAAAATAATAATAATTGATAACCCATACGGCATCTTAATTTTTATTATTATTTTAGTTGATTTTATTTTGAGAGACTCACGAATCTCGTAATAATAACAATGCGTATAAGATCGGATTCACAACTCTCTCTTGTATTAAATTACTAACCGCTCTCTTATCCCCAACGACCTTCTTATTTTATCCAGTTAGGGTTTCTGAGCCCCAGGAAGAACTTGTCATGTCCACATGCTTTTATTTTCTTAATCTTTTCCCCATAGAATCTACTGTTATTTAATACGGTTTAATATAAAAATTCGTTCCATTATGATGTTGTTACGACGGCTTTGTTAGCCTGCAACCACGTGATACAGAGGTAGAATGGACAAATAAATGAAGCTATCTATTGTTTTGGTAGCATCTCCACTTGCTATTTCCTCTGAACTTGGCGACATCATCGAAGTGCTTAGAAAATAATAAGGATTTCATTTCAGTAAGAATAGGACATGATCTTTGTTTGCTTATGCACTTAATAGTATTTTTAAAGCATACCTTAGTGCGAATGAGGACTTTAATTTTTGTTTAATTTTGTATGGGCATGTGCAGAGTAGCTTAACATGAAAAAAGAAGAAAAATTATATACAAAGAAGACTTGTTGCCGTAGAATCTGGACCGAAATTGGAGTGCAGCTCGGATGACCTTGATGCTGGTCGGAGGCGAGCTGAATAGCTTGGTTGAGGCGTCAGGCGCTGGTCTTCTTTGAGACGGTCTCCAGGCAGTCCATTTGCTGGAGAGTTTTTGGCGGGGGACCTTCTAATGCCTAAGTCAGAATAAAGAGACAACAGTATAAAAGGAAGAGAATTTTAGCAGAGGTGGTTCAGGTCTTTCAGGCTGCCCTTTTATATGGAGAAACTTATTTTGTTATTATTTAGGCCGACGTGGCATGAATAGATGGCCAGATAACTATCAGTAGTACGGCAGCGGTGCGGAGTCAGCCCGTGTGGATGGCATGTTGAACATGCATATTGTTTTTTTTTTTTTTTTGTTCTTCTTTAAAAAGATTTATATATAACGTTAGAACGTACTAAGAAGCAAACTGTGTGGCAGATTGGGTCGTCTTTGATATCTCTGAGAGCATAATCCCTGGTGGCATTTACTTGAGGTCACTCTAGCTTATTGACCACTACCAATATGAAATTGTTGATGGAGTCCATCCCTTGATGTCTAACACGGGTGAATAAGAAAGTTAAATACTGATTAAAGATTGAAGAGCCTGGGCAAACAAGACAAAGTAGTAAAAGAGACAAGGGATTAAACTTTTGTTCTAGTTAATCATACTACGAAAAAACATTATAGAACGTATATCCTAAGAAATACTATTAACATAGATATGAAAAAGAGTACAATTAGAGTAACATTAAGAAGAGATAAGATTTCCGCCCTGGCTTCCAAGAAGTAGCTAGCAGCCGCAATGGTCTTTGATTCAGTGGGACACAGATATGGCTACAAGATTAAAAAAACAAAAAAAGTGGTCTCCACTTGCACGCTCTTGATCTTATCCAGCCACCAACTTGTCTTGTAGCAGGATATGGCTTGGCTCGCCTCTTGATGCAACCATGGGGCGCAGGGCCACTGGATTCTGCTTCAGACCTCTGGGCCACACATTTACCCATGATCATATGATCATCACTTAATTGATAATTTAGTCCCTAACACAAACATGCAGGCGTCTCTTATCTTGAAGCCAGTCAGGGATCTAATACCGGTACAAATTTCTTATTACAGGTCATAGGAGCCCTCTTTACCATTCCAGACTACTCTATTTGTATAGATACGGCAAAAGGGTGCATCCAATTTTTTTTTGTTTATTATTTTTGAGTTCTTCATCGTAGAGTAGAGTAGAGTAGTTTGGTAGCTGATAAAGCTCATAATTTTGAGGTTATAAGTTCAAATTCTATCTCCGCAATATTCTGAGCTAACTATGGCCTAAAGTCGTATTTTTTTAATTAATAAGATCCAAAAAATTTATCAATCCCAGAGGATACAGGTTCATAATGGACATAACATGAAAACTTTAGTCTGAAAAGGTTATATTCATGCTCTCTATCGCTTATATGTGTGGATCTCTTGAGATTTGCCTATGTTTTCCATGATGTAATAAGGAACCGAGCGGGGGGGGGGGAGTGGAGAAGAAGGATATAATGCAACAATTTAGCTGACATGGCAGAAAGATGGATTCCGTTCATGACTGACATCATCAACCCACGGGCATTCCCCTTCGAAATCCCAACCTCAAACGGATTTGAAGAAAAACAAAGGCAATTCTTTTATACACGTGCTCGACCCAAGGAAACTTCGGAGAACCACATTTCCCCTTCTGTCACCTTCCATTTCAACCTTCAAACTTGTTAACATGCATGAACCTTTCGCTCTATATAAATCCCCGTCGCACCCCATTCTTTCCATCAAACCAACAAGTTCAGAAACTCCAAATTTCTTGATTTCTCCTCTTCTCACCTACCCGCGACCGGAAAATGTATGCTCAGGGGCCAATCCCCGATGCCGCCGACGTCTCCCTCCTCGAATCCATCCGCCACCATTTGCTCGATGATTCGAACCCCTTCGACTTCCCCTCGAGCTTACCTCCTTCCACTGCCGGCGGCCTCCCATTCCGTCCCGACGACTCCGACGACATGCTCCTCTACGCCTTCGTCCAACACGCCTTCCGGCCTCCGGCGGTGGCCGTCAAGATAGAGCAGGCACCGCCTCCGCCGACGCCGGCGGAGTTGCTGGCAGCGCCGGCGAGGGGGCGGCACTACAGAGGAGTGCGGCGGCGGCCGTGGGGGAAGTTCGCGGCGGAGATCAGGGATCCGGCGAAGAATGGGGCGAGGGTCTGGCTGGGGACCTTCGAGACGGCGGAGGACGCGGCGCTCGCCTACGACCGCGCCGCCTTCCGGATGCGCGGTTCCCGCGCGCTCCTCAACTTCCCACTCTTGGTCGGGTCCCACGACGCCGCTCCGGCCCCGGTTAAGAGGGCCTCGTCGGATCTGCCAGGCACCCCCTCGTCGTCGCCCAAGAGAAGGAAGAGAGGGGCGGCCTCGGCCGGCCCGGTTTGTTCTCCGGCTCCGGCGCCGGTTCAAGTTTCCTCTCCGGCCCCGGCCGGCTTTGGGTCCGCGTTCTCCGGACCGGGCTCGCAGCAGACGAGCGTCAGCGTGGATAAGCTTTGGGTTAGCTATTAGTGGGAATGGGTGAGACAAGCCAATTAAGACCGTTTGCTTTTGTTTCTCAGTGTTGTTGTAGGATTTTCCTTTAGAGTGCAAAATAAAGCAGAGAGGTCAGAAGGATTTGTTCGATTTGTTTACATTTGTGAATAATATATGCACGCATTGTTCTTCATTCTTTACAAATGTGAAAGAAATAATTGAGAATTTAGATATAGCAGATAGAACTTTTTGAAGGATTTGAAACTTCTAGATTTAATAGAATAACATGCTTTCATCCTTCCATTCATATTCTACTCTCTGTTATAATTTTTTGGAACTCCAATACCCTTTTTTTTTGTGTGCGTACTTATCAAGCTTCATAGGCTTCTCCAATACTTGTAAGTTGTCGCCAAATCAAAAAAAAAAAAAATCCATTATCATCAATAAAAGTTTTAATAATAGGAGTCCAGCAGGACTCCATAACTCCTGCTTTTTTTGTTTCATGCCGAAGCCCTAGTTTACCACATGATGTGAACTAAAGTTCTACTCCACAATAAATTTCTAGCCCATTCCATTCTACTTGGTTATTCATCATCATTACCTCCATCTGATCATTTATCTAATGTTTTTCGCTTTTTTTCTCTCTTATTTATAAAAATGAGGAAAATAATACCGACCGATACAGGATCACGCTAACAAAGAAAAATAATATGCACTGGTATAAATTGTTATGCGATTCTTAAAATTATGCTAACATTCTCTCTTAAACTTAAGATGATACTATAAAGCTTCAATGAAATAGTAGCATCTTAGGCCGTGGGCGAAAAAGATGAGGAGAGAATTCTCCACCAGATAAAGAAGATCCTCCGAGAGAGGGCGGGTCGGGAGGGAGCTTTGAGATTCGGGTTTTGGGGGGAGATCATTGGGGAATTTCGTCGAACGGGTGCTGGCTGGGTGACATGGCTAAACCTGGAGCTAGGACGTCGACGTCGTCGGTGTAGGGGATGGCCGGAGTTCCGAGGAACGATGCCCCGAGGAGTCCGGTCAGGCCCCGGACGTGGGCAGAGGTGGCGAAAGGAGCCCCGAGGCAATCGGCGTGGACCAATCATCGTATTTCTCCCCGGGAGTTGGAGGTGTTGTAGGAGAGGTTCTCGGAGGTGGTCGAGGTTCCGGAAGAGGAGCTAAAGGAGATGCGGTCGAAGTGGCGTAGTTCCACGGTTCTGGTGAGGAGCATGGGGAGGAATGTTCCGGCGGATTGGGTGCGAAGGAGGTTCGACGGGCTGGAAAGCTGGATTACGACGTCGGAAGCTTCACGTTGGTGGATGGCGTCATTGCTATCAGATTCGCCAACGAATCCGACCGAGAGTCTGCAATGGCGAACGACCCATGGATGGTGGCCGGTCAACTGCTCGCCATGGAGAGGTGGCGCCCCAACTTCATTCCGGGTACTGAGGGCGTCGGGCGGGTGGTAGTCTGGCTCCGGCTACCTGGGCTGCCGCTGGACTATTGGAAGAAGGAGACAATCTTTAGGATTGCGGCGCAGGCTGGAAATCCCCTGGCTTTGGATGAATGCACGGAGAAGAGGCGCAGGTTTGGTTTTGCGAGGGTGAAGGTGGAGGTGGATGCGTCTGCTCCGCTCAAGCCAGGGACGATGGTGCTAGGGAGATCAGTGGGCAGAGAGGCAAAGTTCTGGCAGGTTTTCGTCTATGAAAACCTGCCAGCCCCATGTCCCAAATGTGGGCGGCTAGGGCACTCTGCGGCGGCATGTGAGTATTCTTCTCCGGCGGTGGTGGGTGCGGACCCGATGATGGAGACATTGGGATCTGACGAGGGTGCAATGGGGAAGCTTTCCGTGGATGTCCCGGATTGTATGACGGGGGATGGAAAGCGATCCGGGGTGGAAGGCCTCTACGGACCATGGCTAGTGACAAACCGAATCGGTCCGTTCTCGAGTGCTTCCCGGAAGAAGGAGGCGCCGGGTAGCGGTGCGAGGAAGAAGCCGGTAATCTCCCCTCCGAGTCCCGGTCCGACAGGAGACACTCAGGCAACGGCGGCCTCTCCGGTGGACCTTGATGGTTGGCAGAAACCGTCTAAGGTGGCCCGCCAGAGAACGCCGGAGAAGGACGTTTCGGCGGCGAGCGCGGGCGTGACAATGGGGGAAACGAGCCAACTCGGCTCGCGATCCGAGTTGGAAGCTGAGTCAGGGGCAGGGTCTGACTCGAGCCGGGCTGCACCTTATCAGGGCCGGAGTGAGGTGAGGCCCAGCTCTAGTGATGGGCTTCGCCGAGGTGGGCCGGGCCTGAGCCTGTTGAAGCGGTCCAGGAGCCCGACGAGGATTCAATCCAGGGAGGGCTCGATTGGTGGCCCTTTGAGGCCGAAAGGAGGGAAGATGCCCTCCTTTGCGAAGGGCGGACGTCCGGTGCTCCGTCGGAGGAGCAAGAGCTCGCCACCGCCCCTCGCGCCGGTGCACGGGCGACCTCCTCGGGCAGAGCATCCGGTCGTGCCGGGTGGAGGCTCTTCACGGCATGGGGTGGAGGAACCCCACGGACGACAGTTGCTCCGAGCTCTCTCGGTGGTGGCGGGACTGTCGGAGCAAGCCCCGACGGCGACACTCGGGCCGAGTCCGGTGGAGGCGGCAGCGCGACGGGTCGATGGGGATGGTGGATTCGACGCCGGTCGGGAGAAGGAGGTAAGCTCTTCATCCCCTGATTCCATTCCGTGCCATATGGCACGGTTGAATAGTCCCAGTCCCATTGTGCTAAACAAGGGGAAGGGGAAATTGGTTGACTCGATGGAGGGGAACAATCCGGATGACGGTGGCAGGGAGCTTGGGGAGTCTGTGGCTTGTGGCACGGGCTCCATGGGCACTGTGGACCATATGGCACAAGGGAATAGTGGAGGGCAGCATCTTCAAATTTTTCTCCAAATGATGGCTTCGGGGAAGGGAGTGAATAGGGAATCTCAAGGTATTGAAGAGGGTATGGTAGTGGACACAGGTGGCAGCATCAGCATGGGAGATGCGGGCTGTGCGGTCTCATCCGGTGATTTATGAAGATTATATTGTGGAATTGTCGTGGTGCGGAAAAACCATCCTTTGCCCCGGCTTTTCGCAGGATGGTGCAGTAGCACAATCCGGATATTTGTGTACTATTTGAGACCCGGCTTTCGGAAGGCAGTTTATAGAAGGCCAGAAGGGCGATTCCGAGATCGTGGGGTTCTATGCTGTGGAATCCCAAGGTTTGTCAGGAGGCATTATTGTTACTTGGGGACATGGACGGTGTAGATTGGATTGTTTCAATATTTGCAATCAGGAGGTGATTATGGTGATTTCAAAGGACAACCGTAGCCCTTGGGTTCTGTCAGCGGTATATGCTAGCACTGATTATAGGGTGAGGAGGACACTGTGGGAGGAGGCTTCACAGATGATTAGTCAGGGCTATCCTATGCTGGTGGCAGGAGATTTCAATTGCATTGTTGATCCTCAGGAAAAGATGGGGGGTAAACCTTTCTCCCACGAAAGGAAGATTAAAGAGTTTCAGGACTTTCTTACATCAAATGGTCTGATTGATTTGGGCTTTTCGGGCCCTAGGTACACATGGTGCAACAATCAGCAGGGACGGGCACGGGTGTGGGAGAGACTAGACAGAGCATGTGCTACAGCTGGGTGGATCTAGAGCTTTCCTGATCATCATGTCAGACATTTGCCGAGGATAGCTTCGGACCATAATCCATTGTTGGTAAGTACTGAGGTACATATCCCAGTTCAATCCCCCTTCAGGTTTGAGAAGTTTTGGCTATGCTACCCACGGTCCTGGGATATGGTGCGGGAGGCATGGAGTACCCCAGTTAAGGGTGATGCTATGTATCGGGTGTCCCGGAGGCTGGAGTTGACCAGGAGGCGGTTGCGAAGGTGGAACCGTAAGGAGGTGGGGAATATTTTCAGGAGAACAGAGGAGGAGGAGGCGGCCATTGACAGATTACAGTCTCAGGAGGTACAGAGGGGAGGGTTATCGGAGGAGGAGATGGGGGAGCTTAGATCGCACTTGGCCTTACATGACTCCCTTCTTAGGCAGCAGGATACATTATGGAGACAGAAGTCCAGGGTCCAGTGGATCTTGGAGGGAGATCGGAACACTAGATTTTTTCATCAGGCGACAGTGATCAGAAGGCATCAGAATAGGATCAGAGTCATCAGGCGTGAGGATGGGCAGCTGTCGGAGGATCCTGACATGATCCGGAGGATTATGGAGAGCTTCTTTAGAGTGAGGTGGATGGAGCCGTTAGATGGGGGGCGTCGAGTGGAGATGCCGATGCCTACTGTGAGGGTGTCGGAGGAGGAGACAGATGTACTGATTAGACCGGTATCAGAGGAGGAGATTAGGGCGGCAGTGTGGTCCCTTGAGGGGGAGAAGGCACCAGGGCCAGATGGTTTTCCACCGTTGTTCTTCTAGAGGTACTGGATGGTAGTGGGACAGGATGTGACGGCGGCCATACAGCAGTTCTTTACCACAGCTGTGATGTCATCGGACTGGCAGAGGACCTTCATTACCCTGATACCGAAGCGGCAGGATGCCACTGAGCCGGGTCATTTTCGACCGATCAGCCTATGCACCACTTTGTATAAGGCAACGGCGAAGATTTTTGCTGTCAGGATGAGGGACTTACTTCCGAGGCTAATTAGTTCGGAGCAGGGTACTTTCATAGGTGGTCGGAGCATCTCCGACAATGTACTGATAGCTCAGGAGTTCATGTTCGATCTGGGGAGGGCCCCGATGAGGAGGAGCTTGATGGGGGTCAAGCTTGATATGGAGAGGGCCTATAATAGGATGCGGTGGGACTTTGTCCATCAGTCTCTGCAGGTGTTTGGCTTTCCGGAGATATGGATTCAGTGGATTATGGGTTGTGTCAGGGCTCCTTTTGCCATCTTGGTAAATGGCACACCCTCCCGCTTATTTGTGTCATCAGGAGGTTTGCGGCAGGGATGCCCACTTTCTCCTCTATTGTTTATTGTCTGTGCGGATGCTTTATCCAGATTCTTGCATCAGGCTGTATTTTCTCAGGAGCTGGATGCTTACAGGCCAGCAGTGGATGGCCCCTCGATCTCTCACCTGCTGTTTGCGGATGATTGTTTGCTATTGGCCCGATCGACACGGCAGGACGCCCGAGTTTTGGGTAGGGTTCTACGGGACTATTGTGCTATGTCAGGTCAACGGGTTAACTTATCGAAATCTGCAGTTTGCTTTAGCCCGTTGACCAGACGAGAGGAGAAGAACTCTATCATGGAGATTTTGGGGGTGGCTGAGCAGGATGGCATGATGAGGTACTTGGGGGTCCCGCTTTCCGGTCGGCGACTCCGCGGCAGGGATTGTACTTTCCTGGAGGCCAGCATCAGGCAGAGGGTGGAGGGTTGGCAGAGGCACTCACTATCTATGATGGGGAGGATCACGTTGGTTCGGTCAGTCCTTTCCTCGATCCCTACCTATCTACTTTCAACCTCCTTCATCCCGGTGGCGGTTCTGAGGACCATTGAGCAGCTTCTCAGAAGTTTTATCGGGGGGAGGCAGGGTGGTAGAGATGGCATTCATTTGTTGGCATGGGAGGTGGTGTGTCAGCCGACCAGATGGGGAGGTTTAGGGGTACAGTCCTTATTGGTGAGGCGGGAGGCTTTAGCGGCGCGACATGTTGCTAGATTTGTTATGGAGCCCGATTGCATGTGGTCCTCGTTGTTGAGGGCTAAGTATGGAGTTTTGATTCCCGGAGGGAGAGCAGCCCGTCACCACTCTCCAGTGTGGAGGGAGATGTGTGCCAGAGCGGGGGCGGTATTGCCGGAGATCAGATGGGCTGTTGGCGATGGATGCTCGATCGATGTGTTGGAGGACTGTTGGGTGACTGCGCAGCCGATCAGCCGCTTGCCCACCATGGTGGACTCGGGACGCTTAGCTGGATGTAGGGTTAGCGATCTGATGATCCCAGATGAGGGCAGGTGGAGAGTGGGGCTGGTCCGAGAGGTGTTCGGGGAGCAGCTGGCAGAGATGATCCTGGCTATTCCGGTGCCCACCAGAGGGGAGTCTGACAGGCTGATCTGGGTGCCATCGGGACGGTTGCAGGTGCGGGCTAGGGATCTTATGGCTCTCTTCAGTGGGGAGCCAGCCAGGCAGATTGAGGGAGGATGGATTTGGAGGATGCGTATCCATCCGCGGGTGGCACTTTTCATCTGGAAGGTGGGCTGGAGATGCCTACCTACCAGAAGAGTGCTAGTCAGGCGGGGAGTGCAGATCCCTCAGTTTTGCGAGATGTGCACAGACGCCGTGGAGACCATCGAGCATGTCCTGTTGCAGTGTCCCAGGGCTAGGGAGATATGGAGGAGGTCACCTGTTCCTCTTCCTTGTTCTGTGGAGTCTACACAGGATTTGTTACATTTGCTAAGAGCTTCCATGCGGAGCCCTAGGTTTGCCCAGGCGGGGATACTTAGAGCATATCTGGCCTACCACATTTGGTTGGATCAGAATGCACGTTTGTTTGAGGGCAGGAGGTTCCCGACGAGGATGGTGGTGGACAGAGCTGTGCTTCAGGCTGGGGAGGTTTCTTCCGATCTCGACTTGTGTTCTCTTGGGACAGCCAGGGACATCTGGGGTACTCATTGTGCTGTTTTAGCGCCCAGGTTTGTGTTTGCTTCTTGGGTGCCCCCACCCCCTGGTTATCTCAAGGTGAGTTTTGATGGTAGTGTGGCAGTAGAGGGGAGGTCCGGCGGGGTTGGATTCGTCATCAGAGATCATCTTGGACGCCTGGTTGTGGCGGGTGGCCGATGTACGCCTGGGCTCACAGTAGTGGGAGCTGAGCTACGGGCAGCTTGGGAGGGCGTATCCTACGCGAGGCGGGTGCTTGGTGCTAGGCGGGTGCACCTCGAGGGGGATTCCTCTATAGTGATCGATTGGATTCAGGGTGCGGACAGATATGGTGATGGACATCCTCTCATTCGTGAGACCCGCAGGATGGCTTTGGAGATGGACGATTTTGAGGCAGTACATGTTTTTCGGGAGGCGAACAATGTAGCAGACTGGGTCGCCTCTTACGTTGCACGGCATTCAGGGGAGATCTGTTGGACTTCCACGGTAGAGCTCCCGCCCCTACTGTATTTTTTGCTTTCTTCTGATATGGCAAGGTGTACTCACGTTAGAGTTATATGAAATTGCCGTTTACACCAAAAAAAAGAAAAAAAAAGAAAAAAAAGTAGCATCTTATATCACCATATGTGTGTGTGTGTGTGTGTGAGAGAGAGAGAGAGAGAGAGAGAGAGAGAGAGAGAGGGGTCCCTTGAAATGCCAAAGCGGTATATTGAGAAGCACGCTATCCGAGTTGTTAGATTTCACTTTGGGCCCCTGGTGGTGCCCATTTGCCCCCTCAGGTACCATATAAGCCAGCAAGCCAAACTGCCTTCCTTTCCCCCTTTAAATTGTCCAACAATCTAGATTCAGAGCACCATTAGTGGGCATGAGGGGCCAATCCAGCCTTGCTTGCAAATGAGATGCCAATTATTGGACAAGTTGCCATTTTGACAAGATCCTAAGAGCTGAAACCGGATAAGATCCCTCAAAAAAGATAGTATAGGAGCAAGCAAGACAAAGTTTTATCGTTAGACAGCGACAAGGCTTGAATGGGGAATTGGTGTTGACAGATCTATCATGATCGCTCTCTATGCCAGGTGATTGATTATCCTTACATTTGCATTTGGTCAGGAAACAAAAAAATATGGAATAGAGATAGTTATTTCACAACTTTATGTTTATCTTCATCTTGGAAATTTTGAGATAACTGTAGATTGAGAGTATTTTTATTCATAAAAATACAAGTGAAAGGAATGAAACAGTGATTTATTTGAGAAGCAAATTTATTTCAGTCTCCTCTTAAACTAGATATTCCATGAATAATCAGGTTTTCACTTGTTTCTTTTTTTATTCTTTATAAACTGTTCGGCTTAAACACCCTTTATTATAAAGTTATTCATGTTTTATTTCTGAATCAAATGCAATCAATATTCTATAGCCATCAATCATAACACCAACCTTAGGTTGTCCAAAGAATGCGTGCAAAATGTCGACCTTATTTTCAATAATCATATTCATCGAAACTTGATTGTTAGTCGATCTCCCCCGATTCCATGCTCGAGAAAAGAGGTTTTAGATCGATGTGTGTCGCAAACAAGAAAAAACAAGAAGAAACAAGGTAATTGTCACTGCTCTAGGGTTCATAATGCGAAGCAAAGCAACGCAAGCACTTGCAGATGATCAAGTTCTCCAAGGAAGGAATCCACCAGTCTCTTATTGCCCCCATATGCACCAGAAGATCTAGATCAGATTCTTCCACTACAATTGGACCACCCAACAAGTGATGAGGATTTTTGTTCCTCTATTCCCACAATGAGAACATGGCAAGTATCCAACCCAATTGAAAAAACGACACAAGACAGCCTGATTCACAGAACACCAAGCTGGCCATTGAATTCCATCATGGCATTGAAGGCGGCTCGCAGAAGTCGAATAAACGGACGGCGCATATGCCGCAAGCTGTATGGAAGACAATCTCAATCGCACGAGAGGCAAAAGAAGGCAAAAACCAGGAGGAGACGGAGTTTGACTGGTTAACAGCAACGCATCGGATCCCTTCAAACACCTATCGACTTTCAAACTCTAAGCATTCAAGTCGACAAAGACAAAAAAAAAAATAAAAAACTATACTAATATATTTTTGCATGGTCCAACTTTGACTTTAAAGTCTTCCTTATCTCATTCAAGGAGTGCTTTTTTTAATTTTACAGTATTTTTCACCATACTCTTTACACTTACTCGTGCCTCAGAATCAAAATTAACTACCAGATTGTCAACATGCTCTCTGTCTTTTGTGCCTAACCTTTCCATCTAGATATGGGAGCTTTAGCTCCTCAGGCGGTGACATTTTCAAACATTCTTATCAAGTAGGAAAAAACCATGATTTGGTAAAAATAATGTTGCAATGGTTTGAACAGCTTTATAGCACTTTAATTATGCTATGAGCACGTAAGCTTACAATGTAATGGGCATAGTAATATGGCTGTTATCATGGTGTTACAATAAACAGTCGGAACAACGTATTTTTAACGGCTCCATTCCATGGAATATGGTAGGACTTCATTTGGCATTCATAAAAGTTATCTACAATTTCTATCATTTAGTAAATATTAAGTAATGTCTTGACAAAATAGCAATTATAAGAGTGCCTACAGGTTGTGTCACCCTGAATTTTTGCCGATTCCCGTCCATCCTCTCTCTCTCTCTCACTCTCACAGACACAAGCACATTGATGCGGAATTCAAGTAAAAATATTCAAAAGCTTTAAGGAAAAACAATTTATTACCATAGCTTGTGCCAGTTTAAGGTCACGGCCATGGTTATTATAACATGATCCTACCCTTTAAGACAGAGCATCCTGCTTGCAAGCCCTTCCTTTTCCCTGCAGGGTGGCGTTGGAGGCTGCTCAAGATCTCCATTCGCCAACTACTGTAACCAGGATCAGCATCAGTAGAAATAAATCAAGTTCAGCTTCAATTCAGGTATTTCACAGCATAATACCACAATACCAGCAGATTTAGAAGAGGGAATGGCTCAAAATGAAAGTAAAATAAGTTTGAGCGTAATGCCGTCATTGGTACATGAGTTTGCAAAGCCTGGGCATATGGCTGAGGGCATGAAAGGCATCTAATTGTTTGAAATGAGGGGACAAATCCAGCAACTACTTCTTGCCTCTATCAGATTCACTACCACCTCCTACACTATAAAATTTATTAAGGCAAGATGGTGAAATTTTTGATGCAATCCAAATGCAAGGATAATAGAAGTGGATCTCTCTTTCAATCTTTTCTTTGAAAATCGTTGTCAGATGAACATTAGTTAAACATAGGCACAGGCAAAGTAAAGGTGGCTTTATGTAGTCCCTTAAAGGTAGGTTATTACATCTTGGGTCGGCTTGTAGCCAATCTGTTCATCCTTGTAAGCCCAGGCCATCCTGCTTTAAGTGTTTAACTTCTGCCACCAAGTAAGACACCTCGACTGACATTGCTCATATTGGCAAGCAGCTTACTGTAACCAGTTTACTACGGCATATACTGCCAGAGAATGTAACTGGTATACATTATAATATTGGACTCCAAAAGAAAGAGAATAAAATTAGAATAACAAAGGACAAACATAGATAAAGAACAACAGAAACAGATATGATTGCAGAGAGTCCAGGCCATAGATTTTTATGCAATACTTAGATCTGAATTAGTATCAATACCGACCAACTACAACTACTCGACAAGTTACTAAAGATATTTAAAGAACTTAGCTAACCTGAAGTGATTTCTTCACTTCGTCCGCTCTATTTGCAATTTCTTTGGGGTGTTTCATGTGTGCCTCACTCATCATCTCTGCCAATTTGATTTTCTCTTGAATTGTCAGAAGCAAAGAATCTAAAGTGACCAACCTGCAGGAAATTCATCCCATAAATAACACAACCAGCAATCATCACTTCATATGTAGAGGAGAAACAATAGAGAACCAAGTTTTCTCATCCTTAAAAATTTTAAAAATGTAAAGATACTAATGCATAACATATCGACGAAAAAAACTGAATAGAAATAATGAAGCACATTTCTGTTTATAGTTTTTGCCTCTCCCTCCCTTATAAATGTTGCATTGAAAACAGAGATCTGTTGGACTTTTATCTGAAAGATCTGTCAGATGCCAAAAAAAATTATCTTGGTTAGCAAAACTTCTGTCATGAGGTGTGCTTGTATTTAAGAGACCAAACCTTGTTGGTGCTCCATAAGTTTCACCAAACCTTGTTGGTGCTTGTATTTAAAGATTTTCCTATTATAGCAGTGCAACTTGTATAATCTCCAACAAGTCAAGTCTAGTTTCACATTCAATAAAAGCAGAATCTGAAGAGAGAACTTCGAAGATGCTATAATATACAATATTATATTAACTATATTATAATAATATTATATTACATTATAGTAATATTATACTATATTATATATTTATGTATTAATATATATTATATTTTATTATGCTCTATTGTATAATACTATGCAATGTCCTTTATGGTCATTTTGTCATACTAAAAGTATTTTCTCAGTTTGTTTACCAAACACATATTAAAATTTCGCAACACTTTAAAAATGTAGTTACCAAACAACAAATAGCTTTTTATAAAAGCTTTATTTCAAAAAGCTTTACTTTTCGAAAGCTCTACTTTTGAAAGCTCTAAAAGCTCTAATGCCAACAGCAATCCCAAACATGGCCTTAGTTGCTTTAGCTTGCAAAAATAAACAGGCAATAGCCTGAGAAGATAGCCAGAATTTCCTAAGATGAACACATATGCAGGATAATTATTTCACGAGTGTCTAGGAAAGTGAGCAAAAATAAAGCAAAGAAAAGTGATAGATCAACTCACTGTATTCGCTTACTATAGATAACAACTTTCCAATGACTGAATTCAAACCATGGATATTGCACTTAGCAACCATGATCAACTACAAATGGAATCTCTTGGAAGATCTTGTAAAAGGATTTTACATGAAAAAAGTTAATAAATGACTTAAATGATCCTGGTATCTTCGCTTAAATGTTGCACTGAACAGTTTGTGCAGAGGGACACAGCTCTTAGTACGACATTTCTGAGACAGCACAACAAGTGAAAAAGTTTATAATATTCTCATAACTATCTCCTTGCTAGTTGACAATACCTTAACATTAGCCTGAAAGTCTTATCCCATATAAATGATATCAGTTTTGGAAAGTCTATGAAATTTTTGATCAAAAATTCCAATCAGCTTTTGCTACAATAAGTTAAAATAACCTCTTGTCACTTAACTAATTAAAAAGCTGGAGTACAATAATTATCCAAAATGGGAAAAATATTGATTGTGTTTCAGTGCTTGTTGGTTTTGTATTTCAATTTGACACTCCAGCACTTAAGGTCTAAAATGCGGGTACCACACCCCATAACGATTCATACAGTTACCGATAAGGAAATCATATGGTATTGATACTGGTATTTTAGACGTTGCTTTGATCCAACTAATTGACAGAATGACTCACTGGTTGGCACCATGAACGTGGAGGGAAAACACTACATTCAACTTAACCTACGCTTAACATCCCCAAGCCCCTATCCGTACACACAGGCCCTCTAAGGAAAGAAGGAAAAAAATCAAGAGCTATAAGTAGATTATTTTTTCCTGACTTCCACAAAGTAGAATTCCAAACCACCCAGAACAATCAACAATTTAGAACCCTTAACAACCATGGATTAAACAATAAAAAAGATACCACCACACTAAGGATTCACCAACCACTCAAGTATCAACCTGCACTCTGAACAAAAGGGCCCTCTTACACCAAAGCTTAAAATGGATCTTCCTTCAAATACATAGCTTTACCCAAATGCGACAACTTGATTAAATCATAAACATATAAACGATTTTATCATTTCAAACAAAAATACAGAAGAAAATCAAATTGACTTATATTTGCTCAAATATTTGAGAATCAAAACTTCAAAGGGGCAGCATCAAAATACAAGTTTGTACCTTCCTCTACCGCTTCCAGAAGCACCATGGTTGACATCTCTATGGATTTTGTGCTGGGACTGCCATGGACAGCTAGGGCATATGGATTCCATCTTTGTTATCGTCGATCATTTCTCCAAATCTCATTTTATTTGCTGCAGCAAGAGTTTGAATGCTTCGCATGTGGAGGTACTCAAATTGCATAGACTGCCCAAGACCATTAGCTCTGATCGGGATCGGAAGTTAGCTATTCTTGGAAGACCTTGTGGAAGACGATGGGGACTAACTTGCAATATAGCATTTTTCCACCCACAAAAAGATGATTAGACTGAAAATGTTGATCAAACCTTGGCAATTTACTCAGGAGCTTGGTTAGGGGCTAGGTAAAGCAATGGGACATGGTTTTACTGCAAGCTGAATTTGTCTACAATGATTCGATTAATAGGTATAATGGAAAGTCTCCATTCAAGACTATCTATGGATGGGCACCTAAGGGTGTTGTAGATACCGAGGCAAGTAAGTGATGATGTCAAAGAACTAGATGAATCCATTTTAGAAATTCAAGAGGAAGTTCCACTTCAGTTATCTTTTAGCACAAGGAAGCTAGAGACAAACATTGGCAACACAAAGAATTTCATGTGGGTGATTTATTTAGTTAACCTATGCCCGGAAAGGTTTCCTATTGGCACTTATTATATATTGAATCAGTAAAAGATCAGGCCATGACAGTGCTGAAGAAACTTGGAGAAAATGCTTAGAAGTTGAACTACCAGATGGGTTTGCAATCTCACCTATTTTTTATGTGGCTGATCTGTACGATTATCATGATGGTTTGGAGGCTGTGAGAACTCTCAAAATGGTGAAGGCAACAACTTACTTCAGGAAAGAAGGAAGAAATAGAGTGGAAGACATACATGTAGTGAACACTCAGAATGACACTTCAGATTCTTAGTTAAATGGAAGAACAGGCCACTTAGGGACAGCACTTGGATTAGTGAAGAAGAGTCCATGAAGCTAGAACAAGACTTCTGTAGGCAAATGCTCACATGGAGTCGAGATCTTCTTAGCCGGGCAGGAATGATTCGAACAGGGAGCATCTTTTACATGTATGTATATAAACCAGTATTTTGCAGCCTAATTACTATTTTGGGTGCTGGGTCCTGGTCAGGTTCAGTTGGCCCATAGCTGGAGTATTTTTTCAGTTCCTAGTCCACTTCTTAAAATGAGACAGGCATTGGGGATTCGGTCTCTATTTTGGATGTCTTTTGTTGTTGTATTTTTCTAGAGAAAGCTTTCAGAGTGCTGAAGCTTCACCTAGCTGGAGTATTTCAAGCATTAGGAGCTTGGGTTTTGAGGAGTGATCTCGCAACAGCTCTCAGTCCCCTTGTTGCTTCATTTCTGTGCACAAGGCCAGCCCATATCTGCTGGACAGACCTGGGAAGCTACATAGATCAGGTATTATCCTTGGATTTCTGGAAAATCTCGAATCTTGATAAAGTGGAAGATATATGTGTGGTGAAAACTAGGAATGGCAGTGAAAAAGAGTTCACAAAGCCAAATGAAGGCTTATGTAGGCCTGCCAACTCAAATGCTTGCATGGAGTCGAGCTCTTTCTAAACTGGTAGGAATGAAGCAAACAAGAAGTATCTTTTGTACGTACAAATATAAATCAATATTTTGTGGCCTAATTTGTATTTTGGGCACCCAGAATTTCAGTTTGTAATCAGGGATAGTTTTGTCATTGTTTTGGGTGCTGAGTCTTGGTTAGGTTTAGTTGGCCCATATCTGGAGTACTTTTAAGTCCCTAGTCCATCTCTTGAGATGGGACCAACATTGGGGGTGCTTTGCAATTACTTGTTGCTGCTGGTGGAGTTACGTGAAAAGTTTGATTTTTGTGTTAGCTTCTCCTAAAAGCCAACTTTCCATGATAACATGGGAGCTAGTCTCTGTTTTGGGGATCTTTTGCTCCTGTATTTTTTCAGAGAAAGCTTCCAGAGTGTTGGAGCTTCACCTAGCTGGAGGGTTTTAAGCATTGGGAGCTTGGGTTTTGAGGGGTTAACACCACGGCAGCTCTTGCTCTCTGAGGTCCCTCTTTGCTGCATTTCTGCACATGAGGCAGATCTGTGGCACTGTTCTATCTACCGGACAAACCTGGGAAGCTACAGATCTTAGGTATCATCCTTAGTTTTCTGGGAAATCTTGAATCTTGTCCGGCTATGTCTACTTGTGTTAGCTAAACATTTGTGCTCCATTAGATTGGGCTAAATATTTGTGCTGCCCTGTTGTGTTAATATGAGTAGCGTTATCGTTGCGTAATTTTGTTATTTCTCTCTATTTTAGTTCACATCAAGAGGTTACTTCTTAATTTCCAATACTCCATGTTCATTAATTTTTCACCTCTTTCAATTCTTTAAAACATGCTAAACATAAGCAAGCATTATAAACTTAGCCTTGCAAATAAGAACTGCAGATAAATCAAATGTTTTCTTTATACTCAACTATTATTGAGTTTTTGCCTCCAGAGTACTTTCTTTTCCATTATTTTGTTGCTAAAGAAGATCTATTATGAATATAAGATATAAATGCAATAGAAATATGGGAAAACTGATATGTTACTGTCTTGTCAGGATTATGAATAGGCTAACATTTGTCACATGGCAACATATCATAAAAAAGACAAGGCATTTTTTTCTCCCATTCATATAAGAAAGTTCCTGTAGCTTTGTCAATAAAGCTTTCTATGTAGCAAAAAGTTGGAGGTTCAACCATACCTGACAGGCACGTTCACTGTACAAGCTTTTTGTGGAGCCAAGCATAAGTTCAAAAATTATCCAGCTGAATCACCAAAGGATTTTACTAGAATCAAATGTGCCACCATAAGTAAATAGACTAATTTTTTTAGATAGCAGAATCAAATGAATTTTCACGTAAGTTAAAATGATTGAGAACAAGGGTTAAGCCAGACTAAATGAAAATTTTGACAAGGCATATTATTCAATGAGATTGCATTGATGGAAACTGTGGCCTTTGTTGAAAACTTTTTAACCTTAAAGTAGGAATGGAATTTTATATATGGAAGGTGTTCAAAAATGATTTCAAGCTCAGAATTCCATTTTGCAGGAACATTTTGATTACAATATCAAAGAAACAGAAAGACAAACAAGAAAGGTATCACCTTGGAAACCAGATCTAAGTTTGCTGTTCATGCTAGGATGATTCCAGAATAATACTCCCAAATCAAGATATTGCAAACACAAGGGAGGAAAAACCACAATATAATCTTTTCAAAATCACCCATCTTTTTTTTTTACTCAAAATCACATGATCATAAGGCATAAGTAAATTTTCTCTTATTTAACTTGGCAAGAAAATTGAGTTTGATCCGTATTACACGATTAAACAATTTGCTTGTGTATAGTTCAAAACATAATAATTAATATCTCAATTCTAAATTACAATTACACCTTCCTCGCCAACGTCCTCTGCTTTGTTGCATGCTGAACAACCTTTTCCTCCACGGGAAGGCCTTTCCTCCGCCTCACAGAGTTCATAAGCTTCCTTGCTATGTTTGGAGGGACACTGGAACCATCTCCAAATTCTTCGATCTCCTCCGCTGTCTTTGGGACAAAGAAAGGATCTTCAGATAGTGCTTCCCAATGGCTAAGAACAAGCAGTGCACTCGCCCCACCTGAAGTCCATCTCCTAAGCTCATCTGCAAATCCAAAGCTTTCAGCAACTGGCACATAGGCATGCACGGTAAACAAGGCAGACCCTTCTTGCATCTCTTCTTTCAACACTCTAGCCCGCCTCCTTGCAAGAACTGCATACATGGAACCTAAATATTCTGTGGGTGTATTTAACTCGCAAAAGTACATTGCTTCCACGAGCCTTGGCTTGTTTTGCAGCACAGCTGCCCTACAAGCTTCCTTCACAGCCGTCATCACTTGCCCACTGAAGATACCATACTGGTCAGGCTGATGGGCAGTTCCAGAGTTATCAGGAAAGATGTAAGGTTCCACAAGAAATGCCAGACCCCATAAAGGTTCATCACATAGAGGCCCAGCTGCTGTGGCTAATTGAAAACCTGATACAATGCTATTCTTAAGAGCCTCTGCTTCTACACACACTGATTCAGTTTCTTCTTTTGAATCTTCAACAATTGAAACGGTATCAGTTTCCACATCCAGAAAGCCAAGTCTTCTAGAAACATCACAAGAACCACGTACGAGAATACCTTTCTGGTCCTGGCTGGAATTATTAAGGTTACCTGCTTTCAAATCTGGAATAAGGAGGATATTTGGCCCAATCTGCCTGGGCCCAAGCGACCATATTCTCTGAAGAAATCGATACCACATTTTTCTATACTTTTCAGTCTTTTCTTTATCGAGTTGTGCAGAAAGAGATTCTACTTCACTTTCTATAGCATCAATAATGTGTTTCCTAAGTGTTGCAACAGAATTGCCATCATTGATAGGAGTATTTAAGTTCAAGCTTCCATTTCTCTTTACTGACTTGCCCTCTATAATATCACCCAGAATATCAGCGCTATCTTCAAAAACTTTTGTTAGAGCACCTGGAAGTTTCATTACTTGTACCCTTATGATACACCTTCCATTTGGAGTAGTTTTTTCAACATGTTCGGTGCCACTGGATAATGCCTTTGCATTCTCTAATAAAGCAAAACCTTCCCCTTCAATGGTCTCTTTATATGAGACAAGAGGAGGTGAAACTTCCAAGCTCACCTTGGCAAATCTTTCCCTGAGATCCTTTATACATCTGTCCAGATGGACCTCTCCTGCAGCTGCAAGCACCTGCTCACCTCTAGAAGAGACTGTAACCTCTACAAAAGGGTCTGCATGATTAAGAAGCCTCAATCCCCTCATAAGTGCACCCATATCAGCTGGATCTGAAGGCTCAATAGCCACTCTAAGAGTAGGCGCCACTTGAAACATCAAGCTGGAGAAAGGCCAACTATTTCTAGTCGATGAGAGAGTTGCACTCTTCAAAATATACTGTCCCAAGCCCTGTATTGCCACCACATTGCCTGCACTAGCAGAGAAAACCGGTTTCAGACCTTGACCCATCATCAAATATAAATGCTGAAGCTCTGCTTCCTGCACATGCCTCTGCATGGATTCGCCTTTCAATGGATCATATAAAGCAGAGAGCACAAAGACCTTCTGCCCTGAATGAAGGACGCCACTGAAAATCCTAGCAAATGCAAGAAAGCACTCCTCCGATTCACCAACTTCATCTGTAGGCTGATTGTTCAGTGCTTCTCCATTTGAACCCCTTTGTGGAAGCATCTTATATGGAACAGCAAACATCTTGGAAACAAATGCAACGCATGGAGCATCACTGCTAGAATCACAAGCCTCAACACATTTCCTCACATGTTCTGCTTCGGCAACCACATCAGAGCTAAGGCCAGTATCATTCACCACAAGCTCTCTCTTAGGAAGCAATCGGGAAATCCGAGCAGACTGAGAAGACACAGGATCGGGCATGCACTTGACTACCATCGACAGAATAGAATCAGAAAGTGGAAGCCACCGACTCATGACAGCCTGGAGCACAACCCTCGGGTCCTTATTTTGGAGCTCACGAGGTGGGACGGACAAATTGAAAGTCTTAACGACCTTCTCAAGCATCCTTTTACCTCCATCTTCCTCAAGAGTTGCCTGATAGACCTGCCAGACAGGCCTAAGCACAAACTGAACAAACATAGGCTGTCGATCCTTGCTAACACCTTCCATTCCCTTCTTTCCCACAATCATCATCGTCTTTGTGTTATAATATCGAGGGCCCCATAATCCCTTCAGCAATGCAGTCATGCTAGCTCCCAGCTTAGATGCATAGAACTCCGCAAACTGGCTGAGACAAAATCCCCACCCATCCAATGCGCAGACAAAGGCCACATTTCCCTTCTGGGGTTGGAAGACGTCCTCCTCATCATCCTCCACCGATTCCAGATTCACCTCACCAGCCACCCCTGCAAGAAGAGAGTCCACATCGGAAAGATATTTTTCCGACTTATAGGCACTCACAATTCCATTCACTTCATGAACAATCCTCTGCAATCTATTATAAGCTTCCATTGGACTCAATTTAAGCTCTGTGATCAGCCTATCAATCTTATTCAAAACTAAACAAGGAGTCAGCTTTTCTACCCAGGCTTGTCGTAGAACTGCATGGGTTTGTATGTGAACACCTTCGACCGCATCGACTAGAATTAAGGCGCCATCACTCAGTCGCGCTGCAGTGGAGACCTCGCTGCAGAAATCCATATGCCCAGGGGAGTCGATGAGGTTGACAGAGAAGTCTTTGTATCGGAGAGCAATGGAAGAGCTCTTCATCGTGATAGCCCGCCTCTGCTCCTCGTCAAGGTAGTCCATGAATCGCAGCCGGCCGGCGAGCTTCGGGTGGAGGACGCCGCCGCCGCAGGCGGCGATGAGATGGTCCGCGAGGGTTGTCTTTCCGTGATCGACATGGGCAAGGATGCAAATGTTTCGGATCTTCCGGCAGGCAGCTTCCCCCATCCTGCCCAATCAAAATCAATGGAAAGCAAAAAAAAAAATCTCATATTGATTAATGATAAGATTTTACCGAAAACTACCAGTTAATGGCTGGTTTGAATACAATCTATTTCCGAGACCTGGATCGACCAATCTTCTAGGGTTTAACAGCATTAACAGCAACCCAAAACAAAAACTAACAAAAGAGGAGGGGAGACAGAGAGAAGAAAGAAATGAAGAGCAAGAGTCACCTTATTTGGCCTCGCCCCACCGTTCTCAAGCCTCGATTGGAGACTGGAGGAGGTGTTCGAAGCGCTTAAGGGATTGGGAGAGAGAAGAGAAGAAGACGGCAGGGTCGCGGGGTCGAGATTCGCCGTCTGGGGCCAGAGATCATTCTATCTGACGGTCGGCGTCGGCGTCGGCGTCGGCGTCGGCGGGTGGAGGGGGCGGTGGAGTGGAGCAGCCGTAGGGTTTCGTGGAGAGGAGAGAGGAGAAGAGAGGAAGAGAAGGGATCGGCTTCGAACTCGAAGTTTTAACCTGAGTATATTTCGGGCCGGGCCGAGATCAACGAGTCGCTGGCCCAGGAGAGGAGAGCAAGAATGGCCTTCGAGCTCGAAGTAAAGTTTAAGTATATTTCGGGCCGGGCCGAGAGATGAACGAGTCGCAGGCCTAGCCTGGGCTAATTGCAAACAGGAGGGCCGGGCGGAGCCCGAACGATGCCGGTTCCGCCAGGCTGGGTGGGGAAATTAGAGAGGGGAGAGGACGCGGTGGTGGAGTTGGGGTAAATTGCATAATGTTTCTTTTTCTTCAAAAAATAATAAAAAAACAAAATTTACATATATATCTTTTATATATATATATATATATATATATATATACACTCCTATTTTCTAACACAGTTAAAAAATAAATAATTTAAATTTAAAATAACTGAAATATCTTTATAGGTAAACGCGTAAAAAGAAAACTTTATGGTTTTAGCCGACTACAACGCTACGTCGGGGCAGAGAGTGAATTTTCAGAAGTCCACCATCTCCTTCAGCCCTAGCTTGACGCCTGGGGATTGACAGGGGATCTGAAGGATTCTGTGGATGTCCGAGCAGGACGGAATCTGGAGCTACCTGGGTATACCAATCATAGGCAGGAGACTGCAGGTATCAGAGTGCGTCGGGCTGGTGTAACGGATCCAGGGTAGGCTGGAGGGATGGCGGGCAGCGTCTTTATCTATAATGGGTAGGTTGATGCTGATCAGATATGTACTTGGCTCCATGCCCATCTATCTCATATCAAACATGGTGGTGCCAAGGACAGTTCTACTGAAGATTGAGTAACTACTTCGGGGCTTCTTATGGAGCTTGCATAGTAGTGGTCAGGAGGTGCACTTGGTCATGGGAGAGCATATGCCTGAAAGTGATCCATCGATATTAGCAGTGATTGCATGCTGAAATTTTAAAAAAAAATTTGTGACTGCACCTGTTCGGATTGCCTACGTACCCCTTCATAAGGAGGATCAAGCCACACGTAGTTTTTTTAATTTAAAATCGCAGTTGAAAACATTGAATTAAACATTTTAATTCTAGCATGCATAAGAAATCATATTTCAAAACATCACTACAAAAACTCATGATCAATATGCCAGGATCGTTTAAACGATTATACTAAAATATTTACATGATTAATATCAGATCTGAAATGAGATTATTAAGTTCAAAACTTAACTAATCTATGATCCAACTAATCTTCGAATACCCATTGAATAGGTTCTGAAGATTACTCTATGAAGAGCCCCTGAAGAGGTTTAACCCTCGGGGATTAGATCTTAACAAGTACTGGTATGAGATTTATACCTTTGCAAAATCAAAAAACAATGGATCAAATGCTCAAGCTTTGCAGCCACACACTCGTCTGGCCTCTACGAGAAATCCACACAAAGCTCCTGAAGTGATCCAATCCCGCGGAAGTGCTACCTTGCGCAGGATCTTCCTTTGCTGAATTTTGACATTCCCAATGCTATCAACTTTTGATCCGCCTTTTTGGATGAATTTGGAGGAATGGTTTGTAGGGTTTGAAGAGAACTTAGATCTGATCTAAAAGCTCTTATCAGGGACTCCTAATACTAATGGCGTGATGGTCTAAGAGGAGATGGAAATTAGCAAAATTGAAAGGCTGAATTTTTGTACATGAACTAGGCTTTCCCTCTTTTTCTTTTTTCCTTGCATTCGGCCACCAGAAAGATGACCGCTTCTTATTGTCGCCATCCCTCCTAACTCCTCTCCTCTTCACACACCAACAATGCATTATTTTGGGAGGATTTTGTGGAGTTAAGTTATGTTTGGAATTCAAAATTCAATCATAGCTTCATGCGCCATCACATGATGAATGGTTGATCACATCCAAATCCTTCATCATGTCGCCCATTCCTTCACTCCATTTCGAAATTCCCATGCCCACAACCAGATTAGAGGGTCATGAGGTGATTTTGTGGTGTTTGAATTCGAAATTCAAACTTAATTAGAATAGAGATAAGGATGGCGCCATGAAGAAAGAGAATTTGATATTATCCAATTCTTTTCATGAATTTATCTCTCCATGTCGCCCTATCTGATGATGAAGGAGGTCCCTGATGTGTGCCACATGTCCTATGGCGCCATTAAATAAATTAAATTAATTTTTAATCATATTAAAAATTAATTTATGGCGCCATTCATGGATATGTGACATGTGGATTTCAAGATCCGAACAGTTTCAGATCAAATCTATTTAATTAAATTAAATCCTAACAATTAGGATTGTCCAATTACTTTGGGTTGAACCTAATCCAATTAGGTGAATCCCTAATTAAGCACAAATTTAATCTAATTTAATTTGGTCAACCTAAGTCCTCTTGATTCAGACCTAATCCAATGAGGTCAAAAATCCTGATTGAGCCCAGAGTTGAATCTAATTTAATTTGGCTCATCCTCAGTCCAATTATCCAATCAAATTGAGTTTATTAGTAATCTAATTACTAATTAATTCTCCAATAATTACTTTAATTATTTTATAAGATAATTTGCCAATCGAATTGACCAAATTATCTCTGAATGATTCTTAACCATCCATCAGCTTTCTTGATCAATTAGGAAACTTTTATGCATGTGACCTCATATGTTCGAACCTAAGCTGGTAGTATGGGAACGACTTCCTGCACTAATCGATGTGACCATCTAGCAATGGTACCCGATGTCCGAATATGCCGAATATATGCGAAGCAAATATTTTGGAACCCTGGACTATGGTTGCTGTATAATTCATCCCTTTGACTCCTAATGCCAGGATGACCTTAGAGTTCTATCAGCTCTGTAATCAGTGCATCCATGATGTGATTCAACTTTAGAAATCTTGTGACTCCTCATAAGGATTACCCTAGCCAAGATTTTGCTAAATTGAATACAACGCATTATTTCCTGTTTCTAGGAGGGGTCAATTCCATCTTGACTCACTCACTGATTTCGTAAGTACTTGACTGTACCCAGTAACCTTCCATCCCAGAATTAGAAATTCTGCTAGTCAGGTACCAAAGTACAGTGAGTTAGTTGATAATCACTGTGGTGATCTCAGGTCTGAGGGATACTTATACCGATATCTAATCGGAACATCTCTCGACAGTAGAGTGTTCTGAAATTGGTCACGTTCAGTAAAATGTACTCCTACACTTCACATGTATGACATATTAGTGCCTCCATACTTCTTGGTTAAGAGGACAACCAAAGTATACGTCTCATAATGACCTAATCTCGATAATATTGTCGTCCTAGTAACTGTATATCATTTAGTCGCGAACAGGTTTAAGGACTTGAAGATAAATCCTCCTTTATCATAAAATAAGTCCTAAGAACTTCATCATATAAAAGTTCATTTGAAGATGTTCAATAAAATGATGAATAATACCAAATAACACTTTATTAATTTGTCAATTCATTTACAAAATTCAATCATCAATATGCTGACGATTGACTTTTAGGATACAATTCCTAACATTGCCTCCCATGCAGTGAGGGTGGCCTTGGGGTTCTGTCTCTCTTGGAGAGACGGGAGATGCTCATTGCCTGGCATGCAATCCGATTCCTTTTGGAGCCGCAGGGGATCTGATGTCGAACCATGGCAGCCCGCTATGGGCTGGTGGGCCCTGAGGCACTAGCCCGAGGGCAGAGATGTTCTTTCTTGTGGCGACAGATTGCATGGTACCTACCTACTGCGTTAGTCCACACTAGATGGCTGATAGGCGATGGGCGCAGTATTGATGTTCTCTATCGTCTCTTTCTCAAGTGACCTCTTTTTAACTTGATCTCTTTTTCTTTATAAAAAGTTAGAAGCACTATTATTGGACTTAGATGGGTCCTACTCATGTGGGCTTTGAGCCTGGCTCAGATTCAGACTTAGGTCAAGCTCTGAATTGACTCTATATATAGATTTCGAGCTCAGGCGAGACTTAAAGCTCGAAAGATTTTTTAATTTGCTTAATTAACCTCCTCAAAGTGATTTTCTTCTTTTTTTACTCAAAATAAGTAATAGCTAGAATCATGCATAAAAGTCAAGAGGGAAAAAAAGAAAACAACTACGTGCTAAAGTTTCCAACATGGCATTGAAGTTAACACGTCAACCTCCTTCACCTCCTTTAACAAGAGAACTATAAAAATAATAAAAAATCCTTCAATCCTAGCATCCCACCATATCTTTATTATGAGAGACCTACCCTCTTCTTTCTCCACTCTCGATTCTACCTCAAAAGTTGAGTGCTTCCTTGCATTCCACACCACCAACATCATCTTCCTTGTTAGGTTGCCTCCCCTTCATTTGTTCCATCAGCTCCGACCCCACTTTCATCGACACCCCCATCCTCATCGCTAGTGTTCGCAATAAGGAGACTAGAGAGGGCAGCATTGCACATTGAAAGGTTGAGAAGGTGAATTTTCTAGCATCAGAAGGGATCCGAAGAAGGTGCACCGATGGTGATGAGCCAGTGATGGGAGGCATCGCAGCACTTCAGCACCAACAACTAGCCAGCTCAAGGAGGAGGAGGTTGCAGGGATAGTGATCAGCAAGAGAGAAGAAGGTGCCTTGGTGTTTGTCGACCCAAAAGTCCTGGTTAAAGGGAGGAGCTAAGGGGCTCTGATCTTGGGAAGGGCTGCAGCTGTAATGACCCACGATGTTATCCAAAATGGCTTGCCGTAAAGTATTATTTGAGTTCCTTGGTCTTGCATGAATTTTTAAAATCTATGTGATACATAGTCAATTTAGAACTAAATACACATTTGTACAAGTCCTCATACACTCCCTCAATTTAAATTCTAGCGTCATCATTAGGCTAAGAATCCAAAATTATTCAAATCCAATTACAAGTACTACAAATCTAATCATAAAAACCACGATCCGCCTAATCAACCCACATGGGTCCCAAATCCACCATTTGGACTATCATATGATATGGCTACAAATTTCATATGGTAGAATCCTAAGAAATCTACAAAGCCTTATGGTGGATTTGGAGCTTGACAATACCCAAATAAATGGGCCAAGAGCACCATTGGGAGGTTGGGCAAGTTGGCAACTATAGCCACGATTGTGGGTATACCTGCTCAAAAACTGAATGTCCATCTACCCATCCGAGCTTGGACCATTTCGGATAGATCTAGGCCTAATTTTTAAGCCAAAAAGATCGAGTCTGACCTAAAATTAAGCTTGGATATTAAATGGGTTGAACTCGATTTTTCATCAACCTCGCTTGAGCACAACCTGGCCCCACCTCCTCCTCCCACTACTGTCCTGGCGCCCCTTGTCCCACCTCCCCTTTGCCTCTTCCTTCTCGTCAATCCACCACCCCGGCCACCCCAATCCCACTTTCGCCTCCCCACCTCCCACCACGCCCTATCCCACCTCTCCCTCCCCCTCCTCCCACCTCCTCCTCCTATCGCCCCAACCGCCCCACGTCCCACCTCCCTCTTCCCTCCTCCTCCTACTCTTGCCGCCCTAGCCGCCCCCTATCCCACCTCCTCCTCCCCTCCTCTTCCACCTCCTACCCCCAACCAATCTGGATGCACTTTGTCCTATCTCCCCCTTCCCTCCTGCTCCTTCTTCCTTCCTCCCCGAGTACTTTTTTTTAAGAGAGGTTCTTTGGCAAAGCCCTAAGCTCGAAGTCTGATAAGTAGCGGGCTTGGATCTAAAAAGCATGCTCAAATGCCAGGCCAGATCCTACTCGAGCATGAAAAAAATTAAAGAACACCTTTGGTTGAGCTCGACCCAAACTAATCCAACCTACCTGTTAAGTAGGTCTAATGGTGGGTGACAATACTAATTGGGAGGGGGGTGGAGGTGGTCATGGTAAGGGAATATGTGGAGGTGGTGCGATTGGTGAGGATAGAGATGTTGTCAAAGATGAGGCTGGCGATGGTGGAACAAATAAAGGTATGACTAGGCCGGTGATGATGGCCTACTCAAAAGTGATGAGGGCCTTGTCAAAAGTGATGTTGGTCGTATGGCCAAGCTGGAAGTGGCAATGGTTGAGTTGGGGGCGATGATATTGGCCGAGCGACGGAAGGAGGGGGCTGAGTCAAATTTGGTACTAAGAAAAACTTTCACAACCACATGTCAAGAAGAGGCTAGTTTCTTGTACCAAAGACCAACCAATTCTCTTCTATCACATGGTACTTTAGTTATGAAACGACCTACTTTCAAACCTACGCCTAGCCTTGCAGCACTTCTCATTTTAATACGATGTGGGACACTGCCTTAGTCTACTACATATATGGTGTTCAAATGTGTGATTTTTCAGTGTGACTTTTACATCTTACTTTAGCACTTCTGTTTGTGCTTTTTTATGGCTAGTATCTTTAATGATGGTACCTAAAAAGAAATATTCTATTCAAGCTTTTTTTTTTCATTGAGAGGGGTTAGTCTCCATCCTTTATTTTCATTCCGACAATTCCTTAATATTGTAGCATAATAATATAATGTGATATAATATTGTAATGTAATATAATGTTATTATAAAGCAACATAATGTAATATAAATATTGAAATATAATATAATATATAATATAATTTATTATAACCATATAATATAATATAATATCATTGATAATATGCCATAACATACTGTAATATATTTTATATTATTATAATATATTATATTATTTGAATAATATAATAATAAGAATATATTATATTTATAGTATAATAATATAATATGATGCGAGATGATATAAAATGTAATTATGAAATTTGTTGGTGGGTATTTTGGTTACCACGAAAATTTTGTTAAACCAAACAACTTTTCGACATCGTTAAGAAAGTACTTTTTGTTTGAGTAGAAGCTCCAAAATAAAGCTTCTCCCAAATAAACATTTTCAGCTTTTTGGCAAAGTTAAAACAACTTCCAATTTTTTTTATAAAACATTACTATACTATCCAAAAGCTTTACCAAATGAGGCCAATACCCTTTATTGTTATTTTATCATTGTAAAAGTATTTTTTCAGTTTGGCTATCAAATATATGTTAAAGTTTCAATACTTTACAAAATATAGTTACCAAACAACAAATATTTTTTTGTAATAGTTCTATTTTCTTTTGAGAAACAAGAACTCTACTTTTCAAAATCTCTACTTTTTGAAAGTTCTACTTTTAAAAACTCTACTACCAACAACAGTCTCAAACATGACATAAATTGAGTCTATGGTGCCATGAAGGATGTCAGTTTTTGTCATATAGAGGGCTATAATTTTAATTCCAAAACCATGGAATTGTGACTTTTAAGCGTTACATGAGAGCATCCAGCATAGGGTGGCAAGCAGATCTAGTTAATCTGACTTAAAAATAATCCTATCCAAACCAAGCTGATGTTGCTTACCCTAGGTTGGGAGTGAAAATATTACCTATTTAGTTCTTTGATTCTGTATTAATATCATTTATATCTCAAAACTCTTCTCTAAACTATAAAATTCCATATTTCACAACTCTTCCCAAAATTTCTCAAAATATCATCGAGATCCAAGAGATAAAATGAAGACAATATTGAAACCTATATCTTTAGGTATCAGTGATTAGAGGATTTATAGGCTTGATAATTAAGCCAATTCCTTCAGCTTTGGTGAAGTGGGGATTTGAACCCATGTATAACCTCTAACAAGACTGTATTAGCTAAATGCTTTCAACCATATGGTGAAGACGGTAGGGTCAGAGTTTGAACCTAGTCTCTCCAGGTGGAGAGGAACCCGGATTTGCTGAGATAAGTTTGGTTGTTATTTTACCAACAAAGCTGCACTTTTATAATGTAATTTGTTACTAAGTTTGTTAATTATACTTTATGTGTTTGTCCATCAAATCCTAGAAGAAAGGATTATTCATCATATTTAATACAATATACCATTTATGAGTAATTAAAAAACCAACATATGCAAGTTTTATATGGCTTATATTTAGATTATTATTGATTCAATTAAACTAAAAAAAGTCATTTCGAATGAAAATGGATTGGCTTAGATGCTTCTTTTTTTCAATCTTGATTCAGACATAGATTAAATTTGAATCGTGCTGAACGTAACCAAATCCACTTGCAGCCTTATTTCTCCAGCATATAAAGCTTAGTGACTAACTAATGCTGTTAAAGATGAAAGGAATGAAGACTAAGAAGACAAGAAAGTTCAGGAGAAGAAAGGGGAAAAGCTTGGGAAGAAACAAAGTTGTATTCCATTCAATTCTCTTCCGTGTACATTGCTCTGTTTAAATAGAGCGGGAGTAACTGATTAGTTGTAGTAACTAATTATAATTTAACTAACTGGAAACTATTATAACAACTAATCCAACTATTAATCTTTAACTAATTCTCTTATCCACATTAACAGAAATAACAGAATTTTCTTGGTTTTTGTTTGTCAGACACTATTTGTTCCTGTGTGTGCCAGAGAGAGAAAGAGCTTTAACTATTTTAACACTCCCCCTCTAAATGGAGTGTGTATATTATGCACAGTCATCTTGGATAGTAATGAATGAAACAAAGGACCACTAACTGCTTTAGTAAAAATGTCAACTAGCTGATTTTGAGAAGATACATATAATGTATGGATAACTCCTTCTCGAATTTTGTCTCTCACAAGATGGCAGTCCAACTCTATATGCTTTGTTCTTTCATGAAAAACTGGGTTGGCAGCAATATTTAGAGCGGCCTGATTATCACAAAACAAAATTGCTGGCCTATTATGTTTTACTTCCAAATCTGCAAGTAAGTATAACAACCATTGAATTCACAAGTAGCTGAGGCCATTGCTCCATATTCTGCTTTGGCTGATGACTTTGATACTGTGCTTTGTTTCTTAAATTTTCAGGACACCAATGCATTTCCTAAAAATGCATAATACCCTGTTATTGACCTCCTTGTATCTGGACAACTTGCCCAATTTGAATCTGAGAATACTTTTAGATGAAGATCATTGGAGGCTGGAAAGAAAATCCCTTGTGCTGGTGTGCCTTTAATATATCTAAGAGTTATGTGAGCTGCATCCTGTTGGGAATTGTATCCTAAATGTCAATCGTCAGCATATTGATGATTGAATTTTGTAAATAAATTGACAAATTAATAAAGTATTATTTGGCATTATTCATCATTTCATCTTCAAATGAACTCTTATATGATGAAGTCCTTAGGACTTATGTTATGATAAAGGAGAATTTATCTTTGAGTCCTTAAACTTGTTCGCGACCAAATAATATGTTGTTACTAGGACGACAACATTATCGAGATTAGGTCGTTGTGTGACATATACGTCGGTTGTCCTCTTAACCAAGGAGTGTGGAGACACTGGTATGCCATACAGGTGAAGTGTAGGAGTACATTTCACTGAACGTGACCAATTCCGGAACGCTCTACTGTCGAGAGATGTTCCGAGTGGATATGGGTATAAGTTTGGCCCTCTGACCTGAGACCGCAACCTGTGACTAGCAAGCAACTCACTGTACTTTGGTACCGGACTACCTGAATTTCTAATTCAGTGATGGAAGGTCACTGGGTGCAGTCAAGTACTTGCGTAGTCAGTTGTGAGTCAAGATGGAATTGACCCCTCCTGGAAACAGGAATAATGTCTTGTGATTAATTTGGCAAAACCTTGGCCAGGGTAATCCCAGTGAGGAGTCACGGGATATCTAAAGTTAATCACATAATGGATGTACTAATTATAGGGTTGACAGTGAGCTCTAAGTCATCCTGGCATTAAGAGTCAAAAGGATTGAATTATACAGTAACCATAGTTCAGGGTTCCAGAATATTTGCTTCGCATATATTCGGCCTATTCGGACGTCGGGTACCATTGCTAGATGGTCACATCGATTAGTGTAGGAAGTCGTTCCTATACTACCGGCTTAGGTTCGAACCTATGAGGTCACATGCATAGAAGATTCCTGATTGATCAAGAAGGCTGATGAATGATTAAGAATCATTTAGGGATAATTTGGTCAATTCGATTGGCAAATTATCTTATAAAATAATTAAAATAATTATCGAAGGATTAATTAGTAATTAGATTGCTAATGAACTCAATTGGATTGAGTAATTAGACTAAGGATGAGCCAAATTGAATTAGATTCAATTCTGGGCTCAATCAGAGTTTTTGACCTGATTGGATTAGGTCTGAATCAAGAGGACTTAGGTTGACCAAAATAAATTAGATTAAATTTGTGCTTAATTAGGGATTGACCTAATTGGATTAGGTTCAACCCATGGTAATTGGATCATTCTAATTGTTAGGATTTAATTAAATTAAATGGGTTTGATCTGAAACTGTTCGGATCTTGAAATCCACTTGTCACATATCCATGCATGGCGCCATAAATTGATTTTTAATATGATTAAAAATTAATTTAATTTATTTAATGGTGCCACGGGACACTTGGCAACATTAGGGACCTCTTTCATCATTAGATGGGTCGAAATGGAGAGATAAATTCATGAAAAGAATTGGATAAGATCAAATTCTCTCTCTTCATGACATATGTCATCCTTATCTTTATCTCACTTCTAATTAAGGTTGAATTTCGAATTTAATCATCACAAAATCACCACGTGACCCTCTAATCTGTTTGGGGGCATGGGAATTTCGAAATTGAAAGAGGAAAGTGGCAACATGATGAATGGTTTAGATTAGATCAAGCTTCATCATGTAATGGCACATGAACTTGAATTTTGAATTCAAAATTCAAAACCCCACAAAATCCTCCACAAATATGGGATGGTTGGCATGAAGTTAGGTAGGAGAGCAATATTAAAAGGACCTCCATCATCTGGTGGTCGAATTCAAGGAAAAAAAGAGAGAAAAAGAAGAAGAAAAAGGGAAAAGAAAAGAGAGGAACCCTAGTTCATGCATGGAAAAATTCTGCATTCAATCTAGCTGACTTCTTCCTCCTCTAAGTCCATCGCGCCATTAGTGTTAGGGGTCCCTGATAAGAGTCTTTAGATCAGATCTAAGTCCTCTTCAATCCCTTTAAACCTTTCCTCCAAGTTCTTCCGAGAAGGCGGATCAAAAGTTGATAGCGTTTGAAAGATCAAATTTCAGCCTCAAGAAATTCTGCGCAAGCTAGCACTTCCGCAGGATTGGATCTCTTCAGGAACTTCGCGTGGACTTCTCGTAGAGGCCATTCGTGTGCGTGGCTGCGAAGTCGAGGATCAGATCCACAAGTTTCATCCATCATAAAAGGTATTAATCCTACATTAATCTTTTATTATGGTGTCAAGATCTAGGTCTGATTCTCCGAGGTTTTACCCTCTTTTGGGGCTCCTCACGGAGATATCTCCAGAATCCATTCAATGGATATTCGGAGATTAATCGGAATAGAGTTCTTAAGTTTCAGATCTGATAGTTAATCATGCATGAAAGTTTTAGCATAATTGTTTAAACGATTCCGGCATAATCCTATGTGTTCTTAAGGTGCTGATTTCTAGATTTGATCTTGTAAGCATGCATGAATTAAATTGTTTGATTCGATTTTTTCATTGCGTTTTAAAACTTAAAAAGAACTACGCATGGCTTGATCCCCCTTATGAAGGGGTACGTAGGCAACCCGATCAGGTTCAGCTATGATTTTTTTTTAAAAAAAAATCAGCATGCTTAACACCGAAGAACCTAGAATTCACTTTCAGTGGTATCAGAGCCAGGTTTATGTTTAAACTTTTATGTTTTAATTTTTGCAATTAAATCTGAAATCATGAGCATGCTTAGATTAGATCTAAAGTATTTTTTATGATTGATTTAATTGCTGATTATGCATGATTAACTAGATCTGAAATTTTGGATGCATATGATGCATGTTTGTGTTAGGATTAGTAACATGAATAAATCTGAAATTATAATATTATTTAGATTAGATCTAAATAAAGTTTATGATTTATATGATCTCTGATTTTAATGAACAAATCAGATCTGAAAATAAAAGTGAAAAAATAAATACATAAGATGTATGTTATTTGAATTAATTCATGTTGTTGTGTATATGTGATGCATGAACATAAAACATAATGACTTAAACATGAATTAAATCTGATTACATGTGATTAATTACAAAAACTCAGATCTGAAAATATGTTTTAAGAACTGAAAGATTGTAATTAATATGTAATTAAAAAGAAATATGCAATGATCAAAACTTTCATAAGTCTAAACTTAATTGAGAATTAAGTGTTATGAAATAGAATTGTAACTCAATTAATTGACATTGCATAATTATTTGGGCATATGGGTTAGCTTGAATCAAGTTCCTAGGATTGGGTTAGACCTAAGGTTAGAATCATACATGGACAAATAGAATTAATTGATCAAATCTAATTAAGTAGTAACTAGATTAGGTCAAGGAAATTCTAGGTCAATTTACAATAGTTGTAGATGGATCAAGTCCGTGTCTTTGATTAGACCAAGATGGAACTTGATTTAGGCTCAGAGGTGTAGCCCGAGTCATTTGAGTAATCAAATCGAAATTGATTAACCAGTCGGTGTCTAAGGTAAGTTTGGCAGTTTTGACCGGTGGTTTTTAATTGGGAGCTACTCGCACTGATTCGTCTTTGCCGAGTTAATGGCATATCCCTTCCACCGATCTCACTTACCTGGCTGACATGGTCAATCACATTTTGATTGGATCACTTAATGATTCGAGTTAGCCCATGCCTATAAGGAAAATCAGTTTGACTGATTTAGGTGCCTCCTTAACCGATTTGAGTCTAATCTGATTTGGTGAAGTCAGTGGGAAAAATTAGACTAACCAGATCTTCTTATCTATCCTAATTAAGAAATTCTCTAAAATTATTAGGTCCTTAAAATGAAATGGTTATGGGGATAACTAGGTCATAGCCTCCCATTAAGTTGGGTGATAATGGGTCCAATGCTTTGATAATTATTGGAGGCGCGACACGCCTGGTACTTATCAAGCATTGGAATTGTCATTCAATATATGATGAGTTAAGTGTACCTTCAATAGGCGGTCAGGTGAGCCGAGCCACACTCGGGCTTGGTCGTCTATTAGTTGATTAGACTTAACCCTATCATTTAATGGTTGGACCTGACTAGGGTATTCGGTGGAGGCGCCACACGCCTGCCGAAGAACCTAGGGCAAAATTATCACTAGAAGTTGCTTGGTGAAGCAACTGGTTTAGAACCTACCAATAGGTGCATATGGGTTAGCCGAGCCACACTCGGGCCTATATGCGATCTATTGGGTTCTAGTGCCCACTAAAGAATTAGGAGTAATTTTTCGAATTAGAGGTAGAGGCTACCAATTTGTATAAAATAGTGGGAGTATCTTTAGACTAAAGTCCAAGTCTACTGTGTTTAGTCAATTCATATACTAATAGCCAAATTTCCTTTTATGTAGAAATGGCCACAAGTTTGTCACTTCGCTCATTATTGGATAATGACAAGTTGACTGGTCCCAACTTCAATAATTGGTATAGAAAGCTGAAAACTCAGCATAGTCAGACCAAAAGGATTAAGGATGACCAAAGTCAGGCATAATGCTTCTATTGTAAGAAGCAGGGGCATTGGAAGAGGAATTATCCTCAGTACCTTACCTCACTTGACCCGAACAGGCTAAGCAAGAGAAAAGGGCAATCAGTTGCTGATCAAGGTATTTATATGATAACACCTTGTAATTTCTCTATATGTGATAATTCGACCTGGGTATTAGATACTGAAAGTCCGTTTAATATATGCAATTCGTTGCAAGGACTTCAGGTCAATGAGAGATTTGAAAACAGTGAGAGATTCCTGAATATTGGATATGAAAGATCTGTTCCAGTTCTAGCTTTAGGAAATCTCAAACTTGTTTTCAATTCTCATGTAGTTGTCTTGAGTGATTGTCACTATTGTCCTACATTCTTATTGAATGTAATTTTCGTAGGCCTTTTGGCCATGAACGGTTATGAAATTTCAATAAAGAAATATTCTTGTGATATCATTATGAATGGTGTTACTGTAATGAATGGACAATTGAGCAATGGCATCTACTTGTTATCACAACCTGTTAATGTAATGTACACGTCAAGTAAGTGTCCTAGAATAGATAATGTCACGGATGTCTACCTTTGGCATCATAGGCTAGGTCATATTAACAAGAACAGGATGAACAGGTTAAGTAAAGAGGGAATCCTCAATGTTAATGATTGTGAATCATTGACAACCTGTGAGTCATGTTTTCTTAGTAAGATGACCAAATCACCTTTTACTGAAAAAGGTGAACGAGCCAGTGATTTATTGACCCTTGTACATTCTGATGTATGTGGGCCAATAAGCACAGATGCTAGAGGTGGGTATTCATATTTCATTACGTTTATAGACGACCTTTCTAGATATGGTTATGTCTATTTAATGAGACATAAATCTGAAGCATTTGAAATGTTCAAATTGTATCGTAATGAAGTAGAAAAACAAACTGGAAAGAGTATTAAAACTCTTCGATCAGATCGAGGAGGTGAATACCTCACCAGTGAGTTTTTGACATATCTAGGAGAAAATGGGATTCTCTCTCAATGGACTCCTCCTGATACACCACAGTATAACGGTGTATCAGAAAGAAGAAATCGAACTCTGTTAGACATGGTTCGATCCATGATGGGGTTTGCGAGTCTGCCCATATCCTTTTGGGGATATGCACTTGAGTCAGCCTGCTACATTCTAAATAAGGTTCCAAGTAAGTCTGTAAATAAAACACCACATGAGATGTGGACTGGACGTAAGCCGATGCTCTCTCACTTTAGGATTTGGGGGTGTCCAGCGTACATCATGAAAGTGAATCCTAGGTTCTTCGGTGTTAAGCATGCTGATTTTTTTTTTAAAAAAAAAAACCATGGCTGAACCTGATCGGGTTGCCTACGTACCCCTTCATAAGGGGGATCAAGCCATACGTAGTTCTTTTTAAGTTTTAAAATGCAGCGAAAAAATCGAATCAAACAATTTAATTCATGCATGCTTACAAGATCAAATCTAGAAATCAGCACCTTAAGAACACATAGGATTATGCCGGAATCGTTTAAACAATTATGCTAAAACTTTCATGCATGATTAACTATCAGATCTAAAACATAAGAACTCTATTCTGATTAATCTCCGAATATCCATTGAATGGATTCTGGAGATATCTCCGTGAGGAGCCCCAAAAGAGGGTAAAACCTCGGAGAATCAGACCTAGATCTTGACACCATAATAAAAGATTAATGTAGGATTAATACCTTTTATGATGGATGAAACTTGTGGATCTGATCCTCGACTTCGCAGCCACGCACACGAATGGCCTCTACGAGAAGTCCACGCGAAGTTCCTGAAGAGATCCAATCCTGCGGAAGTGCTAGCTTGCGCAGAATTTCTTGAGGCTGAAATTTGATCTTCCAAACGCTATCAACTTTTGATCCGCCTTCTTGGAAGAACTTGGAGGAAAGGTTTAAAGGGATTGAAGAGGACTTAGATCTGATCTAAAGACTCTTATCAGGGACCCCTAACACTAATGGCGCGATGGACTTAGAGGAGGAAGAAGTCAGCTAGATTGAATGCAGAATTTTTCCATGCATGAACTAAGGTTCCTCTCTTTTCTTTTCCCTTTTTTCTTCTTCTTTTTCTCTCTTTTTTTCCTTGCATTCGACCACCAGATGATGGAGGTCTTTTTAATGTTGCTCTCCTACCTAACTTCATGCCAACCATCCCATATTTGTGGAGGATTTTGTGGGGTTTTGAATTTTGAATTCAAAATTCAAGTTCATGTGCCATTACATGATGAAGCTTGATCTAATCTAAACCATTCATCATGTTGCCACTTCCCTCTTTCAATTTCGAAATTCCCATGCCCCTAATCAGATTAGAGGGTCACGTGGTGATTTTGTGGTGATTAAATTCGAAATTCAACCTTAATTAGAAGTGAGATAAAGATAAGGATGGCATATGTCATGAAGAGAGAGAATTTGATCTTATCCAATTCTTTTCATGAATTTATCTCTCCATTTCGACCATCTAATGATGAAAGAGGTCCCTGATGTTGCCAAGTGTCCCATGGCACCATTAAATAAATTAAATTAATTTTTAATCATATTAAAAATCAATTTATGGCGCCATGCATGGATATGTGACAAGTGGATTTCAAGATCCGAATAGTTTCAGATCAAACCCATTTAATTTAATTAAATCCTAACAATTAGAATGATTCAATTACCATGGGTTGAACCTAATCCAATTAGGTCAATCCCTAATTAAGCACAAATTTAATCTAATTTAATTTGGTCAACCTAAGTCCTCTTGATTCAGACCTAATCCAATCAGGTCAAAAACCCTGATTGAGCCCAGAATTGAATCTAATTCAATTTGGCTCATCCTTAGTCTAATTACTCAATCCAATTGAGTTCATTAGCAATCTAATTACTAATTAATCCTCCGATAATTACTTTAATTATTTTATAAGATAATTTGCCAATCAAATTGACCAAATTACCCCTGAATGATTCTTAATCATTCATCAGCCTTCTTGATCAATCAGGAATCTTCTATGCGTGTGACCTCATAGGTTCGAACCTAAGCCGGTAGTATAGGAACGACTTCCTACACTAATCGATGTGACCATCTAGCAATGGTACCCGACGTCCGAATAGGCCGAATATATGCGAAGCAAATATTCTGGAACCCTGAACTATGGTTACCGTATAATTCAATCCCTTTGACTCTTAATGTCAGGATGACTTAGAGCTCACTGTCAACCCTATAATTAGTACATCCATTATGTGATTAACTTTAGATATCCCGTGACTCCTCACTGAGATTACCCTGGCCAAGGTTTTGCTAAATTAGTCACAAGACATTATCTCCTGTTTGCAGGAGGGGTCAATTCCATCTTGACTCACAACTGACTACGCAAGTACTTGACTGCACCCAGTGACCTTCCGTCACTGAATTAGAAATTCAGGTAGTCCGGTACCAAAGTACAGTGAATTGCTTGCTAGTCACAGGTTGCGGTCTCAGGTCAGAGGGCCAAACTTATACCCATATCCACTCGGAACATCTCTCGACAGTAGAGCGTTCCGGAATTGGTCACGTTCAGTGAAATGTACTCCTACACTTCACCTGTATGGCATACCAGTGTCTCCACACTCCTTGGTTAAGAGGACAACCAACGTATATGTCACACAACGACCTAATCTCGATAATGTTGTCGTCCTAGTAACAACATATCATTTGGTCGCGAACAAGTTTAAGGACTCAAAGATAAATCCTCCTTTATCATAACATAAGTCCTAAGGACTTCATCATATAAGAGTTCATTTGAAGATGAAATGATGAATAATGCCAAATAATACTTTATTAATTTGTCAATTTATTTACAATATTCAATCATCAATATGCTGACGATTGACATTTAGGATACAATTCCAACAACTCCCACTTAGCCTAAAGCCAATCGGCACAGTATCTAATACCCATCTTCGACTTGTGTTCGTTGAACTCTTTGATGCCGAGGACTTTGGTGAATGGGTCAGCCAGATTTTCTTTTGTGTCAATCTTCTGAAGATCAATATCACCTCGTTCTATAATCTCTCGAACCAGGTGATAACGTCGCAGAATATGCTTGGTCCGCTGATGTGCTTTAGGTTCCTTTGCCTGAGCTATGGCTCCAGTGTTATCACAAAATATAGGAACTGGACCATCAATGGAAGGTGCCACTCCCAGCTCGGTGATGAACTTGCGCAACCATACGGCTTCCTTGGATGCATCAGATGCTGCAATGTATTCTGCTTCACATGTAGAATCTGCCACTGTATGCTGCTTGGAACTCTTCCAGCAGATGGCCCCACCCTTAAGAGTGAAGATATATCCCGACACGCTCTTGCTATCATCTTGATCTGACTGAAAACTTGAATCGGTATATCCCTCAAGTTTTAAGTCAGAATCACCGTAGACAAGCCACTGATCTTTAGTATTTCTCAAATACTTAAGGATGGTTTTGACAACCTTCCAGTGGTTGCTACCTGGATCAGACTGGTATCTACTCACTACTCCTAGTGAGTATGCCACGTCTGGTCTAGTACATGTCATGGCATACATTATAGATCCCACTGCCGAAGCATATGGAATTCTATCCATAGTCTCTCTTTCTTGAGAGGTTGTCGGACAATCCCTTTTAGAGAGGTTAATTCCATGGCCCATTGGAAGATAGCCTTTCTTGGAATTAATCATACTGAACCTTTTCAGTATAGTATCAATGTATGTGGATTGGGATAATCCAAGCAATCTTCTAGATCTATCTCTATAGATCTTCATCCCTAGGATGTAAGATGCTTCTCCCAAATCCTTCATGGCAAATTGAGATGATAGCCAAACCTTTATTCCTTGTAATGCAGGAATGTCATTTCCGATTAAAAGAATGTCATCCACATACAAAACAAGAAATATAATAACTGAACCATTTGCCCATTTATAAATGCAAGGTTCCTCTTTATTCTTAATGAAGCCATATGATTTGATCACCTTATCAAATCGTATGTTCCAACTCCGTGAAGCTTGCTTTAATCCATAAATGGATTTTTGAAGCTTGCACACCTTAGACTCATCTGCAGATATAAAACCTTCAGGTTGCATCATATACACCTCTTCTTCTAAATCTCCATTTAGAAAAGCGGTTTTAACATCCATCTGCCAGATTTCATAATCTAAGTGTGCTGCTATCGCAAGCATAATCCGAATGGATTTGAGCATTGCCACAGGAGAAAACGTCTCGTCATAGTCAATACCATAACGTTGACGATATCCCTTGGCAACCAGACGAGCTTTATAGGTCTCTACTTTTCCGTCTGCGCCCCGTTTTCTTTTGAAAATCCACTTACACCCTTTGGGTTTAATCCCTTCGGGTGGGTCAACTAATGTCCATACATCATTGACCTTCATGGATTCCATTTCGGATTGCATGGCTCCAAGCCATGCATCAGAGTCATGCCTCTGCATAGCATCCATATAGGTGATCGGATCCTCATTGTTTTCATCAAGTTCGACAGGATCCCCGTCCTGGACCAAGAAACCATAGTATCTGTCCGGCTGACGTGGTACTCTACCTGATCGCCTTAATGGTGCATCTAAGATGGGTTCTGGATCTGATCTAATCAAATCTGACTCAACTAGTTCAGTAGATGGTGTCGGATCTTCTACATGTTGAACTTCCCTAAGCTCAACATTAGAGCTTTTAGTTCCTTCACTAAGGAATTCTTTCTCTAAGAAAACAGCTCTATTGCTTACGAATAACTTTTGTTCTTCAGCAAAGTAGAAGTAATATCCTTTAGTTTCTTTAGGATAACCAACAAAGAAACATTTGTCAGACTTGGGTTCAAGTTTGTCTGTCTTCAAACGTTTGACATATGCTGGACACCCCCAAACCCTAAGGTGAGACAGCATTGGCTTACGTCCAGTCCACATCTCATGTGGTGTTTTATTTACAGACTCACTTGGAACCTTATTTAGAATGTAGCAGGCTGACTCAAGTGCATATCCCCAAAAGGATATGGGCAGACTTGCAAACCCCATCATGGATCGAACCATGTCTAACAGAGTTCGATTTCTTCTTTCTGATACACCGTTATACTGTGGTGTACCAGGAGGAGTCCATTGGGAGAGAATCCCATTCTCTCCTAAATATGTCAAAAACTCATTGGAAAGGTATTCGCCTCCTCGATCTGATCGAAGAGTTTTAATACTCTTTCCAGTTTGTTTTTCTACTTCATTACGATACAATTTGAACATTTCAAATGCTTCAGATTTATGTCTCATTAAATAGACATAACCATACCTAGAAAGGTCGTCTGTAAACGTAATGAAATATGAATACCCACCTCTAGCATCTGTGCTTATTGGCCCACATACATCAGAATGTACAAGGGTCAATAAATCACTGGCTCGTTCACCTTTTCCGGTAAAAGGTGATTTGGTCATCTTACCAAGAAGACATGACTCACAGGTTGTCAATGATTCACAATCATTAACACTGAGGATTCCCTCTTTACTTAACCTGTTCATCCTGTTCTTGTTAATATGACCTAGCCTATGATGCCAAAGGTAGACATCCGTGACATTATCTATTCTAGGACGCTTACTTGACGTGTACATTACATTAACAGGTTGTGATAACAAGTAGATGCCATTGCTCAATTGTCCATTCATTACAGTAACACCATTCATAATGATATCACAAGAATATTTCTTTATTGAAATTTCATAACCGTTCATGGCCAAAAGGCCTACGGAAATTACATTCAATAAGAATGCAGGACAATAGTGACAATCACTCAAGACAACTACATGAGAATTGAAAACAAGTTTGAGATTTCCTAAAGCTAGAACTGGAACAGATCTTCCATCTCCAACATTCAGGAATCTCTCGCTGTTTTCAAATCTCTCATTGACCTGAAGTCCTTGCAATGAATTGCATATATTAAACGGACTTCCAGTATCTAATACCCAGGTTGAATTATCACATATAGAGAAATTACAAGGTGTTATCATATAAATACCTTGATCAGCAACTGATTGCCCTTTTCTCTTGCTTAGCCTGTTCGGGTCAAGTGAGGTAAGGTACTGAGGACAATTCCTCTTCCAATGCCCCTGCTTCTTACAATAGAAGCATTCTGCCTGACTTTGGTCATCCTTAATCCTTTTGGTCTGACTATGCTGAGTTTTCAGCTTTCTATACCAATTATTGAAGTTGGGACTAGTCAACTTGTCATTATCCAATAATGAGCGAAGTGACAAACTTGTGGCCATTTCTACATAAAAGAAAATTTGGCTATTAGTATATGAATTGACTAAACACAGTAGACTTGGACTTTAGTCTAAAGATACTCCGACTATTTTATACAAATTGGTAGCCTCTACCTCCAATTCGAAAAATTACTCCTAATTCTTTAGTGGGCACTAGAACCCAATAGATCGCATATAGGCCCGAGTGTGGCTCGGCTAACCCATATGCACCTATTGGTAGGTTCTAAACCAGTTGCTTCACCAAGCAACTTCTAGTGATAATTTTGCCCTAGGTTCTTCGGCAGGCGTGTGGCGCCTCCACCGAATACCCTAGTCATGTCCAACCATTAAATGATAGGGTTAAGTCTAATCAACTAATAGACGACCAAGCCCGAGTGTGGCTCGGCTCACCTGACCGCCTATTGAAGGTACACTTAACTCATCATATATTGAATGACAATTCCAATGCTTGATAAGTACCAGGCGTGTCGCGCCTCCAATAATTATCAAAACATTGGACCCATTATCACCCAACTTAATGGGAGGCTATGACCTAGTTATTCCCATAACCATTTCATTTTAAGGACCTAATAATTTTAGAGGATTTCATAATTAGGATAGATGAGAAGATCCGGTTAGTCTAATTTCTCCCACTGACTTCACCAAATCAGATTAGACTCAAATCGGTTAAGGAGACACCTAAATCAGTCAAACTGATTTTCCTTATAGGCATGGGCTAACTCGAATCATTAAGTGATCCAATCAAAATGTGATTGACCATGTCGGCCAGGTAAGTGAGATCGGTGGAAGGGATATGCCATTAACTCGGCAAAGACGAATCAGTGCGAGTAGCTCCCAATTAAAAACCACCGGTCAAAACTGCCAAACTTACCTTAGACACCGACTGGTTAATCAATTTCGATTTGATTACTCAAATGACTCGGGCTACACCTCTGAGCCTAAATCAAGTTCCATCTTGGTCTAATCAAAGACATGGACTTGATCCATCTACAACTATTGTAAATTGATCTAGAATTTTCTTGACCTAATCTAGTTACTACTTAATTAGATTTGATCAATTAATTCTATTTGTCCATGTATGATTCTAACCTTAGGTCTAACCCAATCCTAGGAACTTGATTCAAGCTAACCCATATGCCCAAAGAATTATGCAATGTCAATTAATTGAGTTACAATTCTATTTCATAACACTTAATTCTCAATTAAGTTTAGACTTATGAAAGTTTTGATCATTGCATATTTCTTTTTAATTACATATTAATTACAATCTTTCAGTTCTTAAAACATATTTTCAGATCTGAGTTTTTGTAATTAATCACATGTAATCAGATTAAATTCATGTTTAAGTCATTATATTTAATGTTCATGCATCACATATACATAACAACATGAATTAATACAAACAACATACATCTTATGTATTTGTTTTTTCACTTTTATTTTCAGATCTGATTTGTTCATTAAAATCAGAGATCATATGAATCATAAATTTTATTTAGATCTAATCTAAACAATATTATGATTTCAGATTTATTTATGTTACAAATCTTAACACAAACATGCATCATATGCATTCAAAATTTCAGATCTAGTTAATCATGCATAATCAGCAATTAAATCAATCATAAAAAATACTTTAGATCTAATCTAAGCATGCTCATGATTTCAGATTTAATTACAAGAATTAAAACATAAAAGTTTAAACATGAACCTGGCTCTGATACCACTGAAAGTGAATCCTAGGTTCTTCGGTGTTAAGCATGCGGATTTTTTTTTTTTTTAAAACCATGGCTGAACCTGATCGGGTTGCCTACGTACCCCTTCATAAGGGGGATCAAGCCATACGTAGTTCTTTTTAAGTTTTAAAACGCAGCGGAAAAATCGAATCAAACAATTTAATTCATGCATGCTTACAAGATCAAATCTAGAAATCAGCACCTTAAGAACACATAGGATTATGCCGGAATCGTTTAAACAATTATGCTAAAACTTTCATGCATGATTAACTATCAGATCTGAAACTTAAGAACTCTATTCCGATTAATCTCCGAATATCCATTGAATGGATTCTGGAGATATCTCCGTGAGGAGCCCCAAAAGAGGGTAAAACCTCGGGAAATCAGACCTAGATCTTGACACCATAATAAAAGATTAATGTAGGATTAATACCTTTTATGATGGATGAAACTTGTGGATCTGATCCTCGACTTCGCAGCCACGCACACGAATGGCCTCTACGAGAAGTCCACGCGAAGTTCCTGAAGAGATCCAATCCTGCGGAAGTGCTAGCTTGCGCAGAATTTCTTGAGGCTGAAATTTGATCTTCCAAACACTATCAACTTTTGATCCGCCTTCTTGGAAGAACTTGGAGGAAAGGTTTAAAGGGATTGAAGAGGACTTAGATCTGATCTAAAGACTCTTATCAGGGACCCCTAACACTAATGGCGCGATGGACTTAGAGGAGGAAGAAGTCAGCTAGATTGAATGCAGAATTTTTCCATGCATGAACTAGGGTTCCTCTCTTTTCTTTTCCCTTTTTTCTTCTTCTTTTTCTCTCTTTTTTCCTTGAATTCGACCACCAGATGATGGAGGTCCTTTTAATGTTGCTCTCCTACCTAACTTCATGCCAACCATCCCATATTTGTGGAGGATTTTGTGGGGTTTTGAATTTTGAATTCAAAATTCAAGTTCATGTGCCATTACATGATGAAGCTTGATCTAATCTAAACCATTCATCATGTTGCCATTTCCCTCTTTCAATTTCGAAATTCCCATGCCCCTAATCAGATTAGAGGGTCACGTGGTGATTTTGTGGTGATTAAATTCGAAATTCAACCTTAATTAGAAGTGAGATAAAGATAAGGATGGCATATGTCATGAAGAGAGAGAATTTGATCTTATCCAATTCTTTTCATGAATTTATCTCTCCATTTCGACCATCTAATGATGAAAGAGGTCCCTGATGTTGCCAAGTGTCCCATGGCACCATTAAATAAATTAAATTAATTTTTAATCATATTAAAAATCAATTTATGGCGCCATGCATGGATATGTGACAAGTGGATTTCAAGATCCGAATAGTTTCAGATCAAACCCATTTAATTTAATTAAATCCTAACAATTAGAATGATTCAATTACCATGGGTTGAACCTAATCCAATTAGGTCAATCCCTAATTAAGCACAAATTTAATCTAATTTAATTTGGTCAACCTAAGTCCTCTTGATTCAGACCTAATCCAATCAGGTCAAAAACCCTGATTGAGCCCAGAATTGAATCTAATTCAATTTGGCTCATCCTTAGTCTAATTACTCAATCCAATTGAGTTCATTAGCAATCTAATTACTAATTAATCCTCCGATAATTACTTTAATTATTTTATAAGATAATTTGCCAATCGAATTGACCAAATTATCCCTGAATGATTCTTAATCATTCATCAGCCTTCTTGATCAATCAGGAATCTTCTATGCGTGTGACCTCATAGGTTCGAACCTAAGCCGGTAGTATAGGAACGACTTCCTACACTAATCGATGTGACCATCTAGCAATGGTACCCGACGTCCGAATAGGCCGAATATATGCGAAGCAAATATTCTGGAACCCTGAACTATGGTTACTGTATAATTCAATCCCTTTGACTCTTAATGCCAGGATGACTTAGAGCTCACTGTCAACCCTATAATTAGTACATCCATTATGTGATTAACTTTAGATATCCCGTGACTCCTCACTGAGATTACCCTGGCCAAGGTTTTGCTAAATTAGTCACAAGACATTATCTCCTGTTTGCAGGAAGGGTCAATTCCATCTTGACTCACAACTGACTATGCAAGTACTTGACTGCACCCAGTGACCTTCCGTCACTGAATTAGAAATTCAGGTAGTCCGGTACCAAAGTACAGTGAGTTGCTTGCTAGTCACAGGTTGCGGTCTCAGGTCAGAGGGCCAAACTTATACCCATATCCACTCGGAACATCTCTCGACAGTAGAGCGTTCCGGAATTGGTCACGTTCAGTGAAATGTACTCCTACACTTCACCTGTATGGCATACCAGTGTCTCCACACTCCTTGGTTAAGAGGACAACCAACGTATATGTCACACAACGACCTAATCTCGATAATGTTGTCGTCCTAGTAACAACATATCATTTGGTCGCGAACAAGTTTAAGGACTCAAAGATAAATCCTCCTTTATCATAACATAAGTCCTAAGGACTTCATCATATAAGAGTTCATTTGAAGATGAAATGATGAATAATGCCAAATAATACTTTATTAATTTGTCAATTTATTTACAATATTCAATCATCAATATGCTGACGATTGACATTTAGGATACAATTCCCAACACGTCAAACATTTGAAAACAGACAAACTTGAATCCAAGTCTGACAAATGTTTCTTTGTTGGTTATCCTAAAGAAACTAAAGAATATTACTTCTACTTTGCTGAAGAACAAAAGTTGTTCGTAAGCAATAGAGCTGTTTTCTTAGAGAAAGAATTCCTTAGTGAAGGAACTAAAAGCTCTAATGTTGAGCTTAAGGAAGTTCAACATGTAGAAGATCCGACACCATCTACTGAACCAGTTGAGTCAGATTTAATTAGATCAGATCCAGAACCCATATTAATGCACCATTAAGGCGATCGGGTAGAGTACCACGTCAGCCGGACAGATACTAGGGTTTCTTGGTCCGAGACAGGGATCCTATCGAACTTGATGAAAACAATGAGGATCCGATCACATATATGGATGCAATGCAGAGGCATGACTCTGATGCATGGCTTGGAGCCATGCAATCCGAAATGGAATCCATGAAGGTCAATGATGTATGGACATTAGTTGACCCACCCCAAGGGATTAAACCCATAGGGTGTAAGTGGATTTTCAAAAGAAAACGAGGCGCAGATGGAAAAGTAGAGACCTATAAAGCCCGTCTGGTTGCCAAGGGATATCATCAACGTTATGGTATTGACTATGACGAGACGTTTTCTCCTGTGGCAATGCTCAAATCCATTCGGATTATGCTTGCGATAGCAGCACACTTAGATTATGAGATCTGGCAGATGGATGTTAAAACCGCTTTTCTAAATGGAGATTTAGAAGAGGTGTATATGATGCAACCTGAAGGTTTTATATCTGCAGATAAGTCTAAGGTGTGCAAGCTTCAAAAATCTATTTATGGATTAAAGCAAGCATCACGGAGTTGGAACATACGATTTGATAAGGTGATCAAATCATATGGCTTCATTAAGAATGAAGAGGAACCTTGCATTTATAAATGGGCAAATGGTTCAGTTATTATATTTCTTGTTTTGTATGTGGATGACATTCTTTTAATCGGGAATGACATTCCTGCATTACAAGAAATAAAGGTTTGGCTATCATCTCAATTTGCCATGAAGGATTTGGGAGAAGCATCTTACATCCTAGGGATGAAGATCTATAGAGATAGATCTAGAAGATTGCTTAGATTATCCCAATCCACATACATTGATACTATACTGAAAAGGTTCAGTATGATTAATTCCAAGAAAGGCTATCTTCCAATGGGCCATGGAATTAACCTCTCTAAAAGGGATTGTCCGACAACCTCTCAAGAAAGAGAGAGTATGGATAGAATTCCATATGCTTCGGCAGTGGGATCTATAATGTATTTCATGACATGTACTAGACCAGACGTGGCATACTCATTAGGAGTAGTGAGTAGATACCAGTCTGATCCAGGTAGCAACCACTGGAAGGTTGTAAAAACCATCCTTAAGTATTTGAGAAATACTAAAGATCAGTGGCTTGTCTACGGTGATTCTGACTTAAAACTTGAGGGATATACCAATTCAAGTTTTCAGTCAGATCAAGATGATAGCAAGAGCGTGTCGGGATATATCTTCACTCTTAAGGGTGGGGACATCTGCTGGAAGAGTTCCAAGCAGCATACAGTGGCAGATTCTACATGTGAAGCAGAATACATTGCAGCATCTGATGCAGCCAAGGAAGCCGTATGGTTGCGCAAGTTCATCACCGAGCTGGGAGTGGCACCTTCCATTGATGGTCCAGTTCCTATATTTTGTGATAACACTGGAGCCATAGCTCATGCAAAGGAACCTAAAGCACATCAGCGGACCAAGCATATTCTGCGACGCTATCACCTGGTTCGAGAGATTATAGAACGAGGTGATATTGATCTTCAGAAGATTGACACAAAAGAAAATATGGCTGACCCATTTACCAAAGTTCTCGGCATCAAAGAGTTCAACGAACACAAGTCGAAGATGGGTATTAGATACTGTGCCGATTGGCTTTAGGCTAAGTGGGAGTTGTTGGGAATTGTATCCTAAATGTCAATCGTCAGCATATTGATGATTGAATTTTATAAATAAATTGACAAATTAATAAAGTATTATTTGGCATTATTCATCATTTCATCTTCAAATGAACTCTTATATGATGAAGTCCTTAGGACTTATGTTATGATAAAGGAGGATTTATCTTTGAGTCCTTAAACTTGTTCGCGACCAAATAATATGTTGTTACTAGGACGACAACATTATCGAGATTAGGTCGTGGTGTGACATATACATTGGTTGTCCTCTTAACCAAGGAGTGTGGAGACACTGGTATGCCATACAGGTGAAGTGTAGGAGTACATTTCACTGAACGTGACCAATTCCGGAACGCTCTACTGTCGAGAGATGTTCCGAGTGGATATGGGTATAAGTTTGGCCCTCTGACCTGAGACCGTAACCTGTGACTAGCAAGCAACTCACTGTACTTTGGTACCGGACTACCTGAATTTCTAATTCAGTGACGGAAGGTCACTGGGTGCAGTCAAGTACTTGCGTAGTCAGTTGTGAGTCAAGATGGAATTGACCCCTCCTGGAAACAGGAATAATGTCTTGTGATTAATTTGGCAAAACCTTGGCCAGGGTAATCCCAGTGAGGAGTCACGGGATATCTAAAGTTAATCACATAATGGATGTACTAATTATAGGGTTGACAGTGAGCTCTAAGTCATCCTGGCATTAAGAGTCAAAGGGATTGAATTATACAGTAACCATAGTTCATGGTTCCAGAATATTTGCTTCGCATATATTCGGCCTATTCGGACGTCGGGTACCATTGCTAGATGGTCACATCGATTAGTGTAGAAGTCGTTCCTATACACCGGCTTAGGTTCGAACCTATGAGGTCACACGCATAGAAGATTCCTGGTTGATCAAGAAGGCTGATGAATGATTAAGAATCATTCAGGGGTAATTTGGTCAATTCGATTGACAAATTATCTTATAAAATAATTAAAGTAATTATCGAAGGATTAAAGATTGCTAATGAACTCAATTGGATTGAGTAATTAGACTAAGGATGAGCCAAATTGAATTAGATTCAATTCTGGGCTCAATCAGAGTTTTTGACCTGATTGGATTAGGTCTGAATCAAGAGGACTTAGGTTGACCAAATTAAATTAGATTAAATTTGTGCTTAATTAGGGATTGACCTAATTGGATTAGGTTCAACCCATGGTAATTGGATCATTCTAATTGTTAGGATTTAATTAAATTAAATGGGTTTGATCTGAAACTGTTCGGATCTTGAAATCCACATGTCACATATCCATGCATGGCGCCATAAATTGATTTTTAATATGATTAAAAATTAATTTAATTTATTTAATGGTGCCACGGGACACTTGGCAACATCAGGGACCTCTTTCATCATTAGATGGGTCGAAATGGAGAGATAAATTCATGAAAAGAATTGGATAAGATCAAATTCTCTCTCTTCATGACATATGTCATCCTTATCTTTATCTCACTTCTAATTAAGGTTGAATTTCGAATTTAATCATCACAAAATCACCACGTGACCCTCTAATCTGTTTGGGGGCATGGGAATTTCGAAATTGAAAGAGGAAAGTGGCAACATGATGAATGGTTTAGATTAGATCAAGCTTCATCATGTAATGGCACATGAACTTGAATTTTGAATTCAAAATTCAAAACCCCACAAAATCCTCCACAAATATGGGATGGTTGGCATGAAGTTAGGTAGGAGAGCAACATTAAAAAGACCTCCATCATCTGGTGGTCGAATGCAAGGAAAAAAAGAGAGAAAAAGAAGAAGAAAAAAGGGAAAAGAAAAGAGAGGAACCTTAGTTCATGCATGGAAAAATTCTGCATTCAATCTAGCTGACTTCTTCCTCCTCTAAGTCCATCGCGCCATTAGTGTTAGGGGTCCCTGATAAGAGTCTTTAGATCAGATCTAAGTCCTCTTCAATCCCTTTAAACCTTTCCTCCAAGTTCTTCCAAGAAGGCGGATCAAAAGTTGATAGCGTTTGGAAGATCAAATTTCAGCCTCAAGAAATTCTGCGCAAGCTAGCACTTCCGCAGGATTGGATCTCTTCAGGAACTTCGCGTGGACTTCTCGTAGAGGCCATTCGTGTGCGTGGCTGCGAAGTCGAGGATCAGATCCACAAGTTTCATCCATCATAAAAGGTATTAATCCTATATTAATCTTTTATTATGGTGTCAAGATCTAGGTCTGATTCTCCGAGGTTTTACCCTCTTTTGGGGCTCCTCACGGAGATATCTCCAGAATCCATTCAATGGATATTCGGAGATTAATCGGAATAGAGTTCTTATGTTTTAGATCTGATAGTTAATCATGCATGAAAGTTTTAGCATAATTGTTTAAACGATTCCGGCATAATCCTATGTGTTCTTAAGGTGCTGATTTCTAGATTTGATCTTGTAAGCATGCATGAATTAAATTGTTTGATTCGATTTTTTCGCTGCATTTTAAAACTTAAAAAGAACTACGTATGGCTTGATCCCCCTTATGAAGGGGTACGTAGGCAACCCGATCAGGTTCAGCCATGGTTTTTTTTTTAAAAAAAAAAATCAGCATGCTTAACACCGAAGAACCTAGGATTCACTTTCACATCCAAGTGAGGCTGCCTTGGTTGATCCAAAAACTAACTTAATGCTTGAACAGGAAATGACAAGTCAGGTCTCGTGATAGTGAGATAAAGTAACCTGCCAACTAATCGTCTATATGCTGTTGGATCTTTTAACAATTCTCCAGAAGATCTGTCAAGCTTTATGTTTTGCTCTATTGAGGTTTTGGCTGCTCTTGCACCAGTAAAACCAACATTCTCAAGTATTTGCAATGCAAATTTTCTTTGACAGACTGATATTCCTTTTGTAGGCCTGGCTACTTCTAAACCCAGAAAATATTTCAAAACCCCTAAATCTTTAATTTTAAATTGATGATCAAGTGCAGATTTGAGAGCATTGATTTCTTCTAAATCATTTCTAGTAAGTATAATATCATCAACATATACTAAAAGAGCAATAAATGAATTAGCCTTTGATTTGCCAAATCGAGGAGGCATTTTCATATAAATCTCTTCATTTAAGTCACCATGTAAAAATACATTATTAACATCAAGTTGTTGTAAATGCCAATTTCGAGCTGCAGCTACTGCCAACAAGGTTCTAACAGAGGTAAGTTTAGCTACTGGAGAGAAAGTGTCAAAGTAATCAAAGCCTTCTTTTTGAGTGTAACCTTAGCAACCAAACGAGCCTTCAATCTTTCTACAGTACCATCTGATTTAAGTTTTATTTTGTAAACCCATTTGCAGTCTATGATATGTTTCTCTGGTGGTAAAGAAGTGAGAGTCCATGTGTTGTTCTCTTCTAAAGCTTGAATTTCTTTAGCCATAGCCTCACACCATTCAGGTTTCGTAGCAGCTTGTTCAAAAGAAGTAGATTCCTCAATATTGGAAAGACTAAGTGTGTAGGCAAAATGAGAAGGAAAAAGTTTGTCATATCTAAGATATTGAGAAATATCATGAGGATTACCTAAATTATAGGAAACTATGCCGCTGGAATTGACTGGCTGTAGGATGAGGTAGCTAATTGACAATGATAATTTTGAAGATAAGAAGGTTTCTTTCGTATCCTAGTTGACCTTCTAGGAGGAGGAATAGGAGAAGAAAAAATGGATTGTTCTATGGCTTGTTCTGTATGGGTAACATTAGGATGGGAATCAACAGAAGAATGATTGATAGAAGAAGAAACTACTTCAGGAATAGGATGTAGGAAAACAAAAGCATCGGTATCATCAAAATGAACAGATTTAAAAGAAAACACATCTTCATGAAAAACGATGTCACGACTAATGAACACAGAATGGTTTTCAAGATCAAAGACCTTATATCCCTTAATTGCATAAGGATAGCCAATAAAGATGCACTTGTGAGCTCTTGAATCAAAGTTAGATCTAGCTTGGTTTAATGAAGGGCAAAGCACAAACAACCAAAAGTTCTAATATGGTTGTAGTCTGGTTTTTGTGCAAACAAAAGTTCAAAAGGTGTTTTATCTTTAAGTAATTGACTTGGGAGTCTATTTATAAGATAAGTAGCAGTAAGAATGCATTCTCCCCAAAATTTGAGAGGTAACCCTACTTGAAATCTAAGGGCTCGAGCAACATTTAACAAATGTTGATGTTTTCTCTCCACAATTCCATCCTATTGTGGAGTTTCAACATAAGTTTTCTGATGAATTACCCCTTTCAAAAGAAAGAATTCTCTAAGGTTAAACTCTGAACCATTGTCAGATCTAACACTCTTAATTTTGTGGTTAAATTGAGTTTCAACTAGAGTGAAAAAGGACATAATTATGGACTGTATTTGTGCTTTGGACCTCAACAAATAAACCCATTAGATCTACTATAGTCATCAACTATAGTTAAAAAGTATTTAGAACCATCAAGTGCTGAAACATTAAATGGTCCCCATAAGTCACAATGTATCAAATCAAATGGAGATGTAGACTTTATTGTACTGAATTTGAAAGGTAATCTATGTGGTTTTGCTGAACCAAAGCAAGCAATTGCTGATACTGTTCTCGAGTAAAAGAAAATTCTGAAGATTGTGATGCATCATAAGACCCTTTAGCTGAGGTGGAAACCGTTCGTGGATATTGTGAGATATCAAAAACTCCCTTTGAAGCCATCTGTGGGTACTGTGAAACATCAGAACCATGGATTTGCTGATTCTGCTGAAGCTGCACTTGATTAGCTACACTTGAAGCAGAGTTTCTTGACTTTGCTTTGTATCCAGGTGGATATCCATGAACTTTATAGCATCTATCAATTGTGTGACCCAAAATACTACAATGACTGCAAAGAGTTCTTTTCCTTCTATCACCAGATCTATTAAAGCTTCTTGTAGAAATATTGTTTGAATGTATGGAAGCATTCAAATTTCTCCCAAGCATAGCAACAGAATCTGAATTCTGTGCAATGGTAGCAGAAACTTCTCTCTTCTTTTCTTCTTGTAAAATCAATGAAAACACTTTATTAATTGATGGGAGTGGATCAATCAGGAGTATTTGTCCTCTAATATGAGAGAACGATTCATTCAGTCCCATAAGAAATTGAATCACATATTCTTCTTGCTGATAATGTGCAAAGTTATTTGTGGCTCCACATGAACAAATAGGAAGTGATCTGTAATTTCCGAATTCATCCCACAATGATTTGAGTTTAGTGAAGTAGGAACTAACCGAAGTATCGTTCTAATTCAAGGATGAAATTGTTTTCTTCAGCTGATTACATCTCTTCCAGGCTGAGTAGAGAGAATTTCCTAGGCTTGGTATGGTTGCAGATCCATTGATGAAGCATATCTTGTCCTTGGCCATCTCCATGGATTGGCTCCAAGATGTATAGTTATCACCAGTCAGCACCTGGGATTCTAGCACTGCTCCAGGACTATCACCATGATGAAGATAGTATGGGTTTTCCATATTATCTTCTCCTGAATTGAACAGAGGATTGGCATTTGAACCATGAGGAGCATCGGAAGATTGCTCTGATACCATGTTAATGATGAAAGGAATGAAGACAAAGAAGAGGAGAAAGTTCAGGAGAAGAAAGGGAAAAAGCTTGGGAAGAAACATAGTTGTATTTTATTCAATTCTCTTCCGTGTACATTGCTCTGTTTAAATAGAGCGGGAGTAACTGATTAACTGTAGTAACTAATTACAGTTTAACTAACTGAAAACTGTTATAACAACTAATCCAACTGTTAATCTTTAACTAATTCTCTTATCCACATTAACAGAAATAACATACTTTTCTTGGTTTTTGTTTGTCAGCCACTGTTTGTTCCTGTGTGTGCCAGAGAGAGAAAGAGCTTCAGCTATTTTAACAAATGCCCCACTATTTTAAGTAGTATTATTTATATTACTTGAGCAGAAGCAGTAGAATTTTTCTGAAACTAAGATGGTCACTCATCGAATTCATCGAGGCAATGAGAAAAAAATTAAAAAATTTAAAACTACAAGTGATTCCAATCAGTTGAATAAAAGGGGAATAGGGTACATTAGAGGTTAGAATCTGAGCCATTGGGCATGCGGGAACTACAATTAGAATTTAAGGTCTGTTGCCACATATAAAACATCAGATTCAAAAATATCTTATAAGCATCTACTTAGATTCGAATCTCCTTTTAGATGCGCGTATAAAACTTCAATCTGGACAATAATCTGCATGCACTTGTCCTCTAAACAAATCCCCATCCAACCTTGTACAATGTAGTAGTGCATGCCTAATTGCCCATTGTTGCTGAAATTTGGACCCGGGGGCGACCACTAGGCCAGGAAGGAGGAGCTCCGGTGGGAATCGGCGAGCGGCGGTCCGGCGGGGCGCGATGTCCTCCGGGAGACTTGTAAGAAGCCGGTGGCCGGGGTTCCCGGCGCTGGCCCTCCGATGCTTAAGTCAAAGGGGGTAAGTGTATAAATCGAGAGAATTAGTCAATATCCAGAGTTTTTTTTTCTCCTCCCCCTAAAATGGAGAAGTTTTCTTTTTATAGAGGGGGGCTGGGTTACCTGTGATGTGACGGGGCAAACAGTCTATCGTATGATTGGACATGTAGTGGAAATTAATGCTCGATCGTGTGAATCAATGCTGTTACTGTAGGAGATTAGGCCGACGTTCTCAAGTCATCGTGAAGTCATGCCATCATTTGTAGACACACAGGTTTGCCGTAAGGGGCCTGGTGTCCGTAGACAGCAGAGGCTATACGCCTTAATTGTTGAGTAAGCTGAGTGCCTGCAGGAGCCATGTGCTTTGATTGTTGAGTAAACCGGATACCTGCTGGAGTTTTATGCATTGATTGTTGACGAAGGCAAGGCGCAGCTTTTTCGGTTGTGCTGCGGGGGGTTGTGACCACAGCGTGCAAGTCGTGCGTCTTTGGGTTGGTAGAGCTGATCAGATGCTTCCAGGCCGGAGGAGGTCTGCTCGGCCGGCTCCAGGTCGGAGGAGGTCTGCTCGGCTAGTTCCAGGTCGGAGGAGGTCTGCTCGGCCGGCTCCAGATCGGAGGTTTGCTTGACCGGCTCCAGGTCGGAGGTTTGCCCGGCCTGCTCCAGGTCGGAGAAGGTTCGCTCGGCCGTTCGTGCAAGCGTCGCGACTTATATTTTTCCCCCAACACTACCCTCCGACTTTCGAGCTCGAGCTACTCGCAGATTCGAGTGCGGAAAGTAGTTTTGGCTGTATTAATATGGATTGGGAGGATTTTGAATTATTGCGCGCTTCAAGGTGTTCTTAATGGGCGCTTTTTCGGAAACGTCTCATCAGGAGGGTACCTTTTCATTTTTCGGAGCGACCCCGCATCGTGGGCTCATGATGGGGCCACACGATCCGACGAGGCGCTTCCATATTCGAAGCGTCAGCTCGAATTGAATGCGGTGCTTTAATTTTTAGGGTTTACACGTGTCACGATCCGGACGGGGAGCAGTGCTCCGCATCACAGATCTGGGCCATCAGAGGGATTCATATATAAATCCCTACTTGGTCGTTTCTGGTTTCTTTCCTATTGTCTTACCTCCATCTTCTTCCCATCTCCTTCCTAGTCCGAAGCGGCCAATCCACCATTACCTCCGGCAAACCCTCAGAGGTGTCCTTCCCCTCGCTTTTTTCGGCATCCTTTCTTTCTCCCCTCTCTTTTTTCTTTTCCTAATGGGTCTTAGTCCGGACGAAATAGGGTCTTCGATGAGTGAGGAGGAGGTGGAGATGGCCGAGGAGTGGTTCTTTCCTCAGCGAGGGTTCCGCTTGGAACCCGCCGGGTTGGGGGATCGGGTGACGAACCCTCCCGTGGGTCGAATCGGAGTGTATTTAGAGGCACTCTGGGCCGGCCTACGGTTTTCCCTCCATGGGTTCGTGAACGAGTTGCTCGGGGAGTATCAACTCGTCCCGGCGCAACTTGCTCCGAACGCATGGAGGACGATTATCGGGTTCCTGTCCTTATGCATGGCATACGGGATCCCGACTTCCGCGAATGTCTTCCGGCAGCTCTTCATGTTGAAGTCCAGTCTGGGAGACGGGGAGTGGCTCTATATCGCCCTTCGGGCGGGCCGGCCGCTCTTTCAGGGTGCTCCGATGTCCATTCATGATTGGAAGAAAAGGTTTTTCTTTTTGGGTTCCGAGCGGACGTGGGGGTTCGACCCTAGGTGGAGGCAGAGCCGGCTCAGGACCGCCAACAAACTCCCCAGGCTTTCGACGCGCGAGCAGGGGATCCTTAACGCTGTTCGCGGCCTCGGGGATGGTATCCTTTTGAGCGGCCTCGTGAGCGAGGATGCTCTAGTCAATGTCGGTCTGAGCTCGGCGCGTCCTCAGGGTAAGGGTAGTAGTAACTTAAAAAGCTTCTTTTTCCTCCTTTCTCCTCATAATATTTTATTAACTTATTTTGCTCATTCTTGCAGACATTGCGAAGATGGTGACTAAGAGCGAAGCTTTGTACGCTCGGTTCCGAAAGAGGGCTGTCGAGCTTGGAGGAGAACCGCTCGAGCCGAAGAAAAAGGCAAAAGTCTCGGCTGATGGGGCCGCCGAGAAGAGCGCTCCCCGAGTTGAGCCCCCCGATGCTACTTGGAGGGGGGCTCGAGCTCCGAGCCCAAGAGCTCGGCAGGAGAAACTATGGCGCTCGCATGCTCGATGCCAATCTCGCAGGTCCCTGGTCGGTCGCCCGTCCGACCCGAGCGCCCGACATCTGAGCCGGGCAGCAGCCGAGGGGCCGTGAGGCCGCCCTCGCGGAAGGCGACAGGGCCCAGCCTCTCCCACCCACCGGAGGACGAGGGCCAACAAGAAAGGCGGCCCTACTTCCCGGAGCGGACGGTGTTTGAGGGCGACTCAGCCCTCGAGAATGTTGAGACGGCGCGGCAGATCTTCTGCGTCGCGCTCCTTCCAGCCGACAAGGCGAAGATTCAGGCTATGAGCCTGAACAGTTTTTTGGAGTCAACTCGCCTCTCTGCTGTTCGGGTAAGTCTTCATTATTTACTACTATTCATTCCTTACGCTTTCGGTGTTTATGCCCTAATTCTATCCTTGGCCTAATTTCTGTCTTGTTTTCAGCACCTCCACGAGATCGAGACACTAATCTCGATCGGCGCAGACTACAAGGAACGAGCTCGTCGGTGTTTACGGGCACAAGAAGAGGCTGAGAGAAAGCTGGCGGAGCTCGAGCTCCACAAGAAGGAGCTTTTACTTAGAGTGGGGGCCACCGAGGACGAAGTCCGAATTGTGACCGCGGTGCTCGAAGAAGAGAAGGCCGCTCATGCTCTGACTAGATCAGAGCTGCAGGCCGCCGAGGCTCGCTTGGCCGAGGCGCGGTCCTTGCTCGTCGCCCGCGAGCAGGAAATAAAAAATGCAGAGCTCAAGGCCGAGCAACTCGAAGCTCAACTCGGAGCTCGGGAGAAGGAGGCCCAGGAGCAGGCCCAAAGCGCTGTCCAACTCTTCCATGAATCAGAAGAGTTCCGCGACCTGCTCAAAGAGGAAGCCATGAACGGGCTCATCTAGGGCTTCAACGACTTCCGCAATCAAGTGAAGCGGCTCTGCCCCGACTTTAACCTCGATTTGCTTCAACCGGGAGTGAGGGTCAAGGAGCTTGAGGCAAAGGCCGAGGCCGCTGCTGAGGAAGATCCGGCGGGAGCTTCCGAGGCTGCTCCCGAGGTTGCTGAGGAAGGCCGGGCCGAGACCACCACGGAGGACCCATCCACTGCCGAGGAGCGTTCGGCGGGAGTTCCTGAAGCTGCCCCCGAAGCTACCGAGGACAGTGGGGCCGAAGGGATCCCGGCCGCTGGTGCCGCGCCCACCCGCTAGGGCTCTTTCTCTCCCTTTTTTTTTGTTATTTTTGTAACGGAGGATGGCCTGTCTGTTGTACGGCCGAGCCTCGATTTTGTACTTAGCCTTCATGCTTTTCTTCATGAAATTTCTTTTCTAAATTCGTGTGAATTGATTTAGGTCTCGCTTCTCAGTAGATCTAGGGTTCTTCAAGTTCACTCAAGTCCATGGACTTGGGCCCTGCGGTTTCAGTCACGTTCATCACGTAGTTAGGCATATCTGCCAAGTCCCTAGATTCAGGTCCAAAGTTCCCGCTGCTCAGACCCCCAACCAACGATATTGCAATATTTGGGTCCGAGACACTTATTTGTCTTCGGGCTCGTCAAGCCTTCAAGCTCGGCACTAAATCCTGCCGAGCCCTAGAGCCTAGAGTCGCTAACTTGGCTCTAAAGCCTACTCCGCGAGCTCGGACCTCTAGTGGTCAAAGCGGATTATCGGACCCTCCCGACTTAAACAGGTCTAGGTCCAGGCCCGAAACAAGTCCCCAAGCTCGGGAGCAAATTTTGCCGAGCTGCCGATATTAGTCAAACTAGGGTTCACCGACAAGTGGTGCGCGCGGGGTTAGTGAGGTCAGCCCACAATTGACCCAGCAAAGCACCCCGACGCCGGTCGGGGCTTTATTTAAGCATTCGATCGGTGCAGGGACGAATGAAACAACATGGGTATCAATTAAGATGTACCTTTTGTACTGTCGGAGTCGAACGTCTCACGCCGAGGTCGGCGGCCTTGCTCCTCGGCGAGCTTTTGAGGACACTCTTTTGCTCAGGGTCCGCTTTCTGGGGACGCCGGCACATTGGGAGAATTAGTCGCCATCGGGGATCTGTGGGAGTTGCTTTGTTGTCACCCATGAACATTTGTTTCCGGCCATGAACGTTTGTTGCCGACCATGAGCGTTTGTTACTGACCACGAACGTATTCTTGACCACGAACGTTTGTTGCCAACCACGAACATGTCGATCACGAACATTTGTTGCTAACTACGAACATGTCGATCTCGAACGTTTGTTTCCGACCACGAACATGTCGATCACGAACGTTTGTTTCCGACCACGAACATGTCGATCACGAACATTTGTTGCTGACTACGAACATGTCGATCACGAACATTTGTTGCTGACTACGAACATGTCGATCACGAACGTTTGTTTCCGACCACAAACATGTCGATCACGACCATTTGTTGCTGACTACGAACATGTCGATCACGAACATTTGTTGCTGACTACGAACATGTCGATCACGAACGTTTGTTTCCGATCACGAACATGTCGATCACGAACGTTTGTTTCCGACCACGAACATGTCGATCACCCAAATCGCGGCCATGAAACTAGGGAGCAGAGGAGTCTTTAATGCCTCTCGGCATCATGCTCCAAGTTTCAAACGCTCGGTCCAAAATTTACCACCAAGATCTCCAGTAGATCAAGTTCCACAAGTCCAACCCGAGCACTTCAACGCGCTAGTGCAGCAAGTCCAAGCGCTAGCCATTGCAGCCCAAAGCCTGCAACAAGTGGAGGCCCCTCCTGTGCCGCCTCCATGGGTTCATGTTAAGCAGAGAAAGAAACTTTCTCCCGAGCCATCTCGAATCAGGCATGACTCCCGCTGCAATGACGTATGTGGGGGCAACCAGTGAGAAGTAGTAGTCCAAGTCTCACGTCAACGAGTTGAAGGAAAAAGAAAATAAAAGCTGAGGTCTGGAGAAGGAGAGTTATGGAGCTTTAAAATGGGATTGTAAGCCTCTGTGGCAAAGGGTATAGCTCTATTAAATCCCATTGTCCTTTCAAGTCTTCTGTCTTCCGGCAGCAAGTAAGAAACCAGCATGTACTTCCTCCTCACGGGCGTAAGTCCTCAGGACGGCACTCGCGACGTTGCTCTCCTTCAAAGCGTCGCCATCACAGAAGCCCTCGCCGAGGTCATGCAGGGCGAGCCGAGCTCATGCAGGCCGAGCCGATCTTAGAAGGCCGAGCTCGTCATCCATATGCTGCAGCCACAACTTGCAGCAGTCTCATCCAGGCCGAGTTCATGCAGGCCGAACCGAGCTCCGAAGACCGAGCTCATGCAGGCTGCCGAGCTCATCCAGGCCGAGCTCATGCAGGCTGCCGAGCTTAGAAGGCCGCCGAGCACAAAAGGTCGAGCACAGAAGGCTGCCGAGCACAGAAGACCGAGCTCAGCAGGCTGCCGAGCTCAGAAGCCCGAGCGCATAACCTCTCCCAGAAAATCGAGCCAAAGAAGGCCGGTGCTGAGCCAAGTCCTGAGGAATTTTGAAGCTCGAGAGCCATCAAAATATCTCCAAAAGGTACAGGACACCACTTTTGGCTTCAAATAATTTCAATATTTTATCTATTTCTAGGTCGGAGAATCCAAAAAACGATCTACGGATATCTACATCTCCAACGTCGCCCCGATCTGAGTGGGGGTGCATGGTCACCAATGGACAAGATCCGTCGTCTCCGGATATGTCTACATCTCCAGTTAAGCCTGAAGCACCTCGTTGCGCTGATATCGAGCTCGGTCTCGATCTCCCTCAAACACCTCGACAAAGGTTGAGATGCCTCGTAAGTCGACAATAGATTCCCAAACTTTCTCAACCTCGGAAAGCGTCGTAGGTCGATAGTGTGTTCCTAGACCCCTCGACCTTGCGCACGATCCCTCGACCAAGATCGAGATGCCCCGTGAGTCGACAGTAGAGTCCCAAACTTCCTCGACCTCGAGAAGCGTCGCAGGTCGATAGTGCGTTCCCATACCCCTCGACCTTGCGCACGATCCCTCTACCAAGGTCGGGATGCCCCGTGAGTCGACAGTAAAGTTCCAAACTCCCTCGACCTCAGGAAGTGTCGCAGGTCGATAGTGTGTTTCCAGATCCCTCGATCTTGCGCACGATCCCTCGACCAAGGTGGGATGCCTCATGAGTCGACAGTAGAGTCCCAAACTCCCTCGACCTCGAAAAGCGTCGCAGGTCGACAGCGAGCCCGAGCTTCCTCAACCTCATGCTCGATTCATTGACTAAGCTCGGGACGCCAATTCGACGACATTTGACGCCCTTCGACGATATTCGACGCCATTCGACGCCACTCGACGCCATTCGACGACACTCGACGCCACTCGACGACATTCGACGATATTCGACGCCATTCGATGACATTCGACGACATTCGACGCCACTCGACGACATTCGATGCCATGTCAATGCCGTTCGACGCTATGTCAGTGCCGTTCGATGCCCTTCAACGCCATTCGACGCCTCCTACGACAACACGTCCCCATCTGAGTGGGGGCACCCTGCTGAGTCGACCACAAGCCAAAGAAGGCTGCTGAGTCGACCTGAAGCACTTAAACTCTAACTGCATGAGAGGTACACCCTACTTGGCACGCACATCTCCATATATATTTGGCTATATTATAGGATGATCGACGACTGGACTACTTCCTTCGCCCGAGCCAAAAAGCAGCTCGAACTCGAAAGTCGAAGGGTAGTGTTGGGGGAAAAAATAGACCACCCCACAAATACAATTAAAGCACCCAAATCCGACAGCAAGGCCGAGCTCATGCAGGCCGAGCTCATGCAGGCTGCCGAGCTCATTCAGGCCGAGCTCAGAAGGCTGCCGAGCTCAGAAGGCCGAGACCAGAAGGCCGAGCACAGAAGGCTGCCTAGCTCAGAAGGCCGAGCACAGAAGGTTGCCGAGCTCATGCAAGCTGCCAAGCTCAGAAGGCCGAGCTCAGAAGGCTGCCGAGCTCATCTAGGCCGAGCTCAGAAGGCCGAGACTAGAAGGCTGCCGAGCTCAGAAGGCCGAGACCAGAAGGCTGCCGAGCTCAGAAGGCCGAGCACAGAAGGCTGTCGAGCTCAAAAGGCCGAGCTCAGAAGGCTGCCGAGCTCATCCAGGCCGAGCTCAGAAGGCCAAGACCAGAAGGCCGAGCTTAGAAGGCCGAGCACAAAAGGCTGTCGAGCTCAGAAGGCCGAGCTCAGAAGGCCAAGCTCAGAAGGCCGGGCTGACCTTAGAAGGCCGACCTCGTCGTCCACATGCTGCGGCCATGCCCTGCAGCAGTCTCACCTCACCATGCTTTACTTGCCGGCCACGCCACGACATATCAACCAGGGACCATACCCTGCTGCGACTGTCAACGTCTCACCATTTCCAAGAATACATGCACTGTGCGCCACAAGCAAGCTCTGGCTACACGCCATCTCCTCCCATGATGGAAACGGCAACTCATTACTTCCACGCCCATGTCGAATCGTGACGGTAACCTATTAATTCGTCCAGTCACATCACAGGTAACCCTAGCACTTTTCCTATAAAAGGAGAGCTTCTCCATCTAAAAAGAGGTTTCTTCCTCCCAAGGGAGGGATTTGGACTTCTACATACAGTCCATCTCCTTCTCCAAAATTAAGCTTCCCTTTGACTTAAGCATCGGAGGGCCGGCGCTGGAAACCTCGGCCACCGGCTTTTTGCAGGCCCCCACGGAGGACGCCGCTCGCCGACGGACCGCCGCCCGCCAGTGTTCGCCGGAGCTCCTCCTCCTCGGTCCGCGGCCGCCCCCGGGTCCAATTTCCAGCAACACCCATGTAGTAATTTTCATTAGGAATCACCGATACTGACACCATGTGTGAGAAGAAAGGTGGCGGCTTTACAAGGGCAGCAAAATTCTAGATAGGGCAAATATATAAACTTTTCATGCACCAGCTGAGGAAAAAATATTCTGACGTGGCACATTCTCTACCACTATTCTATAAATTTAACAAGATAAAATACTTCTCCATTGTCATACTAAATACCTGTAAACCAGTTCTTAAAATCAGTAGTTCTTTTTTAGCTGTAGTAAAATGGTAAATTGGAAAGTAGCATCATTAGAGTTGGTAAAGTCCCTATTTGTTAGAAATAAAAAGTTAAGATTGATTACCATCGAACTTTAATTCAGATGATTTGATTCTCTGCTACTTAAAACATCTATACATAAAATAAAATTAATAAAAAAGGTGTCAACCTTTCTTTGAATTCCCTGTTTCTCGTTATTTTGGTTGCGTGAGTAATAGAAGATAATGAAAACATCTATACATAAAATAAAATTAATAAAAAAAAGTAAAAAAGCAAATCTAAGAATAAAAGTAAATAAAGATAAAAATAAATTTAAGAAAACCAAAACAAAAATCAAAATCTTAAAATAATAAAAACTATATAGACATATATACATATATATGTATATATCAAAGTATCTTTTCTCCATTTATTAGTGCATTTTATATTTTATATAAATAACTCTTCGTATTGTTTTTATTTTCCTTTTCTTTTGGCAAAACAGTTATTAAATTTGCTTTGATAGACTAAGTATAAACTTTGTAGCTAAGTAAAATATTTTAGGGTATATTTGGACTTCTACATTTTAACAAGCGCTCTCTCTCTTTCTAACTGTGTTTGAGACTGGGGAAGACGTAGGGGATTGGTTTGCAGATTAGCTTTTTTTTTTTGTGCATTAAAATAGTTTATAGAGATCGTAAATTTGGGGTCCAATGCAGTCCAGCTCCTTTGCCTAATTAATAAGAATATATTTGGGGCAATCATAGACCAAATATTTTTAAAGTTGCAGAAGCCACCAGTCCTAGAGAATGCAAAAGTTGGCCCAAAGGTAACCCTTATGTTACCTCAAGTACAGGATTTCTCATAAAATTATTTATTAATATCATATTTCAATTAATACGAGGAACTTTTACCTGCTAGCCCTCTAAAATATGCTCTATAACCACTTGCTAAGAACCATGCTTCAATGGCATGTCAACATTTGATTGGGGATCCAAACTATATATACTAAGTCTTTTTAAGTTGACTTTGGAGTATATCTGATTTTTATAATTAATTACTTTATAAGTTACTTCATCATGGAGGTATCGTTTGTCCTTGGTAAAGTTTATCAAAAACACTCCTTAGCATAGAAAATAAAAGTTTTTATAGTCTTACTCTTCGAAGGTAAAATCTTAACTTGTAATAAAAAAAGGTAAAATCTTAATATGGAGAACTTAGCAAAAGAATTGGCATGCACCTTCTTACTGTATCCTTTGCAATTTTGCTGAGAAAACTCTATTACATTTTTTTATCAGTTGCTACTCCAGTAAGAAAATTCAGATTTACTTTCTAAGGTTGCTTGTTATCACAAACCATCCAACTAACCTATTCAATTTGTGGCTTGAATGGAGGAGTTAATATGAAGATCATGGATAAATTTTTCATGCTATGATAATTTGCCTTTCTATTTGGTTAGAGTGGAATTAAAAATCCTTTTTAGATATAGGAGAAGGCTAAGAAAGAGATTAAGAGAAGTTTTCTTTACGAAAGATTGGATCTTGTTAGTCTTACCTTCTACTGACATAAAGTTGTCTCCTTTTGTGCAATTTTTGCATTTGGAAGGTCTGGTCGCTTTATAAAGATATTGTTTTGTTTTAAGCTTTGATTGTCGGTTTCTAGGTCGTTCTCTTTTCTTTTTCTATTTCTTTTTGTTCTTTTCTTCTTTTATTATCTTTTATCTTTTCTTCCAAATGCTCTTAATCAAAGTGATTAGGGTCCATCCAATCTTTTTCTTCAAAAAATCTATACGTTAATTTAGAATACCCCAAATTTTTATTTTTGATAGTAACAAGTATAAAAAAGTTGCCACTAATGATTTATATTAAAAAAAATTCTTACAACTCAAAGAAAGATTAGTTCATTATTTTATTTTAAATGCTCAAAAAGGATAGATGCTAAGCTCCACTAATTACTTTTATCAGGAAGATTGAGAGACTTAAACTCAAGCTACTAATACCTGACCTCAGTGACTTTACCAATTGGCATTTTTTAGTTAATGGGTTCTCGCACATCTGTAAACTAAGGACCGGTTGCCTTGCCAAACTTTGAAATAGATCTATAAGCCACCATGAATCCTGTTGACACCCCAACATTTGCATTCACACACAAGCCAAGATGGATGAGGTTCATAGCATTCGTTGAATGACACCAATGGATTTCTTTAATCTGCAGAAAACTTCAAGCTAGCGATGATGCAGTGGATCAGCAATCAAGATGAAAAAAATTACGAGAATTTAAGGGGAGAAATTTTAAAAATTACATGCATATATATCCAAAAATTCTAAGGCCTGCTCGAAATTGCTCTTGTTTCCAAAAAACCTAAGAAAGAAAGTAAACTAGACCAAACAAGATGTATGATGAAACCTTTTTAAACTTCAATTTATTTGTAAAATCTTTAGAGTTTTTAGATGCAATGATTTATTGCTTTCAAGAAGGACCGAAAACAAAAACATGATATAGTACAGTTCTGTGGAAATGCTATCTTCAGCATCAATCTTGATACGATATTTCACCAACTTGTATAGAAGCAAAAACACAAAAACAACAATGATGTCATACAAGCTTAGTTAATCATGGTTAGACAACTCATTAGATCTGTAAAATGCTTCATCAGTCTACAAGATATATAGCCATATCCATCAATGCATGCTTTCCATTAACTTCCGTTCCAACTTACAGATTAATGAGAGAAACCACAGATCTATTTCAGAGAACTGGTAATCACGAAAAAGAGGACACGAGAGAATCATGATGAACAAAGATCATGCATATAATATAAACATATAATCGTTACATAAGTTCCCAGTCCAAAGACATCACAAACTGCAGCCCCTAGTACTCACTTTCCAGGTGACATAGGGGTCAAACGGACCTTATCCCACATTTCTAGAAGCAAGCTGACACATCCATGACCTTATTCTAGTTCTCCATCTTACAACTGGTCTCTTAGCTTTATATACATACAAATTAACTTTCACAGCTTGACTCACCAACCTCACCACTGCCATCATCTCTTCCATAAATCCTTCATCACTTGACACCCGAACCCCCCCCAACCCTCTCCCTTCTCAGTCAGCAAGTCCTCAACCCAATCAAGGTCGGGGAAGTCAAGCCACTCTCCACCCCCACCCGGTAAACCATTTCCATTTGCTCCATTCATACCACTTTGGAAAGAAGAAGAAGAAGAAGCAGCAGCAGCAGCCACCGCCGGGGCCTCTCTCCTGCGTGGTTTTGCTACGCAGCGGCCGATCCCGCAGCGGAAGCAGTCGCGGATCACCTCCGGGCGCAGCTGCTCGGGGGTGTGAGCGAAGAAGCAGATGCGGCGGGTGCAGGCAGCGCCGGCCTCGCACACCCGGGTGCGGTAGCGGGTGGGGTGGAGCCAGAACTCGAAGACGCCGTGGGCGTACTCGCAGCTCTGGCCCCGCTGGCACTCCCCTCTCAGCCGGAACTCCGGGCAGGCGATGCCGCTGTAGGGGTACTTGTTGGGGTCGCGGCGCCGCGCCTTCTCGCCACGGTGCGCGTAGGGGCACTCGGTCCAGTCGTGGCTCTTGGTCTTCGAGCAACGCTTCACCTTGTAGATGTACATCAGGAAGTCGTCAGGCCGGTCTTTGAGGTTGAGCATGCCGCCGCCGCTGCCGGTGCGGTCGCTGCTGGTTATGGCAGCAGCGTTGGCTGGGGAGTCGTCGGTGGCGCCGCAGGACAACCGGATGTAAACGGGAATGGGAACGGCGTGGTGGTGGTGGTGAATGAACAAGCAGTTCTTGTTGGATCCACCATACATTGCCATGATGGATAGATGGATGGACGTAGGAGAGAAGGTGGGAGAGGGTGGGGGGACGAGGAGATGGGTTTCAGAAGAAGGGAAAGGAGATAATGGAGAACTAGAGAAGACAGAGTGGCTGTGTTTTTCTTCTTCTTCTTGTGATGAGAAGAGTAACGGGAGGGGGCTATTTATGACAGTTGCCGATTTGTCTGGCTCTCTAGTTTTGTGCAAAGTGTAAGCTCGCCCTTGCTTTCTCTCCACCTCACAGCTTCATGGCCAACTGGATTCACACTTGATTCACCTCTGGTGTAAATTCTAGAGCTATAGAATGAAGGATTATATATTGTTATTTTCTTTTCCTTTTTCTTTGCGCCCCTTTGTGTATTAGAGATGTATTAGAACGAAGAGAATTATGAAAAGAATGAGTATTAGTGTTTGGGACAAGTTCATAAAAATACATATATAGAAAGTCTAGATATTATTTCTTCAGGGATGCCACAGAAACAATAGGAGAGACGACAAGAAAAGCAGACATTAACAATGATGTGAGAGCTCGTAAAATTGTTGATCAGCTGTTAATTGGTAGTGTTTGCTAACTTTTTGCTGACTATGTTGATGTAAAATTCGGATCAGCATGTGGCTGATTTGAATAATGTACCATCCAAGGGTTTTGATTTCCGAGCAAAATGATGTATACTATGTTTTCTTTTACTTTTAAAAAAAAAGAGAGAAAAAGTTCTGCATGTTTCAAAGAAATAGTTAAGTATAATGTCATGTCTAGATTAGTAAATAAAATGTTAAGAAGGAGAATATGATGCCCACATAAGATTTACTAAACACTGCACAAAATGTGATGCGCAGTAACCTAGTCTAAAGCAATAACCTAAAAACCTGTACGTGCATCACTCTATTAATAAGGATAAAAATAAGCTAAGGTACAGCGTACTGAAATACATTTTGGAGTTGCAGAAGACCATGTATCTCTAAACATCTAGCTTCATGACACGTATAATTTTATTGGTGTTCTCAAATAAAACTATGACACATCTAAGGAGATGTCAAATAAAATCATGTCAAATCGACTAAAGCCATATGAGCTTGTATTTACAAATACTTTCCATTCTAAATATCTTTAGACAAACAAAAAAACTGATATATATATAAAAGAAAAGCAAAAGAAAGAGAAACAAAAAGTATTGCATAAACTAGAAAATTATGAAGAAATCAGGCAGTAACTTCATGTGTTACCTCTCATGGACGCCTCACCAGTCTCCCATGGTGACGTTGTACAGCCTTGGAACCTCATATACATCAATGCAGTAACTCATCTCGAGTTGGTGGGATTTGGACAGTCCATGTCACCCGTAACGGACGTAATTAAGTGAGTCCAGCACCGGGATTCCTCGCTACCGAAGAAAGTTAAACGTGGGAGCCATCCATTGGAACTGTTAGAAGAAGAGAAACCAAAAGCGAGGCATTTGAACGCGTGTCTCTCGGGAGCTTTGCGAACGGTTTCGTTCTTTCGTCCTGCAGCTCCGACTACTATAAAAAGGGGTTGGAAGCCATTTTTGGTGTTTGGTGGGTTAACGTCAGCTAATTCTAGTTTATCTTGAACTGCCGACCACTTTTTCTTTAGTTTACTTTTTAGTTCATCTTGTTTCAAGCAACGTGGATATGGTAAAAAAAAAAAAAAAAAAAGCCAAGCTAAAGCAAGCCAAGTCTAGCTCAAGCTTAACTCATTTGTGTAGTGAAGCCAAGCTCGAGTCAGCTTATATATTGTTTGAGTCCAACCTAAGTTGTTCACAAATAGCTTGTTTAAGAGATCAGATCAGATGAGTTGTTCATCAACTTCTTTGATCTTTTTGTTTGGACGCTCCGGATGCAACAGAAGGGTTGAGAGTCAGTTTTGGTATTTAGTGAGTTAACGTGTCAGCAATTTCTAGGGGACGTTACAAAGACGACCACCTTTTCTATGTATTTTTGTTTTATGCTGATTACTACAACGTTACTACTTATTATTCTCTTTCTATTCCATTTTTGTTCTGCTTTTTGAGATGGAAGAGCCTCAAAAGTAGTTTTGGACTGCTCATAAAAGAACAACCCTAGCTCCCTTGGTACTCACAATACTTCCTAGAGTAAAAACAAAGACCAAAAAGAACCTGATGAAGATGGGGACCACTAGCATAATCTGGAGAGATTAAACTTACCGACAAATTTGATTGCACCTTGTATTTATCTATGAAATAAAAATTATTAAAACAACTTATTTAATCATCTTAAGCAATGAATCTACTTGATACTTAAAATATTTGATTATCTTGTTTATCATACTAGTTTTCTTAAGATCGAAAAAAGCATGTTATCTAAAATAGGAATTTTAATGTAATGATGTTGTCCACCAAATTAAAGGAGGTGGAGAACATGCATATGTTTGGTACCTGAAGGATGTATAGAAATTGGCTATTTGCTACATAATTAGTTAGCAAACTTCTATAGATTCTTAAAGAAGAATTATTGAAAACGGAGATCAATAAGTAGCCTAGTATTAAGAAAGGAAAAAAGGACTATAGCTCTTCAAGTTTAAAAATCCAATATGAAAAGAAATAAAAATCTATATTAAATGGGAAATTCATTAATAATAATAATACTCATGAAGAGGCTTGTTCTAGAAATGTAATGTTTTAAAAGGATAAAACTGGGCATCAAAATGGTGCAAAATAAGAAAGATAAATTTTTAGGTTTGTTGTAAGAGGAAAAGGATGGAGATGAGATGTAATTTAGTTTCCTATATTGGAAACTTTTATAATTTGTAAGGAGTATATAAGTAATGAGGATGTGACATTTGAAGGACAAAAATAGGAGAACCCCATCAACTTCCTTCCAAATAAAATTTGGTTTAGCTAAATTTTGAGTATTATGACTTGGTTTGTATCAAAAAAATTAGCATACTAAATCACTATTGTAGGTGCTTTTTATTTCACAACATGTCTTTATTTTCAATAGATACATTGTGAGTGGATATACCTGTAAATTCATATAAAGGTGGTATGTAGTTATATATTAGACTTCTATCCATATATTTTTCTATTAGCCTAGCTTCAGTTCTAGCATCTATCATAAATAGAGGCAATGGCAAGAATCAAGTATTTTGGGATCCCATGAGTGAAGATTCCTATGTAAAGAAAGAGAATAAAGAGAAAGTGCAGTCATCAAAGAAGGATTTTTTTTTCTTCAATTTAATTAATGTGTTTCTAGAAAACAATTTATAGGTACAAAATAATTTACTTTCTAGGAAATCCAAAGAATTTTTTTTACCTTCATTTGGTAATATCTGTTAAAAGGAACAAGATTTCACTGGCTCTACTTTTACACTTTTGAGGTATGTATCACTAGTACAAGTTATATTTCTATTCTAGCCGAGGAGAACATACATAAAAAATAATAAGATTGGTTTACTATAAGTAGATAAAATCTTTATTTCGGTTGTAATCAGTTAGTAACTAGAAAACATCACATACATCTACTAGAGGTTGTATTCAAGCCCTAGCTTTTTCAAACTAGGCCCAATTAAGATAGGCCAAAATTACTTTGGAGCTTGATTTTTCAGCTTATGCCTTAACAAACTTGATCACTAATGGATGATACTTCCGATACCTTGATTTCCTTAAATGGATTGAAATTATTCAATACAACCTCAGTTCAAGTTTGAATCTAGACTTACAAAGAAGGAGAACAAAGAGCATGAAGATATCAGGGAAAAATACAAAAAAGAAGAAAAATTAGGGAGAAAATGAAGTGAAAGTAGCATAGTAAATATTAAAACAAAGGAGATTTAATGGTGCATTGGATAGAAAGAGACTTACATAAGAGATGGAGAAGGGGGGTTGTCGATTCTTATTATGCAATCAGGAGGTTATAGCGGCTAGATCGGAGAATCTTGATGGAAAATGAAGCATTGAGTTATTTTAAGGAAGCTTGCTGCTGGCTCAAGGTCCACAACTAGTGTTAGAGGGAGTGGTAGGTCTTACCCTAAATAGTTTGAGCCAACAAAAGATGCCCTAGCTACCGCATTGATGAAGATCGGAGCAGGCGAAGAGGGATGGGGAATGAAAAGGGGAGGTGTTCTGGGGTTTCCATCCTACTTAATTGTTTCTCCTGTCACCTTTAAGATATCCATAAATCTCAGCCGTTAGATCCAACATCGATCATTTATATTTGACGTAATATCTATAATATTATCTTCAGCCTGGCTAAGCCGAGTTGTGCTTTGGCTCGACTCGTCAATGATTTCAAGCCAGGGATCCATTGTCAATCTTGGCTCGCTTATACTTGAAACATACTTGTTTGAGCCTAATTTAAAACAAAGACAAACCACTTATATAGTGTCTCAACTTAATCGCTAGCCCTAGATCCAGTATGCCTCTCAAAGAATTAATGAGATTTTTTAGTATTAGGGGAAACATCTAGGCCAAACTTTATTTTGTATAGTTAGCTAGGGCTACACATCATGCAGGTTAAGGTGAGCCAAAACTGAACAAAATAATGTACAAGTTAGTCCAGGCTGGCCCAAGTTAGTTTTAGGATTACTATTTTTGTTGCATATTGAAAAGAGACATATGGAATCATGTAATCCCCTTCTTTAATCATGATAGTTTAATACCATAATTGCTTCAATAATTTATCAATAGCATGTGTTTCAAGGGTAGTCATTCAATTGATAATTAATTGCTTCTACTATTGTAGACAAGATTTAGTATAATATGTATGTGTTTTTGCATGTATGATATATATGCTTGATATAAATATGTATGCTATATAAATATCAAGCAAAGTTGAATATCAATCTCAAAAACTACTCCATAGCCTAAGTCTAATTCAACTTCTTTCAAAATAGTCCAATCCAATTTCGTATTAAGCTAAAAATTTAGGGGTTGTAATTTACTCCAACCTGCAGTGGATCCAGGGTATGTATAGGTAATGGTAAACTCGTCTTGAACCTGACCTCACAAATCTATTTCTCGAGGCAAAAAAAAAAAAGATTTGTATGTGAAAAAATAATTTTTGTAGTTTTACCTGACCCAATCCATCCAACTAGCCACATCCTACCTTAAGACAAGTACATGTAGAGTACCGGTAATGGCCTATCTGACTTATACCTAACCTGTTACCATCCCTATAGAAAAAGTCACAAGGTCAGCCCAAGATATTGGACCATGCTGTTTAAAAGTGGTCTCAAATAAGTCTTTCCATAGTATAGAGGGGTGCAATAGGTGAACAAACTAGTGGAGAGGAGGACAAAACTTAAAATATCCTCAACATTATGGAAAATATGGTGAAAAATGATGCCATGCTCAATGCTGATAGAGGCTATTAGACCTAAAGTCTTGGTATTGAAGCAACTCGTTGAATTTAGGATGCTCATTAGGATTTGGAGGTATGGTTTCCCTCTCAATTTTTTTAATATTCTTGGTTCAGAATGTTCACAAGGTGGATTTCAATTTTGAAATTTGCATCTACTGCTACGCGTTGGTTTCCACTCGCATTATTACATAATTAGCCTATGCTACCATGACAAATCAATATAATTAATAATGACCTAAGACTTCTCAAGCATTTTGTAGCAATAAATCCTACTTGTGGTCGCTTTAAGATGAGGGACTTTTGTATTATTAAGGATACGTTTGCTTGGGGGTATAAAAAGTAGATGAAAGAGATGGTAAATTAAATGGTGGATCTCATATATATATATATTTTTTAGAGAGAAGATAAAATAAATACCACCAAAAGTTGGTATTTGTTTTTCCACGTTGGATTACTCAGTGAAGGTAATCTAAAAAAAATTATATCTCGACAAAATATTATATTAATATTGTATTAATTATATTATTAATATTATATTAATATATTATAAAATATAAAGATATTGATTAATAATATTTATAAATAATAATATATTTAATTAAAAATTATTAATAAATAATAAATATATATATACTAATTATTAATAAATAATTAAAAATTATTTATTAGTTATTAATAAATATAGTATAGGATTTACTAATAATTTATTTTTTTATATACAAAAACATACTAAAATTTATTTAAAATAAGAAACATATTTTTTAATATATGATAATTAACTTAAAAATATTATTAACTAATGTAAGTATATTTAAATATTCAAAATAGTCAATATTGATAGCATTTATGTAAGTGAGCCATAAGTGGCCAACAAATAGACTGAGAAAAATTATTATTACCTAAATTGTTTATTCAAGAGCACTGTTAGAAATTTGGTAGTGTTTCTACATAAGATTACCTCCAACCAAACATAATAATCTCTTTTCAATGCTATTTTTTAGAGTAATTTTTTCACTAAGCAAACGTGGTAAAATTTATTTTTCTCCATAATTATTTTCGCAGATAAATGATTTTCAAGAATCATTTGATTATCTCATAATTTGATATATCCCAACCAAACGAGCCCTAAGAGGTTTTCCCAATAATAAATAGCAGAAATGATCCCTGGCCAACAAAGAAGACATGACAAGATTTCTATTCCATGAAAAAGTAGTAGCTCCTTATAGTTGCTTTGATGCAACTAAATTAACTCTAGTAACATCTTCAATGGCTCTCTTCAGAAATCTTGAAAGCCTGAATGACATAGATAGTTAACAGTATTTTATTGAACAAGCTATACGGCATCTACAAACATTTATGACTAGTATTAAAGATTTTAGATGTAAGACATTAAATTGAAAAAGAAAATATCAAAGAAAGGTGCTCATGTGCCTTCCATGTAATTTTTTTTACGGCTTATTTGGTATATTCGTTTTTTTTTTTGAGGAAATGGCACTCTTATTATGTATAGAATTATGGAAATCCTAGCTAAAGAAGAGGCTTCGTTTGGACATGTAAAAATGCAACATTGTTAGGATCTTTTATCCTAAAAAGCTTATCATGCTTTAAACCTTCATGGAATATCTAATTAGGCTTACTATAGAAATTGAAAAAGTTGGGAAATATGTTTTCTTAAAAAAAAAGAAAAGTTGAGAAACATAGCCCCTTTTATATATTGTTAGGATTCTCATATGCAATGGTCTTTGCATCATTGTTCAGTAATTAAAGTACATCTGAAAATTATATACTATTGAGTGGAATTATTTGAAGATAAGGTGTTAGGATAGAAAATAAATGTGCATAGTTTATCTTAGATAAACCTTGCTCATTCATATGTATGAAGCACATGATTCTCTTGAAAAATAACACTTGGGTCTGCATATATAATGTATGCAGTTATAACTAGGGCTGCAAATGGGTCAGGTCATACAAGGTCATGCTGGATGTTGACCTGACCCAATTTCATTTTTCCAATCTTGATTTTAGACCCACACCCAATGTATCAGCTGATTGGGTCAAGTCAAGTCAGATCAAGACCAACAAAAAGATGATTTTAAAATGCAAATCTAATCTAGTTGTCATATTGGATCCAATTTTGACCCCAAGTTGGTCCATAGGTCTTAAAAAGCAAATTGGCTGAGGTCTAGCTAGGTCAGGACAGGGTCAAGTCACGAGTCAGCTTCAGCTCAACCTAGATGCAACCCTACACCTAAAATAACAATTGAGGTTTAGCAGCTATTGTCATAAACATGTCAACATCCCAAAAACTAGGGAGTTGATAAAAGTTAACTTCCAAGATTTTCCCCCTCAAGAATAGACCAATCTCGATGATCTAGATCCATCGAAAAATGAATTCAACTCGAGTAGTTTGCTTACAGCCCAGCTTATCAACATGTACAGATAAAACCTATAGAAAGTTGCAATTGAAGTGCTTATACCTGAAACATATGCGATATTACTAGCTAAGTTGGTTAAGTTGAGAAAAGCTTCACCCAAATTCAAGTCGTTTTAGGGATCTTAAGCCTTGCCGGCCACGACCGGGCAATGAGCAGGCCCAGTCATTGACCAGCCCATTATCAAAGCCGCCCCAGACGCCCATGGAGTTGGAAGCTCTATCTTTTTTTAATAATAAATAATTGGAAGGCTAGTTTCTAATTGAGGCGCAAAAACATGCTCCTGGATTTCATTGTCATGCTGTTTCATGGCTGGAACGTTTTCGCAGCACCAGTCAAGGGTAAAGATTATTAAGATTGTGCCGAAAAAAAAAACATCAGATAATTATTCTGATTTCCTCAAAAAAATCAATGTTCTTCTTAAACAGAAAAAAAAGAAAAGAAATTCTGAGCCATGTTTTGTACATAAAAAACATATATTATCTGATTTGTTCAGGTAATATATACTGTGAGAATTCGTGCGAGGTGTGTTTAGTCCTACATCAGTTATTCGTCGAAAAAATTTTGGATATTATACGGAACCGAGAATCTAAAAAAATACCTTTCGATTAGTCTTTTTGGATGATGTTTTAGGTTGTTACAAATGGTATCAAGCGAACTCGACCTATAACTTATGTGGATTAAAAAATTGTTGACCCTCTAATGGATTTTGATGAATACAAAACACTAGAGTATAATTCCATTTATCTTAACAATTTAATTGAGAAATTCATGTGTTTTATTAAGAATATTGTTAAGAAATGTCTAGGCAAGTTCCCATAATTTTTATGAATTTATTGAAGAATTTTTTGAGATGAAAGAAAAAGTTCAGGGACAGCCGAGACGTCTCCTGATAGTCTCAGAGACGTCTCTGGCACAAACAGAAAGAACTGACACACTTGGAGACGTCCCCGGCACCTGCCGAGTCGTCCCCACGATAGCGGAGTCGACTCTCTCAGTGGCGGCAGAAAGGCAGTTTTCAAGAGATATGCGCGAGACATCCCCACCGCAAGCAGAGTCGTCCCCACAAGTAAAAAGGAGACTTTCCGAGTCGTCCCCAAGATAGCGGAGACGGCTCTCTCAGGGTTTTCCAGAGAATGATTTTTTTTTCGGTGATAAGGCAGCGGAGACGTCCCCTGAAAGAGCGGAGTCGGCTCTCTCAGGGAATTCCAGAGGACATGTTTTTCGGAGATAAAGAAGCGGAGTCGACCCCGAGACAGCGGAGTCGTCCCCATTCAAAAAGTGCAAACAAGCAGAGTCGTCCCCGTAAAGTGCCGAGTCGACCCCAGACAACGTAAAAAGTAAAATCTTGTAGCCGAGACGTCTCTCGTTGAAGCGGAGACGTCCTCGGAACGCCTGGGACGCGACTGACAACTTTTACAGGTTTGGTTTGAATTTCAAATCTCTTTTACTTTATCTCTAACGGCTATATTTGCTTTTTGGGCTATAAAAGGGAGCTCTTAAGTGCTTCAAAACAACTTTTCACCAACCCAAAAGCTAGATCATTTAAGAGAGAAGCAAGAGAGAGAAGTTCAAGGGAGTGAGTGCATTCAAGTGAAGAAATCAAGTGCTTTCAAGCTTCCCAAGTGATTTCAAGCTCAACCACTCTCTTCCGCTCGTGCATTCAAAGCTCACACTCAAATCTACGCGATCCACATCGGAAGAATCACCATTTCCCACGCTTCCAACGGCAAAAGGATTCTTCCAGGTTCTATTGTTCATCATTGCCATATTTGCTTTTCTAGAGCTTTTCTTTTATGTGTAAACTCTTTCATTGTGGTGCTTGTTCCAGTCAAGGGACTTGGAACAAGGGAAAGGCGTCCCAAGCCTAAGTGAAATTGGGGGTGTTAGGGTTTGTTGTGAGCCCGGTGTAAAACAACGAGTTAGGTAGTGAACTCGCAAAACTACCGTACTGTAATCTTCGATTATAGTGGAAATTCCCAAAGGTGATTTGGGGAGTGGATGTAGGAGCAGTGGAAGCTCCGAACCACTATAAAACCTTGTGTTTGCGATTGACCTTTCTCATTCCTCCTTCTTTACTTTAGTGCATATATTTGTGTGTTTTATTTTTAATTAGGCGAAAAGTTTTAAAACACCCAATTCACCCCCCTCTTGGGTGACCATCTCTGGGCAACAAGTGGTATCAGAGCAGGTGCTCTGTGTATTTCTTGAAAGACCTAACCGTCTTAGCCAAAGATCTAGATGGCAACACCCTTTAACAATGTTCCTGCCGAGGGGCAAGCAACCAATAGACCTCCACTCTTCAATGGGACAAATTATACCTATTGGAAGACTAGAATGAGAATTTTCATTCAAGCACAAGACTATGCCTTGTGGAGGGTTATAGTCAAGGGACCACAAGAACCATCACACGTGGTTAATGGCATTCGAGTTCCCAAACCTGAGGAGGATTGGGATGAGAATGATGATAGGATGGCTCAACTCAATTCGAGAGCCATGAACTCATTATTTTGTTCTTTAGATGTAAATGAGTTTAATAGAGTCTCCACATGTAGTTCCGCTAAGGAAATATGGGATAGGCTTGAAGTTACCCACGAGGGTACAAATCAAATCAAAGAGTCCAAAGTGAACATTCTAGTTCACAAATATGAATTGTTTAAGATGGAACCTAATGAAACTATTACATGCATGTTTACACGCTTTACCGATATTATTAATGGTCTAAAGAGCTTGGGTAAATCTTACACTAACCCGGAACTTGTGAGTAAAATTCTCAGGTCTTTGCCAAAAGCATGGGAAGCAAAGGTCACGGCGATCGTAGAAGCCAAAGACCTCAACACCTTGGGGCTAGAACAACTTTTGGGGTCATTGATGACACATGAGCTCACGATGAAGCAACATGAAGAAGAGTTGCCGAAGAAAAAGACAATCGCACTCAAGGCTACCTCAAGTGTGTGTGAAGAAGAGAGTAGTGAGAGTGAAGAAGAAAGCCAAGATGAGGACTTGGGTTTGATAGTAAGGAAGTTTAAGAAATTCATGAGAAGAAAGAAACCCTTCCCAAGAAAGAAATTTGGAGGGAGAAATGATTGGGAAAAAGAAAAGAAAAAAGAAAGAGACCCAATCATATGCTATGATTGCAAGAGACCGGGACACATTCGTTCCGAATGTCCTCAACAAAAGAAGTATTTTGGAAAGAAAAAGAAGAAGGCATTGAAGGCAACATGGGATGATAGTGACACATCATCCTCCGAGGAAGAGAAGGAAGAGACCGCCAATTTGTGCTTCATGGCGTTCGAAGACGACGAGGTATGTCAAAACCCAACCATAAATTTTACTTTAGAAGAATTGTATGAAGCTTTTCAAGAACTTATGGGTGATTGTAGTATGTTAGGAGCAAAAAATAAAGAATTAAAAGCCTCCAATCAAAAACTGAAGGAAGATATTGAAAACCTATTAATTGAAAAGGAGAACGTTAAAAATATTAACACTACTAACCTAGAAATCAAAAATTCAAAACTTACCATTGAAAATGAAAAGGCAAAAACAGTAATTAAGGAATTAAATCTAAAAGTAAAATTCCTACTCGATAATAATACCTCACTTGCACCAAATGTTGAATCTCTTAAAAAGGATAAGGAAGAACTAGTCAAAGAAAATTTGAATCTTAAGAATGAGGTACATAAGTACAAACCAATTGTTGAAAAATTTACACAAAGCTCTGAAAAATTAAATCTTATTTTTCAAATCAAAGAGCTGTTTTTAATAAAGCCGGATTAGGATATAAAACTAACAAGCAACAAAAGTATCTAAAGAATTTCTTTGTAAAAGCAAAAGATGTAAAAACTGAAAAACCTACATGCTTTCATTGTGGAAAGAATGGACATAAAGCCTACTCTTGTATTCAAAGAAAGATCCAAACTAACAAGAGTACATTTGTGAAAGCTAAAAACATAACTAAAGTATGGGTGCCTAAGGGAACCAACTACACTAACCACGAAGGACCCAAGAAAACTTGGGTACCTAAGAGCTTCACGTGATCATTTTGCAGGTATGCCTTGCAGCCGGGAATAAAAAGAGAATGTGGTATCTTGATAGTGGCTGCTCAAGGCATATGACCGGTGACAAGAGTCTCTTCGTCACCTTGGAATCAAAAGAAGGAGGAGTAGTCACATTTGGAGACAATGCTAAAGGCCGAATCATTGGTGTTGGTAAAATCTCCATATCACCCTCCTCATTCATTGATAATGTATTGTTAGTTAATGGACTAAAACATAATTTATTAAGTATAAGTCAATTTTGTGACAAGGGATTTAAAGTATCGTTTGAATCATCACTATGCATAATTAGTAGTCCAATTGATAATGAGATCATACTCACAGGACATAGGCATGGAAATGTTTACATGGTAGATCTTGATGATCTCACCATGAAGGATGGCCAATGTCTTGTAGCCATGAATCCCAAAGTCAATGAGACTAGTTGGTTATGGCATCGTAGGTTAGGGCATGCTAGCATGGATTTAATCTCTAAATTAATTACAAAGGATCTAGTTAAAGGACTACCAAAAATAGACTTTGAAAAGAATAAAATTTGTGCTGCATGTCAATTAGGAAAACAAACAAGAAATTCTTTCAAGTCTAAGAACATAGTCTCAACAACAAAACCCTTGGAACTAATTCACATGGACTTGTTTGGACCCACTAGAACTGCTAGTCTAGGGGGTAAGAAATTTGGTCTTGTAATTATTGATGATTTTTCACGTTTTACATGGGTTTCATTTCTTGCACATAAAGATGAGTCCTTTCCCGCTTTTATCAAGTTTCATAATAGAGTTTCGAATGAACTCAATCTTAAATTAAAAGCAATTAGGAGTGATCATGGTACCGAGTTTGAAAATCAGCACTTTGAAAAGTTTGGTGACGAAAATGGTATCAATCACAATTTCTCGGCACCTAGAACACCCCAACAAAATGGGGTGGTAGAGAGAAAGAATCGCACACTAGCAGATATGGCTCGTACCATGTTGTGCGAATCGGATCTACCAAAATATTTCTGGGCTGAAGCAATAAATACTGCATGTCACATTTTGAACCGTGCATTAGTTAGATCCATCTTGAAGAAAACACCTTATGAGTTAATAAAAGGTAAGAAACCAAATATAAGCTATTTTCTTGTTTTCGGTTGTCGATGCTTTGTTTTAAATAATGGAAAGGATAATCTAAGCAAATTTAGTGCTAAATCAGATGAGGGGATCTTCTTAGGTTATTCCTCATCTAGTAGAGCATACAGGGTCTTCAACAAGAGAACTCTTGTTGTTGAAGAATCCATTCATGTTGTTTTTGATGAAGCTAATGGAGATTCTTCTAGAAAAGAAGAAGATGGTGATGCAGGTATACTTGAAGACCGAATGAAGGAATTCTCCATACAAGACAAACAACATGAGGATGAGATCAAAGAAGATACAAATCAGCAAGGTGAAGAAGATCAACCTCCATCAAGAATTCAAGATCTTCCTAAGGAATGGAGGTATGCACATGGTCATCCAAAGGATCTAATCCTTGGTGATCCTTCACAAGGTATAAGAACTAGATCCTCTCTAAGAAATACTAGTAATTATCTTGCTTTCGTTTCACAAATAGAGCCTAAATCACTAGAAGAAGCTGAAAAAGATGATAATTGGATGAATGCTATGCAAGAGGAATTAAATCAATTTGAAAGAAATAAAGTTTGGACTCTAATGAAAAGACCCCCTAATGTTTCAATTATAGGCACCAAATGGGTATATAGAAATAAACTAGATGAAGATGGGATAGTAATAAGAAACAAAGCCAGGCTAGTGGCCAAAGGATATAATCAGGAGGAAGGAATAGACTTTGATGAAACTTTTGCTCCTGTTGCTAGATTAGAAGCTATTAGATTACTTTTGGCATATGCATGCTTCATGGATTTTAAACTCTATCAAATGGATGTAAAAAGTGCATTTTTAAACGGCTATATAATGGAGGAAGTTTATGTAGGACAACCTCCAGGTTTTGAAAATCACTTACATCCAGATTATGTGTATAAATTGTATAAAGCATTGTATGGCCTTAAGCAAGCCCCTAGGGCATGGTATGAAAGATTAAGTAATTTCCTAATTGAAAACAAATTTAAGAGAGGAAATGTAGACAAAACCCTCTTTATTAAAAGAAAAGGAAATGACTTATTGCTTGTACAAATTTATGTGGATGATATAATTTTTGGTGCTACTAATGATAGTCTTTGTCAAGAGTTTGCCAAGCTTATGCAGGGAGAATTTGAAATGAGCATGATGGGTGAGCTCAACTTCTTCCTTGGGCTACAAATAAAACAATTAGAGGAGGGCATCTTCATCAGTCAGTCCAAATACATCAAGAAAATGTTGGAAAAATTCAAGATGAAGGATGCAAAGGAAATCAGCACACCCATGGGCTCAAGTTGCAAGCTTGACAAAGATGAAAAAGGTAAAAGTATAGACTGCAAATTGTACAGAGGTATGATAGGCTCTCTACTTTACCTTACTGCTAGTAGACCAGATATATTATTCAGTGTTTGTATGTGTGCTAGATACCAAACATGTCCTAAGGAATCACACTTGCAAGCTATTAAGAGAATTTTTAGATATCTAGTAGGGACATCTAATGTAGGCTTATGGTATTCTAAACAATCTGACATAAATTTAATTGCTTATTCCGATGCTGATTTTGCTGGGTGCAAACTCGACAGAAAAAGCACAAGTGGCACATGTCAATTCTTGGGTGCCAATTTGGTTTCTTAGTTTAGCAAGAAACAAAATTCAGTTGCCTTGTCCACAGCTGAGGCTGAGTACATTGCAGCTGGAAGCTGTTGTGCCCAAGTTCTTTGGATTAAGCAACAACTTGAAGATTTCGGTATCAAAATGGATAATATACCAATTAAATGTGATAATACAAGTGCAATTAATTTAACAAAAAATCCTGTCCAACACTCTAAGTCAAAGCATATAGAGATTAGGCATCACTTTATTAGGGATCATGTGCTGAAAAATGATGTGATGATTGAATATGTATGTACTGAAAATCAATTGGCTGATATCTTTACAAAGCCCCTTTGTAAAGATAGATTCAATTTCTTGAGGAATGCTTTAAGCTTGTATGATCCTAGCAAATGAATTGAATTTGTATTGCATTGCTTTGCTACTCAAACTAGTAATCCATCTCAAGGTCAATATAAGTGAAAGCATGAATCCATCTAATCTAAATGACGAACGGTTTGACTTTCCGGAGGATGGTTACCCTCCCTTGGACTCTTCATAAAGATATTTTCAGAGCCTATATCATAGGTATTCGAAATTTGGTCAAACATTCCTCATTTCAATATTAATAATTCAAAAATCATAACCAAATTATTATAGGGTGTATTATTAATGGGGAGGATCACAAACAAATTCACTCTGTTTTTATCAAAAGAAATCATGTTGTTTAGGGCGATTAAATAAAAATTTGGGAAAAGATAAAATTCAGTCTGAAATTTTTCAGTGCCGGAGACGTCTCTGGCAAGTCGCAGAGACGTCCCCCCAGGCGAGACGTCTCGCCTTAGTCGCGGAGACGTCTCGGGGACCGAACTAGGGTTTTTAAAATAAGTGAAACAGCTCGAGCCGACCCGAGCTATCTTCTCTCATCCCCGACCAAAAACGAAAACCCTAGCCTCCATTTGTTCTCCATCACAAACCCTAGCCTCCTTCTCCACTTTTTCTTAGGATTTCCAATCATGGCACCCAAAAGAGCTAGGACAACCCGTGGAAGGCGACCTAGGGCAGCGGCCGACGATGAGGAACGGAGGGAAGAACATTCCCCGCCGTCTCCTCCGGTTGCTCCGCCAACCACGACTATTTCCTGTGCAAATCGCACAGTCACGACCGGAAGGTACATAGATTTCTCATTTTTAGATCATGAGGGGTTCTCTATTGGAGAGAGACTCCGAGCCCAAGGGTGGGAGCACCTTTGTACCCTAAATACCTCGACCTACCCCGGCCTAGTTAGAGAACTTTTTAGCAATATGGCCTTAGGGGACCAAGGGTACACTGCATATGTCCGGGGGACATTAGTAGAAGTCAATGAAGATGTCCTATCCACTGTCTTACAAATCTCTAAGGACGGTGAGGCTCCAACCTCACATTCCCAAAGGGAATCAGCCCTAAATCTACTTTTAGGAAGAGAGGACTGCGGCCCTCTTGATGTTGTCAATTCCCAGGACCTAAATGCAGAGATGAGACTTCTTTTAAGTATTGTCAACCGGGTCCTATTTCCCAAAACCGGTCGCTTCGATTTTGTTTCGGAGCGAGATTTAGTTATAATGCACCATATCCTACTAGGGATACCCCTAAACCTCCCTAGACTTATGCTAAACTACATTGCCCTATGTCATAGGTACTCTAGGTTTAGTTTACCCTACGGCATGATCTTTACCTTAGTTTTCAAACACTTCAAAGTTCCCATTCCAACAAATGAACCTGCAAAGCCCTTGAGAAACACCGACTATTATAATGAGGGCACAATGAGAAGAATGGAATTTCATAAGATAGATGGGTCGTGGGTGAAGGTACCAAAGAGAAAAGCCCAAATCCTAGAGCCCGAGAACCCACATCATGAGTCTGACCATCACTCTCCTCCACCTAGCCACTTGGATATCCCTGATATACCCTCCAGCTCAGCTGGACCTTCCACATCCATGCCACCACCTCCTCCAGTTAGCGGGCCCTCCTTTCTTTCAGATGATCAGATGCGCACCCTAGCATCTGCCATTTGCCAATAAATGAGGGAGGAGATGAGATCCATGATCTCTACAGAGTTGGCCCCCTTCAGAGCTTCACATGAAGTGCTTTTACAAGAGCTGAAGGACATTAGAAGTCAAATTGAAGCCACAACACATGAAATAATTGGTGTGGATGCCTCCCAAAAATTCAGATCAATAGAGCTCAAGGACAACTTGAAGACCATTTCCAAGAGCCTCAAAGAGTTGACAAGCCCAGGAGGCAATGTGGGCACTTTAGTTGCCCAACTTAGAGGGAGGATTGAAATGGCAACTGAAGAATTTGAAGCACTTGTGGCAGCCTTCCACAAGTCACAGGGAGATCAATTTAAGACCCTAATGGATTCAATCAATGCTTTTATAGATGCAGCTTGTAGGATTTATGAGCAACGTCGCCGATAAGGGACGCTTTGTAAACATCTAGGAATCTTCTTTTTGGAAACCCTAGGCTATTTTGAAACACTTTTTGTATTAGAAATCAATACTTGTAATGATTTCTTCTTTTGACTATGTACTGACTTCAAAGGTTTACAATGACATATGAATGACATACAATCTCTTTTGAAACCCTGTGTACATTTCTAACTCTGTGTATGTGATTGTGTATGTGAGTTTGTGATGTGCCATAAAAATCTTATCACATACCTTGAGTGTTCAAATTTGATACAAAGAAACAATGCATATAAAACAGAGGGGGCACATCTTGTGATAACTATACTAAACAAAAAGATGAGTCTGAAATGAATTCCAAAACAAAGGGGGAGTGATATGAATGACTGAATTCATTAATAGAAATGACTTGGATAGGGGGAGCACAACTTGAATATTCTTGAGTCGTTCATGGAAATATGCTGAATCTTACTAGGAAGTATGCTTTAAGCACCTACAGATAATTTGTCCCCTTCATTGTTGATGACAAAAAGGGGGAGTAGAACCATAGAACCAATATGGATAAGGGGAGTAGAACCAATATGGATACATTGGAATGCAAAATACAAAATTCATGCTTAAAAGTTGAATTGGAAGAGATAAAATTGAAGAATATTGGCTTTAAGATAATTGCCCTTCTGGAAAAGAAAGGGGGAGTCAAAAAGAACTTAGCTTTCAAATTATCTTTATACCTGTACATCTGAGCAAATACTGTGTATATGTTTAAATTTCGAATTTTGCATATACTCAGTGTTTTGTCATCATCAAAAAGGGGGAGATTGTTGACCCCCTAATGGATTTTGATGAATACAAAACACTAGAGTATAATTCCATTTATCTTAACAATTTAATTGAGAAATTCATGTGTTTTATTAAGAATATTGTTAAGAAATGTCTAGGCAAGTTTCCATAATTTTTATGAATTTATTGAAGAATTTTTTGAGATGAAAGAAAAAGTTCAGGGACAGCCGAGACGTCTCCTGATAGTCTCAGAGACGTCTCTGGCACAAACAGGAAGAACTGGCACACTTGGAGACGTCCCCGGCACCTGCCGAGTCGTCCCCACGATAGCAGAGTCGACTCTCTCAGTGGCGGCAGAAAGGCAGTTTTCAAGAGATATGCGCGAGACGTCCCCACCGCAAGCAGAGTCGTCCCCACAAGTAAAAAGGAGACTTCCCGAGTCGTCCCCAAGATAGCGGAGACGGCTCTCTCAGGATTTTCCAGAGAATGATTTTTTTTTCGGTGATAAGGCAGCGGAGACGTCCCCTGAAAGAGCGGAGTCGGCTCTCTCAGGGAATTCCAGAGGACATGTTTTTCGGAGATAAAGAAGCGGAGTCGACCCTGAGACAGCGGAGTCGTCCCCATTCAAAAAGTGCAAACAAGCAGAGTCGTCCCCGTAAAGTGCCGAGTCGACCCCAGACAACGTAAAAAGTAAAATCTTGTAGCCGAGACGTCTCTCGTTGAAGCGGAGACGTCCCCGGAACGCCTGGGATGCGACTGACAACTTTTACAGGTTTGGTTTGAATTTCAAATCTCTTTTACTTTATCTCTAACGGCTATATTTGCTGTTTGGGCTATAAAAGGGAGCTCTTAAGTGCTTCAAAACAACTTTTCACCAACCCAAAAGCTAGATCATTTAAGAGAGAAGCAAGAGAGAAAAGTTCAAGGGAGTGAGTGCATTCAAGTGAAGAAATCAAGTGCTTTCAAGCTTCCTAAGTGATTTCAAGCTCAACCACTCTCTTCCGCTCGTGCATTCAAAGCTCACACTCAAATCTACGCGATCCACATCGGAAGAATCACCATTTCCCACGCTTCCAACGGCAAAAGGATTCTTCCGGGTTCTATTGTTCATCATTGCCATATTTGCTTTTCTAGAGCTTTTCTTTTCTGTGTAAACTCTTTCATTGTGGTGCTTGTTCCAGTCAAGGGACTTGGAACAAGGGAAAGACGTCCCAAGCCTAAGTGAAATTGGGGGTGTTAGGGTTTGTTGTGAGCCCGGTGTAAAACAACGAGTTAGGTAGTGAACTCGCAAAACTACCGTACTGTAATCTTGGATTATAGTGGAAATTCCCAAAGGTGATTTGGGGAGTGGATGTAGGAGCAGTGGAAGCTCCGAACCACTATAAAACCTTGTGTTTGCGATTGACCTTTCTCATTCCTCCTTCTTTACTTTAGTGCATATATTTGTGTGTTTTATTTTTAATTAGGCGAAAAGTTTTAAAACACCCAATTCACCCTCCTCTTGGGTGACCATCTCTGGGCAACAAAAATACTGCACCACGGATTCATGGAAGCTGACCACGGGCCAATTATATTGCTTGTGATTAGATTTGAATGAATTTGAATTCTTAGCTTGACGAGAATGTCAGAGCTCGAACAAAGAGAGTATGCAAGGATCCGTGCGAGTATGTGTTTAGCCTCACATTGATTATTTGTCGAGAAAATTTTAAGTACTTATATAGAACTAAGAATATAAGAAAATATCTTCCGATTAGTTTTTTTAGGTGTGCTACCTATACCTTTCTGCATAGATATATAAATCTAGCTATTTGTTTAAAGACTTATTCTTTTAAAACTAAATATTGAATCATGCCCTTTCGGTTTCATCTCTCTACCAAACTTTCTACCTTAATGCACAGCAGAAAAAACAATTAAAAATATGCTACCCATTATATCCTCCACATTCTCTAAAATACCGAACAAGTGTCAGCTAATACAATATATCCCTGCATTTCCCTGGATTCATGAAATGCAACGATTTAGTGATTTCCCTACCTTTATGAAATAAGAGGATTTGGTACCAGCCGAATAATTTTAAAAAATAAAACTATTTTATATACCTTCTATAGAAGGAATCAAGCTCATAAACCCTCAACTTGCTAAGAACCATGCATCCACTATGATAAGAATTTATTTTGTTAAAATTAATATTTGTTAAAAAATTTATTGAAAGCTTATTCACATTATAAAAATCACTCATTCGAAATATGTTGTGATATTTCAAATTTAATAATTATTTTCTTTTCATAAAAAAATTCAGTCCTTTCCCATTGATAAAAATTGAAAAATGAATAACTACATTTTATTTTTCATGATATTTTCAAAACTATTTTGTTTAAAGTGTATAAAAATACCGATAACTCAACATATTCCTAAATTCATACATAATTCCTCCTTACAAGTTCTCTAAAATATAGATAATTTACTTATGTTGCAATTAAAGAGTAATGGCATGCTTTATATTATATATTTTATTTAAATAATTTATAATTTTAACATACTTCTAATATAAATCCTGCTCGGATCGGTGATCAAAATTCTTAGCCAAATCAATTTTGTGCATCCTTGTTTAGCATCGAAATTGAACATGGCATTAGTATATGCTCTTAGCTTGCATTTTTATTTTGTGTTAACTAATCATGCCTTCAAAAAGTGCATTTGACCTATCAACAGAAAAAATAAAAATGAGTTGAAAACTACTACTAGGACTGTGGACGAATCAGGTTGGATGGGGGCATGCTTGACGCTGCCTCAACTTGATTTTATATTTGGATCATGATTTTGGGTTGAAGCAAACTTGTTAGCTAATCAAGTTGGTTCAAGTCAGGTCCATGCAAAAAAAATTAGATCTAGTAGGTTAGGGTCAATTAGTCAAGTATGACTTGAACCCCAACGAAAATGTTCGGGTTTGGGACAGGTCAGGTCAGGTTTGTAGTTTGAGTCAAACTTCCAATTATTATTCTATAACGAAAATATAGTAATTGTTAATTATAGATAAAATTATTAAAAATAAATAAATTAAAAAAGTGCCAACTTCTACTTGAATTTTTATTCAAAAAATTTTAATTTCATCAAAGTAATTGATCATTCTTAAGTTTAAAAACTATAATTTTTTAAATATATATTAATATACTTGTGGGCATAATTAAGAATCTATAAAAAGAAACTATTAAATATGAATGTTTAAATATAATTAAGTAAAAATATATGAGAGGAGTTGTAGTTGTTGAGATAAAAAAATGGAAATAGTTTAAAAGAGAGTTAATGATTGAGAACGATATTTAGAATGAATGAGAAGAAAATTTATATGATTCCGGTTCTTGTGTTAGGTCAGATCGGGTTCAGATTAGATCGTGTCCTTTTTTTATCCAAATTAGTCTCGGATGATATACAAACCTGGCTGGGTCGAGTTGGATTGAAAAATAAAAGTTCCAAATATTGACCTGAAATTTAGATTGAGTCTAATTTTGAGCTCGATTCAACCCGCTAATCTTTAAATATGAATTGGGTCGAGTCTAATCAAGTTGTGTCAAGTCGGATCATTAGTCAACTCAACCCATTGCAACTCTAACAATACCATCAAAATTTTATTTCCAAATATTTTTAAAATATTATTAAAATAATATTGTAGATTCTATGATAAAAACAATCTACAATTTAATACTTAGATATTTATCATAAATATGGGATGAAGTATTATTTCACAGTATTTTTGTGAAAAAATACTATTAAAAATAATATTGTGGATTCTATGATAAAGACGAGTTACAAACTAATACCCGGCAATTTACAATAAATGAAGGACAAAGTGTTGTTTCAATATTTTTTTAGAAATGCTACTAAAATAAAGGTATGGATTCTATTTTTTTTCTTGCAATGGCAGCCTTTCTGCCTCCATGCACCTATATGCTCTTTTGCCTCCGCCGTGCTGGCCTCCACACTCTCACTTATAATTATACCTTCTTCTGCCCCCCACTGCGCTACTGTCCTCTCCCTCTGCTGCCCTAATGGTATCCTTCTCGCCCTAATGGTACCCTTCCCATGCCTTTCTCCCTCACCAAGCCTACTAATATGGGGGTTTGTCTATTTCATCATGTTATTTTCAGTCTACTTCATTCTCTTCTTAGGATTTTGAAAACATAGACAGAAATGAATGCAATAGCAAATGGTCCCTAGATTTTCTATCGTGACAACTAATAATGAAGTTTGTGAAGAAGAATTTTTAAAAGATCTCGTAAAGTTAGTAAAATTTTTTAATGATTTTACTTAGAAATCTAGATTCAAATCTCATCTTCATCATCAGTTGGGAGATTATAGGTGTTTGGGGTGGGCTGCACCATGTCCTATGAGCCTCTTATACAAAATTGAAATAAACATGCACCATCTAAATCTGAAGCATGCGGAGAAGAACTTTCAAAGATGTATAACTCCAGTAAAATTTCTGACCCAAAATTTAAGCTCAAATTCTACCTTCACCACAATTTGGAAATTTAGGGTTAAGTGGAGTGGGCAACCCTATTGCCTATGGCCCCTCTTATTAAAAAAAAATAAAAATATGCATAAAAGAGAGAGAAGAAGAACTCCTTTCAAGGCAATTTTTTTGCTTCTATAACCAAAATTACCCGACCTTTTGAAATCTATCAGCATTACTGCTGGGGCAAATATCCCTGGGATTATGAAGTTGGGCATATTGCTGGCCCAACTATTTTGTATAATTTTGGAGCTTTTAACGTGTGGAGTCAAATGATTTCACTCTATAATTCCAATCAGGGTGAATTTTTTTGTATTGCTTTGAGAGGCAAGGACAATGGGTGCTAGTTCTCTACAAACCCAATTTTTGAAAAAAAAATATATATATACTGCAAATTTTTGTTCTCTGGTCAGCTACAAGTCCCATCGATTTCACTAGAAATGGCTGCAGATAGATTTTTTTTTTTTTTTCTCTTGTGATTACAGACTACAGATAGACTTCCACTAGATTCTTTCATCCATCCAAAGGTCGCCCGTACCCAGGTTAAGGAAATTATTACCACTGCCAATCAAAATGAGAGCAAATACTAAGGGTTCCATGTTCGGTTCAATTGGTCTGAAACTGTATGCAAGCAGTGTAATATATGTTACATTTTAATGTTCAAAGTTCAAACATAAGAAATTATTTTTATCTATAAAATTCAGCGACGTTTTGCAAAGAAAGGACATATCTCAACTATCAAATTCGGATCCAATAATGTAGAGTGGTGCCCAAGCTCTTTGAATAACTGACTTTGGCTCAAAATATTTTGAGCTAAGCTTAGATTGGCCGCCAAGTTAATTCAGGTTCACCGAGCTCAGCTCCGACGGCCGAGCATCAGTCTCGAAATAGGATCAGACTCCAATCAGAACCGGTGCTCGTCTCATAGAGTTAAGCTTGATGAAGCAAACTATACAAGCAGAATTTAACCCATAAAAGTAGTTCAAAAATCTGGATCCAACATTAAAAAAATAAGATCTGATTCGAAAAGAGACTTAAGCCAACTGAGACAACCAAGTGATTTGCTGATTTTGGGTCTAAATCATCGAATCAAAGCCTATATACATCAATTCTATGTCAAGTTGGACCAAGACCTCAGCTTCTCAAAGAAGTTTCTGTTGATCTAGCAAGATGCTTTGTAAAATATTTAAATCACATAAATAGAAAATTTAACAATTATAATAAAATATTGATCTAGCAAGATGCTTCATAAAATATTTAAATCACATAAAAAGGAAATCTAACAATTATAATTAATAGTGGTAAGAAAATATCTGACCTGTGACGTGTGAGAGGCACGTCAAGAGACGCACTGTCCTAAAGCCGTTGTTGCCTCCCCACGTGCAGGTATTGGCGGTCAGCGACGACTCCAAGATACAACCCAAACGACTCACAGTAGGCCTAATCTACAGTGCACGTCTGTAGTAGGCAGATTACCTAGTCTATATCGATTGCCCAAAATATAAAATAAAATAGGTAATTATAAAAGAGAAAATGGTGGTAGGAAGAGACTATGGGAGCAAGAAGAAGACTTTTAGTTTTTATCTTTCCACTCTTTTTTTGGTGTAAGAAATGACTCTCATGTATAAAGGCCTTTTGTAATCCAACCATAACGGTTGAATACTTATGGCCTCATTAAGGCCATAATGAGAGATAATGGGAAGTTTTGAAACTTCCAAATTGAATTTAAAATAATTCTTTTAATACTTTGGGGGTTACAAATCTTTTTTTTATTAACACCTCTTTAAAATTTTTAAAAATCCATTCAAATTCCAACAGTTTCAGCCCTTTAGTGTGCTGATAAATTGAGATGGACAAAAGCAATACACACACACATATTTACACACACACACACACACATATATATATAGACACATGTATATTTATATGTATTGGAATAAAACAGTAAAACATGCAGTATATTGATTTTTGGGGCTTCACAAATTAAACATCATTCATACGCTTAAAAGAAAAGGTGGATTAAGATGCTATGTGTTGGGTTATCCCTCCTATGTTGGAGGAGACTTAGCCCAACAAATGTGGGCTAAATTAATTAGTTTTAGCCTATTTGGTTAGACTATTTTTTGGCCCAAAACGTAAAGCCCATTAGGGCAACCTTTTATGTTGAGAATGCAGGGTATGTGAGCCGTCTTCCACGAGTTAAAAATAGAGAGAGGTAGGGGAGAAGATGCAGAATTGATATTCAGCGTGCAGTCTTGATCAAACGACGATTGAGAGGCGATCCGTGGTCCGATCGAGCTGAAATTTGGATAGCATGCTCGCAACACGTGGTTCTTCAATCTGTACGGTGTGATCGCCATTTGCAGTCTTCTATCATAGTCAGATTTTTCAGAAACGTGGCTGCTGTTTATGTGAGATATTCTCAATCTTTCTCTCTTATTATTGATATTTGCCAAGAATATTATTCTTGAGATTATGTGGTGATATATACCTCTAGTTTTAGCTAGAGAGAATAGATTGTATACCCATTATTTGTTGATAGTGGAAGATTTTGGGTGGACTACAGTCCCGTAGTTTTTACTCTCCACATTGGGAAGGTTTTTCACGTAAAATTTGGTGTTCCTTTTGTATTTTCTGTTTTTTTGATCAGCTAAGTATTTGTGAATGCCTTGATATATATATATTAGGTGGATTGGCTCTAGTTGTTTGTTTTCTAACAGGTTTACACAAGGTGGAAGAGTTGTTGATTCCGTAGTGCTTTAATTATCTTGTTTGTTGTTACCTCCCAATCCCAACACTATGGTCTAGCTAAGATAGTATGGAAAGTGGAAAATAATAAATGACCAAGGTTTAACCCGAGTAGTTGCATCATCATCCTTTCTCTAGAGGATGCATAGGTTCAAATCCATTTAGGTGTTTTAGGATTTTCAGTTCATTAGTGATACTCTAGAATATTGCACATGATCTAAATCTAATTTGTGTCAACCTTTATGCCTAAGATAGAGCATATTTTTTTCCCCTCTATGGATTGTCATCTTTCACAATTGAAACAAGACCCTTCGGATCTGTAGATTACAGTGACGTGCAGACTAGTGGATTCCAATTTTCATTGGTTCTAAGTTGGCATCGATCGCCATCCAACTTTGAAAGCTGAATTACCATAAAAAAAATTGTCTTCCAGAAATTACCTGCAATCAATCTTAGCTAAACTAGTTAGCTTGCCCCTCCACTTGGAAGATGCCCTAGATTTGAATCCTGATGTTGGGGTCCCTATGTCACGCCCCGAACCCAGCACCCGGGTCCGGTACGCGACCGGCCGCATGAGCTCTAGAGCAGTGCCCTAAAGATCATGCAAGGCCTATGACTAACAAAAATTCCAATAAATCTATAATTAATCTAGTAATTCAAATAGAGCAGTCCGACATGTCCAAATAAACAAATTAGTTCAACTACAAGATCTTCAAATGTTCATCGACATCAAAGAAGGATAAATAAACTAACTAGCTAATGACTCTGATACTTGCACTCTGCGCCCATCCCATCCAAATCTAAGCATCCTGCAACTCTGATAAAAAAAAGAAGAAAAGGGGATGAGCTTTATAGCCCAGTAACAATCCCTACACATCCATACCAACATAATAATAATATAAATATAAAAACCACTGCAAGTCGAATCACATACCATGAAGTCATAAACCAACTATCAAAGCTCAACAATTGATATAAATATGTACACCCAACATCAATAAAAGTCCAGCCATACAAGAATGATATAGCATATAATAGCTCATAAATCCATATTATAGTTTTAATGCATTTTCTTCAATTTGATCCAGATTAATTTATCTTTCCGACTTTGGGTCAAATCTCGGTCACATTTCTCAGCCTGTGGTGGGGCAACCAAATTATCACATTTTCAGCCTGTGGCAGGGCCTGCACAATATAGTTCCACATTTCTAGCCTGTGATGGGGCCTACCAAAGTATCATATTTTGAGCCTGTGGCAGGGCCTGCACATTATAGTTCCACATTTCTAGCCTGTGAGGGGGCCTGCCAAAGTATCACATTTTCAGCCTGTGGCGGGGCCTGCACATTATAGTTCCACATTTCTAGCCTGTGAGGGGGCCTACCAAAGTACCACTTTTTTCAGCCTGTGACGGGGCCTGCCATAATAACAAGATAAACCTAAAGTCCCTTTTCATACAATCCAGTTTACATCCACACATCAATTCCTTTATATTTATTTCCGGCTTTAAACTAACCACGGTCACGTTTCCAGCCCGTGATGGGGCAACCAATATCACATAGTTAGTTTAGAGCACCACATCCATCAGTCGAATTTTTGCAGGTGTAGGTTATGCGCATGCATGCATCCATCATTATACCAATCACAAGCAAAGACGATCAAAATACAATTTAAATATAAAAACCATTTTGCTTTGTCTGGGTCATAGCATATCAAACATATATATAGTGCAAAATATTTATATCATGTAGGATTAGCGTACAAGGATTCTTACCGAAATTGTAGACAGACTCAAATACAGATCTGGATCACAACCTACGAGTTGGGGTGCTGAGTCCCCTGATCAAAACCTCCTGGCATCGCTGACTCTTCCCCTACAACATCAATTATAAATCACAAACTAAATTATTTAATATTTAAATATTCTAAACCATAATTCACATCTACTATGGGGTCCATCACCAGGTCCCCAAACATCTCAATCCCTCCAGATCTAGGGCAGTCGGGGTGGCCCGACTCCCACCTTGCACCATCGGCCTATGTCGTCGCCAGCCGTGGCCGCAGCCATGCCGGCGACGATGGCCGGTCCCGATGAAGAGACCAACATAAAGGGATGATTCCTCTCTCTTCATGGTTGGGAATACATCTCCCTCCCTCAAATCCTTTTTGATCCAAGGGAAACAACCATGGTGGCTGTGCCCTCTCCTTCCCCAACCCGACAACACCACAGGCCGAACCATCGTTGGCCGTCTGCAGTCGCCGGCGATGGTGGCTGGCCAAAGAAAGAGAGGAGAGAAGATCCCTCTTCTTCTCCTTCCCTTAGAACCGAAAGGGTCCTCCCCCTTTTCCTGCATTATTGATAGAAGGCAAGCATTCTCACAGCCACCGTGATGGTGGCTCGGCTCCCCCCCCCCCACCCGACAGCAGTCACGGTGGCCCACGACCGCCGTCGTCGTCGCCGCCGGTGGCAATCCGACGAGGGGAAGAGGAGGAGAGGATGGGATCCCGAGGAAGAGGACCTCGGATCCACCCTCCCTCATCACATACCCATCCTAGAAAACCCTCTCCGACCTTCATACGAACCCGACCAGCCCCACCGCCATGCATCTCGGCCATCCCGGCGGCCGGCGGCGGCCAAAAACTTGAAAGAAGAGGCCGAAACAGGGGTACCCTGTTTCGGGCTCTTCTCCGACGATTCACCGGCCAAAAACCCCTCCCACACGACCCAAAAACCAAGCAATGAAACGCAAGGAAGAAGCCACGCTTACCTCGGTCCGATGGGGGTGCTCCGGCGGCCTTTCCGGCGACAAAATCGGAGAGGAAGACCTTCGGATCCCTAAGCTTCTTCGCCCGATTTGTGAGGAGTCTTCACGAAGGGAAGAGGTCGCTTTGCGGCCGGCCGGATCTCCTCTCCGGTGCTCGTCTCCTCCGGCGATCGACCTCACGCCGGACGCCGCCGCCTCCCTTTTTTTTTTTTGTTTCTTCTCCCACGATCGTGCCCTAGGCACGATCGTATATGGTGGATGGGCCCGGTCTTTTCGGGCCGGCCCGTCCACCCTTCTCTCTCTTTTTTTTTTTTTTTTAGGGGTATTACATACTCTCCCCCTTAAAAAAAATTTCGTCCTCGAAATTAACTTACTTGAAGCCTCAAATTTTTTTTTAAAAAATTGCATCCATTATATCATCCCTGAGATTTCAAATAGTCTCCCTCTCGGAGTACCTACCCACAAGATTTTGACATACAAAAATTACATCATCTCAAAACTTGATCCTTTCTATTTACCACACATAGTAAGTTCTTTTGATCTCCTTCAAAAGAATTCCAAACTCCCAACCTTGGATTAAAATGCCATAATTATATCCCAAAGAAATTAATTTCTCTTAATTCTACCCAGAGATCATAATTGGCTTGACAGAAATAGGAGAAATCTTTAGTATCAAATGCTCCTAATATTCTATAATCATTTTTCTTTTCTTTCTCCCATATCATTCCAACAAATAAGAGATCCATGTTAAAACATTCCAAGTCTAAGACCAACCAAGGAATCATCAACCATAAATGCTAAATTTAACATGCCCAAGATTCTTCCAAAAGTTGTCAACAATAGAAGAATCCACTGGTGAAAATTATATAGCTACCTTTAGATCATCCATAGAATCAACAACATTCTCCTGAAGCGAACTCAAGTATTCCATCGTAATGCCTTTTAGATCAAATATTAATGATCTTAACCAGTTTCAAAATAAGTCAAACCACCACACTTCCGTTGCACACTCTGATTTAATTCATTTAATTCTCTAAAGTCATAAAATAATTTTTGACTAGAGTATCACTTTGCATTGAGACTAAGAAACTCCAAATTTCAAATTTCCAAGTAGAACTAGAGCAAAACCTCTAGATCTTTTTGTTCTCGATTTATATAGAGTGTACTTACCATAACCCCGATCCTTTAGTCAAGTTTAAGGTCACTATGTGATCTCCACAACCTTTTTAGAATCCAAAATATCTAGGTTTAATTTAAAGGGGGTAATTCTTGTATTCTCTTTGCAATTTAATTAGAAAATCTACATTGATTTTCCTTCCAACAGAATTTACCTCAAACTCAATGGGTTAGAACTGTTGAGCCAATATCACTATGAGTAGGAATTAACTCTATCAACCACCAAATCCTTCTTTACCAAAATCCTTAATGTCTATGATCAATGCTACCCATGATAACTCACATAAGCATCTCAAAATCGAAATTTCTACTCAATTTTGTATTTTACAATGACAAAGATTTCTAGTTAGGTCATAAACCTTGACTTGAGTTCAAGTTAATACATCCAATAGTTTCCAATAATTAAAAAAAAAATTCAGGAGCCCAATCCAGATATACAAATTCAAATAATTAGAATACTCCACCAATTTGCATACTCTATAGCCTCAAAATAATCAAATACATCAATAGGAAATAGGTCTATTTACAATATTCAACATGCCAATACCAGATATAATCCACATACATATTCAACTTCGAAGAACATTCCTTTCAATATTATGAAATCTTTTTAGCTCACTCCAATACTACGGAAGATCTACGTACAAATCCCGCTCTAACAATTAGCAGCAAAACCAAAAGTACAATCACATCAAAATCCATATCAAGTTTAAACTTTCAAGTCATTTAAATAATATCTGAACATCGTATAACCGATATGCCATTGTTGACCTTCCTACACTTATCTTAGGTCAAACCTCTCTTATCATGATCAAAGACAATTTATACTTTCCTTCCACACTCATCGAAAACCAAACCTGATGCATACATTTTATCACAATGCCCAGTGATCTTACACCTTAAGCACTGAATCTAATTGTCATGTTCCTAGTGATCATAACCTTAAGCTATGATATATTTCCGTCGCAAACCTAAGTGATCTTAATCATATGCTCAGATTCCAACTGGTCACATTTTTCAGTAATCTTAAACCTCAAACTTTAATGCCACTAAGGCCACAGTCCCTAGTGGTCTTAAACCTTAGATTATAATATCATTCTTGTTACAATCTCAAGTAATTATAAACCAAATCTCTGATAGTTTTGCTATCATAATTCTCCACTGATACTCACCTGAACATAAACCCTAGGATACCTTAACCTTAAGCTCTGATACCACTCTGTCACGCCCCGAACCCAGCACCCGGGTCCGGTACGCGACCGGCCGCATGAGCTCTAGAGCAGTGCCCTAAAGATCATGCAAGGCCTATGACTAACAAAAATTCCAATAAATCTATAATTAATCTAGTAATTCAAATAGAGCAGTCCGACATGTCCAAATAAACAAATTAGTTCAACTACAAGATCTTCAAATGTTCATCGACATCAAAGAAGGATAAATAAACTAACTAGCTAATGACTCTGATACTTGCACTCTGCGCCCATCCCATCCAAATCTAAGCATCCTGCAACTCTGATAAAAAAAAAGAAGAAAAGGGGATGAGCTTTACAGCCCAGTAAGAATCCCTACACATCCACACCAACATAATAATAATATAAATATGAAAACCACTGCAAGTCGAATCACATACCATGAAGTCATAAACCAACTATCAAAGCTCAACAATTGATATAAATATGTACACCCAACATCAATAAAAGTCCAGCCATACAAGAATGATATAGCATATAATAGCTCATAAATCCATATTATAGTTTTAATGCATTTTCTTCAATTTGATCCAGATTAATTTATCTTTCCGACTTTGGGTCAAATCTCGGTCACATTTCTCAGCCTGTGGTGGGGCAACCAAATTATCACATTTTCAGCCTGTGGCAGGGCCTGCACAATATAGTTCCACATTTCTAGCCTGTGATGGGGCCTACCAAAGTATCACATTTTGAGCCTGTGGCAGGGCCTGCACATTATAGTTCCACATTTCTAGCCTGTGAGGGGGCCTGCCAAAGTATCACATTTTCAGCCTGTGGCGGGGCCTGCACATTATAGTTCCACATTTCTAGCCTGTGAGGGGGCCTACCAAAGTACCACATTTTTCAGCCTGTGACGGGGCCTGCCATAATAACAAGATAAATCCAAAGTCCCTTTTCATACAATCCAGTTTACATCCACACATCAATTCCTTTATATTTATTTCCGGCTTTAAACTAACCACGGTCACGTTTCCAGCCCGTGACGGGGCAACCAATATCACATAGTTAGTTTAGAGCACCACATCCATCAGTCGAATTTTTGCAGGTGTAGGTTATGCGCATGCATGCATCCATCATTATACCAATCACAAGCAAAGACGATCAAAATACAATTTAAATATAAAAACCATTTTGCTTTGTCTGGGTCATAGCATATCAAACATATATATAGTGCAAAATATTTATATCATGTAGGATTGGCGTACAAGGATTCTTACCGAAATTGTAGACAGACTCAAATACAGATCTGGATCACAACCTACGAGCTGGGGTGCTGAGTCCCCTGATCAAAACCTCCTGGCACCGCTGACTCTTCCCCTACAACATCAATTATAAATCACAAACTAAATTATTTAATATTTAAATATTCTAAACCATAATTCACATCTACTATGGGGTCCATCACCAGGTCCCCAAACATCTCAATCCCTCCAGATCTAGGGCAGTCGGGGTGGCCCGACTCCCACCTTGCACCATCGGCCTATGTCGTCGCCAGCCGTGGCCGCAGCCATGTCGGCGACGATGGCCGGTCCCGATGAAGAGACCAACATAAAGGGATGATTCCTCTCTCTTCATGGTTGGGAATACATCTCTCTCCCTCAAATCCTTTTTGATCCAAGGGCAACATCCATGGTGGCTGTGCCCTCTCCTTCCCCAACCCGACAACACCACAGGCCGAACCATCGTCGGCCGTCTGCAGTCGCCGGCGATGGTGGCTGGCCAAAGAAAGAGAGGAGAGAAGATCCCTCTTCTTCTCCTTCCCTTAGAACCGAAAGGGTCCTCCCCCTTTTCCTGCATTATTGATAGAAGGCAAGCATTCTCACAGCCACCGTGATGGTGGCTCGGCTCCCCCCCCACCCGACAGCAGTCACGGTGGCTCACGACCGCCGTCGTCGTCGCCGCCGGTGGCCATCCGACGAGGGGAAGAGGAGGAGAGGATGGGATCCCGAGGAAGAGGACCTCGGATCCACCCTCCCTCATCATATACCCATCCTAGAAAACTCTCTCCGACCTTCATACGAACCCGACCAGCCCCACCGCCATGCATCTCGGCCATCCCGGCGGCCGGCGGCGGCCAAAAACTTGAAAGAAGAGGCCGAAACAGGGGTACCCTGTTTCGGGCTCTTCTCCGACGATTCACCGGCCAAAAACCCCTCCCACACGACCCAAAAACTAAGCAATGAAACGCAAGGAAGAAGCCACGCTTACCTCGGTCCGATGGGGGTGCTCCGGCGGCCTTTCCGGCGACAAAATCGGAGAGGAAGACCTTCGGATCCCTAAGCTTCTTCGCCCGATTTGTGAGGAGTCTTCACGAAGGGAAGAGGTCGCTTTGCGGCCGGCCGGATCTCCTCTCCGGTGCTCGTCTCCTCCGGCGATCGACCTCACGCCGGACGCCGCCGTCTCCCTTTTTTTTTTTTTGTTTCTTCTCCCACGATCGTGCCCTAGGCACGATCGTATATGGTGGATGGGCCCGGTCTTTTCGGGCCGGCCCGTCCACCCCTCTCTCTCTCTCTTTTTTTTTTTTTTTTTTTTTAGGGGTATTACATATCTTATTTCATAAAATGACAATGATAACTTAGATAATCCAATGCACGGAGCTTCTACCACAATAAGGTCTAGGGAGGGCCAGATGTACATCTATTTATATTTCTAGAAAGATTCACCCCTCAAGATTCACATTTGCCGACAAATCCAGCATGTCATAGTGCAAGACTATTCCATATGTGTGAACAGATCTAAATGAGCGGAAATTTAAACATTTCTTGGTGTAAGGATTCTAACCGCCTAAAGGTTTTCATAGATTCTTTGACAGTTAAAAAGGCACTCTAGCTCAGCAGAAGGAGCCTGTAGGCTGTAGGGTCGCTATGAGTCGGTGTCTTGGTCAAATGTCCCAATCATTGAGATTTCTAAGGGCATGGGTCAACTTTACGCGGGAAAAACGGCTACCAGTCACTTTGATGGCCACAGAAGGGTTCTCACCGGGCATGCGACGTCTAATTACGTCTCCCTAAGAATTCATTAAGTTTCCATCGATTCATGCAATGCTTGGAATTTTTTTTTTTTTTTTTTTTTTTTTGGGGGGGGGGGGGATAAAATGGTCCATGGCAATTCTTTTTTCTCATGGCAATTCTTTTTTCTCATGAAAGGAAAAAAAAAAAAGTTCCATGGACTGGCCACATGCAAACTTGGGATTTATTGGAAAAATACAAGAATTTTGAAAGATAAATATTTGTTGGATTTTTTTTCATGAGTGCTTGATATGGAATGCTTGCCAAGTGCGGCCTCCGTAGAAATAGAGTGACACTTTCAAGTTTAAAAAAATATGTAATATTGTTAATATTATCAACCGGCCATGCTTCATCAAATCCACGATTATTTGTTTTGGCACATCCCCATCTCTCCTTCTAAGTGTATGTATGTGCAATAACACTAGTAAAATGAGCATTGGAGATCCAAGGGCAAAATTAAAAAAAGGAGGAAGAGATTGGCGGGTCTCTTTTTTTTTCACATGCCAATTATTACTCTAATTCTATGAATTCTATAAAATAATCTGTACTTCTATTATTTTTCTATATAAAAAAAATTTAAACAAGCTTTTTTTTGCCAAAAGAGTACATCTTTCTAAAACTTTTTTGGGTAGAACTTTAAACATGATTTTATTAAAAGAAAGCAGACTTATGCAAGGGCATGCAAGACAGGGTTCAGATTATGGTAGAGACATATTTCCACCGCATATATATTAAATAAATTTAATCTGATATATTAAATAAATTTAATCTGATATAGCTATGAAAGTGTCCTTATCAATTAAAGAGTAATTGACTCTTGTGAGCCTTTCAAAGATTCCATGAAAAATGGACCCCGTATATCCAAGATAACTAGCGCTGAGGTGGCTAGATGGCAGCAATCATAAAATTTGTCCTATTAGCACCTTGTTAAGCCTCAAATAGGCTGTCAATTTTATCTGAATGTGACACAAAGTCAATACTTGTGTTTTTCTTGTCAAATCTCATCTACCTTGTCATGATGGGCCCAAAACCTTCACACAATTTGATGGAACCAAATTTGGACGTTCACCCTTTCTGAAAACCAGGACCTTCTTCCAAATAAAAGAAAACACACATGTTCTAAATAATAGCCTTAACTCTTAGCCGCACAATGCTCCATTATCCCTCTTAACAGAAGTGGTGACCTCACCTCTCACTTCAATCTATTGGACTTTTACTGAAATGATTGAGTTATGTTGATGATTTATAATGTCAAACAATGATAGCTTCTGTATGAAATCAACATCATACAATTGGTGGTTCTATCTATGACTATCCACATCTCTTTATAAATACTCAGTTAAAAGACTAAAAGACTAATTTTGATGGTCGGCATCTCTCCCTTTTTAGAAAATATCAGTAGTTTGAATCTTAGTGCTGCAACCTCGTCGTGCTTCTCAAAATGATAATAGTTGCAATATATTTTACAAAATGATAACAACTATAATAATAATAGTTAATTGTAACGATAAGATCCATGCTTGTCTTTCTTTTTGACTATGCAAAAGATTTGATTGAATTCGGTTGTTTTTGTTGAAAAACAACACACACATTTTGCATATGGTCTATGAAACTGAAATCGGATGCAGTGAAAGCGATCTTCTATACGAAGTGCTTTATTTCGTCTATGTGGATCGATCCATTTTTATTATTTCTAAAATTGAAATATAATTAAAAATAGGCTAATTAAGCTTTATTTGTATTATCCTTTTTATGTGCATGTCTTTATTTATTGTTGTTGTCAATTGTAATTCTAATAAGTATTCAAATAATTAAAAAAATTTCACAAGTGCAGCTCAAGGCTTGAAATGTAGTAGAAACTAGGACTCCATTACACAGTGGGGCAGTGTGGTGTCCTAAGACAATGGATCCTTTTCAAACTTAGGCATGTTTGGTAAATTCCCATTAGGGGGAATAGGAATACTACAACAAAAAGGGGTTTCGCCGACTCTTACCCACCGACGCAAGAAAAAAGCGTCAGAAAATTGGGCACCCTGTGCAAGGTTGCCGACACGTTACAGCAGGGGCGGAAAAAATTAGGTTAGACGACGCTTTTAAGCGTCATCAGAATGCTACGACGCTCAAAAGCGTCGTCGGAAGCCTTACAACCCAATCACCTAATTTTTTTCCCACGGCGCTTTACAAAGCGTCGTCGTAAAACAGGCGCCCTTCTATTTTTTTCTTCCTCCCCGATCCCAAGTCCCAACTCTCTCTCTCTCTCTCGCGGAGAACAACAATCCCGTAGAACCCTTTCTCCCCAATCTGTGGCTTACTTGGAAGAGACGGGGTGAAGGGTACGGGCGATGCCGTTAATGGCGCCATAGCTACGGGAAGTGAAGCCCAGGCAGCCGAGCAGGCCCTAGCGGTAAGGCAAGAACGTCTTCCGCCACATCTCCTCCGCCTACGCCCGGTTCGCCGTGTAGTGCCGCTCGTGCGGAGACGGCGCCGGCGCCCTCCGCCACCCCACCCAGTTCACCGGCTTCGCCGCCGTTCTCTTTGAAGACCAGCCGACCGGTGGCGATGGATCCTTCGATTTCGCCTTCTCCGCCCCCGAGATCGCGGCGGCAGGCGGAGGATTGGCGGAAGAAGAGGAGTCGGCAGCAACGGCGGCCGAGGCGGAGGGAGGAGGAATCGGCGGCGGAGGTTTGGACTTGGATTTGGATTGGGAGAAAGAGATCGAGTGCCAGAACTTCTCTTTGGTGTTTCCTCTCTCTCTTCCCTCGCTCTTGCTTCTATAGAGGAGATCTTTGAGGAAGATCCACTTCTTGGAGGTTCTTCCAGAGGAGGAGGAGGAGGAGGAGGAGGAGGACGTGGAGGAGGACCGGGAGGACGAAGCTGAGACGGATAGAGTGGCCGCCTCCGCCTCGATCTGCTTCGGATCTGGAACCGGCTCTACATCTTTCGCTCTATCCTCTCGTTCTTCGACCTCCATTTGCCAATGGAGTGGCGCGTTCCGAAGCGGGGAATGAGATCTGGCCCTCCGGCGAATCGATCGGCTCCGGAGCTTCAGATCCCGCCCCCTCGCGGCCATTTCCGCCGGGTGACGCTCGGATTCGTCGTCGTCGTCTTCTTCTTCGTTGAGATCGAGGAGGGGGGCGAGGACCTGGGGCCGCTGGAGGTGGGAGCAGAGCTTCATGGGGCGGATCTGGCCGTTAAGGAAGAGCTCGTCGGCGGAGGTCATGGATCCGGTGGCAAAGGCGGCGGCGGAGGGGAATCGGGCGGAGAATTCAAACTCGAAGGAGCTGGCGACGGAGGCGTCGGGGGAGTCGGAAGGGAAGCCGCCTCCGCCGGCGCCGGCGAAGGAGAGGAATTATGCCGCAGATAATAATTCAATTGTTTTTTATTTTTTAAATTTTTTTTTCTAACGACGCTTTAAAGCGTCGTTAGAACAAGTTTTGCCGACGCTAAAAAGCGTCGGTAAGGCGTCGCTAATTTTTGACGCTTTTGGAAGTGTCGGAAAATATTTTCTTCACTGTAGCATAGGCGACGCTTTGCCGACGCTTAGGAAAGCGTCGGGATAGTTTTTAGCGACGCTTAAAAGCGTCGCTAAAGACCAAAAACAACGTCGCTAATGCCCAATATTCTTGTAGTGGAAGTGAGTAGAGCATGCGGGGTGAGAAGGATGGAGGTAGGAAAGAGAGAAGGGAGAGAAAGAGTCAAAGGGTTGCAGGGCCCGAACATCATGGGATTGAAAGACCTTGAAAGGGGATACGTGGTAAGCAAAGCAATACATGTGCATTTTGGTGTATATTGATTCGTAGTTTGATAGGTCCACCAGCTCGGCAGAGGATCTAATCCAATTGGAAATCTCTACCATGATCAAGCTTTTGCGGTCCTCCTGCAATCTCCCTCTTCCTTTCTAGCTTCGCTCATCCTGCCGTATCTGACAAGATATTTTCAAAACGATCTGTAGTCGTAGAAAATTCTCATAACCTAGATATATGATTTTTAAAAAACTACATGATCAATTTTAATTAATGACAATAATTTTAATTTAGAATTAGTCTTTCTCATAAAATAAATGTGAGACAAAGCTGCACAGTTAATAAGTTTGCGCCCTAGCTTATATTCATTACAAATCCCCACATTAATTTAATTATGTCCTAAATAAAGGATGTACATGTTCCACGAGGCTTATGTCAAGTCGGCAGCAAGTGCAAGTCTACTGACTGTGGCAGACTTCCATCCCTTTAGCCGTCCATTGTCACAATCTATCCCCACTGCCAAGATGAAAGGATGCAATCTATGTTTCTTTCCATGCTGTTCACGCTTCGCTATGCTTATAAGAAAAAAATCTTTGCCTAAATGGTCTGACATCAACTAGTCTCAAATGAACCAAGGTGAACATAAACAGCATACCTTATTTTGATAATAAGCTTAATAAGCTCATCTAAAGCTTGACTCATAAATGAGCAAGTTTTTTCATCTCGATCTCAAGTTATTTGCTACGATCCCGCTTTATGTCAATAGAGCTAACTCTCTAATATTATATATACAAACATCTTGGCTCCAGATAATGGTCAAATATAAATTGAGAAAATCTAAGATATCAGATATAATGTTCATATCAACCGATATTTTTCAATCATTTTTCACTTAAATCGATTTTTTAATTAATAAATCTCAATGACAATGCTTAAATATAGTTCTTAATCTGAAATTTATCATCTCAGTTGAGATCCCATTACCTTAAAAAGCTTACTTCTTTCCAAATTTTTTCACTTACCATATCAACCAAGATAAATCAAGATCTCCATTTATGTCGCTCTTAGCCACTACTCATGTATATCAGGATTTATGGACACTTTTGACTACCAAAATTAATAGAAATTTGGGATCGCCTCAACAACAAGCCTGAATTCCCTTTTGATATAGTGAGCAGGGCATTAATATTTTAGCAGTCTACTCCAACATATTTGAAAACCCTAACTGGTAGTCTGTTTACAGGTACTAAGCCTTTGTAACTAAAGAGATTCATAGATTAGAAATTATAAGCTAATATATATATATATATATATATATATATATATATATATATATATATATATATATATATATATATATATATAAAGTTCTTATCCTTCTACGTGCATAGCCTATGCAGAACTCTAATATAGATACTTGGGGGAAGGAGACTACACTTTTCTTCAGTTTTTTTTTTTTTCAAAAGTAAGCCACCTCTTTTTAACTTTTTTCTAGATGCAGCGATTGATCCCTTTGTAGTCGCTGGACGGATTCCACCCAACACATTTGGCGCAGCAGTCAATCAATTTAGTCTTCAGCTCTGTATGACTCCCCAATCTGATCTCAAGTTGGAGACTAAGTCAAGCTCACTACCGAACATTTGGTTGATTAATTTATATCTTGGATTGGATCAGCCATGAAACGATTTTATGCATTCAGAAGTAATCATACCCAAAGTGAAGCAAAAGTCTAGGTAAAATTGATCCAAAAAGTGAAATATTAATTGTTATGTTTAGTACTAATAATTTGTAAATTCATTCTGCAAAATGGTTATATTAATTTGTTACCTAGCACAAACAACTTGCTAGGTTCCCCTAGATCAACAAGCACAAATATTTTTAATTCAAAGATCAACAATATTCTCTGGACAATTTCGTGATCTTGTAGATTCTTCTTATATTTGAAGAAGCTAAAGTCACATACTTGTCGACCTATTTAATAAAAAGATTCTGGTAGCGCTCTCAAGAGTTTCATCTAAAAGTTATTATATTTGAACATCTAAGCACTTGTTTGGGTATTTCTACATAATTAAACTAAAAATTCTGTAAAAATCGAGCTTATTGACCTATCCATTTTGCATTTTCTAAGAACTTATCTAAACCCAACCCAGATCCTAACCTTTGGGTTGTAGAAAGAAAAATTAGATCTATGGAAATCTTTTTTCCTTCCTACAAGATTTGGATTGGGTGATATTTAGTTGTTACGAAGCCATTCTTAAATGGAATATCCAAGCATGCCCTAAGAAGGAGAAAGATTCTATCGACCATTCATATATGTTGTAACATTACCTAATTAGTAGACCTGAACAACCTAACCTAAACAATAGATCAAAGTTGACTTGAACCAAGCTAGTCTAAACCGACCTAGTTGAACCCATCGACTTTCAAACAAATATATATTCAAAATCATTGTAATTGAACTTGATTTAAATGATGAATTTCACTCTTCTCCTCTCAGAAAGAGGCTCTAGGTTCCATCCTGAAGGTGACATTTGCAATCACATATTAGAGAAGGAAAAAATCACCAGAAGAATTGCTATTTCGCAAGCCATAACTCATCGAACCATGGTGCAGTGTAGTTCTGCCACTTCCTGTACTCACCCAACAAACCAATGGATCCTAAATGCATGTTCTAGCAATCCTTGATTGTTAAAACTTCCCTCTTTCTAACATAATAATTTATCATCTTCAAAAAGAGGGTCAAGTGGGTGGTAGTCATTGAGCAACATGCCTACGTGATGAGGACCCAAGCACTCCCTATAATTGTACTATAAAGGGGAACTACCCCTATGGCTCTTTGTTCCAAACAGAAGGGAACATGGATCCTTACATCTCTAACCTTACATCACAAGCTTAAGAGGTCCACTCTCAAAGAATTGGGAAAATGGAAGCTAGAAGAAAGATATTTTGATGGAAAGATGCAAAGAGGTTTCCAACTTAAGAAAAAGCATACTTGCGAACGCAGCCGATGGACCCAGCTCTCTTACAAGCCACAAGATGTATTGATATCAAAATTGCCATGGCCAGCGGATACACAAAAGAGCAATAGAGAAGGTTGTGCTAATAGTTCTAAGGACACGCGATCGATGATGACCTCGGCTGCTGGAATGCTTCTTTTACCATGCATGCATGCATGCCCTTCATGTGCTTCCACATCATCAGCGTCGCCCATGGGCATCCATGCATCCACTTGGCGACAACTCATTGGACGAGTGCGGCGAGAGCTTTCGAGAGGCCAGACACACACTGGTGACCAAAGCCAGAAACTAGGCCACATCACAATTTCCACATAGAGATGTCTTGCCTTTTTTTTTTTCCCCTTCCTAAAGTAGTGGAGATCGAAAGAGATCACCACTTTGGGAGCTGGTGGGCCTCTAGTTATCGCTTCATTCTCACCCTTTTTCCAGGGAGATTAGGACCAAGTGACTTGTTGTAATATTTTGGCTTGGCTAGCTGCATCTATCCTCTTTCAATTTTGGGATCATAAGTAGAAAGATTATACTGTATTTACTTCTAATAAGATTAAGTTTTGGCCAGCATTTAAAAGATATTTCAAGCGAGGCATATTTATAGAGAAGTGAACGGTGCGGTAGATTGGATTGCTTCTTTCATGACTGATCATTTTGGCGGGGTTCTCTAGACCAGTGAGACGCAGTTGGTAAGTGCCTTTTGGAGTTTGTTGTTTTCTGAATTTCTTGAATGTGTTTATGCTAGAGTAGTGTGAATTACCTGTTGCAGCAAAAAAAGAAAAAAAAAACATTTGATGTGTTAAATATGAACAAATATCGCGGCCCAAGGCGGCATATATATCCTTGGAAGGAAATGCCCCATGGTGGTGAAATTGGGAAGAGGAGACCTCTCTAATTAAGAGTTCCCTCATGGCCTGCATGCCCGCTGTATCCTACATTCATGGTTAGGACATGTGCATCATGTGAAAAAAAGTGTCCTCTTTCAAGTGGAGCAACATTTGGCTTCAATTGTAGGAACTGCATGTGAAGTGTAGATGTTAGGAATCTTTAAATGGATAAATCATATGACTGGATTGAGTGGCCAATTCTTGTGCCCGAACCTTTTTTTTTTAAAGGAAACTAATTAGAGGCCTATCGAAAAGATGCAGCCCTTGCAATCAGACAATGTAATAAAGTTCGAGAGAGCTTTGTGACAACATAACAGACAAATGATTTCTTGATGATGCACTGCAAGTTAGTAGGTAAACTTGTTTGCCTCGCAACGAATATGCCAGACATTAAAAAGAAAACGGAGCTTCTCAGACCACCTTATATTGTGCCAAAGTTTAAGAATGTCCAATTTATTGTGCAGGTGAAGATCTAAGGCAATATTTCATGTCTCCGATCAATCACCCATAGTGTGAAGCTTCTTTAAATTAGTTTTCTTCTCCCAAGTAGTTCATTGGTGGGAAATTCACTTGGAGAAGAAAAAACTATAACAGCATATAAATAAGAAGTTTTTTAGATATACACCCTTTTAAATATACAAAATTATATGAATACTTTCGTAAAATTACTATTTGCATGTATATCCTTCTTTTCTTTCTTTTTTTATATATATACTTGTACTATTTAGCGTCGTTTAAAACTAAACAGCTTAAAATTAAAATGACTAAAATACTCTTATAGATAGATATGTAAAAAAAAGGTTATAAAGGTATACACATAAAAGAAACTTTATAAGAATATTCATATAATTTCTCGGTATATTTATTAAAAAAATAATTTTATGGGACCGAAGAAGCAAGAAGCACAAATGGAAAGAAAGATACCTAGTTGTTAAGGTTAAACTCGTTATTTGTGAGGTCCATCCTTTTAGAATTTTATTAAGTAGGGAACTTTGAATGGATTAATGTTTAAATAAAGAACTATGAAACCCAGTTGGGAAAACTGTAGCAGTGACCGAGCTAAAGACAGTGAGGATAAGCATGAAGCCAGCAAACTTGGCACCAGATGCAGGGATGTGGATTGATGGGGACTCCTCGCGGCTCTCAGTACCTCATTCTTACACTGTTGAGATAATATATATAACCCCTTGAGAATTTTCCCTGATGACGCAAGTTTTTCGTAGTTTTCCTTGAAGGAAATGCGATCTAGCGTGAAATCATGAAATCATTTCATCTTGTATGAAACTAGACCCACAGTGGATCTGGTTTGACTAATAATTTTTTTTTTTTTTTGTATGGATATACACAGAGCCGGCCCGAATCTTAGGCGATCGAGGCGGTCGCCTAAGGCCCTCCCAGAAGGTGAAGCTAGCAAAGAGATTGTGAGAGAGAGAGAGAGGGAAGTTTCTTGCGTTGTGACCAAAAGGAAGCAAAGGCCCCATATAAAACGGGATCTGGAGCTGGCTACGAGTCTTCCCCCTTGATGGAAGGGAGGTTGAGAGTTTTCTGGCCTGCAGAGGGGCAATTTGGGAAGTTGGGGACAATAGTTTTGTTTTGGGTGGGGAGAGGGAGAGAGAGAGAAGGGATTTGGTTGGCTTGATAGACGCCTGAAGCCACTCTTATCTTTCATCCCTTCTCTTTTTTGGTTTTGGTCTTGGTTTTCCTTCCCTCACATTACTCCTGATCCAGCTGGGCCATCGGGAAGAAAGATAGGGGGATTGGAGATGGACTTCTTGGAGGGTAAAGAGAGAAAAGGAGGGGGGGGGGGGGGGGGGGGGGGGGGGGGGGGTGGGGTGTTGAATGGCTGCTGTGCTGTGATGCTGCAGTTGCTGCTTCGGTACTCACTTGAAAGGGAGATGGTGGGATGGGATTTTTATTAATTAGATCGAGTGAATCTCCCATAATGCCCCTACTTTCTTTTATAGAGAGGTTCTTTTTTGGACAAATTCTTTCCTTTACCTTGACCATGAAGTGCCATGGGGATGACCTTTTCCTATTCTGCTCTTGCTTGACAGGGTAAAAGTATTATCAAGCATTATCTCAATTATTTAATCAGTTTCATAGCTCTTTTCTTAGGGTAATTACTTTTCTGTGCTCCCATTCAAAAATTATATTAAATTAAAAAGGCTTCTTATCTATCTTTGTTAGATTCATGTATCTTTGTTGAAATAGTGTACTTGATAGCTATCTATTTTCATATCATTTTTTTTAAATATTTTATACTTATTCAAAATTTTATTATTAAAAAAAAGGCCTCATTTATTGGATTCGCCTTAGGCCCCTAAATGTATTGGGCCACCCCTGGATATACATATGTAGGCAATGGTGGACAAGTGTCTTCCACGAAATTTGATGCATTTTTGTCCGAACGGATGCTAGCAGCATTTCATTTCTGAGGTGGTAGTTTTTTTTTTAATTATTTTCTTGAGGGTTATCCTATGTACTCACCAATAAATATTTTAGAGTTTATCTATCAACTAAAAAATATTGTAAGCCCCTAAAATTACAATTCATATATTGGTTGAATGACCACTTTGCCTTCGGTTACATTAATTACTTAGTAAAATATTTTTTTAGAAAAAAAGGGTGGAATAATCACCTCTTTCTTCTTTTTTTTTTTGACGAGTACGGATACAACCAATAAAATCAAAAAACAAAATACTTTTGGGTGCTAGGGTTAACTCCCTATCTTCAACCTACAGAGTACTACCGGAGTGACTGGCTACATAAGCCGCCACCTAGTCTGCAGCCCAGTTAGCCTCACGAAAAATGCTTGGCTTGAAAGGCCCTTCCATCCCTCACCATTGCCCAAATATCTCAGAGCAAGGGGTGGACGCAACCATTACCCCTAGGGCTCCTCCAAATCTAACTGATGACCGTGGCCTACATTTCATTAAGAGCCTGAAACGGGATAGAACAAGAAACAAACCATGTTTACATAATGTTAAAAGTAATAACAATCGAACATTGGTGATCATAAATTATAGACCTTTATATAACCAATAATGTTATATAAGTTGATGGTTGAGATTTGTTTTAAATAACATAAATGGAAAATTTGAATGTGGGTTATTTACAAATGAACAAATTAAAACAAATAGTGGGTGGGAATATATTATATTTTTATCTAAATTCATCAAAATTATATTACCCAAGGATATTAATCCATAGGCCCTCCTAAGAATATTCTTCAATTGATAAGAATGGGGTTCCTTTTTAGGGAATATGAAACTTTTAAAACAAAATATTCTGCATAAAGAAAACAATAAACTTCAAAATTCTTGTGAAACACGGCCATAATCGAGACAACTCCAAAGAACCAAAAATAGGGGCAAAAAAAAAGGAAGCATCAAATGTATGTACAAGATATGAAATATATAAGGCCCTAGCTGGATGACCAAATTGTTAAACTCTTTTGTATTGTTACAAGAATTGTGAGTTTAATCCCACCTTCATTTCAATATTTTGTGCATTCACTCATCCTGGCTCTCAAAGAAGTTAAAAAACAAAAACATCTTGCTTAATAAATTAATTGTTTTGTCACAGTAATTGATTTCTTTGCTGGCAACCTTAGACTAAGGCTTAATAATGGAGTAAGGTCAATGCCTCAATCATACTTTCCATATCGAGGAAGGGCCAGTTATTTGGGTAACAATATGTACATCCCCATCAAAGATAGATATAGATTTGGATAAGTTCAGAAAGTTTTTGTGGGATTTGATAGTGGATACCGACATCCATATATATATATATATATATATATATATATATATATATATATATATATATATATATATATATATATATATATATATCCATGTGGGTTCAAATATTAATTTTGGACAAATGTCATATAATTAAGATAATTCTTCTTTCAATCTTAATGCTGCATATGTTGTATTGTTATTATATCAAACTATATTATCACTACAGGATAATATAGTATTCTCGACGCTTTTTGGAGCCTATCCCGACGCTAAAAAGCGTTGCTAAAATATCTTCTGACGTTTCTAAAAGCATCGTAAAAGCGTCATCTATTCAAGAGTGGAAAAAACTTTTGCCGACGCTTTTCTAAAGCGTCGATGGAAGAGAGGATCTACTGACGCTTTAAAGCGCGTCGCTACTACTTTTTAGCCAAAAAAATACTATTTGCAGTCTGCATATTCTCTTCCATCACTAATGTTGATGGAGTACAAACAACCGGAACCATAGTATTGATGGAGCACAAAGAGAAATACAAACAACCTCCCCGATCGGTACCTTTATTCCATCCGTGCGGAGTGGTTGGGTTTGGCTATATAAACAGTTCTTTCTTTTTCAGATCTGCCGATGTGGGACTAAAATGAGGTGGTTTTTTGGTTTCCGACGACGCTTAAAAGCATCGTTATTTAACAACGCTAAAAAGCGTCGTTAATTATGGAATTAACGACGCTAAAATGTGTCGTTAAAAACGACGCTTTTAAGCGTCGTCGTTAGTCGACGCTTTTAAAAAACGTCCGCAAATGTTGGTGGGGAAATTTTTTTGCCGATGCTTGGAATAAGCATCGGCAAATAAGAGTCAGAAATTTTCTTTTTTTATGTAGTGTATATTGTTATTGTATTACGCTCTCAAAATTTATTACTATAAAGTACAATTAGCTTATAAATAAATTTTAAATTTAAAAAATCAGTTGTTGATATTGGAACCCGGGTCTCTTGGATGAGCTTTTGCCATTTTGTTAAAACAACAAAAAAAAATGCTCTTGATATATTTCAAGAGTAGATCTTACTTCAACTTTTGAAGGAGTCAAAAAATTGTTTCAAAATTTTTACCAAGTATCATAGGATCATCTTAAAAAAAAACTTCTGCCTTTCAAGAAGTACTTTTTAGCTATCTAAAAATAATACCAAATAGTATCTAAGGGAGTTTTCTAAAAACAAAAATTTAAAACAAAGTAAATTGCAATGTGGACAAATTAATGAACGATCTAATAGAAGAAAAAAAAAGTTGCAATGCGATGCTCGCGCTGCTTTGGCCAGTCAAATGCTCAAAGAAACACTTCACGTCATTGGAATAATCAACTAGTTGCCTATCCATATTGGCCAGTATAACATTATTAGAAAAGAGAAAAAGTGAAAACGAAAAGGAAAAAAGTGCGGTATTATACTATCTTGGAGTCTAAATTGCATGCCATAAGTATTGGGTAAACATTGGTATCAAGGTATTATTACACATGGTGAGACTCGAATCGAAGCCAAATGAGTTCCATGCCAGAGTCGTGACCTTGGAGTATGACAGTGAGCCTGAAAGCCAAGGTGTTTGGCCGGTGAGATTCGCGGCTTGCGCGATAACATTCTCTGACCACCTACCGCTATCGTACCGTCGCTTGCATAAAAAGTCACGACCATAGATCACTTTCGGCTACAAATATAACGCACGCCACTTCCGTTCTCAACTGCAATAAGAAAAAGAAAGCTCGAACCAGCTCTTTTGAAATCAAATTTGCTGAGTGACGTTTTAGAACTCTTTTTTTTTTTAATCTAAGCCACCAGTCGCGAGCCCCCACCTCCGAATTCTTTTAAGGTCAACTTCGATAGATCGATCTTGGACAGAGGTACGAAAAGCGGCGCAGATTTTGTTACTCGAGACCTGTCTGCAAGAGTCGTGGCTGCAAAAGGCAGTCAACTCTTCGACATATCCGTTACAGGCGCAGAGCTGAGAGCCGTTTGGGCGGGTCTTCGTCATGCCCGGTGTGCTTTACGGGCCAGTTCCATCGTCCTGGAGGAGAACTCGATCACGGTCATTAATTAGATCCGGAGAGGCCCAATGGGTAATGGTTACGTCCACTCTTTGCTCCGAGATATCTGGGCAATGATGAAGGATGGAGGGGACTTTTAGGCCAAGTATGTTTTTCGTGAAGCTAATGGGGCTATGGATTGGATAGTTGCTTCTGTAGCCAGTCACTCCATTAGTACCTTGTGGGCTGAAGATAGAAAATTGTCTCTGACACTCTGAGGTATTTGTTTTTTAATTTTATTAGATGCATCCGTACTCGTCGGATATAACTTACTAGCCTTATAGCGGAAAAAAAAAAAAACCCCACCAGTCTATTACCTCATATACTGTTTTGTACTTCAAACTTTAGGCATGTTCCAAACCGCACCCATAACAAAACAAGCAAGACCTTTTCCATTTTATGTGCTCCTTTTCCTTGCTTTCTGCTTCTTTTATTTCCCTTCTAATTCTTTCTACGTACAAAAAAGATTAAAGCATTTCACTTCAAAAAAATGTGAGACTGCAAAAAAAAGAAAAAATCATGAAGTGGATCATCTAATGAGCTAATGACCGGAAAGGACACTTGGTACTGAGCTGGTTCACTAGGTTGAGGTAGACGCTGAGGTCGTGGCAGGCCACCACATTGGCCGTCCGACGACCGGTGAGACGGAGCTCGCGGCCGATGTCGGCGTAGACCCACCCAGTCTTCGACAGCAGCCAGCTCAGTGTCATGCCTTCTTTGGCGTCCTGATTCTTCCCATTGCCGTCGTCGATGACGAAACCGGGAACCTTGGTTATGATGTCCTGCGCGTTCACTATCCTTAGAACCTTGCTCCCTTGCTCTTCCAGCCGGCGGCGGAAGCTTGCGTTACCGACACGTGGCCCGCCGAACGAGACCACGGTGACCATCGGCGCGTGTCGGAATGTCGCCGTGATGTCGTAAGCGGTGAGCACTGCAAGCGCTGCGCCGAGGCTGTGACCGGTGACTGTGAGACTGAGGGGGTGACCTTTGCCTCCGTAGGCATCGAGGAGCCGGGCGATCTCGTCGCGGACCTCGTCGCGGAGACTCTGGCGGACTGAGCCGGGGGAGGTGAAGAGGCTCCAGAATCCACGCTCCACCATCGGCTCCGGCTGGGAGGCTGACGGTGGGAAGGGGCAAGGGAGGTGGGTGAGACTGGCACGGAGGTTCTCGAGCCACTCGAGGCAGGTGGCGGTGCCGCGGAAGGCGATGACGACGTCGCGCCGGCCGAGGCGGGCAATCTCGTCCTTGTCCTGGCAGACGGCGACGTAGCCGATCCAGCCGGAGCGGCGGGAGAGCCACGCGGGGGCGGAGCTGGCCCAGAGGGGGAGCCGGGTCGTGGAAGAGGCGTGGAGATTGCGGGTGACGCGGTAGCCGGTGCTGGGGAGGCCGGAGCGGCGGAAGAAGGAGTCCTTGGGGAAGCGGCAGGCAGCGTAGGAGGGGGAGGTAGGATCGAAGTCGAAGGAAGTATAGGCAGCCTGGACGAACTCGCCGTAGCGGACGATCTCGGAGCGGAGCGCGTCGTCGAGTGGGTCGAGAAGGCCATGCCAGTTGTTGGCACCCTGGTACTCCATCCACCGGCTCCCAATTCTTACGGTGGACGGCCCGCGCGTTGAAGATCCAGAAGAGATAGAACAAGTGATCAGGGAACGTCGCCGGGGAGTCGGGAGAGAGCGATAGCGAGTGGCACCAGTAGCAACTCTCATGTTGTTTAGTTTCTTATTATAAACTATTGTATGTATTCTTAGCAAAACAAAAAGTTATTTTATATATAGATATATATATAGAGAGAGAGAGAGAGTAGCAACGGAATCTCCTGCGTTATAGTATTCAGCTGCTACTGCTACTGTTGTTATTGTTGTTGGTGGTGCTGAAGGGCATTGTCCTTGCATGGGATTTATAGGCGGAGAGAGATTAGATATGGGAATGCTGGGGGATGGGTAGTGGGCCAGGGAGAGAAAAGGTCGTGGAGGTATTGAAGAGAGAGAGGGAGCGAGAGATGGATTTGATGTTGGAGGAATATGATCCAGAAATTATTATTTTATTATTTTATAATTTTAGAATAGTATTATAAAAGAGACAATCTACTAAAAAAGTGAAAAGATTGAAAAAAAAAAAAAAAGCTACGACCGAGGCAGGTGATTAACACTGCTTCTTTAAGAACGTGATTCATCTCTTATATACAGGCCTGCAGTGATTAACATTTGAACCAACTAAAATTTAGGGAATAAAGTTGGTTTATATCTTTTTTAAAAAAAAAAAACTCTTTTTCAAATTAAAACTCTAACAATTCTCCACAAAAGATCAAATTTTTTTAACAAAATATAAAGAATAATGTTTAAGCAATTTATACTGTGCAATGGGCTAGTGAGATATCCTGTGGACTTGAACCTCATTTAGTATTAATTGTATCCATCTGAAAAAACCATGGTAGATTAGACCTTTAACTAGAATCTGACTTCTACTTATCACATATGGTACGGATCAATTGGATATTTATACGGTTAGCGTTATTTGAAAGATCTTACACTTAGTATAATGATTTTTTATGAGAATTTTTTTAGGATAAGCCCTTGTGGCTTATATGGCAATCCTCACGTAGGTAGGTCCGCCAAAAGTATTTGTGATCCAATATCCTATAGATTTTCTATCTTAAACTTAGTAAAAGTATAACACAACCTTTTGAATTTACTTTGCCACTAATAAGAACACTCATCATAGGAATAGGAGGAGATATACTCTAAGTCAACTTTGTTTTTATTACATTGAACCTCTTTTATGGGATCCCCAATCATAGAGGTTGGATCTCTAGTATTCATAACCAAGTAGTGAGTTTAAGATGATCCTCCTCGATGATTTTAGGACTCTACTCCTAGACAAACTCTTGGTTAATTGAACTTCCATATTTTTCTCAGACTTGACAAATTTCAAAAAAATAACATTACTCCTTTCAAGTTATATCGGTTCATCTTTTTATTAGTACTCATTTGATTAGTCAACTCTATCATGGCCTTATTATCACAATAGATAGATATGGCTAGTATCTGCTTAGATATTAAGTAACTCTAAGATAAATTTTTAATCCATTCTCCTCAGTGAAAGTGATTCCTAGGTTCTTCGGTGTTAAGCATGCTGATTTTTTTTTTTTTTTGAAAACCATGGCTGAACCTGATCGGGTTGCCTACGCACCCCTTCACAAGGAGGATCAAGCCACACGTAGTTCTTTTTAAGTTTCAAAAATGCAGCGAAAAAATGAATCAAACAATTTAATTCATGCATGCTTACAAGATCAAATCTAGAAATCAGCACATTAAGAACACATAGGATTATGCCGTAATCGTTTAAATAATTATGCTAAAACTTTTATGCATGATTAACTATCAGATCTGAAACTTAAGAACTCTATTCAAATTAATCTCCGAATATCCATCGAATGGATTCTGGAGATATCTCCGTGAGGAGCCCCAAAAGAGGGTAAAACCTCGGAAAATCGGACCTAAACCTTGATACTATAATAAATGATCAATGCTAGATTAATACTTTTTATGATGAATGAAAGTTGTAGATCTGATTTTTGACTTCGCAGCTACGCACACGAATGGCCTCTACAAAAAGTACATGCGAAGCCCTGAAGGATCTTCTTCCACAACAATGCTAGCAGCTGCAGAACACTTGAAAGCTGAAATCTGCTCGCCGGGATTCAATCAACTCTTGATCAATCATCTTGAAGCAGATGGAGATGAGGTTTGTAAGAAAAGTAGAGGACTCAGATCTGATCTTGAATCTTCTAGATAATCACCCTGAAAACCCTCTAAAATGGAGAAGAAGAGGAGGAGGAGGCGTTTGAGAAAGAAGGCTGCAATGGATGTATTGCCGGTGCCCATGTTTGACCTCTTTTAATGGCCTCCGAATTTTCATTCAAAATTCGAAAATTATCTTCAAAAAACCTCCTTGCGCATGCAATGGAATAGGAACAACCCAAATTAGATCTCAACCAAATCTGATTTAAATTCAAATTAAACACATGTGCAAGAGGGGAGGAATTTGAAATCCATACAGCAGAATTTTCCTTCCTCTTGTCGCATATATTTCATTTGAAATTTGAATTTAAATGATTCAGAGGTTCACACGCCAGCTTGGAAAGTTATTTGATGCATGAAATCATTTAATATATTGCTTAATGTTTGAATTCAAATTCAAACAACAAACAATGTCGCCATGTGTCAAGCAATGGGTCCATGCGCCATGCAATAATTTTGGTTTATTTAAAATTCATGAAATCCAATTCCATGTCACCACTAATTGCCACATCATCTAAGCCTAATCCCCTTGGGTTGCACCTAATCAAATTTGGTCAAACCCGGATTAAAACAAAGCAATTTGGTTGAACCCAATCTAATCGGGTCAGACCCTGATTGAGCTCAAATTGAATCCAATTCAAATTTTGGCTCATCCAAACTCAATCAAATTGAGTTAATTACTTTGTGTTGGACCTAATCCAATTAGGTCAATCCCCAATTAAGCACAAATTAATTTAAAATTAATTTGATCAGCTTAAGTCCTTTTGGTTCTAACCTAATCCAATCAGGTCAAAATCCTGATTGAGCCCAAAGTTGAATCCAATTCAATTTGGCTCATCCTTAACTCAATTACTCAATCAAAATGAGTTTATTAGTAATTTAATTACTAATTAATCCTTCAATAATTACTTTAATTATTTTATAAGATAATTTGCCAATTAAATTGATCAAATTATTTCTGAATGATTCTTAATCATTCATCAGTCTTCTTGATCAATCAGAAATCTTCTATGCGTGTGACCTCATAAGTTCGAACCTAGGCCGGTAGTATAGGAACAACTTCCTACACTAATCGATGTAACCATCTAGCAAAGGTACCCGACGTCCGGATAGGCCGAATATATGCGAAGCAAATATTCTGAAATTCTGACTATGGTTACTGTATAATTCAATCCCTTTGACTCCTAATGCCAGGATGACTTTAAGCTCACTGTCAACCCTATAATTAGTACATTCATTATGTGCTTAACTTTAGATATCCCGTGACTCCTCACTGGGATTATCCTGGCCAAGATTTTGCTAAATTAATCACAAGATATTATCTTCTGTTTCCAGGAGGGGTCAATTCCATCTTGACTCACAACTGACTACGCAAGTGCTTGACTGCACCCAGTGACCTTCCGTCACTGAATTAGAAATTCAGGTAGTCTGGTATCAAAGTATAGTGAGTTGCTTGCTAGTCACAAGTTGCGGTCTTAGGTTAGAGGGCCAAACTTATACCCATATCTACTTGGAACATCTCTCGACAGTAGAGCGTTCCGGAATTGGTCACGTTCAGTGAAATGTACTCCTACACTTCACCTGTGTGACATACCAGTGTCTCCACACTCCTTGATTAAGAGGACAACCAACGTATATGTCACACAACGACCTAATCTCGATAATGCTGTCGTCCTAGTAACAACATATCATTTGGTCGCGAACAAGTTTAAGGACTCAAACATAAATCCTCCTTTATCATAACATAAGTCCCAAGGACTTCATCATATAAGAGTTCATTTGAAAATGAAATGATGAATAATGCCAAATAACACTTTATTAATTTATCAATTCATTTACAAAATTCAATCATCAATATACTTACGATTGACATTTAGGATACAAATCCCAACACTCAGTGCAGGTGGTCTCCAGAGCAATTAACTTGGCCTATATGGTGCTCCAAGATATAATAGTGTGCCTTTGAAGATCCCCAAGCTATGGTAGCATACAATGAAGACAAAGATATCTAATGGTTGATTTTAGATTAAGAGAAATAGTAATCTAATTTGTATCATTGTAACCCTAAACCACCTCGAGATACCCAATTTATAAGAGAGATAGATCAAGAGTTTTCTTAAGATATCAAAATATCCTTTCGACATTTGACTATTGAGATTGATTAGGGTTTTGAGTATATCTACTCAGTCTTCCTACTAAAAGTTGGTCTAGGATCAAGGGAGTCAAGGAAAGAGATCAAACCTAAGGTGGTAAGCTAATATTTTGCTTGGCTTTGGCACCTTCTAAAGAAGGAACCACTATATTTCTCGAGTTTAATTCTACTATGATCATCAAAAGAAGTCATTTATGAAGTTTTGGTTGTTTAATTGGTTCTACAAACATAAGTTGTAAGGGGTGTAGCCTTCTATATTTAGATAGTTAATTAATACCTTTCAATAATACCATACTAGTTTTTAACATAAATGCAATAAAAAGCAATTATAATAATAAAATTAAACAACTCCACTAAGAAATATACCAAGTAAACTTACATTGTGATTTATGCATGTTTTTCAAAGAAGCAGCCATAGGTATTTTGAAAACAACTAATAATATGCACAGTTTTAAGGTAGCAATAACTTTTACACAGATTTTGAAGGTGCAGAAAATTTTTGCACAGATTTTGAAGATGTAGAAAATTTCTATAAAGATTTTAAAAATACAGAAATTTCTACACCAAATGTCAAGCTTGCAGAAAATCAGTTTGTACAGAATTTAAAGCTGTAGAAAACTTCTACATGGATCTTGAAGTTCCAGAAACATTTTGCAGAGACTTTTAAATCTGTAAAAAATTTCTGCATAAATTTTAAAGTTGCAAAAAAATTATGTAAAAATTTTAAATCTGTAAAAAAATCCTGTATAGTTTTTAAAGTTGCAGAAAATTCGGTTTGTACTATTTTTAAGACAATACGAATTTCTTAAAAGACTGATTTTTGTAAAGAAAACAATCTTCAAATAATAAAGATAAGAACTTTCAAATTTTATGCAATCAAAACAAATTTGATTCTAAGCAACCAATAGCAACTTCTAGTTTTATCAAGATCATGTTTTTAGATTGTTGGAGAAATATGGCCTAAAAATTGCTATATTGCTACTTTTATAATTCTAGAATAGTATTATAAAAGAAACAATCTATTAAAGAAATTCAAAAGATCTTTCTTGTATTAACATTGCCCTAAGAATGTAATTCGTCCCTTATATGTAGGTCTGCGGTGATCTCATCCCTAACATATAACAACCCAACTCATTCTGATCCTCCTCTAACGAGCATGATCGTGGGGAAGCTGGATCTAAAAAACTCCTTCAGTTGTTCAAAAAAAAGAAAAAGAAAAAAGATAGAGGAAAAATAGAAAAGCAGAAAGTATGGCAACAGAGTCTGTTGGACTGCAACAGAATTCACTAGAGAAAGTTGATGTGTTAGTGTGTTTCGGATATGCCAGGGAGAGTGATGATCTAGAGTCTATATAGACTATCTAGATGATAGAGAAGATGCGATGGTACCTAAGATTCACGATGTTTCGGAATATAGTGTAAAAAAATATTTGGGTTTTTTGTATGAATACCCTCCTAAATATCGAATTTTGCATGAATACCTTTCAAAATTGATATTTACACGTATATTCTCTTAAAATACTTGTTTTACTATTCTACCCTTTTTTTATTCTTATTTTTGCATATGTACCCATGCCATCTAATGTCATTAAAAAATTAACGGTTTCAAATTAAAATAACTAAAATACTTTTAATGGGTAAAGGTGCAAACAGAAACATTTATAAGGGATCGCGATCGCGATCCCGATGGCAGGAAAAAAAGACACAGACAATAGCATAATTTTTAAATTTTATTTTATTTTTAATTAATATAAATATAATTTTTCTTAATACTATTAGAACAACCGTTATATTAGGGGCATTTGTACAATAACAGAGTTTTACGAGGGTATACATGTAAATATCAATTTTGAAAGGATATTCATGTAAAATCCGATATTTAGAGGGGTATCCATACAAAAAGCCCAATAAAATTTAAAAATATTTAAACCAACTAGCATTTAGAGGATAATGTTAAAATATTTGTGGAAGAAGAGAAAAACAAAAAAAAGGAGAGAGAAAAATAATTTTATTTCTTTGTTCCATCATATTCGGTATATCTCAAGAATTATATATACTCGTATATAGACTTCATATAAGAAAAATAATATAGACTGATATAGGATCACACTAACAATAAAAAATATTACTAAGTGATACAAATTGTTATGTGATCCCTAAAATCACTCTAACATGATCATGCTAATTAAAAAAATAATATAGGTTGATACAGACTTACGCTAATAAATAAAAATATTATAGGCAATTTAGGTTGTTACGTGATTTCTAAAATTATACTAACATCCCTTTCAAACTTAAGATGGTACTATAGGTGCCAACTTGAGTTTGGAAAGTGAATCACGAATATACTAAAAAGCTGACGTACTAGATGAAGAGCTAGAGTAGTAGCTTAGAAGCTGACGTGATAGACTAAAAGCTGACATAGCAGCTTAGAGACTGACATGGTAGTATGTCAAAAGCTGATATGGCAACATTGAGCCTGATGTGGCAGAACATTAAATATTATAGTAGCTCAGAAGCTAATGTAGCAAATTAGGAGTTAACAAAACAACTCAAAAGTCGATATAACAAATTGATGTGTCTGACTGACGTAATAAACTGATATCTTTGTCGATATGGCTGATTGATTTGTCTGATGATGTGATAGCGAGAAGACATGTAGAAAATAACACTTGTAGCAAGAACAAAGCTTGAAGAGAAGGCAACCGAAAGGTCGATGATCCTCGTAGACGGAGACGCCATTGAAGAAGAGCAATTGGCTTTGAACTGGGGGGTAAAGGAGCATAAAGCAGCTAATAAAATCGAAGATGGAGAGAATGGGACAGAGCGACGGTGAGGAGAGACGACTGAAGATCTAAAGCTGAGAAGAAAAGTAGTGGAGAGGAGCCGCGGATTCATTGAAAATAAAAGATCTTCGGATAGTAATCTACCAGAAATAGAGAATATGCAGATTTACTAATGAGATCAATCTTGATTTATTAGAAAATAGAGGTCTGCAGAGAAACAAATTAAGGATATGTGGATCCACCAGAAAATAGAAAATTTTTGGATGTTGATTCACCTGGGAACAGAGATCGATAGATCGACAATAGAGGTCTTCAAAGCTTCTTAATATAGCGACGATGACCACAACAAAGACGAAAGAGATGATAGCAGGTTATGTGATCGGTAGCTCTGATACCATGCTAAAATATTTGTAGAAAAAAAGAAAAACAAAAGAAAGAGAGAGAAAAATAATTTTATTTTTTTATTTCATCATATTTGGTACATCTCAAGAGTATATATACTCGTATATGCACTCCATACAATAAAAATAATATAGCCTGATATAAAATTACACTAATAATAAAAAATATGACTGATCGATACAAATTGTTATAAAATTTTTAAAATCATTCTAATAAAATTATACTAATAACAAAAAATAATATAAGTTGATGTAGATTCATGCTAATAAAAAATATTGTGGGCGATGCAGGTTGAAAATTATGCTAACAAATAAAATTAGTTTATTTGAAAAAAAATAAAATTTTTTACAAATTAAAACGTCAATCTTTGACGCGCCGAAAAGATGAGGAGGGGGAGGTGCGGAGGTAAAGACGCCCGAGAGAGTACGATTGGACTTTTGGGGGAGGAATCGTGGGGCCCACGCACGAGGCCATCTTGCCCTCAGCGGGCGCCGGAAGAGAGTGAAAGAGAGATAAGGACCGTGGGACGCGGAATTCGTGCATTATGCTCCAATGATTAGCTCTGCGTCAATCTTTGTGAATGGAAAGTAAGGGAGTGAGACTTTTACGCTTGCTTGGGGCCACAGTGAGATGAGGCCACAAGCATACCATCATGCTCCATGGCAACCAATCCCTTGGGCACCAGACCGTTGTGGCATTAATGCTTCCATTAGCTAGTTGGGGTGGGAAGTGAGGAATAGTCCAATTGAATGCACAAGGGGACGTGGTTTAGCATGTAGGTTCTTGGCTATGGACTAGTGACCACAATATGCATGCCATTAATGCTTAAGGTAGACTCATGTTGTTAGGGTTTAATTATTGGATTCTAATATGACCTTGTCGCGCAGGTGTGACATAATTACTGATTTGCAAGAAGTATGAACTAAATCATACTTTAGTACGAGGAGTGGTTGCTGGAAAACCAGCTAATGTCGCATAAGCTTTTTAAACCATCTAAAATTTGCTCGAACAGTACGGTGATGATATCTCTTCTCTTATCGCTAAATACTCCTATAGATCGCATAGAGTCCAAATTTGCAGATGTGTCAGTTGGTAAGGGCTAAATCATGCTATGCAACTTACAGTTGCCTACAAGACTAAGCTAGAGGAGGAGAAGAAAAAAAAACCTGCACAACACTATGATATATAAGTATCATTTTGCATTTGGGATGTAAAGTTAATATTTTTTATGAAACTAGAAGAATTTGGTGGCCACCACTATAACATATTAATCAAAATGCCCTCTTCTTAATTCTTAAAGTCAGTGAACATGAAATTTAAGCACTTTCGAAGAATGTGCTATAAATATGATGGTGAAATATGACTTATATAAAGTTAAGGCAGTTTATATGTTAAGGCAGTTTATATTTGCATCTTGGACATCAAGTTGAAATTATTTATGAAATTAACTAGAAATAAGAGGGAGACCGACACTAGAGCTATGTGGCATATTGATCAAAGTGCCTTTTCTTAACATTAGTTGACATGAAATTTAAGCACTTTCTATATGCATGCTTAAAATTTGCTGGTGAAATATCGCTTTTGCAAAGTTAAACAGGTTCTTATGTGAAATTGCTTTAGGATATAGAGGGATCTTTTGCAATTTCTACTGTATAGTAGGTTATTTTGTGATTTTTTTTTTTGAAAACAAATGAAAGCCATTCAATTTAAAAGCAAGATTATGTATCACCGATTTTAACTGCAATAAATATGGAGTTCAATATAGTTTCAAGTTGAGCATGGGTGTTTTCTTAATTAATTAAGTATATTGGCATACATATAAAAATATTTGGAAGTGGTACTTCTTCATGTTATACACACACATATTTTTGCACCTACTTGATGCATAGGTTAATGACCACTAAAATGAATAATACTTACTTTTTAGGTGTTTTTAATGATATAAATCATGATCAATAGTATAGATCTTTGATGTGAGTGCTCCATTATTGAGTTTGGACTTGAAAGCAGTAGACACCTTCTTCCTCAAGAATGGTGTAGTCCACATTTATATAATGTATTTCAAATTAATTCAAACTTTACTCAAAAATTGCTATTAGAAGTTATATGAAAAAAATTGCAAACAATGGCTAGGTCATGAAAGCAAATTGCAAATAAAATTAACATTGCTTTTGACTAAACAAATCTTACAAGTTCAAACCAATCAAACAAACTTTTCATTCCTTTCCTTTTTTCAAGGGATCTATCAATGTCAAGATTGGGGTTTGGCAAAATCCTACTAGTGCATTAATAAAAGTTCACATGTACAACAAATGCATGTCTATATCAAGAAAAAGAATCTTGTAGAAACAACCAACCCAAGACATGCAAAACACCTAGAAAGCCAATTATTTTCGATTTGTCATTCGAAACACAAAATTTCATCCAATAAAAATAGATTATGCTAGTACGAGGTAAATGTTGTTGCTAAAGAATTGAATTAGTAATAAGCTCGTCATGGTTATTGATTATCTGGAGAAGGTGGATCAATTCAAGAAGAAATCATAGAGATTGCAGCCCGATTGAAGAATGTTGTGCAGTCATTACAAATTGCATTGTTAAATTGCATATTTCAAAGGTCAATGGATGCTACAAACTGAAAGCATTTATCATCAGTTTCATGAAACTGATTTTTTTTTTATTGCTTAAATAAGTTTGAATTGCCTCAGAATTTCATGATTGTGTTCTACATGAATTATATAACCTCATTTTAATTATATGCTTGTTCTTGTATAAGATTGTTTAAGGGTAGACTTGAATTTGATATGGACCATATTAGGCCAGTCAAGCTTAAGTTTGGTCTATAGCTGTTTCCCTTTTTTTTCAATGGTAAGTTGGTAACATTATAACCATTCTACAAAAGGAAACAAGGCACTATGACATTGATGAAACTACGTATTAATACTACAATAGTTTTTAAGGTGCCAATTTCTATCATATTATATTTGTAATGTCATACATTATTGTTTATGATGACCTTATGCAAGGATCAATGAAGTTAATATTTTTGCTTATAATAATACATCAAAAATGATTACTCCCTAAACACAAAAGTTTACTGAAAACATCAGAAATACATTTGTATTGCCGTTATGGGTTTATATTTTATATATATATATATATATATATATATATAATAGGTGTCAAAGGCTTATAGCCCGAGCAATTGGTCGGCGAACTTCCAGAAGAGGCATTGCCACTAGTGTTGATTCCAATGCAGTCCCATCACAGGTGGTGGTGACGCAGCACATCACTGGTACTTTTTTTTCCAACCATGGCCTCTGATCTCTCTCTCTCCATCTATTTTTTTTCCAACCTTGGCCTCTCTGTCTCTCTCCGACTCAACTTTTTCTCCATTGAAGCTGGACCACCTCCTCGAATCTTCGATTGAGGATTGTATAGAAAAGGTAACACCTGTTTAAAGGACACGTTGCCCAAGTTTAGAGTGGTAAAACTCATGCAGAAACTCAGCGCAGCATTCTAAAGTCAGCAGAACGCGTTCCCGTCATCTTAGTCATCTCATCACCGTCCCTTTTGACTTGCTATTCCACTCGCACCACTTTAAGAGAGAAAAAAGAGGTGGCATCTTTAGCTCCTAGAAACGTGCATGGAAGTGAAAATGAAATGTTTAATCTCATAAGTTTTGCTTTTACGGGAGCACTTAATTACTGTATATATAGAAGCTTCCCATGCAACAATACTTGTGGGGGGGGGGGGGCTTGATTCACAAGCCTCTCTTGTCCATGTTTCATGCTCGTTTGATTAGCTGTAGAAGCCAAAAGTTAAAGTAATGCAAACAATATATTAAAGGCCTTAGGTATTAATGCTTGATGATTTTTTATTAAAAGTTTTGGATATATAGCAAGTATTGTAGCATATGTTGTTGACAATCATACCGCATATGTTGTTGACAATCATACCACATATGTCCTTTTTTTTTTGCATGGGACCTTGGCATTCTGCCAACACAATAAAATAAATTGTCAGCTGGTCTTGAGGTGTTAAATTATTCTCACCCACTCATGACATGCATATAAATGTTGTATTCCTCTGGAAGGAAAGATCTATTCAAAATATATTTAGGAAGCAGTAATTAAGATTGCTGTTTGTATTGATCCGTTACTAGCCAGCAGAGCAGACCAAGGAATGGCTAGAGGCTTCACACAAGCTCAGATGAAGAGAATTAAAAAGGTGGGAGCTACCGATACAAAACTGTGTGGTTGAGGAGTTGGCTTCCATTAGATGTCTCATATCTTATCCCATTTATTGCTCTATGTGCTCGTACCCAGCCATCGCTCTATTTTATCCTTTTGAGGACAACAAAACTTAAAAATAGACCACTATGCAACGGTGTCAGAAGAAGTTTGGTATTTTTATGTTATAATTCTGCCATATCTTATAGATCACACCAATCTCTTCCTGCCCTGCGTCTTAGTATAAATGCTGTGCTTAAAAATATACAATAAAAAAAAAGTGTCAAGTCTCTCTTGAGAGTAGATTTGGGCCCATTCTCTTGACAACCAATTGGCATAGCTGCTCTTGTTGTCATTCAGGACTGGTTCAACAGTGTGTGGGGGCAATCATGCAGGGCTACTTAAATATTTTATCTCACACATAAAGAAGAGAAGGGCCTTAAAGACACACTAGTAGCCAACTGGGTATCTAACATCTCTCTAAAGAGAAAGGGTAGAGAGAGAGAGAGAGAGAAAGAGCGGGTGCATCAATATTCGCGTTCTCTGGGGGGTCTTTAGGGTACTCTGCCGAATAGGTGAGGGTGTGTGGGGATGACCGACTCGGGGGGTGGATCGGCGGCGCCGGGAGCTAAGATGCCGAAGGGCTTAGGCCCCGGGGCTGCGGAGAAGGGTCGTTCATGGGCAGATGTGGCGAAGGGAGAGCCGCGGAGGCAATATGGGTCCTCCTATCGTTCCTCCCCACGGGTGTTGGAACTGCTGCAGAGGAAGTTTTCCGAGGTGGTGGACGTCCCGGAGGAGGAGCTGGAGGGAAGTCGTTCGGAGTGGCGGAACTCCACGATCCTTGTGAGAAGTCTTGGGAGGTATGTTCCGGCGGACTGGGTGGCGAGGGAGATCAAAAGGGTGGGGCGCTTGGGATACGATGTGGAGTGCTTCTTGTTGATGGACGGGTTCTTCGCTGTCCGGTTTGAGAACGAGGTCGACCGGGAAGCTGCTATGGCGAGCGGTCCGTGGATGGTGGCCGGTCAGCTTCTTGCAATGGACCGGTGGCGACCTAACTTCATTCCGGGCGATGAGGGACTCAGCCGGGTGGTCGTTTGGCTCCGTATGCCTAGGTTGCCTTTGGATTACTGGAAGAAGGCGACCATCATGCGAATTAATGCCACTGCTGGTACTCCTCTGGCCTTGGATGGGGTCACAGAGCAGGGGAGGCGCTGTGGATTTGCCAGAGTGAAGATTGCCTTGGATTGCTCAGCTCCTCTCAAACCGGGCACTCTAGTGAGGGGCTCATCGAAGGGGGTAGCGGAGATATTTTGGCAGGATTTCATCTACGAAAACCTGCCGGCTCCCTGCTCCAGGTGCGGGCGTATTGGGCATCCGATGGCGAATTGTGCCTTTTCCATTCCGGAGGCCGAGGTGGCGGAAGAAGGGGAGATTCAGGGGGACGGGATGGAGTCGCCGAGGCCGTCGGCTCAGGAGAATAGGGGTTGTGGTGAACCGGAGGATCCGCCGGTGTTCGGCCCATGGATGGTCACGGGTCATGTGTGGGCGCCGTGGGTGGCTAAGGTGTCGGCTCGGAGGAAGATGACGGCCAAGCCAGGGGCTGGTCCGAGTGCGGCACCTACCTCTCCCCGTTCCGGTCTGAAGCCAGGCGTGAACAGGGATGATGCGGGATCTTCCCCGATCGACCTTGATGGGTGGCAAAAACCCGCCAAGGTTGCTCGCCGAAGGACGCCGGAGAAGGACGTCTCGGAAGCCGGCGGAGGCGTGAACATGGGCGGCCCGAGTTACTCCACCCAGGGCGTAGGCACGGCGGCTGAGTTGGAACCAGGTCCGAGCTCGGGCGGGAGCGACTCAGTGCCGACTCGGGCTGCGGGTGAGGCGGGACCCAAACTTGTTCGGGATGGGGTCGAGTCCGATGGTGCGGGCGAGGTGGGATCCATCCTCGGGGTCAGGGCTGATTCCACTGACCTCGGCTGTATGGGTCGGAGTCCGATGAAACGAAGCAGAAGCCCGGCTAGACCTAAGGGGCTGCTTCGCTCAACCTCCCCCGGGGGAGGGTTTGTTTCTTTGAGGAAGGAGAGGCCGGGGGGAAGCCATCGCTGGAGGAGCAAGAGCTCCCCTCCGCCCCTCTCGGCGGTGTGCAGTCGGCCTCCTAGGGCGGAGCGGGAGTCCAAAGGCGGTGGTCCCTCCCGGCGTGTGATGGTGGGGGCGACTGGGAAGACACTGGCCCGGTCCCTCTCGGTGACGGCGTTGGCCCCGGAGTTGGTCATTGACCAAGCGGCACGGCCGGCTAGGAAGAAGGAAGGGACGTGTCTTTCGGTGGGGATGGGGGGTGCGGCTGGGCCGCTCGACCAGCCTCCGTCTGCGGTGTCCATAGCATTACAGGTGGCTCGGGGTAAGCTCCCTGTGCTGCCGGATACAGGGGATTCCTCTAGACCCTGTGGTGTGGGGGGTGGCCAGAGTGAGGATTCTGGTAGCAGGCTGCATAGGGGTCCGTCGCTTCCTGCAGCAGAGCTAGGGACAGTGTTGGGCCAGGAGGCTCAGCCGGAGGCTGGTGGTGCTCACCTCCGTGTCTTGGACCAATTGAAGAATGCTGTGGAGAGGGTGCATACAGGAGTATTGGCTTGTGATGGACCTGTGAATGAGGTGGTGTTTCGTGAAGGGTACCCCGTGCCGGAGACTAGTGATGTTCACCTCCGTGCCTTGGATCAATTGAAGGGTGCGGTGAGGAAGGTGAACATAGGAGGATTGGTTAGTGATGGATCTGTGAATGAGGTGGAGTTTCATGATTGCAACCCCGGGATGGCGGGTTGTGATACTCCCATGGGTGAACAATGAAGGTTCTCCTATGGAACTGTCGTGGTGCGGGGAAGCCATCTTTTGCCCCGGCGTTCCGAAGGTTTGTGCAACAGAACAGACCGGATATTTGTATTTTGTTTGAGACCCGTTTATCGGGTAGGGGCCTTCAGAAGGCAAGGAGGGTGCTCCCTCGGACATGGGGTTTCTATGCAGTGGAGTCCCGTGGGTTGTCGGGCGGGATAATTGTCACGTGGAGGCTGGAGTCGTGTAGATTGGATACGTTTCATGTTTGTGGCCAAGAGGTGATCCTGGTGATCTCGGAGGGCACAAATGATCCCTGGGTTCTTGCGGCGGTGTATGCGAGTACTGACTTCAGGGAGAGGCGACGGTTGTGGGAGGAGGCATCGCAGTTGGTTGATCAGGGCTTTCCCTTTCTGATGGCGGGTGACTTTAATTGTATTGTCGACCCTCCGGAGAAGATGGGGGGTAAGCCTTTCTCCCACGAGAGGAAGGTTAAGGAATTTCAGAATTTTTTGACTACAAATGGGTTGATTGACTTGGGATTCTCTGGTCCAAGATTCACATGGTGCAATAATCAACAGGGTCCGGCTAGGGTTTGGGAGAGACTTGATAGAGCTTGTGCGACAGCTGGATGGGTCCAGAGATTTCCGGATCATCGTGTGTCTCATTTACCCAGGATTGCATCTGATCATTGTCCCTTGTTGTTGAGCACTGATGCCTTTGTTCCGGTGCACCCCCCATTCAGGTTCGAGAAGATATGGCTTTCTTACCCTCGTTCATGGGAGATGGTAAGGGAGGCATGGAGCACTCCAGTGAGGGGTGATGCCATGTACCGGGTGTCCCGGAGATTGGAGTTGGCGAGGAGGAGGCTGAGGAGATGGAATCGAGAGGAGGTGGGAGACATCTTTAGGAGGATTGAGGAGTCAGAGGTGGCCATTGTTAGGTTACAGGATCAGGAGGCTCGAGGGGGGTCTGTCAGATGAGGATGTTGGGGAGCTTAGATCCTTACTTGCTCTGCATGATGGCCTACTTAGACAGCAGGAGATATTTTGGAGACAGAAGGCGAGGGTACAGTGGATCATGGAGGGGGACAGGAACACCAGATATTTTCACCAGGCGACAGTGATTAGGAGGAATCAGAACAGGATCAGAGTTATTAGGGATGAGGAGGGGCAGCAGTCGGAGGAGCCGGAGGTGATACAGAGGATTCTGGTGAGCTTCTTTAGAGGCAGATGGACAGAGCAGACCGGTGGAGCGAGCCTAGCAGAGATTCCACCGCCAGGGGTGGTGGTCACAGAGGAGGAGAATTCTGCTTTGATTAGTCCGGTATCAGAGAGGGAGATTAGGGAGGCGGTGTGGTCCCTCGGAGGGGACAAGGCACCGGGGCCGGATGGGTTCCCACCGGTGTTCTTTCAGCGATATTGGATGATAGTTGGACGGGATGTGACGGCAGCTTGTTGCCCAGATAGACAACCCAAGAGGGGGGGTGAATTGGGTTTTTAAAATAATTTGACTAATTAAAACTTTGTGGATGATTAATTAAAAACTATAGCAAGTTATTTAATTAAGGCCTAGTGCTGAGAGTAATGTGCGGGGAAGAAGATGAGAGACAATGCACTACAAACACAAAGTTTTATAGTGGTTCGGAGCTAACCCTTGCTCCTACGTCCACTCCCCAAGTCTCACTTGGGAATTTCACTATAACCCCCTTGGATTACAGCCGGTTGTTTTGCAAGCTCACAACCAAACTTGTTGTTTTACGAGCTCACAACGAACTCGGTCGGTTTTTCCAGGCTCACCGACTAGAACCAACCCCGATTGTTTTTCCGGGCTCACAATCAAACCCTTACACACGTTGGTTTTACCTTGGCTCACCAACCAACCTTAAACCTCTTGATTCAATCCCCCGATTGAATCAATTAAATACAAGAGATAGAAGAAAACAGAAAATAGCTTCTCAAAAAGCAGATTTAAAACAATATAATCGTAAAGGAGTTAGAAGCCCTCAAACGCTTTTAAGCTGGTGAAGAGGTATGGCTTCTGGAACTCCGGTCTCCTCTTGAAAGAGTGGTCGACTTGAATGCAGGAGGAGGAAGCTTTGATTGTTGGGAAGAAGTTGTTGGAGCAGTAAATGCAGATCTCCCCTTTTTCGTTTAAGAGCACTTGGAGAGCTTGAAAACTTGAATGCTTGGAGTGGAATGTCTGTTCTCTACCTTGCTACAGTCCTCTGTGGCTATTTAAGCCAACCCCTACGGAAACTAGCCGTTACTCTGCTTTTTCTGGCCGCTCTGCACACTCTGCGCAGCCTGACAATATGACCGTTGGTGGGTTGGAGTCGACTCGCGCGATCAGGAGTCGACTCGGCTGTAGCAGGAGTCGACTCACGCTTTTCCGGAGTTGACTCGGCAACTGTTCCAAATTTGAATTAAAGTTGCCGTCTAGACTGGGAGTCGACTCGTCTTGACCTGGAGTCGACTCGCCAACTTCTGGAGCTGACCTGGCAATTTTGGAGTCGGCTCATCCACTGAAGTCCGTGGATCCAATTTTGAATTTTGTCCACTCGAGTCGACTCGACTGTCCTGGGAGTCGACTCGAATCTCAGAGCCCGAACTCCCGATTCTCTGTCTTTTGGCTCATCCAGTCTTGGAGTCGACTCGAACTTCCTTGGAGTCGACTCGGCTCTCAGTTTCCGAAAGTTGGTCTTCTGTCTGTTGATGGTCGCTCAGTCTCGGAGTCGACTCGCGTACTGCGGGAGTCGACTCGAATCTCAGAGTCCGAAAATCGTTCTCTGACTTTTTCCTTGTGTTCCTCTGAGAGTCGACTCTTACCTTCTTTGGAGTCGACCTGCCAACCATTGGAGTCGACTCGCGTTCCACTGGAGTCGACTCGAATCTCAGACCCGAAAACTGCTCTCTGAATTTTCTTTGTGTTTCTCTTGGAGTCGACTCTTACTACCCTGGAGTCGACTCGTTGAACATTGGAGTCGACTCGTGCACTTCGGGAGTCGACTCGTTGACAGTTTCTGAGTTGAAGCTTTCTGTCCTTCTGTCTGTTCTCAGTCGGAGTCGACTCGTACTGATCTGGAGTCGACTCGAGCTCGTGCCAGTGAACTTGATACGCTTGGAGTCGACTCGTGATACTCGGGAGTCGACTCGAGTCGCAGACTTTGGTTCAGCAGACTTCTTACCTTATCCAAAATACTATGAACCAAATCTAGAGACACTTGGACAGGATTTTCACTGAAACACTCAATTGAATTCATTAGTAATCACAAGATATACTCAAATGCTTTGAGCTCATCAAAATCAAAAGGGGTTTTAATCAATCACTCCACAATCTCCCCCTTTTTGATGATGACAAAACTTTGAGTATATGTAAAATGAATTGCTCATAAAACAATGAAGTAAAATCAATAAATAAATTCAAATGTCTGATAATTTAATTTATCCAAGTTTGAAAGGAGTGAAACATTAAATTTCGGAGTTAAAGCTCTCCCTTTCATTTGGAATTATATAAGCCTTCATATTATGCAATCAATTGTTTGGCTTATATGTCATTAATGATTTAGCTTGATTAAAATTCAGATTCTCCCCCTCAACATATGCATTCAACTATGTTTTGATTCTCTGAATTTCCTTTTAATGCTTTGAAGTTTTTGAACTGAATTTTATCTTTTTAGAGGGAAAATCTGTCAATTTGTTCTTGAGTAGGATTCAGCTAATCTCCGAATATCCCTTGAATAGATTCTGGAGATTACTCCATTAGGAGCCCCAAAAGAGAGATAATGAGCCTCGAGGTACCGAATCCACTTAGAACAAATTTGTGTGTGTTATTAAGAGTTTATCTTTTTATTTATTTCTATTGATTTCTTTTACATATTTTTTCATATTTCTCCCCTTTTTACATATTTTATACATATTTCTCCCCCTTTTTGTCATCATACCAAAAAGGAGGTAATCACACACAATCAATGGCACAACCAATCATCGAATGGCACATAATTGAAGATAAGATGTCTACTCATTGTATTGATATGAATTGAAGTGGATTTGAGCATACAATAAGTAAAGTAAAACAATACAAAACAAAACTCAAACACATCTATGTCTTCCTCGAGGATGAAGCTCCCCCTCTCAAGGATGCATCTCCTCCTCTGGAGGATGTGGCACCTCCTCTCGAGGATGGTGCTCCTCCTCTCCATCGGCTCTGCTCCATGAGGAGGGTGACTGCATCTGTCACATGTCCGAGCTGCGTGATAATAGACGTGGTGGCTCTGCTGTGTGTAGTGGAGAGCTCTGTCACCGACGCCTGAAGCCCAGTCACCGATGTCTGAAGTGCGTCCAGCTTGTCGATGAGTACATTCGCCAAGCGCTCGGCCCCCTCGGTGGTGGTGTGCATGTCACGACCTATCTCCTCTCGCATCTGTCGAGTGGAGCTCGTGACCTCACTCATGCTGTGGAACTGGGCCTGGACCAAACTCCGGACATTGTAGATCTCTTCCCGTACATGAGCCGTCATGTCAGTCACGGCTGTCAAGGAAGGGACCAACTGAGAAGATACGGGTGCAGGAGTGGGGGCAGGCACCGCACCTCGGAGCTCCCGAAGCAGCTCATCCCTCAGATCTCGGACGATCTCCTCCGCAGCTCCCGGAGCTGCTCTGTATCAATACGGACCTCCATAGATGGTGGAACTGAGGAGGAAGGTCCGGCAGAGGTGGTAGGAGCAGGAGGAGTGGATGGGAGGTCTGGATGGTCTGGAAGGTCTGGGTAGTCTGAATCTGGCTCAGGACTGGGTGATGGTCTGGTGGTCTGAGCAGTGAGAGTGGACTTCCTAACCCAGATCCCTTCTCTCTTCCGAAACCCCATCCTGTGCATAGTCCCCGTACATAAGCGATCAGTCCATCGCAAGGCACGAGAGGGTTCCCTCTCAGGAATGGGAATCTCGTACTGCCTAAAAAGAAGAGTGAATAACATCCCGTATGGGAGTGAGAGCCTAGGTCTATCTAGGGGCTCACACATATACCTATAAATGAGCTTTGGGAAGTTGATCGGGGTGTCCTGAAGGATATAAGACATAATAGTTAAGTCCCTCTCATTCACAAAATCAAATCTCCCTGTCTTAGGAAAGATGGACCTGGACAGAATGCTCAAAAGGATTCTCACTTCAATAGGAAGTGAGCTAGCAGATACCTCATCTAGGGGGGACTGAGGTGGATGCCCTAAGACGACCGTAAGGGCCGCAACTCTATCCTCAGGGTGTGCGGGAGCCACCCCTACTAATGGAAGGTGAAGGATATGGGCAATGAGGTCCTCTGTGACACGCAACGGGACACCTACTACCGTGCCCTCGATACCTCCATCTCCCCGATGGACGGTACTGTAAAACTCTTGAACTAGGCCAGGATAGGTGGGAAGGTCTAAGGTGAGGAAGTACTCTAGGCCCTGGGCTCTAAGCCTATCGCCTATGGTGAACCCCTCCCGGGAGAGATAGTCGAAATCGACAAACCTCCCGGAGGTGACGGCCTTCCCGGCCAACGGCCTAACGAGAACCACCCTAGGCGGGGAACGATCCGGAGGTGGTTCCCTCGCGGGATCGTGCCGTGCCTTGGAGCGCCGCTCGGGACCGGCCTCGGGACGGGACCTCTTCCTAACGACGGTCTTACGAGGCATCTTGACCTAAACGGGAAGAAAAATACCTAGAGGACGGTGAAGGACCGACAGAGGAAGCTCGGGACGGACCGGAAATGACCTAGGAACGGACGGAAACTCAATGTCCGGCGAAAAATCGACGGAAAAAGGGCTTGGAGACGATCGGGGATGACCTAGGAGTCGGCTTTAGGGCTTTGTGAACAGTGGCGGCTTGAGGAAAAGTGTTTGCGAAACGACAAACCTAGGGTTAAAAAGTCGGATCCCGACTGCGAGTCGACTCCCCTGAGTCGCGAGTCGAGTCGACCTCGAGTCGACTCCAGAATATGCGCGAGTCGACTCCCGACAGTGTGCGAGTCGACTCCCCCTCAGCTGCCAACTTTGCGAGTCGACTCCCGCAAATGCGCGAGTCGACTCCCCCTCAGGAGTCGGCTCTGAAACTTACTCGAGTCGTCTCTAACCTTGGCACGCACCTAAAAACCATGCCATAATCGTGCCAAATGAGGGAAAATCACCTAATTAAGGACTGATTTGATGATCACTGCATAGAAACTCTATTTTAACCTCATTCTAATCATCAAAATCAATTAATCTAGTGAAAAACCCACTAGGATGGATCAATCACTTCTAATCCCCTCCTAAGCACACTAAACCTCTCTTCACTTAGGGGTTTTGTAAAAATATCTGCTAATTGATTATCAGTACAAACAAATTGGAGTGACACATCACCATTCAATACATGATCTCTTATGAAGTGATGTCTTATCTCAATGTGTTTAGTTCTTGAATGTTGAATTGAATTTTTAGTTAGATTTATGGCACTTGTATTATCACAATTAATGGGGATTTTATCTTGTTTAATGCCATAATCTTCTAATTGTTGTTTAATCCATAAAATTTGAGCACAACAACTCCCGGCTGCAACATATTCAGCTTCTGCAGTGGATAATGCAACCAAGTTTTGTTTCTTGCTAAACCATGAGATTAGGTTTTCTCCTAGAAATTGACAGGACCCGCTGGTACTTTTTCTATCAAGCTTACATCCAGCGAAGTCTGAATCTGTGTACCCTATTAAGTTTAGGCTAGATTCTTTAGAGTACCACAGCCCTATGTTCTTAGTTCCAATTAAGTATTTAAAGATTCTCTTAACTGCAGCTAGGTGTGATTCTTTAGGATTAGCATGATATCTAGCACACATGCACACACTAAACATAATATCAGGCCTACTTGCAGTAAGATACAGTAAAGAACCTATCATACCTCTATAAAGTTTTTGATCTACAGATTTACCTGATTCATCTTGGTCTAACTTGCATGATGAGCTCATGGGAGTGCTGATTGACTTGTTTCCCTCCATATCAAACTTCTTGAGCATCTCCTTGATATATTTTGCTTGATTGATGAAGATGCCTCCTTCAGATTGTTTGATTTGAAGCCCGAGGAAGTAGTTCAGCTCTCCCATCATGCTCATCTCAAACTCACTCTGCATCAAATCAGCAAATTCCTCGCAGAGGCGATTGTTAGTAGCACCGAAAATGATATCATCAACATAAATCTGTACTAATAACATATCCTCATTTTTCTTTTTCAGAAATAATGTTGTATCTACATTTCCCCTAGAGAATTCATGTTCTAATAGAAATTTACTAAGTCTCTCATACCATGCTCTAGGTGCTTGTTTTAGTCCATAAAGTGCTTTGTTCAGTTTATACACATGATTAGGGTATTGATGATTTTCAAAACCAGGAGGTTGTTCTACATACACTTCCTCATTTATATACCCATTTAAAAATGCACTTTTTACATCCATTTGAAATAGTTTGAAATCCTTAGAGCATGCATATGCTAATAATAGTCTAATAGCCTCAAGTCTAGCTACGGAAGCAAAGGTTTCATCAAAATCTATGCCTTCTTCTTGATTATAACCCTTTGCCACTAGTCTAGCCTTATTCCTTATAACAATTCCATTTTCATCTAGCTTATTTTTATATATCCATTTTGTACCTATAATTGGATATTCAGAAGGCCTCTCTACTAGATCCCACACTTTGTTTCTAGTAAATTGGTTTAGTTCTTCTTGCATTGCATTTATCCAATTTACATCATTTTCGGCTTCTTCTATATGTTTGGGCTCAAAGTGTGAAACAAAAGCTAGATGGCTATTTAGATTTCTTAGTGAAGCTCTAGTCCTAACCGGTTGAGATGGATCATCTAGAATGAGTTCCTTAGGATGCCCGTGAGCATACCTCCAAGCTTTTGTTAGCCCATGATCCACAATAGCCTCTTGGCTTGATGATTCTCCTTCAATCAACTTTTGATTATCATCTTGTAATCCCATCTCATCTATCTTTTCCTCAGGTATTTCAACATCATCATCAAAATTAACTTTCTTACTAGAGGAGATGTCACTAGAGTCATCAAATACTACATGTATAGATTCTTCTATGACTAAGGTTCTTTTATTAAATACTAAGCAAGTGTAGTTCACCGGTTCCACCGAATGCTCCTACTCTATAGGCTTTACTAGTTGTAGAATAACCTAAGAATATTCCTTCATCAGATTTAGGGTCAAATTTCCCTAGATTGTCTTTCCCATTATTATGCACAAAACACCTACATCCAAAAACATGAAGATAATTAACCTTTGGTTTTCTGTTTTTCCACAGTTCATATGGTGTTTTCTTTATAATGGGTCTTAGTAAAACTCTATTTAATATATGGCAGGAAGTATTAATGGCTTCTCCCCAAAAGTACTTAGGGAGGTTACTTTCACATAACATCGTTCTAGCCATTTCCTCTAGAGTTCTATTTTTCCTTTCCACAACTCCATTTTGTTGTGGTGTCCTAGGTGCAGAAAAATTATGGGTTATCCCCTTTTTACTACAAAATTCGTCAAATAATTGATTTTCGAATTCGGTACCAAGGTCACTTCTAATGGCTATGACTGAAGACTCTCTAGCATTTGTTACTTCCTTATGGAACTTTTTAAACATAGAAAATGCTTGATCCTTATGTGCTAGGAACATGACCCATGTGTACCTGGAGTAATCATCTACTATAACAAGACCATATTTATTTGCACCTAGACTTGTTGTTCTAGTTGGACCAAATAGGTCCATGTGTAATACTTCTAGAGGCCTAGAGGTAGAGACACATTTTATGGATTTAAAAGAGTTCCTAGATTGTTTGCCAAATTGACATGCTTCACATATTTTGTTCTTTTCAAATTTTAATTTTGGCAAACCTATCACGGAGTCTCTTTTAACTAATTTAGTTATTGTGTCCATGCTTGCATGACCTAACTTACGGTGCCATAACCAACTAGCATCATTATCTTTAGTTTCATTTACAACTAGACATTGGTTATGTTTTGCAAGATCTTCTAGGTCTACAACATATACATTTCCACGTCTAATCCCTTTAAAAACTAAGCTATTATCATTAGGATTTGTTATAATACATAGTGATGGTTTAAACATAACATCATATCCTTTATCACATAATTGACTGACGCTTAACAAGTTATGCTTAAGACCATCAACATATCTAACATTATCTATAAAAGTAGAAGGGGTGATTTGAACTTTACCAATACCAATGATGTGACCTTGGTTGTTGTCTCCAAACGTCACAGCTCCTCCCTTCTTAGCTTCAAGGGTGAAAAATTGGTCTTTATCACCCGTCATGTGCCTTGAGCAGCCACTATCCAAATACCAGCAATTTTTGTTGACCTTGGCTGCAAGACACTCCTACACAAGCAAATCATGTCATCTTAGGTACCCAAGTTTTCTTGGGTCCTTCATGGTTAGTCAAGTTGGTTCTTTTTGGAACCCATACCCTTTTAATTTTTCTTTTAGTTTTACTTTTCCTAAAATTACATACATTTGCTTTATGGCCTACTGTACCACAACAAAAGCAGGTTATTTTCTTAGTTTTTGTTTCCCCAGCTTTAACAAAGAAGTTACTAAGAAGTTTTTGCTTATTCCTTGGTTTATATCCTAAACCGGCTTTATTAAACACTGCACGTTGACTATTTAGTATCATGTTTAATTTTTCAGAACTATAGGTAAATCTTTCAACTAAGGGTTTGTATTTGTTAAGTTCTTTAGTTAGTGTTTGATTTTCGGCTTTTAGATCATTAAGTTCTTTAGTAAGATCCTTATCTAAGGTTTGTTTATATTTTTTAAGTTCTGAAAGTTCCTTAGTTAGTTTTTCATTATCTTTCGTTAAGGTGTTAGTCTTCTTAATTAAGAGTTGGTTGCTTGTCTTAAGTTCTAGATTTTCTTTGGTAAGATTATCTTTATCCTTAATTAATGAATCATGCTTATGAATATAAGTTTGGTTAGTTACTTTTAGTTCTCTGTTTTTAACATTTATATTCTTATACTCAATCATTAATTCATTGAACGCATCATAAAGTTCATCAAATGTAAAATCAAAATGCGTATCGGAAGTTACCTCGTTTTCGTTGGCCATGAAGCAGAAATTGGCCTTCTCTTCTTGTTCTTCATCTGATGAGGAGGATGATGAGTCGGAGTCCGATAGGGTAGTGACAAGTGCCTTTTTCTTCTTGTACTTACTCCCCTTCTTCAGTAAGGGGCACTCCGCTCTTATGTGACCCGGCTTCTTGCACTCGTAACAACCAATCCCCTCATTTTTCCTTTCCTTACCTTTGTCTTTGCGGTAGGAATTTGAGGGGCCTCTCCTTTGATGATAGGACTTCTTGTGGTTGATGAATTTCTTGAACTTGCGCACAAGAAGAGCCTCACCACCATCTTCCTCATCTTCTTCTTCTTCACTGCTGCTGCTGCAAGACAAGTCCTTGTTAGAAGAAGTAGATTTAAGGGCTATTACCTTTTTCTTATGGGAGGACTCTTCCTCGTTGTGTTGTTTCATGGTGAGCTCGTGCGTCATGAGGGATCCAAGAAGCTCCTCAAGTGGTAGCTTGTTCAAGTCCTTGGCTTCTTGGATTGCTGTCACTTTAGCTTCCCACGACCTTGGTAGACACCGAAGGATTTTCCTGACAAGCTCACTGTTAGTATAGTTCTTGCCAAGGCTTTTTAGACCATTGACAATATCAGTAAACCTAGTGAACATGGATGTGATTGTTTCATTTGAATCCATTTTAAATAGTTCATATTTATGAACCAAGATGTTTATTTTGGATTTCTTGACTTGATTCGTGCCCTCATGGGTCACTTCAAGTCTGTCCCAAATTTCTTTTGCTGAATTACAAGTTGAAATCCTATTGAATTCATTACGGTCTAAGGCACAATAGAAGACATTCATTGCTTTAGAGTTTAATTGTGCCTTCCTCATGTCATGTTCATCCCAGTCCATTTCTAGTTTAGGTACCTTAACACCATCTACGTAAATGGATGGGATGTATGGCCCATTTACTACAATGGACCACATCTCATAGTCTTGGGCTTGGATGAATATTCTCATCCTAGCGTTCCAGTATGAGTAGTCAGATCCATTGAAGAAAGGGGGTCTTTGGGTGGACTGACCCTCAATGTGAGAAGATCCAAATGGGGTTGTCATTTTGATCTTTTAACTCTTGAATGGAAGAGTTTTTGGCTCTGATACCACTTGTTGCCCAGATAGACAACCCAAGAGGGGGGGTGAATTGGGTTTTTAAAATAATTTGACTAATTAAAACTTTGTGGATGATTAATTAAAAACTATAGCAAGTTATTTAATTAAGGCCTAGTGCTGAGAGTAATGTGCGGGGAAGAAGATGAGAGACAATGCACTACAAACACAAAGTTTTATAGTGGTTCGGAGCTAACCCTTGCTCCTACGTCCACTCCCCAAGTCTCACTTGGGAATTTCACTATAACCCCCTTGGATTACAGCCGGTTGTTTTGCAAGCTCACAACCAAACTTGTTGTTTTACGAGCTCACAACGAACTCGGTCGGTTTTTCCAGGCTCACCGACTAGAACCAACCCCGATTGTTTTCCCAGGCTCACAATCAAACCCTTACACACGTTGGTTTTACCTTGGCTCACCAACCAACCTTAAACCTCTTGATTCAATCCCCCGATTGAATCAAGTAAATACAAGAGATAGAAGAAAACAGAAAATAGCTTCTTAAAAAGCAGATTTAAAACAATATAATCGTAAAGGAGTTAGAAGCCCTCAAACGCTTTTAAGCTGGTGAAGAGGTATGGCTTCTGGAACTCCGGTCTCCTCTTGAAAGAGTGGTCGACTTGAATGCAGGAGGAGGAAGCTTTGATTGTTGGGAAGAAGTTGTTGGAGCAGTAAATGCAGATCTACCCTTTTTCGTTTAAGAGCACTTGGAGAGCTTGAAAACTTGAATGCTTGGAGTGGAATGTCTGTTCTCTACCTTGCTACAGTCCTCTGTGGCTATTTAAGCCAACCCCTACGGAAACTAGCCGTTACTCTGCTTTTTCTGGCCGCTCTGCACACTCTGCGCAGCCTGACAATATGACCGTTGGTGGGTTGGAGTCGACTCGCGCGATCAGGAGTCGACTCGGCTGTAGCAGGAGTCGACTCACGCTTTTCCGGAGTCGACTCGGCAACTGTTCCAAATTTGAATTAAAGTTGCCGTCTAGACTGGGAGTCGACTCGTCTTGACCTGGAGTCGACTCGCCAACTTCTGGAGCTGACCTGGCAATTTTGGAGTCGGCTCATCCACTGAAGTCCGTGGATCCAATTTTGAATTTTGTCCACTCGAGTCGACTCGACTGTCCTGGGAGTCGACTCGAATCTCAGAGCCCGAACTCCCGATTCTCTGTCTTTTGGCTCATCCAGTCTTGGAGTCGACTCGAACTTCCTTGGAGTCGACTCGGCTCTCAGTTTCCGAAAGTTGGTCTTCTGTCTGTTGATGGTCGCTCAGTCTCGGAGTCGACTCGCGTACTGCGGGAGTCGACTCGAATCTCAGAGTCCGAAAATCGTTCTCTGACTTTTTCCTTGTGTTCCTCTGAGAGTCGACTCTTACCTTCTTTGGTGTCGACCTGCCAACCATTGGAGTCGACTCGCGTTCCACTGGAGTCGACTCGAATCTCAGACCCGAAAACTGCTCTCTGACTTTTCTTTGTGTTTCTCTTGGAGTCGACTCTTACTACCCTGGAGTCGACTCGTTGAACATTGGAGTCGAATCGTGCACTTCGGGAGTCGACTCGTTGACAGTTTCTGAGTTGAAGCTTTCTGTCCTTCTGTCTGTTCTCAGTCGGAGTCGACTCGTACTGATCTAGAGTCGACTCGAGCTCGTGCCAGTGAACTTGATACGCTTGGAGTCGACTCGTGATACTCGGGAGTCGACTCGAGTCTCAGACTTTGGTTCAGCAGACTTCTTACCTTATCCAAAATACTATGAACCAAATCTAGAGACACTTGGACAGGATTTTCACTGAAACACTCAATTGAATTCATTAGTAATCACAAGATATACTCAAATGCTTTGAGCTCATCAAAATCAAAAGGGGTTTTAATCAATCACTCCACACAGCTATACAGCAGTTCTTCAGCACAGCAGTGATGGCTGCTGAGTGGCAGAGGACCTTCATTGCCCTGATCCCGAAACGGCAGGATGCTACGGAGCCGAGTCATTTTTGTCCGATCAGCCTATATACGACTTTGTATAAGGTGACGACGAAAATTCTCGCTATCAGATTGAGGGGGGTGCTCCCTAGGCTTATATCCCCGGAGTAGGGGGCTTTTTTGGAGGGGCGGAGTATATCTGACAATGTACTCATTGCTCAGGAGTTTATGTTTGATCTTAGCAGAGCTCCGATGAGGAGAAGCTTGATGGGGGTCAAGCTTGATATGGAGAGGGCTTATGACAGGATGAGGTGGGACTTTGTGCAGCAGTCCTTGCGGTTGTTTGGGGTACATGAGACATGGATCAGGTGGGCGATGGGTTGCATCAGGGTGCCCTCCTTTGCTATTTTGGTGAACGGTACGCCCTTCCGTTTCTTTACGTCGTCTGGGGGTTTGCATCAGGGCTGTCCCCTCTTTCCATTGCTGTTTATTATTTGTGCGGATGCATTGTCTAGATTCTTGCGGCAGGCAGTGACGAGTCAGGAGCTGGAGGCTTACAGACCGGTGGAGGGAGCAGTGGCGATCTCCCATCTGCTATTTGCTGATGATTGCATGCTTTTAGCCAGGTCCTCGAGGCAGTCGGCTCGAGTTATAGATCAGATTCTTCGGGATTACTGTGCTCTTTCTGGGCAGCAGGTCAATTTGGACAAGTCTGCTGTTATCTTTAGTCCGAAGACGCGCGGGGCGCTGAAGCTCTCTATACTGGAGGTTCTAGGAGTGGGAGAATAGGGGGGCCTGATGTCTTATCTGGGGGTACCTTTATGTGGCCGACGACTGAGGATTAGGGACTGTGTGTCCCTTGTGACTAGAGTCAGACGCAGGCTGGAGGGCTGGCAGTCTCATTCATTGTCTATGATGGGGAGGATCATCCTGGTGCGTTCTGTACTTTCATCTGTCCCTATTTATCTTCTATCCCACGTCGATATTCCGGTGTCAGTCTTGAGGTCCCTTGAGCAGTTGTTCAGAGAGTTTATCTGGAGGAGGAGTAGCGGCAGAGGCGGGATCCACTTGGTGGCCTGGAAGAGTGTATGCCAGCCGACCAGTGCCGGGGGGCTGGGAGTGCAGTCCTTGATGATGAGACGGGAGGTGTTAGCGGCGAGGCATGCAGCCAGATTTGTGCTTGAGCTAGAGAGTATGTGGTCCTCATTGATGAGGGCCAAATATGGTGTCTTGGTGCCTGGGGGGCGGGTGGAGCGTCACCACTCTCCGATATGGCGAGTGATGTGTGCCAGGGCTATGGTGGTGCTTACGGAGATCAGATGGGTGATTGGTGATGGGCACTCGATAGATGTGCTGGAGGATAGCTGGGTGACCGATTGGCCGATATGTCGTCTGCCGACCATGGTGGACTCTGCGAGATTAGCTGGGTGCAGGGTCAGGGATCTGCTGGATTCTGAGGGGAGCCATTGGAGGGTGGGGATGATCAGGGAGGTGTTTGGTGAGCAGTTGGCGGAGTTGATTTTGGCCTTGCCAATTCCCTCTGGAGGGGTGTCGGATAGGCTGCTTTAGACTCCGACGGGGCGGTCGCGGGTGAGGGCCAGGGATCTTTTTGCGTTGTTCTGCAGGACGCCAGCGCGACAGATCGTGGGAGGATGGATATGGAGATTACGGATTCACCCACGGGTGGCACTTTTCATCTGGAAGGTGGCTTGGGGATGTCTCCCGACTAGGAGTTTGCTTGTTCGGCGTGGTATGGGGGTATCTCAGTTTTGTGAGACGTGCGGTGATATCGTAGAGACCATTGAGCATGTTCTCCTGCTGTGCCCTAGAGCTCGACAGATATGGCAGTGTTCTTCGGTTCCCTTGATTGATGCGGTAGTCTCGACGCAGGATCTGCTGCGGATGTTGAGAGATTCCATGTGTAGGCCCAGGTTGGCAGCGGAGGGGATACTGAGGGCGTACCTGTCTTATCACATTTAGTTGGATAGGAACGCAGGCATATTTGAGGGGAGGCGGGTGCTTCCGAGGATGGTGGTGGACAGAGCGGCACGACATGCGAGGGAGGTTATGGTGGCTGCCACTGAGTTTTCTTCTGCGATGGCCAGGGACATCTGGGGTACTTCTCACGCTGTTTCAGCGCCCCATTTTGTTACTGTCTCTTGGGTACCTCCACCCCTTGGCTATCTCAAAGTAAACTTCGATGGCAGTAGGTCACTAGACGGTTTGACTGGAGGGGTCGGCTTTGTGATTAGGGATCACGGTGGTAGGTTGGTGGCTGCTGGTGGGCGTCGGACACCTGGGATTATAGTTGTTGGTGCGGAGCTGCGGGCTGCTTGGGAGGGCTTATCCTATGCCAGGCAGGTCCTTGGCGCCGAGCGAGTGTTCCTCGAGGGAGACTCTGCGGTGGTGATCGATTGGATCCGGGGGATGGACAGGTACGGTGACGGTCACCCCCTCATTCGGGAGACTCGGAGAATGGCTCAGATAATGGTCGGTTTCCAGATTGGTCATGTATTTAGAGAGGCGAACAAGGCCGCAGACTGGGTCGCCTCTTTTGTGGCCCGGCATTCCGGAGATGTTTTGTGGACGTCTACTATAGACGCTCCTTCTCCTCTGTTGTCTTTTATTTCTACGGACATGGCGGGCTGTACTCATGTTAGATTTATTTGAATGAGTAGCCGTTTTTTACCAAAAAAAAAAAGAAAAAAAAAAGACACACTAGTAGGGCGTCACCTAATCCATGAGGCTAGTTGCAGGGGCAGCGGTATGAGACGTTGGCAACTTTCTTGGCATGGGAGGAGCTTAAGACAATGGGTTCTGGCCGTCAACATTTTTCCCCACTTTAAATATCAATAAGAGAGCCATCAATTGCTTCATAGAAATAATGGATAAAATATTCGCGCATGAAGCATTTTTTTTATTCGAGAAAACAATATTTCCGAGGTCCGATCATTGAGGATATCATCAACTTAGTCTTCTAGTGGATTAGTTTTTGTGTGTACATGCTGGGAAAAAGGCAACAGAATGGCATGATAGAATGGCTGATTATGCTCGTAAGCTAGGGACTTATACAGATTGGGATTACACGTTTCCTTCTTTTCTTGCCAAATTTTTGAAGTTTGACAGTGTGGCTGGGATCTGTAAGTGGCTGAAATAGCATAAATTAGACCACTAGAATGAAACCTAATCTTCTTTTTTTATCATTTCTTAAAAAGAACAATTCACACTTTGGAGGAAATGTTGAGGGCATGTATAGTTTATCTTAGAGGTTGCTGAAATGATTATATAGCTTTGGTGGAATTTGTCTATAATAATAGCCATCATTCCAGCATCAACGTGGTATTTTATAAAGCTCTTTATGAAAAGAAGTGCAAATATCTGCTGCACTGGAGTAATGTTGGTGAAAAAAATTATTGGATCCTAAGTTAGTCTCAAATACCAAAGAAAAAATTTTATTGATCAAGAAAGAACTTAAGATAGACAAAAAAGTTGGACAGAAAAGAGAAATAGAATTCCAGGTGAGTGACTTTGTTTTTTTTTCAAAATTTCACCCTCAAAAACGTCTCTCCTTTCGTATCTTTTATGCGCTTAACCAAAGATTGTCAGACTTTTTTTTTATTTATTTTGGTGGTAAATGCGGCATTTTATATAGCTCTAACTGGAGTACATCCTGCCAAATCACGAGAAAGTAAAGCGTACAAAGAAGAGGAAATGTCTCCTGCAGATGTCCATAGAAAATCTCTATAGTGCCGGACGACAAAGGAGGTGACCCAGTCTGCTGTCCTGTTCGCCTTCCGAAACACATGTGTTGCTTTCAGGCCACCCATCTCCCGTGCCAGCTTGTGAGTCTCTCTGATGAGAGGGTGGCCATCACCATATCTATCCACACCTCGAATCTAGTCAATCACCATTAAAGAATCCCCCTCAAGGTACACCCTCTCGGCTCCAAGGGACCTCTTCGCATATGACAGCTCCTCCCATGCGCCCGAAGCTCTGTCCCTACAACAGTGATCCCAGGCATGCATCGACTCCCAGCTACTACCAACCTACCAAAAGAATCTCTGATCACGAATCCGACACCTCCCGATATACCATCCACCGACATACTACCATCGAAATTCACTTTGAGATGACCACGTGGTGGGGGTACCCAAGAAACAAAGGTGAATCTGGGTGCTACAACAGCAGAAAGAGTGCCCCAGATGTCCCTGGCCATCTCAGTAGAGAACAACGCAGTAGTTGCGGTAATCTCCCTCGCCTGCAATACAGCTCTATCCACCACCAGCCTCGGAAGCGTCCTCCTACCCTCAAATATACCAGCTTCCTGTCCAACTAAATATGATAAGCCAGGTATGCTCCGAGGATCCCTCCTCCCAGAGTTGGGGACTCCGCATAGACATTCTCAGCAAATGGATAAAATTCTGTGCCGACTCCACCCCCTGGGGCAAGGGCACAGGTGATCTACTCCATATCTCCCTCGCCCGGGGGCATTGCAGAAGAGCATGATCAATAGTCTCATCAATCTCCGTACACACCTCACAGAACTGGGTGACCCGCACTCTTCGCCGAGCTAGCAAACTTCTGGTAGGTAGGTATATGCCCATGCCACCTTCCAGATGAAGAGTGCCACACGTGGGTAAACCTGCATCCTCCAAATCCATCCTCCCTTAATCTGCCGAGCTGGCTCCCTGCTATATAAAGCCTAAAGATACCTAGCTTGTACTTGCGTCCGTCCTGATGGCATCCATACTAACCTGTCAGGCTCCTCCTAGGCAGGTACCGGAAGAGCCAGGACCAACTCTGCCAACTGCTCCTCAAGAACCTTCCGAATCAGCCCAATCCTCCTCTGACCTCCAATAGGGTCCAGCAAGTCAGGCTTTTAAAACCCACCGAAAAAAACAAAAAAAAAAAAACTTATTTGCTTAATGTATTTAAATATGCCCACAGCTCATTGCTACCTATAATACTTACTTCTTGCAACTTAAAAAATTAGGCAAAATTACAATGTCTCAAATTTAGACGATTCTCATATGCCAACTCACACCTCCTGTCCAAATGTTTGCTTCCCGATACCACTCGTTAATTTATCCGCTCACAGGACCAGCCTAGCTCTCATGGCAATCAGGATTGATGCCGTATATGAAATCACTTGTGTGACAGGCAAATCTTGTGTATTGGCCACTGGTCGAGTGAAGCAGTGAAGTATTTTTCTTCCTCGGATGCTGCGCTCCCATAGATGACTTATTTCTCTGGGGAGCCGGCTAAAGTTTGGCTAATAATAACAGTTTTTAAGTATTATTTGCCCGGCTCAAATTTCAAACCCAAGAGGTAATCATCAAATAATGCCTCTTGTACCTCTCTCTCTCTCTCTCTCTCTCTCTCTCTCTCTCTCTCTCGGGACGGTTAGCCCCCGTTGGATCCTAGCTTAAAAAATGACGTTGGTTACTAAACTTAGTTTTTAATATTAGGAACTTATGATTTTATTTTCTATAATTGCATATTAGTATGGTGGGAAGTTGCATGTCTTTTGAGTTTTTAATCATATGGGAGCTACGTGTCTTTTGAGTTTTTGTCATGTGGGAGTTACATGGAGTTATAAGGGTTTTATTTAGAGGGAGTTATTTGAGATTTATTTGGCGTTATGAATAGTGTAATGACCAATTCAATTAGGAAGGTTAAAAGACCATCTAATGGTGCCTATAAATATCCATGTACTCTAGTTATTTTTTGAAATTAGTGGAATACAAGTTATTCATGTGTGCCTAAAATCCTCTCCACTTTTCTTCCATAGAGTAATTTGTGAGTGTGAACCCTCTTGATTTCCAACAGAGTGGTATCAGAGCCAAGACTTTTCTTGTGAAAAAGAGTGATGACAAATGGAATGCTTCCGATTCAAATGTCGCGGTTCACCAAGGATAATTATAAAAATTGGTGTATCCGTATGAAGACAATTTTAGGATCTCAAGATTTGTAGGAGATCGTTAAGGCTACACGGAATCGGAGAACGAAGATTCCTTGACTCCAGCTCAAAAGGAGTCCTTATAAGCCACAAGAAAGAATGATCGGAAGGCCATCATAATCATCCATCAATATTTGGATGATCGCATGCTACAACGAGTTGCTAAAGCAACTTCTTCGAAGCAAACTTGAGAGATTCTCCAAAACTCCTATCAAGAAGTTGACAAAGTCAAGAAGATTCATCTTCAATCTTTGCGTGGTGAATTCGAAGCCTTACTTATGAAAGAATCCGAATCAATCTCGGGTTACTCTTCAAAGGTGTTGACCGTCGTAAATCAACTAAGAAGGTATAGCGAAAATGTGAGTAATATGAGGGTTTTTTGAAAAAATCCTTCATTCATTGGATCCCAAATTCAATTTCATTGTTGTAGCCATTGAAGAGTCTAAAGATCTAGACTCCATGACAATCGATCAACTCACAGGGTCACTACAAGCTCATGAAGAGAAGGCTGTCAAGAAGCAAAAGACTTTAGAGCAAATGTTACAAACAAAAGTCTCTTTGAAAAAGAAAGAATATCGTAGTTGGAAAGGCGAAAGAGATCGTGGACGTGAAAATGGATGTGGTAGAGGAAGAGGTGGTCATGGATCATCCAATAAAGAAGAAAAGAAGCAAGAATGGTATCAATCAAGAAGACGTGGAAGAGAAAACAATTCGAGATCAAACGGAGGGAGGTATGATAAATCTCGAATTCGTTGCTACAATTATCAAAAATATGGTCATTTTGCTTCGGAGTGTAGAAGTCCTTCTCAAAATGCTGAAGAAGAAGCTAACTATGTTGAAAATGAAGAGACGGAGCAAACTTCATTGTTGGTATGCAAAGGAGAAGAAAATAGAGATCATGATTTATGGTATCTTGACAATATGGCTAGCAACCACATATGTAGTGACAAAAGCAAATTTGTAGAGTTGGATGAAACTGCAAGCGGTAATGTGGTTTTTGGAAATTCTTCCAAAGTTTCGATCAAGGAAAAAGGTACAATTTTGATTCGCTTGAAAAATGGTGATCATCAAATTATTGCTAATGTTTTCTATGTCCCAAGCATGAAAAATAATGTTTTGAGCTTAGGACAACTTTTAGAGAAAGGCTATGATATTCAAATGAAAGATCTTAATCTTTCAATAAGAGATCAAAAGAAAAGTTTGGTGGCCAAAGTTGAAATGACAAAAAACCGCATGTTTTTGCTCAACCTTCAAACCGATGTTGCTATATCCTTGAAGGCTTGCGTTGAATATCCAAATTGACTTTGGTATTTGAGGCTTGGGCACTTGAATTTTGATGGGCTAGAATTATTAGCCAAGAAGGATATGGTGAATGGATTGCCCTTTATTGACCATCCAAATCAACTTTGTAAAGAATGTCTCTTTGGCAAGCAATCAAGAAAAAGCTTTCCAAAAGAAGTTACCACAAGAGCAATAGAACCACTACAACTTGTTCATTCGGATGTTTGTGGTCTATTCAATCCACTATCTTTTGGTAAGAACAAGTACTTTCTCTTATTTATTGATGATTTTAGCCGGAAAACTTGAATTTATTTTCTTAAAGAAAATTTGGAGGTGTTTGAAGCATTTAAAAGATTCAAGGCACTTGTTGAGAAACAAAGTGGTTTTGATATAAAGGCTATATGATTTGATAGAGGAGGTGAGTTCACATCAAATGCTTTCAAAAGCTTTTGTGAAGAAAATGGAATTCACCATCTTTTAACGGTTCCAAGATTCCCGCAACAAAATGGGTTGCAAAGAAAAAAAATAGAACCATCCTTAATATGGTTCGGAATATATTAAAAAGCAAGAATATGTCTGTTGCTGGAAATTGGACCTGGGGGTGACCAGTGGCTGAGAAGGAGGAGCTCCAGCGTGAGATGGCGGGTGGCGTTCCGTCGGCGGGCGGCATCCTCCGGAGGACCTGCAAAAAGCTGGTGGCCGGGGTTTCCGGCGCCGGCCCTCCGATGCTTAAGTCAGAGGGGGCTAATGTGTAGAGGGAGAGAAAGTATTTTCTCGAGTTTTAGAGTCCGGACCCGCTCTAAGAGGGAGGGGTTTCCCTTTTATAGAGGGGTACAGGATTACCTGCGATGTGATGGGGCGAACGGGTTATCGTCATCATTGAGCATGATCGTGTGAATTAATGCACGATCATGTGAATTAATGCATTACCGTGAGAGATCAGGCCGGAGCTAGTGAGTCATCGTGGCTGATCGGACATGGCTGAGTGGGCCAACTACTTGCCGTGGAGGGCTTGAGATCCGTAGATAGCATGCGCATTGATTGTTGAGTGAGCCAGAGATCAGCGGAGGCCATGCGCATTAATTGTTGAGTGAGCCGGAGATCTATGGAGGCCATGCGCATTAATTGTTGCAGGGCATGGTCACCGGTCGAGCTGCAGAAGGATGTGACCGCAGCGGGTAGATAGTGAGGTCGGGCTTTCGAGGTCAAGGATGCTGAGGTCGGGTGCCCGGGTCGGGCATCTCGGAGTCGAGCGCCTGATCGGGCGACAGGTTGGGAGCCCTGAGGTCGGGCCTAAGGTTGGGTGTCTTGAAGTCGGGCGCCTCCAGTTCGGGCGCCTCCAGGTCGGGTGCCTTCAGGTCGAGCACCTCCAGGTCGGACGCCTCCAGGTCGGTTGCCTTTAGGTCGGGCGCCTCCAGGTCGAACGCCTCCAGGTTGGACGTCTTTAGGTCGGACGCCTCCGATCACGTGCTGGTGATGCGCTCACGTGTTTCGGGGCGATTCATTTTTTTCCAACACTACCTTCCGACTTCCAAGTTCGAGCCGCTTACGAGCTCGGACGAGGGAAGTAGTTGCCTTTACTGTATTAGTGGGGGCCGGGAAGCCTTAAATTATTCTGGCGCTTCACGTGTTTTGGGGCATCTTTAACGAGAGGAGACGGGGCGACGCCCTTTCGCCTTTCAAGGTTGCCACGCATCGTGGGCTCATGATGGAGCTCTGGGATTCGATGGGACACCGCCTTGATTCTGTATTCAAAGCGTCGATCCAGATTAAATATGCCACTTCAGTGTTTGGGGCCAACACGTGGCGCGATCTGGACAGAAGGCGGAATCCGGTCCCGCCGATCTGGGCCGTCAAGAGGGTCTATATAAACTCCCTAAGTTAGCCCTAGAAAGGTCTTGTTTGGCCATTGCAGTCGCTGCTCCCTCTCTTTCCTTTATTTCTTTTCTTCTTTCATAGTCACGACCGAGTCTTTCCGGCGGCGCCTTGAGGCGATTTCCGGCGACTCCATAGTAGGTCATCTTCCCACGTTGACTCGGGGGATCCTTCTTCTTCCTCTTTTTTCTTTCATTCTTTGTTTTCTTCTTCGTTTTTCCTTTTATGGGATGGGTCGTGGTCCAGGTGAGGTCGGGTCTAGCCTGACTGAGGAGGAACTGGAGCTGGTCCGTTTCCGATTTTTCTTCCGGCCCGGGTTTCATCTCGAGCCTGCGGGGTCGGAGGACTGGGTGACGAGACCTCCTTCAGGTCGGATCGAGGTGTACATTGAGACACTCTGGGCCAGCTTGCGGTTTCCTCTTCACGAGTTCGTGAACGAGTTGCTGGTAGCATACCAGCTCGTCCCAGCACAACTCACTCCGAACTCGTGGAGGACCATCATCGGGTTCATATCCCTTTGCCTTGCACACGGGATACCAACCTCGGTGAATGTCTTCCGCCGGTGCTTCATGTTAAAGTCAAACCCAGCGGACGGGGAGTGGCTCTATCTCGCCTTTCGGGGTGGTAGGCCATTCTTCCGAGGTGCCCCTTCCTCCATCCATGAGTGGAAGGGAAAATTTTTTTTCCTTTCCTCCGAACTCATATGGGGATTTGACCCGAGGTGGGGGCATCCCCGGCTGAAGGCACTCAATAAGCTCCCCTAGCTGTCGGCGGACGAGCAGAGGGTTCTCGACGCTCTGCATGGCCTCGGGGAGGATATCCTTCTGACCGACCTTCTGAGCGAGGAGGCCCTGGTGAACGTCGGCTTGAGTTCGGCGCGCCACGAGGGTAAGAGCAATCGTGCTACTCCTTCTTCATTTTACTGTCTTTTGTCTTATTTGTTTCTTTCCTTCTCTTTTTGGTGCTAATTTGACACTTAGAAATTTTTCTTTTTTTCAAACATTCCCAATATGGTGACCAGCCACACTGCGCTCTTCGCCCGACTGAAGAGGAGAGCGGCCGAGGCCGGCGGGGCTCACCCCGAGCCCAGGAAGAAGGCCAGGTCGGCCTCGACTTCTGCTTCTGCCGAGGTGAGGGGTTCTGGGGCCGAAACTTTCGGATCTATCCGGAAAGAGGCCCCAGCTGCCGAGCACGCAAGCTCGAGTTCTAGGAGGACGATGGGCTCGGCGCCTCCAGCCTGCCCCGTCCCCATTTTTCAACGGCCAGGTCGGCCAGTCATCCGCTCGCGGCGCTCGGGCCCCGAGCCGAACAGGAGCCCTGGGGTCCCAAGCACATCTTGCCCCGCCGTTGTGAGCCCGGGGAGGCCGATCTCATCGAGGGTCAACATTCCGAGTTTGTCCGAGGTCGGAGATCGCCCCGAGAGGGGGTCTGACGATCCGGAGTCTCCGATTCGTGAGGGCGATTCGGCCCTCCGTGATAGTAATGTCGCGCGGGAGGTATTTCGTCGCGCATTGCTCCCAGTTGACCGAGCCGAGTTCGAAACCGTCGACCTCGGCGATCTTGTTGATCAGACTACTGCAATGCTACTTGGGTAAGTCGTCTCCTCGTTTTTCCTTTGGTTATTGGCATTTTCTTCACCTTCACTTATCGTTGCTTTTCCTACAGCATCTTCATGAGATCGACATGCTGGTGTTCATAGCTTCGGAATGCCAGAATGAGGCCCGAAGGGGCCAAAGGCAGCTGGAGGTGGCCGAGAAGAGGCTCGCCGATTTGGAGGCCATGCGGCCGGAGGCCGTTGCGCGGATGGAGGCTGCCGAGGCCGAGCGGCGATCGGCAGTCGACGAGCTCGAAGAGGAGAGAGCCGCGCACACTCTGGCGAGGTTGGAGTTGTGCGCCTCCGAGGCGCGTCTAGCCGAGGCCCACTCCGAGGCCGCTGGCTACAAATATGAGGGCGGGGTTCTCCACCTGAAGGTCGAGCAAGTCGAGGCTCGAGAGAAAAGGGCACTGGAACAGGCCTGGGACGCGGTAGCGCTCTTCAAGGAGTCGGAAGAGTTTTGCGATTTGATGAAGGAGGAGGCCGTGGACGGGTTCCTCCACGGCTTCGAGAACTTTCGGAGGCAAATGCAACGGTTTTGCCCCCAGCTCGACCTTAGGGATATTCGGCCAAGGATGGGAGAGCGAGCTCGATGTTCCCACTATCCTCGAGGCCGATGAGGTCGAGGCTGATGCGGCCAAGCAAGCGGCGCGGGAGACTCCCTCCAGGGAAGCTGCCGGAGGCGCTCTCGAGGTTACTGGCGAAACCCCGTCTGAGGTTGCCGCGGAAGGTCCCGAGCTAGCTTCTACCGAGGACCCCCAAGTAATCATCGTAGACGACTCCGAGGTTGGTGCTGATGCAGCTGCTGCACCCTAGGACTTAGCCTTCTCTTCTCTTTCTTTCTCTTTATCCTTTTTTGTAAGTAAGGTCGGCCTTCGAAGTCATTATACGGCCGAACCTTGATTCTGTACTTAGCCTTCGGGCCTTTATTAATGAGAAATGTTCTTTTTTTCATATTTGCACTTGCTTCTGTATGTGTAGTTGATGAACCTTCATTTTGGCTGCTTAAGTTGGATTCCTCTTTGGCGAATTTTTTCAAGTCTCCATGCTCGGCTAAGTCTTTAGACCTAGATTCCAGTAGAATTTGCTAAGTTGTTAGGCTCAGCTCTAAGAGGAATCATGTTGAGGCTCTAGGCTTGGACTTTAGGAGAACTCGCTAAGTCTTTGAGCTCGGGCTCCGAAGAAGTCCCGCTAGGCCTTTAGGTTTATCCTCTGGAAAAATTTCGCCAAGACCTTGGGCTCGGCTTCCAGAATAAGCTTGTCGAAGCTTTGAGCTCGGGCTCCAAAGAAGTCCCGCTAGGCCTTTAGGTTTATCCTCTGAAAAAATTTCGCCAAGTTCTTGGGCTCGGCTTCCAGAATAAACTTGTCAAAGCTTTGAGCTTGGGCTCCGAAGATAACATAGGCCGAGGTCGGGCTATTATTGGAGCTTTCATGCTTTTGATCTCGAACCTGGTCCGAGTGTCATCAGGTAAAATTAGAGCCCATGGTGAGTGAATTGGCACTTCCGAGCTCGGTCAGAATATCATCGGGCGGAGCTCGAGGTCGTCATTACAGGCCGTCTCGGCTTGAGTTGACGTTCGGACTTGGATGGGCCCTCATACAGAGAGGTCTGGAGCAAGTGAAAATTGAGCTGGAGATTGGTGAGGAGCTCCCCGCGCTTGGTTGGGAGATTGTGCGCGAGGTCGAGGGAACCTCGGCTTGTAGTCGATTCAGGAGAGCATCCCGGCCTTGGTCGGGGGAAATCCCGAGCTTGGTCGGGGCTTTGTTGACCGTCCTGTAATATAAACAAGTAAGCGCAATGATGTAGGTGCTTGGTAGGATATACCTTTCGCACCATCGGGGCCGGGCATCTCAGGTTGAGGTAAGCGACTCCGCTCTGAGGTCGACTTTTAGTGGCGCTCTTTAGCCTGTAATCCGCTCCCACAGGCGGCGCCGTCTGTTGCGGAGATGGCGCTTTGGCCGGAGCCTCGTACAACAGCATAGCCCGCACCGGCCGAGTAGAGAAGGATACCGCATCCCCTACGAGGTATTGTCCACTTTGGGCGCGCCTACACGGGGATCTGCATAGGTACTACCCCGTCGTCATGCGCCATGGGGGTCCGCATAGGTACTGCCCCGTCGTGCGCCACGGAGGTCCGTCGTGCGCCACGGGGGTCTGCATAGGTACTACCCCATCGTCGGGCGCCATGGGGGTCCGTGTAAGTACTACCCCATCTTTGGATGTCTTTCCGAGGCCGAGGGAGCTTGGGCTCGCTGTCGACTCAGCGGGACATCCCAACCTTAGTCGGAGGATCGAGCACGAGGTCGAGGGAGCTTGGGTTCATTGTCGACCTGGTGACGCTTTCCGAGGTCAAGGGAGCTTGGGCTTGCTGTCGACTCAGCGGAGCATCCCGACCTTAGTCGAGGGATCGAGCATGAGGTTGAGGAAGCTTGGGCTTGCTGTCGGTCTGGTGACGCTTCTCGAGGTCGAGGGAGCTTGGGCTTGCTGTCGACTCAGAGGGGCATCCCGATCTTAGTCGAGGGATCGATCATGAGGTCGAGGAAGCTTGGGCTCGCTGTCGACCTGGTGATGCTTCCCGAGGTTGAGAGAGCTTGGGCTCACTGTCGATTCAGTGGGGCATCCCGATCTTGGTCAGAGTCTTTGATGGAGATCCAGACCGAGCTCGATGTCGACGTGGCGAGGTATTCCAGACTTGGCTGGGGCATCCGAGCTTGGTCGGGTTTCCTGAAGTTCACAAGCGTCCCAATATCAGGAAGAGCATGGAATAATTAAAAGAGAACTGTGAATGAATTAACATGAGAAGGGGATGAGAATCGTATTTCCAATCATCGAGAACCCTTGGGGGCTCTACTGGTAATACATCCGAAGGTTTTCGGAATTCCAGCTTCGTGGAATGAGGGTCCCTTCGAGAGACTCCAACTTGTATGCTCCGGGCCGCTGGACTCGTGCAATCCGGTATGGCCCTTCCCAGTTCGGGGCAAGCTTTCCCTGCTCGGCGGGCTGAGAAGCTTCAGCTCTCCTGAGGATGAGATCTCCTGCTTTAAAAAGCTTGGCCTTTACTCTGAAGTTGTAGTACTGTGCCGTTTTTCGTTGATATCTCGCCATGCCAACTCGGGCTGCCTCCCTTGTCTCCTCGATAAGGTCCAAGTTGCCCCTGAGTTGGGAGGAGTTGGAGGCTGCATCGTAATGTTCCACTCTTTGCGAGGGGAGTCCGATTTCCAGAGGGATGACAGCTTCTGTTCCGTATGCCAGGTTGAAGGAGGTCTCACCGGTAGGAAGTCGGAATGTGGTTCTGTAAGCCCAGAGTACATTGTAGAGGTCTTCGACCCATTGCCCTTTGGATCGGTCGAGCCTAGCCTTGAGCCCCTGAAGGATGGTGCGGTTCGTCACCTCGGTTTCTCCATTCGTCTGTGGATGGGCTACCGAGATGAAGCGGTGGTCGATGCCGAGCTCGGAGCAGAATTCTCTGAAACGGGTATTATCGAACTGCTGGCCGTTGCCAGATATAAGGATGCGGGGGAGTCCAAATCTACAGATTATTGACTTCCAAACAAAGTTCTGCATCTTCTGCTCGGAGATCCGGACCACTGGTTCGGCTTTGACCCATTTGGTGAAGTAGTTGATGGAGACGATCAGAAATTTTCTTTGCCCGGTAGGCAGGAGGAATGGCCCCAGGATGTCAATCCTCCATTGGGCGAATGGCCAAGGGGCACTGATCGAGGTCAGCGGGGCCGAAGGTCAGCACTGGATGTTGGCATTCCGCTGGCATCAATTGTACCTTCGGACGAAATCCGATGCATCCTTCTAGAGTGTGGGCCAGTAGTATCCCTGGCGCAGAATTTTGTGGGCCATTGCTCGGCCTCACAAGTGGTTTCCGCATATCCCTTCATAAACCTCTCGCATAGCATAGTCTGCCTCTGACGGGCGAAGGCATTTAAGGAGGGGAGAGGTAAAAGATTTTCGGTAAAGCTTGCCTTCATATAATATGTATCGGGAGGCTAGACGCCTGATTCGGCGAGCCTCGAGCTCATCATTGGGGAGGGCCTCATTTTGCAGATAGCTGACGAGCTCATCCATCCAGCTTGGCTCGGTGTCGATGCAGAGGGTTGGCTCGGGCTCCTCTATGCTGGGCGTCGGGAGGTACTCGATCACTGTTGCTTTAGGGAGCTCGCTCATGCGGAAAGTCGCCAGCTTCGACAAGTGGTCTGCCCTTAGGTTCTCTGCCCTGGAAATGTGCTGGATTTTGAAGGAGCTTAAGATGGACGCGAGGTTTCGCACCTTTTGGAGATATCTCTGCATCGATGGCTCTCTTGTTTCAAAGTCCTCCAAAATCTGGCTTACGACTAGTTGGGAGTCACTGAAGACCTTCAGGTCTTTCACCTTCAGCTCTTTTGCTAATTTGAGCCCGGCAATGAGTGCCTCATACTCTGCTTAATTGTTCGTGGTGGAAAACTCGAAGCGTAGAGCCTGCTCTACGACTACCCCATCTGGGCTAGTAAGGATAAGACCTGCTACGCTACCCCCCAAGGTTGAGGAGCCGTCCATATATAGGACCCATGGCTGCCTCAGGGTCTCCCCTGCTGGCATGAGTGAGAGCTCGGGATCGTCCGACAAAGTGCACTCTACGAGAAAGTCAGCGAGCGCTTGGGCTTTAATCACTGGCCTCGGATGGTATTCAAGGTCGAACTCCCTAAGCTCGACTACCCACTTCGCGATCCTCCCTATGCGATCCGACCGTTGCAGAATTTGCTTCATGGGCTGGTCGGTCAATATGCCACAGTGTGGGCCTGGAAGTAGGATCGGAGCCTTCGAGCTGAGATAACCAAGGCAAAAATTATTTTCTCCAGCTTGGAATATCGGATCTCGGCATCCCTCAGTACCCGGCTGGTATAGTACACCGATCTCCGAAGCTTGTTCTCTTCTCGGACCATGACCGAGCTTACCGCAACCGGGAAGACGGCCAGGTACAAGTAGAGGAGCTCACCCTGTTGGGATTTTGTAAGTAATGGAGGGGAAGCAAGAAGACGCCTGAGCTCCTCAAAAGCTTGTTGACATTCCTCCGACCACAAGAAGTTCTTTGGCCGCTTGAGGATTTTGAAGAATGGGAGGCACCGCTCGGCCGACCTGGAAACAAATCTTTCCAGGGGCTGCGATCCGCCCAGTGAGCCATTGTACCTTCTTGACCGTCTTTGGCGGCACCATCTCTTGCAGCGCTCGGATCTTCTCAGGGTTCGCTTCGATTCCACGCTGGGTTACTACGAGCTAAGAAATTTACCTGAGGTGACTCCGAAGGCGCACTTGGCAGGGTTGAGCTTCATTTGATACTTTCTGAGTGTGGAGAATGCCTCATTGAGGTCAGCTACATGGTGGTCTGCTGTTCGGCTCTTCACCAGCATGTCGTCCACATAGACCTCCATGTTTCGGCCTAATTGATTTTTGAAGATCTGGCTGACCAGCCTTTGATATGTCGCTCCGGCGTTCTTCAACCCGAACGGCATCACTTTGTAACAATAAATGCCCTTATCGGTGATGAAGGTCGTCTTCTCCTCGTTTTCTGGCGCCATTCAGATTTGGTTGTATCCCGAGAAGGCGTCCATGAAGGTCAGCAACTGATGTCCTAAGGTGGAGTCAATGAGCTGGTCGATGTCGGGGAGAGGAAAGCTGTCCTTTGGGTAGGCCTCGTTCAAGTCGGTGTAGTCCACGCACATGCGCCACTTTTCGTTAGCTTTCTTCACAGTGACCATGTTGGCGAGCCAGTTTGGATAGGAGACTTTTCGGATGAAGCCGGCATCGAGAAGTTTGTCCACTTTCTCGGCCGCTGCTCGTTGTCGTTCCAGGGTGGAGCCCCGTTTTTTCTGCCACACAGGTTTGCAGGTCGGTTTTACCTGGAGTCGGTGAACCATGACCTCGGGGTCTATCCCCGGCATGTCAGTGGGTGACCAGGCGAAGATGTCCATATTGGACCGGAGGAACTCGATCAGGTGGTCTCTTTTGCGGGAGCTCAGGCCGAAGCCGACCTGCACGGTTAGCTCTGGGCAGTTTTCTTTTAAGGGAATCTGGGTAAGAAGCTCACCAGGTTCTACTCGTTCCTTCCAGGGATCGTCCCGTACTTCCAAGGTTTCGATGGGCAGCATCTGATCTGATGTTTGGGTTGGCGCCTTGACCGGTTGCTTCGCTTTGTGAGTCGCCATATAGCACCGCTTGGCTATCGACTGGTTCCCGTGAACTTCGCCTACTCCTCAGTCGGTGGGGAACCGTATGAGCAGGTGATCGGTCGAGACCACAGCTCGGAGGGCATTGAGCCCTGGTGGTCCAAGAATGACGTTGTAGGCCGAAGACAGACAGACCATAAGAAAATCCGTCCTTACAATACTTTCTCAGGGGACGAGCCCGACTGTGACAAGGAGGCTGACCTCGCCCTCAATCGGGACCGAATCCCTGGTGAGTCCGACCAGTGGAGCAAAGCTGGCTTTCCGTCATCCCCATTTTTCGGTAGATATCGTAGTACAAAATATTTTCCGAGCTTCCATTATCGACTAGGACACGCTTTACATCAAATTTACTTACAATCATGGAGATGACCACAGCGTCATCATGAGGAGTCTCAACTCCTTCCAAGTCCTTGTCCGAGACTGAGATGGCTTCGGAGGTGCGCAGGCGCTTCGGAGGGGTCCTTCTCCCGGTTGGTTCTTCAACCGAGCTTCCTTCTCCGATAGTGTTGATGGTGCCGGTGATAGGCCTATTGTCATTTGGATCTTCGGGCAGTGCGGCATTTTTCACTAGCCTCCTTTCCTCACGCCGGTTCCGCACAAACCGGTTGAGTACTCCACGGCGGATGAGCGCCTCGATCTCATCCTGGAGCTGGAAGCGATCCTCCATCTCGTGGCCGTGGTCCCGGTGGAAGCGACAATACTTCCTAGGATTGCGCCGAGCTCCTGTATCCTGCATCGGGGATGGAGGTTAGAAGTAGTCTCGACCTTCTATCTCCATTAGGATCTCTGCCCGGGGAACATTGAGGGGAGTGTAGCTCTCGTACTTCCCCAAGGGCATTCGTGGCCGCGGCGAAGATCTCGATCGAGGCGGGAACCTTGGTCGTAGTTGTCCCCGCTGTCGAGGTGGACTCCTTAGTCGAGGCAGGTTCTTATCTCGGCGGGGGGACCGGCTTCTCGGGCGGGCCGCGCTCCTCATGGCATTTCTTCTGCTTCTTTGAGACCTGCTCGGTCACGCCCCGCCAGGAGGCGATAGTCTCTTCGGCCTTCGCGTACTTCCATGCTCGGGCCAGCATTTCAGTAAAATCGGCGGGGAAGCTCTTCTCAATGGAGAAGAGGAACCTGTAGGATCGAGCCCTAGTCTTCAGTGCCGACATGGCTATCGACTGGTCGAGCTTGCGGACATCCCAGGTTGCAGCGGTAAAGCGGTTGAGGTAATCTTTGAGGGACTCTCCCTCCTTTTGTTTGATGTCAAGGAGGGAATCCAACGTTCGCCGCTGACGTCGGCTGGCAGTAAAGTTGGTGGCGAACTGCTTGCCGAGCTACTCGAAAGAGGATACCGTGCTCGACTTCAGTCCAGAGAACCAGAGCCGAGCCGTTCCCCCAAAGAGTTGCTGGGAAGGCCTTGCAGAGCACAGCTTCCGAGGACCTCTGCAATGCCATAAGGGCTCGGTAGCTTTTCAAATGGTCGAGGGGGTCGGCAATTCCATTGTAGGGCTCCACCTAGGGTATTTTGAACCTCGGTGGGACCGGCTCGTTCTCGATCTGGCGGAAAAAGAGGGACTTAGTGGTGAACTCAAAGTAGCCCTCGTGCCTTGCCTTCCTGCTGTGGAGCGCTTCAATCTGACGCTCGAGCTTCTCGACCTTCCTGTCGAGTTTTCCACCCTGGGGGATTGCCATAGTAGTCTGCTCCGGCTCGTGTTGGTCCGGGGCTGACTCAGCTTCCGAGCGCTGCGGCCTTCTGTCTATGCTCCTCCCTGGCAGTTCTCTCCGGAGAGATGCTCGGGCTGAGCTTTGGCAGCAACACCATTCTTCGTTGTTGGTTCTCGAGGAGCCGTGGAGATTCTGGCCCTGGGGCGCCGGTTCGTCTGGAGGAAGCACTGGCTGGACCTGGGCCTGTGGAGGTGGCATAGGTGGGGCCTTCGCGCGTTGCAGGCCTTGGACGGCTGCGGTCAAGTTTTGAACTTGTTGCACCAGGGTGTTGAACTGTTTCGGCTGGACTTAGGGGACTGAGTCCGTCGGAGAACTTGGTGGTGAATTTTGATCAGAGTGCCCAGGGCTTGGTGGAGGACGCCTTGAGGTATTGGAGGCTCCTTTACTTCGCAACTTCATGGCCACAACTCGGGACCTTTCTCTAGCGCCAACTGTTGCTGGAAATTGGACCCGAGGGCTACCAGTGGCTGAGAAGGAGGAGCTCCGGCATGAGAAGGTGGGTGGCAGTCCGTCGGCGGGTGGCATCCTCCGGGGGACCTGCAAAAAGCCAATTGCCGGGTTTCCGGCGCCGGCCCTCCGATGCTTAAGTCAAAGGGTGCTAATGCGTAGAGGGAGAGAAAATATTTTCTCGAGTTTTAGAGTCTGGACCCGCTCTAAGAGGGAGGGGTTTTTCTTTTATAGAGGAGTACAGGTTTACCTGCAATGTGATAGGGCGAACGGGTTATCGTCATGATTGAGCATAATCATGTAAATTAATGCACGATTGTGTGAATTAATGCATTGCCATGGGAGATCAGGCCAGAGCCAGTGAGTCGTCGTGGCTGATCGGACGTGGCTGAGTGGGCCAACTGCTTGCCGTGGAGGGCTTGAGATCCGTAGATAGCATGTGCATTGATTGTTGAGTGAGCCGGAGATCAGCGGAGGCTATGCACATTAATTATTGAGTGAACCGGAGATCTGCGGAGGCCATATGCCTTAATTGTTGAGTGAGTCGGAGATCTACGGAGGCCATGCGCCTTAATTGTTGTAGGGCATGGACCCCGATCGAGCTGCAGAAGGATGTGACCGCAGTGGGTGGATAGTGAGGTCGGGCTTCCGAGGTCAAGGATGCTGAGGTCGGGTGCCCGGGTCGGGCGTCTCGAAGTCGAGCACCTGGCCGGGCACCAGGTCGGGAGCCCTGAGGTCAGGCCTAAGGTTGGGCGCCTTGAAGTCGGGCGCCTCCAGGTCGGGCGTCTTCAGATCGGGCGCCTCCAGGTCGGGCGCCTCCAGGCCAGACGCCTTCAGGTCGGACGCCTCCAGGTCGGATGCCTCCAGGTCGGGCGCCTTAAGATCGGACGCCTTCGATCACGTGCTGGTGATGCGCCCACGTGTTTCAGGGCGATTCATTTTTCCCCAACAATGCCCAAAGATTTTTTGGCCGAAGCCGTTAATTGTGCGGTGTACTTATCAAACTGGTGTCCTACCAGGAGTGTGCCAAATCAAACACCACAAGAACCATGGAGTGGAAGAAGATCAAGTGTCTCTCATTTGCATGTTTTTAGAAGCATAGCCTATGCACATGTGCTGGATAGAAAACGCTCTAAGCTAGATGACAAGAGTGAAAAATTGGTCTTCATCGGTTATGATGCAAGTTCCAAGGGCTCCAAGTTGTACAATCCACGAAGTCACAAAATCATCGCTAGTAGAGATGTTGAATTTGACGAAGCAAGTTCATGGGATTGAAATTCTCCAAAAGAAGAGTATGACTTTTTTCTTTCTTTGAAGAGGAGCAAGAAAGTCAAGTCTTGGAGCCCTCTTCTCCACCTTCACCGCCTCCATCATCCACTCAAGTGCAATCATCTCCATCATCAAGTGAGGCAAGTTCAAGTGAAGGACCAAGAGGCACAAAGAGTCTTCAAGACATATATGATGCCACGGATGAGGTAACGGAAAGATTAAGTGATTTAACATTTTTTTGTCTTTTTGCCGGTGGTGAACCTCTAAGCTTTGAAAAAGCAACTCAAGACAAGAAGTGGAGAGATGCTATGAATGAAGAAATCAGAGCCATTTGGCTAAGGTATTTGTTGAAGAAGCTTCATATGTTACAAGAAGAACCAACAAAGATTTTTATGGACAATAGTATTAGCCAAGAATCCGGTGCTTCATGAGCGAAGCAAGCATATCGATACAAAGTATCATTTCATTAAAGAATGTATGGCTAAGAAGGAAGTGAAGCTCAAGTACATGAAGTCTCAAGATCAAGTTGCCGATATTTTCATTAAATCCCTCAAGAATGAAAATTTTTGCAAGTTAAGGAGTTAGCTTGGAGTTGCAAAACCAAGTTTAGGAGGGGGGTGGTGTTGGTTACTAAACTTAGTTTTAATATTAGTAACTTATAGTTTTATTTTCCGTAATTGCATATTAGTATGGTAAGGAGTTACATGTCTTTTGGATTTTTAGTCATGTGGGAGTTACATATCTTTTGGATTTTTAGTCATGTGGAAGTTACATGGAGTTATAAGGATTTTATTTAGAGGGAGTTATTTGAGATTTATTTGGGGTTATGAATAGTGTAATGACCAATTCAATTTGGGAGGTTAAAAGATCATCTAATGGCGCCTATAAATATCCATGTACTCTAGTTATTTTTTGAAATTAGTGGAATATAAGTTATTCATGTGTGCCTAGAATCCTCTCCACTTTTCTTCCATAGAGTAATTTATGAGTGTGAACCCTCTTGATTTCCAACAAGTAACAGACTTTGGAAAAGAAGAAGTGAACCCCCAGCAGAAGTATATGCAAAGCATGGAAGCTTTGCAAAGGAGATTTCCGAAGCTCAGGAACCCCAGATAAGGATGGTGTGAGTCACCATTTTCCTTAAGCAAGCCGATGATAGTTTGTTAATCTCCCTCAATCCATACCCTTGTTGCCTTGAGATCCATCACAACACCTAGACCTTCGAGAGTGTTAGCCAACCTAAAGACTCGGAGGATTAGTTTAGAATTTGAAATATTAAGGATTAGTTTAAAATTTAAATTGCTATTTTATTGTTTTGATTGTAACCTTCGTCTATTACATTCTAGCTACCTTTTTGTTGTATTGTAATGCTATTTAATGACATCAATACAATAGTGTTTGGTCATTGAAGGCCAGACCTTTAATCCTCATCTTAATTCTTTCATGGTATTAGAGCCAACTAAAAGCACACGCTTTTGATCCATCCTTTTTATCCTTTTCTATGGCTACTTCTGATAACGCTTCTGCACCCTCCATCTTTGCTCCCAACATTGGCCAATTAATATCGGTCAAGTTAGATGGTGAGAATTATCTACAATAGATTTCTCAGTTTATCCCTGCACTCAAGTCTAATGATCTTTGGGGTTTCGTGGATGGATCTGAACCGTGCCCCAATATAACTCTCCCTCTTATGACTCACAAACCAGATGGTGATGTTAATCCTGCCTTTCTTCTCTAGACCAAAAAGGACCAATTTGTCTTGTCCTGGATCAATGCCACGCTACACCCTAAAGTTCTCTCTACGGTGTATGCCCTCACTACTACTCAGCAAGCTTAGGCTTCTTTATCTAATCGCTTTGCTTTTCAGTCCAGGTCCAGGATTAATCTTCTTCAACGCTAGCTGCGCAGTCTTCGCATTGACAATCGTTCTTGCTCGAAGTACCTGGCCCTTGCTAAGGGTCTAGTTGATCAGCTTGCCCTTGTTGGAAAGGTTGTTGACGATGATGATCTCATCTCCACACTGCTTGGTGGCTTAAGTGTTCAGTTTCTTCTGTTTCAGAATTCTGTCAATATTCTAACCCGCAGTTCTAGTCTATCATTTGAAGATTTCCATGCTAAATTACTCACGTTTGAGCATACCTTGGTATCTCACAATCGAGTTGCTGCTTCGGAGGGCTCCTATGCCTTTGTTGTTCATAATTCATCACTGCCTCAGTCACCTGCTTCGGCTGCTTCTTATGCTTTGGCTGCTTGCCAACGTAATCCGCCCTTTCCTCCTCGTAACAACAACAACAAATCCAAGGGTAAGGCTCCTCTTCCTCATGGTGGTCCTGGTGTTCTTCCTACACCACATCAAGGTCCTTCACAGCATTCTAATCCGAATAAATAGGCTTTGCCAGATTTGTGGCAAATTTAGACATGGTGCTCTAGATTGTTTTCACCACTTCAAGGACGTCCTCCTCATCAGACGTTAGTTGCTATGGTTGCTCAACTGAACACTGCATTTCTTGCTCGGACTGCACCCTCCTTGAGCAACACTACCTGGTATGTTGATAGCGGTGCTAACCAATACATTACTGCTAATCTCGAGCAACTCCCCAATGCACAACCCTATGCTAGTGGTGACAACATAGCTATTGGTAACGTCACTGGATTGGATATTGCCAATACTGGTTCACTTCTTTTTAGGTCTTCCCTCTCTAATCTTCAAATGTCTCATGTTCTTCATTGCCTACAAGCCTTTGCTAATCTACTTTCCATCAATCAATTTTGTATTGAAAAGAACTATTTTTTTATTCTCATGGGGTCTCATTACTTTGTTCTAGATGTTCAGATGAGAAAGATACTGCTTCAAGGCCAAAGTGAAGGAGGTCTCTATCCAATCACCTGCACAAAACAACGCCTGCTTCTTCGCCTAAGTTAGCTACCCTTTTAGGTGTTAGGGCTCATGTCTCTATCTGGCACTCAAGATTGGGACATCCTGTCTATTCAGTTGTGTCTAAGTTAGTTCGTGATTTTTCTTTGCCAATTAGTGGCTCTCTTAATAAACCTGCCGTTTGTCTTGCTTGTCAACTTGGCAAGCACAAACAATAGCCCTTCTTTGAATCCACTCGGGTCACTACTTTCCCTCTCGAGATTATACATACTGATGTTTGGACTTGCTCTACTCGATCAATTAATGGATGCTTTGCATATGTTTTGTTTATCGATGACTTTTCTAGATTCACGTGGATCTAGCCTTTAAAGTCTAAAGTCGATGTGTATTTGTGCTTCCAAAACTTTAAAAGCATGGTTGAAAATCAGTTTCCACACAAAATCAAATACTTACAGTCTGATAATGGTGGCGAATACACATCCACACAATTTAAAAAAATTTTAGCACAAAATGGAATTTGTCATCGATTAAGCTATCCATATACAACTCAATAGAATGGCTTAGCTGAGCGCAAACATAAACATATCATGGATATGGGGCTCTCGCTTCTAGCTCAATCAGAACTTTCAATGGATTTTTGGGTAGATGCATTCTTAACATTTGCTTTCTTGATCAATAGGCTACCAACACCAGTTCTTGATAATCTCTCTCCATATTACAATTTTTTCTCCAAATCTCCTGATTACTCCTTCTTACGCAATTTTGGTTGTGCCTATTATCCTCTCCTTCGTCCTTATAACTCTGAAAAGCTAATCTTTCGAAGTAAACAGTGTATATTTATCGGGTATAGCTCTTGTTACAAAGGATATCATTGTTTTGACCCTATATCTCAAAAAATATATATTTCCAAAAATGTGGTCTTTGATGAGGAGCTATTTTCTATGGCAAAAGGTGAGACTCCTAACTCTCCTTCAACATCATCACTTTTGGAAACATCAGGTAAGACTTCTAACTTTTCTCCAATTTTACCTACTATTCCTATGTCAATGCACCCTAATGCATCATCCACACAAGCTAATCCTACTCACACTCCTTTATCTATTCAAACATCAAATCCTTTTCCTACCTCATCCTCTCCTACTTTTTCTCCACCTGATCCTGAACCTAGTACACCGTTACATATCTCTTCCCAAATTCATCAACCTTCCACCTCTTTGACTGACTCTATTACTTTATCCTCTTTACATGATCCTCCTTGGCCTGTTGACTCTATCTCAACTAGTGAGCCTAGTACCAGCAGTGTAGTCACTAGATCCTAAACCGGTCATCCATGACCAAAAACCTTTTCTGATTACCAAGTTTATTACCCAACCAGACATCCCCCTCGTGCTCTTCAGACTGTCCTCCTTCCACCTGAACCAAACTGCTTTTCCAAAGTTGTGAAGTCACCCCAGTGGAGAGCTGCTATGGGAGAAGAGTTTGATGCTCTTATTGCTAATGGCACTTGGTCGCTTGTTCCTCGACCACCAGGCCACAAGGTTTTTCGCAACAAGTGGGTTTATCGTTTGAAATAGAAGCAAGATGATTCCATCGATTGCTGCAAAGCCCGACTTGTAGCAAACGGCTTTGATCAGAGGAGTGGGGTTGACTTTACAAAGACATTTAGTCTTGTTATTATACCTTCATCTGTTCGTGTGTTGCTAGTTTTAACAGTGCAATTTGACTAGCCGATTCATCAGCTTGATGTTTCTAGTGCCTTCCTCCATGGTGTTCTTACATGGAGCAACCTCAGGGATTTGTTGATCCCCAGTTTCCACAACATGTCTGCAAGTTATATAAGGCTGTTTATGGTCTTAAACAAGCACCTCGTGCTTAATTCACGAGGCTACATGATTCTCTGCTTAAGCTTGGCTTTGTTTCCTCTTATGTTGATTCATCCCTATTTATTCTTCATCAAGATGCTGTTCAGATTTTTATTTTAATATATGTCGATGACATTTTATTTATAGGGACTGATGCTTCAGCTATTGCATCGGTGATCACCTCTCTTCAACAGGAATATCGCCTGAAGGACCTTGCCCAATTGAATTATTTTCTTGGTATTCAGGTTTTTGGTGACTCTACTGGTATTCACCTGCGACAGTCCAAGTACATTGGAGATGTCCTTGATCGGTCTCATCTTGTTAGAATCAAACTTGTTGCCTCTCCTTCTACTGTTGGGTCCAAATTATCTTCATTCGATGGTGACCTTCTCTCGGATGATGATGCTACTCAATATCGTCAAATAGTTGGTGTGCTCCAATATTGCACACTCACCTGTCTGGATATAAGTTATTCAGTGAACCAGCTTTGTCAGCACATGCATCAACCTTCATTAGTTCAATGGATTGCAGCCAAATGGGTCCTTCGCTATTGGAAGGGTACTATTGATCATGGTTTGTGGTCCTCTAAAAGTGATCTTTTATTACAGAGATTTTGTGACTCAAACTGGGCAGGTAATCCTGATGATAGATGCTCAACGTCCAGGTATGGTGTATTTCTTGGCTCTTCATTGATTTTCTAGTCTGCGAAAAAGCAATCAATTGTATCTCGCTCTAGCACGGAGGCAGAATACAGATCATTGGCTCTTCTTACAGATGAAATATACTGGTTAAGAATGTTGTTTAAAGAACTTCACATTTCCCTCTCAGATCCACCTACTTTATGGTGTGATAATGTTAGTGCAATATCTCTTGCTTCGAATCCTGTGTTTCATGTAAGAACAAAGCATGTCAAGATTGATTTTCATTTTATTCGAGAGAAATACTCAATGGTGATGTTGTTGTTAAGTATTTGAACACTCAGGATTAGATTGCAGATGTCTTTACGAAGAGTCTCTCTTTTGTTCTTTTCAAGCTTCTAAGGGACAAACTGATGGTTGTTCCACCCCCTATCAGTTTGTGGAGAGTGTTAGCCAACCTAAAAACTCGGAGGATTAGTTTAGAATTTGAAATACTGAGGATTAGTTTAAAATTTAAAATGTTGTTTTAGTGTTTTGATTGTAACCTCCGTCTGTTATATTCCAGCTGCCTTTCTGTTGTATTGTAATGCTATTTAATGACATCAATATAATACCGTTTGGTCATTGAAGACCAGATTTTTAATCCTCATCTTAATTCTTTTAGAGAGCAACTTTAAGTTCAACTAGAGGAAAAATGTTGTCATAAGATGGGATTGCGAATGACAAACCCGGCACCAGCAATAACATCAGATTGGAGTGAGCCAACAAAGTTGACAAGAAATTGAACTCACACTGAAATCTAGCTGAAAAGCCTACTTTGAGTTTGGGCTGAGCCCAACTCATTGGACCTTATACAGAATCTATATCTTGGGCTCTACTCCTCTGTCTCAGGTTGATCTTTGTACAAGGAAAGAACATGTGAGCCCATTCAGCAAGATTTGCAAGCTGCTACCAGAGTTAAGTTTTAAATCAATGAAGAAAATAAGCCAAAACTTAGGAATTAGGGTTCATCTGGAGAGGAATTTTTCCACAGCTGCCCAGTCGGTGGTTCTGTTTCTCACTGGTGCCATTTTATGGTCATGCTGGAAAAAAAGAAATATCATAAATTTCATGAACAAATAATCTTCTATAAAGTAAGTGCTATAGAAAGTTTACAGCTATTCTCTTTTTGGTCCAACCTCTGTAATGCAAAGTTGTTTAATGAGCACGCAAAAATCTGATACAAAATAAGAAAATTATCTATCCTGATAAATGGAGCTTGACCTTGCTGTTACTTGAGCAAATGGATTACTCAATGTAGGACATCAAGCTGGTTCTTTGTTGAGCTGAAGTTGCATCATTTGTTTTTTTGGATTTTCTGTGCTTTTCTATTTCTGCAACTGCTTTGTTTCTATTATATTGTCTTGCTTTAATCTTGATGGGAGGCAAAATGGATCGTCCTACTCCAGTGTGGGACCACCCAATTCCTGTCGAGTAGACCTCAGAGTCGAGTAGGCTAGACTTCGGTCCCGCTAAGAGCCAGGCCGAGCCGACCTCCCCAAGCACATGTGACCGAATATTTCGGCCTAGGCAGCCCCTTTCCACGAACCATTGCTCGCCAGCCACGCCATGACATGACGACCAAGGACCATGCCTTGCTGCCAAGAGCCATACCCTGCCACACCTGCCAACACCATTGTAGAGTGATTGATTAAAACCCCTATTTGATTTTGATGAGCTCAAAGCATTTGAGTATATCTTATGTTTACTAATGAATTCAATTAAGTGTTTCAGTGAAAATCGTGTCTAAGTGTTTCTAGACATGGTTCAAGATATTTTGGATAAGGCATGAAGTCAGTTTGAACCAAAGTCTGAGACTCGAGTCGACTCCAGAATATTACGAGTCGACTCCAAGCGTATCAGAATCACTGGCACGGGCTCGAGTCGACTCCAGATCAGTACGAGTCGACTCCGACTGAGAACAGACAGACGAACAGAAAGCATCAACTTAAAACCTGTCAGCGAGTCGACTCCTGAAGTGCGCGAGTCGACTCCGATGCTTACCGAGTCGACTCCGGAGTAATATGAGTCGACTCCAAGAAGCTACAGACAGAAAAGTCAGAGAGCGTTATTTCGACCCTGAGATTCGAGTCGACTCCTGTGGAACGCGAGTCGACTCCGATGGTTGGCAGGTCGACTCCAAAGAAAGCGAGAGTCGACTCTCAGTGGTACACAAAGAAAAAGTCAGAGAGGAGTTTTCGAACTCTGAGATTCGAGTCGACTCCCGCAATACACGAGTCGACTCCGAGACAGCGCTCCACCAAAAAGACAGAAGGCCAAGTTTCGGAAACTGAGAGCCGAGTCGACTCCAAGACTGGACGAGCCAAAAGACAGAAGATCGGGAGTTCGGGCTCTGAGCGCCGAGTCGACTCCCAGGACTGTCGAGTCGACTCGAGCGGACCAAATTGAAAAGTTGATCTACGGATTTCATGGGAGGAGCCGACTCCGAAAATGCCAAGTCAGCTCCAGAAGTTGGCGAGTCGACTCCGGGTCAAGACGAGTCGACTCCCAGTCGAAGAGGCCACTTTAATTCAAATCCGGAACAGTTGCCGAGTCGACTCCAGAAAAGCATGAGTCGACTCCCGCTACAGCTGAGTCGACTCCTGATCGCGCGAGTCGACTCCGACCCCCCAACGGACATATTGTCAGGTTGTGCAGAGTGTGCAGAACGGGCAGAAAAAGGTGTCTAACGGCTAGTTTCCGTGAGGGATGGTTTAAATAGTCACAGAGGACTGTAGCAAGGTAGAGAAGCACCATTCCATTCAAAGAGATCAAGCTTTCATTCTCTGCAAGTTGGTTTTCAACGAAAAGAGGGAAGAGCGGCATTAACTCCATCCAACTTCCTCTTCCCAGCATTTAAAGAAGCCTCCTCATGCATTCAAGTCGACCAGACATTCAAGAGGAGACCCGAAGCTCAAAAAATCCTACTCAACTCCAACTCAAACGTGTTTGAGGGCTTCTAACCTCTCTTCAGTTTATATTGTTATTTATCTGCTTTTGAGAAGCTTTGTTTTCTGTTTGTCCCTTTTATTTACATCTTGTCTTTGCTTGGTTCAATCGGGGGATTGAATCAAGGGTATAGAGGTTGGTTGGTGAGCCGAGTATAAAATCAACGTGTGTAAGGGTTCGATTGTGATCCCGGGAAAACAATCGGGGTGGTTCTAGTCGGTAAGCCAGGGAAAACCGACCGAGTTCGTTGTGAGCTCGTAAAACAACAAGTTTGGTTGTGAGCTTGTAAAACAACCGGCTGTAATCCAAGGGGTTATAGTGAATTTCCAAGTGAGACTTGGGGAGTGGACGTAGGAGCAAGGGTTAGCTCCGAACCACTATAAAACATTGTGTTTGTGATTGATTGTCTCTCTCTATTACTCTCATTTCATTCACAGCACATATAAACGAATCAATCATCACGCTAAAGCATTAATTAGTCATCCACAAATATTTTAAATAGCTAAATTATTTTAAAACCCAATTCACCCCCCCTCTTGGGTTGTCTATCTGGGCAACAAGTGGTATCAGAGCCTAAACTCTTCTACCTTAGAGTCAAAGATCAAAATGACAACCCCATTTGGATCTTCCCACATTGAGGGTCAGTCCACCCAAAGACCCCCTTTCTTTAATGGATCCGACTACTCATATTGGAAGGCTAGGATGAAAATATTTATCCAAGCCCAAGATTATGAGATGTGGACCATTATAGTGAATGGACCATACATCCCATCCATCTATGTAGAGGGTGTCAATGTACCCAAACTGGAAAAGGATTGGGATGACCATGACTTTAGGAAGGCACAACTCAATGCGAAAGCAATGAATGTGCTCTATTGTTCACTAGATAGGAATGAATTCAATAGAGTCTCTACTTGCAATTCTGCAAAAGAGATTTGGGATAGACTTGAAGTGACCCATGAGGGCACGAATCAAGTCAAAGAATCCAAAATAAATATATTGGTTCATAAGTATGAACTATTTAAAATGGATTCTAATGAATCAATCACATGCATGTTCACTAGGTTTACTGACATTGTCAATGGCCTAAAAAGCCTTGGCAAAAATTATACTAACAGTGATCTTGTCAGGAAAATTCTTCGCTGTCTACCAAGGTCATGGGAAGCCAAGGTGACGGCAATCCAAGAAGCTAAGGACTTGAACAAGCTTCCACTTGAAGAGCTCCTTGGATCCCTAATGACTCACGAGCTAACAATGAAGCAGCACAGCGAAGAAGAGTCCTCCCATAAGAAAAAGGTAATAGCTCTTAAATCTACATCATCTAACAAAGATCTGTCTTGCAGTAGCAGCAGTGAAGAAGAAGATCATGAGGGAGATGATGATGAGGCTCTCCTCGTGCGCAAGTTCAGAAAATTCATCAACAACAAGAAGTCCTATCATCAAAGGAGAGGCCCCTCAAATTCCTATCGGAAGGATAAAGGTAAGGAAAGGAAAAATGAGGAGATTGGGTGTTATGAGTGCAAGAAACCGGGGCACATCCGAGCTGAGTGTCCCTTACTAAAGAAGGGGAGCAAATACAAGAAGAAGAAAGCTCTCGTCACCACCCTATCGGACTCCGACTCATCATCATCATCATCGGATGATGAACAAGAAGAAAAGGCCAATTTCTGCTTCATGGCCAATGAAAATGAGGTAACGTCCGAATCGCATTTAGATTTTACATTTGATGAATTGTATGATGCATTTAATGAACTAATGATTGAATATAAGGCCATAAATCTTAAGAATAAAGAGCTAAAGATAGCTAATCAATCATACCTACATAAATATGATAAATTAGTTAAGGATAAGGACTCTATCACCAAAGAAAAGTTAGAACTTAAGACAAGCAATCAACTCTTAACTCAAAAGACTAATACCTTGAGTAAAGATAATGAAAAATTAACTAAGGAAATTTCAGAACTTAAAAACAATAAACAAATCTTAAACGAGAATCTCATAAAAGATTTAAACATTCTAAAAACCGAAAAACAAACTCTAACTAAAGAACTTGAAAAGTACAAATCTTTGGTTGAAAAGTTTACATATAGTTCTGAAAAATTGAATATGATACTTAATAGTCAACGAGCAGTATTTAATAGAGCGGGTTTAGGGTATAAACCAAAAAACAAGCAAAAACTTCTTAGTAACTTCTTTGTTAAAGCTGGGGAAAGTAAAACTAAGAAAATAACCTGTTTTTGTTGTGGAACCTTAGGACATAAAACAAATGTGTGCGATTATAGAAAAGGTAAAACTAAAAGAAAAATTAAAAGGGTATGGGTTCCAAAAGGAACCAACATGACTAACCATGAAGGACCCAAGAAAACTTGGGTACCTAAGATTATATGATCTACTTGTGTAGGAGTGTCTTGCAGCCAAGGTCAATAAAAATTGCTGGTACTTGGATAGTGGCTGCTCAAGACACATGACGGGTGACAAGGATCAATTCTTCTCCCTTGAAGCTAAGAAGGGAGGTGCTGTGACTTTTGGAGACAACAACCAAGGTCACATCATTGGTATAGGTAAAGTATAAATTATCCCTTCTACTTTTATTAATAATGTTAGGTATGTTGACGGTCTTAAGCATAATTTATTAAGCATTAGTCAATTATGTGATAGAGGCTATAATGTCATGTTTAAACCATCACTATGCATCATAACAAACCCAAATGACAATAGTTTAGTTTTTAAAGGAATAAGACGTGGAAATGTGTATGTTGTAGACCTTGAGGATCTTGCCAAACACAACCCATGTTTAGTTGTTAATGAAACCAAGGATAATGATGCTAGTTGGTTATGGCATCATAAGTTAGGTCATGCAAGCATGGACACAATATCTAAACTAGTTAAAAGAGATTCTGTGATAGGTTTGCCAAAATTAAAATTTGAAAAGAATAAAATATATGAAGCATGTCAATTTGGCAAACAATCAAGGAACTCCTTTAAATCTATAAATTGCGTCTCTACCTCTAGACCTCTAGAACTACTACACATGGACCTCTTCGGACCAACTAGAACCACAAGTCTAGGAGGAAATAAATTTGGTCTAGTTATCGTAGATGATTACTCTAGATTCACTTGGGTTATGTTCTTAGCACATAAAGATCAAGCTTTTTCAGTCTTTAAAAAGTTTCATAAGGAAGTAACAAATGCTAGAGATTCTTCAGTCATAGCCATTAGAAGTGACCATGGAACCGAATTTGAAAATCAGTTATTCGATGAGTTTTGTAGTAAAAAGGGGATAACTCATAATTTTTCTGCACCTAGGACACCACAACAAAATGGAGTTGTGGAGAGGAAAAATAGAACTCTAGAGAAAATGGCTAGAACTATGTTATGTGAAAGTAACCTCCCTAAGTACTTTTGGGGAGAAGCCATTAATACTTCTTGTCATATATTAAATAGAGTTCTATTAAGACCCATTATAAAGAAAACACCTTATGAACTTTGGAAAAACAGAAAACCAAAGGTAAACTATTTTCATATCTTTGGATGTAGGTGTTTTGTTCATAATAATGGAAAAGATAATCTAGGAAAATTTGACTCTAAATCTGATGAGGGCATATTCTTAGGGTACTCTACAACTAGTAAAGCCTATAGAGTCTTTAATAAAAGAACCCTAGTCATAGAAGAATCTATACATGTTGTTTTTGATGACTCGAGTGATATCTCCTCTAGTAAGAGAGTTAATTTTGATGATGATACGGAAATTCTTGAAGAAAAGATTGATGAGATGACATTACAAGATAACAATCAAAAATTAATTGAAGATGCATCATCAAGCCAAGAGACTATAGTAGATCATGGGCTAACTAAAGCTTGGAGGTATGCTCACGGGCATCCTAAGGAATTAATTCTAGATGATCCGTCTCAACCTATTAGGACTAGAGCATCCCTTAGGAACTTAAACAATCATCTAGCTTTCGTTTCACATTTTGAGCCCAAACACATAGAAGAAGCTGAAAAAGATATAAATTGGATAAATGCAATGCAAGAAGAATTAAACCAATTTACTAGAAACAAAGTATGGAATCTAGTTGAAAGACCTACTGAATATTCAATTATAGGTACCAAATGGATTTATAAAAATAAACTTGATGAAAATGGTATTGTAATAAGGAATAAGGCTAGACTAGTAGCAAAGGGTTATAATCAAGAAGAAGGTATAGATTTTGATGAACCTTTGCTCCTGTAGCTAGACTTGAGGTTATTAGCATATGCATGCTCTAAGGACTTCAAACTATTTCAAATGGATGTAAAAAGTGCATTTTTAAATGGGTATATTAATGAGGAGGTATATGTAGAACAACCTCCTGGTTTTGAAAATCATCAATACCCTAATCATGTATATAAATTGAACAAAGCACTTTATGGTTTGAAACAAGCACCTAGAGCATGGTATGAGAGGCTTAGCAAATTCCTATTAGAACATGAGTTTTCTAGGGGAAATGTAGATACAACATTGTTTTTAAGGAAGAAAAACAAAGATATGTTGTTAGTGCAGATTTATGTTGATGATATCATTTTCGGTGCTACTAACAATCGCCTCTGCGAAGAATTTGCTGATTTGATGCAGAGTGAATTTGAAATGAGCATGATGGGAGAGCTGAATTACTTCCTTGGACTTCAAATCAAACAATCTGAAGAAGGCATCTTCATCAATCAAGCCAAATACATCAAGGAGATGCTCAAGAAGTTTGATATGGAGGGAAACAAGTCAATCAGCACCCCCATGAGCTCATCATGCAAATTAGACCAAGATGAATCAGGTAAATCTGTAGATCAGAAACTATATAGAGGTATGATAGGATCTTTATTGTATCTTACTGCAAGTAGACCTGATATCATGTTTAGTGTTTGCATGTGTGCTAGATATCAGTCTAATCCTAAGGAATCACATCTAATTGCAGTTAAGAGAATCTTTAAATACCTAATAGGAACTAAGAATATAGGTTTATCGTATTCTAAAGAATCTAGTCTGAACTTAATAGGATATACAGATTCAGACTTTGCTGGATGTAAACTTGATAGAAAAAGCACCAGCGGGTCATGTCAATTCCTAGGAGAAAACTTAATATCATGGTTTAGCAAGAAACAAAACTCGGTTGAATTATCTACTGCTGAAGCTGAATATGTTGCAGCCGGGAGTTGTTGTGCTCAAATCTTATGGATCAAACAACAATTGAAAGATTATGGCATTAAACAAAATAAAATATCCATTAATTGTGATAATACAAGTGCCATTAATCTAACTAAGAATCCAATTCAGCATTCAAGAACTAAACATATTGAGATAAGACATCACTTTATAAGAGATCATGTACTGAATGGTGATGTGACACTACAGTTTGTTTGTACTGATGATCAATTAGCTAACATTTTTACAAAACCCCTAAGTGAAGAGAGATTTAGTGTGCTTAGGAGGGGATTAGGAGTGATTGATCCATGCTAGTGGTATTTTCCACTAGTTCATTGATTTTGATGATTAGATTGTGGTTAATTTAGAGTTTCTTTACAATGATCATCAAATCAGATCATAACTTCGTGATTTTCCCTCATTCGGCACGAACATAGCATGATTTTACGGTGCGTGCCAGGGTTCGAGACGACTCGAGCATGTTTCAGAGTCGGCTCGTAAGGGGGAGTCGACTCGCGCATTCACGGGAGTCGACTCGAGAACAATGGCAGCAGAGGGGGAGTCGACTCGCATACAGTCGGGAGTCAACTCGAGGTCAATAGGCGCATAAGAAGAGTCGACTCGCGCATATTTTGGAGTCGACTCGAGGTCGAGTCGACTCGCGACTCAGTGGAGTCGACTCGCAGTCGGGATCCGACTTTTAACCCTAACTTCATCGCTTAGAAAATATTTCTTTTCACCGCCGCCACTGTTCAAAACCCTAGAGTCGACTCGTAGATCGTCTCCGGCCGCCCCTAGGTCCTTTTCCCGTCGATTTTTCATCGCCCATTAGGTTTTCATCCCATTCTAGGTCAACCATGCCTCGCAAATCCGTTGTCTCAAGCCGGAAGAGGCCCCATTCTGCGACCGGTGCCGAGCGGCGTTCCAAGGCTCGGAATGACCCCGTGAGGCCACAACCTTCGGCTCGTTCCCCGCCGAGGGCGGTTCCCGCGAGGCCGTGGGCCGGGAAGGCGGTCTCCACCGGGAGATACGTCGATTTCGACTATCTCTCCCGGGAGGGCTTCACCATAGGTGAGAGATTGCGTGTCCAGGGCTTAGAATATTTTCTTATGTTAGATCTCCCCACATACCCTGGATTAGTTAGAGAGTTTTACGGTACCGTCCATCGGGGAGATGGGGGTATAGAGGGCACGGTAGCCGGTGTCCCTTTGTTCATTTCGGAGGATATCATTGCCCACATCCTCTACCTTCCACAAGTAGGGGTGGCTCCCACACATCCCGAGGATAGGACTGAGGCCCTTACGGCCATTCTAGGATACCCACCTCAGTCCCCCTTAGATGAGGTGTCCGCTAGCTCACTTCCTGTTGAGGTGCGGATCCTCCTGAGCATCTTGTCTAGGTCTATTTTCCCGAAGACTGGCCGCTTCGATTTTGTTTCTGAGAGGGACCTCGCCCTTATGTTTTATATTCTTCAGGACACCCCAATCAACTTCCCCAAACTCATTTATAGGTATCTATGTGAGCCACTAGATAGACCTAGGCTCACCCTCCCCTATGGCATGTTGTTCACCCTTATCTTTAGGGAGGCCGAGCTCCCTATTCCTGAGGGGGAACCCTCTCGCGCATTGCGATGGACAGATCGCATGCGTCCGGGGACCCTACACAGGATGGAGTTTCGGAAGGTAGAGGGGACCTGGGTTAGGAAGTCTTCCACCTCCACACATACCACCAGACATTATCCTAGTCCTGAGCCAGATTCTGACTATCCTGACATCTGGCGGATCGCTCCTGAGCAGCTCCTGGAGTTGCGGCAGGAGATTGTCCGAGACCTGCGAGATGATCTGCTTCGGGAGCTCCGAGGTTCAGTGCCTGCTCCCACTCCTGCACCCACATCTTCTGAGTTGGTCCCTCCCTTGACAGCCGTGACTGACATGACGACCCATGTACGGGAAGAGATCTACAATGTCCGGAGTTTGGTCCAGGCTCAGTTCTCCAGTATGAGTGAGGTCACGGGCATCACTCGGAAGATGCGCGATGACATCCGGAAGGACATGAGCACCACTACTCAGGGGGCCGAGCGCTTGTCGAATGTGCTCATCGACAAGCTGGACGCACTTCAGAAGTCGGTGACCGAGCTCGACACGATGCATAGCAGGGCCACCTCGGCCATCATCCGACAGCTAGAGCACGTCACCAATGCGGTCCAAGCACTCGCTGAGCGCATGCCTCGAGGAGCCACATCCTCGAGAGGAGGAGACACATCCTCGAGAGGAGGAGATATATCCTCGAGAGGAGGAGTTACATCCTCGAGGAGACCTTAGCTGTTTTTGTGTTGACATGTATTGTTTTGCTTTACTTATTGTATTCTCAAATGTATTTACATACAAATCAATACTGTGGAGTGATTGATTAAAACCCCATTTGATTTTGATGAGCTCAAAGCATTTGAGTATATCTTGTGATTACTAATGAATTCAATTGAGTGTTTCAGTAAAAATCCTGTCCAAGTGTCTCTAGATTTGGTTCATAGTATTTTGGATAAGTTAAGAAGTCTGCTGAACCAAAGTCTGAGACTCGAGTCGACTCCCGAGTATCACGAGTCGACTCCAAGCGTATCAAGTTCACTGGCACGAGCTCGAGTCGACTCCAGACTAGTACGAGTCGACTCCGACTGAGAACAGAAAGAAGAACAGAAAGCCTCATCTCAGAACCTGTCAACGAGTCGACTCCTGAAGTGCGCGAGTCGACTCCAATGATCAACGAGTCGACTCCAGGGTAGAAAGAGTCGACTCCAAGAGGTACACAAAGAAAAGTCAGAGAGCAGTTTTCGAGTCTGAGATTCGAGTCGACTCCCAGACAGCTCGAGTCGACTCCAAGACAAGCTTCACGTCAAAAGGCAGAAGACCAACTTTCGGAAACTGAGAGCCGAGTCGACTCCAAGGAAGTTCGAGTCGACTCCAAGACTGGATGAGCCAAAAGATAGAGAATCGGGAGTTCGGGCTCTGAGATTCGAGTCGACTCCAAGGACAGTCGAGTCGACTCGAGTGGACAAAATTCAAAATTGGATCCACGGACTTCAGTGGATGAGCCGACTCCAAAATTGCCAGATCAGCTCCAGAAGTTGGCGAATCGACTCCGGGTCAAGACGAGTCGACTCCCAGTCGTGACGGCAACTTTCATTCAAATTTGGAACAGTTGCCGAGTCGACTCCGGAAAAGCTTGAGTCGACTCCCGCTACAGCCGAGTCGACTCCTGATCGCGCGAGTCGACTCCAACCCACCAACGGTCATATTGTCAGGCTACGCAGAGTGTGCAGAGCGGACAGAAAAAGCAGTGTAACGGCTAGTTTCCGTGGGGGTTGGCTTAAATAGCCACAGAAGACTGTAGCAAGGCAGAGAATATTCATTCCACTCCAACTAATCAAGGATTCAAGCTCTGCAACGTGCTCTTCAACGAAAAAAGGAAGATCTGCATTTACAGCTCCACCTACATCTTCCCAGCAATTAAAAGCCTTCTCCTCCAGCATTCAAGTCGACTACACATTCGAGAGGAGACCGGAGTTCAAGAAGCCATTCCTCTACTTCAGCTTAAAAGCGTTTGAGGGCTTCTAAACTCCTCTTTTGATTATATTGTTTTACATCTGCTTTTGAGAAGTTTATTTTCCTTTCTTTCTATAACTTGTATTTACTTGGTTCAATTGGGGGATTGAATCAAGGGGATTAAGGTTGGTTGGTGAGCCAAGTTAAAACCAACGTGTGTAAGGGTTTGATTGTGAGCCCGGGAGAACAATCGGGGTTGGTTCTAATCGGTGAGCCTGGAAAAACCGACCGAATTCGTTGTGAGCTCGTAAAACAACAAGTTTGGTTGTGAGCTTGCAAAACAACCAGCTGTAATCCAAGGGGGTTATAGTGAATTCCCAAGAGAGACTTGGGGAGTGGACGTAGGAGCAAGGGGTAGCTCCGAACCACTATAAAACTCTGTGTTTGCATTGGATTGTCTCTTCTCTTCTTCCTCTCACATCACTCACAGCACTTAGCATTAATTAAATAACTTGCAATAGTTTTTAATTAATCATCCTTAAAGTTTTAAATATCTAAATTAATTTAAAACCCAATTCACCCCCCCCCCCTCTTGGGTTGTCTATCTGGGCAACAAGTGGTATCAGAGCCAAAAACTCTTCCACTCAAGAGTTAAAAGATCAAAATGACAACCCCATTTGGATCTTCTCACATTGAGGGTCAGTCCACCCAAAGACCCCCTTTCTTCAATGGATCCGACTACTCATACTGGAAGGCTAGGATGAGAATATTCGTCCAAGCCCAAGACTATGAGATGTGGACCATTGTAGTGAATGGCCCATACATCCCATCCACATATGTAGAGGGTGTTAAGGTACCCAAATTAGAAAAGGATTGGGATGAACATGACATGAGGAAGGCACAATTAAACTCTAAAGCTATGAATGTGTTTTATTGTGCCTTAGATAGAAATGAATTCAATAGGGTCTCTACTTGCAACTCTGCAAAAGAGATCTGGGATAGACTTGAAGTGACCCATGAGGGCACGAATCAAGTTAAAGAATCCAAAATTAATATATTGGTTCATAAGTATGAACTATTTAAAATGGATTCTAATGAGACAATCACTAGCATGTTCACTAGGTTTACCGACATTGTCAATGGCCTAAAAAGCCTTGGCAAGAGCTATACTAACAGTGATCTTGTCAGAAAAATACTTCGCTGTCTACCAAGGTCATGGGAAGCCAAGGTGACGGCAATCCAAGAAGCTAAAGACTTGAACAAGCTTCCACTCGAAGAACTCCTTGGATCCCTAATGACTCACGAGCTAACCATGAAGCAACACAGCGAAGAAGAGTCCTCCCATAAGAAAAAGGTAATAGCACTTAAATCTACTTCATCTAACAAGGACTTGTCCTGCAGTAGCAGCAGTGAAGAAAAAGAACATGAGGAAGATGATGGTGAGGCTCTTCTTGTGCGCAAGTTCAAGAGATTCATCAACCACAAGAAGTCCTATCATCAAAGGAGAGGCCCCTCAAATTTCTACCGCAAGGACAAAGGTAAGGAAAGGGAAAACGAGGGGATTGGGTGTTACGAGTGCAAGAAGCCGGGTCACATAAGAGCAGAGTGCCCCTTACTGAAGAAGGGGAGTAAGTACAAGAAGAAGAAGGCTCTTGTCACTACACTATCCGACTCCGACTCATCATCCTCCTCATCAGATGATGAACAAGAAGAGAAGGCCAATTTCTGCTTCATGGCCAACGAAAACGAGGTAACTTCCGATACGCATCTTGATTTTTCTTTTGATGAACTTTATGATGCATTTAATGAGTTAATGGTAGAATATAAGGCTATAAATCTTAAGAATAAAGAACTGAAAATAGCTAATCAATCATACCTACATAAATACGATAAATTAGTTAAGGATAAGGACTTAATCACCAAAGAAAATATTGAACTTAAAACAAGCAACCAACTTTTAACTCAAAAGACTAACACCTTAACTAAAGATAATGAAAAACTAACTAAGGAATTTTCAGAACTTAAAAAACATAAACAAACCTTAGATAAGGATCTTACAAAAGAACTTAATGATCTAAAAGCAGAAAATCAAACACTAACTAAAGAACTTAACAAATACAAACCCTTAGTTGAAAAATTTACATATAGTTCTGAAAAATTAAACATGATACTAAATAGTCAACGAGCAGTATTTAATAAAGCGGGTTTAGGGTATAAACCAAGAAATAAACAAAAACTTCTTAGTAACTTCTTTGTTAAAGCTGAAGAAACTAAAACTAAGAAAATAACCTGCTTTTGTTGTGGAACTATAGGACATAAGGCAAATGCATGTGACTATAGGAAAAGTAAAACAAAAAGGAAAATTAAAAGGGTATGGGTTCCAAAAGGAACCAACTTGACTAACCATGAAGGACCCAAGAAAACTTGGGTACCTAAGATGACATGATTTGCTTGTGTAGGAGTGTCTTGCAGCCAAGGTCAACAAAAACCGCTGGTATTTGGATAGTGGCTGCTCAAGGCACATGACGGGTGATAAAGATCAATTTTTCACCCTTGAAGCTAAGAAGGGAGGTGCTGTGACTTTTGGAGACAACAACCAAGGTCATATCATTGGTATTGGTAAAGTTCAAATCACCCCTTCTACTTTTATAGATAATGTTAGATATGTTGATGGTCTTAAGCATAACTTGTTAAGCATTAGTCAATTATGTGATATAGGATATGATGTTATGTTTAAACCATCACTATGTATTATAACAAATCCTAATGATAATAGTTTAGTTTTTAAAGGGATTAGACGTGGTAATGTATATGTTGTAGACCTAGATGATCTTGCAAAACATAACCAATGTTTAGTTGTTAATGAAACTAAAGAAAATGATGCTAGTTGGTTATGACACCGTAAGTTAGGTCATGCAAGCATGGACACAATAACTAAACTAGTTAAAAGAGACTCCGTGATAGGCTTGCCAAAATTAAAATTTGAAAAGAACAAAATATGTGAAACATGTCAATTTGGCAAACAATCTAGGAACTCTTTTAAATCCATAAAATATGTCTCTACCTCTAGGCCTCTAGAATTATTACACATGGACCTATTTGGTCCAACTAGAACAACAAGCCTAGGTGAAAATAAATATGGTCTAGTTATAGTAGATGATTACTCTAGGTACACATGGGTCATGTTCCTAGTACATAAGGATCAAGCATTTTCTGTTTTTAAGAAGTTCCATAAGGAAGTAACAAATGCTAGAGAGTCTTCAGTCATAGCCATTAGAAGTGACCATGGTACCGAATTCGAAAATCAATCATTTGATGAATTTTGTAGTAAAAAGGGGATAACCCATAATTTCTCAGCACCTAGGACACCACAACAAAATGGAGTTGTGGAAAGGAAGAATAGAACACTAGAGGAAATGGCTAGAACTATGTTATGTGAAAGTAACCTCCCTAAGTACTTTTGGGGAGAAGCCATTAATACCTCTTGTCACATATTAAATAGAGTTCTATTGAGACCCGTTATAAAGAAAACACCTTATGAACTGTGGAAAAACAGAAAACCAAAGGTTAATTATCTTCATGTTTTTGGATGTAGGTGTTTTGTGCATAATAATGGGAAAGACAATCTAGGGAAATTTGACCCTAAATCTGATGAAGGAATATTCTTAGGTTATTCTACAACTAGTAAAGCCTATAGAGTATTTAATAAAAGAACCTTAGTCATAGAAGAATCTATACATGTAGTATTTGATGACTCTAGTGACATCTCCTCTAGTAAGAAAGTTAATTTTGATGATGATGTTGAAATACTTGAGGAAAAGATAGATGAGATGGGATTACAAGATGATAATCAAAAGTTGATTGAAGGAGAATCATCAAGCCAAGAGGCTATTGTGGATCATGGGCTAACAAAAGCTTGGAGGTATGCTCACGGGCATCCTAAGGAACTCATTCTAGATGATCCATCTCAACCGGTTAGGACTAGAGCTTCACTAAGAAATCTAAATAACCATCTAGCTTTTGTTTCACACTTTGAGCCCAAACATATAGAAGAAGCCGAAAATGATGTAAATTGGATAAATGCAATGCAAGAAGAACTAAACCAATTTACTAGAAACAAAGTGTGGGATCTAGTAGAGAGGCCTTCTGAATATCCAATTATAGGTACAAAATGGATATATAAAAATAAGCTAGATGAAAATGGAATTGTTATAAGGAATAAGGCTAGACTAGTGGCAAAGGGTTATAATCAAGAAGAAGGCATAGATTTTGATGAAACCTTTGCTCCCGTAGCTAGACTTGAGGCTATTAGACTATTATTAGCATATGCATGCTCTAAGGATTTCAAACTATTTCAAATGGATGTAAAAAGTGCATTTTTAAATGGGTATATAAATGAGAAAGTGTATGTAGAACAACCTCCTGGTTTTGAAGTTCATCAATACCCTAATCATGTGTATAAACTGAACAAAGCACTTTATGGATTAAAACAAGCACCTAGAGCATGGTATGAGAGACTTAGTAAATTCCTATTATAACATGAATTCTCTAGGAGAAATGTAGACACAACATTATTTTTGAAAAAGCAAAACAAAGATATGTTATTAGTACAGATTTATGTTGATGATATCATTTTCGGTGCTACTAACAATCGCCTCTGCGAAGAGTTTGCTGATTTGATGCAGAGTGAGTTTGAGATGAGCATGATGGGAGAGCTGAACTACTTCCTCGGGCTTCAAATCAAACAATCTGAAGGAGGCATCTTCATCAATCAAGCAAAATATGTCAAGGAGATGCTCAAGAAGTTTGATATGGAAGAAAACAAATCAATCAGCACCCCCATGAGCTCATCATGCAAATTAGATCAAGATGAATCAGGTAAATCTGTAGATCAAAAACTTTATAGAGGTATGATAGGATCTTTACTATATCTTACTGCAAGTAGACCTGATATTATGTTTAGTGTTTGCATGTGTGCTAGATATCAGGCTAATCCTAAAGAATCACACCTAACTGCAGTTAAGAGAATTTTTAAATACTTAATAGAAACTAAGAACATTGGGCTATGGTACTCTAAAGAATCTAGCCTAAACTTAATAAGGTACATAGATTCAGACTTTGCTGGATGTAAGCTTGATAGAAAAAGTACTAGCGGGTCGTGTCAGTTTCTAGGAGAAAACCTAATCTCATGGTTTAGCAAGAAACAAAACTCGGTTGCATTATCCACTGCAGAAGCTGAATATGTGGCAGCCGGGAGTTGTTGTGCTCAAATCTTGTGGATTAAACAACAATTAGAAGATTATGGCATTAAACAAGATAAAATCCCCATTAATTGTGATAATACAAGTGCCATAAATCTAACTAAAAATCCAATTCAACATTCAAGAACTAAACACATTGAGATAAGACATCACTTCATAAGAGATCATGTATTGAATGGTGATTTGTCACTCCAATTTGTTTGTACTGATAATCAATTAGCAGATATTTTTACAAAACCCCTAAGTGAAGAGAGGTTTAGCGTGCTTAGGAGGGGATTAGGAGTGATTGATCCATCCTAGTGGGAGTTTCCACTAGATTAATTGATTTTGATGATTAGAATGCGGTTAAAATAGAGTTTACATTCAATGATCATCAAATCAGATCCCAAGTAGGTGATTTTTCCTCATTTGGCACGGTTATAGCATGACTTTTAGGTGCGTGCCAAGGTTAGAGACGACTCGAGTAAGTTTCAGAGCCGGCTCCTAAGGGGGAGTCGACTCGCGCATTTGCGGGAGTCGACTCGCAAAGATGGCAGCTGAGGGGGAGTCGACTCGCACATTGTCGGGAGTCGACTCGAAGTCTACAGGCGCATAAGGAGAGTCGACTCGCGCATATTCTGGAGTCGACTCGAGGTCGAGTCGACTCGCGACTCAGGGGAGTCGACTCGCAGTCGGGATCCGACTTTTTAACCCTAGGTTTGTCGTTTCGCAAACACTTTTCCTTCAAGCCGCCACTGTTCAAAAAGCCCTAGAGCCGACTCCTAGGTCTTCCCCGATCGTCTCCAACCTCTGTTCGGTCGATTTTTCACCGGTTCTTAGGGTTTTCGTCCGTTCCTAGGTCGTCTCCGGTCCGTCCCGAGTCTCCTCCGTCGACCTTTCTCCGTCCTCTAGGTGTTTCTTTTCGTTTAGGTCAAGATGCCTCGTAAGACCGTGATTAGGAAGAGGTCCCGTCCCGAGGCCGGTCCCGAGCGGCGCTCCAAGGCGCGGCACGATCCCGCGAGGCAACCACCTCCGGCTCGTTCCCCGCCTAGGGCGGTTCCCGCGAGGCCATTGGCCGGGAAGGTCGTCTCCACCGGGAGGTATGTCGATTTCGACTTCCTCTCCCGGGAAGGGTTCACCATAGGTGAAAGACTTAGGGTCCAGGGCTTAGAGTTCTTCCTTACATTGGACCTCCCCACATATCCAGGGCTCGTTAGAGAGTTTTACGGTACCGTCCATCGGGGAGATGGGGGTATCGAGGGCACAGTAGCCGGTGTCCCTGTGTTTGTCACGGAGGATCTTATTGGCCACATCCTCCACCTTCCACTAGTTGGGGTGGCTCCCGCACACCCTGAGGATAGAGTTGAGGCCCTTACGGTCGTCTTAGGGCATCCACCTCAGTCCCCCCTAGACGAGGTATCTGCTAGCTCACTTCCTGTTGAAGTGAGAATCCTTTTGAGTATTCTGTCCAGGTCTGTCTTCCCTAAGACAGGAAGATTTGATTTTGTAAATGAGAGGGACCTAGCTATTATGTCTTACATTCTTCAGGACACCCCGGTCAACTTCCCCAAACTCATATATAGGTATATGTGTGAGCCCCTAGATAGACCTAGGCTCACCCTCCCATACGGCATGATTTTTACTCTTCTCTTTAGGGAGTACGAGATTCCCATTCCTGAGAGGGAACCCTCTCGTGCATTGCGATGGACAGATCGCTTGTGTACGGGGACCATGCACAGGATGGGGTTTCGGAAGAGAGAGGGGGTATGGGTTAGGAAGTCTACCCTCACCGCTCAGACCACCAGACCTTCACCCAGTCCTGAGCCCGATTTAGACTACCCAGACCTTCCAGACCATCCAGACCTTCCATCCACTCCTCCTGCTCCTACCACCTCCGCCGGACCTTCCTCCTCGGCACCACCCTCTATGGCGGTCCGGATTGATCCTGAGCAGCTCCGGGAGCTGCGACAGGAGATAGTCAGAGAGGTGAGGGATGAGCTGCTTCGGGAGCTCCGAGGTGCGGTGCCTGCTCCCACTCCTGCACCCGTATCTTCTCAGTTGGTCCCTTCCTTGACAGCCGTGACTGACATGACGGCTCATGTACGGGAAGAGATCTACAATGTCCGGAGTTTGGTCCAGGCCCAGTTCCACAGCATGAGTGAGGTCACGAGCTCCACTCGACAGATGCGAGAGGAGATAGGTCGTGACATGCACACCACCACCGAGGGGGCCGAGCGCTTGGCGAATGTACTCATCGACAAGCTGGACGCACTTCAGACATCGGTGACTGGGCTTCAGGCGTCGGTGACAGAGCTCTCCACTACACATAGCAGAGCCACCACGTCTATCATCACACAGCTTGGCCATGTCACAGATGCAGTCACCCTCCTCATGGAGCAGAGCCGATTGAGAGGAGGAGCACCATCCTCGAGAGGAGGAGCCACATCCTCGAGAGGAGGAGCCACATCCTCCAGAGGAGGAGATGCATCATCGAGAGGGGGAGATACATCCTCGAGGGGGGGATCTTCATCCTCGAGGAGACCATAGATGTTCTTTTTGCTTTGTTTTGTATTGCTTTGCTTTACGTATTGTATGCTCAAATGTATTCACATTCATATCAATACAATGAGTAGACATCTTATCTTCATTTCTGTGCCATTTGATGATTGGTTGTGCCATTGATTGTGTGTGATTACCTCCTTTTTGGTATGATGACAAAAAGGGGGAGAAATATGTATACAATATGTAAAAGGGGAGAAATATGGATGAAATATGTAAAAGAAATCAATGGAAATCAATAAAAAGACACACAAATTTGTTCTAAGTGGATTCGGTACCTCGAGGCTCATTATCTCTCTTTTGGGGCTCCTAATGGAGTAATCTCCAGAATCTATTCAAGGGATATTCGGAGATTAGCTGAATCCTACTCAAGAACAAATTGACAGATTTTCCCTCTAAAAACAAAAAATTCAGTTCAAAAACTTCAAAGCATTAAAAAAAAATTCAGAGAATCAAAACATAGTTGAATGCATATGTTGAGGGGGAGAATCTGAATTTTAATCAAGCTAAATCATTAATGACATATAAGCCAAACAATTGATTGCATAATATGAAGGCTTATATAATTCCAAATGAAAGGGAGAGCTTTAACTCCGAAATTTGCTGTTTCACTCCTTTCAAACTTGGATAAATTAAATTATCAGACATTTGAATTCATTTATGGATTTTGTTTCATTATTTATTGAGCAAGTCATTTTACATATACTCAAAGTTTTGTCATCATCAAAAAGGGGGAGTTTGTGGAGTGATTAATTAAAACCCCATTTGATTTTGATGAGCTCAAAGCATTTGAGTATATCTTGTGATTACTAATGAATTCAATTGAGTGTTTCAGTGAAAATCCTGTCCAAGTGTCTCTAGATTTGGTTCATAGTATTTTGGATAAGTTAAGAAGTCTGCTGAACCAAAGTCTGAGACTCGAGTCGACTCCCGAGTATCACGAGTCGACTCCAAGCGTATCAAGTTCACTGGCACGAGCTCGAGTCAACTCCAGACTAGTACGAGTCGACTCCGACTGAGAACAGAAAGAAGAACAGAAAGCCTCATCTCAGAACCTGTCAACGAGTCGACTCCTGAAGTGCGCGAGTCGACTCCAATGATCAACGAGTCGACTCCAGGGTAGAAAGAGTCGACTCCAAGAGGTACACAAAGAAAAGTCAGAGAGTAGTTTTCGAGTCTGAGATTCGAGTCGACTCCCAGACAGCTCGAGTCGACTCCAAGACAAGCTTCACGTCAAAAGGCAGAAGACCAACTTTCGGAAACTGAGAGCCGAGTCGACTCCAAGGAAGTTCGAGTCGACTCCAGACTGGATGAGCCAAAAGACAGAGAATCGGGAGTTCGGGCTCTGAGATTCGAGTCGACTCCAAGGACAGTCGAGTCGACTCGAGTGGACAAAATTCAAAATTGGATCCACGGACTTCAGTGGATGAGCCGACTCCAAAATTGCCAGGTCAGCTCCAGAAGTTGGCGAGTCGACTCCGGGTCAAGACGAGTCGACTCCCAGTCGTGACGGCAACTTTAATTCAAATTTGGAACAGTTGCCGAGTCGACTCCGGAAAAGCTTGAGTCGACTCCCGCTACAGCCGAGTCGACTCCTGATCGCGCGAGTCGACTCCAACCCACCAACGGTCATATTGTCAGGCTGCGCAGAGTGTGCAGAACGGACAGAAAAAGCAGTGTAACGGCTAGTTTCCGTGGGGGTTGGCTTAAATAGCCACAGAAGACTGTAGCAAGGCAGAGAACATTCATTCCACTCCAACTAATCAAGGATTCAAGCTCTGCAACGTGCTCTTCAACGAAAAAGGGAAGATCTGCATTTACAGCTCCACCTACATCTTCCCAGCAATTAAAAGCCTTCTCCTCCAGCATTCAAGTCGACTACACATTCGAGAGGAGACCGGAGTTCAAGAAGCCATTCCTCTACTTCAGCTTAAAAGCGTTTGAGGGCTTCTAAACTCCTCTTTTGATTATATTGTTTTACATCTGCTTTTGAGAAGCTTATTTTTCTTTCTTTCTATAACTTGTATTTACTTGGTTCAATCGGGGGATTGAATCAAGGGGATTAAGGTTGGTTGGTGAGCCAAGTTAAAACCAACGTGTGTAAGGGTTTGATTGTGAGCCCGGAAAAACAATCGGGGTTGGTTCTAGTCGGTGAGCCTGGAAAAACCGACCGAGTTCGTTGTGAGCTCGTAAAACAACAAGTTTGGTTGTGAGCTTGCAAAACAACCAGCTGTAATCCAAGGGGGTTATAGTGAATTCCCAAGAGAGACTTGGGGAGTGGACGTAGGAGCAAGGGGTAGCTCCGAACCACTATAAAACTCTGTGTTTGCATTGGATTGTCTCTTCTCTTCTTCCTCTCACATCACTCACAGCACTTAGCATTAATTAAATAACTTGCAATAGTTTTTAATTAATCATCCTTAAAGTTTTAAATATCTAAATTAATTTAAAACCCAATTCATCCCCCCCCTCTTGGGTTGTCTATCTGGGCAACAAATACAATGAGTAGACATGTTCTCTTCAATTCCTGTGCAATTTGATCTATGATTGATTGTGTGTACTGCTTACCTCCTTTTTGATACGATAACAAAAAGGGGGAGAAATACTTAAATACAGAAGGACTCAAATGAAAATTAAAGAAAATTAAAACATAATTTGTTCTTAGTGGATTTGGTACCTTGAGGGTCATTATCTCTCTGTTGGGGCTCCTAATTCAGTAATCTCCAGAATATATTCAAGGGATATTCGGAGATTAGCTGAATCCAACTCAAAAACAAATTGACAGATTTTCCCTCTAAAAACCAAAAATTTAAAATCAAAAAATTTAATACATTAAAAGAAAATTCAGAGAATCAAATCATAAGTAGAATGCATATGTTGAGGGAGAGAATCTGAATGTTTTTAAGAAAGCTAAATCATTAAATATATATAAGCCAAACAATTGATTGCATGATATGAAGGCTTATATAATTCCAAATGAAAGGGGGAGCTTTAATTCCAAAATTTATTGCTTCACACCTTTCAAGCTTGGATATATTAAATTACCAGACATTTGAATTCATTTATGGATTTTATTTCCTTGTTTATTGAGCAATTCACTTTACATATACTCAAAGTTTTGTCATCATCAAAAAGGGGGAGATTGTGGAGTGATTGATTAAAACCCCTATTTGATTTTGATGAGCTCAAAGTATTTGAGTATATCTTATGTTTACTAATGAATTCAATTAAGTGTTTCAGTGAAAATCGTGTCTAAGTGTTTCTAGACTTGGTTCAAGATATTTTGGATAAGGCATGAAGTCAGTTTGAACCAAAGTCTGAGACTCGAGTCGACTCCAGGATATTACGAGTCGACTCCAAGCGTATCAGAATCACTGGCACGGGCTCGAGTCGACTCCAGATCAGTACGAGTCGACTCCGACTGAGAACAGACAGACGATCAGAAAGCATCAACTTAAAACCTGTCAGCGAGTCGACTCCTGAAGTGCGCGAGTCGACTCCGATGCTTACCGAGTCGACTCCGGAGTAATATGAGTCGACTCCAAGAAGCTACAGACAGAAAAGTCAGAGAGCGTTATTTCGACCCTGAGATTCGAGTCGACTCCTGTGGAACGCGAGTCGACTCCGATGGTTGGCAGGTCGACTCCAAAGAAAGCGAGAGTCGACTCTCAGTGGTACACAAAGAAAAAGTCAGAGAGGAGTTTTCGGACTCTGAGATTCGAATCGACTCCCGCAATACACGAGTCGACTCCGAGACAGCGCTCCACCAAAAAGACAGAAGGCCAAGTTTCGAAAACTGAGAGCCGAGTCGACTCCAGAGAAGTTCGAGTCGACTCCAAGACTGGACGAGCCAAAAGACAGAAGATCGAGAGTTCGGGCTCTGAGCGCCGAGTCGACTCCCAGGACTGTCGAGTCGACTCGAGCGGACCAAATTGAAAAGTTGATCTACGGATTTCATGGGAGGAGCCGACTCCGAAAATGCCAAGTCAGCTCCAGAAGTTGGCGAGTCGACTCCGGGTCAAGACGAGTCGACTCCCAGTCGAAGAGGCCACTTTAATTCAAATCCGAAACAATTGCCGAGTCGACTCCAGAAAAGCATGAGTCGACTCCCGCTACAGCCGAGTCGACTCCTGATCGCGCGAGTCGACTCCGACCCCCCAACGGACATATTGTCAGGTTGTGCAGAGTGTGCAGAACGGGCAGAAAAAGGTGTCTAACGGCTAGTTTCCGTGGGGGATGGTTTAAATAGCCACAGAGGACTGTAGCAAGGTAGAGAAGCACCATTCCATTCAAAGAGATCAAGCTTTCATTCTCTGCAAGTTGGTTTTCAACGAAAAGAGGGAAGAGCGGCATTAACTCCATCCAACTTCCTCTTCCCAGCATTTAAAGAAGCCTCCTCCTGCATTCAAGTCGACCAGACATTCAAGAGGAGACCCGAAGCTCAAGAAGCCCTACTCAACTCCAACTCAAACGTGTTTGAGGGCTTCTAACCTCTCTTCAGTTTATATTGTTATTTATCTGCTTTTGAGAAGCTTTGTTTTCTGTTTGTCCCTTTTATTTACATCTTGTCTTTGCTTGGTTCAATCGGGGGATTGAATCAAGGGTATAGAGGTTGGTTGGTGAGCCGAGTGTAAAACCAACGTGTGTAAGGGTTCGATTGTGATCCCGGAAAAATAATCGGGGTGGTTCTAGTCGGTGAGCCAGGAAAAACCGACCGAGTTCGTTGTGAGCTCGTAAAACAACAAGTTTGGTTGTGAGCTTGTAAAACAACCGGCTGTAATCCAAGGGATTATAGTGAATTCCCAAGTGAGACTTGGGGAGTGGACGTAGGAGCAAGGGTTAGCTCCGAACCACTATAAAACATTGTGTTTGTGATTGATTGTCTCTCTCTATTACTCTCATTTCATTCACAGCACATATAAACGAATCAATCATCACGCTAAAGCATTAATTAGTCATCCACAAACGTTTTAAATAGCTAAATTATTTTAAAACCCAATTCACCCCCCCTCTTGGATTGTCTATCTGGGCAACAACCATGCCGTGCACAAGGACTATCCAAACTGTGTGCCTCAAGCAAGCCCTGGCTTTAACCACACGCCACCTGGCCAAGACCATCTCCTCCCATGATGAGGAAGGACCATACCTCAGCCACCTGGGCATCCTCAGAACAAGTCCAGAAAGATATCTCCCAAATCCTCTGCCCACGGGATTGATCTCCGTGATTCACGCCATCTCCAGCTAATGGCCAGCTGATCACAGCTCAGTCTCAAATTTCAGGTAATGGCCAAGACCCTCACCCTATAAAATGGGGGTAGGGAAAGGCCCTTGGTAAGCTATCTTAAGCTACAAAAAAGGCAATACAGAGGCCATGAAAGGCACTCAATAACCCCTTCAAAAACTCTACTAACTTAGCCATCGGAGGTCCTTCGCCGGAATCCCCAGCCAAGGCTTTGTGTAGGTACCCCGGAGCACAGGAGGTGGCTCCCCTTTCTCTATCCCGGCCAGCGTCTCCTCGGATTCCTCCGGCGTGGTCACCCTCTGGCCAAATTTCAACCACAACATATGGTGCTAGAGGAAGGGCCGGACTTGTGACATGAGGTTGAGGAGTCGAGGAGCTTCCAATGCATCGAGGCGCCGGGCACCAACTCCCGGCAGCTCACTCCAAAGCCCACCCTGATGACCCAAAGATTGATTTAAAGATTGATTTTGATGATCACAAAACCTTGAAGTATAAATACTAATGTTTGTGCTGCAAGGAGAAAGATATTTATTTTGCAAGGAACATAGCAAGTTGGAAGAATACAAGAAGGCCTCCAAAGCTCTCAAGAAAAGTTGGATGAAAGCTACAATTTATTGGCCCAAGTTTCAAGTTTAAAGTATTCAAGTTGGAGGAGCAAATTCTAAAGAAAAATTCAAAAGAATAGTTCTCGAGTCGACTCCTCGAAAATTCGAGTCGACTCCGATACATGCCGAGTCGACTCCCAACGTTTCCGAGTTGACTCAAAAGAGTAATAGAGGAAAGACAGAACAATGAATTTTAGATCCTGCATCCGAGCCGACTCCAGAGGACCACGAGTCGACTCCGAAGTCAGACGAGTCGACTCCTAATTGTGCAAGAGTCGACTCTCAGAGGAAAAGCATATTGAGAAAAAGAAGATCAAAGAATAACACTGTGAACGAGTCAGCCGAGTCGACTCCAAGAAAGCGCGAGTCGACTCCGAGACAGTTCTACTTGAAAGACAGAGGACCAGTTTTCGGGCTCTGAGAGCCGAGTCGACTCCAAGAGAATCCGAGTCGACTCGAGGAAGAAAATCAAAAAATATGTCCTCTGGATTCCTGAGAATGAGCCGACCCCCAAGTGCCCGAGTCGTCTCCAGCTATTGGCGAGTCGACTCCAGTTTGGTCCGAGTCGACTCTAGGACAAGGCATGCACATTAATTCAAATTTGGAACAGTGGCCGAGTCGTCTCCAGTCAAGCACGAGTCGACTCCAGTAACAGCCGAGTCGACTCCAGATCGCGCGAGTCGACTCCGATCCCAACGAAAATATTGTCAGGAGGTACAGACTGTGTCCAACGGCTCTATTTTTGTCTCTAACGGCTAGATTCTTGTTTCCACGCCATCTAAAGCTATAAAATCAAGAGAAGAGCTAGGGGAGAAGGTATGGAAGTGGGAAAGAATATTTAGGAAAGAGATTTCAAAGAGATTACAAGGAAAATCTCCCATAAGCACAAAAGGGCCATTCAAAGTAAAATAGAGAGAAGAAGAGCATCCAAGTGAATCCCAAAGCTTCCTCTCCATCCGTGTGCTGCCTCGATGATCCTCTACTTCGTGCCAAATCAGAAGAGGGTCAAGTAAAGAAGAAGCCGAGCTCCTTCATCTTCAAAACTTGTTTGAGGGCTTCTCTTTACTCTATTTGTTTATATTTGCTATATTTGCTTAGTTAAGAAGCTTGTATTTGCTTTAAATTCTTAGTCTAATATCTTGTAACTTGATTCAATCAAGGGATTGAATCAAGAGGTTAAGGTTTGTTGGTGAGCCAAAGGGAAAACCAACGTTGTAAGGTTGTGGTTGGTGAGCCTTTGGGGAAAACCAACTGGGTTGATTGTGAACCCGAAAAACAATCGTTGTAAGGTTGCGGTTGGTGAGCCTTTGGAAAAACCAACTGGGTTGGATTGTGAGCCCGTGAAAACAATCGGTTGGTTCTAGTCGGTGAGCCTGTGAAAACCGACCGAGTTCGTTGTGATCTCGCAAAACAACAAGTTGGGTTGTGAGCTTGTAAAACAACCGGCTGTAATCTGAGGGATTATAGTGAAATTTCCAAGAGGTCTTGGGGAGTGGATGTAGGTGCTGGGATGCACCGAACCACTATACTTTTGTTGTGTTTGTGATGCTCTTTGTTATCTAACTTCCTCACTCACGTACTTACTTAGATACTATGCTTGCTTAACTCTTCTCCGTGCATCTTTTAGTTGCAAGCATATTCAATTTACTTAATCAAGTCTCATTCAATATAACAGCATTAAGACTCATTGTATTGAATTGCATACTTGGGCAAACTTAGACTAATCTTTTATTGAGTCCGCTGCTTAATAGTTGATTAGATTAGAATCATACTCTTGCTAAGTTTAAATTCCACTATGCATCCATACAACTTAGCTTAATTAACTCTAAAAGATTAGAAGTAGTTGAAAAGTTTTTAAAAGATCCAATTCACCCCTCCCTCTTGGGTTGTCACCGTGGGCAACAAGTGGTATCAGAGCAGGTGCTCTAAGATTAATTATTGATCTCACGATCAAGAGCCAAAGATCATGACAACTCAAATAGATAGTTTTCTAGGAGAAGGACAATTAATTGATACACCTCCACTATTTAATGACATAAACTATACACATTGGAAAGCACGCATGCGCATTTTTATACAATCACTTGATTATAATTTATGGAGCATTATAATCAATGGAACACACACAAACACTAGTCATAATGAAAAAATGGTTCAACAAAATTCAAAAGCCATGAACCTATTATATTGTGCATTAGATAGGAATGAGTTTAATTGCATATCTTCTTGCATGACTGCTAAAGAAATATGGAATATGCTTGAAGACAAATATGAATGCACTAACAAATCTGAAACATCACGTGTAGAAGAAGAGCAGTATCATATTGCAAATACATGCTTCATGGCACATGAGGTACATGCTGAAACTGAAAGCAATTTTACATTTGATGAACTTCACGATGCCTTTTCTGATTTGTATTTAGAATATAAGAAACTTATTTGTAAGAACAAGAACTTGAAGAATGAAAATCAAATTCTGATAGATGAAAAACTGAAACTAACTAGTAAAACTGAAATCTTAATTAAAGAAAATCAACAACTAAATCAAAGAAATCAACTTCTCACTGAAAGTCATGATAAACTTAAGAAAAACAATGAATTACTTTCAGAAGATAACAGAAGATTAACTAAAGAAGTTGACGAATTAAAACCTGTTGTTGAAAGATTTACCTTCAGCTCTGAAAAATTGAACCTAATGATAAATAATCAAAGAGCTGAATTTGATAAAGTTGGATTAGGATATCAACCTTGGTACACCCAAAAATTTTTCAAGAATATGTTGGTTAAAACAGTTTTTAATTATTCTAAAACAGATTCTTATAATACTGATAAACAGGAACAAAAGCTAAGTAAAATCTCTTCTATTGTTCCTAAATCTATACATTACAAATTTGATGAACCTAAAAGGCAAAAACAGAAAACTGAAAGTTTATCTACTACTCATGTTAGATCTATGTTTGTTAAATTCAACAAGAGGATACAGAAATACATCTCTTGTAATCCTAAAATCTGTAAATTCATGGATAAAATAGCTATTAAGAAAATATGGGTTCCAAAAGGAACAATTATAGCTAACCTACAAGGACCCAAAAGAGCTTGGGTTCCTAAGTTGAAAATATGATTATTTTTCAGCAAATATGTCTAGCTATCCAAGGTTCTAATGAAAGATGTTATCTAAACAATGGGTGCTCTAGACATGTGTTAAAGAATTGAATTTAAAATATAATTAAGAAGAATGATTTAAATGAAAGAAATAATGAAATAAGTAATTTTTGCATCCTCTCGTATTGAAATTACTTTATTAGTTGATTAAAACATAACTTGCAAGTATTAATCATTTTTGTGATATAAGTGATATTTTTTGTATGAAAAGAAAATATATCCAAATCACTCCATCTTTCTATGTTATACTTTACTTATTGTTGGATAAGTTGCTAAATGATTAATCAATTTATTAAGAATAACTCTATGAATTCTCTATATGCTCGATTGAGAGTTTTTATCTATGGCATTATTTTTATTGATCATAGACATAATAATGTGTACTTGGTATGCTTTTGAATATAAGCACTAGGAATACCAAGATTAAAGAAACCATCTTTGGCCTATAAAATCAACTCATGCTAGTATGTACTTAATCTCAAAAGACCTTGCCATTGGCTTACTTAGATTATCTTCTGAAAGGTCAAAGTTTGCTATGCATGTTAACTAAGGAAACAAACAAGAATCAATTTCTAAATCTAAGGATGTTGTTTCCATCACTAAGTTTTCAAAAGCTTACATTGGTTTTGTTCTTGGCAAATAAAATTGAAGTATTTTCTGTATTTGCTAAATCTTGTAAAAGTGGTTCAAATGAAAAAGGTTTCCAAACTGTGAAGATAAAGAGTATCATGGCACAGTATTGAAAACCAAAATCCTAATAAAGTTTATACAAAAAATAATATTAAATTTAATTATTTCAGCACCAAGGACACCTTAAGTAAAATAGTGTTAATGGAACTCTTGAAGAAATAAAAAAGACAATGGTGTATGATAGTCATCTACTTAAATGATTTTTGTTAAAAGCTATCATCACTGCTTGTCATACATATGATTTCTATTACATCTATTTTTGATGAAAACTCCTTTTGATCTTCTGAAAAATAGAAAATGAACTATTGCATATCTTTCATATTTTTCAGTCGTACATGTTATGCTTGATATGTTCTTATGAAAATAATGCCAAATCTGATAAAGATATTTCTATCTTTGGATATCATTCATCAAGCAATGCATATAGAACATTCATGAAAAGATTCTAGTTGTAGAAATATCAATTCATTTTATTCTTTATGAGACTAATGATTTATTATCAAAATACTAAAATCAAATTATATATGTATATGGTCAATCTTTTACATATAACAATCTGAAAACTTGTTAATAATTAGAACCAAATTGGATTTTTCAGAAATGCACTTAATGAAGAAAAATTGATAACTACTAAAAAACTAAATCAAGAAAAGATGAAATAGATCTTGATGAAATTCTTGCATAATTAAAAGTTAAGATCACCATTATCATTTGCTTGCTTTATGAGCTTTATATTCTATCAAATGAATGTGTAGAATGCACTCCTATATGGTTATTTCATTAGAAAAGATCTATGTAAAATAACCACCTTATTTAAAAACACTCATTACATATATGATAAAGCAATATGTGATTTGGAACAAGCATCAAAAGCATGATATATAAAAGCTTGAGTAACTTTTTGATAAACAGTAATAATGATAAATCTATACATCAAAAAGAAGAATTTGTGATATCTTATTTGCTCAAAGTATGCATTGATGACATCATTTTTGGTTCTACTAATGAAGAGTTATATGAAGATTTTACTAAGCTCATGCAAGGTGAGTTTGAAATATGTATGATGAATGAATTAACATCTTTTCTCAAACTCCAAATTAAGACAAACAAGAAAGGGGATCTTCATTGACCAAAGTTTGTCCACAAGAAAACTCTTATAGAAGATTGGCATGAAGAAGGTATGTCTATGACCCCATCTTGTAGAATTTGAAAAGGATGAGCAAAGTAGATCTATTATTTTAAAGCTGTATTGAAGCATGATAGAATAATTATTTTATCATACAGCTAGTAGACCAGATTGTATGCTCATTATGTGCCCTTGTGCAAGACTTCAATCTAACTTTAATGAATCATATTTTATTGATAACAAATAAATTATAATCTGAATTTTGATAGAAACAACTGTTTAAGATAAGTTGATTAAAACTTAGCTAGCGTGTCTTACTGATAATTATCTTAAGCAAATAAAATCTAAACTAAATTGATTTTGAAAATAAGAAATTGATTTGACCTTGATAAATCTTCCTATTGCCTCACATGCTTGTCCTTGAACCATCTTGGTTAATGAAACTATCTCTTTAGTTCAAGTGATATGTGCTTGCTTATATTTAGGCAATCTCTTGAGTAAAGTGACTCAATATTCAACTATTGTCATATCTTATATTGAGTCACCTAGTTAAAAATATATTGGATGAATGGTTTGTATCTTGAAGAAACTAATGACTTTCCTTCAAAAAAGAAAAGAATTTTGTTAATTATGCAGGATCCTTGAGTAAGAAAGTAAGAGATTTCAACTTGAAGGATATCTCCATGTAAGATACAATAAACATTCACATGCAAACAAGAGAGAGGACCTTCTTCAGCCAAAAGTTCATACATAAGAAATCTAGTAGGTATTTGACTGAAGAATGCAGAATGAATTGGTAATTCTAGATACCTCTCTCATAAATTAATTGAGCAAAGTTAATAACTTAAATCTTATTATGGCATGATTAAAGTTTTTAATTATTAATTTTTGATATCATGTCTATATATGTATTGATTGACTTATACTTTTAGAAATTATTTCATGGTTTGCCCAAACTAAAATATATCTTTGTCTATGTCATAACCATGAAATACACAAGTTTATGCTTAAAATTTTGATTTAAAATAACTTGTGAGAAATTATGAATCCTTGAGCACAATGAAAATGTTGTTTGCATGATATACATCTATATGATACATAAGATTATTTCTTTATTCTGCTCTTTCATGTAAATTACTTGAGAATAACAAAAAGAGAGAGAGATAAAGAAAAGAAAATGGATATTATTCAAGAGAAGTAAAATCTAAGTAGAGGCAAATACTCCAATCTTAAGGAAAAGCAAAACAAGCATAATATATTCGGCACATTTGGAAGGGATAAAATCCGTAATTAATTACACTTAAACAGGAAGAGTTTGAAGTGAACTTTTTAACATTTCTATATTGCTCATCATAGGGATGGTGCTAATGGGGAGGCTAGTGGTAGTACCCGGCACTATTTGACTCAACTATTCGGTGTAGGGTATATTAGGGACGGCACAAGAGGGAGGCTAGTGGTAGTACCTCGTGCCCCTTCCAACTCCACCGGATAGGGAGCAAATAGAGTATAGAGCATAAGAAAGTAAAAATGAAAGACAAAGTAAATGAAAGTATATAAGAAGAATCAAGTCAAATTTTTTAATCACTTGAAAACACACTTTAAGGATGAAATCAATGCAAGATTATATTTAAATAAGGGGAGTTTATTTGAAAAGAATTGATTTTGATCCTTGACATGCTTGTTCTTAATATTTTAATGCATGACTTAACACATAATATTTTTTGCATGTGGCATGATGTCTTGAATTATGGGTTCTCTATATTTTGTAATGCTCCATGCTTGGATAATTTGATTGAATGTTTGAAATACTACATAAAATTTTTGTTTGGTATTATTGAAAAAAATTTCAGATTTGTCATTGTCATTCACAATCTGAAAGTTGAATAAATCTGTAAAAAGGAGAAGAGAAGTATATCTTTATATAGGCAAAATGAATTGAGTTTGTTTTATCCTTCAACTTGCCTAACCTTGGTATATAATGTTCTAATTTATACCAAAACTCAATATTAAATACAAAGATTCTGAAAGTGCTCTAATGTTATTGAAATATGTGTTTTCAATCTTAGTGATTTAAGATGAGCTACAATGTGGAAGATACATATCTCAAATTACAATTTTGAAAGCCTTCTTGGAAATTCTTATAAAAATTCAGAATCTGATTTTGTATAAAAGCTTAAACTTAACTTAAAAATGCTTATATCGTTACATCTTTGTAACCTTAGTTATATGCTTTAATGATCGCGTCATTTAGAAGAATAACTCAATATGATTTCTAAATGAAAATTTTAACATAAGAAAAACAGAATTAATTTTGACGCCTTGGTTGATTGTCTCGATACGCATCCGAAACATATCTTTTCTTATCGTTAAAATATACTAATATTGGTCTAAATGATGTGTCTTTCAATGATCTTGATTGCAAACAAATATTTTAAATATATGATTTTATTTTGATATTAAAAAGATTTATTATGTTTCATGTATACATTGCTGTGAATCTATGAGTAAGAAATTAGATCCTATAAACACTCACTTGAATGATCTTCTATATCCCTTTCTGCATGATTGTTGCTTCCATCACTAAAAGAAAGAGCTATTATTAAAAGAGTGAATGATCTTAAGTCTAGAAACATTTCAGCTCACTCAAATGATTCTTAAAAGAAAGAAAATGTAAATGCTTTTGAAAGAAATTGAGCTTCAAATGAATCATTTTCTGATTAATATTTCAGTACATTTTCTCAAAAATTAAGAGGAAGCATAACTTGTTCTTGAAAGATTATAAAGAGTGATTGCTATAAATTTTGAATAATTCTAGATCACTCTACATTCTCGATATCATAGAATTTCAGTTTTATTCACGCTTGTCATTAAAATCTGAAATTCAACAAAAGAAAAGAATGATTAAAGAGGAATGCATCTTTTGAGGGGGAGCTTTAGATATTCAGTATCTTATCCTAAAAATTACTTTAATTTGATGCTTACCTTGATTTTTATGGATTGATTTTGATGAACCTCCTTATATTGCAAGACTTGCTTTAATTATATAATAAGTTTATACCTTGAGATGAGTTCTATAAAGGTTGTCTTATCTCAAACATTGAGTCTTATGAAAATAAGCTGAAACTTATAGAAAATATATTTTTTTTTGAGATTGACAATTTTATTGAACATTATCTTTAAATTCTAAACTCTTAAATGGAATGATCAATTGAGAGAGAGAAAGAAAATCTCAGAAGGAGAGATCTTATGGAACTTAATCGCATAAATCTATAACTAAAGGAGAGAGAAAGAATACTAAATGAAAAGTGATCCTAATACTCTCCAATATGTATCATCTGAAATTTAAATCTGAAAATCTTTATGATACACCTTGAGGCTTGTTATTTGGTTAAAATATCTTATGCATAAATCATGAACCAAATTGCAATTCAAACAGTTGATCTTAAGAGCCTCTAACTTACTAAAAAAGGGGGAGAATAATGTGTTGAATTCTCTTGAGTAGCTCTAAGATATATCATAAATTGCATGAATTCATGTTTTGGCATGTATGCCACAATATTTTTACACCATAAAAGAACTTTGCAATCATACTTAATATATTGCTCTTATACTCTGAAAATTAGTTAAATTGCTCTCAAGTTGCTAAAATACTTAATATATTGGGCAAAAGATCTTAAATGAACAAGCTTTCATACTTATTATTGAAAAGAGGTTAGATTTCCATTCGTGCTTTTCTTGAATATCATTTGTGGTACTTCTTGAATTAACCTAAGAAAGATTCCACCTACACTTGAGTTGAAAACTATCCTTGGAATCACATTCGATGTGTTCTCCTTTGAAATTATCCTAATTAGCTCTGATCTATGCTCATTAATCTTTTTTATTGTCTTGAGTTATATGATTCATATTCTTGCAATAAGTAGACAGGCAAATCAGAGTACTATAAGGAAAAGAAATACTTGAGTATTTTTATCTTTGTGCTTAATGTTTCACTATCTTTTTGATGTTGTCAAAAAGGGGGAGAAATATCTAAGTATATGCTCATAATGCTTTATGTGTTGATTATGTTAAGTTGATTAAATCTAAAGCATTATCATGAAGTATATTTTAAAAATACATATTTTCAACTTCTAGAACACAATATATTTTATATTGCATATACTCCAAGTTTTGTCATTATCAAAAAGGGGGAGACTGATGACCCAAAGATTGATTTAAAGATTGATTTTGATGATCACAAAACCTTGAAGTATAAATACTAATGTTTGTGCTGCAAGGAGAAAGATATTTATTTTGCAAGGAACATAGCAAGTTGGAAGAATACAAGAAGGCCTCCAAAGCTCTCAAGAAAAGTTGGATAAAAGCTACAATTTATTGGCCCAAGTTTTAAGTTTAAAGTATTCAAGTTGGAGGAGCAAATTCTAAAGAAAAATTCAAAAGAATAGTTCTCGAGTCGACTCCTCGAAAATTCGAGTCGACTCCGATACATGCCGAGTCGACTCCCAACGTTTCCGAGTCGACTCAAAAGAGTAATAGAGGAAAGACAGAACAATGAATTTTAGACCCTGCATCCGAGCCGACTCCAGAGGACCACGAGTCGACTCCGAAGTCAGGCGAGTCGACTCCTAATTGTGCAAGAGTCGACTCTCAGAGGAAAAGCATATTGAGAGAAAGAAGATCAAAGAATAACACTGTGAACGAGTCAGCCGAGTCGACTCCAAGAAAGCGCGAGTCGACTCCGAGACAGTTCTACTTGAAAGACAGAGGACCAGTTTTCGGGCTCTGAGAGCCGAGTCGACTCCAAGAGAATCCGAGTCGACTCGAGGACGAAAATCAGAAAATATGTCCTCTGGATTCCTGAGAATGAGCCAACCCCCAAGTGCCCGAGTCGTCTCCAGTTATTGGCGAGTCGACTCCAGTTTGGTCCGAGTCGACTCTAGGACAAGGCATGCACATTAATTCAAATTTAGAACAGTGGCCGAGTCGTCTCCAGTCAAGCACGAGTCGACTCCAGTAACAGCCGAGTCGACTCCGGATCGCGCGAGTCAACTCCGATCCCAACGAAAATATTGTCAGGAGGTACAGACTGTGTCCAACGGCTCTATTTTTGTCTCTAACGGCTAGATTCTTGTTTCCACATCATCTAAAGCTATAAAATCAAGAGGAGAGCTAGGGGAGAAGATATGGAAGTGGGAAAGAACATTTAGGAAAGAGATTTCAAAGAGATTACAAGGAAAATCTCCCATAAGCACAAAAGGGCCATTCAAAGTAAAATAGAGAGAAGAAGAGCATCCAAGTGAATCCTAAAGCTTCCTCTCCATCCGTGTGCTGCCTCGGTGATCCTCTACTTCGTGCCAAATCAGAAGAGGGTCAAGTAAAGAAGAAGCCGAGCTCCTTCATCTTCAAAACTCGTTTGAGGGCTTCTCTTTACTCTATTTGTTTATATTTGCTATATTTGCTTAGTTAAGAAGCTTGTATTTGCTTTAAATTCTTAGTCTAATATCTTGTAACTTGATTCAATCAAGGGATTGAATCAAGAGGTTAAGGTTTGTTGGTGAGCCAAAGGAAAAACCAACGTTGTAAGGTTGTGGTTGGTGAGCCTTTGGGGAAAACCAACTGGGTTGATTGTGAACCCGGAAAACAATCGTTGTAAGGTTGTGGTTGGTGAGCCTTTGGGAAAACCAACTGGGTTGGATTGTGAGCCCGTGAAAACAATCGGTTGGTTCTAGTCGGTGAGCCTGTGAAAACCGACCGAGTTCATTGTGATCTCGCAAAACAACAAGTTGGGTTGTGAGCTTGTAAAACAACCGGCTGTAATCTAAGGGATTATAGTGAAATTCCCAAGAGGTCTTGGAGAGTGGATGTAAGTGCTGGGATGCACCGAACCACTATACTTTTGTTGTATTTGTGATGCTCTTTGTTATCTAACTTTCTCACTCACGTACTTACTTAGATACTATGCTTGCTTAACTCTTCTCTGTGCATCTTTTAGTTGCAAGCATATTCAATTTACTTAATCAAGTCTCATTCAATATAACAGCATTAAGACTCATTGTATTGAATTGCATACTTGGGCAAACTTAGACTAATCTTTTATTGAGTCCGCTGCTTAATAGTTGATTAGATTAGAATCATACTCTTGCTAAGTTTAAATTCCACTATGCATCCATACAACTTAGCTTAATTAACTCTAAAAGATTAGAAGTAGTTGAAAAGTTTTTAAAAGACCCAATTCATCCCCCCCTCTTGGGTTGTCACCGTGGGCAACACACCCCCTGCGGCTCCGGCAGATCAAATTTCTCAGGTCCTGCTAGAGCAGTTCAGTCTGCTCATCCAGCAAGTCCAAAAACTCACCGCGGTCGTTCAAGGTCTGTGGTAGGCTAGAGCCCAGCCTGCACACCCCCCTCACGGGCGCGAGTCAAGAGGACGGCGCTTGCGACATCATTCCCCTGCCAAGCAACGCACGATGGCCGACGACAGGGAGCGTCGCCACTACCGAAGCTCCCACCGAGCTCGATTCCTAAGCTAGGAGGGCTTATCGCACAGCCATCACCCTGAGAGCCTACGCCGAAGTCTGAAGCCCGGAGCTCGGGAACAACCATCAGAGGTGGGGTCCACCCCATCCCGAGCTGCAACAGGGACCCCACCCGTCGTCGAGCTCGACAAGAAAGTCGAAGAGTTGGAGCAGCAAATCTAGACGCTCCGAGACTAAGGCCCGAAGCGCGATACCGAGCTCGAATTCACAACTAAGTCTCCATACCCTCGATGGATCGTTGACGAGCCGATTTCCTCGAGGTTCAAGATACCGCAAATCGAGTCATATGATTGCTCGTCCGACCTCCTGGATTGTTTGGAAAGCTACAAAGCTCTCATGACACTCCAAGGGGCCACAGACGCCCTGCTCTGCAGGGCCTTTCTGGAAACCCTCCACAAGGCAGCTCGCCTTTAGTTTTTCGGGCTAACGCTCGGCTTAGTTCCATCTTTCGAGCAACTGGGTAGGCAATTTGCAACTCAAGCAGAAGAGGGAGAATCTTTAAAGGAATATATTGATTGCTTCACCTCGGCTACATGGGAGGTTCGCGATCTCGACCAGTTCATCGCCATGTCAACATTGAAGACTGGTGCTCGGTCCTATAAGTTTCTCTTCTTTATCGAGAAGAACTTCTCCACCAACTTTGCAGAGATGCTAACTCGAGCTCGAAAGTATGCCAAGGCTAAGGAAGCCATGGCCTTTTAGCGGGAGGCGGCCAAATAACCTTTCTAGATGCAGAAGAAGCGCTATGCCGAGCGCGGCCAACCAAGAAGTAGATCCCTCCGGCGCAGGAAAAATTCTCCTCGGCCCAAGAGCCTGGCTCGCCTGAGGTCCCCCCTCCAGAAGTTTGAGAAATACATTCCCCTCATGTCCACCTCAAGCCGAGCTCAATCTGGAAGAAGAAGATGCTCCTGGACAGCCATGGATCCTACATGTTGATGGCTCCTCGACCTTGGAGGGCAGTGGCGCAGGCCTCATCCTCGCTACCTTGGATGGAGTAGTAGCAGAGCAGGCCTTGTGCTTTGAGTTTCCCGCTTCCAACAATGAGGCAGAATATGAAACGCTAATTGCAGGGCTAAAATTGGCAAAAGGGCTCAGCATCTGCCACCTGAAGGTTTTCAGCAACTCTCAGTTGGTGGTGAGCTAAGTCCTAGAAGATTTCAAAGCCTGAGAGCGGTCAATGATAAAATACCTCCAAAAGGTACGGGACATCGCTTCAACTTTAAATAACTTTGACATTCATTACATTCTTAGGTCAAAGAACGCAAAGGCCAACCTGCTGTCAAAGCTAGCGATGCCCAGTTCAGCCGAGCTTCCGAAGACCACTTTCTTCAAGTACCTGAAGGCTTCAAGCATAGAAGATCCTGAACTAGTCTTGTGCACAGAAATCGAGCCGAGCTGGATGGATCGTCTTATTAACCTCCTACGAAATGGAGTCCTTCCTACAGATAAGCTGGAAGCCCGACGAATTGAACACCAAGCGACTCGGTACCTCATGTACGGGGGCAAGCTATACCACCAGTCGTTCACATCGTCACTCCTCAGATGTCTTCGCCCCTCAGAGGTTGACTACACGATGGGAGAAGTGCACGAAGGAATCAGCGAAAGCCATCAAGGAGGCAATGACATTCCAGGCCCGAGCTCGGGGCGCCCTGTAGCGTTGATCGCAAGCCGAAGAGGCTCCCTCGACGGTAGGTAATGACGTCCCAGGCCCAAGCTTGGGGCGTCTTGAAGCATTCTTCCGCGAGCTGAAGAGGCTCCCTCGACCGCAGGTAATGATGTCCTAGGCCCAACCTCAAGGTGCCCTGCAGCGTCGACCGCGAGCCAAAGAGGCTCCCTCGACCGCAAGTAATGACGTCCCAGGCCCAAGCTTGGAGTGCCCTGCAGTGTCGACCGCGAGCCGAAGAGGCTCCCTCTACCACAAGTACAATGACACCCCGAGATCCAGCTCGGGGAGCCCTGCAGTGTCGACCGTGAGTCGAAGAGGCTCCTTCGACCGCAGGTAATAACGTCCCGGGCCCAAGTTCGGGGCGCCCTGCAACGTCGACCGCAAAGCGAAGAGGCTCCCTCGACTGCAGGTAATGTCGTCCCGGGCTTGAGCGTCGACCGCAAGCCAAAGAGGCTCTCTCAACCGTTGGTAATGAAGTCCAGGGCCCAAGCTCGGAACTTTTTGCAGCGTCGACCGTAGGTAATGACATCCCATGCCCAAGCTCAGGACGCCCTATAGCGTCGACCGCGAGCCGAAGAGGCTCCCTCGACCGCAGGTAATGACATCCCGGGCCCAAGCTTGGGGCACCTTGCAGAGTCGACCGCGACCCGAAGAGGCTTCCTTGATCGCAGGTACAATGACGCCTCGGGCCCAAGCTCAGGGCACCCTACAGTGTCGACCACGAGCCGAAGAGGCTCCCTCGACCGCAGGTAATAATGTCACGGGCCCAAGCTTGGGGTGCCCTGCAGCATCGACCGCGATCCGAAGAGGCTCCCTCGACCACAGGTAATGACGTCTCGGGCCCGAGCTTGGGGCGCCCTGCAGCATCGACCGCAAGCGAAAGAGGCTCCCTCGACCGCAGGTAATGATGTCGAGCCAAAGAGGCTCTCTTGACCACAGGTAATGACGTTCCGGGCCCAAGCTCGGGGCGCCCTGCAGTGTCAACCACGAGCCGAAGAGGGTCCCTCAACCGCAGGTAAAGACATCCTGGGACCAAGCTTGGGGCGCCTTATAGTATCGACCGCGAGCCGAAGAGGCTCCCTCGATCGTAGGTACAATGATGCTCCGGGCCCCAACTTGGGGCGCCCTGCAGTGTCGACCGCAAGCCGAAGAGGCTCCTGTTGGCGACACCCTACACCGAAACCCACTCACACCGGTACAACCACCAACGTCGGACAAGCAAAGAGAGAAGCAAACGGATAAGCACTCTCTCGCTCCCTCGACACCGGACTCAAGGATCACCGCTTCGCTTCCGCTACGAAGGGCAAAAGATTACCCCGTGGTTTCAATAGGGTAAAACACTTGAGCACCGCAGCGGATTATCAAACCAAAGGAAGAAGAAATAGGAAGAAAATAGCAAAGCAAACACAAAGATGTAACGAGGTTCGGCTACAAGTAGCCTACGTCCTCTACCGCTCCAAATCTCAATTAGGATGAACAGATTACAGAGATAGCACACACCCGAACGATCACACGCGATCGCTCTACAAGAGATTCACACAGAATTCTCCTTGCACAAGAAGTAGGATCCCAATCCTCTTCTTCTCTAGAACCCTAGCCGCACAAAACAAGAGTCTCTCTCAAAATATCCTTGAATATATCTACTCCTAGGGCTCTCATGAGTCCTATATATAGTCTCAAGACCTTCAGATGATCATAGCCGTCGAAACGCTACCAAAAAATACCAAAAGAAAATCGTCCGTACGATTTTCCGCGAGCCCGAGTCGACTCGGCTGTGGTTCGAGTCGACTCTGGCACGTCTGGACAAAACTGGCATGATCTAGGGTCGACTCGACTGTAGCTCGAGTCGACTCGACGATGCTTCGAGTCGACTCGACTGTAGCTCGAGTCGACTCGACTGTAGCTCGAGTCGACTCTGACAGTCCAGACAAAAACATGGTTTTCTCGGTCTTCTGGTCTTTCTCCTCCCGGGTCGACTCGACTATTCCCGAGTCGACTCGACTGTTCCCGAGTCGACTCGACTGTAGCTCGAGTCGACTCCGACAGTCCGCCAGACAGAATTATGCAGAATTGATTCTCCTTCAATTCTCTTCATTACCAATGGTCTCCACATACCCCAACAATCTCCCACTTGGAGACCTTGGGTATATCCTCTTGTTACTTGGCTCTCCTATGTGCTCCCACTGAAACTGAATCATCCTAGTGAGATAGGTACGATGCCTCCTCAACGTCTTCAAGCATGAAGACCAGCAGAAGCTGAACAACTCCTCAGCTTCTCCACCGTGACGACCTTCGTCAACATATCTGCAGGATTCTGACTTGTATGAATCTTCTCCAACTTGACGAGTCCCTGCTCGAGCAATGACCTCACGAAGTGGTACCGTATGTCAATATGCTTCGTCCTTGAATGGAAAGCTGAATTCTTTGCCAGATGAATTGCACTTTGACTATCTGAATATAACATGCAATCCTTCTGCTCCTTCCCAAGCTCCTTCATCAAGCCCTGAAGCCATATTAGTTCCTTGCACGCCTCTGTGGCTGCCACATACTCCGCCTCCGTAGTCGACAATGCAACAACTGGTTGCAACCTGGAAATCCAACTGACGGCTCCACTGCCCAAGGTGAACAAGTACCCTGTCGTGCTCCTCCTGCCGTCCAAGTCCCCTGCCATGTCTGAGTCCACAAAGCCCTGTAACCGGATCTCAGAACCTCCATAGCACAATGACATGTGCTCCGTGCCTCTCAGATACCTCAATATCCATTTGACCGCACGCCAATGCTCCAAGCCTGGGCAGCTCATAAAGCGACTCACAACTCCCACTACTTGAGCAATGTCAGGTCTCGTACAGACCATAGCGTATATCAAGCTCCCCACCGCCGATGCATACGGGATTTTTGACATATTGAGCTCCTCCACCCGCGTCTTCGGACTTTGTCCTTTTGAAAGCTTTAAGTGGGCACCTAGTGGTGTGCCAACAGGTTTGGCACCCTCCATGCAGAATCTCTTGAGTACTCGGCTGATGTACTCCGCCTGAGATAGTCTGAGGATATGTTTAGATCTATCTCTGCTGATCCGCATCCCAAGGATCTATTTCGCTGCTCCTAGATCCTTCATTGCAAATTTTCTTGACAGCTTCAGCTTCAATTTTGCAATCTCATGCATGCTAGCTCCTGCAACTAACATGTCATCAACATATAATAGCAAGATAATGTAAGATGTACCGAAGTCCCGGAAGTAGCAACAGTGATCCTCCTGACATCTCCTGTATCCTATCTCAAGCATGTAACTATCAAACTTGAGATACCATTGCCTGGGCGCCTGTTTCAAACCATAGAGGCTTTTCTTCAATTTGCAAACCAAGTCACCCGTGCCAGCTGCAACGTATCCCTCCGGCTGCTGCATATATATCTCCTCATCGAGATCTCCGTGAAGAAAAGCTGTCTTCACATCAAGCTGCTCTAAGTGAAGATTCTCTACTGCCACCATGCTCAGCACCGCCTGAATAGAACTCATCTTGACTACAGGAGAAAAGATCTCCGTGAAGTCGATACCTGCTCTCTGCTGAAATCCTTTTACAACCAGCCTGGCCTTGCTCTTCCTTCAGCCTGTAAACCCATTTGTTTGACAGTGCTTTCTTCCCCTTGGGCAGATCCACCAAATCCCACGTTTGATTCTGCTCCAATGACTCCATCTCATCATCCATGGCCAACTCCCACTCCTTCCTAGTATCAACCTCCAATGCCTCCGTGAAGCATTTAGGTTCGCCATTATCTGTGAGCAGCAAATAACTAAGAGTCCCATCATATCTTTGAGGAGGCTTCCCATGAGTACTACGAGTGGACCTTCTTAGTTGTGGAAAGGGTGCCAATACTTCAGGTTCTTGCTCTGACTGAGTCTTCTGACCAGAATTTGTAGACTCTTCTTCAGGATCCACAAAACACGGCTTAACAGGTTTTGTTTCTGATTCAGTGCTCTGCTGCATTTTCTCATTAAATACCACATCATTACTACGAATGATCTTCCTGTGTTCGGGATCTCAAAACCGATACCCAAACTGTTGACCTCCATATCCAACGAAAATGCACTTCTTTGATTTGGCGTCTAGTTTGCTTCTTTGACTGGAATCAACATGGACATAACTGGTACAACCGAATACTCGTAAGTGCGCCAAATCAATCTTCTTCACTGTCCATGCTTCCTCAGGAATCCCAAATTCAAGTTTCTTTGATGGCCCTCTGTTGATCAAGTAGGCAGCAGTGTTAACTGCTTCCGCCCAAAACTGCTGTGGCAATCCAGCATGTATCCTCATACTCCTGGCACGCTCATTAATTGTTCTGTTCATCCTTTCAGCAACTCCATTTTGTTGTGGTGTCCCTGGAATTGTCCTCTGCCTGACGATCCCAGCCTCTGCACAGTAGTCCTCAAACTCCCTGCTACAATACTCACCACCGTTGTCTGATCTCAGGCATTTTAACCTCCTTCCTGTCTCGAGTTCTACCATTGCCTGCCATCTCCTGAAGACCCCAAATACCTCTGACTTGTGCTTCAAGAAGAACACCCAAAGCTTCCTGGTAGCATCATCAATAAAAGTAACATAGTACTGAGATCCACCAATGGAAGAAACCGGTGCAGGCCCCCACACGTCCGTGTGCACGAGATCTAGCTTTTCTTGCTTCCGAGGTTTATCTTCTTTGTTGAATGAAACACGCTTCTGCTTTCCGAGAATACAATCCTCACAGAAGTCCATCTCAACACTCCTGAGACCCTGCAGCTTTTCCAACTGGTGCATCACCTCCAGTCCCTGATAACTCATGTGCCCAAGTCTGCAATGCCATAACTTGGCGTCCACATCTGCTGCATCAACTCCAATAGAGTTCTCCGTGCCGTTGGCGATATAAAGTGTCCCAACCTTCTTGCCACTAGCCACCATCAACGAACCCCTGGATATCTTCCACTGATCAGCTGTGAAAATAGTCTTGTACCCCTGGCTCGCCAACTGTCCAACAGAAATCAGAGTCCTCTGCAGTTGAGGCACGTGCCGTACGTCCTCAAGCTCAAGTGAAGATCCAGAAATCAACTTCACTTCCGCGCTTCTCCTTCCTTGTATGGTGCAAGGCTCTCCATCCCCTAAGTAGACTTTGCCGAAGTCTCCCTTCTCATATCCTCCAAGAAGCTTCCGTTGGGATGTAGCATGGAAAGACGCGCCCGAGTCTATCACCCAAGACTCGTCACCGGTAGATAAAGATAGAACGAGGGCATCCATGTCACCGTTTTCAGCAAGATTTGCCAGATCCTTGCTGACTCCTTCGGTGTGGTCGCCTTGCTTCCCTTTAGGAGATTTGCAGTCCCTCCTAAAGTGCCCCATCTTCCCGCAGTTCCAGCACTTCGCTCCCTTGTTCTGAGGTGCTCGAGACCTGCTGGATCTTGACTTCGAGTCGCTTCGAAATCGACCGTCCTTCTTTTGTCTTCCCCGGTTAGAGATGTTTAGTGCACTTCCAGACGACTCCGTAGCTCCAGTAGATTTCCTTCTTGCTTCTTCACTCAGAAGCACTCCCACAACGTCATCAAAGATCAACTTCCCCGTCGCCGAAGAGTTGCTCACCGCCATCACCAGGCCCTCCCAGCTATCAGGCAATCCGGAGAGGATTAGCAATGCCCAAATCTCATCGTCAAAACTAATCTCCACTGACTCCAACTGGGCCGTGAGTCCATTGAACTCGTTGAGGTATTCTGCTACGCTGCCGCCATTTTTCATACGAAGATTAAACAACCTCTTCATGAGAAATACCTTGTTTGATGCTGAGGGTTTCTCGTACATCCGCGACAATGTTGCCATCAACTCCATCGTCATCTTCTCGTTTTTGATGTTGAATGCCACTTGGGATGCAAGTGACAATCTTATGGTGCCGAGCGTCTTCCGATCGAGGACCTCCCAGTCTTCATCGGACATCTTCTCTGGTTTCTTCGCTCTACCTCCAAGAGGTAAATAGAGATCCTTCTGGTAAAGATAATCCTCTATTTGCATCTTCCAAAATCCGAAGTTCGTGCCATTGAACTTCTCAATTCGCAACTTTCCTTCATCCGCCATTGCAGAATACCAACCTGGCTCTGATACCACTTGTTGGCGACACCCTGCACCGAAACCCACTCACACCGGTACAACCACCAACGTCGGACAAGCAAAGAGAGAAGCAAACGGATAAGCACTCTCTCGCTCCCTCAACACCGGACTCAAGGATCACCGCTTCACTTCCGCTACGAAGGACAAAAGATTACCCCGTGGTTTCAATAGGGTAAAACACTTGAGCACCGCAGCGGATTATCAAACCAAAGGAAGAAGAAATAGGAAGAAAATAGCAAAGCAAACACAAAGATGTAACGAGGTTCGGCTACAAGTAGCCTACGTCCTCTACCGCTCCAAATCTCAATTAGGATGAACAGATTACAGAGATAGCACACACCCGAACGATCACACGCGATCGCTCTACAAGAGATTCACACAGAATTCTCCTTGCACAAGAAGTAGGATTCCAATCCTCTTCTTCTCTAGAACCCTAGCCGCACAAAATAAGAGTCTCTCTCAAAATATCCTTGAATATATCTACTCCTAGGGCTCTCATGAGTCCTATATATAGTCTCAAGACCTTCAAATGATCATAGCCGTCGAAACGCTACCAAAAAACACCAAAAGAAAATCGTCCGTACGATTTTTCGCGAGCCCGAGTCGACTCGGCTGTGGTTCGAGTCGACTCTGGCACGTATGGACAAAACTGGCACGATCTAGGGTCGACTCGACTGTAGCTCGAGTCGACTCGACGATGCTTCGAGTCGACTCGACTGTAGCTCGAGTCGACTCTGACAGTCCAGACAGAAACATGGTTTTCTCGGTCTTCTGATCTTTCTCCTCCCGGGTCGACTCGACTGTTCCCGAGTCGACTCGACTGTTCCCGAGTCGACTCGACTGTAGCTCGAGTCGACTCCGACAGTCCGCCAGATAGAATTATGCAGAATTGATTCTCCTTCAATTCTCTTCATCACCAATGGTCTCCACATACCCCAACAGCTCCCTCGACCGCAGGTAATGACATTCCAGGCCCAAGCTCGGGACGCCCTACAGCGTCGACCGAGAGCCAAAGAGGCTCCCTCCACCATAGGTAATGACGTCCCGGGCCCAAGCTCGGAACGCCCTGCAACGTGGACCGAGAGCCGAAGAAGCTCCCTCGACCATAGGTAATGATGTCCCGGGCCCAAGCTCTAGGCGCCCTGTAGTGTCGACCGTGAGCCGAAGAGGCTTCCTCGATTACAGGTACAATAACGACCTAGGCCCAAGCTTGGGGCGCCCTGCAGCCTTGAACATGAGCCGAAGAGGCTCCCTCGATCATAGGTAATAACATCCTGGGCCCAAGCTCTAGGCGCCCTGTAGTGTCGACCGTGAGCCGAAGAGGCTCCCTCGACCGTAGGTAATGACGTTCCAGGCCCAAGCTCGGGGCGCCCTGCAATGTCGACCGCGAGCTGAAGAGGCTCCCGAGACCACAGGTACAATGACTCCTCGGGCCAAGATCGGGGCACTCTGCAACGTCGACCGCGAGCCGAAGTGACTCCCTCGACCGTAGGTAATGATGTCCCGGGCCCGAGCTTGGGGCACCCTGCAGCGTCGACCACGAGCCGAAGTGGCTCGCTCGACCGTAGGTAATGACATCCCAGGCCCAATCTTGGGGCGCCCTGCAGTGTCGACCACGAGCCAAAAAGGCTCCCTCGACCGCAAGTAATAACGTCTCGGGCCCAAGCTCGTGGCGCCCTGCAGTGTCGACCACGAGCTGAAGAAGCTGCCTCGACCACAAGTACAATAACGCCCCGGGCCCGAGCTCGAGGCGCTCTGCAGTATCGATTGCGAGCCAAAAAGGCTCCCTCGACCGCAGGTAATGACGTCCTGGGCCCAAGCTCGAGGCGCTCTGCAGTGTCGACCGCGAGCCGAAGAAGCTCCCTCGACCGCTGGTACAATGATGCCCTAGGCCGAGCTCAGGGCGCCCTGCTGCGTTGACCGCGAGCCCAAGAGGCTCCCTCGACCTCAAAAAAAATTTGAGAACACCTCGACCTTAGTTCGGACGCCCAAGTTAAAGCCTAAAAAGATCTACAAGCTTAAAGGTCGAGTACAAAATGTGTCGACCTTGAGGTCGGATTGAATGCAAAAATGGTCGACTACAAAAAGGCCTAAGTGGCCGACCTTACAAATATGACATGAAAAGAAAAAGAAAACAGGACGATTGACAACTCGATTACTTTCTTCGCTCGAGCCAAAGAAGGACTTGAACTCCGAAGTCGGGGGGTAAATGATGGGAGGCAAAATAGATCGTCCTACTCCAGTGTGGGACCACCCAATTCCTGCCGAGCAGACCTCAGAGCCAAGTAGGCCAGACTTCAGTCCCGCTAAAAGTCTGACCGACCTCGAGCCCCGCCAAAGGCCAAGCCGACCTCGACCAGAGGCCAGGCCGTCCTCAGCCCCCGACGAAGGCTGAGCCGACCTCGCCAAGCAAATGTGGCCTAACATCCCGGCCTAGCCAGCCCCTTTCCGCGAACCATTGCTTGCTGGCCATGCCATGACATGCCGACCAAGGACCATGCCTTGCTGCCCCGCCATGCTTGCTGCCAGGAGCCATACCTTGCCACACCTGCCAACACCATGTCGTGCACAAGGACTGCCTACACCGTGTGCCTCAAGCAAATCCTGGTCTTGGCCACACGCCACCTGGCCAAGACCATCTCCTTTCACGATGAGGATGGACAATACCTCGGCCACTTGGGCAACCTCAGAACAAATTTGGAAAGATATCTTCCGAATCCTCTGCCTACGGGATTGATCTCCGTGATTCATGCCGTCTCCAGCTAATGGCCAGCTGATCACAGCTCAACCCCAAATTTCAGGTAACGGCTAAAACCTTCATTCCTATAAAAAGAGGGTAGGGAATGGCCCTCGGTAAGCTATCTTAAGCTAAAAAAATGTAATACAAAAGCCATAAAAGGCACTCAAAAACTTCTCCAAAAACTCTGCTAACTTAGCCATCGAAGGGCTTTCACCGGAATCTCCGGCCAAGGCTTTGTGCAGGTACCCCGGAGCGCAGGAGGTGGCTCCCCTTTTTCCGTCCCGGCCGGCATCTCCTCGGCTTCCTCCGGCATGGTCACCCATAGGGCAAATTTCAACCACAATAAATCTAATCTCTGTTAGTTGCTGTAACTCTTCCTTTTCTTTTGCTGTAATTATTTTTTTCCTTCAATTAAAGATGGGTGGCTGCTTCACCAACCTCCTTTATCACCATCAAAAAAAAAAAAAAGGCTTATCAGGAGAGCAAACCCATCAGCGGAGCAGCAAATTTGTCGAGGATATGTCTCCTGTCTTGAAGAAGTCAGCCAACGTCTTGACCAAGTGGAGAGTCAACTTTATAATAGTATGGGGCTAAGCTGACTCTTGGCCTGATATCATTATGAATCAAGACTGATACATTTTATGTCACACAATAGCTCAGCTGTGACTATAATTAATATAAATTATCTAATTGTCAAAGAAAGAATATTAAGGTCAGTTTATGATCCACTAATGAAGATAACAAGCCATGCCATGCTAACCCTGATGTCACATTATAGGTTATGCGAGGCCTGGTTCTACCTTGTATATGTCAGCTTAGCCAAGCACGACGTATGCACTCTTGTAATGCGTCGTGCCTTTAGCTTTCACACCATTTCTTTGGCGTTTCTTCGAGGTCTGTTTGGATGTCAAAATATTTTATTTAGAATCAAAAGAATTAGAAGTTTGAAGAGAAGTTATGCAACTGAGAGGGAATTTTAATTGTAATGGAGGAGTTTTATTCAAAGCAGTAACATGTTAGAGTATAAACAACCCCAAAAGAACAGTATTATTAACGATTATAAGGAATCCTTAGTAAGTAGAGAAAGATTTGGGATTCAAGAAAGTGCCAATTCTTGTAAATAGGCTAGATATATAGGCATATTCACAAATTTAATATTTGGGAACAATTTGCTGAGCTTGAAAGTTTTGGGATTCAAAAAAAATCTAGTAAATTTAGAGAGCATTTTTTTTAAAAAAAATTAAAATAATATTAGCTAAATAAAAATAATAATATAAATAAATTTATCTCACTTCATTCACTTTCATGTTACATCACTCTATGGTTAGTAGAAGATTTTGAATTATTATATTAGTATCCAATGAAAACTATGAAGAAAATCTAGAACTGGGATTTCCAAATTTAGAAAGTAGAGTTCATATTTATTTTAAATTGATTATACTGAGGGGTTTTTTTTTTGCATAAAGACAATGGGGGAAATCACTGAATATGCAAAAGAAGAAGCCAAGAATTTTTTGGTACACAAGAAGGCAAGAATTTATTAAAAAAATAGAAAAAAGAAAACATGAAGTCCCTCAAAGGAGAGAACATGAGATCGAGCATGAAAGAGCGGGACCCACCAACTTAATTTATTGTGCAAGTCTATCTTATCTATCGATTTAGTGTTCGGCTGTACGTGAGTATGGGTCACAATCGGGTTGGGTGATCAAGTCAAAAATCCATGGATGTAAATCGGATAGATTTACTAACATGGTCAAAAATCCAAATTTGAATCAGACCTTTTTAGAAAAATGATAAGTCGACATGATCTGTAAGATTTGTTTAATGAACAAGTCAAATTAAGTTAAATAGGTTAAATACTTCCTAAACAAGTTAACTAGATTTTAAATAAGTTAGGTGAGCCTTAAATTAGTTAAAGATGCCGGGTCCTAACTCGAGACAAGTATTAAATAGGTTAAACAGGCTAAAAGTTTAAACCTGAACCTAATTTTTTAATAAATAGATCTCAATAAGTCGGCCTACTTATAACCTAAATTTGTTTGTGCTAAATTTAAACCTCATTAAAGATAGTTGGCTGCAGGTCAAACCATAACTTGCCATCTCTAGTTTAGCTAATGCATCCATCGTTCACTACAACAAGATGACATTTCACAAAAAATTACTTGTGGCATTTTTTATTATATATCGTTATTTTTTTTTACATTATAGTATAAATGCCGCTATCTTCCAATAAGTATTTTTTTAGTAATACTTTATTATAAATATTGCTATAAACTTGTAGTCTACGATATATATTGAAGTGCTAGAAACTAGAACTACTATTATAGCATTTAACTAATATGCTAGTAAATATATCATAAATTTTGAGATATTGAAAGGTTGCCGCTAAATCTTAAATTATTAAGTTTTATACAAAGCATAATTTTGTTCACATCGATGCATCAAATATGTTATGTATACATATCTTCATATCATTGCTATATATAGGTCATTGTTTCTATCAGGACTGTATTGAAATATTAAGAATCAAAAATTATTTTAGACAAAAATATAATATAAGAATATTAACCATTTTTGCATAAAAATTATTATACTTTTTATTGTAGCATAAATAAAAATAATAATAAATTATCTATTCTTAAAGAGTTTGTAAATATATATATATATATGGCAATACAAAAAAGTTAATTGTTAAATATTTTTAATAATAAAAGAATGAAAATATCATAAAGAATTAAATATATTAAGTTTTGATTTTTTATGAAAAAGAAAATAATTTTTAAAATAATGATTGAAATATGAAATATTAAAATATACACCAAATACTTATTTAATGACATGAATGTACATTAATAAGTTAAATAAATAGTTCTTATCTTGGTGGTTAATAGCTTGCTATTCAAGCAAGTGATCACATTTGCTTTTGATAATTTTTTACTGGCATGTATAAAATATTGGGATTTAAACTTTAATGGCACTTACATTAGCAGCTAAAATAGAAATTTTTATCGATATTTATTTTTGAAATGTGAACAATTAATTGCGACACCATCTTAAGATGGTGCATAAGAACATGCCACAAAAATGCCGGTAAAAATATTTGTGGCATTTTCTGGGCTTTTAATGCCATTTAAAAATATCGCTAATAATTATTTTTGTTGTAGTGGTCCGTTAAATCAAATTAACATTTTTTGGTTCCCAAGAACCCGTTACACCACCCATTCGGAAATCAAAAGCAAGTGTCATGAGGCCCAATGCTTGGTAACCTCGTGGTGAGTTTCACAGATTTAGGGAATCATTCACAATCAATAATTTGCAACTTTTTAAAAAGTTGGCGAATTTAGTGACTCTGAATTGGTGAGTATTATAGCTAGAATGCTTGACCAAATACTTTTCAATAAAGAAATTGTCATACCCAAAATCCATTACTAATTAGATCGGCGACGTGATACAGCTGTATACTCTCTAGGGTAGGGCCCTAAAAAATATACTAGGTCTGAAAATTTGTCACAATCTCAATACTCGTAAATCAAAATGATCATATTTCATAACAAATAACAAAATTTTACAGAATTAAATTCATTCATCCAACCAATAACAATAATGCTTTATCTATTCATTCCTGTTCTCTCCGATCTCAACCATAACCAAGTACTAAGCAACCTGCAATCTGTAACTCTGAAAGAAAAAGTGAAGGAGGATTGTAAGCTTTACAGACCAGAAAGAATCTCTACATATTTGCACCAATGTAATAATATAGTTTGAAAATAGCAATAAGTGACCAAAATAAAAATATAAATTATGAAACCACTTTTGAAACATTCAATATAACTCAATTAAACCAACAAATATCTGCAAACACATTCATCTAATATCTGGCTTATCAAAAGAAATAAATATCACAAATACCAACAAGTAAAATCTTTTATTCAGTATTGGTTTCATGTGTTTTATCCATTATTTCTCATTATCTCAATTTCAGATTCCATAACAATTATCTTCTTGGCTTTGGATTAACCAAGATCATGACCTAGTCTAAGACTACCAAACAAAATCTCACGCATAAGCTCGTGGAGGCTATTTTGCGCATAAGCTCGTAGAGGCTATCCCTCGCATAACTTTATGGAGGCTATTCCGTGACGAGGTTAGTCCAAATCGTATCTTATCTATCTGATTTGCATATGACTCTTGTCAAATCACTTTTCACTTATATAGTGCATTTTTCTTAAATTCAAGATATCATTGTTCGTATAATAATGTTCTCAGTATCTGATACATATAATAATTGTACAAGAAATCATATAATATATACCATCTCATTCCAAACCAAATCCATCGATGTAAATATCATAATGTAAATCTTATGATGCAAGTCTCACGATGTAGATCTTATGATGCAAAGCTCACGATACAAATCCAACGGTACAAATTAATAAACCTGTATAAATATATTAGTGATCAAATACAAAAATTCATACCTCTGTCGCAATCCAACATAGCAACAATGCTACCAATCCACAGCTAACATGTCCAGTCAATTTAATATTAAAATAAAACTAACTTATCCCTTATCAATTACTCGCAATATTAATAAATCAATTATTCAGTAATTACCTAATTTTAGAGTTCTAATATGTGAATTACCTGTATTTTCTCTATCCTTCTTTAATTAAAAAATAAATAAAGGGTCAGGGCTTTACCTTAATTTATAAACTAGAGTATAAGATCCCGTTGGGCTTCTTTCTATCCGGATGACTGTAGCTCAAAACAAAATCAGGATCGACTATGAAAATATATTTGTATAGAATGAGGTATGAGGCTGACTATATGACAACACCCAATTCTTCGAATCCATTAGCACAGCATAATCCAATTCATCTGATCAAGAAATATATATCCAATCAAGATAATAGCTTAGAAATTATCGGTTATAGGTTCAGTGGTAGCTGATAAAAGTCGAAGTAAAGAAAGGAGAGAATCGACTAGGTAACAACGTCCGATGATTCAGGTCGGTCTGCTCTAGCCAATCCAATCAGTCAAATTATGAAACAAGAATCAGACAATGGTACAGGTAACATAATAAGAATTCATGATAATAGAGTCCAACAGTAATCGGCGATGGTCGGGCTAAAGCTGATGCGCTGCATGACCCCAAGCAGAATTTAAGACTCCCTTTCCTGAGGGTAACTAGAGATCCATTGAGTAGGCCAATACCCTCCTCTAGGGTCCATAGATCCAAGCAAAGAGAGAGAGAGAGAGAGAGAAAGAGAGAGGGAGAGCCCGTCTCTCCCTTTTCTCTTTACTCTTCAAATCAGAGGGGGTGGCAGCCCAAAATGGCGCAGCCTCGGCGATGGCGACCACGGGCGGCCCTTCTACCACAGCGTCACCAACGATAGTGGCCGGTCAATACAAGAAAGAAGAGAGGAAGAAAATCAATCTACATCAATCAACCCATCAGCTCGGCCATTACTGTGGTTATTTTCCTAACTCACCACCACATGATCTTAGGGGTCTCCAAGGGCAGCAAAGCTCGGCCTATTCCGGTAGCCAACAATGGTGGCCAAGGAAGAAAAGGATGCCGAAACAGTGCACCACTGTTTCGGACGGATCCCGACGACTTGCCGGCCACTGTTTCGGACGGATCCCGATGACTTACCGGCTCAATTCAAGGCGGCGATGGCTAGGAGACCGGAAAAAGAAAGAGAGAAAGGCATAGGGTGATTACCTCGGTTTGGCGAGGTGGTCTGACAATATTTCTGGGGAAGATCAAAAGGGAAATCCTGAAGAGAAAAGCTTAGAACCATGGGTGATTTCTTAAGCATTTAATTGTGGAGTTCAGAGGAGAAGGAGGAGGATCTTTAATACATGGAAATCTTGGGGTTTGCTGATGTTTGGTTTGCCTTAGAACTCTCAGGATCCGACGATATCAGGGAGAAAGAAGACTCCGAATGGGAGTCTTCTCCTCCACCCTATCGCGTGCAATAGGCACGCTCAAGTGCCAATGGTTCTGGCCTCTTCAGGCCGACCAACTAGCCCAAAGACACTGGGCTATTACAGAAATAGATCTGTCAAAATAAAATTTTACACTATTTATAAAATTCCTTGAAATAAAAAATATATTTTAAGGTCTTCTGCCTATGTGTCATAGGGATGGAAAACTGGTAATTTAGTGGTGTAATAGTTTACATTCCTTAGATCCATAGTTTATATGCTTCTAAACTGGTTGAGATTCCATTTATACATCTTCAAAAGCATCTAGATTAAGTTCCATGGTTCGGATTTGCAAATTATACAATATGATATACCTCTGCTTACTATTGTATTTTATTGCTGACTGCCAGCTAAAGAAGGTTTCAAATTTCAGATTGTTCGGTTTCTTGCTCTACTTAAAATAAACTTCTTTAATCAACAGGCAAGTTTTTTCTTCATTTATTTAATTATTAGCAAATATGATAAATAAAAATGAAGGTTATCCTCTTCTGAGAATATATCTGCTAGGAATTCAAGCACTCGAATCCTTTCTTATACAATACGAAAGTTCTTCTATGCACTATCTTGACATCTTCGCCTAAGCTTTTTCTTGTCTTTGAAAGAGCAGTTAAAAGTTGGCACGTATTCTGACATGTCCAGTATTATGTTCTATTTTTCTTGGGCAATCCGTGGAAGATAAAGAGACTGGTCTTTTCTTCTCATTCTACAAAATCTACCATCTTGCTACGCTTCTTTCTTCCCCTCGAAAGGGTCAAAGGTTTAGTTTTTGAAACTTCTAACATCATACATAATAAGATATTCACCAAATAACCAAAATTTTCTTTAACTCAAGGATGTTATATAGTTATTCATTCCATCAGACACAACGCCCAGCGTAACACTTCTAAGAGGCAGTCAATCTGATGGTTTTTAGAATTTTCTCATTTCCATTCTCTCGTCGAAGCATCACTCGACCATTCGCCATGGCATTGCAGTTGTTGAAAACCTTTACGGTACGTAGGACCCAGTCAAGGTATCAGGCACAAAAGGCACTGTTCCCAGCCTCTAGTTCGGCCCTTTAATCAACTACCTTTGCTTTTTGGTGGTCAACAATAATAAAGGAGATTGATGAAAGTGATTGAATTGTTTAGCCTTGCCGGGTCAAGGTTCCTTAGCACTATAGAAAAAATAGACATGCATAGCGCTTTTATGTTGCCTGCCGACGCGTCTTGGCATTGCGAGATCATACCATGATGTTATAGCATGCGTCAAAGAGCTCTGTCGAGGATGGGATCAGAAGGGCATACCTGGCTTATCACATTTGGCTGAACAGAAACATCCATATCTTTGAGAGCAGCAGATCGGCGCCGAAGACAGTGGTGGACAGGACCTTTCGTCATGCTACAGAGATCACTATGGCTACCGCTTCGAGATCCTCTGGGATGACCAGGGACATCTGAGATACCCGTTTTGCTGTCACAGTGCCCAGGTTTGCCCTTTTTTTCATTAGTACCCTCATCCCTTGATCATCTCAAAGTTAATTTTGATGGCGGCGTGTCAGCGGATGGATTGCATGGAGGAGTGGACTTTGTGATCAAAGACCATCATGGCATACTGATAGTGGTGGGGGGTTGGCTCACCCTTGGCCTGATCGTCATTGAGACGGAGCTTCAGGCAGCCTGGGAGGGCATCTCCTATGCGAGGAGAGTACTCAGAGCAGAGCGGGTACATCTTGAGGGGGATTTTTCTATGGAAAGTGGACCGTTACGGGGATGGCCACCCGTTTATTGGTGAGACTCGCAGACTGGTCAAAGAGATAGAGTACTTCCAGGCAGCATACGTGTTTCAGAAAACAAATAAAGCTGCAGTTGGGTTATCTTCTTCGTGGCTCGGCACTCCGGTAAGTTTATTTGTACGAGGGCCGTTGATATTCCTTCTTCCTTATATCATCTTCTTTCTTTTGACTTGTCTGGCTGTACCCATATGAGAACTATATGAAATGCTGTTTTTACACCCCCCCCCCCCCCCCCCCCCAAAAAAAAAAAACAAAGAAAAGAAAAGAAACATCTTTGCAAGCATGGAAAAGAAAAAAAATGATGCTTTTGTGTCGCATCGTTGTTTCAGGCTAGTTATTGATGGGGGGTAAAATAGATCGTCCTGCTCAAGGCAAAGGATCATCTCACAGCACCGACCGGGCAGGACCACAACCTTGCTCAGAACCGGCCCAATCTCAAACTTCGCCGAAGGCTCAATTGACCTCGGCCAGATCTCTCCGCTACTACGACCTGCCATAACTTCTTCTAATACCTGTAATGACGTCTCAAACCCGAGCTCGGAATGCCCTGCTGAGTCAGTTGCGAGTCAAAGAGCTCCTTCGACTGCAAAACTATTCACCGACGCGCTCCGACCAAGCTCGGGGCTCTTTCGATATTCACCGACACACCACAACCAAGCTCGGGGGTGGCATCCTCATATTTGCCGACGCACCCCGACCGAGCTCAAAGCGCCTTTTATATGCACCGACATGCCCCGACCCGAGCTCGGGGTGCCCTTAATATTCGACAATACGGCCCGACCAAGTTCAGAGCGCCCCATCTAACAACGTGCCCCAACCTTTGAGCTAGGGTGCCCTACCGAGCAAACCTCGGAATCGGGGAAGCTAGGCCGACCTCAGCACTCGCCAGCCGAATGCACGATGCGACCCCTCATCGAGCTCGACTTCGCCCACGACCGTATCCACGCGCATGCCCACGCCCGCCTACGTGGCCGTACATTACAATGTCACCACGTCATACTTTGCTTGCTGGCCAAAGACAGTCAAGGACGACGCCATGCTGCTCCAGCTATTCCCGTCACACCTATCGATGTCTTACCGTTCACAGGAACAGCCTACACCGTGCACCTTAAACAAGCTTTAGATGCGCGCCATCTATCTAAAACCTATCTCCTCCCATGATGAGGGCGGGCCATATCTCCGCCACCTGAATACCTCTCTGAGGACTATATATAGCCCCATTAGGTAACACTACTGGGATTTTTTTTGGACCAACTAAAATCCACCCTAACTTGAGCATCGGAGGGCCCTCACCGGAATCACCGGTGAGGCTTTGTGCAGATACACCGTCGCACGGAAGGTGGCTCACCCTCTTCCTCAGCATTCTGATAGCTCCCTCGACTCCCCCGGCGTGGTCACCCTCGGGCCAAATTTGAACCACGGTAGTTATTATCACTTGTTGATGCATATTCCAACATTAACCGCATCTGACCCTAGTCACCAGTGCAATGTGCGAATTTTCGGATATTAATTCAGATGGAAAAAAGATTTCTTTTCTTAATTTTTTGATAACTAGAAAAATAAAGTTTGCTAACTCGTAAAATAAGTAAATGATATGTCGGTGAAATAACGAGCTTGCTAATTAAATATGAAATGGAACCATTAATAGCGAAGCTGAACTCCCAACTATTGAGTCTATGAAGAGGACTCAGTCTCTACAAGACTGGAGCTAGCTACTAGTCCCGCTACTACAGCTCTACTGAACTCTGAAAATAAGACCCTGCGCGTATGCTTCTAATGGGAAAAGCAGATCAGATCGCTTTCTTGAGTTCTTTTACCCATCTATTATACCGTGGGGAGCAGCATCCGAGCGAGCGAGGGAGTACTTCCTGAAAGTCAAGGAGTACCTAATAAGACTAACCAGAGCAAGAGAACACTAGCTGAAAACAAGAGCCCCGATAGAAGACTAGCAAGGATTCTTACCCTATGTTCATTCAACCAACGAACACGTACAGAAGTGACTGAGATTAATAGGAGAATTCTATTTCATGGATATCGCTTGCAAGCAAGACAGGGAACTAATGCTAGAATATATATAAATACATGCACCAAGCAAGATCAAATCATCGATCTAAAAATCGATAGAGAGAAGTCTCCACCTAATTGAATTTTGCAATGCACCGTGAAAATTCGAGAACTAACAAACATGATACAGTGAAGGATATCTATGGTAATTCGTAGACTTCAATGTCAAGTTCAAACCTACAATCTTTTTTTTTGGACTAGTTTGCAAAGGTAGTTGACTATTAGCCTTGAGAAAAAGATGGAAGAGCAATTAAATGTACATTAATGAACAAGCTTCACTTGTTCTTTTTTAGAAAGAAAAAAAATGTCACACCTGTTTAAAAGTAGTTGACAAAAATATGGTTGACTAAGTAACAAAAAAGTACAGAGCTTGGTTTTCATTCTGGTCTAATCTTTTACATCAAAACGCAAATTGTGGTCTAATTCATTCCCATGAGCACCGACGGGCTAGATACCGTTGGTGCAAGACATCAAAACGCAAATTGTGGTCTAATCCATTTCCATGGGCACCGACGGGCTATATACCGTTGGTGCAACACTGCAAGCATTCAAACTGGTAGATTGGAGTAGGGCTACAGATGGGGTGGGTGTCAGTTGACTGGTGACTCAACCTAATCTTTGACTTGATCCATTTTTTGAAAACCTATGGATCCGATCCACACACACACACACACACACACACACACACACACACACACACACACACACACACACACATATATATATATATATATAGACACACACACATATTAATCAAGTCAAAACTAGATTATGTAAGTTTCGACCCATCAACTTGACCCTGGCATGAAACTCAACTTACCCAACCAAAAAAAATGAAATAATATGGACAACATTTTCCTCCTTGACACCTTGGCCAAATCTTCGAACCCTCATGAAAGCTAATCCTCTTCATTAACCCCACCAACACCACCTTCTCTCACCTACTCTCATTTAATTGTATCTAAGCATTCATTTATTATTTCATATTGTTAAGTATATTAATTATTTGTTTTTAGTATTCTATTTTATGAGATCATATATTAAAAATGTTATTTATTAGATTAAATTTAGAAAATTAATGAAATTTACATTTTTAATGATTTTTTTAATAATTTTATGTTTGATCATCGATTATTATATTTCTTGTAATAAACTCATAGCTAAATACTTCATCCAAACTACAGGTTAATCTTGACTGAAATTTCCAACCTACTAGCATATTTTATTGTGCATGTTAAGCATGCTTGACTTTTGCGAAATCTGGATTAACCACTAAATGGAAATATTTTTATCAGCTTGATCCAATTCAATTAATTGATGGGTTTGATCTATGTCCAAAGTCAAAACTCCAAATTGCAATAAAGTTCGACCAAGGTCCAGATGACTGGCATTCTTTTATCCCACCCCACCTGCTTGCAGCTCTAGCTTGGAATTATTCTTCTTCTATTCTTTTTTTTTTTTGACAGCATGGATATACTATACATGATGTGTATAGATATATTTATGAAAGTCAGCATACAATATTCCCGCAAAAAGAAGATGAAAGAATAAAGTCAAGATATAACACTTTTATAATTGATCACATACTATACAACCCAATATACATACCATTTGTCAAGCTGAAGGTATGAGCCGCAATAAAAGAATCAAGGGACTCCAATAATCAAAAACAATAATAATCAGACAAGTTTCCAACAACACATTATACCCAGTAATGCAGGTCAATTAGCAATATTTCAATTATGTATAACTGACAAATAAAAAAATTCTCATGTACACGTTTGGTATTTTCTGTATTTCTTCTTTGCATGTATGTAACAACAATTGATTGAATGATCCGTATGTGCGTACATCAACCAAAGCAATTCTTTTATTCTACCCATAGCGCGGCTCTTTAACGGGCGTCGCGACGAGGGTCTGGCGAGGCAATTCGGGATGTTGGCCGGCGTCGCCAGCGGTGGCGGACGGGTCAGGCGCGGCCGCTCGGAGTTCCCGGGCCTTGCTCATGTAGAGCTTCTTGACGTTGCTCCCCTGCTGACATAGCAACCGGGCCAAACTCCTCTTGGCATTGGACCTAAACGGGCTGTTCGTCCCCATGAAGCCGTCCACCAGGTGGAGATAGGCCTCCAGGTCGTGGCAGCACGCCGGGTCGGCGTCCGGCCGCAGGTACGGCGATGCCCGGCTGTCCACCTTGAGCTCCCTCCCGACATCGGCGTAACCATCAATCCCTTCCAAAACCTTCGCCGGCCACCATTTGAAGTCAGTCTGCCGCTCTGGCGGTGCCGGAGCCGGCCCCGCCCCTAATGGCACCCTCGTCACGACATCGTGCGCATTCACGACGCGCAGCACCTTCACTCCCCGGCCTTCCACCTGGTCGGCGAAGGCCAGGTTCCCCACCCGCGGCCCGCCGAACGAGAACACGGCAATCGGCGGTGCATCCGGTACCCTCGAGCTCAGTTCGTCCGCCACCAGCACCGCCAGCGCCGCCCCGAGGCTGTGTCCCGTCACGGTTATACTTAATTGCTCCCCTTTGTACTGATTTACGAGCCGACAAACCTCCTCCACCACCGCCGCCGATAGGCTCGGGACGCGGTCGCCGGCCGTCTTGTACAGGCTCCAGAAACCGCATTCCACCTTCGGCGACTTGGACGCCGAATTCTCGTTCTTTTCGTCATTGTCATTGCCGTCCTCAATCGGGACGAGGCCGGCGCGGAAGTTCTCGGCCCACTCGAGGCAGGTGGCGGTGCCGCGGAGGGCGATGACGATGTCCCGGCGACCCATGCGGTGAATTTCGTGGTCGTGGTCGCAGAAGGCGACGTAGCCTATCCAGCTGGAGCGCTGGGTTATCCAAGGGGCGACGAGGCGGTCGACCCAGGGGGGGAACTCTATGGAGGCGGTGGCGAAGAGGGAGCGCGAGACGCGGTAGGAGCGGTCAGGAAGGGCGACGGGGCGGGGCGCGTCTGGCTTCGTGGTGGGGTGGGAGTGGAAGGCATGGTAGGCTGCCTGGACAAGGTCGCCGCAGCGGACGAGCTCGCGGCGGAGGTTCTCGTCGAGGGGGTCGAGAAGGCCGGACCAGTCGCCGGCGCCGTGGTAGTGGCGCCACCGGGCGGCGATGGGGCCGCGGGGGGAGTGGCGGGAGGAGTCGGATAGGAGGCGGGTGAGGGTCCGGGGGGACATAATCTCCTCCGGCTGCTTGCGTGAAGACGGGAAGAGAGATGGCAGGTTGAGGGAGTGGAGGAGGCCGCCGCCGCCGCCGCCGTCGCCGCCGCCGGAGGCGGCGGCGGCGTTAAGGGTATCCGGATCTTTGCCAGGGTTGCGAATGGGGAGGGGAGGGGGAGGGGACTGCTTCTGGAGGAGGCGCTCGAGGTTGGCGAGGTGGGTCTGGGTGGAGGTGGCTGCGACTCTGAGTGGTTGAACGACGGAGGCTCGTCGGCATCCGAGTGGGTTGGGGGGGGAGCCCACATGGTGGGGGAGGGCAGGTCGAGGAGCAAAGATGGTGGATCCGGTATGCATCAGAGAGAGAGAGAGAGAGAGAGAGAGAGAGAGAGAGAGAGAGAGAGGGACGACTGCGTCAAAAGAGGAGGTGAGCGCGAGTTGAGGAAGTTGGAATGGAAGAAGGGTGGCACGAGGGGGGAGTGAGATGGAGATCGAGAACGTCGCTGACAGGATCCTAGGGTATATATATATACGGTTTATTAGACCAGTATTGGATAGTAGTCAAACGTCTTTGTTCATGTGCATGGACCAGAGTGCCCCGGTCATGCACATTCTCTTGGGTCGGACACCTCCATTCGATGTGTACAATTGTTTGAACGTAGGGAAATACTTGCTGAACTTACACATGAGATACAAGACAATGTTCAGACATGGGGGAATATGGCATTGAAATTTTTATCAGCATGACTAAAAAAGGTCAAGTGCCCTGGTATAGAATTCTGCAACTTTGAATTCACCACATAACAACTTGGTAATAAATTGAAGCACTTCTCTTTTCTTTTTTCCTTTTTTCTTGTTCATCTAGCACATTTCATGGGTTGAACATGAAGTTTTAAGCCTGTGAAAAGAAATTCATATAAAACAAAGACCAATAACATGAAATGGTTCGATGGTTTGGGTTATAAATATATATAACTCCAATTGATATGTGATATTTTTCACGAGATCCATGTCGAACAAGTTAACACTTGGGTAACATGCTATGAAGTTACTAAATATTAAAATGCGATCGACCTTAACAAGTTGATTGTCCATGTACCAGTATTTGCTGAAACTAACTACAGTACTTTCACCCTTAACAAGGATGTGTTGTGCATCAAGTTGACAAACAATAATAGATTTTGTACATTTAGCATGATATTAGTATAATAAGATAATCCTATCCACGGTCAACTCGCTGCAGGGGCAAAGGAGCAATGGGGATGCTTACTCTCTGATTATTCCATTAGATATGCGTCTCTCTCTTTTTTTTCTTCTTTTTTTTTTCTTTTTTTTTTGCTGCTTAGGCAATAGGAGGGGGGAGAGGAAACCTCACACGCGTAGCAGCCCCCACTGGGTTCCTCTTCCACCAGAGAATGTCCGATGCATGTAGAAATTTTTGCTCATACCTTTTCCGACCTATGGGTCACCCCACGTGTGAGTACATCACCCCAGCGCCACCTCAGTACCAGCTGGACCAGTTGGCGTTTCCACCGAGCGTGTCGAGGTGGCGGACATCCGGTCTCCAATATTTAATCGACGCAAGTGCGTTTCGAATTTGGACTACACCGATAAAAGTAAAGCTCCGTTCCAACTATGCTACCACCTCAATGGCAATATGTCTCTTTTTTAGGAACAAATTTCTCTGGTGACCGATGGGTGAGGGTGCATTTATCTTAATACGTAACCAAGTCCAAGGTGTTTTAAGGGTTTTTTTCAAAGTTTTTGACTTTTCCTGTCTCCTTCCGGCATCCATTCGAGTTAAAAACGCTTCCTTTTCTTGTTTGCCAATCCTCAGTTGTCATCATCTCTGACGGCATAACGTTGATATTCAAATGAACACATTACTAGTCAAGAGGTCATGCAAGTAGCAAAGCAACGCTTTTCGGCATTTACGTTCTCCAGACTCCATCACACTAGAATTCGGATTCACCACCAAACCAGTCTATGACTCGCCGAGTCCAATGTCGACCGACTACAGGAACCCCCCAGGAAGCTGCTCTCTCTTAACTTATGTTATAGTATTTCAATTGGCAGCTTCTTTCTTTCGACGACACAAAGTTTGTATATTAGATATACATGTAGAATCGATCAACAGATAACTATTGCAAAGCAAGCTATGATCACATTAACTAGCCAAATTTAAAAAAAAAATAAAAAGTGAAAAATCTAAGTCAAAACTTAGAAGACTTATAACATGTCAATTTGTTTCAACAATCCTATGTTTCGTTCACGTACTTCAAATTAATCCTCCATATCGTAAAATGGGTTAGATGGAAATAGAGGCATTCATCATCTTGCTGACCGGTTTGCAGTGGCTGGATTCAATTCTAATTTTCCGGCCAAAACGGTTAAAAAATGCTAAGTTCAACCTTTTAGCTGAGGAAAATAAGTGAGAACAAAGAAGTCAGACAACGGAAAGGAAGGAGAAGAGAGATGGCGGTCTAGCAGATAAAATGCTTGCCGCCGCTGCTCTCGGTTCCCATTTGACATTCCTGAGACTATATACATTTTCTAAAAGGGAAAAGGACCTAATTAAGGTGTTTTGGTCCTAACTACGATAGACTAAAACTTGATAGTTTCCTGAGAAAAAACTACAAAGTTTTGAGGGAAAGCCTTGCAAGTTCAACTGGTTGCAAGTTGCAGCTGTGCTACAATAAGGATATTTATAAAGATTTATATCTAACAAATCTGATGCCACGAAGATATACGGGCTTTGTTATCAAAGACCACCACTTCAGACTTATGGCAGCTGATGGATGGTGGATCTATTACACCTTTGTTATTGGAGCTGAGCTGAGAGCGGCGTAAGAAGGCATCTCATATGGAGGTATACTTTAGGTGAGGATTGCATCCACCTCGAAGGGGATTCGACTACGGTGATCGAGTGGGTTCGAGGTCGGCATACTGTGTCAAACGGGCAGCTTCTGCTCCACGACATCTGGAGGCTCGCGGGAGGTTATGGCCTCCTATGCAACGCATTACTCTGGTGGATTCTTTTGGATGAACCAAGCGAATGTCTCCTATTCTCTTAACCAGCTTCTTTTTTTAAACTTTGTTGACTGTTTTCATGTGCGTGTCATATGAGGCGCCCGTGTACCAAAAAAAAAAAAATAGTCCCCAAGAATATAATTAGTGAGTAATTATGCATATAATGGTTACATGGTATGAGATTGGTTAAAGATACACGTTGAACCCGAGTCACCCACAATATGCTGATTAATACCCATTTACCCTTGGCGGGCCTTGTCATGTCAATTCCTCGTAGCAACATGGTTTTGGCATGGCATGGCATGATTTAAGGAAGTCATCATATATTGCATCAAATGACAAATCATGATAAACCCTATATGTGTCATGTCAATAAGAGGAGAGGATAATAGAGGGGCCTGATGGAGCAAGATAATGATATCGCATACCATTCAATAACATTTTTCTTCCATATGGATTTGTCCATAAATTTTTAATTTCTTTTATTTGTTGTTGAGATAATCCATTTCTGGCTTGTAATTTAAATATTTGGTAAGACTTATATGAGTTTAGTGCAACGAATGTGTCGTCATTAATGTTGCACAAGAGAGACAGATCAAGCCTACGTCTAGCTTGATCTAGATCTAGCTCAAGTAATTTGAAACCTTAGATTTAGACCCAAATCCCTCTCTATCTTTTTTGTTTTTCTAAAGCAAGTGGATGGAAGAGACCATCATACATTTTATTAGAAATAAAACAGGTGGTGAAGAAGAAAAAACAGAAAAAAGAGAGAAAAAAAAAAGGGGAATTCCAATCATTCTAAGCTCCAAAGCTTGACTTAGAATTAACTTGCACGATTAATAATGAAACCAGCAATGAATCATGCTGGGGCGTCGGTTTCATGTCTTTAGTTGGAAGATATTATTTGCATTCCTTGATTTTGTATAAGTGCTTAAATTCTACCCAACAAATAATCGATGTGAGAGTATGGGTCCAAATCTATTTAAATCTAATCACAAGCATCATGACTGGCCCACGGTCAGTGTTTTCTAGTCTACATGGGCCATAGATTGGGTCCGATCTGATAATTTATCACAACCCAAGACCTCAACCAAAATAGCTAGCTGAAAGGTATTATTAAGATTTCTTGATCTTGTATAAGTAATCTATCCAACAAATAATTGATATGGGACTAAATATATCTTCTGAACCATAATGCACCGGTGTTATTTCTTTATAGGATTAGAAATGGGTTGGCCTTAGGCCAGACCATCCCAAACTCGGTTCTATGTTGGATTACTTTGGGTTCTATCCCTATCCCAAACTCAGCTTTGATTGATTACAAAATGAGAAGCAATTATTTAGTGGATGATAAATGCTAGGTATTTTTAGAAGATGAAGTCACGTTTCGCACTCCACTTCTAATGTGGAACTAATCTATTAAGATTAGTATTAGATCCTTGTTTCCGTTTCAATAATGAATTCTAAACTTCTAGCATTGGTCATGAGCAATTCAAGCCTATCTTCTTTCCCTTGACTGCTAAACTATTGTTCAAGACAGCGTTCCTTTCACTTCTCAAACGGCTGTTCGGTTGCCGGAAGGAAGGAACTGCCTTCGGCTCGTAAGCATAACTTGTCGTTTTGAACATCTGTTTGGTCAAAAGGTGAGCCGAATTCAGCTCCGCCCACGAGCCAAACTTAGCCGAAACCGTATGACGCCCGGATCGCGTCAGCTGAAGTCGGTTCCCATGGCATCCAACCAAGTACACCTTAACAAGTCCATTTCAGATTGAGATTGTGAAGCCATTACCTATTGAGACTCCTCAGAAATTTTTCGTCGAGATGAAGCTATAGATGGATCAAGTGGTGATCATTAGCTTCAAAAGAGTGCAAAATTGTAATGTTACTTTTGGTTTTGCTTAGTAGAACTAACCGATGAATTAAGGTTGCATTTGGTTTGCGACTGGATTCGAAATTGGAATGAATTGAAATGGGAATCAACAAATAACAATAATTGTTGCTTGCAACCCATCATCGATGAACTATCTAAGTTCGTCTGGATCATCCATCAGATATTACTCAAAAGAAGGGTTACAGCACAGATATTTGGACTGATTATTTTCATTTCTCATAACTTAGTAACATAAACCATTATATAAGCCATCATATCCGTAACATGACGCTACGTGATAAGCAAAACACCACAACAAGCAACACTATAAAAACCCACAAGCCTAGATGATACCATAATTCCATCAGAAGCACCTAGAAACTAACAAGTCCATGAACCCATAATATAGCTAGTAATCTAGTGCACCAAGTCCTCCGACACCGGAGGCGGTGAAGGCGGGTCCAAGTGCACCAATGGTAGTGGTGGCGTCGAAGAATCTGAGGCGCCGTCGCAGTATCCTCGGAGCACATCTCCCTCCTCGGCGGTGAATCCAAGCCCAGCAAGCAAGGCATCAGCAGCCCAGCATCCATGCTCGATGGCACGAATGGCACGGCAGCACCCTGGGCCTAAATATGTCTCTCCATTGAGGAAGAAGAGGATGACCTCTCCAGTGCACGACCTGAGCTCCAATAAGAAGTCCCAGCACTGCTTCGCATCATCAGCCTGAAGCCGGGCTGCGATGCTTACTGGGCCGGGCCGGGCCTCAGAGATGATGGCCATGGCCCACAGACTGGTGGCAAGTAGCAGTATGGGGAGCAGAAGCTTGAGGGGAGGAGCCATTGGGAGTTAAAAGCTTTCGGATGGAGAGGATTTCAGGTAGATGGCTGTATATATATATATAGTGGATGGAGTTGGAGATGGTTTAACGTTCATAATTTGTGTCTTAATGGTGGGGAAGATGAGAAGGTTTACGTTAGAAAATAAAAGAAAGAAGGTGGGAAGACGTTTTACGTGTTCACAAAAATAACATCTGAATTTGGTGGGAAGAGGAAGAGTACGAGACTATCAAAACATTTAAACACAGAAAGAAAAGTTCTAACAATAAATGTTTAATTTGTAGGCTTTTAAATATTTGGTAAGTGGATGTTAAATACCATATTAACTATCCATTTATATACTTCCAAATATTCAAATAGTGGTTCGGGAACCTTGCACTATAGGATTGTTGACATTGTCTAGTGCTTGACCATGTTAGCTTATGTGTTCATACCCAATCTGCTGAGATTTCTTGATACATCAGTTTGTAATTGCCGAGTTATCAAAGGCTGATATTTGTGTACCATATCTACGAGTTCCCTATGTCAATATAAATCCATACTTCAGCCGGGGTCACTAGAGCTGGCAAAGATTGGTCTCTCAGGGCATCACATAACAGTGATGGAGATGGCAGTGACTACTATGACATTTCATGGCGTCAAAAAATTTTGGATCAAGTGGATACTTTTGGAAGTATACATAGATTGGTGTTTGAATTAGAGTCTAACTCTTCAGTCTGAATTGAGTTTTGGTGTTCAGGTCCCATAGCAGGTGTGTAGGATAACTTGATAAGCTCCAGTGTTACAAGATATGCATTTGTTTAGAGTTGAGAGGAGGAAGCTTTCACTTGCGGACATTTCCCAAGTTTCAGAAGTTTAGTTAGCTAAGTGTTTGAGGATTGTGTGATTGAATTGAGAAAGTATATGGGAGTCTAGCGTGAATAAGTTAACTAATTATGTACCTAGCTAACTCATAGCGTAAAAGTTCGAGTCTTTTGAGTTTGAGCGGAACTATGCAAGCAATTGTTAACCCTGTGCAAGATTGGTATAAATATGGATGCCGTTACTGAAAACCTACGTCAATGCTGAGAATTACAAATAAACTATATGCTGTTTGTGTTAACTCTCTCCCTTCTTCAATGTTCTTCTCCCCCAGGTATACTTCAAAGTGTGAGATTCAACATCCTCCCCATGGAATGGTGCCCAATTTCCATTTTGTTTATCCAGCCGTCTTGCTTGTTATAATGCAAATTAAAGATTATACTCATGGATGCTTTGTCCTCATGCATTGGAGATGCCTGCCTACCACTAGTAGAAGAAAATTTACCAACATTTGTATGGGCACTTAGGTGATGCATTAAGATGCATTTTTTTTTTCTTTTTGATGACAGATGCACTAAGGACTAAGGTGCACATTGTCCATTCAGAGCAAAACAATTTAATATGATAACTAGACAACTCGGATATAAATTCCATAATCTTCATCAATTTAGATCTTAGCCCTTTTGGTTGTGTTATGTAAAACTCAAATTCTGTCCACCTGTCGCTCCATGATAATTAAGTTGATTCACAAATAATGCACCGTGAGTAAACTGAGTGCTTGATGTCTGCAGAAAATCATAGCAACAAGCGCAAGCACAAACAGTATTGCATAAAATAACAAAAAGAAAAAAAAAAATAATAGCTATTGACCAAAACAAGGACATTAACAAGCACATGGCAATGGTGATAACTAATAATAAATAAATTAACAACTGCACCCACCAGTAACAATATCAAGGATAAGGAAAACAACAATAACAATTGACCAAAAATATAAAATAATAACAAGTAGACCTGAAATGAATGGGTTGAGGTACATGTACTCACCAAGTCATTAAAAAAGGCATAGTTTGCATGAGCTAGATTTGTTGCAGGCTCACCTAACCATATTACAAAACAAAAAACAAAAAATGGATACGATCTAATAATGGGCATGTGCTAATATATTCTTCAAGGCATGTCTCCAAATAATATAGCATCAATTATATGAAAATGTGATATACTTGCGTCAATGTGCTAGAGGACACATGGATGATTTTACCATGGATTGTTTCTTTTTCTATTGACCATTCCCTAACATTGTGCCCTGGTGATAAATTTGCCTCCAATACCATCCTGTAAATTTTTATATAGAAATTGCTATCTAAAGGTGTACTATATGTCTATACCTTTCCAAAAATATCTTCTATATCCATATTTAGTGTGATCCATAAGCCTTATCCTTTCTGTTGATCATACTGCCATACAAGATAGAAAAAAAAGAGATACCTTCAATTGGTGAATATTACTGTTGTATACTAACATGTTTTGGATTTTATTTTAGCACAAAAATTGTCGCAAACACTTGCACTCATGAAAAATAACTCTTCGATTAGGGTACAACAACACCATGGTTCTTATGTTTAAAAACTAAATTTAGTAAATGATGTTCACTTTTCGAAAATTTAGTAAATGCTCATAGGATTCCATCATGTGATATTCATGTGAAGCTTGTAGGACTAAGATACCCTTATTTGGTAGCAATTCCTAATGGTACTATCTATCTGGTACTAACCAAAAGGAAGTTAGGGCTTGGGCAGCCAAACCTTGTCTCCATTGAAGCAAACCATTTAAGCTTGATCTTTGGTTCCTCTTCGAGCCAGGTCTCTTATTCATCTTTCTTTTCACTTTTAAGCCATTCAATCCCTAATTCTCTTGCTTCTCTCTGATCATTATCACATTGCTACCCTCCCCTATCACATAATATTGCGTTTGTAACTCAAGATCCCCACATTCTCCTTGTACACCCTAGCTTGCACCATTATGTTCTCCTTGCAAAGTTCCCCATCCCATCTGTCACCACCATCACCACCGTCATCGAATAGTCATCCCCATTTCTATTGTTTTGTTGCTATAAGGTGCTCTACTTCTTCTCCATTACCTCGAAGAATCTCTTTCCTATTAGATTCTTTGCCATCTCCACCCTCTCCCCATGCAAAACCCTAATCTTGACCTTGATGGCACTGTATTTGGGATGGCGACCCTCTAGTTAGGTGAAGATCACAGTGTTTACCTTATGCAGCGGAATAATAAATTATCCGGATCTGTTGCTTGTCTTACAGCCCACGGTCACCACACAATCACAATCTAGATTTTCTTTCCATGTCTCTTAGAAGGCTACTATAGTCTTCTTGTTGATTTCACCCTTCAAATCCTGGGGTCATAAATGGTTACCCCAGAGATGATCCTTCTAGAGATCCCTCAATGAAGAAGATTTTCTCACAATGCCACAGTATCTCTCTCTTTATCTCTCTATCTCTGAATCACTATTGATTGAAATTTCATACTTAAACTGGTATAAAGGCTCTCTTTTTATAGAGCCTTTAGAGGAGAGAAGATGGCAACATTTCACTCCGGAAGTCTTTCAAAAATCCAAAAGACGTTTTTGATTAGGACTCCTTCAATTATAACTAACCATGACACCACGTTTTTAAGAGCCCAAAACATGTGGATGCCAGGGTTTGACAAGGTCAAAGCCTCATTCGTTTTTTTAACATCTTCCATTCGTCCACATTGGGTGTCATCTATACAATCTGTCTTCACTAGATTTTTAATTTGATCATCCCTTTATACAAAAAATGAAGCATGCGACCTGACGAGAAAGGATATGGTAGGAGTGCCATATTAAGTTACCATTTTACTAATATAGCATATCACTCAAAATATCTCGTTTATGCCCCAACTATTTAATCACACCAAGTCGAACATCTTTAATCCCTTATGAGTTTATAACTTAAAAACAATACTCAACCTATATTACTTATGCTTATGATTACACCAAAACAAAATGATATAATCGCTCGGGCTATAAGCCATAACAGTGTGAATCCAAATAGTCTTCCTCAGACACTTATGTTAATTCATTTTTACTTGACTACTTTCATAGACATGCTCCGCGAGACCATATTTACTCATGGCCCTAGAAAAAAAATATGCTAAAGTAGCGACATCAAGTATCCACTTCATAACATAGTTCCAAGTTAGAAAGGGCACAAAATAGACCCTTTATTGGTCCATTATGGCTCACATAGTGACAGAGCAGGGATCTATCTTGTCACTACCTCAATTGATCGTCCATAGAACATACAGTATGAAATGTATGCTACAGCGAGCTCCCACTCAATTGGACTTATCACGCTCATATGATATACGAATCTTAGTCTAGTCACCATAAAGACGCCCTAACTCGAGTTCCTTAGCACAGTCGCTCTTCAAGCGCCTCTCTAAGATCTCACATTCGGCTTTATTCAGGCTTCATAAAGTTGTGTGAATACTTCATGTGTGACTATCAATAGTCTCATCTTAGCTCAACTAAGGCGACATTCCCTTGATCCATCTTGCATGCTCCTAGAGCATCAAGATAATTACTTGCTCGCTTTCAAGCGCTTAAGTAATTATATTGTCTCATCTTACTCACTATTCAAGCACGAGGGTGATCATCCATGTGAGTAGACTGATCTTAGCCTGATGACACATCATCAAATTCATGTGTGCTATAGTATCAATCAAATCACAAATAGAAGCACAATTTCATTTATGCAAAAGATACTAATGATTACAATGTCCAACAAAGTATCACTACAACACATCAAATCCTATAAAGTCTCAAACTCCTCAAATGGGCTTGAAAAACACCTCTAGCTATAGCCTTAGTAGGGGGGTCAGCTATCATCTTGCTAGTTGAGATGTATTGTAGGACAACCTCTTCTCGTGCAACAACATCACAGATGTAGTGAAAATGAATATCTATGTGTTTGGTTCTGCCATGATACTTGAGATCCTTGGCATATGCCAGAGCTGCCATGCTATCACTATATATTTTAACAGCATCATCTACAAGGGTTGTAATCTCTAGGCACTGAAAAAATCTCCTCAACTAAACAGCTTTTTGTACAGCAGCTGAAAGGGCAACATACTCAGTCTCCATTATGGACAAAGCAATGCAAAATTATTTCTTACTACACCAAGAGATAGCCCCACCATTGAGTAGAAATGCATAACTGATGGTGGACTTGTTAGCAATATATCATATAAATAAACAAATAAATCTATTAATTCAATTAATAGAAAATCTTAAAGGGAATAATATACATGCATATTATTCGGCATCCAAATAATTCTATTTCAATGCAAAATAGATCTATTCTAGCACAAAATAAATCTATGCATTTAATAAATTTATATCATAAAATTTCAAATCCTACAAATCTACTAATATTAAATTAAAAATAAAAGTAGAAGAAAGTAGCCTGATTGTAGATAGGTCGAAGCGCGTAGACGCTGTCCCAAAGAAGTATTTGCCCCCACGTACGGGTCTCCCGGCAATCCTTCTCGGAGATACGACGACCCTACAACCTCTTCTTCGGCACGTCTCGGAAGAAGTCAAAACGAACCCGATCGGACTTGCAGATCCAGCAAAGAGCAGTATGAAAAGAATAAAATAAAACTGAATAAAAATGTAAAAATGAAAATCGGAAGTGGCTAAGGGGAAGAAGAATTTCTCCAGAGTTTTTCTACTATTTTTCTATATTTTTTTTTCGTACTCCTAAAGAGATGAAATGGAGGGGTTTATATAGGGATTTAATCGGGGGCAATATGGTCTTTTCGGCGGACGCGTCCGCGCCTTCCGCGGACGCGTCCGCGCAACGTGCGCCAACGGGCGCACGCGTCCCATTTAATGCAAACGAAAACGCCCGTTGGCGTTTTCGTTTTCAAACGAGCACGCAGCCGCGGCCGCGGCCGTTTCCAAAGCGTAACGCCCGCTGGGCGTTACCCCTTTTTTTTTCTCTCAAACGCACACGCGGCCAAATTTCGGGCCGCGTGCGCATTTAAATTTTTCCCAACAATCCCCCACAAAAATTTAAATAATTTTAAAATCAAAATAAAATGCTGGATATCTTATATTATGTAATAGGTGTAGGTACCTTTCGGTTTGAACCTTCACTTAGTGACAATTGATTACATCTGTGGAGCCAAGGTGGTCTTAACCTTGAACCTCGGTCCATGGCTCAGATTAAATCAACAGCACACATAATATAGCCCGATCTGGGTTCTAAGCGGGTTGCGCTATTATGGCCATGCGCAGGTATCTTTCATGTGCTTTTTAGGGAATCGCCCATTTCCCATAATCGCGGCCTCACGACTGCACATATAGGTGAGTCCTAATAAGGATGCTAGCAAGGAAGCTCCTGCCTCTTGGGTCTCGGACTCATTAAGAGTTATACAAACGAACTCATCCTACCGCTTGCTTTTATGAGCACTAGCGCCATAGGGATGAGGACAACATAAAATAGTGCTCCTCTTAGTCACACTTCGGTTTGTTTCTACCCATTGAACCTTTTAAGGTTGGGTTCCCACCGTGGTGATCTATCTTTATGGGCTAAGCCCCATCCCCCTCGACGACTCTAGAACCACTGTTCTAGATAAACCTTTTGTAAGCTGATCAGCCAAATTATTTTCTGATTTTACAAAATTCAAGGCAATAACATTATTTTTCAATTTATATCTCAATGATTTATGACGTACTTTTAAGTGCCTGTTCATTTTTACATTGGCATTTTCTTGGTTGCACTTATCTATTGCAGATTTACAGTCACAATGTAAGGAGACAGGTGGTAAAGGTGACTCATCTACAGGAAGGTCTATAAGTAGATCTCTGAGCCACTCAGCCTCAGTGCTAGTAGTGTCTAAAGCTATCAGTTCAGATTCCATGGTACTCCTAGATATTAAGGTTTGTTTGGTGGATTTCCAAGACACAGCAGCACCTCCTAGGAGAAAGACGTATCCTGTGGTGGATTTAACATCTAAGGTATCGCTGATCCAGTTGGCATCACTATAGCCTTCTAGAACAGCAGGAAACCCACTAAAGTGCAAACTATAGGACTTGGTACCCTTAAGATACCTAAGAATTCTCTCTAATGCTGTCCAATGATCTCTATTTGGATTAACAGTATATCTACTAAGTCTATTTACAGCATATGCTATGTCTGGCCTAGTGTAGTTTGTTAGGAATCCTAGTGAGCCTATGATTTGAGCATATAGGCTTTGAAGGACAGGAGTTCCTAAGTTCTTCTTAAGATGAGTAGAGGGATCAAATGGAGTAGAGACAGGCTGACAATCGGAATAATTAAATTTATTAAGTATCTTGTCAACATAATGACTTTGGGATAACTCAATACTTTTTGCACTTCTAATTATTTTGGTATTTAAAATTAAGTCAGCTTGTCCCAAGTCTTTCATATCAAACTTATGACTTAAAAATTGTTTTACTTCATCAATTATCTGAAGATCTATCCCAAAGATCAGTATATCATCTACATAAAGGCACAAGATCACAAATTTGTGTCCAACTCTCTTATGATATACACATTCGTCTGTGCTATTGATTTCAAATCCAAATGTCATTATGGTTTCATCAAATTTCAAGTGCCATTGCTTGGGTGCTTGTTTAAGACCATAAAGAGATCTGACTAGTCTGCAAACTTTATTTTCTTGGCCTGGGGTTTTAAATCCCTCTGGTTGGTCCATATAAATTTCTTCATTTAAGTCTCCATTTAGAAAAGCTGTCTTAACATCCATCTGATGAATCACTAATCTATGAATGGAGGCTAATGCTATAAGGACCCTAATAGTAGTTATCCTAGCTACAGGTGCATAAACATCAAAGAAATCTACCCCAGGTCTCTAAGTAAAGCCCTTGGCAACTAATCTAGCCTTAAATTTATCTACAGAGCCATCAGGCCTAAGTTTCTTCTTAAAGATCCATTTGCATCCTATTGTTTTACAACCAGGAGGAAGATCAGTCAATTCCCAAGTATGGTTTTGGATAATTGATTGCATCTCATTGTCCACAGCTTCTCTCCAAAAAGGTGAATCCAAAGATTTCATTGCGTCCTCAAAGGTAGTTGGAGAGTCTTCTATTAGGAAGGTATAAAAATCATCTCCAAATGTTTTCTCTACCCTGGATCTTTTACTCCTCCTAGGTTCTCCTTCTACTTCTATTTCTCTTGTCCTTATTCTACTAGAGCTACTAGCTATACCGCTATCTACTCTAGTCTTAAGTGGAAAGGTGTCTTCAAAATATGTTGCATCTCTAGCTTCTATGATAGTGTTGTTACTAATATCATTTATTTCTGAACTTATCACCAGAAATCTATTTGCATTACTATTGGCTGCATAACCTATGAATATGGCATCTACTGTTTTAGGGCCTATTTTCTTTCTCTTAAAATCAGGTATTTTTACTTTTGCCAAGCACCCCCACACTTTTAAATAGCTAAGATTAGGTTTTCTATGTTTCCAAACTTCATATGGGGTTAGATCATTATTTTTAGAGGGAATCCTATTAAGGATATAACAGGCTGAAACAAGAGCTTCCCCCCACAAATTTTCTGGCACTCCTGAGCTTATAAGCATGGAGTTCACCATATCCATTAAAGTCCTATTCTTCCTTTCTGCTACTCCATTTGATTGGGGAGAATAGGGTGCAGTCACTTCATGAATGATTCCATGATCTTCACAGAATTGAGTTATGTCATTTGATGTATATTCACCTCCCCGATCTGATCTAAGAATTTTAATTTTCTTTTCCTGTTGGTTCTCAGCTTCAATCTTAAAAATTTTAAATTTGCTGAGCACCTCATCCTTGGTTTTAATTAGGTAGATGTAACAGAACTTCGATAGATCATCTATAAATGTTACAAAGTATCTGTTACCTCCCCTAGAAGTTCTACCAGAGTCACAAACATCACTATGAATCAACTCTAATAGATCAGAATCCCTATTAACAGATTTAAAAGGCTTCCTAGGGAGTTTAGCTTCTACACAAATTTGACATTTCTCATGGTTCTTAAGATCACTTTTTGGTATTAGATTTAGGTTCATAAGTTGCTTAATTGAATTATAATTTACATGACCTAATCTACCATGCCAAATAGAAGGAGGCTCTATATTCATAATCAAAGGATTTTCATTTATTGAAGGAGCTATTACATTCAATTTGAACAATCCTTCACTAAGGAATCCTTTTCCAATAAACATAACACCATGAGAAATTACAACCTTATTGGACTCAAAAACAAGACGAAAGCCTTGCTGGACAAGCAAAGAACCACTAATGAGGTTTCTCCTAACAACTGGAACATGTTGGACGCCGTGCAGTGACAGGACTTTTCCAGAGGTAAGCTTTAAGTCCACACGTCCTACTCCTAACACACGCGCCTCCGAGCTGTTTGCCATGATCACAGCTCCTCCACTTGAGATCTGGTAAGAAGAAAACCAGGAACGATCCGAACAAATATGAATACCAGCTCCGGTATCAATCCACCAATCTAGCGATTGTAAAGTCATGTTAACTTCAGGAGTGAAGGAAACAGACCTGAAAGCTGTCTCAGAGGAGCCAGCGCCGGAAGTCACCATGTTGACTTGAGCACTGGATGTGTGTGGACCCTTCTTCTTAGATTGAAGAGGTGCAGTCTTCTTATAGAAGCACTGTGGAGACAAATGGTTGGTCCGACCACACACATAACAGAAACGAGCACCACCTTCCTCTTTCTTCTTCTTCTGCTCCTGGGATTGAATAGGCTTCCCATTGTAGTGGTGGTTAGGGTTTCTAGGGTTATAGGGTTTCTTCTTGAAATTCTTACGGAAGGGTCGGTTCTAATTTTTCTTAGGAGGAGCTTCTACATTATATGCATTATTTTTGGGTCCAGTAGAGGTATTATTTCTGAGCCTATGCTGCTCTTCAATCCTAATGGAGTTTAAGACTTGGGTTAGGGTGAGAACTCCTTGGGTATGGCTCAGGGTCTTGGCAAAATCAGATCAGGAAGTAGGTAGTTTATCTATCAGACAGGCTACCTGGAATGATTCATCCAAATTGGTTCCATTAGCCCTAAGCTGGTGGATCAGAGTTTCAAATTCATGAATTTGGTCATTCATAGGCTTTGAGTCCACCATCCTAAACTTATTGAAATCGAAGGCCTTGAACCTCTTTACCCCAGCATCATCAAGACCATATTTGCTATCTAGGGTGTCCCAGAGTTCTTTGGCACTCTTGGCTGTGTAATAGATATCATACAGCCTCTCAGAAAGAGCACCTAGGATTCTATGGATACAATGATAATCTTTCTCATCAGGTGTCCTAGAGGGTGTGCTAGTGGAGGCAGAATGTTCAGTGTTGGAAGAGGTAGTTGGGTTGGACCCGTTATCAACTTCGGTCGTACTTTCACCTATGGCTAAGATTAACCCTAATGTGGTGAGCCAGAACCGCATTTGGTTCTGCCACCTCCTAAAGTTATGGCCATCAAATTTTTCAGGTTTGGCACTAAGATGGTCACTAGTGTTTGAGGCCATAGGATCAGGGTTATAGAATAGTGACAGAAACCTGATTGAAGGCAAAAAATCTATGTCAAAAGATTGCACTAATATTTATATTGAACTTTGGATGTCTAATTGATATATCCAAAAAACTAATAGCCAGATCAGCTCCAGATCGGTGGTGGAGCACTAGGCTCACTTAAGTACCAGCCTTTCTTAGGCACGTATGCCTTTTTGACAAGCTTTTCTTAGACACTATTAGTTAGTGGATATAATAACTAGAAATCACACAAATTCAATATTTAAAATAACCTAAATGCAAATTTAAACGAATTAACTAATTTTTGAATTTTTCGTTTGACCTTTCCAAATTAGTAACAATTGATTACTAAATTTAATTCTAGCAAACAATTATTGTAATTAAGATGTCAATTCAATGAATTAAAAGATTTATTTCTTTATTAGAATAATTGATTGAGATCTAATAAGTCAATTTAATGAATTATAAGATTTATTCCTTTATTAGAATAATTGATTAAGATCTAATAAGTCAATTTAATGAATTATAAGATTTATTCCTTTATTAGAATAATTGATTGAGATCTAATAAGTCAATTCAATAGATTAATTATTATGTATCAACTAATTTCCGAATTTTCCGTTTGAATGGGATCTGGAAATTACTCCTTGAGGAGTCTAAATGGAGGTATAATAAACCTCTTGAAGGTTAAACAAATTATTACCCTTTTCAGAATAATTTATTATTAACTATGTACTAGCAAAAATGATTATTGCAATTAAAATCTAATATGCCACAATTGTAATAAAGAATTTAATGAATTATATATTACTAACAAAAAATAAAAAACAAATACTTCTTTGGATTGTTAGCAATATATCATATAAATAAACAAATAAATCTATTAATTCAATTAATAGAAAATCTTAAAGGGAATAATATACATGCATATTATTCGGCATCCAAATAATTCTATTTCAATGCAAAATAGATCTATTCTAGCACAAAATAAATCTATGCATTTAATAAATTTATATCATAAAATTTCAAATCCTACAAATCTACTAATATTAAATTAAAAATAAAAGTAGAAGAAAGTAGCCTGATTGTAGATAGGTCGAAGCGCGTAGACGCTGTCCCAAAGAAGTATTTGCCCCCACGTACGGGTCTCCCGGCAATCCTTCTCGGAGATACGACGACCCTACAACCTCTTCTTCGGCACGTCTCGGAAGAAGTCAAAACGAACCCGATCGGACTTGCAGATCCAGCAAAGAGCAGTATGAAAAGAATAAAATAAAACTGAATAAAAATGTAAAAATGAAAATCGGAAGTGGCTAAGGGGAAGAAGAATTTCTCCAGAGTTTTTCCACTATTTTTCTATATTTTTTTTCGTACTCCTAAAGAGATGAAATGGAGGGGTTTATATAGGGATTTAATCGGGGGCAATATGGTCTTTTCGGCGGACGCGTCCGCGCCTTCCGCGGACGCGTCCGCGCAACGTGCGCCAACGGGCGCACGCGTCCCATTTAATGCAAACGAAAACGCCCGTTGGCGTTTTCGTTTTCAAACGAGCACGCGGCCGCGGCCGCGGCCGTTTCCAAAGCGTAACGCCCGCTGGGCGTTACCCCTTTTTTTTCTCTCAAACGCACACGCGGCCAAATTTCGGGCCGCGTGCGCATTTAAATTTTTCCCAACAGGACTTTCGCTCATCTTTATCACTGGCCTAGTCAGCATCACTATAGCCTCTTAGTCTCAAGTCTCCACCCTGATAGCAAAGAACGAGATCCGAAGTTCCACAGAGGTATCGAAAGATTCTTTTAACTGCTTGCCAATGAGCAGATCCTGGGTTACTCTGGTAACGACTGATCATGCCTATTGCAAAGCAAATATCTGGTTGTGTACACATTATAGCGTACATCAGACTCCCAACTGCACTTGCATAAGGGATTCTTGCCATTTTGTTCTTTTTCTCATCATCCTTAGGACAATGTTCTAGACTTAAAGCATAACCCTTCTCAATTGGAGTGTCTATGGGTTTGGAGTTATGCATACGGAATCGTTCTAAGACTCTCTTGATGTAAGTCTCTTGGGACAAACCAAAGAGTCTTCTAGATTGATTCCTCAGTATCTTTACTCCAAGCACATAATTTGTTTCACCCATGTCCATCTCAAAAGTAGAGGACAACTACGCTTTTGTGGCGACAATCATCTCCATGTCATTTCCAGCTAACAAGATATCATCCACATACAGAGACAAAATCAAAAAATTCTTCTCCGCATGTTTGACATACACACAAGGGTCTTCTTCCAACATTTCAAAGCCAATCAAAATAATAGCTTGATGAAACTTGAAGTACCACTATCTAGACGACTGTTTAAGGCCATAAATGGAACGTTTAAGATAGCATACTTTGCGCTCTTGTCTCTGAACCTCAAATCCAATAGGTTAATCCATATAGATCTCTTCGTCTAGTTCCTCATTAAGAAATGCAGTCTTTATATCCATTTGGAAGAGTTCCAAATCTAGATGTGTAACAAAAGCTAGAATAAGGCGAATTGAAGCAAATCTCACCACTGGGGAGAATGTTTCATCATAACTATACCTTCCCTTTGGGTATAGCCTTTCGCCACGAGGCATGTCTTATACTTCTCAATCGATCCATCTGCCTTTCGCTTGACCTTTAGGACCCATTTGTTCCCCATGGTCTTGTGCCCAGGCGGAAGATCAATCAATTTCCATATTTGGTTCCTTTCCATGGAACTCATCTCATCTTTCATAGCAGCCAGCCATTCATTCGAAGCAGGCGAAGTCAATGCTTCTTCATAAGATGCAGGCTCATCAAAGTCAGATGGAGTATATATGAAAGACTCCCTTCCAATCTCAAAATGATGACGGAGAATACTTCCATGCTCACTTCTACGCACTTGAGGTCCTTGTGGGACACTCTCTTGTGGTACACTCCCACTGACCGGTAAGCCACTCCTATTAGAAATCCTAGTGGTCGCATGCATATATTTTTAAAAATTTTACAACGAAAATATGAATTAAATTATTTAATTTCTATGCATGCTAGAGATCATATCTCTACAACAAAAATAGATCCAGAATTTTAAACATTTATTTTAAATAAGTATGCATGATTCTATGTCTAACATGTAGCCATGCAGAATTTCAACAACCTAGTCGACTTCTAATCCTAATTTCTAATGAGATCAGATCTCATACCTTTTTGCTTTGAGAATTTTGATGATGCCTTGATCACATTCTGTAGCCGCACACGCGTCCGGCCTCTACAGATAATCCACGCGAAGCTCTAGAAAGATTTTTCTCTGCGAGAGTGCTAGCTCGCGTAGAGGTGCTGCAATGGCTAATCTTTTCTCCTTCGAAGCACTCAACCTTTGATTTTTCTTCGAGAAGATGAATGATGGAGATGAAGGAGAAGGAAGAGAAGAGGAGGGTGGCTGGCTCTCAGAATTTTTTAGAATGTAGAATCCTTTCTAAAGACCATTTTAAAGAACCCTAGGCGTGGAGGCTCTTTTATAACCAAAGACCCCCACGCCTTCTCTCCCCTTTTGCGCCATCTAATTTGGCTGATAAAATCTCCAAAAAATTCTAGTGATCACGGCAACTAAGAGGAGAACATATCCTCTTAATTTTGCACCATCTTTATTTAATTTTGAATCCCTAAAAAATAGGGAATGATGCGCCCATGATGCTGCCGCACGCCACCCTTGCTTCTTCCTTTTCTTCACGCCATAAGATCCCATCAAAAAGGGATTTCATGGCGCCACCTTTTAGGAAAACATTCTCCCACACCTCCTCTGATTTGTCATGCCAACAATTGGCCCAAAATAGAAGTGAGGCGTCATGAGTCTAGGAAGATATGATGAGGTGTTAATCTTCTCCAAGAGATAAAGCTAGACTCCTAAAATTTAGGGATTCTTCTTCTTATCAATTTCTGAATTTTTGAACTTAGAATCTTTATCAAAGAAGAACTTTTAATAGGCTCGGATCAAGCCCAATCCAATTGGGTCAAGTCCGATTAATAGGGTTAAGTCCGATTAATAGGGTCGAGTCTAATCAACTCGGGTCGAACCCAATCCTATTAGGTCAGACCCTGATAAAGCCCAAATTGAATCTTATTCAATTTGGCTTAACCTAAGCTCAATCATTCAATCAATCGAGTTCATTAGCAATCTAATTGCTAATTAATCCTTCAATAATTATTTTATTGCAACTTTTGCTTAGGATAATTTGTCAATCAAATTGACCGATGTACTTCTGGACGATTCTTAATCGTCAATCAGCCATTTGATCAACCTAGAAACTTCTATGCGTGTGACCCCATAGGTTCGAACCTAAGCCGGTAGCACAAGAACGACTTTCTGTACTAATTGAAGTGACCATCTAGCAATGGTACCCGACGTCCGGATAGGCCGAATAATTGCAAAGCAATATTCTGGAACCCTTGGACTATGGTTACTGTATAATTAATCCCTATGACTCCAAATGCCTAGGATAACTTCAGAGTTCTGTCAACTCTTTAATCAGTGAATCCAAAATGTGTTTTAACTTTACAAATTTTGTGACTCCTTACAAGAATTATCCTGGCCAAGATTTTGCTAAATTGAACACAAGGGCATTATCTCCTGTTACTAGGAGGGATCAATTCCATCTTGACTCATGCATTGACTTCGCAAGTACTTGACTACACCCAGTAGCCTTCCATCACTAAATTAGAAATTCAGATAGTCAAGTACCAAAGTACAGTGAGTTGCTTGCAAGTCACCGTGGTAATCTCAGATCTGAGGGATACTTATACCCATATCCACTCGGAACATCTCTTGACAGCAGAGCGTTCCAAAACTGGTCACGTTCAGTGAAATGTACTCCTATACTTCACCTGTGTGACATATCAGTGTCTCTACACTCCTTGGTTAAGAGGACAACCAACGTATATGGCACACAACGACCTATTCTTGATAATGTTATTGTTCTAGTGATAGCATATCGTTTGGTCGCGAACTAGTTTAAAGACTCGTAGATAAATTCTCATTTATTGTTTAATAGAGTCCTAAAGACTTCATTACATTACTTGAGTTCACGAAAATGTAAAATATGTAATAAAATATTGCCAATTAGCTTTTATTAATTTTATTAATTCATATACAACTCAATTATCAACAGGTTGACGTTGTCTTTCAGGACACAATTTTCAACAACTCCCACTATCTCTAGCAATTTCAGGATGAGATTGTATTTCTCTATCCTCGCAAGAAGATGGTATAAATCCTTTCTTGCAACTCATAAAGTTAAAGACTTTTATTTACTTCACCAATATTGGAAAAATCATTCTCAATGAATGTGACATCACGTGATTCTATCTCAAGTATTTCACTGTCAGGATGTTCACCATACATTACATATCATTTTGAGCTTTCTGAATATCTTATAAAAGTTTGCTTATTAGCTCTAGGACCAAGTTTCTCATACTTATGAGAGGTGTTATGAACATATCCTGCAGAACCCCAAGGCCGCAAATATTTCAAACTAGGTTTTGCGCCATTCCATAACTCATATGGGGTACTAGGAACTAACTTGGAAGGCACACGATTAAGGATGTAGGCTGCAGTTAAAAGAGCATCCCCCCAAAAGGATATTGGAAGGTTAGCTTGCGCCATCATCGACCTAACTATATCCAGTAACGTGCAATTCCTTCTTTCTGCAACTCCATTTTGATATAAAGTTCTAGGAATCGTTAATTGCCTGCGTATCCCTTTCTCCTTACATAATCTGTGAAACTGATTCGACAGATATTCACGTCCTTGATCCGTTCAAAATTTTTTTAAATTTATATCTTTCTGATTTCAACCCCAGCTACAAAGCGCTTGAAGTATTCCAAAGCCTCAAAGCGATGGAAGATCAGATAGACATAACTGAAGCATGATAGTTGTCTATAAAGGTAAGAAAATAAAGGGCGCCATGGGATGCCTTTACATTTATAGGTCCACAAATGTCTGAATGAACCAGCTCTAAAGGACGAGATGCCCTAGGTGCCTTTCCAATAGGCTTCCTGCAGACTTTCCCAGCTAGACATGGTTCACACACAGGTAGGCTTACATTAGCGAGAGTCCCCAATAGGCCTCCTCTAGCTAGTTTAGCCATTCTATCCTTTCCTATGTGTCCTAGTCCAGTATGCCATTTCAAAGAATCAGAAACAACATTATCATCATTAACAGTTATGAGAGAAAAAAATGAATTATTCAAATCCAACCTAAATAAACCATTTGAAAGATAGCCATGTCCATACAAAGTTTTATTCAAATAAAAATCCAACTGAGTGCCATCAAAATGAAAACTAAAACCAAGTTCTAGCATAGCAATAGCTGAAAATAAATCACATAGAACACCAGGTGCATGGAGCACATTGTGGAGAAGCAACAAGCACCCTAGATGCATCTTGAGCTGGTAGGTGCCAACTCCAAGTCCTTTTTCTCGATTTTCGTTATCCAATATAACATACTGCATACCCATTAGTATCCGTCTGTAATCTATGAACCCAACTCGATCTCGAGCTACACATTTGGTTTCTCTTGAGTCTACAATCCAATCAGGGATCGAATGAGCAACAAGCACATGTGAACATACAAATGTAATGAGAGAGTTGTGTTTAGTGAATACCTTCTTCGGCTCAATGCACTCACGAACGAAGTGACCCACTTTTCCACAGTTATAGCACTTCATCTTGGACTTATCTTTCTTGCCAGCACGTCTGCGGCGCTTTGCAATCCTTCCACCTTTGGGCCCAAGACCTTTTGCCTTTCCAGAGAATCTCCCACTGCCTTTGCGCTTAGGCCCAAATGCCTTGCACTGCCCTTCTTGGGCAACAAGTAGAGTTGCGCGGTGCGCCTCAAGGTGCTCTGCCTTTAGCTCAAGGTGGCGAGATATATCAGCAAAAGTCTTAATATTATCATTATGTGTGAGAACAAGCTTCATCTGCCCCCAAGTGGACTCAAGCAAAGATTGTATCATTGCTGTAACCTGTTGTTCATCAGTGAGATTATTACCGGCAGTCTTTAGGTCGTGGATCAAAGTGGACATAGTCCTCAAATGCTCAGCCATCAAGTGCTTTGAGTCCATCACATACTGCTCAAACTTTAGAGTAAGAACACGCAACCTAGTTGCTGATGTCCCTCCATAGGCAATCTTTAGTTGGTTCCACATATCTTGGGCTGCTGGGTAGTTTTCAAACTCCCCAATGAGATCGTTGTGCATGCTGCTAAGCATAGTAAAGCGCGTGCACCGATCCTTCTTAGCCCAAGCCTGATAGGCATCCATATCACGGTGATGCTGAGCAGTATTTTCATCTTCATGTTGGCTTATGCTATAAGTTAAAGTCTCTAAGACTTCCTGCTCATTAAGGAGATATTGGATCTTTCTGTGCCATATATCATAATTGGTTCCATCCAATTTCTCTCCTTTAGTAAGATCAGCAACAATGTTCTTAGTAGCCATTTCAACTACGTTCAATGCATGAGGTTGACATTAACACACATTTAACAACTTTAACTCAAATCAAACCATGATATTCTTTCTAACATAATGAGATTGAAAATTTTGCAAAGCTAGTAATCATCTCCCACTATGTAAGTTAGAACACCACATCTAATTGAGTTTCTTATCACACTTAAGGAGGAATCAATCAATTTAATCCATAATGGAAAAAATGTTCTTGTATACATCAAAATTGCACATTTGATTGCATCCAAAATAAATAATCATATTTTAATGTCACAATATATTAAGCCAATAAGTACAATTATATATGCAATTATGTAATTCAACTCAAAACATATACGATAAATATGTTTTTTCAATCATGAAAATAGCTAAATTAAGTCAAACTAGAGGACTCATGCCAAGATATTGATCTCTGAAGGTCAATAATATTTTCTGATGCACTACTAAAAATCATATGATTTGTTGTTGGCTAGTTGGTTAGGAGACTTGGTTCTCACTTGAGAGTCCTAGCAATGTAAATTTTGTTTTTATCTACATGCACAAGTTGTCAACCTATTTTTTAATTCTCCAGAGAGTACCATTATCAAATCTATTGTAGTCTACTTGGTTGGGAGACCCAAGGGTCTCGGGTTCGAGTCTCGATAACATAAATTTTGTTTTTTGCACTTGAGAAGAAAAAAATAAATAGAGCGAGTGCCACTGTTCATCATCTTCAACCTCCAGCCCATTTTTTTTCACATATGATATGTTGTTTTAAAGCTCTTGAAACTCTCTATCAAACTATTAAATTATTTGTTTCAAAAAATGACATTTATCATGTTAAAATAGTCTGAAATATTCAGCCTTATATAAGCAATCAAAAAAAAAAAATCAAATTTCTCTCTCTATGGAGTACAAAACTTCAACATATTTTAGTATCAGGTTACTGACATCATAAGAAGCATAAACATGTAAAAAGTTTAACCAAAAACAATGCCATAATAGAACCTCAAATGAGAAATCCGAAAATATAAGTTATGTAAATTTTTCATTGCAAACTCATCCAACATACAAATGATGGCACAGGAAATCATGCAATCAATCCATGAGGGTGAAAACAAGGAGATCGTGGCTCTGATACTAATGTAAATCAACAAACAAATGAAGATTATAGTGTTTACCTTATGCAGCGGAATAATGAATTACCCGGATCTGTTGCTTGTCTTACAGCCCGTGGTCACCACACAATCACGATCTAGATTTCCTTTCCACGTCTCTTAGAAGCTACTAGAGTCTTCTTGTTGATTTCACCCTTCAAATTTTGGGGCTGAGAATGGTTACCCTAGAGATGATCCTTCTAGAGATCCCTCGATGAAGAAGATTTTCTCACAATGCCACAGTATCTCTCTCTTCATCTCTCTATCTCTGAATCACTATTGATTAAAATGTCATACTTATACTAGTATAAAGGCTCTCTTTTTATAGAGCCTTTAGAAGAGAGAAGATAACAACGTTTCACTTCAGAAGTGTTTCAAAAATTTAAAAGACGTTTCTGATTAGAACTCCTTCAGTTATAACTAACCATGGTACCATATTTTTAAGAGCCCAAAACATGTGAACACCAGGGTTTGACAAGGTCAAAACCTTATTCATTTTTTTAACAGCAAGTGTGTAGAGATGTGAATGCCTTAAATTGCAAGTTTCTCATGGCCAATCTGCTCGCAATCGATAACAATGATGATCTCACACACCTTGTGGCCCTCAATATGGAGTGAGGCGGCGATCTCGAGGATGGATGCGACAACAAAGAAGAGTAGGGTAGTATGCAAGAGAGGAGGGAGGGGAAGGAGATGTTCTGGAACTCCAAAATTATTGTTTTTTTCCAATGAAGTTTAATGCTTTGCTTCGCTTCATCGATGTTGTATCACTGCAGAAGCAAAAGAGGAGAGAAGGAGGGTGGCGGCAGACTTCTCAAGGGAGAAGAGGATGATTTGATGGAGGTTACAGTAATCCTAAAAGTAGCCTTTTTAAAACTTGACAAGGTTGAGGACAGGTGTGGTGGAGGAGAGAATGGAGATGGTGGAAATAATGAACTTGTGGAAGCTGAGGGTGAAGGGTGAAGGTGGGGATAGAGATTTTGATGGAGATGGAGAGCTTCTAGGGAATAAGAGATGGGGTAGGAGTAGAGTTGTAGATAGAGTGGATGTTTTTAAGGTTTAAAGAGGAGGAGGTGGGGGGAGTGAGGAGGAATGAGAAGAGAAGAGATGATAGATGGAGATTTGGTGACTTGGCTTGAAGAAGAACTGGAGTGGTTAGGTGGTGGGAACAAGTTTAGTATATGGATAGCTAAGATGGAAAGGGGTTACACAAGGAGGACTTTGGGCTGTCAAATGCAAAGAGGGTAACATGGATGGTCTGCCATTGAGCAAATCATCACTGGTATATCACGTAGTAATGATGAGGGCAAAATTATCCTTTATGACAACGTTTTAATAGTATTGGATGTCGGATGGGACTGGAAATTAAATTGAACCATTTAATTAACTTCAAAGACTCATTTGAAACTTTTGAGACGCAGAGACATGCTAAGTAAAAATAATCCTAAATTGAGCTTCAAAATTTTTTAATAATGATTGATAATGAAAAATGATATCATTCTTTGCCTAATTAATGATTAACCAAATCAACTGATTGAATTTTCTAGCTGATACACTGTTTTGACGTCAAAATGTTCATTTAGATGCATAATGAAAAATATTAAAATGATCATTATTTCATTCAAATAACAGCCGTTATATACTTAGGTAGCAGCCGTTATAAGATTATAGCGGCCGTTATCTTAACCCACGATATAAACCGATGTCCTCAAGGTATCCTTCAACCAAACGGCTTAAAAAGTTATTCCGAGCGGCCTCCCCTAATCCTCTTATTCCCGCTCTCGCCTTATCCCCTTCCGCTCCCCTCCTCTCCTCCCATGGCTCTCCTCTCCTTCTCCTTCTCTCTCCGCGCCATTACTTCCCACGGAGGAGCTTGTGCCGCCCTCTTCCGCGGCTGGAGGCCAAATCCTAGCCGTCGGCGCAAGCCCCCCCTCCGCCGCACCTCGCTCCCATCCTCCAAGAATGGAGTCTCCGCTGCCATCACCTCCGCGGTTCCCCATCCTCAGTCCTATGTTTCTGAGTCCGGCAGCAAGGCCTCTGTCCTCACGTTCCAGCAGGCCATTCAGCGACTCCAGGTGCGCCGCCATCTTGTCTAAATTTCTGTTCTTGCGATGTCTATTGCGTTGATTGGAGTGTCAAATGATAAGCTTCGGCAGATAGATTTTGTGCAATCGGCCGAGAAAAGTTTCAACCTTTATCATGTTTGAGGATATATTTGTGAGGTTAATGTGCAAGAATCCATTTCACTTTCTCTAATTTTTCCCGGATTCTTGCAATTTCTTTCTTGAGTTATGATGGAAATTACGGTGCGGTGATCCCATTGTGATGATTTTGGGAGGAAAGTCTGCACTGAAAAGCTAAATATGTATAATGGCATTAATGCCATTTTTCTGATTGGCAACAAGGATATATTTGTGATGTTAATCTGCAAGAATCCAGTTCACTTTCTCTAATTTTTCCCGGATTCTTGCAATTTCTTTCTTGAGTTATGATGGAAATTACGGTGCGGTGATCCCATTGTGATGATTTTGGGAGGAAAGTCTGCACTGAAAAGCTAAATATGTATAATGGCATTAAGGCCATTTTTCTGATTGGCAACAAAAATATATATTCTCCTCTTACTAATTATCTTCAATTTTATGTATTTCTGCTTCATATGCTATATTGCTTGCCTAAGATTGTAAGTATTATGCTGCAGGAATACTGGGCTTCTGTGGGATGTGCTGTAATGCAGTGTAGCAATACAGAGGTAATGTTTTCTGTTTTCTTTTGTTTCTTGTAATATGTCATAGTTGTCCTCTGTTTTCTTTTGGACAAATGAAGGAACTATCATGCTTGCCTATCTGCAAGCATGGTGAGGCATGCAAGTGCGGTATCCTTATGTGCATGAAATGAGATTGATGAATTTTGTTGTATTTTCCTACGTGGGCCATGGAGACATGTTTGAAGATGAGTTTGCCGGTTGCATCACTAAATAGTGGTTCTTTAATGTAAATGACTGGATTTTGGAAACAATGACAGAATCTGGTCTTGTTATTACTTGTAACGGCTTTCCTTCAGTATATCATACTTTACTTATATTCTTGGTTCTTTTAAAGTAAAATGGCTTCAACATTGTTGGTCTATCAGGTTGGAGCTGGGACTATGAATCCTCTGACATTCTTAAGGGTATTAGGTCCAGAACCATGGAATGTTGCGTAAGTATGATTTGGCATGCAAATTATTACATTTTCATGATTTAGTTATGCATTCCATGCCTATCCTTTGTAAAAAGAAGTTTTTTCCCCCCTCCCCATGGATCTTTTATATGCATTGCACCAGTTGGGCCCATTCTAGCCTTTACTTGGGACCCTTACCTAACAAATTGTTGTAAACTATGTTGCCTTTTTGCGAATGCTTTTGTTTTTCCTTTGTTGTAGAAGAGATATTATCATTGTACAAAGATACTAGCTTGTAAGGCCTGCATGAAGTTAAGTGCTGCTGAAGTGGTCGTTGTTAAAAGATGGACATTCCAAATCATCCAATTTTCCTAACCATAAAAGTCTTAAGTATCTATTCAGTCATTTTAATGACCCCCCCCCCCCCCCCCACCCCAAAAAAAAAAGCAAAAAAAAAAAAAAAAGAAAAAACAGTTTTAGGTGCTCCTCTAGTTTGACTCTGGCACATGCACTAGAGTGCTTCCTTGTAACTAGGTCTTGTATTCTCTAATTTTATTGACCATATAATCTCATTTTCTCATTCCTTTTTGCCAATAGCTTCCTATAATTCTTAACTTTATTCTTCGTAGTTTTGTTATTCATCCAATAAGGATGCACATATTGTTTCGTCCATCCTTTATATTTGCTTGAAGGAGAAGATTATACATTTTCTCATCTTTTATACTGGAATAATAACTCACTAATATGTGACATCCAAGATATAATTGTTGGAGGAAAGGGAAGGTCATTTGTGCTTGTAAAACAGAAGACCTGTACATGTTGCATGGCATGGTATTTTACATAGTGCTAGGTTAAGGCATTCTTTTAAAGATTCTACCAAGTGAACTATATGTAACATCGAAGGTCTCTATTACCAATTTGGAGTCAAATTCCATTAGTCATTTCACAGCATTAGCTCTCTTCAGGTCTTATAAAGGTTAGTTAACTAGATATGTATCTTTTCCTAGTTATACTTGTCTATTTTTTTGACCCTACATAATCCCTTTTTTTAGGGGCTTTAAAATTCTTTATTGATGCTAAAATGATGACTGTACAAATCAAGTTCTGCCATATTGACTCGTACCAATTGTACCGTACTATACTGGTAAGGTATCTGTACACTGCCAAGGTTCGATTCGGTATATGAGCCAAACTGGCCCATACCAATTTTAACTAAGCAAAACCCTCTGGTATGGATCTGTATCACCCAATTTTGGGACAGTGTCGTGGCTGGGAGTCAGAAAAAGTATTGAAAGTGTGTCTCAGTATGGGATGCATACCATACTGTTACTGAACCGATAATGTACCGGTATAATTCTTGGTATCGATTTTGTGGACCTTGGTATAAATAATTGGCATGGACCTACTAAATGGCTTATATGTACATGGTACCAACCAATACAATTCTTGGTGTAGACCTTTGTGTAAATAATTGGCATGGAGCTACTAAAAGGCTTATATGCACATGGTGCCATTGCTTGTCCAAGATTTCCTTCGATTTAATTTGTGACTGAGTTGGGAGAATTAGGGGTCAAAAGACAAAAAAATGCATATTGGTACAAAAGTTGCACATTTTTCAAGAAAGTCTATCAATTTATTTTCCTCTCTTCCATTGTGGCATAACTTTAAACTAGCAAAGGCTACTCTTAACCGCAGGAAGTTAATATGCTGTGAGGGAGAGCAAGCCATAGACATAATCATCAACCCTTGTCCCAACTATCTGGCCTTGGCTTTATGGATTCTCCTTTGCCAAACATTTCTTATTGAGACTCTTGAGTGCTCTAACATTCACAAACATCAAACTAGATCCATATCATAGTTTGACATGCTTCTTATAAGTTATCAACCTAACATCAACCCCCACCTTTCTCATCTAGGCATGAGTCTAGCATTTAACCCACACAGTCCCACTGTACCTAGCTGCATTTAATGAAAGAGAGCTGTTGGAAATGAATTGCTATTAAATAGATATGATGTATTTTCTATATGTTGGTATTATCTCTCTTGTGGCCATAATACATTGAAATGCTTCATGGATGCATTCATGCTTCTGATATTCATTATTATCCTTAACATCAAGGATTTTGTTGAAGGTATGTGGAACCTAGCATACGACCTGATGACAGCCGTTACGGGGACAACCCTAATAGACTCCAACGCCATTCCCAATTTCAGGTTGTCGTGGTATCTTGAAGGCTACTTGAAACAAAGTTGCTTTTCAAGTTCTAGTAATTTGGCCTTTTCAAACAGTAGTGCTTAACATTTTGATCATGACTTCAGGTCATTTTAAAGCCTGATCGTGGAAATTCGCAAGATCTATTCATCCGTAGCCTTTCTGCATTGGGTAAGATCTCATGCATTATGCATACCAATTATTTTATCTAAAGAAAATCATAGAGACATCTAAAATTGACATATGAATTTACAATTATGAGTCACTGGGTTGATATCACAAATTGCTTCTTGTGCAATTTTAGTATTGTTGTTGAAAGTTCTTTATTTCCACATATTAGGTAAGTAATTATAGACATCAAAATGCGCCTAATCCAAGTCTAGCTAATATGTCTTGAAAGCATCTCAATATCATATCATCCATTTAAGGTCTTGATTGAGCTAGATTGCATGATCAGGATAAAATTGCAAAATGGTGAAATTCGAATTCTATCCTGGACAATAAAGAGAATATTCATATACTTGTAGAAGTGTCATTATCATCTACACTGCTTCTAGAAAGATACTACAAGTTTATATGATAATTGGTGGTTCATGGATCCTATAATGCCAACACAGATACAAGGGCGAATTTTTCAACCATTGCTTTGCTGCCTTGCTCATAGTAATCAAGATTGACTTTGTTTAGGACTGCTATCTTCGGTGACCGCTGAAAATTGATGCCTTTGACAACTTCGAGCATCACCATGTCTTTAATAACTTTGTCTGTGATCCACACTTGCCATGGCCTTATATCCAACATATTAAATAACTTCAACTAAAGTTGTGGTCTTCAATAGCCTTATACTCTTATTCATGATCCTTTTACAATCTTCATGATCGATGCCTTTGAGAACATTATTTACATATATCTGCTATGAACATTTCATCCATAATGTTTGTCCTTGATAACTTCGTCAATGTTGTCAACGATGATTGATGTTTTGACGATGCCTAATATCTTTGATGAATTCATTTGCAATTACACCTTCAATTGTCTTGTTTATTAATGTCTAAGGTTACTCTATCTATATTCTTCATTTGATTATACAGCTTCCACTATACTCTTGACCTTCGGCTATAATCTTGATCTTTTGCCAACGACATTACCAAATTTCCATTATGGGCAATGTCTTTGATAGCTTCATCTGCAACCAATATCTTTTAATGATCCTAGCCAAGGTTCGCAATCTCGGTACCAGGTACAACTATAATCTTGTTTGCGAGCCACATCTTCGACAACTATCTTCAATCGACATTTTCTACAACTTCTTACGCAACCATCATATCCATGATGAACCCCTCATTTTGTCTATAGCTTCCATATCTAGGATGAACTCTTAAAAATTGGCATTTACAATTAATTGTATCTTTATCTTCAGCAACCTTTTCTATAATCTGTACATTGCTAATGAGTTTGACATCTCCAATCTCCACATCCTTTATGAGCTCCATACCTCCATTGACTTCTTCATTCGTAATGAAGATAGTCGGCAATGAAAGATGCATTTTCACATTTTTTCCTAACATCAACTGCAACTTTGTTTGCAACCTTGAGCATCTGCCTTGCAATGAAGTTGCATTAACTTCTTTAAACTACCTCACTGTAACTACCTCCTTTGATAAGTTATCAGTGATAGCCTATGATAATCTTCTGTAACAAATTCCATTTATAGTTTAAAACTTTTGGCAACCACCAGTAACTATCTCTATGGAAATTATCAGTAACCTTTCAACTATAAATAGAGAGTAGTGGCCATGGATTAAGTGACTGGAGAAGAGACCCACATCAAGACTTTTACAAAGGCTTGGTGCAGACTTCGACACTTGAAGCATTTTCCACACTGCCGATTTGAAGACTTAAGTAACTTCATCAAGATATTGAAGGTCAGAGACTTAGGATAATTAGCCTAAGAACACATGATCTTTGATCTGTACTGTGTTTCTTTACATGTCATGATCCTTTGAAGGCATCATTGTATTATAAGCCAAACTCCTTGATCTGCAGTCTCTTTTATAAGCCTTATTAATTAATAAGGCTTGGAAGTATGGTTCCCATAATTTTGCTTTTTTAGGTCCACATGCCTAATTTAGGATACTCATTTTGATGTTAGGAACCATTTTCCAATAGATGGACTATGGCCCTTTGATGAACCTGGCCTCATTGAATGACACTATTCATGACTCCTTTTTATTTTGGACTTTTAATTTGAGACTACGAATGAAGATCCTTAAATAGATGGGTCTCGTTGGACAATATCTATACATATATTTGACTATGATCAGAAATTTTAGGCCCTCACAAGGATTTTTTACCATTATCAGTGATATATGCCAATTAGGTTGCTGTTAACAATTTTTCCATAGTACCACACTACCACTTAATTTACTAATCTGAAGTAGGAGAATTTGTTTTTAGCTCAAAGTATACCTGTCAAAGCTGAATTTCGAGTTTGGCCTGGATGTTTTCTTCTCTTTGGCTTGTCAAGACCTATTCTAGGGCTTCGACTTTTGGTCGTCTTGTAAGTAAATCTGATGTGATTACACAAAGTTCTGGATTGTGCACTCGTCATTGTTGGGTAAATCAGGCTTTTAGGCATGTTTTTCACTGTTTCAATTAACAAGTCTAGACAAGCACGTATAATTTATGGAATGCTAATTTTGGTGGTTGTTTTGGTTTTGCTTTCGGACAAAGATTTTGAGGAGTTTGGATAAACTTTAAATATGAACAACTTAAAAATATTAATTGTGCAACTAATATGATTGAAGCAAGGAATGCGGACTGTCCCGAACCAGACGATTTCACCTATTCCGAGCTGTACCAGTGGCTTACCGGTATGGTTCCGGCTTTGAAAACGGTCCGCGGCCTCTGCGGCCCTCCATAGGAGTCCGCGGAAAATCGTTCTCTCTCCCTCCCCCACTCGCTCTCTCTTTCTCTTCTCCTTCTCCGGCTCTGGCTGGTTTTCTCTGTCGGTACGGGCCCGGCACGGCCTGTACCGACTTGTGCAATCGGGCAACCGGTACGGTGCCCGGTACCGGCACAATAGACCTTGGATTGAAGTATATTAAAAAAAAAAAATACTGAAATTGGTTTGTCTTTATGCTTCCACAAAAGTTTTTTTTGGGGAGACAAGAGTGCCACGAGATTGGATGGTCAATCCTTTTTGCGAGTTCTTTCTCATGCCTCTATGAAGGGCTTCACAGTAGTTGTTGAACATAATGAAGAACCTAGTTCCCAAGTAATCGGCAAAAATTTATTCATTGTTTATTTAGTTACTAGTTTAATTCTAATTAAGGTCATCTAGTCTCATGTTCTTGTTTCATTTGTATTTGATTGCAGTCATAATGTTTGCTTCATTCTACACAAACTTCTCTAGATCTCCAGTTAAAGACAACGAACAACTTAACTGCCAGCTATCAACAAAAATCATATCCTATGATCTATTGTTTTCCCTAGATTATCATCTCACTTTGATCTGGTATGGCATTGATATCCAGATATTCAATTTTGACAACTATCGACATCCATTGTTGATAAACTATACAAAATTGTTCGGAAGGATTCTATAGTATAGGTTATGAGAATATATTTAAGACAGGAAGTTCTAATTGCACATTAAGCAACTATATTATTTTCTTCTCTGAAGTGAATGTTCCTTTGCTAATTAATTACAAGCCTGTGCTTCTTTGGCATCTCAGGAATTGATGTTTATGAACATGACATCCGTTTCGTGGAGGACAATTGGGAAAGTCCGGTAAAGTCTTCTGTCTTATTCGGTTTATTTGCCTGATCTTTGTTTTTTTTTGTTTTTGGAATTTGTCTTATAACCTAGTGCAGATTATATTAGAATTCTGTTAATGATTTCATCTGTTAAACTTCTATCTGCCGATCTAGTTGTTGAAAGCATGAAATTGTAGAAATAAACTATCTTTGATGGAACAATATGTGTGTGTGTGGCAGACGTTTGGTTATGTTTAACTTTTCTCTTTTCTTTGTTCAAATGTTAATAGGTTCTTGGAGCTTGGGGATTGGGCTGGGAAGTATGGATGGATGGGATGGAAATTACGCAGTTCACATACTTTCAGCAGGTTTATTAGCCTGTTAAGCCTGTTCCAGTCTTAATTGCCGATGGTTGCAGTATCACCTTTACTTTTTAGTTTATCTTTGGCCTTATTTTTTGTTTGAATTAAGATTTTCCACTTTCATCATATTTTGACTCATTTATGAATTGCTTTCAGAAAACCTTGCATTCCCAGATATCGTCATTTCAATGCATGTAGTTCTTCCTGGAAATGCAATTGCTAATTTCTTTGTGAAGATATAAAATGTCATCCTTCATCTTCTCTGATTGTTAATTTTAAACTTTAAAGTTTGAGAACATGCTGTGCACGGTCAAGCTTGCAGTGGATGTATGAAATTTTTCAATACTGCCATTTATCCATTATCTTTATTCTCTTTAGGCTGGGAGTCTTCAACTGATGCCTATTTCTGTGGAAATTACTTATGGTCTTGAACGGATCCTCATGTTACTTCAGGTTAGATTTGTTAGTTAAAAACAACAATAGATTCTCTCTTTATCTTGTATGCTACCTTTGAAAGGGCTGACCTTACTTTGCTCTAGACATGCTTGGCAGGGGGTGGATCATTTCAAGAAAATTCTGTACACCGATGGAATTACATATGGAGAGCTATTTTTGGAGAATGAGTAAGCAACTTACTGAAAATTCACTTCTCAAGCTTTTATGTTGCTTATCTTGCTTCCATAGTTTCTTTTTAGACTAGCCTATACAAGTTTGTATTTTGTGACTTTGATATCTTTTGCTGGCAAGTTTATTAGTTCTCCCTGATACCCAATCATAGAAGGTAACTGTGTCAATACTGAGTAACGAGTGATGTCAGACATGACCAATATAAACTTTTTTTGGTCGCCCTTGATGGTGATAAACCAATGAAATTCACAAATCACACACCTGGTTGAATTGGTTCTTTGTAAATTCTCTAAAACCTATATCCTTGGGCCAACAAAATGTACATATTCTTCTTTAACAAGGTATGCATCATGTCGTTGCTGATATAATGGAGATACTGATCATCCCTTTTCTGAAGGGTCAGTGTTGTTTAGGAACTTAGGTCCTTATTGATGTTTTGTGGAATGTATGGAATAATTTGAGTCCAAAATGCAGGGGTAAACCATGGAATAAATATGTTCTTCTTTTTACCATAGTATATTTGCTCACGTTAATTGAAACAAGTGAGTAAAAGTTTTTCTGCATCCTCTTTTTTGGCCCTCCACCAACTTCCCTTATTCTGAAGCAAAAATGGCTGCTTGGAGGTATAAAGCGGCACAAGGTTTATTTTTCTGGGTGGTTGGGTACTTTCCTTGAAAACAAAGAGGGCCTTAGAACTGATTTCAAGATTAAATGTATGCGTGCATCCATGGTATGCCGAACCGGCCGGTTCCGCACGTACCGGACCGGTCCGGTTCAAGCGTGGAAAATAGGGGTCGGAACCGATCGGTACAGTCGCATACCATGCGAACCGGACCAGTTCGCACTGGTACGAATCCGATACCGTATTGTACTGGTGCAAACTGGACCAGTTTGCATCGGTACACGCGCCCGTGTGCTGAAACCGTGCCCGCACGCAGTTCCGCAAGTTGGGCCGCGCGCCCGCGGGGTTTCCCATGTTGGGAACCAAGCGGGCGCGTGGTCCCGCGGTAGACCAATCCGAACTGGTATCGTACCTATCCGAACTGGTACTGTACCGGTCCGAACCGACAGGTATGCCTACCAATACCGGTACGACATACCTTGCGTGCATCTATGCACAGGTGTCACTGAGGTTTTAGTTCACAAGCATGTTCCTGCACTTGTTCGTTTTTGTGTGAGTTGTGGAAATTAAATTTTGAACAAAGAACTTTATTCTGCACAGTTGCATCTATCTACATGCAACCTGTATCAATTTGTGCCAGCATGAATGGGTGGATAAGTGAATATACGGAAATTCCATATTGGAATATGAATTATGATATTGAACGTGAAGTCCATTTTAGGGAAATTAATCTAAGCAAATGGCCAACTAGCAGGTTGTAATAGCTGGCTCCCTACTCCTGTGAAGGGATGTTGATCTATGTTATATAAAAAGGAAAAAAAAAGTGAACTTTATAATGATAATGTGAGAGAAAAAATAATAAACGTGTGTGTGTGTGTGTGTGTTGGAGGGGGGGGGGTTCAAGTTACAGTTATTGCATTTTCTGTTTACGAATTGCGAAAAATGTTTTTATTCTGTTACTTGACTAATTTGTTCCTGTTGTTTTAATAAATGGAATGCAACCACCCTAATGTTAGCCATTTAAAGATGTTAACTTTCCTTGCATTTTTCATGTGAAGCTGGAAACTGTTGCAACTTGCAATATGCAATATTGCTATGTTTCCTTTTCTTTATAATTTGCTTATAAGCTATTGCATGTCCAAATGTATTTGCTTGAATTTGAAGTTCACATTTACTTCTATTTATGTTGAAAATTTCCTTGATATGTATGTCTTTTTGGTGTAGAATATTTCAATTTTCAACCATCTTTAACCTTGGAATCATGGTGCCCCATGTTTTGTTGAGGACTTGACTTGTAATAGTTATTTCCCTTGTCAAGTAAGAAGTGATACGTGGGATTCTTATAGACATGTAGAGTCACAAGAATGTTGGCTTTTTTGTGATGTAGGAAGGAGATGAGTGCATATTATTTGGAGCATGCAAATGTTAATAATATCCAAAAGCACTTTGAAGATTTTGAGGAAGAAGCTCGCTCCTTGCTGTCACTTGGACTTCCAATTCCTGCGTATGCTTAGAGTTGAAATTCCTTATTATTGCTTATTCTTGTCCAAAAGCTGTTTAATTGTAGGTATTTTGTTAAAGTTTTGTTAAAGTTGGCTTTTGCTTTACAATCTGTTAGGTACGATCAGCTTCTGAAGGCTTCTCATGCTTTTAATATTTTAGATTCCAGAGGCTTTATTGGTGTGACCGAACGTGCTAGGTATTTTGGTCGTATGCGCAGGTGGGGCTATTTTCCTGGTTTATTTCCGTAAGCTTACAATAATAAATTAGAAATATCAACATCAAAATTGAATTGCCCTAATTTTACCTGCAATCCTTAGTTGGAGCATGTACGTATTAGATATTTGTCTTTCAATAACATGCCAATAGGGAATACATCGAGTATGTAAGTTGACTCGTCTTATATGTCTGCTTAGTATTGCTAGAAGACAATAACTTATTTTTCTCCTTCAGTGTTTTGTCAAATGGGCAGTATCTACCTTTTTCTGTCTGATTATCTTGGAGTTGTTGCCACATCTTATCTCGCAGCAACCTGGAACTTGCTATACCTGGTCTTATGTCCCACAAATTTGATTACTACAACTGAAGCATTTCATATTTACTATAATGCCCGAACACTTGAGTTGCCCATTTAACTTCTTACAATATTTTTCTGAAATAAGCTATATTTGAAATGCATGGTGGGAGTGGACTGTGCCTTTACAGCTTTCAAGCAAATCAAGTGTTGTGGAAAGAATGGATGAAGTTTAACAAAATTTTAATTGAGGACTTATGTTTCTGAATTGAAGGCAGCAAGAACTATCCTTCCACCAACCAGGAAGTTTAGTAAATAATTTCAAGCCTGCAAAGCTAAATTATTGTATTTATTTCTGTTGAGCAGACATACTCAAATGGATAAGTAGTGGCTTCACACTTCTCTCCTTGGACTAAGGTCCAAGTCATACTTTTTGTTGAACTATGCAAAAATGGTATTTTACCACAGTGAAGAAGATATAAGTTGCACCAGCTGAGCTAGTGGAATCTCAACATCAAAACAAGGGAACTCTCTCAAAAACTTCTATTTAATATCAACATGTGTAAACCTTATCTTATTTGAACATTATTCAGGACTAACTGATAGAGCCTTATGAACTGCAAACATACAGAAAAGAAATTCAAGAACCAGCCAGAAAAGAAGATTAAATAATTAAAGAAGAGTGCAATGTCTTAATCTAATCCAAGACTTGTTCAAGCCTAATAATGCTGGTTAAGTCTGCCGATTTGGTACTTTTAACATCTTAAGGTTCATCAGTTTGAGCTATCTTAATTAATATAAAGAATCTTAAGTTATAACTCTGTTTAGTTAGCTGCAAGTAGATATGAATATAGATGTTGTCAGCATTCAATCTAAAGCATATATTTGTGCTTGCTTTGTATGTTATCATGTCATGCAGTACATATCATGCCACATGATTATTGGCATGATGCTGGTATTAGCTTTAATCAGTTACTATCAATATAAATCATTATGTTTCACTATCATTCTACAATATACTGCAGTAAACAACTACACACGGACAGAATGTATCTTGTTGGTGGGTGACCAGCATGCCCAACAATATCAATACTTAAAGTCTTGTATACAACTAATCTATTCAAAGTTAAATTTATGATTTTGAGTTAGGCTTGTTACTATTTCTGTTTCTAGTCTTTTCTAATAATGGATGCATTGTTAATTTATATGGCAAGCTTCTTTAGATAATGCAGTGCATAAATTTGGGATATGTTTGTCTACATTTTACTTGCATCCTTAGTATGGTCTATGTTTAGGAGTTTGATTAGTTCAAATCAAGATTCGTACCTGACCCTGTATTAGTAACCACTTGGTACAGTGTTGGTATATTAGAGCTATATACTAAACAATCTCTAACTCATTTTGTACATAAAACTTCTAATACAACTCAAAATTATACTAGAATATCCTCAGATAAACAAAATATCTGCTCTTGCATCACTCTTTACAACTCTAAATATTAGTGCCAAGTTCGATTATTTTGTCATATAATCCTTTTCTGCTTCCAAATTTGCAGCTTTTTTGTCTAGTATGTTTTGTAAGTTAATCTTCCTATAAAATAATTAGGTAGTATGATAACTTTGGAAGCGATCTTGTTTAATTAAGCAGTCTTGCTCGCCAATGTGCTCAACTCTGGGTGAAGACGCGTGAGAATCTTGGACATCCCTTGGGCATCTCTTCTGAAGGCAATCATCTCATTTATCAGAAAGTTCTCGAGACAGACTTGAGAAAGGTTAGTTTTGTTTTGACTTTCTTTCCTCTTATCATGATGTTGCAGTATAGTCTACAACTGGTCATGAGTTTCTGGTGAAACTATTGGCATAAATAGTTCTGAATTTGCCATAATAATTCAGACATGAGTGCATCATTTGATGTCATATTCAAGTATTGGCATACACTTGCATAGAAAGATCCAATGCTGACAATAAACATACAGAAAGAAACATTGATTTGTTAGGGAAACTTGTCTATTTGATCTAGATGTTCCAAATGACTTACTGCTAAATGCACATATTTTGAACCCAATGTTCTAGTTATATTTGACTTATCTAAGTGGACCCTTTAAAGTTGAGATGATTGAAGCTCTTGCTAGTCTCGATGTATGCTCTTGACTGGTATGCATGGGATGGAAGGAATATGAGAATCTTTGAAGCAAGATGTGCGCAAGCTAGAGACAATGAGAGGGTTGAGGACAAAGTGTCTATACTCTATTGGGCTTGGCAATTCTTGCAATTTAAATTTTAGGACTAAATGATGTAAAACACTTGTGAAGGTAATGGATAATTATAAGTGCACGTTTGAGATGTTTGGTATCAGAATGTTGTTTTTCTCTTCCCTGTCTCTACACATCTTCACATGCACACGAACTCATATACATACATATATACATACATACATATGCACACATAGGTATGCCCTTCTCGGTTTCCCAATTCGTACTAGAAATTGAAGAATTTTTAGCCAAAGTATGAAATTCAACTCATATTAACTTGTATTCTTACATTTCAAATTTTGACTTGCATTCTTTCATAGTTATTGACTTCCCCCTTCTATCTTAAACCTATTTTCAGGTGACAATGGAACCTAGAACATTTGTTATTGAGATTGGAACAGAAGAGATGCCACCTCATGATGTCATTGAAGCAAGTGAGCAGGTGAAGATGCTAGCTTTAGTATCATTCACAGACTGATTTGATGCTGGACATGTAGAATAACCTTTTATATTGCTGGTAGACCAAGGAACTAGAAATTCTAGTATCTGGTTGATCTGTTTTCCAGCAATCCAGTTTCAGAAAAGAGGACTATTATTATAGAGAATTAAGAAATAAAGAATTTAATTATCTGCTTTTTGGCTTCGAAGAATATACAGTGGCCCAACAGAAGGATTTCTTAGGGTTCTCTGGAAGAAGAGGACCCATGTTGGCTTGTAATCAAAACCCAGGTTAAAGTGTATTGGTTTCAGTAGGAAAATGGCATTAATCTGGTTATTAAATAATTGTAGAGATCTGTAGTGCTAGATCTAAGCTTGGTTCTCATGCTGGATTACTTCTAGAGTGAAAATATGGCTAATCAGTCCCAGAAAATAAACAGACAGCAGAAACTAAGGAAGAGAAAATATGATGCTTTGAGAACAGATACAAACAGCAGAAGTATAAGAGAACCTGGGTTTTGAACAGAAAACAGAGAAAAGGGGGAGGAAGAACAGCCAAACCTGTGGTGTATTTTACTTCTTCTCCCATGTTAAAGTATCCCCTTCAATGGGATTCATCACTTGAGGGGAAATAGACTACTCAAAAATTTCACACTCACATTTTCTTATGAATGACTCAGAAAATTGAAGTAAAAAAATTAAGGAATGCGGAACCATCCCGAACTGCCCAGTTCGGGCGTATCGAGCCATGCCAGCGGCGAACCGCGATGGTTCCGACATTCACAACAAGAAACCGGTAGGAGGGGGAGAGGGAGAAGGAAAGAGAGGAAAAGAGAGAGAGGGGGAGGAAGGGGAAGGGAGAGGGAGAGGAAGGGAGAGGGAGAGGGAGAGGAAGGGAGGGCTGCAAATTTTCAAAATAAAAAAGGAGCTTCACGAACCCCTATTTCGATTGAAACAAGGGTCTAGAGGGTGGAGCCCCTCCTGCAGCCCTCTCGGGCACTCCGGCGCCTCTCTAGCGGCCTCCATAGGCTCTCTTCCTTCTTGCTCCCCCCTTTCTCTCTCTCTCTCTCTCTCTCTCTCTCTCTTCCTCTCTCCCATTCTCCCTCTCCCTCATCCTTTTTGTTGTGCCGGCCTGGCACGGAATGGCACGGGGGTATACCAAACCGTGCCGCCAGCCAACCGGTACGGGCTCCAGTACCGGCACAGCAAATCTTAAAAAAAACAAAAGAAAAAAGAATACATCAGTGAAAGGTTAGCCCTTTCCCTGGCTGTTTGAATTCCTTATACATTTATATTTACTATTCTGCTCAGCCACTTATCTTTCTCAAGTACTCTCTAAGACTCTGCAAAGGATCTACAGTTGTGTCGTTTTGTTTGGCAACAACCACCTAAAAGAAGTTGCATTTAATATCTTTTAGTGAGAACCAGCTGAAGGAGATCTTATGTCCTTCACTGAGAGCAAAATCAGTCTCTCTTATATTTTTCTCCTATGGGATTTATAAAAAAATAAGTAAAAGAGACTAGCAAAAAAGAGCTTGAACAACTTCATATATACAAAGGACTCTAAAACATAAGTAAACTGCCTAAAATATGAATTGCTTCTTTGGAGCATTAAAGTTGCTATTCCTTGTGTTGTTCTCCACAGAGGATGCTGGCAGCAGGACGAGGCCCCCAAATTCCTTTTTGACCTCCCAACTTAGCATTTAAAACCTTCCGTTGCTTATTATTTTGATGTGGATTGTGGACACTCTTTGAGTTCATTCTTGCATCTGTTATGCCCTCCTTTCTTGCTTGGCAAACATTTTTTGATGATCTACACACGATTCTGTGCTTTAACACATTAAATCCTCAAGCCTTGTATTGTTTTCTTATGTTAATCTCTGTTTGACTGATAACAAGAAAGTAGTGAAGATAGCATGAGTAGATAACTGAATATGTTTTTTTTATTCACATTTATTCATTCACCTCCTCAAAAAGAGAAGATCATTGGCTGTTGGGCTAAAACTTCGTTCCAATTCTTGCAGCTTAGAAATTTAGTAATGCAGTCACTGAAAAATCAAAGATTAAACCATGGGCATGTGTTAGCATATGGCACACCGCGTCGACTAGTGGTATGAGCTTCAACTTTCCATTATCTTGAATTCATATTGTTCATATCTTTTTTACTCTGTAAACCTTTTCCCCTGATTGATTATCTATCATTAATGGTAAAGGGCTTGTGTCAATTTTGCAATCTTTAAAGATAAGCTTCTTTCCCGATGTTGCTACCTTTTTAACTTAAAGTGTCTTTTTTGGCTAAGGTATCTCAAGAAACAATATGGGTATAGATGTTTAGTATAGTAGTTGACGTTGAAATTTTTATCTAGAAGCTTCAGTTCACTTTGTGAATACCGTCTCTACTGCAAAATATGGTGGCTTTTAGATGCTACTGTGCTTTCCTGATTCAAGGACCATGCACTGCTTTGATTGGCCATTCCTAGCATAATGCCTCCTTGTTCTCAATTATATCGATGTCTTCAATGAAAAAATAATATAAACTACTGGTAATTCTTTCTTTAGCATATAGCTCAGACGAGATATACGATACCTTGCAAGGGACTTGAATTCTCAATATATGGCAATAAATTTGAATTCTTGATACATGTTTATAATTCCAAGTCACAAATTGGGAATACTAGTTTGATTGTCCTTCCTAATCACCTCTATTGCTTAGAAATGCAAGTCACTCAATCAGTCCAACTTTCTAATTTTTTTAAGAGAAAATTAGGTCATAAGTCTAGCATCCATGCTATAGGTAGTATTTAACTACAGCTTAAAACTTATATTATTGCAAATGTTAATGATAATTCAGATTTCAGACACTAATACCAGTTTTAATCTTTGAGTAATTATATTCCATATTGTTTAGTCTTATTAATTAGTCGTTGACACAAGATTTTGCTAATATGTTCCCTATCAACTTTGTCTTTATCAATTTTCTTGAGTCCTTTACTCCCTTATCAGTGTTGCTTGTGGCCCAATGGATGTGCACTTCTGTACCAGCCTTGTATAGTCCATGTTGCGGCCCCTGCATCTGCATTAGTAGTTCATGTCCATGTTACATGAAATGCATGATGCAGTACATATGCATACAACACTAAAGCATGTCATTATTTGTGTAAATACAATTACGTTATCCGTATTTATTGCCATGAAAACTGTATTTTTTTGTTTTTTCAATTAATACACATGTCTGAGACACTCCCAACCAAGGTAGGCCGAACCGGACCGAGCCGCCGAGTTCGGCCCGCACAAAGCCGACCCGGTGGGGACTAGGTTGGTTCGTCTATTAAATTTGGTTCCAGCTGCGAACCAGTCGGAATTGGCTGCGAACGGGCCAGAACTGGCCGTGAACCGGCCGATTCCATTTGAACTTGGTGGTTCGCACCGAGAATCCGGTTCGGAATTGGGCCCCCTCCTGCTTTCCTTCTTTTGTTAAAAGGTGTTGGGAAGGTCGAAGCTACCTAATCGACGAGAGATGCTTAGACGAAGCCAGTATGCTATCCGATCGACTCAGTCAGGAGGACGACATATATCCTCCTAACATAGCCAGGCAGTGAGTGGCACAAAGGATAAACAGGTAGTGAGTGGTACGGAGGATAAGCAGTTAGCGAGTGGCATGAAGGGTAAGCAGGCAGCTGCCTAGCATGCTAAAAAAGAAAAACAAAAGGCACCTGCAATCCAAATGGAGAGTGTAGAGGAGCAGAGCAGGAGCAGCACTTCTGATGGTCATGGATCTACTGGCCAGAGAGGAAGTGGAGGACATGAGATCACCATTCATGAGACAACTGCAGGATCTTCGATTCACTGATGAGTTTCAGTTTACGCATGCTATACAGGATAGAGACTACAGTGCATGATTTGGTAGAACCCTCGAAGATACGATTGCATATAGGAGACGAATTTTTCGAGATCATTTAGGAGAACACGATGTAGCTGTAGATGACCTCACACGTGGAGTAGGATCTATAGGCATATCAAGTTCCGAATAGTATACTAGATTCTATTATCTGTAGCCACAGACAGCCTACGACTCATACGGATACGGATATGGATATGGTATGTCTGAGGCATCTTCCGATGGCTACTACTCTATGCAGCCTAGAGAATCTTACGGGTCGGATTTTGCTACCGGCTTATTCGGATGGGCTCCTTCACAACCGTTTTATAACCATTTTATTAGTTAGAGGACACCTCTTAGAGCCAGAGCTTTAGCGAGAGATTCGAGAGTGCTTATAACCCGAGCGCGTTCTTTATAGGATGAACATACAAGCCTACAACATTGCTTGGTTAGAGGGGTGGGTTGATTTGCCTTCTGACTATGCTAATAATCCGAATATTTATAAGAAGCATTGTCACTCGACGAGATTTTAAATATTGGTATGTATGCTGTACTTTAAATATATGCAATTGATTCTTTTATTTTATATTTTTTATCTCACTACTTGATGTTTCTTCTTCTAGCATTCAACATCTCACTAATCATTTTATGTTTTGTATCATTTTAAAACAACAAAATGCATTATTTAGGTTAAACTGAAATCATAAAAACATCAAAAAAATCAAAAAAATATCAAATTAGACTTAAAATCATTAAAAAAAAGTTAAAAAAAATTGATTACCAATTAATTGAACTTGAAAAACTCAAGCCCAAGCATACCATATGTCAGTACGGTACAGAACCGGTACCATACCGACCCGTCCGCCGATCGGTATGGGTTCCGGTACTGGTTTGGTGGACCTTGCTCTCAACCTATATTTGAGATGCTGACTAAATTTTGAAATTTAATACTAATGGTATAGCTATTCTGCGCCCCCCTGTCCCTCTTGTGGTCATTGCCAGAATGAATTCTAAAATTGCAAAATCATAACTAAGTTTCTTACATAGATCTATGTTTCTCTCCCCTTCCTCCTCCTTTTTGGTGCTACAGATGTTTCAATAAATCTTCCATGGATGCTTTCACCATAAACCTATTGTAACTTTCACTTACTGAATGCTTACCAACAAAGAGAGGTTCCACACATCTCATTTGGCTATTCTTCTTTCACATTCTGTCTATGCTTTATGGCATGATTTGTCATCTAATGCATTTGAAGATGTTTCTTCATGGTGAGAAAGCTTTGTTGTGAAGACATAGGCCCTGTTTGGGGGAGCTTTTGGAGGGCCAAAAAGCACATTCTGGCCCTCCAAAAGTACTTTTAGATAAAAAATGGTGTTTGGTAAAATTTTCGAAAAGCTGTTTCAGCTTTTGCGGAAAGCTGAAAACAGCTTTTGGGGGGAAGCTCCAATTTGGAGCTTTCCAAAAATGCTGTTTTCAGCTTTGTCGGAAAGCTGTATTTTTGACAAAAATACCCATATTAAAATATAATAATTACATAGTTTGTTCCTTTATAAACCTAAAAATCTGCTGGAGCGAAGAACCCTAGCCGTCAGACTCCCTTCCGCAAGAAAAATTGTTAGAGAGATAAATGGTCATTTGGAGGATGAAAAATTAATTTACACTAATAATTAAAATTTTTTATACCTTTATTATTGTATTATACTATAAATATTATTATATTACATTACATCATAATACAATAATATGTTATTTTAAATAATTTAATATTAGTTATATTATGAAAAATTAATTTATACTAATAATTATAATATTTTATACCTTTACTATTGTATTATACTATAAATATAATATTATAATACGTTATATCATTATACATTAATATGTTATGTTAAATAATTTAATATTATGTTATATTATGAGAAATTAATTTATACTAATAATTATAATATTTTATACCTTTATTATTGTATTATACTATAAATATTATATTATATTACATTACATAATAATACGTTAATATGTTATTTTAAATAATTTAATATTATGTTATATTATGGAAAATTAATTTATACTAATAATTATAATATTTTATATCTTTATTATTGTATTATACTATAAATATTATAGTATATTACATTACATCATAATACATTAATATGTTATTTTATATAATTTAATATTATGTTATATTATGAAAAATTAATTTATACTAATAATTATAATATTTTATATCTTTATTATTGTATTATATATAAATATAATATCATAATATGTTATGTCATAATACATTAATATGTTATTTTAAATAATTTAATATTATGTTATATTATGGGAAATTAATTTATACTAATAATTATAATATTTTATACCTTTATTATTCTATTATACTATAAATATTATATTATATTACATTACATAATAATACGTTAATATGTTATTTTAAATAATTTAATATTATGTTATATTATGGAAAATTAATTTATACTAATAATTATAATATTTTATACCTTTGTTATTGTATTATACTATAAATATAATATATATTACATTATATCATAATACATTAATATGTTATGTTAAATAATTTAATATTATATTATATTATCAAAAATTAATTTACTCTAATAATTATATTACTATTATGCTATATTATAATAATATTATTTTATATTACAATAATATTATACTATATCGTATATTTATGTATTAATATATGTTATGTTTTATTATATTTTGTTGTATAATACTATGCAATGTCCTTTATGGTAATTTTGTCATACAAAAGTACTTTCTCAGTTTGTTTATCAAACATATGTTATAGTGCCACAGCACTTTACAAATGTAGTTATCAAACAGCAAACAGCTTTTTATAACAACTCTACTTCAGACAGCACTACTTCTAACATCTCTACTTCCAACAGCTCCCTCAAACAGGGCCATAATCATAACTATAGCCAACATCCTTGTCTTCTATTTACTCCTTGGGCTTCGTGGATCTGTTCATGTTGCTATCAACTATTATATGCTACACTAACTATTGTCAGCATCATTTTCATTGATTAATGTTTATCATCCATCAATTATTGACTGAACGACAGATTCTAGTCAACTATGTACATAAATGATGTTGACAAAGTAGAAGCAGCTCATGTGAACTGTTATTGCTCAAGTTGTCCCACTCCACCAAGCAGAAAGAAGGAATTTGTAATTTGGGATGGGTCTCCCTCCTGGCCTCTCTCTCTCTCTCTAAAAAAAAAGAAAGGAAAAGAAAGAAGCAGAAGCTAATGATGACCTGCTCTAATTGTCCAACTGTTTCTTATTGTGATTGATCATAGAAGTAGCAAAAGGAATGGAAGACTGCATAATTTTTTCAGAGCAATGGCTAGAGACATTTTTCTATAATGCCAAGCCTGCATACTCATTAAAGTTTTATCTCAAACATAGTCTATCATATTTTAATTTATTACCTCCTTCAATATCTATCTGTCATTTATAACTTAAATGCAATACATTGTAATAGCAAAGCATGGATCTGATTGCAGATTTGCGTCGAGAATCTCAGTTCTAAGCAAGCAGAGAATGAGGTTGAAATACGGGGTCCTCCTGCAGCGAAAGCATTTGACCAAGAAGGAAATCCTACTAAGGTCTTGACCTGGTACTTCTGTGCCTATTGCAACTTTTGGCACACTGAATGATTAATTTAATCAAAGCATGGATGAAAAAGTGTTGCTGGTACAACATTTAAAAATTAAAATTAATAATCCCACCCTCATATGGGGCATGTATTGTCTACCCATATTATTAATTCACCTTCACATCATCATGTTGTCAGTTGTTTGTCACGCTCTTGTTATGAGTTGGAACAGAAGGTTTTATTTCTTATTTTGTTTTCCTTTCTCTGCCTCTTGAACCTTTTTGCTGAATATTTAATATTATTCATTATGTTGTATGATTTACCACTTCGAGAAATGTACCAGACATGGAATTATTATCAAAATCTCCAATTGTCAGCTCTTGAAGAAGCAAAACTCATATCAGTTTTATTTATCATGCCAAGGGCTTGTAGTTCATGATATCCTACTTTATCTGATTATCACAGAAAGAAGTATAATATAAAAGATACATCTACAAACATAATCTTTGGGGGTTCCCATGTCAATTTCATTTTCATTGTAATAATGTTTTGCTTTTGTTGCTAGGCTGCTGAAGGTTTCTGCCACAAGAACTGTGTATCTATTGACAGTCTATACAACAAAGTTGAAGGTGAATACTGAATACAGTCATGCCCTATTTTCAGTTTACGAAATTGAAGCTTGTCAATTCTCTATTTGCTATAAATGTTTCTCTTCAGCTCTGCTATGATACATTTTAAGTATATTGGTCTGTTGTCAGTCCTTTGTCCTTTTGAGGACTGCATCCAAGTAATATGTAAAAATTATCATTAGTTGTTTTAATTTGCTTTTCATCTGCATCTGATAAGTATCATCTTATCAGATGCTACCTGGACCTTGTACCTCGCTGGTTTGCTGCTGTTGGACATGTATCGGCACTGGTTTTTGTTGGAATCCTTATAGTTCCTGTAAATGAATAATTTCGATTTTATTGAGAAGTTACATAATAATGCCTACCATAGTTTATATTACTTGCTGGCTCTGACCCACTAGGTTTTCCAAACATATTTAAGAAACATGAAGTACTAAAAATGTAGATGTAGATGATTTTGACTTGATAAGGATTCACAAATGATGGGTCAGTTTCTTCTATAAGGCATGCTTCTTATTGTTGATTGGAATATTCAACAATAAATGCTTTATAGCATGTCTTCAAAAACAGAATATGACAGTACTTTTGATACCTTGCCGTTCTATGCCCAGCATTGGTGTGGGTCCCTGGATTCTGAACCATCCATACGAGTATTTTCTGCTTGTGCTGGTCTTATTGGTATTTGCCACCGGTATTGTACCATCAGTACCGGCCAATACTGATGGTTTTTCATTCTTTTTGATGCTATCAGTTTTGTAATGTATTATAGGTATTGCTACCGTATCAATACTGGACTGTTTCGATGGAAAAACTGTATGGTCTGTTACTAGTAACTAAAACCTTGCTTTATAGATTTATCTGTTATTTGCCTCATAATTATAGCTGTTTATTTGTGTTTTATGAACTAGTAATTAGTGTTACACCTAATCTAGCTTGTTTAGTGTCAGAAAGTCAAATTATATGCGTGTGCATGCGTGCACGTATTGGGTAGAGTCTTAATGCTCCCACTTGAGTAACTTTTGTGGCTCCTGCAAACAAATGACGCATTTACTCCCATGTATTACAATAGGTATTGTACATAGATGGCAGTACTTTTGCCATTCAATAAATAAAAAAAGTAAAGATGTCTTTTTCTATTTACTGATCAAATGACGGGATATAGTCTTATGCTTAGAAGCAATAAGAAGCAATACTGAATTGGTCTCGAGCACCTAATTTGGAATTACTTGATTGGTTTGTTTGAGCAATTTTATCTGGTAAAAATGCTTAAAGCTGTTAGTTGATTACCTCTGTGCTTAGCAACAATGTAGTATGGCAATGTTATTATATGTTGATACATATGAAGTTTTGGTGGTTTCTCTCAGTGTTGCTCTGCATGTTGAGGAGGGCTCTGACTGAACTCAAATTCCAGATGTTACTCACTTACCCTAGCGACATTTGTTATGTGCATGCCATTAGAACATATATCTAAGACTTTGTTCTTTGAAGCACTCTTTCATTTGCCATTTGGAAATATGTGAATTTTGACTTGCAGCTCATAAATATGATTCTTTTGAATCAATTATTATTAATGCTGTTTGAAAAATTATACGTATGCGCGTAAAGTCTTTGTTTTTCGTAGCACTCTCTGTCTCTTTCATCTGTCATTTGGACATGCATGAATTTTAATCAACACATAAACATGATTCTTCTGAATCAGTTATAACTTAGAAGTGCTGTTTCAAAAATTATATGTACTGTAATCCAATTATACCTATTACCAAGGTTTGCAATAGCAGTTTCGGTACCTGTACTAGTACCATATTGGCACAGTGTTGGTATCGGTTGGTTCAGCATACCGACACTCGGTATGCACCCCATATCGAGTATCAGTTTGGTATGGTGCAGTGCACTTGGTACAGGGTGGTTCATACCTGGGGTGGACCTTGACTGTTACTAATTTATTCTGTTTAGTACTTAGTAGGTGCATATCTTTTGCAGGTAAGACGGAATATGTTTATGTTCGAGTGAAGAAATCTGCACGATCTGCTCTACAGGTTCTAAATTTTATCTCTTTGTGAATTAAATCAGGCTATTAGCAGAATAATTTTTAATAATTTGGGATTTCTATGTACATGTATCTGCTACTTCAATAGCTGTATTCAACATAAAAGAAATGGTGGGTATAGAAGCTACACACAGAAATGCACGCAAAACTTGTTGATCGTCTATATCAACAAATTTCTTTGTGGAGTTTCTTAAATATTGTTATCATTCTATGACATCATACTCCACCTAAGATGCTTAAATTATCTATGTTGAATTAGAAATTCAGATGCCTATTGTAGTCGTTTGCATATAGAGTGCAATTAACTTTCACTTAGATGGCATTCTAATTATTCTGCTGGATCACTTGAGCCTAAAGTAAGTTAAAGGTTGTAATAAACTGCATTAAAACTCATTAGTCAGTATCCTGATACATGATGTTGATCAATTTTATCTGATTTTTTATAGTTTTGTAACACCTTCCTAGTCATGCAAGACATATCTTGTTGAGAATTTAATTACATATATATTGTTTCACATATATATTCCATATAGTTCGTTGCATGTCCATATTTTTGTAGCATCTTTTGAATGTATGGTTAATGCTTTGGGTACTTGTGCATCTTGTTCAAATTTATCTATGCAGTGAACTATTAAGTTATTTTTCATTGTCATCCACTGGATAAATTGCATAAAGTCATTGGAACTCCTATTATATTTTTTGATGCTTTTTTCCCAACTGTGTCCTTTATTTTAAGCTTCCTTTCTTTTAATTTTTCTTAGGTGTTAGCTGAAGATCTTCCGAGCATTATAACTAAAATTTCATTTCCAAAGTCAATGCGTTGGAACTCCCAGGTAAAGATCACTGCCCCACTTTTCTAGTCTTTTAGTGTTCAAACTTGTTTTATATGTTAAATTTCAGACTAGAGAAATACTCTAATTATTGATTATTCCTTTTAAGATGGTGCATTTCTCACATGTATAATTAAAAAAAAATCCTGGGGGTGGTGTCTCCTGAATCATTTTTTTTCAGTAGTACACATTTTTACCCATTCATATCCTTATATCTCTGATCTGGTTCTTTGTTAGGGATATCTTTCACCTTTGCTCGAATCAAGGTCTGTTGAACCGGCCCGTACCGGCCGATTCAACAGACCGGTCCAGCTCGTATCGAATCGGTACCGCCCCTGACCGGTCCAGTACAACCTTGCGAACTGGACTGGTTTGCACTGGTCGCCACGCCCGCGCAGGCGCGAGCTGGGAACCGCACCTGCGCGGGGTTTTCCGCGCTGGGAACGCGTCCGCGCGTGGTTCCCTACGCTGGAAATTGTGCCCGCGCGGGCAGCGCGCCTGTACGCAGGGAAGAGCACCCGCGCGGGCGCAAGTAGGGAATCACGCGCCCACCTCGCGCCCGCGTGCGATTCTCCACGCAGAAAACCGCGCCAACGGCCGATTCTCCAACAGGGAACCGTGCCAATGGCCGGTTCTCCAGCAACGGGGCAACCCGCATGGGCCATTTAATGCCACTATAACATTTAATGCGTCCGTGCGGACGCGCGCGCGTCCGCGTGTTTTCTTTTTTTGCGTCTGGTGCTCTGTTGGCCGGTTCGGTACTGGTTCCAACCGATACCGAACCGGTACCGTACTTGTACCGGTGTCCATCGATACGGTCGGTATGGCGGACCTTGGCTCGAATATACAGTAAAAATCTTAAATTCCGATGGTTCTTCATGTGCTATCTGATTTGGTTCCTGGGGTGAGGGTGGACTAAGGGGGAGAGGGAGAGAGAGAGAGAGAAAGAGCTGGGGTCCTAAGTTTCAAACTTATGCTGGTGAAATGTGAGTCCATTCAAATAAGTGAGAAGAGTTGCATATATTACTGTTCTGCTAGGTTCGTGTAATACATTAAGGTGATGGAGATGAAGTTGGCCTTAGTTATCAGAGAAACATTGTTTCTAGATCCACACTAGTATGTGCAGAAGTACTATATTTTGTTTCTCCAATCTGTTCTAAATGTCCCCAGTAGTGTCTTTGAAGTGAACTTCAGGATGTAATTAAGTAGAAACACCCTGCTTCAGTAGATGTAATTAAGTAGAAACACCCTGCTTCAGTAACTTGCTGGTAATAGTGAATGTTCATGCTAACCTGTTTCAGTATATTATTGGTGATCAAGGAATTTGTGACTTCAATTTTATTGCAAATTTGCAATATCTGAATGAACAATGAATCATCAGCGACTTCTCGCAATCTTGCATCATTGGCACCAGAGAATAGTCTTACAAATCATCAGATATTTTTTGCCATTCAGTTTTATAGCTGATCAAGGAATATGTCTGCTAATCACAACCTGCACCACTGCAAAATCTTATGCTTGTATATTTCTTTTGTTTATATGTCTAATCCATCTATTACAGAACAAGTCAATGTATCACTTTTCATAATTTTCTGCTTCTTTGATTTTTTTGTGCAAACCTTGTGGTGATAAATGTTAAGTGATCTGTTGATCATCTATCACATGTAGGTCGTGTTTAGTCGACCAATTCGCTGGATATTGGCTCTGTATGGAGACGTAGTTGTGCCATTTACGTTTGCTGGAGTTTCAAGGTATTCTGTCTCCTTGAAAGTTATGTATATACTTCAAAAATTCAAATTGATTTGTCCATTCCTGCTTGTCTTGTCAATTGCATGATTTTCTTCCTACTTGTGTTCCTTAATGTCAATTGTAGTATTGTTTCTGGACCTGATCGTCCACTCCGTTTTGGTTCCAGTATTCAGTAATTCATGCATCATGGAAAATAAAAGGAACAGCTTTGAAAATAACACTGTATCTTCGGTTCTAAGAAATACTTTCTGTTTTCATTAAACAACACCATGAAGTTCACAAGGAAACGTAAGTAAAAGGTTCCGAGACGGTACAAAAAGATGAAACTACTCTGATCGAAGCAGAAAAAGCATAACATTAAATTGTTGAAGTCCGATACTAGAACTCTAATTAACTCATCATTGGCAATTTTGATATCAATCTTGAATACATGATGGATCTTCTACTCCACTTTTTATGCACATAAAGCTTTTTAGTATGACTTTCCATTTAGTCATTTTCTCTTTCATAGACAAGTTGAATATCATTGTTATGCTGTTTGTATTATCAGGTAACTCACCATAAACAAAACCATGGAATTATGTTTTGTATTGCATTATCAGGTGGTGTATGTTATCATGAAGGTTACTAATTTTATGCCATGTTATACGATGTTTGAACGCTGAGGAGAATCTATTGAAGGAGTATTTTATTATTTTATCTATGAAAATTGATTATTGGACGTACAGTAAGAAATATTAAGTTTCTGGAGGTTGAACTGTTGGATACCTGGGGAAACCTAGATGCATGACACCCATGCAAAAGTGTCTAGATAATGCTTCGCTTTGTCTGAAATCCTTGGAAGTCTAGAGAATCTTTAGTATTTTTGCCATGTTTGTAAATAATCTATCCTATCCTACATACAAGCTAGTCTTTTAGGTTTCATAATATTAAATTTTACTAAATTTGCCTTAGGCAGTGATTTGGCACTTAGTTTCTTGAAGTTACGTCAAAACTAAGGAGTAAATTCTGCTGGACTTTTATGAAATAAAGGCTGATTTCTGTTGTTCTATCCTCCAAAATTTGCGCAATACAAGTTGTGTATTTTCCAGCAGTCTATTGGTGTTATTAGCAGTTGGTGGAGCCAGAATTTCTGTTGAGGGATCAGGCAAACAATGTTCTTGAGAGAGGTGTTTATCTCTTGATCATATTATGAAAACTAGGCAAATAAATATAAAGTCACATACTGGGGTTCTTCTTCATACTAACCTCAAGAAACGAAAAAAAAAGAAGAAAAAAAGACTAATTATATTCTGTAACAATTATACAAACACATTATTTCTCAAAAAAAACATCGTACTCATGTATTTCAGAATCAGATTTCTTTCTGAAACCTAATTTCAGCAGGGAAAATAGGGTATGGACACTAACAAGAAAAAAATAATCGCATTACACACTGAAAGAAGTAAGATCAGAATCAGGGAAAATAAATCTTATATAGAAAAAGAAAATTGGAGAGAAAACCAAAAAAGGAAAAGATAACTTATGGTGCTTGTGTTGGTTTGATTCTCATCAGTTGTTGGGAGGGAAAAGGTCAAAACATAATAATTTTTCAAAGAAATTTAGAAATCATCAATCAAAAATAAAACGCTGTATCCAAGCAAAGCCACTGATGTTGCCTCTCTTTTTCTTCCTATTCTTCCACCTCCTCCTCCTTCACCATGTCAAATCAGATATACATGAGCCAGTACTTAGAATTTAAATCAAGAGCAGATATAATTTTTAGTTTCTAGTTTGTGGGCTTTAGGCAAAGCTAAATGCATGACCTTAAGGGCTGTTCTGTTGCATTTTGTTACAGCTTGTCAGTGTTGCACTATTATATGCATATCAATACGAGTCCTTGACCTAGCAGATTGAACTTATTTTAACGGAATGATAGTTACTAAAGTAATTTATTTAAAAATTACAAACATGGAAATATTCTGTAGATTTTGACATAAGGATGACACTCCTCATATTTGCTTTGGATTATTTAATAATTATGATGCTATATGGTGCAATTTGTAGATTAAATGTCCTTTAATAATCTTAATATACATGTATAGCTTGTATTCATTAATAAAAGATTTTGTGGTAATTTTGACCCAAGAGGCTGTGTGAAGTTAAAATTCTTGTTTGAGCACTCAAGATGTCCATTTACAGCATACATAAGTTTGTCTTTGTCAAAAAGACATTTGTTTTGACATGTCAATATCTTCTTGTGTTTGTCTATGCCAAAGATCAGCATTTTAGAGCATTAGTATCACAGTGGCCTTTGACTAGTCAAGAATGATGCTTCATACTTCAGTCCTGGATCAAAATTTGTACTTAAAGAAAGCTTCCCTGATGTGGAAGGACAAGGATAAAGCTTGTTTGTGAAGCATAAGGGAAAAACAGAGCCGACTTTAGATGTTGCATTTCCCTATGACTTAAATCCTTTTTAAAAAAATTCTTAGACCTTTTCATATCATCTTCTAATAAAACTACATTAGTTCTGTAAAGGTAGATCTAGTACTGTTGCTGAGCTTATTTTAAGCCTTCTCATTTTTTTCCATAATTAACCTGATATAAATGTAAAAATCTTGTTTGTCAAGGCAGACCATATCATCATCATCATCATGCAAATTTCAAGCTTTTTTTCATCAAATATGGTGATGGCTATAGAGCAGAACTCAAAATAGAGAAGGCTCCATAGAAGGATTGTGCATTTTTTATGGATGACACTCAACCTGATGCCAGTCCCCTAGGGATATGGACCATATGGTGCTAACTGCTAAGGGCTCATTTGATATTGCTTTTATTTTTTCTGTTTTTGTTTTCAAAAATCCAATAAAAAATTGAACTTGACTGAACAAATGTGTATAATGAATCCATTTTGTTTTGTGAATTGTTTGTAAAACCTTTAGATCTTTTGGCGGCAAATATTTATTGCTTCCAAAATAAGTGAAAGTAAAATAAGGAACGGCAGAAGTTCTGTGCAAATGCTATCTCCAACATCAATCCCCATGTGGTATTTCCCTTATTTGCAGGGAAACAAAAACACAAAAACATCCCAATACCAGGGTTAGCCCTGGTGGCTTTTGACACATGGAATTTGTCTCTTATTAATCACAATTTAAGTTCATACAACCAAGGTGTAACCCTCCAAAAAATCATCTTAACTTGGATGAGTCTACGCCAAGGGAGAAGATGGTGACTTTTGAAATAGGGACCTGTATTCATCTCTAAGTTACAAATTAGCCAAAGCTTCAAATGAAATGTAGTCTGATATTCCATATGCAAAGTCACATTTATTAGAAAATGATTTTGCAGACATAAACAATATATAGTTGCTCTTTAGTTATGATAAAATTGATGTAACTTTCTGACTTCTATACTTATATATTCTCTGGCAGCGGGAAGCAATCTTGTGGCCTCCGCAATTCACCATCAGCAATACTCGAGGTTAACTTTAGAATTTTTTGTTTCATTCATTTTCAACTTATCAATTAATTGCATTTATGATTGTCAAGGTAGTTTTTTTCTTTTTTTAGACGTTAAATTGATGAGAACAGGTCATGATATCCAGCATTAGCAACAGCATTATATTACAGTTAGGTAGATCTAATTCATTAATCTAATCATACTGGGTTTACAAGTGTTAATTACTTCAACTAAGTTTGTCTAAGGCCCTGTTCGGTACTGTTTTTTTTTATATAAAAAAAATAAAAACATGGAATCCGTTGCAGAAAACATGTTTGGTTGCTTTGTTTTTGTTTTTCCGAAAACAACTTCCATTATTTTTGGAAGAAGTGGAAGTGAAAAATTTTCACTTCCACTTTTTTAAAAGTGGGTTTTCATCCCTCTCCTCTTGACCCCTCTTTTTCCACTCGACCTCGCCCTTGGCCCTGTCGCTGTACCCGATTGTGCCGACTCCTTGGGACTTGTCAGCCACCTCTCCATTCAATGTTGAGCTATCCCTCGTCCCCAACCATGTCGCCTGCCACATCCCTTCTCCAGTAACTGTTGAAAGTTGCTCTTACTTGTCTTAAGCAATTATTAATTTTAATCTTCTTTCCGCATAAAATTATTACAAATATGACTTTCTAATCAATAGAATTGTGAAATGTGATGTTTCGCTCAGATTATTATTTTGGGGATTGGAATTATTTAGTTTGTATCTTTTATATTGTCGGGCATGGTTAATGGAATAGCTAAAGGAAAAGTAACTGTTGAAAGTTGCTCTTACTTGTCTTAAGCAATTATTAATTTTAATCTTCTTTCCGTATAAAATTGTTACAAATATGACTTTCTAATCAATAGAATTGTGAAATGTGATGTTTCGCTCAGCCCATTTTCTTTGTTAGCTTTATACAATTAATGTTTTTTGATTTATAAGTATTTACATAATGATTAACCATTTCATTTATCTTGTTGATATCTTTTTGTATTGGATCATGTAAGATCCTTAAGTGAAAGGTTTTGCAATCTCAGGTAGAAACTGCTGAGTCTTACCTGGATAAAATGAAAAATGGTGGAATTCTGATTGACATCAAGGTACGTCTATATGGTACTGTAATGGCTTGCTGTTTTGAATTTACAATTGCTTTGATCAGTAGTATAAAGGATGAGAAACATAATTATGTATGTTTAGTTTCAGTTACGTGCACCACTTTTGTTTTTTGTTGTTTGGTCCTTCCATAGCATTATGTGATTTGTGAGTTTAGTTGCATGATTTTCTTTAATTTGCGACGACTGATATCTGGAAATTTATTATAAGCATGCTTTTGCTAATAATGTGGAGCAATCTTCTATTTAACTTTAAAAGGCAGATAAATAGTAATACATTTTATTTCTTATATAAATTTCAAATTTTAAATATTTTGGACCAGTAATGAGCTTTCCATTTACAGGAGCGCAAAGAAAAAATTTTACATGACTCTACTTCATTGGCTACAAGTGTTGGTGGTCATCTTATTATGCAGGACAATTTACTTGAGGAGGTACCTTTTCTTTTATTTCACAATGATTTGTATTATCTGGTGGAGAATATTATGTTTTGGTAAATTATGATTTTAGGTTGTAAATCTTGTTGAGGCACCTGTTCCAATACTTGGTGGTTTTGATGAATCCTTCTTAGAGCTTCCCAAAGATATATTAATTACGGTAAGCTATTACAATTGCCAGAAATATTTTAGTCTGACTTGTGATTACCCTAATATGCATCTGCTATATTAATTTCTAAAAAGCCTACGGCATTGAGAATTTTTATTATTTTCTCTAATTTGTATTGTTTTACCCTGTCTACTGAAACAAAGCTTCCAATATTCAGTAATCCAGATTATGATATTCTCATGAGCTAAGAGTGATAAGTTCAACCTTATTGGATCTAGATGTAATAAAGATCATCCAATCTCTAGAGAGAACAGCCTGCTGTCCTGTTCTTTAATTTGCTGTTATCTCGTTCAACAGTAAAAATCTAGATCATCTTTTATTAGAGAATAAGAAAGAAAATATGAGAGAATAGAGAAACTAAGAAATAAGTGGGGCTGGTGGAAAAGAGAATATAGATGAGTTATTCTGTCACATATCTGACTGGACAATTCTAAATTATTAAATCAGGGCAACAACCGAACAAGGGTGTATGATGGCAAAAGTGCCCCTGTACTAAAGTAATAACAGAAGTACACCTTATTTCAGAAGTACAGCTGATAACATAAGAAACTCGGGAATCTCCTATATTTGGATTTTTGACACTTGTATTTACTATGATCTTGCGGCATGACTCTTTGGTTTTGTATCATGTATATTTGATCAGATTCTCTGACATTCAGCATCATCTGATTGCTGGAGCTTTTTCAACTGCATGACTCTTTGGTTATGTGTCATGTATATTTGATCAGATTCTCTGACATTCAGCATCATCTGATTGCTGGAGCTTTTTCAACTTACTGCAGTTGGGAAATTTCATTTTCTGCATTATCACTTCTGCAGCATTCATGCTTTTTCCATGCTTGGTTTTTGGTTTTCTGATACTTGCGGCATTCACGGGTGTTAAAGAAAACGATGATGGGTGGGATGGAAACAAAATTGAAATTGAAAAAATGTTATCCATGATGGCATGACTGACAAGCATATCTCTTACATTTGTGGTTAGTAGCATTAATATTCACTTGTTTCTGATTTTTTTCTCCAGAATTAATTACTTTTGACAGCAGATATTTTTGAGCTTCAAAGAGGTGACCCAGAATATCAGCTTCTTCTTTGTTTCTATGTCCCTTATAAGTTGGAAGTTTTTTAATCTTATTTTAGGAAATTCATGAAGAAAAATCTAAGAATTAAGATTTTAGACTCAAATCCACACCAACTGCACTGCTGCTTTATTAGGTACTTGTAGAGTTGATCATGCTGTTAAGTTCAGTAGAAAAGGGAAGGTTGAACTGAAGATGCAAATCTCAAACGTTATGCTGTCATATTATACCATTGAGACAAAATGGACACTTCATCAGAATTATGTGATTTCTTTTGTTATATGGTCTGAAGATTTGCAAATAAGTAGGCATGAGAGCACAAGAGGAGCATCATGAAGATGAGGAATACTGAGGATGTAGGGAAATTGTGTACTTTTGAATTGAGAAGTGAGAACACATGTTGGCTGTGTGATAACCATAATGGTTCGGCCTAAATTGAAAGTTAAACACCCTATAACTTATTTTTAACTTGATTCCACATTAGGTTAAGAGCCAAAGGGTGATGCATAGGCTAATCCTATGCAAATAGTGCTACATGTTAGTTTTATATGATTAATGGTATATTGAATTTTTCCTACATATTTAGTTAAACATTTATCAATGGTGAGCTTTGGCACAATGGTAAGGTAGCTCCATTATGACCTGGGTGTCACGGGTTCGAAACGTCGAAACAACCTCTCTGCATGCAAGGCAAAGCTGCATACACCTTACCTTCCCCAAACCCCATAGTGGTAAGACCCTTGTGCACTGGGACGCCCTTTTATATTTAGTTATATGTTCATAGCCCTATACTTGTCTCACAATTTTATCTATGCTGATAAAAGGTCCAAGGGAGGTCTATGTTTGTACTCTATGGCATCGTATCGACTAGTCGTATCTGTAAGGTTACCACCCAAGTCATGATTAGAAGAAAATGATCCAATCTTCTATTGTGTCTGGCAAAAGATTGTTCCATGTGTTATTCTTTTTTAGAAAAAAAAGGGAGACCCACCCATATTATCATTATTTAAGTTCAAAATTTTGAGGATGCGCCGCCCAGGAATCAGGCCCAGAATCTCTAGTTGCTAAGGGGAGGGGTGTGACTACCAGTATTGCTTGGTGATGAACACAGGAGTTAGTTTCAATACATGGCCAAGTGTCTAACTTAGCAAGAGGAGAAAAAAGAGAGATGGGGATATAAAGAGTATATACATACATATTATGAAGTATCGTGAGAGTTGGTCTTAGTGCAACGATAAGGTTGCTCCATTGTGACCTAAGTGTCTTAGGTTTGAAACACAAACAACCTCTCCATATGCAAGGTTAAGGCTACATACCTCTGACCTGCCCCAGCCTTTGTCGTAGCGGGAGCCTCGTGTATAAGGATAATTTTTTTATATATAAGTATTGTACAAAAGAAAACATTAAAAGATATTATTTGTTAAGTTTTTTCAGTATGCATGTTTCTTATCCAAATTTCCAAGTTAGCTTAAGGATTTTACGAAAATGAGAATTTGTAAAATTACTTTAGTATGTATATTCTTAGTCAATCTCTTAAAAGAATAAAACCTCCCTTAAACATTATTATAATGGGTCAAAACAATGGCTAGAAACAAGACTCGCAATCTCACGAGTAACGTATCGGTACCATATCAATTCAGTATGGCACGATACACCTCTGTACCGAAATAGCTCTCTGACCCATTTTCTCGATTTTTATCTCAGTTTGTCTCGGTATGGACTGGTACACACTTCGGTACGCCTAGGTACGGATCGGTATGCACTTCGGTACAAGTCGATATGCCTCATACAGAGGCAGGATGGAGCTTGTACCGACTTAAAGGTATATTTCGTACCGGTTTTCTTCCATTATGGTACGGTATGGGGCTGTACGACAGACCTTGGCTAGAAGAGTTAACTCTATCAATTTCTGAAAATTGAATAAATTTAATGGGTACTCAAGTGTTCAATGCATATCCAACTCGAATATGTATCCGACATTACGGATGGTGATGGGTCAGTTAGGCCATTACCCATACCCACCCCACTCGTCTCAGAGTGGAGCAGGGCGGGTTGAGTTAGACAGGGCAGGATGGACGGATCGGATCGGATTAGAGAAAGCTGCAAAATCAATTTCTTTTGCATACAAATCAAACAAATAAAAAAGAATATAAAATTAAATCTTAGTACTTTATGTAATATTAAACAAAATAAGAAGCGAAGACCTAGAATATAACAAGCCAAATGCTCAACAATAATAGAAACATAACAAACAAAAATATTGTCCTTTAAAAAAGTCAAATGTCTCTTATACTAAGAAAAGCAATCAACTAAAAAAAATAATAATAACTAAGCATTATAGCATGTAACCTTTCCCATGTTTAATCTTTCTCATGAATGGAGCGACTAGGACAAAGGGTGGGGAGGGGATTTGTAAAGAGTTATATATATCCAGATTGAGCTCGGAGCAGATTTTATTATTCGCCACACCCACCTTGGATCCATTTCTAGTCGAGTAAAACCTGCCCCATTAAGGTTGGGTTGGGTTTGGTACCTGATGTGGCAAAGTAAATTGTCACCCAATTGACATGGTAGGAGGTAGATGATAGTATTCAGGTAACAACAGTGACCACTAGGGTAAGCCCCAATTCATAATTGTTCCATGTATTGTCATTTTTGCTATTTAGCTCGACTATGCATTCAAGAGTGATAGTTTGCTATGTTCTAGGAATACATCTTTGTACAGGCCATTGCTTACAATCACAGTTATGTACTTTTTCACCTTTTCTTAGCTGACCTCAAGTACTTAGCCCAAGTTGTGAAAGTAGCAAAATTGTTGGCATGGCCATCATTTTTATTTACTGAAGCATGTTTATTAAATGAAAAATGGAAAAAATGAACTTAAATTTTAGGACAACAGCATAACACATAGTTTGTTTTTGGAGGTTCAATTTCTACATTTTTTTGAATTGATACTCATACTTCCTTATATGATCACTTATATCTATCCACTCAATAAAGATAAAGAAAAAATAATGATTTTACTATTGAATCATTGTACTTGGCTTATTATATAATCATTTCTGATTTTTTTTAAATGTTATTCTTGAGTTTCACATACAATCCATTCTAATGTTATGTTCATTCTAGTAGAACTGTATAGTATCTATAATCTATGTGTGTATTGACAGCATTTAACAATTGGGAGGTGCAGATATACGAAACTATTTTCCTTTTCATGATTTATGGGTATATATTTGGGATGCCTTTCATGCTTACAACCAACTTCGATGTCATGTGCATAGTGATTTACTGTTAGGTAATTGGACATTAACTAACAATCATTGTTGCTACTGATGTTGTTATTGGTCAAACTTTCACTGATAAATGGCCCTTTCTTGGATTTGACATGTTGCCTAAACTACAATTTAAAGAATATTGGAGAACAATATATATGACGGATGTGATTCTTTCTGACAATAATTGTTCACTTTATTTACAGGTTATGCAAAAACACCAGAAATATTTTCCCTTAACAAACATATCCACCGGAAGGCTGCTGCCATTCTTTGTCACCGTGAGAATGCTTTGGATTTCTGCACACTTGGAGAACTAAATTATCACTATGCTCTGCCTTTAATTTTTCTTCATTTGGTCTTTTTGTGTGCCAATATTTTATTGTTGGTGGTTCGCTTTTAGGTTGCAAATGGCGTAATTAGCGAAGCAGCAGTCCAGAAGGGGAATGAAGCTGTACTGAGGTCAGCTATGGATTCTGTTTATAAATCAGAGAGAAAATAATTAATTCTTTGATGCAAAGTTTGAAACTTTTTGAAAATGTGATATAAAACTGAGCCAGAATAAATTTAGAGTTCAGCTGCAGTCCAGAGTAAATTGCAGCTGCAGCTGACCCCCCACTTTATTGTTATATCTGCAAAGTAGTCTTTAGCAAACTCTCCTTATGCTATGACATTTTTATAAGCCAACTATCAAGCTTATAAATCTATTATAAGAAATTTGTTGTTTGCTGTTGCTTGTCAGGGCCCGATATGAAGATGCAAAATTTTTCTATAAAATGGACACCCAAAAGAAATTTTCTGAATTTAGAGTCCATCTTAACGGGATTCTCTTTCATGTAAGTTATGGCATATCCTGGAACTTTTTTTCTCCTTTTGGTAAGGGGCAGAACTATTAATTGAACTAATAATTATGTTTGATTTTGTCTTTTGATTTGCTCATCATGATATATAATCAGGAAAAGCTTGGAACAATGCTGGATAAGATGTCTCGTGTCCAACAGATTGTTGGTAAATTAACCCTTGCTCTTGGCGTTGATGCAAGTAATCTCCCAGTCATTGAAGATGCTGCAGCTTTGGCCATGTCAGATCTTGCTACATCTATTGTTACAGAGTTTACTTCCCTATCTGGAATAATGGCACGCCACTATGCTTTAAGGGATGGTTATTCAGAGCAGGTATGCGAACAACTTTCAAATGTGTATAAAAAAAAAATTGCTTGCTTATGATTAAAATGCTATACATAAGGTATGAACTTTGGAGGCAGACTATTCTGCTGTAATAGAAAAGGGTTAGACTACTCTGTTGTACTGAAAAAGAGTTGAGGCTCATGAACAGATGCTGACTAAGAATGGGCTGCTCCTCAAGTTGGCTGTATAAGGTCGATGTGGTGCTACATGAATAAGTATGCCTATGGACAAGGGGACAAATGGAAGTAGCTCTTGTGGTTTTATTCATAGACAACCAGACACTGCAAAGGACAATTAAACCCACTCCTGATGTGAACTGGTTGTTGATCTATGATCAATAACAGGCATTTCAACTGCAAAGCAATACTATTGCATAACTAACTCTTAGCTACATACAAGTATAAAAACGCCCTGTCAGGATGATGTAGATGAATGAGTATGTATGGCACCCTGCAACAGCACAAAATAATGGAAACAATCAATATTTTGGTCGTTGGAGATCAAACAGATTTTTGGTCCAATCAAGTTATGAAGCATAGGCTTGGACTTAAAATCTAGTCAGTGACAAGCTCTACCTCTAGATTATCCTTTGAAGTCTTATTCAAATAACATGAGACTTGATCCAACTACGAAACCAAAACCAAAATGATTTCAGTTTTGGCCGGGACTTGATCTGAAACTGTCATCATTTTTTGTGATAGAGGATTAAACCATATATAAGTTGCTTATTCTAATTATCTGCATTTCTTTGTTTCTTCAAATGTTTTCTCAAAAACTTTGCGAGTTCCGAGAACATGTCGAAGCACTGTTGATATTGGATATCTAAATCCAGTGAAGTAGATGGGTTTTGGGTATCCTAGAGCTCAAACTTCCACACATGTTTATGGTGTCACATTACATTGCAGTAATGCAAACATTGCAATAATGCAATGCAATTTAGACATAAGCTCTTTAACATTTTATTCTCAAAGCAAAAGATATTGCAAGTCTATCAAACAATGCATCTAAAGTTCATAAACAACATCAAATCTAGTGAAGTTCTTAGGTTTGCCCTAGAGCTTCCTACATGTTCATGCCTTCATGGTGTCATGTTACATTGCAATGATATACTGCACTTTAAACAACTTTTTAACATTTTATTTGGGAAAAAAATCGTCGCAAGACTATTCAAAGATTCAAAACAATACATTTAAAATTCATAATCAATATAATTTATTTTTTGAAATGATGTCTAATTCATATTGTTGACTGATCTCATTTTCTTCATATTTTACTTAATTTTGATTTTCATTTCGCAAATCTCTTTAAAGTATTTAATTGAAACTGCCATAACTAGATGGAAACCAATAAAATAGTTGAAAAAATGCCGAAATTCAAACTCTTTTGGTCCTGCTGAAGCTGAAACTGACTATGGACCTGTCTTTAAACTAGCAAATTCCTTTAGGGAATTATTCTTGATTATCATCAAACTGTTAGTTATTGTGAAACTGGATGACAACTGAACGCTAACTTTTAGTATCCAATCTTAATACAGACAGCTTTGACCACTGCAGTGACATCATTTTGTTTAAGTATTAATTGATCAATTATCACTTGTAAATGTCTGTAAACAATCTGTTTTGAGTTATGTGACCATCATTTCTATGTTTGTTTTCTTCCTTTCTCAAGTATGAGTTCTACCTCCATTAAATGCAGCAGGTTATTATCAGCAGTCACTTGGGCCTGACTTACTTTTGTTGTTGAAGATTGCAGATGCCCTATTTGAGATCACACTCCCAAGGTTTTCTGGAGATGTTCTTCCAAAATCTGATGCTGGAATAGTTTTGGCCATAGCTGATCGGTATTGTATTTTCAAGCATAATAATTTTGATCTTCCATTATACAGATTTCTAGGTATCCCAAATTGGGTTTTGGCAGCATTCTCTTTTCCATCCTTTTTTGTTTGTTCTGTTAGCCTCATCAGAACTCTGACCTGATGCTGAAAACTCAATTGTATGCTAATTTTGCAACTTGTTCTTGTATGGCAGTAGTCAGGTTACTAATATACTAGATTCTATATGCTGTTATTTCTTTTTATAACCCAGAAAAAGCTTTATCAATCCCTTATAGGTTACCTCTATGGAAATATATGGTCTTTCAAACTTGCAATTTGAAAGCAAATATTCTACATGATTCACTTCTTCAAAGAAACACAAATGCATATTCAGTTAAAGCTCAAAAGACTTCTCCAAAGTGATGAATTCCATCTAATTTTTTTTTCTACAAATATGATCATGGAATGGGTATATGTTTTAAACTTCTCTTTTGTTCAAGCTTAGACTGAGTTTGAATCAACTTTGATTCAAGGTTGATTTGAACATGGCCTGATTTAAGGGATATCAAGCTGATTACAATAAACCTATCTTTGTCCACGGTCTATATTAAACTTGATTAAGTTCGTTCAAAAGGAAAGCAGGCCAAGTTTAGTCCTATTTTTCAAGATTAAAATCAATTTCTAGTCAAGCTCTTTCAAGCTTAGTTTATTAGGTACAAATATGGAAATTGTCTAATGCAGAAGGCTTATGCATAAGCAACTGGAAGCTACTCGCATACCATGACAACAAAGAAAAAGACTATGGGTGCATATGGTTTGCTAGACATAGAGGTGCAGCCGAACCAAACGAATGAAACAACAGCAGCAATATACTTTCTGATTGATAGATTGGTTTAAAAGGATGTTAGGGCTGAGAAGCTAAACTTACGGAAGGACAACATTCGAAGGATGCAAGTATGAAATAAAAAAGCATAATCTAAAGTGGAGGTGGAATTGATCAAGAACACAATGGAAATTAGAATCCACAGAAATCATGGATCATATGCAAGATGATGAATTGAAAATTCCTGGGAGTTTCATTCAACATTTCCTCAAAAAAAGGCCTTTATCATTCAGAAGTCATTGTTGATCCATCCTCAAAGGTATAGGGCCCCAGTCAAGTCAGACTTATCCTTGATTGTCATTAATATATAGGTCTATGATCAGACAGCGGCTGATAGATTCATTCTCAGTTTAAATAAGTCCTTCCCGGTCCTTGTCCTATTGTCGTTCAGACCAGGTAAAATCTTTCATTTTTCATTAAAATAAGATTTAGACTGAGCAATTCTCTGAATGTAGACATGAGACGTTAGTTACACCCTCGAAAATTAAGCTCACTTGGTCCACTTTTAGGTCACACTTCCACTCCTCCACCGCCATGCTTTATGCCACTTTGAACAATAAACAATATGAAACTTATCTTTTCTCCTATTGATCTCATTTTCACTCTTATTTCTATTTTTGTGCCTTGCTTTAAAGGGATAAGAGGGGAACCAACATGGCAGGTTCCTAGCCTAGACAGTAGTCAGTGAAAAAGAAAGGTGCAAATGTGCAGAAAGGTACAAATGTGCTCTGTTAACAGCCACAAGAAATTGTGTCAAATGTTCTTGAGCAATTTCCTGGAGATCATTCAGACTCACAATGTGTTGATATAAATCTTCATGTTACTTTAGGAATCTGGCAACTTGATTGCTGGATTGTGACGTCAATTTAGCAGTATACATCGATTAGTTGATGGCAATTTGGATTATCAATTTTTTGATGGGCATATTTCCTCAAGTTATCACTGAAGTCTTATGAAAGTCTTGAGTTGCAATGGCTCATTTATGGTACCATGTAACTTGACTAGCTAAATACTGGAAGGAATTGACTTGGCGTACAATCAAATAGTTAATTATGAGAACACACTTAGTGAGCATTTCTTCACTGTAAGAAGACATGCATATATACAATCATTATCCAAATTGTATAGAGAATAATTTAACTTGTACAGAGAATAGTTAATACGTTAATAGACAACTTAATAAACATGAAAATAAGCACTTTTTTTTATTTTTGTGGGGGCAATGTTATAGTAGACGTAAAGACAGGCCAATTTCTAAAAATCTGTGACAGTCTCATTTTGTTTTTCTAGTTTCTGTGGTGCTTTTGACTTAATTTTTCCTATTTACTTTTTGTTATGGCTTTCTAATAGTTCATTATCAAAGCGCCCTCAAAATGCAGCTGGAACTATTTTTACTTGGATTTGGTCTTCTAGATTTTGTCCTTTATATGTTCCTGTTATCCATGCTCAAGCTTAATATCTGAGATTCTGATCTTTCATGTCAAACTGTACCATTGTTTATCTGTTAGTGTTCCTAGTGTTTTTTATAATCTTATAGTGATAATTTTGTGCATCAAACAGGCTGGATAGTCTTGTCGGTTTATTTGGTGCAGGCTGTCAACCAAGTTCCACAAATGATCCTTTTGGTCTGAGAAGAATCTCCTATGGCCTTGTAAGTGAAAAAGGGGGTGGGGTGGAAAACTAAATAGCTTTTTCTTGTTGTTCTCATTAAATTGATTTGATTATCTCTTAATTTCAGGTCCAGATACTAGTGGAAAATAAAAAGAACTTGGACCTAAGAAATGCTTTGAGTCTAGTGGCAGATGTGCAACCTATAAAGATTGATACCAATATTACAAATGATGTGAGTGGATGTAGTCGTAATTTTGGTTTTATTAAAATTAATTTTGTTGCATCTTTGTAATTGAAACTTTTTCATCAGGCACTACAATTTGTCACACGGAGATTAGAACAACTTTTGGTAAGTATTGCAATAAAGATTATTTTTCCATCTAAGATGCTTGCTTTTGCTTTTGGTCCTTTTGCTAGCCATGAGCCTTCTTTTTGTCTATTTGATGTTTATGCTTATCGGAACTAATAGTTTTTATTTTTCCCCATTTTGTTATGAATTATTGTTTCATCCTTTTCTTTAAGAAGATTGTGTTTATTTCATGGATTTAAGTGATGGCTGGCATGGTGCATCGTGCTGTGCCATTGCCTCACTGACACATGCACTGGTATAGCACCATCTGCATGTTGTTTTGCCAGTGCATGCAAGCACTAGGATGGCTTAGCATGCCAAAGGACTTATCATGCCAATGACAAGCCAGCACATGATTGACATGCAATACACATCAATCCTTGATTATTTTGTTTTATAGTAAGTTTAGCATGATTAGTGGCACTAGAATTTGTCCATCACATTGTATTATATGTCCATGCTTTGTTTGATTGATGTAAGAAAACCCTGAAAGCAGCATCTCCTATACCTCTTTTTCTTTTTCTTGGATGTTACTTTTATAGAGTATATTGGCAGTTTTTTGTCCCCTAAGGATTTTGGGATCTGGATCTGTATTTGGAGACAATCACTATAAGAACTAAGGCCCCATTTGGGGGAGCTTTGGGAAGGCCAAAAAGCACTTTCTGGCCTTCCAAAAGCACTTTTGGGTGAAAAAGGGTGTTTAGTAAAAATTTCAAAAAGCTGTTTTAGCTTTTCCATAAAGCTATTTTTAGCTTTCTGGGAGAAGTTTCATTTTAGAGCTTTCCGAAAAAGCTGTTTTGAGCTTTGTCGGAAGGCTTTTTTTTTTTTACCAAAATATCCATAATAAAATATAACAATTACATACTTTGTCCCTTTATCAACCTAAAAATCTGCTGGAGCCCTAACAAAGAACCCTAGCCGTGGATCAGACTCCCTTCCGTGCAAGAAAATGTATTCTTGTTTCCTATTATTGTATTATACTATAAATATAATATTATATTACATTATATCATAATACATTAGTATGTTATGTTTTTTTTTTTACTAAAATAATTTAATATTCTATTATATTATGAAAAATTAATGTACGCTAATAACTATAATATTTTATATCTTTATTATTGTATTATACTATAAATATAATATTATATTACAATATATCATAATACATTGATATATTATGTTAAATAATTTAATATTATATTAAATTATTATGCTCTAGTATACAATGTTATATTACTATATTATAATAATATTATATTACATTACAGTAATATTATACTATATTATATATTTATGTACTAATATATATTATATTTTATTATGCTCTGTTGTATAATATTATGCAACATTGTCTGCCGTACCGGTCCGTACCGGCCGGTACGGGCCGGTACGTACCGGTCCGGCCTGGGACCGGTACCGGATCAGCGTAAAATCCGGTACCGGTAATTTATTGTTGAAGAACCGGTACGGGACCGGTACGGACCGGTTCGGACCGGTACGGGACCGGTTCGGGACCGGTTCGGACCGGTTCGGGACCGGGTCGGGACCGGGTCGGACCGGTTCGGGACCGGTACGGGACCGGTTCGGACCGGTACGGGACGGGACCGGTTCGGACCGGTACGGGACGGGACCGGTACGGGACGGGACCGGTACGAGACGGGACCGGTTCGGACCGGTACGGGACGGGACCGGTACGGGACCGGTTCGGGACCGGTACGCCATCGGTACGGACCGGTACGAGACCGGTTTCGTACCGGTCCGGGCCGCCACCGGTGCGCCGACCGGTACCGGTACGGCGGACCTTGTTATGCAATATCCTTTATGGTAATTTTATCATACAAAAGTACTTCTCAGTTTATTTACCAAACACATGATAAAGTGGCATAGCACTTTAGAAATATAGTTACCAAACAGTAAATAGCTTTTTATAAAAGCTCTACTTTCAAAAGCTCTACTCCCAAACAGGGCCTAAGAAATGTTATGTCCAAACCAAATACGAATACAATGCAAAATTTGGAGTCAATGTGATCTGGATTTGGTTCAAAAATGGTTTACTTTTTATTTGTCTTATATACTGAAAATGGTTTACTTTTTATTTCTGTCTTATATACTGAAAATTTGTAGTATTATAAATGATAATTATAAGTTTTATCGCATTATCATTTATCACAATTTAATTCCACCAAGGTTAGATCTAAAACCATTGAGGTCGTAAGCCAATTTTGAGGATCTATATCAGAACCAATGGTTTGTTTCTATAGCTGAGATTTCTGTTTGTGGAAGAAACATATGTTTACTATTTCCTATAGTTGAGATTTTAACCACAATATTGAAGGAGAAAAGAAAGAATAACAACAAAATCCATTGTGAGGCACTATAACTTGGATATTCTACAACTTGATGATTTGCATATTATTAGGAAGTTCCCAAGGCAATTAGTGGCTGTTTTTCCTACTGTTTGAGTTTGTTGTTCCGTTCTTCTTCCTTCCTGAGTTCAGGGTTTAACTTTGTTTACTGAATTTGATCTGACTCTCATATTATGAATTCAAATATCCCCTGCAACATTCTGATCTCTACTGTGTGGATGTTATGCTCATGTTGTGTCAAGCCAATTGAAGAAAAAAGGTATTCTGTTGTAGAGGATACAGGTGCTGCCATACTACAGAAGATTATATATCATATCTTAAAAACAACAATCCAGTTAATTGTGCATATCTCATTTATAGTATTTCCATTGGACCTATGTCATAATATTTTGCATTGGTTCCAATTGATGTGTGCTTGATTAACAAGCTAGATGTGAAGTGATATTGCTGCTTCCAGACTTACAGTAACTTGTTTTCTTGTTGCATTAGATCAGTGTAGTTGTCCTCTTGAATGTTGACTTGATTTTCCTTGAGATATTTTTCTTTCCTATGATTTATGATCAAAATCATATGTTATGTACTGTTTGTTCGGAATAGGTTAATGAAACGGCCTATATTTTATGTGCTGCTATTTTTTTAATTTTTAATGAGTGACTTCTCTTTTAAAGTTTCACTAAGATCACTGTTCATTTAACCAATGAAGAACAAAGCATGCATTTCATTATCCGAAGCCAGGTTATAGAGTAATTAATAATCATCATTCTTCATGCTTAGTCATTGTTAGCAGATGAGTTGTTGTTAACTAATCTTTTTGAATTTAGTTATCAAAAATTTTAATTTACTACACATTTTGAAGCAACTTTCACATTAACCTAATAAGTAGCACCCTTATTGGAGATGAATAACAACCATGTTATCCTATTTAAAATGCTATTGAACTCATTTTTCAGGAACAATCCAGGTGAGTATATATATACTATTATAATGACAGGAGGTTTGTAGCTGGACTTAGAGTGTGATTAGACTCCTTCCTGTAGTTGCAATCTACAAGAAGCCTGCACATTAATTATAGTAGAGAAAAAAAGAAAAAAAACTCTGTAGATGGAGCCGATGTGGGAAAAATGTGGAGACATGGTGCCCCTGCCTCTTAAATATGCTATATAAAAGGAAAAATATTTTCCCATGTATTGCTCATCTGCTGTTAGTCCTTATTTTCTGTCCTAGAAATTTTGAATTTTTTAAACCTCTTAACAGACTTAATCTTGAACAAAATTGAGCTCTTAAAATAAAATAATCTCTATGCATGTTGGAACTCCATGACCCATTGAAACCACACTCAAAGGAAAACTCCAGCAAAGTCCCTATCTCTTTCTTTCTCTCTCTTTTAAGTATGGCAGTTTTTCCTTCTCGCAGCAAAATCTCCAACAAATCCTGTCTTCTCTTAAACTCTCTCTCTCTCTCTCTCTCTCTCTCTCTCTCTCTCTCTCTCTCTCTCTCTCTCTGCATCTCCTCCCTCCCTGCCTTTTTTTTTTGATAAGCATGTTCATAGCATGTGCAAAATGCTAGTGTGCATGTATATATACATGCTGATTTTGTTTTGGAATTATTTTTGGTGATTATGTTTTATCTCAGGTGGATAAGGGCATAAGTGCTGAAATAGTCCGTTCGATACTTTCAGAACGTGCAAATTGGCCTTGTCTGGCAGCACAATCGGCAGTGGAAGTAAGTGACTTTTGGTCATTTTGATATTTTAAGTTTCTTTTGTATCAATTTGTGGGGTTACTCATGCATATTCAAGAAGCAAGTATTCATTTTAATTGTAGCTGTATCATCAAATGTATCAATATCTACATTTTTTATTCTCAAGTTAGTTATGACACTTTTTAAGCTTAATTTCAACTTCCTAGGACTGTTTTTTAAACTGCAGTTTTCCATCTACTCCTTTCAAGGATCATTTAAAGGACCCTCCTTCATTATTAGTCCAGATTTTGTTTTTTCAAATTTTCATCATTTACATATAAGGTTATCCAAGACCTGCTCTACTTTTTTTTTCCTTCAAACCCTTCTAGCTAAGCTATGCTCTTTTGCTATTGTTATTTGTGATGGATTCGTGAAAATATATTTCTCCAGTTTAGTAGGACCAAAGTTCCCCGAGCCGGTACCATGAATCATACCGATCGGCTACTAGTACGGCACGATATGGGTCTGTACTATGTCATGCCGGAGTGTACCAAAACAATGAGAGGGAAAAGGAGAGGGAGGGAGATAAAGAGGGGGGAGGGATAGGGAGAGATGAGGGCTTCAATAAGGATGAGGGTTTCGACATGGATGACTGACAAGGGCTTTGACAACGACATGGAGAGGGAGAGAGGGAGAAGGCGAGGAAGGGAAGACAAGAGAGGGAGGGAGGGATTATAACCCTATCCCTAGTGGAGCGAGAGAGAGAGAGAGAGAACAGAGAGGGAGACTTACTGGCGATGGCCGGTGTCGAAGAGGGGGATATTAAGCAGCATCTGGCATTGTTGATACTATTGAAGGCAGCATCCAAGAAGTAATGAGAGATAGAGAGCCTCAAAGGCTCTCGAACCATCAAGTGGGTGAGGTGGGAGGGATTTTATATATGAACCTACTTGAGCGGCTGAACCATCCCAAGCTAGCATTGGTACAATCCGATATGGGCCGAATCGTCTAGTTCAGGTCGGTTTGGTGATCACTGAGTAGAACCATAAAAAATATCATTGTCTATTGATTTATGTTACATTTTCAAAATAACTGCTACAACAGACTCACTTAATCTCAATTTTCGAAATTTTCTTTCCAAACTAAAAGATTTCGAAAACTTCATACCGTACCAACCGACACTGTGCTACTGCGACACTGGTTTGGGGTCTGGTACCGAACGGCAAACCTTTCATGCATTCTTTCACAAGGTATAATCCTCCTTGAAGTTCTCTTTAGATCTTCCCACATGGATGGAATAGATACAGGTTCAAGAGCTGGGAAGCGATGGTACCAAAAGTATGCAGTAAGCAAAAATACATATAAAGTCTTTTTGATTGCTCAAGATAATAGTAATACTCGTAGCGTACTGGCATTCTGAGGTGTAGTGTTCTGCTTACTTCAACCTAAAGATTCAATACTCAGCATACAAGTTTGGAGTGCTCACTACAGGTTGCTTTAGTCCAAATTTTAATATTTAAACTTTCAACTATTATGGGTGCCAAATAAGCTTGATAAAAAGTTCTTCTGACATTTAAATGGTGATATAGTCATCAAAATGGTTAAAATGGACTGCTTAATATGTAAGCGTATTGGAAAATTATATATTTTGTTAGAAATAAGCCTTGTATGAAATTGTGACTATAAATTTAATATTATTAAAAGAATAGTTTCATGATTCAGAAGCTGTATACGCATGCATGTGGGGTAACAGTATTATGAAAATTAGAAGTAAAAGGAGAACAAAAAAATATGAGCCTGTATGTGGACAAAAAGCAAGATGACAGTGATGATTAGAAGTCGTAAAGAATATAGTTATTGATGAACCACCAAGACAAAAGATTACATATTAAAATATAAACAAAAACACTGAAGAAATTGAAAATTAGAGGAAGGAGGTAAAGAGTATGTATGATTTAGCCAAATACTTGATTTGAGAAAAGGGATTAGGGGACTTTCTTATAGATATAAGGCTGCTGGAAAAGGTTACTGGAAAGGATGTTTCCTCTCTTTTATGCATATTTATGTGTTTACATGCAAAAGATCAAGCTTGTGCAATGCATGTAATGTAAATGAACCAAAAAATTGCAATGCAATCATTACATCGTTAGTTTTTCTCTTTTTCTATTTTTTGGGTATTCTGAGTACTGGATTTATAAAACATAAACAGCTGAATGTAGTAAGCTTTCATCAATTTTCCTGTCTCAGAATTTAAATGTTTGACTGGTATAAACATCTCCTATATGTAACAGCAGATATCTAAATGACTTTGCTGACTAAACATTCACTTAATGTTTTAAAAGGCACTTCTTAAGTGATTAGGCACCACATGTCAATCAAGCTACCGTTGTTACAGTGGTCTAGTAGTATATAGCTCAAATCATCAATATGAATGCTTCCTAAATGTTATCAATTTAAGGTTTTATTTTGAAGTAATGAATATTAGCGATGGTTCACCGTACCAGCCCGAATCGGATTGTTCGGGGTGTACCGTACCATACCGGTTCAGTACCATACCCTACCGGGTTTGATTGGGGTGGCATATCAACATTCGATACGCCGAAAAAATTTTGTACCGTACTGTACCGATACAGTGCTAGTGTGGCACAGGTATGGGGACCGGTACCGAGACGGCGGACCTTGATATCAGCTCACTATCATATATTCTCGATGCAGATGGAAGCCTTGTCTAGAGGTGATATTTTTCCAAAAGTAATTGAAGCATATTCACGGCCAACAAGAATTATTCGTGGGAAGGACATCAATGCTGATTTGGAGGTAATCATGTATCATGTAATTTTTACCGCATATTCTAGATTTATTTGGGTCCTTCAATTACATTAATCTACAAATCTATTTGCTTGTTAATAAATATCTTGATTCCAAAAGCAGAAAATGATGAGATATAGATGAACAATGCTTTTCAAGCTTAACACCTGCCTCAGTTTCACCTGCGGGCCGAACCATGCATGCGAAGAAATAAATGAGTCAAGGCAAAGGTCGCGTTATGGATCAACCATAAAGAGTTGGCACCGATATTACAATGTTAATCACCTCTATAGCATGACCTATCATCATGTTATGAATAGTAGGATACAATACAGCAAAGACGAAATAAAGAATTTTCCTTTCATGAAGTGATCTTATCTCTTAATTAAGCCATGTTTGTATGAATTATTAAGCAAATTACATGCTTAACAGTCACGTAGGTCATCATGATGGATTCCCCACTTTCTTAATCAGCCTTTATGTCAAGATGCAATAGTGTGTTGAAAATAAATGGATTTTTTTTGTTATAAACTATAGAGAAATTGTCATATGAAGCTGTCCAATATATCGCTCATGATCAGAAATCCTTCTAAAAGGAGCAGTTAATGCAAGAACACTACTGATGCTTAGTGAAATAATATTAGAGTCAAGGTCCGCCGTACCGGTACCGGTCGGCGTACCGGTGGCCGGCCGGACCGGTACGTACCGGTCCGATCCGGTACCGTACCGGCCGGTATGCGGTGGTTTCAAAAACCACAGCGCGAGGCGCTGTGGTTCTTAAAAAAAAAAAATCGTACCGGTGCGAACCGGCCGGTTCGCACCGGTATGAGGCCGGTACCGGCCGGTTCGGCTAAAAAACCGGAAAATACCGGTTTTTTAGTGGTTCTGGTACCGGTCTAGGTCCATGATTAGAGTACTTCTTAATGTTTTGACAAAAAGAAATTATTAATGATAATGCTTTAGAATGGCCTTCAATCTTCTTGTCATGAAATTATGAAAATGCAACTGGTTTCTGGGAGAAAACAGAAGGCATGTTTAAAATGCAGTATCTGCAGAGTGAACAGGTAAGCTAGACTAATTGATTTACCATCGCTTTCAACAACTAAAGAAAGTTTTAAGAGAATAATTGTTTCTTTAAACATAAGATGATCAATCCATATTCATGTGATGCAAGTTCATGTATGCAAGCTTCATGTATTCAAGTTTCAAACTATCCTTATCTAAAATCAATTTTTTTTTACTTTGTTATATTTCAAGGTCTTGCTTGCTTACTACGTATAATTTGTTATTTACTAATCTTTATAGCCTTCTTGTTTCTTGCAATAAAATTGGAACACTGCATAAGTAAGACTTCATTCTTTTACTATCTTGTGGCTTGGAGTTTGTAGTATTGTGCTGCTGATAAGATAAAATAAGAAAAAAATAATTTTATGCATTTTTGTGGCAATGTTGGTTTGGATACCAATGGGGGTGTATGAGAATCCTGATCAGTGAAGAAAATCATTTTTTAATCTAGTTAACAAGCTGCAGAGTTCTTTAAAAAAAAAGAAAAGAAGAAAATAATCTAAGTCCAGTCCGGTAACCTCAAGTGAAATTGTTGAATAGGTAAGTGAGGCTGCATTTGAGAAAAACGAAGAACGAGCATTATGGAGTGCTTACTTGGCAGTAGCAGCTAAAATCCATCCTGGTACCTGCAATTCCCTTTGTAATTTGAATTATAATCTTGAAACCATTTTGATATTATTTCACATCACAATCTTGATTCCTATGCTGTGCTTCCTAGTGCTATGCTCATATGGCTTTTGTATCTATGTATGTCTTTCAGGTGTTGATATTGACAGTTTTGTAATGGCATCTTTACTGTTGCTACAACCACTTGAAGATTTCTTTGACAATGTTTATGTAATGGTGGTAAGCTTCCTTCTTATTGCCTTCCGAATATCCTGGTCTATTGGTAACATAATCTAGATTCAAATTTAATGGTAAAAGAAACACGCTGAGAATTCTCAGATACTAGTTCACTTAAGTAGCAAAATAATTATTATATTATTGTACGGACCTTTACCGGCATGTTTAGTCCTATATCGGATGTGTGTTAGCGATACCTTGGGTACCTAAGCAGGGTCAAGGACCCTAATTAATAGGCTTCTGGCTAGCCTTTTGGATGAGGTCCTATGTCGTCACAGATAGTATCAGAGCCAACCCAGCCGACACCCTATATGTCTATATAGCATGGGTCCTTTTGGGATTGACTATGAACTGGTTGTGGTGTTTGTTACTTGCACGAGGGCGTGTTTAGTCCCACATCGAGTGTATGTTAGAGATGTCTTGGATACTTATGCAAGCTAAGGACCCCCAATTAATAGACCTTTTGAGTACCAGGTTATTACAATTATACTTAAAAATTAAAATTAATAACTTATTGCACCATAATATTACAAGTTGATAACCCGTAAAGTATCACATGTATCAATGACCATCAACTTGATGCTTTTTGAGCATCATGAGTATCTTAAGTTTACAGCATCAGCTTTCAGATATTCTTTTTTTTTTATATAATCATTTTGTCCCTTAAATTTGTTTGTATTGCATGGGTACCCTTGCGTGCACAACTCATATGATTGATTGGGATTCACATACTAAATGTATGTGATTTTCATGTGGATGAGAAGATGTGGAAGTTGTATGGTGTAAAGTTTGACAAGAAATTGAGTTTTTTCTTTTTCTTTCTATTTTTTTTTTATTGCTATTGTTTTAAATGCCTCACATATGCAAAATGGGTTGTACATCAATATTAGTGCTTTAGAAAGCACCCCTCTAGGCATCTAGGCACCCGGCTAAGTGCATAATATTCCCAAAATACCAAAGGATGATGGTTTAAATCCCGCTAAGATGGGATACTCATTAGTTGCTATATACTTCCCCGAGAAGGAAGATTTTTGATGTAATTGGGAGTTTATGGACTTAAGTAATAGATTCTTTTTTCAGTTTTTAGATTTTTATTTGTCCATTTTATCCTTTTTCTATTTTATATTTCTCGGTCATCGTTCTAGGAATTTTTGGAGTTCTTTTTCACTCAAATTGTGGTCTGATTAGTCGATGCTTTGTTGGGATTCAATTGGCTGGTAATCAGTTGGCTAGTTAGTTAGAGTCTAGATTTAGCCAATTGTTTAGAACTATCTAATTTCCTTTTAAAAGACTCCTAGTTAGAGTAGGAAAAGGTCAGTGAGTGTATTCAAGAGGCCTTCAGCGAACTGTTTTGGGGTGGTTGAGGGAGATTGTGTTCAAAAATTAACGTTGAATGAAATGGCTGCAGGCCTCCTCCTTTCTTCTCTTTTCTTCCTACCTTCCCGCCTCCTCTCTCATTCTCTCTTAATTCCCTCTTTTTTCTATTTACTTGTCCTCTAATTTGTATTGAATTCTGCTGTTCAATAGCAGATTTCTTATTGATTTTCATATCAAGTAAATTTATTCCCCATCTTGCAGAAGTCTCAACTGTACAGGATCCGTATAAACCAAGGTTTGCCATCTCGGTATCAGGTCGCGTATGGTACCATCCTATTATAGTGTCGGTACATGATTCGGTACGATACAGCTCAGCATACCAAGTGTCAGTACGATACTGGTACCAACCCGTATGGGAAACCTGGATATAAATCAATTATCAAATTGTTCTTTCTATTTTCTAGGTTATCTTGCATGTGTTCTAATAAATCCTTTGTCCATAAGAAATCAAATACTAGAGAATTCATTTCTTATAAACATTGTTACTAAAAAATTCGATACCTGAGTCCCAGTTATGTTTCTTATTAGATCATTGTCTAAAGCTAAATTTTGTACGATATTGGGGCATCCTATTAATAAGCTTATCTGGACTGATTTATCATATTGCAATATTATTGATCAATTTAGTCGGATTTCTAGAAATCTTTCTCATTATCATAGTAGATCCTCAGAAAAACAAAGTTTATATCGAATAATGTATATACTTCGACTTTTGTATGCTAGAAATTTGGCTCATAAATATAAATGTATGATATGTGCTTTTTTGCAAAGATTAGGCTAGAGATTACTAGAAGAATTAAGGTTAGCCAAATCGGACCGAGCCGCCTGGTTCGGCCCATATCGAGCCGACCCGATTAGGGACTGGTTGGTTTGCCTAATAAAATTAGGTTCGGCCTTGAACCGGTCGAAATCGGTCGCGAATCGGCCGGAACCATTCAGAAATGGCCAGTTCCATTCGAACTCGGTGCAAACCGGACAGTTTGCACCGAGTTGGCCCGGTTCCAAACCTGGCCCCCTCCCCCTTTTCTTCTTTTGTTAAAAGAAGAGATTGGGAAGGCCTCGGCTATCCCAACACTACTTTTCTGTAAAACTTACACTCTAACGGTTCTCCCTTTCTCTTAATTTGTGAAATCACATCGATTCAACGCAATTGAAAGAAGATCCAAGTTTAAATAAGGTGTTTCCTCTTTTCTATCTCATTTTCTCTATTTTTTAGCTCTAAAAAATAGCTCGAAATTTTCAAAATAAAGATCATACCAAAATTTTTGATTTGGGCTTGATGATTTTATATTGTAGATCTATGGATGATCTACACGATGACATAAAAATTTTTAATTTTTAAATTATAAATAATTTTTAAAAATTAAAAATATATTTTTGGATTAAAAAATAAAAAAATATAAAATATAAAATTTATAAATAAACTGTAAAATCAGAACTGTATTAGGGGCATGCAAGCTACTCTCCAGCAAAATTTGGTGTTCATTTATTCACGTTTTGATGCGATTATGCGCACCGTGACCTAGGCCTAAATTCCAAAAAAATTGATAAATAAGTAGTCTTTGATATATGCCCACGAGCCTAGAAAAATATATGTAGCATCTACTATTTTGTTCTACATAGATCTGAGCTGAAATTAATTTTTTAAAATATTTATATTTAAAAATTATTTTTAATTTAAAAAAAATAATTAAAATAGATAATTAAACTAGGATCATAGAAACATAAAAAAATATAAAAATACATCAAATTAGACTTAAAATCATTGAAAAAGTCGAAAAAGATTGATTACCAATTAATTAAACTTGAAAAACTCAGAAAAAAAGTTGGTACCGTACCGACCCATCCACCAACCGGTACGGGTCCCAGTACCGGTTCAACGGACCTTGAGAAGAATTCTTTATGGAAGAAGAGCAAGATGTTTCTTTGATCTTGCTCAGAACAACCATCTTTTCTTTACATGGATCACATAGAGAACGTATTTGGTATTTAGATATTATCTGTATTAATGACTTCGTGAATCATTCATAATTGGTGATGTGAGCATGGCTAAGTGATTGTACTCATTTTGGACCCAATGCCTAGGTAGTTTGGGCAATAGTAGGTCAAGAATGGTGATGTGGGCAAGGGTTTCCGAGGCATACAAGTAACCTCCATTTTTATATCAGATTTGGTGAACATCTGGACTAACTAGTAAATTACAACTCTACTGTACTGCAATTGGTGCATTGGTCTTTGCATCGTTAATGCTTTTTCCGGTTGGTTCCATTGTTACAAAGCTGCCCCAAAATTGGCTTGGTTTCCATGATGTAAAATCTATGTTAAATCACTACTTCGCAGGGTAACTGAGACTTGGGTCTATCTTTGTAGCCCACTCCAAGTGGAGCTGCATCAATTTTAGACATCAGGAAAGTAAAACAGGAAAATAGCAGAAGCCTCTTTTCTCTGTTTTCAAGTCCAACCGTCCCTTCTTCCCCAAAACAGGATCCTCTTCTCCGTTGTCCCAGTTCAGCCATTCCTTCTTTCCTTGCTTTTTCCCTGTTTCCAATCTCCAGCACACAGCAGTCCAGCCTTTCCTTCTTGTTATTCTTCATTTCCCTGTTTGCAGTCCGAATGCTTCTTCCAGTCGAATTGTTGTTATTATTTGTTAATTTTAAGTCTACATATCAATATTATTATTGCAGGCATTGTGGCATTATCTTACCAATATGTTTTGTTCTTACAAAATTTGGTGATTTTTGAACTTGTCTTCTTGTGAAATATAGGTTTGACGATGAATCTATACTGAAAAAGGATACAATACACACACACACACACAATTAGATCAGCTCTTCATAGTTCATATATGTAGTTCATGTACATACATGTAAGCTTACGGTGCGTATTCGAAATATTTGAGACTTTCCTTCCTAGGCAGCTGCCTTATCAGCTCCATCGACTAGCCTCACTAATTCTTTTCACTACCTTGATCAATAGGAAAATTTTAGATTCATGGATCAGTCCTAGCTAACACATCATTGTTTATTGTTCTTTGCATGCCTGGTTGCAGGTTTTGACAACCTTATTTCACTTTTTCATTTTTTGTTTTTCCCCCTTTTCGCTTGGAAGTGAAATCTCATGCACTTCTGTCCCTCAACAGGAGGACCAAAAGATCAGGAACAATAGGCTTGCGCTTCTTAAGAAAATTGCAGATCTGCCCAAAGGGATTGCAGACCTCTCAATTTTACCAGGGTTTTAGAAGCCCGGGCATCTTTCATGTTATGGGTGCAAGGCACATCAAACGAGAGATTTCCAATCACAATATTTTATTGCTGCATAATAGAAGCTTCCATTGGAGGAGGGTTTCTTTTTCTTTTTCTTTTTCTTTTTTTCTTTCTCCTTCAACAGAACCTTCTAGAGATTTTGAAATTTTTAAGCCTCTCCTCCTGAGTGTTGTATTCCTTTCAATTTTATATAAATTGATTATTCTTGAATCATTAAATTAGTAATTTAAATGCGGCTGATTATCATCTTTTATTTCTTTGGCTACTTGAAAAATGCGCTAATGGACTTGTAGATCGTATGTGATGTCCACAAACTCGTGTTTCGGATAGAGTATGAGTAAAGTCGGAAGCAAATTTATCTACAGTTTCAAACAACTCCAAGAGTCATGCATACTCATAGTTTAAAAAAATAACTTACAATAAAAAAAAAGCAAAACGAACAGCTCATAGATTGTTAGTAGTGGTAGAATATTGCAAGATTTCTTAAAAAACACATTACCCAGTTATATTGCGATCTAATTTTTGATTTTATCAATAAAGTAATTACTTTAGAGAAATTATTCCTTTGTATGCACTACATAGCTGCCACCAATCACAATGGTTCGTTGTTGTAGTAGTGCACCAAGATGTGTGCATGGATTTACAAAAATAAGCAGCTGTGATTGATGGCGTGCACAATTATGTGTTGCCATATTGTAGAAAATAGTTCTATTCTAGAATTCAAATCTATATCATTGCACTTGCCGATCCAAACATTTATCATTATACCAAACAATGTTCTCCAATATTCAAAGCTTTAGGATTAATATTAGGGTGGTTCTATATACACCCCCCCCTATTGCTAAGGACACCCCCCAAAAACCAAAACAAAAATACCCAAACTAACCTCTAGTGTAATTACCATATTGCCCTTGAAATTTTCTCATACACCCCCCCTTCCTCCTCCTCCGTTTCGTTTTGAAAAGAAAAAAAAAAAACACCCCTCAAACCCCCCTTAAACCCCTCGATCCATTTACATCGTTTAGGCGATCTTTGAAGGAGATTTAAGCCCCATTCGAAGCATGAACAAGCAACTAGTGATTTGGGACGAAGAATCGGCCGCAAAGGTACGTGTTCCACCTTGTTTCGAAATTTTTTTTTTTTCACGGTTCGTGCTCCATTCGGCACTGGATCGCCGAACAAAAGGCTTCTGTTCGGCTGAACAGTGCCGAACAGAAGCCTTCTGTTCGGCAACCCTCAACCGAGCAGAAGCCTTCTGTTCGGCTGCACAGTGCCGAACAGAAGGCTTCTGTCCGGCACTGTGCAGCCGAACAGAAGGGTTCTGTCCGGCTCTGTGCAGCCGAACAGAAGCCTTCTGTTCGGCACTGTGCAGCCGAACAGAAGGCTTCTGGTGCCAAATCGCGTGCCGTGCTGAATTTTGTGCCGAACAGATCCTCTGATTCATTAATTCTTGGTGATAAATTATTTTATATGTAGGGCTATGCTACAACCGAATCGAGTATAATTGGATCAGAATTTGTACTGGATTACACAAGCGAATTTACAACTTACGAGGTATTATAATGTATTGTGCAATTTTGTATTAGTTTAGCGAGCTATTTTTACAACTGTGTACTTACATAAATTGTTTAATATATAGATCTTCAAGAGTAGAGAGGACTTGTGTAATTGGTGTCGTGAAGCTGGGAGGCGAAATGGTTTTGTTGTTGTAATCAAATCATCCGATGCAGGTACCATTTCTAAGAAACCCAGAATTACGTTAGGTTGTGAGAGGGGTGGGACGTACCGAACCAAAAAAGAAAAGCGAATAAAGACTGCCTGTGGGACAAAGAAGTGTGGATGCCCTTTTGCATTAAGAGGAAAGAAATTGGATACTGCGGATGATTGGATATTACTGGTCGTATGTGGAGTGCACAATCATCCCGCTGCAGAGAATCTGGAGGGGCACTCATATGCAGGGAGATTATCTGAGCAGGAGACGGAATTGTTAGTGGATATGTCGAAGAGTTTGGTTCGTCCAAAGGACATATTATCCACATTGAAGGAAAGAGATGCCCTCAATGTTACGACTATCAAGACTATCTACAATGTACGTCAACGGTTTAAGGTTGTAGAGAAAGCCGGGAGGTCTGAAATGCAACATCTATTAGGTAAATTATCAGAGGCTAAATATATTGAGTGGCATAGGAATTGTACTAATACGGATGTTGTGCATGACTTATTTTGGGCACACCCTGGCAGCATTGATTTGTTCCGTGCATTTCCCCGTGTGTTGATAATGGATTGCACGTACAAGACGAATAGGTATCGTCTTCCGCTCTTAGAGATTGTGGGGGTGACATCTACTGACATGACATTTTCAATTGCTTTTGTATACTTAAATTCTGAGCGGGAAGAAAGCTATACTTGGGCATTAGAGAGATTGCGCAGTGTCATAGCTGATGATGTTTTGCCTGAGTTGATTGTTACAGATAGAGACTTGGCTTTGATGAATGCAATTCATAGAGTATTTCCTACTGCTAGACATTTATTATGTAGATGGCATATTAGTAGGAATGTTTTGGCCAAGTGCAAAAAATTTTTCGAATTGAAGGAGAAATGGGATAAATTTATTATGAGTTGGAATGTACTAGTGCTGTCCTCCACGGAAGACGAGTATAATGATCGCTGGAGTGCACTGCAGAGAGAGTTCGGTACCTATCCAGATGCACTACAGTATGTGTCAGATACTTGGCTGAGCAAATACAAGGAAAGATTTGTTGCGGCGTGGACGGATACATGCAGGCACTACGGAAATGTGACGACAAATAGGTATCACAAATAAAGACTCATTTAATTTTAATTTGCCTCAATTGTTATATCTAACTTTCATTTGTTTACTAGGGTCGAGAGTGCACATGCAAAGCTCAAAAAGCAGCTTGGATCAAGCCAAGGAAGTTTCGAGTCATCTTGGACTAGAATACATGGATTGATTGAGTTGCAGCACAGCTCCGTTAAAGCCTCATTGGAGAAGAGTTTATTGGTAGTGCAGCACAACTTCAAGCCAGCTGAATTCAAAGAGTTGCGATGTTTCATATCTATAAGTGCGTTAAATCATGTCCTCGCCCAATCGAAACGAGCCAATTCAGTTGGGTTTGATGATTCAAATTGTGGGTGCGCTATTCGACGCACACATGGTATACCATGTGCTCACCAGATTGCGCGGTACAGGGTGGAAGGTCGGCCCATTCCTCTCGACTGCATAGATCCTCATTGGAGGAAACTTGATATTGTGCCTACCCCCCCCCCCCCCCCCCGTGCAGCCAATTCAGTTGAGTTGTGATGCAGAGTTAGATTTGATTGCGCTACGATTCAAGAAGTTAGATGGGGCTTCTCAATTGCAGATGATCAAGAAGTTACGAGAGATTGCAAGTCTAGATAGTACACCTCTTTTAGAGCCTGCAAAACGGAAGACCGGTTCACGTGGGCGCGCTTCAATGAAGGTTGATACGTCTACTCGACGTGACCCGTCTGCGTTTGAGTTGGTTCTATCTGGACAGGATAGTTATTCACCTGGTGTTGAGAAAGTTACCATCCGCAATCCATCTACTCAGATTCAAAAGAGGCGGCCCAAGCAAAAGGTAAGTACCAAATATTTATTTCCTTACAATAGGTATCACAACGTCTACGGGACGGTCCGTGCCGTGCCGTGCCGAGATGTGCCGATACGGGACATGTCGGGACGTGCCGTGCCGAGATGTGCCGATACGGGACATGTCGGGACGTGCCGTGCCGAGATGTGCCGATACGGGATGTGCCGTGTCGAGATGTGCCGATACGGGATGTGCCGTGCCGAGATGTGCCGATACGGGACATGTCGGTACGTGCCGTGCCGAGATGTGCCGATACGGGACATGTCGGGACGTGCCGTGCCGTGCCGGTACGGGATGTGCTGAGACGGATAACTATTTGGATATTTCTGCCATTGTTACATATTTTCTATCATTTGATATTATTTGCAGGTTTTTCGTACTAGAGCCCAGTCACATACGCCCATTATCTATATTGATGCTATTCCTTCTGCCTTGAGACCATACATCCAGCATATCAAGGATGTAAAAGCTGATGGGAATTGCGGATTTAGGGCAATAGCTGACTTACTGGAATTTGGAGAAGATGACTGGGTGCGTGTTAGGAAGGATTTATTGCAAGAGTTGCAATGTCATTCGGACCACTATCGCACATTATATGGTGTGGAAGGGACGATTGCTGAGATCACTCATGCATTATCATATTATGATGATTGTCCACCATATGACAGATGGATGACTATGCCGGACATGGGTCATCTTATAGCATCCTGCTATAATGTTGTCCTATACCATCTCTCGTTGCAACAATGTCTGACCTTCCTACCTCTCCGTTCTGTGCCAGTACCTCTTCTATCCCGCAAAGATATCGCTATCGGATTCGTAAATGGAAATCATTTTGTTGAGGTACTACGTTCACAACACTTGCGAATATTTAATTTTGCTTATTTAATTTTGCTTATTTATAATTTTGTAGCTATTAATATTTTCTTATTTCTAATTTTGAAGGTGTTCTTGTTGCCGGGACATCCCGTTCCGCCAGTAGCGACCAACTGGCGAAAATATCATCTTCCTTGTGCTACCGGATGGGAAAATTCATATGAAGCCCGGATTCAACAGTTCAAAGAGAGCATCTCACCTAATGTTATAATTAGCGAGACAGTAGAGTTAGATTGATTGTTTATATATGTACAATTTTTGAAAGTTGTAAATTTTTTTGGGCTCTTAGAGTCATGTACTGTGAAACTCCATCATCAATATAAATCAAAAAATATCTGTCTTCGCATTGTTAGATTGATTGTTATGTGCACTGTTATATTTGTGTAAAATAGAACGGGCCAGGCTTTACAAAGATTACACGTAAATGTACCAAAAATATATATTTTTCATTAATATCAAAGGCTTTACAAAGATTACAAAGGCTCCATCATCAATCCCTATGACGCCGTCGTCGACGCGTGTACTGCTGTACGTCCGAATGAGAGGGTGCTGGATCCGAATGAGAGGGTGCTGTACTCGGGCCAGGCTCATCACCCAGAAGTAACTGATGCATCTGACAAATAGCATGAAATAGGTGCCCGGCACCTAGTGACGTAGCCTCTGAGGGACCCATCCGTACAATGTCGGTACTGATACCGAGTGCATCTAGATTACGCCGCCGGTGCATGTCAGCATCATCATGACCTCCCCTAGCTCCAGAATGAGTACTCGAGCGCAGATGAGGAGGCTGAACTGCAACGTGCGTGATACGGAGATACCACTCCATGTATCCCGGTACGCTGTCTGATGGCCGGGTAACTGGGTGGCTCCTGCTCGCCTGGCTCAGCACGTGGTCCTCCCACCGCTCCCAAAGCTGATCCATATAGGAGTAATGTATCCGGTACGAGCCTGCTGTGGAACCTCTGTTGGCTCGCGTAGGGGCTAGTGGCGCTCGAGGGATGGTCTGAATACGACCAAACTGTCTAAGAACCCTTTCTGGATGATAGGGTTCTACGATATCAAGGCACTTGATGGAGCCACTAAAAAATGTGATATCAACATATGGGCGATCTCCCCGAAGCCGATGATGGGGATCCCAAATAACCTGCAAAACAAAAGGTCCATTTCAGTTTTATACTATATCGCATATTAAAAGTACTGACAAACACAAGCAAATGGTAATATGATACGTACCTCATCGATGCTCAAAAGGTCCAATGACTCACGTAGAACCACTAAATGGTCCATCGTGGTACGGGATGGAGTACCGGGCATCCAGCGGTGCACGCGGGGACTGGCATCAGTATACTCAAGCGACGGGTGAGGACTGAGTGCTGGAAAATGCTCATCAATCCATGCCTGCAGAAGCGTCATATAACCACTGATCTGTCTCACTGATGACCTCGACGCAATCCCCAACTGCCGATACAAATATGCTAAGGCAGCTGTACCCCAGGCATATGTGCTCACCCTATCCAGATCCCGCAGTAAACACAGATACGCTATAGGCACCCTGGTCCCACTCTTATCAGCAAAGAGTGTGCAGCCTAACAAAAATAACAAATAGGCTCGTGCTGCACACTCTATCCTCTGCTGGCTGTCTCTATCAGATACAGAGTGAAACTGAGTCCTCAGCCACTCCATCCTCACAGACTGATCGCGCGATGACAGTACCTCCTGACGCGCGTCTCCAGCTGACACCCCCAACAACTCCACAAGTAGCTCCTCAGCATCCCGATCACTCATCCTCTCAGGAGAAACTGCTACTGAGGCACCTGCGACAGGAATCCCTAAAATGGCGGATACATCATCCAACGTGATAGTGATCTCGCCAAATGGTATATGGAAGGTGTTCGTCTCGGGCTGCCATCTCTCTACGAAGCCCGAAATCAGAATCTTATCGATGAATCGATAAGAGCACTGTACTAACTCTATGAGGCCCGACTGCCTCAATAGTGCTTTGAACCTGGTATTTGGTTGGTTTGAAGACCACCACTTCCATTCACCAACCTTGGCAGTATGGTTCATGCACTTTAGTGGAGCCCGTTCCTGTAATATAAATGTATAATTACTACTACTTTATAAAACATCAATAAACAAAATATAATGCTATAACAAATAAACAATACCTGTTGCCTCCAGATGGAAGCTGCTATATGCGTCCTGAAACTGATCAGGACAGACTCATCCTCTGGACCTCCTGGACATGGTCCAACGGACTCATCGTCTTCGCCCCTAGCGGGCATATCATCATGCTCTGACTCAGGAGAGGGCGATGGCATATGAGCAGGCTCGAGAGAAGCAATCCTAGCACGACGTCTCCTAGCTGACGCCGTAGGTCTAACTCTGGCGGGACCGGGATCCATGTCTGAAAATATAGAAATTCAATGTTAGGCTATATCAAAGAAAATAATTCAATTGCATACATAAATAATAAATGATAAAACAAGCCAAAAAAGAAGCAAGTTACTTCTTGGAATCTACATGATTGGGTTTTGTGATAAATAATTCAATGTTACTTCAATTGCATACATAAATGATAATTCAAAAGTATACGACTCGTAAACTCAAGACATAACTCAATAAAAGTATACGATTCGGTTGTAGCATAGCCCTACATATAAAATAATTTATCACCAAGAATTAATGAATCAGAGGATCTGTTCGGCACAAAATTCAGCACGGCACGCGATTTGGCACCAGAAGCCTTCTGTTCGGCTGCACAGTGCCGAACAGAAGGCTTCTGTTCGGCTGCACAGAGCCGGACAGAACCCTTCTGTTCGGCTGCACAGTGCCGGACAGAAGCCTTCTGTTCGGCACTGTGCAGCCGAACAGAAGGCTTCTGTTCGGTTGAGGGTTGCCGAACAAAAGGCTTCTGTTCGGCACTGTTCAGCCGAACAGAAGCCTTTTGTTCGGCGATCCAGTGCCGAACGATTTGGGGAGGCGGGGGGGGGGGGAGCTACCTCGAGGTGGTCGTGGAGGCGCCGGCGAGGTGCTCGTTGCTCGGGAGATGGCCGGGGAGGTGGTTCCGGGAGAAGCCGGCGAGGTGGTCGGAGATCGGGAGAATGCCGGCGACGAGAGGGAGAAGGGGGAACGGGGGGGTTTTGGGCGTTGGCGAGGTGCACTGCACCGACCGGCGACGAGAGGGAGAAGGGGGAGACGGAGGGGGTTTGGCCGCCGGCGAGGTGCTTGAGGCGAGGTTTTTTGGGCGGAAGGGAGAAGCCGGCGGGTGTTTTGGAGGGGAAGAGCGGGGTGGGGGGGGTTTGGGGGGTGTAGAGAGCAATTTAGGTGAGGGGGTGGGGAGGGTGGGGGGTAATTTAGAAATTTTTAATTTTTTAGGGGTGTCCTTAGCAAATGGGGGGGTGTAGAGAGTATTTAATTTTTTTTTAATTTTTGGGGGGTGTCCTGAGCAATAGGGGGGGTGTATATAGAACCACCCTTAATATTAGGATTCCTAACAATTTAAATATATACCATTGCACTTGTCCATCCAAGCATTTACCATTATACCAAGCAATGGACCAATGGTCTCCAATATCCTAAAGCTTTAGGATTAATATTAGGATTCCTAGGATTGACATTGGCAATCCGACCTATAGATTTGGAGAGTTTGAGAAGGCCGTAATAGTTCGAGCCCCAACAGCAGCAGCAGCCTTCGATCGAAAAGGTTGCAGGCGAGATTGAGGGAAGACTAGCGTCGACCCGGGGCTGCTCATGGTTCTATTTTTTCTCCCATTGGCTGGAGAAAAAGAAGTCTAGCGTCCAACTTACAATGATAGAGTGGTAATTGTAATGGAAATTGGCTCTCTATTGGCTCGGGAACTGCAACCATATATGCTCCTTTCCATCGTAATCACCAGAAAGCAAATCCTCCCTCTCGGAATAATAACCAACAAATACTTCCCCCTCTCCACAACCGCTGTAGAACCAAGCCCCCACAACCACCAGCCCAAAACCCAATCCATCCAGTCCTCCAACAAAGAAATTGCCACCTACATCCGTAATGGAGACTTGGACTCCGCCCTCAGAGTCTTCAATTCCCTGCCCCTCAAAACCACCATCTCTTGGAACTCCCTCCTCGCTGGGTACTCCAGGAAGCCCGGAAAACTGAAAGAAGCCCTCCAACTGTTCGCTCAAATTCCCCAACCGGATGTCGTCTCCTACAACACCCTCCTCTCCTGCCACCTCCTCAATGCCGACCTTCACGGCGCCCGCCTCCTCTTTCAGACCGTGCCTTTCAAGGACCTCGTCTCCTGGAATACCATGGTCTCTGGGCTGTCCCGGCATGGCGCCATGGACGAGGCTCGAAAGCTCTTCTCGGCAATGCCTCAGAAGAATTCGGTTTCTTGGAATGCTATTGTCTCTGGATATGTGCATGCCAGCGACATGAGCATGGCTGAGGAGTTCTTCAATCGAGCACCGGATAAACATGATGTTGTGCTCTGGACAGCGATGATATCTGGGTACATGAATTGCGGTAAGATTGACAAGGCTCTGGAGTTGTTTGACAGAATGCCTGCAAGGAATTTGGTGTCTTGGAATGCTATGGTTGCGGGGTATGTTAAGAATGGTCGGCCCGAGGATGGGCTAAAGCTTTTCAAGACAATGGTTGGGAGCATTGAGGTGAGGCCAAATTCATCGACCCTGAGCAGTGCTCTGCTCGCCTGTAGCAATCTTTCGTCTCTGGAATTGGGAAAGCTGATCCACCAATTTGTTTTAAAGCTGCCGCTTGGTTTTGATACAACAGTCGGTACTTCGCTAGTGAGCATGTATTGCAAGTGCGGGGTTTTGGATGACGCCTGCAAGATTTTTTATGAAATGCGTAGAAAGGATATCGTCACATGGAATGCAATGGTCTCTGGGTTTGCACAGCATGGACATGGGGTGAAAGCAATAGCATTGTTTGATGAGATGAGGAGTGAGGGAGAAAAGCCCAATTGGATCACCTTTGTCGCGGTCTTATATGCTTGCAACCATACCAGATTGCTTGATCTTGGCATCCAGTACTTTGAATCAATGGAGAAGGATTATGGTATCATGCCCCAAATAGATCATTACTCTTGCATGGTTGATCTTTTCTGCCGAGCTGGTTTACTGGCAAAAGCAGTATGCTTCATCCACTCAATGCCCATTAAGCCACATCCAGCCATGTTCGGGACCTTGTTGGGGGCTTGCAGGGTCCACAAGAACTTGGAGTTTGCTGAGTTCGCAGCTCAAAAACTAGTTGAACTAGAGCCATGGAATGCAGGGGCTTACATCCAATTGGCTAACATATACGCATCCATGAACAGATGGGGCGATGTCTCGAGGGTGAGGCGGTTGATGAAGGAGAGTGAGGTGATAAAAACACCAGGATATAGTTGGATCGAGGTGAGGGGTGTCGTTCATGAGTTCAGGTCAGGTGACAGAGTTCACTTGCAATTGAACTTGATCCATGAAAAATTGTCTGAGTTGGAGAAGAAGATGAAGAAAGTGGGTTATGTGCCAGATCTTCAGTTTGCATTGCACGATGTGGGCGAGGAGCAGAAGGAGATGATGCTGATGCGGCATAGTGAGAAGCTTGCTATTGCTTTTGGGTTGATTAGCACATCTTCAGGGACTAAGCTGCGGGTATTCAAAAACCTTCGGGTATGTGGAGATTGTCACAATGCTGCCAAGTTTATTTCCATGATTGAAGTACGGGATATCATTCTCAGGGATACTACTAGGTTTCATCATTTCAGCAATGGCAGTTGCTCTTGTGGGGATTACTGGTGAAGAAGCTCCCAAATTATCCACGAGAGGCAATCACCAAGAAGGCATCGTTGCTGCATAGGGACCAAAACAGTAAAGCTCTGCAAATCGAAAATGCATAATCAACAAGCAGTATAAAGTGAATAAATTATAGTGGCTCATAAATCTGAATTTAACATTTGAAGATAAGTAGGTCACAAACTTCATGAAATTCTTAAAGTTACCTAAGACATGTTCTGATGGGTCTATGCTTGTCTCTGAGCCTGAAGTGTGGCCCTTGGTTGCTGCAGTCCTTGATTTTGCAATAGAAGCTTTGGCAGATTTAAGTGATCTACCAGACAGCTGTTGCAAGAATGAGCTTCAAAAAGGAATTTGAGAACATCGGAGCAAGACAAGCATACAGGGCAGCAATATAGTTATACTACTGAATTTGGAAGAGGATCATGCAGATACAAAATATTGATGCGATAGAAGTCTTTTTCAGGCCTTCAATATCATTCTAAGTCTGGTATTGTCTGTTTACTAGAGCTGAAACGTTGCCTGACCACAATTCAAGTTTATGCTTCCTGAAGTGCAGAGGATAGAGTTCATTTAAAAAATAATGGTGCAGACAGAAAAGTTCTCAACTATTTTTTTTTTCTCAGGATTGGGAAGCCTTGCAAACTTCCAAGTGCGATCCAGAAGCACATATGCAGAAGCCAATCAATTAGCAATTGTTCGATAGCAATAATTTCTACTTAATGCCACCTATTTGATAGTTGTAATTGCATCAAGGTTGATACATATTGGAATTTGAATTTCAAAATGTACATTTGCAGTGAAAGAGGACTATAACTTGTTTATGATCTTTGGCAGTGAAGAAGTATATGGTATCACAGTGCAATTCAGTGAAATCTTTTGCCCGCAAGCACTTGCCCAACCAGCAGCACATACACCTTCTTCTTGTATCTGTACTCTCAGCTGTGATGGATATACACACAAAAATCCATTTGCAACTTCCTTGCAAACGGCTCAACATGGTACTCCATTCCACATGTTAGGCTGATGTACATAAATGTGTCTTTTATTCTACTACATTTAATGCTCATCAATTAAAAGGACTGCATGTGTTTGGTTGGATCCCTATAATTTGGCCAGAGTCCAACCAGGCAAACTACAATTATCATGCAAAATTAGGGGGAGGGGATCCCACCTAGGCTGGAATCCAAGCACATGGAATGAGAATTCTTTGGACGAGCCTGAACTCACAAAAGCAAGAATTAAAAGCACAAAGTGAGGACTAATGCCACTCGGAATCCTACATCTTCGGGAGGTAATACTGCTCGAGCTGCTGGTGGTGCAATTAAATCACAATAAACTGCAACCAAATCATATCAAACTATGCAAAAACACGGTATCCAAATTGAATTACTGTACATATCAGAAGTTGCTATGTTATGTCCCCGCCCCGTGATTGCAAGCCGGGGGTCGCGGTAACCGCCGCACATTCATAGAAATTTTTTTCCACAAGCATGCAAGACATCTCAACATGATATCATAAATATGCAACAGAACAATTTAACTAATAATATGAAATCTTTATTTCATTAACTAACACAACTTACAATATTTCACAATTCTAACATTAATTTAAGATAATACATAATTTAAATAAACTCTAATATAAGATAACTGATGCCCCAGTTCTTCTAGTCGCTTTTCCATATTAAAAAATCCCAGTAGGCTAGTTCTCTGAATCTGTAAAAAAAATAAGAAATCATATAATGAGCTGGACAGCCCATTAAGCAATAGACACTTTAGCTAGATAAATCAAGCAATAAAATAATAAATATACTGAAATTAAGCATGCAAAATATATCGATTCAAAGCCAAATCGATGTGCTATCCAGTCACTTCAAATTTCAAATCTTGTTTCATAAATCAATTATCTTTTAAATCATCAAGTTTATCTCCATAGTCATGAGCTATGACCACATTTATACTCTATGGCTGAGCCAGAATATGAGCTCATTAAAGTACCAACATATAACTCCCACTGGCGGGGTATCGATATACCAACGTATAATTTTTACTAGCAGAGTATCGATATGCCAACATATAACCTTCACTGGCAGAATATTGATATGCCAGCAAATAGCCCTCACTAACAGGGAGCGATATACCAGTGAATAATCCCCACTAGCAGGGTGTCGATATACCAGCAAGTAACCCCCACTGACAGGATATCGATACATAGCTTGGCTGCGAGTCCAAATTCGTTTCAAAACAAAAACTCGTTTGTTCATATTCAGTGTTCCAAATTGTAAGATACATAAATTCATATAACATTGAAATCAATCGAATATAATCCATATCGAAATCTATACTTCAATTAAGAATCATACAATAATCAAGAAAGAGGCACATATAATAATAAACACTATGCATAAACTTTATAAATCAAGAATAATTTGATTAAAAAAATATTTATAATTTGCTGATAGATCTAGAAAAAAGAGTTACGTTACTTACCTTATGAAAACAATCCAACTAACAGATCCAATTAATCCCGAAAATTCTTCTCAGAGCGTAATATCCAAAAATTATATTTTTTATTAAAATTTCATCATAATTATTTTTTTAAAATAAAAATTTTAAATTTTAACACGCTCACAAGGTTGACCAAGCGGAAGTGCTTGACATCCCGGTTGGTTCGATCAAAGTAAAATTTACTAAATCATGCGCAGAGTAGGGCACAGATGGTTCAAGAAAGATTGAAAAAATCAAATCTAATATTGTTTGGCAGGAGGCTAGGGTGGAGGCTAACACGCCGCCTGACGACCTTGAATTAGGACCTTCACCAGGGTTGACCTAGAATCAAGAAGAGAATTACCTTACTAGTCTATCATCTCTAGAGAGAGTAGGGAAAAAGTTCAAATAAAGAGAGAAACTTTATAGAGAGAAAGAATGGACAAGAGAGAGAATCTTAGTCCGGGTTCAATCAGAGCTCTGAGTGTGGTTGTCAATGGCATGGGTCAACCTAAATCAATCAACATGTATGGCCATGAGTGAAGAGAGAGAAACTTTGCAGAGAGAGAAATAAGAGAGAAAAAGAGAGGAGAAAGAAAGAAGATCGAGATTCTCTTCTTCTTTTCCAAAATAGGGGGAGTTCATCTCTCCCTTTTCTCTGTGATCAGATCCAAGGGGCAGCTGTGGTGGCCAACCCCAACGATGGTAGGAAGCAGCAAGGCCAGCTCGGCCAATCTCGGCAACCGACGACGGCAAACTCGGGAGAACGAGGGGCCGAAATAGGGCACCCTGTTCGGATGATTTTCTGGCAGTTTGCATACCCAAATCATGGTGGTTCGCAGCTAAAATACTAGGAGAGAAAGAAAAGGAGAAGAAGAAGACTTGCCGTGGTCCAGCAAGGTGGTCCGACAGCTCCTTCCAACAACAAATCAAGAAAGAAGATCGGAGGAGGAGCTTAGGATTGGTGGCTCAAACTCAGGTGAACTCGAAGGAGAAGGAAGAGGATATTTAAATAGTTGATCCCGACCTTATCTGGCCGGAGGATATTTAAATAGTCGCACGTGCAGTTGGCCCAAATGTAGCTAGGCTAGTTAAGTGGACCAAGCCCCATCCTCTGGTTTCACACATTAAAACCATGACATTATGCACTAAGCTTGCCCACATTCAAATTATGCATGCTAGCCTAGCAACTTAGGGTGCAATCGAGCTGAGCTAAATCAAGTAGCTAGATGCTCGAGCTCGTATCAATTCAAAATACTTAGCTCGAGATCGAACGAGCCTTAATATGTAAACTCATATTCGACTCGATAAAAAATATATATTGTAAATAAATATAATATTATTAAAAATATATGTATTTGGCACGTAAGTTTCCAAAGAGTATTTTGCTGCTCTGTCTCGTAATAAGGGAGTTGCGTTGAGCTTGGGCAACTCGCCGGCTAGTTTTTTAACCCTCCAAGCGGCTTGCCCGTCGTTCTGCATTCTGTTGGGTGTCTTTCAAAAGAAGTACGAGGCTAAAAACGTAACTTGGTCTTTTGCTTTTCGGCTCACACAGTTTCCGGCGCTATCGCTTTCCTTACCCTCCTCGCGTGCCAGTTCTATTTTATTAATATTCACCCTCACCCCACTTCGCTATTGGATTTCTCTTCAACCTCCCTCTCTTTCCGTTCCTGATTCTAATACTCTTCTCGAAACCCCAGAGAGCGACGGTTCCATCGTCTACATCCCCTTTTCCGGCGAAAAAACCTATCGCAATTCCCGCCGGAATTACCCTATTCGTCGGTGGACCAGTTCCCTCGGTCTCCCTCCATGAATCCGGAGTAGTAAGTCCCCAAATTTCCAATTAGTATCTTTCCTCTATAAGTTTTGTTCCGAGAACAGCTAGATGTGTGAAATTTCTAGTTTTTTTGTTTGATTTTTGATCGGGTGCGCTAGGGTTGGGGTAGGATCTGGCCAACTGAGTTATTTCTCTGCTAAGATTTACTCCGGTTTATTGAAGCGATCTGGCGTCTGTTATCTCTTTTGATTGGTAAATTGGATTGGGAGGGCCGGATTAGATGGTTAATTTGCGACGTTGACTTCTTGTGCGTTCTGGATCGGATGTTTTGGTTCCAGATCTGGCGTGGGATTGGGTTTTGAATCTGGGTTGATGCCCCAGCTTGGTTATTATTGTCTGGGTTAATTTTGTGCACGAAACTGACGGTGTGTATATTGTGTTCGAATTGTGTTGGGATATACTTGTGGGTTTGTTAGAAGGTTGATCTTTGGTTGGCATCCATTGTATTGGATTGATCTTTGGTTGGCATCCATTGTAAAGCGATGAGTTGAGCCTTCATGCCTTGGCTATATTGGCGTATCAGTGGAATATGGTGGAATTTGTCCCTAATTTGCATCACTTTGAGATAGTTTTACTTGTAAGGAGGTGTTTAGAAGGAAAAGAAAAATTATCTTCATATTCTGGAAATACTCTGACTTTTTTTTGTGTGTATGGTTACTGGTTGATCTATTTAGAATACATTCGGTTCGGTACATGGTGGTCAGACTCATATGGTGCAAGTTTTTTTTTTTCTTTTTTCTTAAAGTGGTGGATATGTACATCCAAAATGTTTTGAATTCATAATATTATTGCTCTGGAAGCATCTCATGATACCATAAACAGATCCGTTAATAAAGGTATCATACTTTTGGTTGGCAATGTGTGGTAGTTATAGCATACCAATTTCAGAAATTTGACCATATTCTAGGTAGAGATTTTTCCTGAACCTGTTTTGTGCTATTAGTCTACAAACATGTAACCTTGTGCTTGACTTTACTGGCAGCATTTATTGCTTTAAATTTCGTCAACCAGATACTGTCTAGCTAAAGGTGTAACTAACCTTTTAGATCTGTCTCTTTGAAGGCTTTGGCATAGAATAAACAGTGTTTTATGGTGATAATTTCTGTGGGTCAACATTTTTTGGTGAAATAATTTAGAAATAATGTAAAAAAATTCTTGTGGTCACATAATAAGCACACGAGAATTTAAGTTGATGTTTCAATGGATATTAGATAATTAATGTGGAGATTAATATTTGGATTTACATCGTTAATGTCCATCAATTTGATCTATCTTTTACTAAAAAAAATTAGGGTTTAGGGGGTTAACTAGGGGAGGCAGCACTTTTTGAAATTTTTTATTTCAAATGAAGCATTTTGTTCAATTATTTTTATAACATTTGTCATATTGAAAAGAACACGGGATGAATAGTGTACGTGTTTTGCATTGTTTTGAGGAAATTGTTTGACCTGGCCAATGCTAGGCAGTTTTATTTTGCACTTATTGGTTGTATGTATAGGGTTTAATATGTTTACCTATTCGCTTTATTGGAATAGTAACTCATCAAGGTATACATTATGATTTATAAAATATTACAATTTTTTTTTATCAATCCACATGATGACTGAAATTGTTTTTCTTCCATATGTGATATGGTTTGTTTTTATTTCTCATCATTTTTTATATTTTTTCACTTAAAAATTTATTTATTTCTTCTTTTTTTTTTTGTTTTTGTCAATCAAAGTTTGCGAGGTAAGAAGGAAATTTAAGTTCTTAGTTATTTAATTGAGGAGTTGAATACCTTTAGTTTACTTAGCTTTGATGGTGATATAACAACAAACAACCCTTAGAAAATGGAGGTAGTGCCTAAGCGTTGGAGTTATGTGTGAAGGTGATGTTCCTAGGTGGAACCCCTGTATTGGTGGAGATTTTAGGTGTTCTAACCCTATTTTATAAGTGTTAATTTAAGAAGGTTGTTCATTGTTTTAGTGTTACTCTTCAGTAATTTCTAATAAGGGCATGTCATGGTATTGGTGTGCATTCATGTTAGGATCGAAGTCCAAGTTTGCACCAAATCATGGTCTGCCGTACCGGTCCGGCCTGGGATCGGTACCGGATCAGCGTGGAATCCGGTACCGGTAGTTTATTGTTGAAGAACCGGTACGGAACCGGTTCGGACCTGTACGGGACCGGTTTCGTACCGGTCCGGGCCGCCATCGGTACGCCGACCGGTACCGATACGGCAGACCTTGCACCAAATTGTGTCCTAAATACATAGTGGCCTCATTGGTAGGGCTGAAAACTGATTATAGATCTACTTGGATCCACTTCTGTATCCAAATTCTTATAGATATAGATTTGTGTACATCTTTCCAACTCTGATCCAAATTGTATTTTTTTTAAAGTTTTTCAAATCTGGATACGGCTTTGATGATTTTCTGCAGGATGCAGATCTGGGCATTCGTATAATTTAAGCTAATTGAAAACCTCTAATCCTTCAATAAAACACTACGAGAACCAAGTTTCTGGTGGCCAATAGGAGGGTGGGCAACATAGTGGTCCTTTCTAGCATGAAATAAAAGCGCGAGGGCAAGGGTTTTCATGGTGCCTTGCTAATGAATGCTCTTGTTGGATCTTGGATTGGCTAGGAGCCAAGACTTACTCCAAACAATAGTAGGTCCTAGACTGAAGTTTGGCTTGCAGGATTTCCAGTTCTTTGACTTTATTTGAAGCTTTTGCTTCCTAATGGTGTTTTAGGGTCTCGCGTGGTATTAGGATTAGGACTGAACTATCAACTAGTACAAGTTATCAATTTACTATAATAGCAAAATGGATATAATCTGCTTTGGTGTTGGTTATAGAATGATGTAATTTTAGTGTCAGCTTTTGAACTATATAGTGAATGGGAGATAATATAGTTTTTATAACATAGAGCCTTGGAATGGCTATTATATAATATAGGCCCAATGCGTAAGTAGTCTGCCCCATCTCCATTGGACCCCAAAGGAACCTTTAGGGCTGGCATTGTGATTTTCATTCTGCATTGCATGTTCCTAGTGCCATGAAGTCCTTCTCCCTGTACTTCCTCTTCAATGAGGAGAGTGTTCCTTCTGAGGGGGCCTGAGGGCCATTAAGCCTGAGAGAAGCCCACTAGTCGTGTTGGGGCCTTGGGCTGTGGCCATATGGTGGCTTGTGGAAGCCTGCGGGGCTGATCCTCCCACCAAGTGGCAGGAAGCGCTTGTCAAAAGTTTCTGATGCTCAGTAGGAGGGCGAGAAACATACTGTTCCTTTCTAGAATGAAGCAAGAGTATGAGGAGGGCAAGGGTTCCATTGGTGCCTCGCTAGAAAGTGCTCTTATGGCTCTTGGGTGGCTGGTAGCTGGGAATTACTACAAACAATTAGATTGTAATTTGGTTGTGAGGGAATTACTGCAGACTATTAGATCGTTGTTCGGCTTGTGGGGTTCTATCTTTCCTTATGCTAGGTATTGGTTTCCAACTTTTGGGACTTTTGCTTCTTAATGATGTTTTAGGATTTCATATGGTGCTGGGTTATGGTTGATTTATCAGTTAATATAAGTTGTCAATGTACTATAATAATAAAATGGATACGTTCTGCTTTCGTGTTGGTTTTCAAATGATGTAAATTTAGTAGTTTTGGAACTATCATGAATGGGAGATAATATGGTTTGTATAACATAACAATAGCTGGCCTTGGAAGGTTTATTGACATGACATGCACACACATAAATATGGCTTATGTTTTGATATTCTTTTTTTGCATTGTTTTAATATGTACAGCATTATGTGGTTTCATTTAGCCTTCTCTTCGCTTTGAGCATTAACTAAGGGCCCATTTGGCATCACTTTTATTTTTCATTTATATTTTAAAAAATCATAGAAATCAAGACAAGAAACATTTTTGGTGCTATTATTTTATTTTTTTTATTTTTCATGTTATTTTTATTATTTCTAAAAAAGAAAGAAAGAACTCTTACTTTATCTATTTTCAAAAATAAGAAACTCATGTCTTTTACCACCATCATCGATTATCACCATCATCTCCACCATCATCATTGCAATCGCCATCACCATTATTATCACCACTATTATTGGCATCGCCGTTGCCTCGACCGCCAACACTGTTGTTGCTACCACCACAACCATTGCACTCCCACCTCTGCCACACTAGCATTGCCGCTATGGCCTTTGCTACACCACCACCACTATCATCACTGCCACCGCCACATCATTAGTGCCTTGACCACGCCACTACCGCCACTACAATCTCCATTGTCTCCAGCACCATGATCACCATCTCAACCACCAACATCATGTTTATAGTTTCAAAAGTAATTGACTATACCAAATATGTTTATATTTTGAAAAATTTAGATATAAAATAGAAACAAAAATTCTATTTTTTATTTCTAAAAAGAAAAATAAAGGGGTCTCTAATGATGCCTAAGTTTTTTCTTTTTCTTTTTCTTTCTTGTATTTTTTTACAAATGCTATAGGCAATATCTTTCATGAGCCTTAATTATCTGATTGTAGATCTCTAATATTGCAATCAGTATTGGTGAATGTGAAGTTGTTATTAACTTAAGGATGACATCAGTTGCTTGGCTTTTGGTTCTTTCTGTCACCAGATATCCTTCAGACACTTTAGTTTTTCTTGGTAGGTCATTTTCAAGACTGAAAAACTTTACTCAGTAGAGGTTCTATCTCTTCCAGCTATCTAGTTTCCTCTGGCCAATACCCAAATCACATCTGAATTCATTTAAACAAATGTAGATATAACTGCTATTTGATCCATATCTATTCTCATTTATGACAAGGAGATGACTAATATCCAACTTGTATTCATTTCAAACAAAATATAATGTAACTAATAATATACTTATATCTATTTAGAACAAATATGGATACAAATTTTAGTTTTTTTTCTTTCCATGATATATCCATCTCCATATCAACTAAATAAAAGGGGAGCTGATATTCAACTCATATCATATGTGTTCAACCCCATTCAAACTTTTTCAGCACCTTACATGGGACTTCATCTATAACCTTTCACATTGGATTTTATTACTGCATACCAGCTTGTTCTGGTACATGTCTCTTTCATACACATGGTACAGGTTGATACAGTACTGTGGGTCATTAGCTTGCTTTCCCATTTTAAACCCATGCACAACCATACCAGATAATCCTATTTCCATCTGGGGCAGGATGGGGCTCACTTTGTTGTTCCTTTTGATTTTTTCTGGAGATCTTGAGATCCGATTTATCAATCAAATGCAGTATGAGCTGAAACTGATCAAAGGAAAAATTTTAAGATAATATATCAGCTTTCCATAGTACTATCACTATATAGGCTTCTTACAGACAAAGCAGTTAAATGTAAAAATTTGCAATGTTTTGGCAAACATAGCTTTATGCCCCCATTATAGTTTTGTTATGAATTGAACACTTATTTGTGTGAATATGACTATTTGTAAATTAACAGAATTGTGCAATGCATTTAGTAAATAACAATAAGAACAGACTGTTGTGATGATCTATGATGCTAATTTTGAAAGATGAATTACAGATTATGTTATGTCTAACTAAGCATATAAATATACTACTATAAAGTGGTAAACAATGATCGTTTATAGATAAATGAATGAAGGAGCATATCTCAATCTGCCAGCTGCAAAACTTTCTTAGAAGTTGTGTATATTGGTGCATGCCAAGCATCAGCATGGTCAGTTCTTGGCTCATCTAGGCACTATTCCTGATTCTGCAAGCCTTATTTTATATAGTGGAAGCCATGGTCAGTACGAGGTCTCACTTATTAGCTTAAGTAATAGATTATTGTAACAGATGTAATAGTCCCATTGAGAATTTGAATATATTGAGAATTTGGATATTCCCTTTTGGAATAGATGACTCTCTAACTTCTACAAACTCTTCCATTTGGCAGCATATGTAGACTAGTTTTTAACTTGCATGCTTGGATGTAGGCGTCCAATTATCACAATAGGACAAAGATATATGCTTGATTTTTAAGTTGTCACTGTGACTAGAGATGGGTGAAAATTAAACATCTGTAATTGCATGTCATGACCATTGTAGGTCTTTTCTGTACATTACTACTAATGAGGAGGAAACCATTTTATAAGTTTAGTTTTTTGGCTCATTTAAGAAGCCATTCACAAGCTATATGTTCCCCTTAATGATGATCTGTAGTTAAACTAAAGATAGTCTTGGTTTCTTGTCAATCAAAAATACTTATTCAAGAGATTCTTATGAAGATCCTTTACTGCTATTTTTACTATACAGTGATACATTGAAGCTGATCAAATCCCAAAAATGCACAAGCTAGCCTTATTATATGGTGGCATATGCTGAGCATAGAAGCCAATAAGCCATATTGTAACTTTAGATACCTGAATAAAGAACACATGCAAAATTGAATTTGTGTGTGTGTGTGGTGAAGCAGTGGTTTTTAAAAGAAAATTAGGTTGTGGAAGCATAACTGAAGCATCTAATTAAGTAATATTGAATATTGTGAAATAGAATCTGCTCATGGTATGGTAAAATAATGAATAGTTTATTTACTAGACTGAGATTGTTTTTGATAGAATATAATTTGCAATAGATCAAAAAAAATATTAAGATGGATGAACACATTATGAAAAGGTGTTTTAGTGATGTGAGTGAGGTTATAAAGCGAATCCAGCACCCTATTGATTTTGGATACTTATATCCCAACTTATTGGGTTGGATATATGATTTCTCTCCTTTGCCATCCATGAGGAGCTCTATTACATTATCTTCTCAACACGTGCATTTTCTTGTCCTGTTTAGGATTTCCATCCATGATTTTGTCTTTCCTTGTTCTGGTCCTATGTGACAAACCTGAGCTCATTTTCTTATTGGACTCTTAGTCTTAGCTGCATATTTCAATCAGTTCACCACATCGTTACGGTAATAAAAGCCATGGTACTGGTAACATAGATTATTTTTCCTTTCTCGCTTGCATGTCATAATATGTGGTGGATCAAATAAAATATAGCCAAATAATTTTTATAGCACTTCATAATAGTTAAAAGGATGATCTCCTTACTTTCTTATTTGTCTTGAAATTGGTCTCTCAAAGAATTGACTCTGCAAGCTTTTCTCTTTTGCAGCGATTATTTGTTCAAGCTTCTGCTTATTGGTGACTCTGGTGTTGGCAAATCATGTCTTCTTCTGAGGTTTGCGGTAAGGAGACTAGTTCATTTTTCCTGTAACTGTACATTAAGTGGTGATCGTTTTTCTTTTAAATCATGAAGAACATGGAAGGACGTTGATTTTCTTTATACATGAAACAGTGGCATGATAATGATTAAATATCATGCATATTCATCAGTTGCCCAAAAAAATAAAATAAAATTTTGGGCCTCGTATCTGTTCCCAACAAATTTGGAAGTTGTTGCAAAACTGTACATGCTTGTGTTTACGTAAAACCACTATCAAGACTCACTTTACGGTAATACGTACCATTGGTTTTCTCGTACATGGAAATGACCTTTTAAACATCAATGTGGTTGAGTATATGCAGACTGATCATAAACACTAATTAGAAGACGAAAGGATTTCTCAGTCTAAATTCTTTCTGAAAACTTTTAAATATTTTTTTCCTTGTTCTTTGGTGTTCTGGACTGCTACTTTATCTGGGCAGCACAATGGAAAGATGCTAGCAATATATTTTCTGTCTTGTGAAGCAGGCCTTGAAAATTGGAGTTATAAGATTTTCCATCTATCATATTAGGACTTAATGGTCTTATTTTCTTATTAAAATGGCATCTTTCTGTATTATCAATAAAGTGATTGTTTGCATGCCTTACTAATCATTTTCTTTGTGTTGGTTAGGATGATTCGTATTTGGAGAGTTATATCAGCACAATAGGAGTTGATTTTGTAAGTACGACTTTTTCTTTGGTGATGGCTTTGACTGGATGGAGAATGTGTAAATTATACTAATGCAGTCTTCTTTTTTATAGAAAATACGCACTGTGGAGCAGGATGGGAAAACCATTAAACTTCAGATAGTGAGTATGACATTCTTGTTTAATGTGATATAATGTGGATATTGTATTTCCTAAAAAAGGCACAAATAATAATAATACTATGCTGGGGTAAATAAAAGAAAATGCATGTTTCCTTTAGGGTTTGAAGTGACTTGTATTTTATCATGGCATATTCCATGAAGGATTTGCCCAAACGGCCAATCATTTTAATGTCAGACTTGGATCAGGGTAAGGGGTGAAAGTATAAGATCCAACAGGATTATTAAGTCAAGATGGTCTACTTGTATCCAGATCTGGTCCTTCTGTTTTGGGATTTAACTGGGATTAATATTGGGTGAGTATGTTTACCCTCGTTCTTTCAAGTATCTGTGCTCACATGGACTATAGAAGAATGCTAATGGCTGCACCTGTCTCTTGGAGCACACCTGCTAGGCTTCCCAATTATTGAAGGTTTCTTACTTTTTTATGCTGCGGGTAAAAAGGGGGATGAACAAACCATTAAATGTTGCTGCTCTCTCTCTCTCTCTCTCACACACACACACACAAGTACAAATGAATGCTTAATTCCTTTATCTCTTTTAAAGTGTTTATTTTCAAATTTCAACTTTTAGGGCTTGTTTGGATATTCCTACAAGATTGGCTGAAAATCCTGTAGGAATAAGGTTTGTTGGCCCATCTAGCTTACATTTTCTAAGAGCCTCTTCAAACTCAGCCCAAATCCTAGCCTATGAGCTGCAGAAAGAAAAGAATTACCTATAGAGGTCTTTTTTTTTTTTCTTCCCATAGAATTTGGGATGGGTGGAGTTTGGTTGATACAGGGTCATGCTTAAATGAACAACCCAATCCATGAATCCTACAGGATTTGCAGCCCAATTCTATAGGAATAGCCAAACAAACCCTTAGTATGATCCAGAATACTACATCGTTAGTAATTTTTTTATGACTAATAATTACATATAAGTTCTTTGTTGTGATTCCAAACTCACTTTTATTAATTTTGTTTTGAAAAAATAATAAATTAGTTTGACCAAAAAATTAGATTTTGATTTGATGTTGCCAAGTCCTAAAGAATTAGAATTATGATCAATAGAAAGCTAACCTGTAGTCTTGGAGAAGTATAGCTATCATATATGTAGATTAGTACTCTCTAATTTTCTTGTTGGTTATCTTGGGTCCATTTCTTTTAAGGGTTGGTGGGTTCAGGGTATTGTCACATCGACTCCATATATGTTCTAGTGAAAACATTGACCCTTTGTACAAAATTGATCCACATTTTGAATCCAAGCCTCTCTATAAGATCACTTTATTGCTGTTCTGAATTATCTTGAGATTTCTTGTTTATGTTGAGCCTCTTCATTTCCCTTGTTTGGTACAGTGGGACACTGCTGGGCAAGAACGCTTCAGGACAATTACTAGCAGCTACTACCGAGGAGCTCATGGAATTATTGTCAGTTCTCTCTCCATGCATCCCGCATCATTTTTCTTCTTACTCTGGAATTGAAGGGCTTTCTGATGATTATTTGTACTCACTTGATGTGCAGGTGGTATATGATGTGACAGACCAGGAGAGCTTCAATAATGTTAAGCAGTGGTTGAATGAGATTGACCGTTACGCAAGTGAAAATGTCAACAAGCTTCTGGTTGGAAACAAGTGTGATCTTACTGCAAACAAAGTTGTGTCATATGAGACAGCCAAAGTGAGCTATTCTTTTTCAGTTAGTAGCTGATTGCATAGTATAACATACTAGATAAATCGATTTTATCATTTAGGTGGTAGGCGATATATTCATATATGCCATCTTTTATCCACCTATGGATATTCTGTTAGAATCTGTATTTGATTTTGTTTGACATCTTAGAAAATGTCTAATCCTGATTCCATTTTGTTAGGCATTTGCCGATGAAATTGGTATCCCTTTCATGGAGGCTAGTGCCAAAAATGCAACTAATGTAGAGGAGGCTTTCATGGCCATGGCTGCTGCAATTAAGAATAGGTAGGGATGTTGGAAACCTCATATTAAGCGTGTCATGTATAATAAAACTCTAAACATGCGTGTTTGCTGGTTTCAGGATGGCGAGCCAACCAGCTATGAACAATGCTAGGCCTCCGACGGTGCAGATTCGTGGACAACCTGTCAACCAGAAGAGTACTTGCTGCTCTTCCTAGATTGGCGATTTGGCATGTTAGATCAGCTGAACTTTATATTTGGGAACTGCAGGCCTCGTTATTTTCTTCTCTATTCATTAAAATTTGATGGCATTATTCAATTCTTTCTTAACTATTTGTTTTAAGTCTGTACAAATTGGGATTCAGATAATAGTTTTGCAGTTCCTATTTGATGCTGAAGCTGCAGGTGGTGTTCATTTGGATTTTTAGATTCTAGGTGGTAACCAAATAAAATTCATGTAAAACAGGATGAGCTGGACCATTTGAAGTTGGAAGGTCCGATATTTCTAGATTAATTATGTGTAACAAGCAAAACTAGGGTGTATAAATGTCTATAAAATCTAACAAAACGTCCCATATCCCGAGGGATATGTGATGGTGATACTAATCGAATCATTGCTGGAGATCCATGTTTGGTTCTGACGGAGCCGATTAGCAACCATCTTGCATTTAGCACCTTGAAAATTCCAAACACGGAGATTCTTTTGTTGAGACAAGCTGAGGCCATCTGTTCGGTTGGAAGGGTGGCAAAAAGACAATATGAGGAGAGAGAATGAGGATGCGCATATTACTTCAATTAAACTGGTACATCATGGTGCATTAAGCCCATATATTCTACTATGAAATCTAAACTCCCCAGCACCTCCACTTCATGCTCCAATCAACAGCCTGAGCCGGAGTTAAATCTGGCCTAGCCCAAACTTAGTTAAGCCGAGCCAAGTCGTCTGACAGTACATTCTCCGAGCTCAATCCTGCCACAGCAGGACAAGTGGAATGATCTTTTTTCGTTTAGACCATTGTTACATACTGCTCTGGGTATAAACCCCAGACATATTAGCTCTTCCGTAAGCACATGCTGAAAACAACCAAACCCATTAATCAAGGATCTCCATAAACAAAACATTATTCCATATATATATATATATATATATATATATATATATATATATATATATATATATATATATATATATATATATATATATATATATATATATTGGGGGAAAAGAAAACTTGGCTTCCTTCTGAAGCAGGGAAGGAGGTGATGGCAGTGGTGCCTGACGTCGTGGAAGCTCTCCATCTCCATGGTCCCTCGCCGTCTTCGGTCTCAGCCTCCTCCGGTGCCAACCTGACACCGTCTATGTAGTCAGGCTCAGGCTCTGACAACGAGCCGAACAGCCGGGTCCACCAGTTGTCGCTGCTCCGCCTGCGCCTCTCGGTGATTTTTTGATCGCATAGCTTGAGCTAATTGCAGGATTCTAGATCCCTTCATTAGTTCTGGTTGTTTGAGCTGCTGCAATTTACTCAAATTATTCGCGCGCAATGGTGGTGTTTATGTGCTGTGATTAGTCCAGATTGTTAAGCTAATTACGAAACTTTCAATCCCATAAGAATACTAAATTCTATAATTAGTTGATTATTTAAGCTAATTGCGAGATTTTTGATACCATAATAACTTTACACAGTTTCTCAACATGGTGAATTGAGCGAATTGATGAGAATTTGGCAGTCACTTTCCACTCTCATCTCAGAAGTCCCCTCTCCTCTGCAATCATGAAGGCATCCCTAATAGCCCATCCCTAATAATACCTGTGGAAGGTCATGGTTTAACCCTTCATCATGGAATAGTGAACCTTGACATCACAATATAATCAAGAAAAAGGAGATATATCTCGAAATAAATTCAACAAAACAGATTATTTATGGTAGTCCTCTATACAACTTAGCTAATAAAATTTTCACTGATTATCCCTAAACATCAATACATGTCAATAAAACACCGCGCCAATCATTAAATTCAACTCTTAAAAATTTACTAGGGCCAAAAGGTGGAAAACAGAGATAACCTTCTGCACTAAAAACCCATCAAGTGCAGTCCTGGCTGGTCTGGCCGGGCAACTTTTCTGTCTGCGAGGAAGCGAAGTGCAAGCATACAGAAATGAGATAAAGAACAGCTCTCCATTGCAGAGACACAGAACAGCTCTACTGCTGAGCATTTACAGAAAAACCAGCTAATCAACAAACCACGAACTACACAGTCGGTGCCGAATCGTGAGCCGGCACAGGAGGCACCAAAGGAGCTTCTGGTGTGGTCAAAATTTTCTAAGAGTATTGCCGTGAGGTGTAGTCGGGCACTCTGGTTGAACTTAGAAGAACCGCCTCCTGAAGTTTCTGGTAGTTGCCTGGTATGAACGCATGAGGAGTCCCACACCAATTCCTATCCCAACACACATTCCCAAGCCTATCCCAACACCGACTCTAACACCGGCATTGAACCATGTTAATTGGCCATCATCATCTGAGTACCAACCTTCAGGGTAGTAGCTATGACCAACCTTCATATCTGGATCACATTCATCAACCTCTTCTGTAACCTGTAAAAAATTGTACAGTTTGATTAGGTCTAATCATGTTAGAAGCTTAAATATATGATATATGAACAAAACAACAAGCAAGAAAATTATTTATAGCCGTTCATCATACAGAAAAATGGCATGTAGGTAATTTGAGTTGGTTCACTGGCTACAGGATATAAGTTCCAAACTCTATGTCCACCAACTAATCATTCTTCTTGCCTTGGTCACTAGGGGGTCTTCCCCTTGGTAGCCTTGTCAATGGTTGAGAATCAGCACCCTCTTCCCCTTCCACCACCTTATAGTAAAGATACAAGGCTTCTAGTTGGTGGAAACTCTTCACATAATCATCGAAACCAAGTTAAATTACATAAAAGAAATTATTTTTGGCACACGAGCAGAAGTATCTTTACTTGAAACACACCTATGGAGTTCAAATTTTTTCATCTAGCATTTCTAGGATTATGAAGCCAATTTTTTGAACATTTTCAAATGCTAATAACAAAAAGTAGAATTCGATAAAAATCTCCTCTCATTAGAATAAATAAAAACAAATGAATATATCACTATTAAAGTTCCCTATAACTACAACGGCAGAAGCTTCAATTATTCGCCAATCATCAGTCCTCCTTTGTCCGATGTTTAACCAAGTTTGGGAAAACCTTCAAGGTTTCTTTACACTTAAAACCACATGAAAGGATCATCTATCCATCACTTTGCCAACTAGGTTTTAAGATACACCCTTTACTTGATCAGTTTTGCTTTTGAGACCAATCTATAGAGAGGTGACATCTTGGGACCTGATCAAAAAAACATTTGCCAGGTCAGTCCCTGATTCAATCCAAATTTAGGTATTTTTTAAGTTCGAATTGAGCTTAGAATCAGGCCTAGTAAAGCTTTTATGAAATCCAAGCCAAAGCGTGGCCAGAACTAATCCAGGCTTCACATTGTTTGGCCCACACCTAAGCCAAGTGCCTGACATCTGAGCCTAAGCCTGGATTTTTCAGGGTGGGCCTTCAAGCTGATCGAGCCAGTGCAGCCCATTGACTCCCCTAGTACCATTATCTGTTTTTACTCGAACACTAGAACATTATACAAAATTTCAAAAAGATTTAAATTTACATATTTTCAACTTAGTTCCCATATTAATGAAAACATTATATGTCACCAGCAGCTTTTTTACTACCAAATTCTGACTACTCAAGTTGATATCATGTCATATCTCCATTAAAAACTTTAATAACTTAATTATCCCCAGTAACCTCAACCATTTAAAATAGGAAAGAGATTTCACTTTTCCTTTCATCAGAAACTAAAGTAATCTGGACAAGCCAACACAATCTAGCTATAGAGAAACTGAAACACTGTCTTATGCACAAAACGGTGCTACTTTCTAAAAGGGTACCATTTCTTCATCCTGAAACAGTCCTTTTCCATATGTTTCAATTAAGGGAGACTCAGCCGACAAAGCTTCGGCATATTTTCTGTTGTATCTTCCATTAATGTTCCTGAAGTATTTATATCTTTTTACAAGCTCACCATATAAAATCATACTTTCATGCACATGCTAATGAAATCTTGATTGGCTCCTAGTCACTTAATCCTCCATAGGCGCAACTCCAATGAACACATGCAAATACTACTACAGTTTTTCCTCATAAGATTAATATTCTTGTCAATGCTCTTATTTCTCCAACGATATTGTTTAATGTGAATCCACATTTTTATCAACATCCTGAACCCAAAAATATAGCTGCCATATATGTTGTGTGTATGTGTAGTACTTGCATGATATAGTTAACAAAAAAACATTGCCTTGTGTTCAGTACACAAAACTTTATAACTTCAAGCAGTCTCCATTTCATCTACCAGAACCTAAATAATTTTTCCTCCCAAAAACTTTGGCTTTGCATCTACCTTTTGTGTCATCTATATAGTCTATTTATCTCATGAGTACCATAGTAAATGAAACAAACATTCACACAAACATTCTCTATTTCATAAACATATTAGAGGTTACTTTCATGCATATGCTCTTAATTGTGTTGTTATCTGTAGCTATCTCCATGTAGGAACTTCACCATTATAATGACCTAAAGTGGTTCTACCTTCATCAATCTTCCTCTAAAAATTTTGAAATTCAAACATAGCTCAGCACATCTAACTATTAGATCTAAAAAGATGCCCACGTCCATTGATCAATTATAGATTGACCTTCCCATTTCATCTTCTTCCTTGTGCAGATCTGCTTGCAATATAGAGAATTACAATAGTCCTTATCGCCTGAAGCATCCCCAAATACTAGTATCTCAAGATGTGTCACCTGCTCTTACATGCCACCTCACCAATTGTGCCAACGTCAAGTTAGTCCACAATAATCTCACATCCATAGATCAGTATTCAGATTAATTTGGAGATGCAAAATGGGCAAGCCAAAGTGTTTACACCACTCCTACCTAAATGAGGTTTTCTGTTCTTGTCTTGGGTGGAGCATCCCAAAGTATTTCAAACTAGGTAAGTTACAAACTGATGCACCCCCCCGCCCGCCCCACTAAAAAAATAACTAGGAGATGCATAAACTATTTTTCATAGAATGCAACAAGTATCCATCTTCGGATGTTTTTGACATTATTTCTCATAACATCCTTCCTCAACATCATGTCCTCAAGTAGGAGCACAGGATGGAATCTTGGGGTGATTTAATTTTCTGAAAAATGCCATTCATCTTAAATGTACAAATTTTATCAATTTATCCTTAAAATCCAGATGGTGCACAAATTGGTGAAGCCATGATCCATTCCATTTTAGAACAACCATTCTACAGCAATATGAGTCTAACAATAATTGGCAATAATCTAAAATTTCTCTACAGAAGCCAGTTAAATACTCCCTTAACTCTTATCATGGACATTCTTATCCCAAAAATATAATGCTCTAGCAATTCAGTCTTTTATAATCCTATGTTGTGCAAAGGACACATAATTATTCTGAAGTTCTAACAAACAAAAAAAAGGGTGAAAAGAATTAGCTGTTTCACCTTGTATTAGCAATGTAAAATGCGGAGGAAAATTGCAAAGTATAAAGAATTTATAATTAAAAGAGTGATCAACTTACAGATGATGATGATCTGCGATGAGTCAATCCTTCACTGCTGTCCTGCTCCCTCCCGGCGGCCTCTTCATCCTCCGGTATCGCATCCAGCACTCCTGGCCTCGCGGCCTTCCGCCTTGGGCTGAGCTGAACAGTCTGCGTAAGAATTAAAGGAACCCCCGCATAACATCCAGCCACATAGACCTCAATCGAAGGGGACGAGATCCCAAGCTTTGGCTGCACGAACACAGACGAAGCAATCGATGTCGCAGAATAGCAATCCATGCCCCACCCAGTCTTCGGATCCTTGTCGGAGGACCCCAAAAGTTTGTCGAAACCGATGACCCCATTGCTCCAGGGGGCCTCCACCCTCTCGAAAGAGCCACAGAGGATCAAATTGCCCCTATCATCGCAGACCTCGAAATCGACGGCGCCGGTGAGGCGGACGCCCTCGGTGCTGACGTAGGTGACCTCGGCGGCGTCGCGATCGAGGCGGTCGCGGCGGAGGGGGAGGAGGGTGGGTTCCGAGTTGGGGACGCGGGCGCCGTTGATCTCGAGGGCGGCGCCCATCTCGCGGCGGAGGTGGGAGAGCGTAAGGCGGGGGGGCACGGCGTCAGCGGCGCAGGGGGTGATCCGGACGTAGAATAGGCGGATCTCGAGCCAGGAGGAGGGGGCCGGGGCGGCGGGGGGGCCGTTGGGGAGGAGGCTACGGAAGGAGGTGGCGGAGCCAGCAGTGCCCCGCCGGGACGGGGGTGCGGACGGAGAGGGGAGGGAGATAGCCAGGGACCGTGGTTGGTCCTTCTTCTCCTCTTCCGCGGGCGGCGGCGGATCCATCATCGCCGCCCGATCGGGCACAGATTCAGCGTCCGGATGACGATAATTCCGCCATGGATTCCGAATTCCCCCCTCGTCGCTTCCCTTAGCTTCGATCGAGAATTAGGGTTAGGGTCCTTGGAATCGGAGTAGGGAAGCTGGGAGGACGAGGAGGGCGTTTGCGAGAAGGCGATACGAAGCAGGAGGGTGATTCCACGATAGGAGAAAATACCCTGCGATGGTTCCAGGACAGGGAGTATGCTCTCATCGATTTGGGTTCCACTTTTCCTCTTTCCGTATTTAGCTTATAAGGAACCGCGAATATTGACTGAACCATCCGGCTATCGTGTTCGTAAAACCGGGTAGATTTTTTGTTGGACCCGACGGATTGCAGTTCCGGAGGCATAATAGAAGCAAAAGGAGATATTTTTGTATAAATTTGGAGGCGGAGGATCCGCTGTCGGACGAGAGGTAGGACGACATGAAGCGGTTTCCCTTTCACGAAGCGGTTACGAAGTCAAAAGAATCGTGGGGCCCGCAGAAAGGCATACGTGTAGGGCATCCATTCGAGGGAATCTACCTGTTTTGCTGTTCGATGGAGGTGCGGAGATGAGGATGAAATCTCTATTCCGGAGAAGCGGATGGAGATCACGTGCCGTTCTGACACCATATTCTTTGGAGGCGGACGCGTCGAGAGGTCATCACGAGGGAAGCAAATGACCGAGGATGAAACATTGATTTGCTCTTGAGCATGCATCACTATAAACTCATCTCCTTTTGTTGCTTAAATGTACAAACTGTGGTCAACATTTATCCTGTCATTTCTCATTGTGTTAAAGTTCCACACACACCAGTAGCAAAACTTTACATGGAACTGAACTCGGGAGCCAAGGACGTCTCGTCCACTTTATTCGACTCCATTGGCAACTAATATTATCTAACTAAATACCAGAGATACCTTGCAGTGGAATCAAGCTGAGAGAAGAGGAGTCTAAAGAGAAGAAAGAAAATGATTAAAGTTTTGCTTAGTAGTGGAAAGGAGGCGATGGAAGGCATGGAGAGTAGCGGTGGAAGAAAGATGGAGAGATGCTGGCAAAAGAGACAGAAGGTTAAGGCAGAGGAGTGCCGGTGGAGAGAGATGATGATAAGCGGGCAAGCAGTTCTTTTTTCTTCTTCTTTTCTTTTTTTTCTTTTTTTTAAATTAATTTTTTTATAAATTATATTAAAATTTTAAAAAATTTATATGGCTTGTAATATAACATCTATTTAAAAATATAAAAAATAATACATATTTTTTTACTTAAAATATAATTTTAATTTTTAATATCTGATAAATTGTTTCATAATTAACTGATGTCAGAGTGGGTTTTACAAGTTAATTTTTTTAGAAAAAATAATTCTTAATTTAAAAGAAAGAAGAAGTGGTTTGAACCTCATTTTAAAACGTAAATAATTAAACAAAGTGGATGTCTCTGCAAAATTCCTCAGCTCATCAGTGGACCCATTTTTCCAATTTGCACGGGTTTCTGTCGACGTGTTCCTCTGAGCCTCGGAACCCGGACCAGGATACAATGAGCGGCTCGACGGAGAGGGGGAGGAAGGACAAAGGGAGCTCCCTCGCGAACTCCGAAAAAGACGTCGAGGCTCTCATCCGCGCCGCCCAGGACGACCTCCTCCTCAAGCTCCGCGTCGACTCCCACCCGATTTCCTCCCACCCCTCCTCTTCCTTCTCTGCCTCCTCCGCCGCCTCCGCCGGCTTGAACCCCGACCTGGTCCATCGCTTGGAGGCCCTCAAATCGAACCCTCCTCCCTCCCCGGCGGCGCCGCCGCCCCCACCCTCCAAACCCGCTGAGAAAGGAGCAGTAGCAGCGGCAGCAACGGAAGGCGGTGATGATGAGTGGGGGAGGATCCTCGGGGTCGATTTGGCGGCGCGGTTCGCCGCCCTCAAGGGCTCTTCCTCGGGGCACAATCCAGGGTTCCAGCGACCGGATCTGGTGCCGAATCTTGGAGATTCCAATGACGAAGCCGGCGCCGTCACCGATGGCGATGATGGAGCTTCGGAGAAGGAGGTGGAGAAGGTGATGCAATGGGCTATGGACGCAGCTCGCCTTGATCCTTTGAAAAGCGACAAGGATGGTGATGATGATGTTGACGGGGTAAATACTGATGATGATGATGAAAAGGAGGAGGAGGAGGAGGATTTGAATGAGAAGAAGAGGAAGGAGATGAACAAAGGGAAGCCCAAAAAGTGGTTTTTCTTCTGATTGGTTTGTTCTAGGTACTGAAGCTATGAAATTTGAGATGGAAGTAGCCGAGGCTTATTCTCTATATGCCTAACAAGTGTGCCCCTGTTAACCAAGAAGGTAGGTTATCGTATTTGGTATTCAATAAAAGTGGCCCTTCTTGGTTTCATGACAAGCTACTCTTTTGTTCACGGATGCTTTGATCAGGAACATGAAAGTAGAAAAAAAAAGTGGGTTGTAAAATATTTTTCAGATTTTGTAAGGGAAATGTTCGCAATTTTCTAGGTCATTCTAAAATGATTATCACTGTTGAAATGAAAATAATGACTGTTATTTTCCTAGTCAATTGATTTATTGGACCTTTTTGGTTTTAGAATGGTGGTCATTGTAACGACATATATTGCAAAAAATTCTGGAAAAATGATGGCTTTACATGATCAAGTTTCTGTCCATACAATAAATTATCTCTCAAATTTTTGATTGAATTAAATATATATTTGAATTGATATGGTTATTTGAATTTTAAAAAATATTTTAATATGATTGGCAATGAGAAAAGCTAAATAACAGATACTATAAATTATAATGTTCCTTCTGTCAATTGACAGTTTGAACTTTAACACATTATAACTTGATTCTTAGCATATACATAATATTTGGTTTGATTTAGCTAGTTCAGCTGTAAATCTGTAAATTTTTATTCTGAAATTGCCATTAGCTTTTGAAGTAGAATTTATTAAAAGACATTATTCTGATAATATATCAGCGCAAGTATAAGAAAATTATTTTCACTTGCTAAAATACATTTCCTATGCTCACGTTTCATCAATCCTATATTTGTTCAAACTCCATCATACATACACCTACTCGGAATCTTGATAGATATGCAATGTTACCTAGACAATCTTGCATGGGCGAGAAGTGTCTAAATGTCGGACATGGCAGTCTCCGAAAACCTAGGCACGAGGACACAGTGCATATATACAATACGAATATGTGTTTGTGCTGATGCTTATTCGAAAAAAGAGAAAATTAGAGTTGTAGATGCTATTTGACCAATAAATTCAATAGAATATCCATGAATTCGCAAGTTGTTTGACTTATTAACTAGATTTATTAAAAGTTAATTAAGATATGTTGAGATACTTAATTGATAGCTAACCATGATGCATTTGTATTTAAGCATAATGACATTTTGCATAAAGTGTTTATATAACTTTGATAACTTTATATCAAAGACACTTTGTTTAGAGTGTGTTTGCACTTGTATGAAAAATGAATACTTTGCTTGAAATGTACATAAAACTCTTCAGAACACTTCACTTGAAGTATCCATCATTTAAAATTAAGAATTCCCTGCATGACACTCTAAAAAAAGTGCCAAGTGTCAGACACGTTTTGCCTACATTAGCAGAACACTTCAAAAATGGAGTGTCTAGCCATGCCATGTCATGTGTTGGTTCCAAGTGTCCACAGTGTCAACACTTTCAAACAACTTAAAAATGGAGTGACTAGTTAACATAGTAAATATTGCATTCTATGTAATCAAGAAGTCTGAGTATCTTTTCTCTCTAAACATGCATAATCACTTGCTCATATGTGTTTGCTTGCATGCTTACAAGCATGTTTATGTCGAAATTGTGCTTCATATATTCCAAGGTTAGACTGGGCTTGACTCAAATTCAATTTGGGCCTTGAATCTGAAAAATTCTTGGTTCAAACCTATCCATCTTTAGCGAATCCACAAGCTCATCTGTCGTGCAACCCTCCTTGCCCCTAGACATGGTTGATTTTAAAACTTTATTTCTTATTTAATCTTTGACAATGGAGTGACTAACATTTTAGCCATGGATGTACATCAACATTGGTGCCTAAAAATGTCATTTCCTGATAAAGGCATGAGATATGGATCAATTAAATGAATTTTTTTTGATTCTCTAAAAGCTTATATAGGGCACCTATCTTGACTCACATATATGGTCAAAATACTAACTTTACCATGAAAGCTTTAATGAGAAGCTTGTAGTCAAATAATTGATGCCATGAGATAGAAAAAAAGCTATATTTTAGGATTACTATTCGGTACATATAAGCTTAAAAATATGCACCATAAAAACTTCGCATTTACCATATTTCAACAAAAACTCTATAAATCTAAAAGATCTCCATAACGGACCAAACTTAGTTAAAGTAATAGATCAAATATTGATAGGTCATAAATAATTGTAAATGCATTCATGGTAGCAAATACGTCAAAGATATGAGCTAATGAATCCATCTTTTTTTTATTTTTTTCTTTTTATATGACCACAATTTAAGGGGATTTTATTGGCTTTCTTGGTTATGGCCTATGCTGAAGACAACATTAAGAAAAATTATGATATCAACTATATGGGAGGCATAATTAAGCAAAATTCACTTTATGTGAGAGAGAGGTGCACAAATTGGTGCATGTATATCTTCGAGTACCAGCCATAAGAAGCCACCGTGAAGCCTTCCATCTATTGCTCTGTTCTCACATCTCCTCATCTTACAATTCACAATTCTATAAGTGCTCACTTTGGTAATCCAATTTGAATAATTCTCACTCTCCCTAGGGAAGAAAAATAAGAAAACTGCATTGTTATAAGTAGAAATATATTTATCATATTTTGTAAATAATGAGAAAAAGTCTTTGATCGGGCAGGGATCGATAGTTGTCCATGCTTCCTCGTGTGCGGTGCACGTGTCCGACAATAGTTTTGTGTGTAACCAACTTGTAATCCATGATTATGTATGACCATAATTGTATAGTTTTTAATTATAACCGTAGCCAGTTATCTCTTTCCATTTGTGACTCATCGTGATCATCACCTCCCTTTCCAGCCTGTTCGTACACAGAAAAAAGACTTTAACTTTGAAAGGGAATAATTCCTACTCATATTTCCACTTCTCCTCTCTGAAGTGTGATCTGTATGATGGCTTCTCTCCTGGGCAAGTAATCCTCCTCTGATCCCCATAACTTCAGCGAATTCTGATCATTTGAACCAAACCAGTGCTTTGTGAACTCCTTCTTCACACTATAGCCCGTCTTCCTATGATCATGTTTTGACATGGGCCTTGTTTTTCCTCAATTCTAATTGACTCTTTGTTATGCTATTTTATCTGTGTTTTTTTGTCATGATGGCAAAAGTTATGACTTCTTTGATTAATTTTATGAGAGGCAATGATTTGGCTGAGGTACTTATGTTGCAAATACTGCAATTTCTGATTAATATTCAGAGCAGGCACTTGTTTCTTGGTGCATGTAATAAAATTGTGCTATTTTTATAGCCGTTTTTAAGATAAAATAAAAGAATAGTAGTTTGGATGGCTCTTTATGTGGACAACTGCTGCACATCTATTTATTTTTTAATGATTTTCTATCTTAGTTGGAAAATGATTGTGATTTTTTTTGACTAATATATGTGAATATAATACAGGAATCCTCCTTTTTGTTTTTTTTCATTCGTCCTATATTACATTTTTCCTCTCTTGTTGATAGTTAACTTATTTTTGTGTTTCTCTATGTCAGATAATAAATTAGCATGGAGCTCTGTGACTGATTTATGAATATTCTTCCCCTGCATATTTTTTTTCTGTTTCATCTCTCTCTCTCTCTCTCTCTCTTTCTCTACATTTGAGAAATGCAAGTCGGAATGCTGTCTTCTGGTTTCAAGCTTGTAACCTCTTCCCAACATATATGCTTGGAGAAGGATACCATGTAGTTGACCAAAGTCCCATTGGCATTCATAATATTTAGTTTAGATGTTCTTTCCTCCTCTTTTTCCTTTTTCTTTTTAATGTTCATGGATATTTCTTGCAGTTTACAATCTTTGAGATATGAGTTTGGAGAGCATTGGTATGCATGTTGGTTTTTCAAGATGCATGTTTATGCCCTTTGAGTCCATCTCTTCCTATTTTGGAGGTACCAGAGAAAATTGAGCACATAGTTGGACATAATATTATCATTAGAATGTTTACTGAGAAAACATCATCCAGCATCATAATAATTTATCAAGTAAGATTTGCATCCTGAACTATGTATTTATTAATTTGTTGAGTTGGTAGGGAAAGCGCATTGTAGTTTTTGACTAATGAATGAGAGTCTAATCCATACCTCTTTGTCTGTCTTTGCTTTTATTCTTTAACTTTTTTTAATGTTTGTGTAACATTTTATTTAGGTGTATATTATTGACCTCCAGTTCAAGATAATTTTGAGTATTGACATGAATGTGCATGTTTTGTTCTGTTATGATTTGACTAATCATGCGATCAGTTTGTGGCTTAAGCATTGTTTTTGATTCAAATTTTGAATTACTCTTTGTTGGTTTTGATCCTACCTGGATGTAATAGGAAATTCATGTGTCTTGGACAATGCTAACCTCGGGTTTGAGGTTGTAGATTTATCTGTTGCTTGCTTTGTGATTTTTCATCTTTGGAATGGCTCAGTAACATTTGTTGGCACTGTGGTTGGCCAGTGGCAACTAATATATTCTCAAAACCATGCTGGTTTGAGTTATTTTTGCTATTTCCTTGTTCTATTTTCTTGTTGCTTTTGTGGGCATTACCTCTACCCTACAAAATTTTTAGCAAGTAGAGATTGTAGCAGAGAATTTTTTTATGCAGCTTGCCTCAACATAGTTGTGCCATACTCAGATCTGTATTTTACTTTTCTATTGAAATCTTTCTAGCCATTTATTCTGGCATCATGGAAACTGAAGATATTTTAGTTTATGATTGTTGGATATCGGTTTTATCTTAAGCCCTTTCCCATTCCCCTCCAACTCTTTTTTTTGCCCCCCCACCCCTTCCCCCTCTCACTCCCCCTCCCCACCCCATCTCTGTCTCTGTCTCTGTCTCTCTCTCTCTCTCTCCAAAGTGTAGATTTTTCACTATGTTCTTATGTGGTGTTACAGTTTATTTTCTTGTTTCAAATACATGTTTGGATGTCTGATTTTTGTTTGAGATAGTATTTTTTTGCTAGGGCAAATCTAACTGCATAAAGTGTAGCTCAAATAATATTTCTTTTTTAAGATTTTCTATATGCTAATATGAATTTTGCATATATTTTGTTGAAAGTTTGTAGGAAGTGAAGATCTTAAGGTTAGAGAGTTGACTTTCTCCTTCCTTGCTTGCTCTGTGGCTTCTATGATAGTATGCAAATGTCCCCTTTATGTATGAAGGTAGTTTGTTGTACAGCTTGTAAGTTGTTTGCAATCAAGAACCTCTTTAACCCAAAGTACCTGTGGATACCTCCTGTTATCGGTTATCTTGTTAATGATCTTTGATTACATGCTGATCTATGCCTCATTGATATATTCAAGATCTAAGCCCGTTACTATCTTTCTTGATTTAATTTTATTATATTTACTTCTTGATTTTTGCTATGAAATTTTAGGAATCAGTAACTATAAGGGAATAATCTGTTGAGAATTTAGTTTTATCGATGATCTTTGTATATTCTTTTTCCTGTTCTCTTTGTGTTCCTTTTGAAGCTTTTGGTTTTTACTTGGTGGTTTTTTGTGGGTTTATGTGCTTTCAGTTTGTTTTACGAATGTCATATCATATGCTTGATAGCTGTGATCCTTAAGCCATAGGCATTTCCTTTTTTCATTTCATTTTGTTTCACATGGATTCTATTGCAAGTACATATGAGTAAACAGTGTCTGCAATAAAATGATTGATTTGTTCAGAAATTTGTGATGCAGATGGCAAGTTACAATAAAAAAATGCAACCCGTACAATTTGAACTGAAAAATGCTTATGGCAAGGAAAGGTTGATACCAAAAGATCAGATCAGTTGTTTACAATTATCACGCATGTTTCAAGAATTTATGGGTGAACCAATTGATCGTAACTCATTCGAGATGATAGACATGTTATAGAGATCATCGCTTTTCTATTGCTATGTACGTTCCTTTAAAAACTGATGGAGATGTGTTGAGAATGTTTAGAGACTTAGGTGATGGTCATAAAATTCATATATACTCTCTGTCTAACATATTGGGTGGCACCCCTTGTGTCTCTGACGCTTGCTCTTCTACTTCTCCAATACCTTGTGTCTCTGATGCTTGTTCTTCTACTTCACCACCTCGGGTCTCTGATGCCTGTACTTCAATCCGTCGACCCATGCCCAGGTGATCCAATCGATTGGCTAAATATAATGCTTCTACTTCTCGGAGGCATTAGCTAAGCCTCAAAGGTTTGGCATCATATGCTTTCTTGGTTTACTATTGTTGCATTTATGTAGATTGCTTTTTGTCAACTGATGCATGGGTCTGACAGCAATAGTTGTATTATTAAAAAGACATCAATTAGATCTCAACTTAAAATGGGTTATCTAATATTATGACATTTTTATTTATGTACAGTTTGGCCATATCATGCCAGTTGCCAAGATGCGTCAGTTTGGTTCTCACAAGATGGACAGATGAATGTTTGTGGATTAGGAAGATAGCTTTTGTCTGAGTTACATACTTGAAGTTGACTGGTTGGACTTTATGTGAAGAGAATGTAGCTGTTTATTGCAACTTCTGTGTTTAAAGTAGTTTGCACAGTTTGGGAAGGATCTTTTACTTTTTAGATGCTATTCATATCAATTTGGTTAATAATCTAGTTATCCGAGAGGGACAATTAAATTAAAGTGTTGTATCTAAAATATCCTGTGTTTTCTCTCTCCAGGGTCATGTATCTATATAATTGTGCGAGCATATAGTTTCTACTTATGGTCCTAATAATATGGTTGCTGCTTTATTCCTAACTGCAGTGTTCTGATTATGCTCATCCATCTTTCTTTTTCTATTCAATGTGCTATTTCTAAGTTTATAATTTCTATGCATGTTGTAATTTCTCATTTCTAAGAGACTTATTATTAGGAATGGAATTTTCAGTTGTACTTTGTTAGGTATTCATTTGTTTTCTTCCTTTCGTAATTTGTGAGGATTTAAGCTTCAGAAGCTAAGTTCATCTCATGCAAGGTTTAGTTATAATTCTCTATAAAAAGAGTATATGTGCATTGTTGCACATACTAGTGTCCTTCATTGTTGAGCTATTTATCTCCTAAATATGACAAAATTTTAAGCAGTAAAGTATTGACCGATCGACAACTCTGTCAGGATTCCTTCCAAAATTACTTGACTTTAGTTATAGGGCTCATTTGGTTCGTGGGGGAAAAAAAAAAGAGGGAAAGTATGATCAACAGGAAAGTAATGAGATGTCTCTTCTTTGGTTGGAGTTTTTAAAGAAGAGAGATGGAAAAGTCGTATTTCCATGGGAATATGATTTCCACATTTCATGGGGAAGTCTTTTTCATGAAAAATATGGAAAAATTACTTTCTTATGAGGCAAGAAATACTCCATCTTTATTTTTTCTTAAAAAGGCCCTTCAGGATTAAAGAGGCATTAAAGATCAAATTTTTATTAAAGATATAATAGGAATTACATATAACTTTTTCAGGAAAGTGGATGGTCAACCAAACATAAGCACTCTGAAAATCTGTCACTTTTCCAGGTTTAACCAAACATGCCAAAAGTTCTAGACATTCTCTTTCTAGGAATCTTCTTTTCAGGAATTATATTCTTAGAAGCAAAAATGCTTCTCGCAAACCAAACGAGCCGCTAATAGCTGCAGATTAGGTCACCTGGTGGCTTGTGCCGGCTGAAGCAATCGCCAAAGCTGGAATCACAGGTCTGGCCTGGTGATCATTCTCCACTCTATCCTTTCTCTTTTCCTATCGAGTTTGACACGACAGACATTTTGTATATGGTCAAATGGACCTTGTTGGCTTCCCCATAAGCATTTCATACTATATGAGGTACAAATATTTTCTTCTTTTTTTTCCCTTTTTGCTGATGTTCAGAGGGAGAAACTCTACCATATATGTAGCAAGCATTTTATGTTATATTGTAAACAAAAAGATTTACTTATTGCTAATATTTATAGATACACTTATTTTATTTAGATTGGATATCCATTTCTAGATTTGTCACTCTAACACAGGTATCGGCACTTTAATGAACATACCTTCCCCGAAGTGTCGTTTCATCAAATGTTACAAAGACAATTTATTGATTTAAGGTATAATGTTATGGTTGTGCTATGGGATGTCAATGGGGTCGATGACCTCCTAACATATTTTAAAACCGATCTGAAATATAGAATTTAGGTCCAAATGTTAAGAGTTCCAAAATGTTATTAGCTTGGCTTTGAATTTAGATGGATCACATTCAGAGAGCGTGTATACGTAGTGTAAAGACAAGTCTTCACATCCATTACAAAATTTTATTATCCAAACTTTGCAAACGAAACAAATATAAATTTTTGGTGTAATCTAGATAATTTAAAAGGTTTATATAAAAAAAAAATATGTATTTTGGAGGTTTGTGTATGAATCAAGTCGTAGTAAAATCAAAGAATTGTATCATTTGTATCATTTTTCGAAAATTTATATATCTTGGACAATTTGATGCCTAAATTTAAAAAACAATTATAATATATCATTTATTTTATATGTATACTTTAATTATATATTACATCCAACTGTATTTTCGATTTCTGACTCATAAACCAGGAGCCCTATCCAGTATAACCCACCCGCATAGCAGTCTTCACTGGGCCTCCCTTCCACCGAAAAATATTCAATACAGATCGCAATTTTTCGCGTGCCCTTTCTAACCCGTGGATTGCCCTATGTGTAAGTACATTATCCCAGTGCTATCTCAGTACCGACGAATTAGATGGTAACTCTACCAAACAAATCATACAATCAATTCTTTCCTGTGGCTAATGACCTTGATTGGACCAGTCCCTATTGTCTCTAGGACGTGGACCTCAATGTGAGAGCCACCCCTTGCCTTGTCTTTTGTTTGTTGGCAACTTGGAAGGAATGGAAGGCCAACACCTGTCATCCACCACTTGACTGCTATTTATTCTGATGTATATAAAATATCTGGCAGGTATGACACTCCAAAAGCATAGGCACACCCTTGACCAATTTCTTTGAACAAAGCTTTTCATTTTAAACGGGTCTTATGATCTAACATCAGCAATAATGGCATTGATTGGCCCTCCATTTACTCAAACTCCCCAAGACATGGACTCAAATGTATTCCTTGTTCGCATTGTGTTATTTTATGCTTTTATTTGCTGATTGTTCTTTTCTACTAATCTTTTACCAGAACAAGTAAACTGGTCATTAGCTTTAGCATTAATTATAGAGAGATTAAGGTGATCAAACTAAAAAATAATAAGTTTGAAAGGATAACTTAACTATGCACCTGAAGTGGATACCCGAGAAATGTGTTGGAAAGTAAAACTGGGGAGAGTTACAGATTCAGTACTGCCAAGGGTAAGGCTGCTCCTCAAGTTTGGGGGAGCTTATGATTTGTTACATGAGGGGCCTTTACAGCTAGCTATGACTTTCTTGTTGGCGTGGGAGACTTTGTTTCATGGAAAGATCCTCACTGGAAAAATCCTAGAAAATTTCTCAGACAAATATTTCCTCTTTCTGGAGGAATTAGCTCGGTGTATCGGCCTGAGCATAAAAACCCTAATTCAGGCCAGTTGCGCTGAATTAATTTGGACTGCAAGTGAATTCGATCGTTCTGAAAACACATAGAATCTAAAGCTTTAGAGTCTAGAACCATGCTTTTATTCAAATTCCAGACCCGGATCAAAGTCCTAAACAAGGTGCTGTCTTGGTCTCCAAAATTGATCTAACCATGTCAAAACTTGAAGTATACTAACTTGGTTTCAGAAGGTCTGAGCCAAGAGAAAAAGTCCTAGAAGATGCATACTTTGGTGGATGCACCATGGACTACTCTACAGTTATATATCCTCACCTATAATCTAAATGAAGCAAGTTTAGGTTACATGCAAGCAATTAGCATGCGCTTGGACCATAAACCTAAAAAGATCTAAAACTGTGCTGTGTCCACCAAGTAGCTTCAAAACTTGCGAGGCCTTCAGTCAAATGCCATATATCTAACAAGATGGGGTGGTATGGGATATCCTTGTCCTTGGCTTTCTTGATCTAGTTGCTTGTAGTGATGGAGTCTCCTTACAGTTGAATAGCATTTACATGTGGGAATAGAGTAGCCCACCTGAGACCCTCCCAAGCATCTCGTAGTTCAGCTTTGGGGACCAAACGCTCAGTGCAAGAGAGTCCCCCCATTTAAATCCAAAAATTTAGAAGTTTAGAAGAAGGTTTTTCTTTTGCAAATATATCTATGTACATATGTCTTATTGCATTTAAATCCTTTGAAACACTATCTGTATATATACCCGTCAGATCATCCTTTTTTGCAAGGATAACCTTCAATTAGATTTTGACTAACGATATTAAAGAACAACCATTTTAAGGCTTAAAAGACACTATTAGCCGTTTGCACTAATATCCTAAAATTTAATATTTAACTTATATTGTCAAGAGCTATATTTTTGCAAAAATTTTGCAAGGATGTAATGAAAAGGGCAATAAAATCATTTTATACTTAAGATACTTATTTTTATGTATCGTTAGTCAAAAAGCTAATAAAAGGGATATCTTTGCAATAATAGAAAGATTTGACAAAAATTCTTTTAGAAATGGCACAAAAAGGGATTGACAGATACTAAAATCACTTTTCTTGCAACAATCAGGTTCTTGGTCCATCACTGAACAACTGCCCAAATTTCCATTCTGATTAGGTCTCAGGTTTGGTATTTTAGTTTTAATTATAGTACTTTGTGAAGAACATTGTATATTAGAAGCTATTAATGTCCAACAAGATCACCAAGATTATAATGGATTAGAGGCGTGCACATCTTCTCAAAAATTGCATCCATTCTGATTTTGATAGTATGAATTTTCTTAATTGTATTGTTTATATTGCACCATGAGGTTTGTACGGATTGCATACACTTCAATATTTTCTATTGGTATTTCTTGATTTCGAGGATGGATTATCCAGTCAACTCTATCTAGAATCATCGGATACATTGAACTACTTGAAGCCTAGTTGAATACTATAGTATCTTACAGTTATCTATCAAGATCACTGAGATCTTAAAATGGATCTTGAATAATCTCTCCAAGATACGACTAAGCTGAAAGTGACCTTATCCGCGTTCCAATTTTGATGCAGCAAACAAAGAGAGAGGATCCCTATAGAACATGCAAAAGTTCAGAGCCTCAAAATTTCCTTTATCTTTGTATCAAAAAAAAAAAAAAAATCCTTTATCTGGTTGGTTTGTTGCTTGTGGGACCTATGTCCTTTTCAAGACCGTTTGGTGGTTCCTAAAGTTTGCCGGCCAGCGGCGGCAGCAACTGATCTTGGGCGTCCAATGACTAAGCCGTCGACGATGGACGGTCGGATTTAGAGATGGCACGTGGTGGGTACGTGCGTGCGCATCCTTTGACCGTCGGCGCATCCTCCCCTCACTCCCGCATAATATTAAGTAGTGCTTCGGGCTAAGTCGTGTCTCTTTTTCTTTTCTTTTTTTTTTTTCTCTTTCTTCTTTTTTGCATGCTAGAGCCGGCGAGTCATACCTAAAAAATAAATAAATAAATAAATAAATTTCGGAATGCTCTCAGTAAATCCTTTTTTCCAACTCATAGGCTTTTCAACACGTATGAAGCTATCCAGCTCTATTAATCTTCCCGTAAACATACTTGAAAAACAATATCGTCTCTTACCATTGCTTGAACATATCAAAATATTAGTAAGTAAACTTCTAAATTCAGCTAATTATCGTGGCTGACACGCCCTCGGGACACTCCGGTAAGTGCCAAAGTCATATTGTGTGAACCAGTCCACTCATACCATATGGTACGGAGCATATACTGGCCCATTTTAATCATACACGAAACGGTCCGTTGTTTGTTAGTGCCACCGGTCACGTAAGTAAGGCTGCTGACGATGGACTTTTTGGAAGCATGAGGAGTTGTTCTGCTGTATATTCAACAACACGAAACAGCTTCTCTTTATGCTCTGTTTTTAAGGCATTGGACTCGCCTGGTTTGAATAGCTGCAGCTCGTCAGCACTCGATGGTATGATTCAATATCCAAGCTCTACCGAACGTCAGAGCAATGGATTCAATGGAAGTCATAATATTTTACGGATGAACGCATAAAAGTTATATGAGGATGATGTATCGTTTGTTTGCCACGTCAGGGTCCGACGGTAGCGTGATGGTCGAGACGATGGATGGGGAAAGCGACTAGTGCGCATGGAAATTTGTATGCGAGCTTGGAGACTGCGGGTCGGGCAGGAACCGCGTTCATCTGACGCGGTCGCGGGCTGGCTCAATTGGCTCGCCTTTTTTGGAGGGACAGCTAGGTCTTTGGCTCCTAAATTTCACATAAAAAATTTACGGTTTCCGATCCGATCTGGTCCGGTTCATGCCCACGATTGACCTAACATAGAGAAAAAATCTTGGTCAAATCTCAACCTATCTTCTAAATTTTGTCAGCATATACTCGTTGACAATCAAACAAGCTTTACTTTGCAGCGAATATAAACTGACACAACTCAAAATATTGATTGAATGTATCAATATATATAGGTCAAAATTATTTAAATTTATCTCTTATTTATGCGAACTCAATCTATAACGATTCGTTTGGTTTGCTTGGAGGAGTCAACATTTTGAGTTATTCAATCAATAAATATCGCACTATCAAGTTCTATTCCATTCTCGTACAAATTCTTACCTTACATGATAATTCAAGATTTTGCATGAGTGTTATTATCGAGACCCACCAAATCAAAAAACGGAATTAGGCAGTTGCCTGTTGTTGTTAAAACTATTAATACGAGGCTACTCCTATAAATGGATGCCAGAGTAAGAAGAGTTGCCAATCAAGAAATGAGATTAATTCCCGGACCGGTTCAACCAAGATGGTCTCAACCCCGGTTCATGGACCTTGATCCGGTCCAAGCAGAAATATAACCCTCAAAAATTTTATAAAAAAAAAGAAGAAGAAAACAGCAGAGTGGTAGCCAAGTCAGATTGCAATACAAGGAAACGGTCCAATCTACTGCAAGCTCTGAACTCTTCATCCCACTATATAATGAGCCGGCCGTCCGAATCTTCTTCCACGCCCTTCCTGTCAATCTCCACACCATCATGGCCTGAAAACCATACTCCAATTTCTCCTCCTCTTCGCGAACTCATCTTGCTTTCCCTCTCGAAAACCTTCCAAAGGCTAAACCAATAGCTACTATGAAGGAGTACCAAGGCGGCTCCTCCCTCTCCATGTCCGCCCGCTACCGCTCCCTCCTCAGCCTCCGCGGCAACCAAGTCGCCTCCATGGAGCAAGGCCAAGAACAGCAACTCCACGAGCTCGACCTTTTCCTCTCCCACGTCGCCGACCGCCTCCTCTCCCTCCTACCCCCGGACTCTCCCAAAGACTGTCCCCAGAAGCCTGAGCCTTTCCTCTCTCTCGCCTTTCTCTCGAACCTTCTTGACGCCCTCCTCGCCGTCGACGCCGAGTTCCGGCCTCTCATCCTCCTACTCGCCCGCGGCGGTCCACCCGCCGCCGCCGCCACCTCTCGCCCCGTCGCCGACCTTCTGGACCGCGCCGTCAAGTCCCTCGACCTTTGCAACGCCGTCTGCCTCTCCCTCCACTCCGTCCGCCACTGGCTCCGCCACGCCCGCATCGCCTCCTCCGCCCTTCTCCTCCCCCGACCCGCCCTCCTCCGCGCCCACCGGGCCCTCTCCAAGCTCCTACCCTCCGATTCCGGCCTCCTCCGGACCGAGCGCGCGGGATCCTGCCGGCGGGAGGCGAGCTCGAGATCTTTGTCTTGGAGCGTGTCGAGGAACTGGTCGGCGCACCTCGCCGCCCCGCGCGGCGGCGAGGGGGGAGGAGCGGGGCTGGCGGCGGCGGTATACACGATGAGCGCCGTGCTGGTCTTCGCGATGTGGGCGCTTGGGGCGGCGGTGCCGTGCCAGGAGAGGGGCGGGCTGCCCGTGACCCCGCCGCGGCACCTGCCGTGGGCCGCGGCGATGGTGGGGCTGCAGGAAAGGATCGCGGAGGAGTGGCGGCGGAGGGATCGGAAGGCGACGGCGGGGCTGCTGGCGGAGATGCAGGAGGTTGAGAGGTGCGGAAGGGGGCTGATGGAGGTCGTGGAGGAGGCCGCCGGCGGAGGCGGAGGAGGGGGGGCGTTGCTGGAGAGGGAGAGGGCGGAGGCCGTGGCGGAGATGGCGGCGGAGCTGGCGGAGGCGTGTCGGAGGCTGGAGGAGGGGTTGGGGCCGCTCGAGAGGCAGGTGAGGGAGGTGTTCCACCGGGTGGTGGGGAGCCGCGCGGAGGTGCTCCGGTGCTTGGAACAGGGCGCGCGCCCTGCTACTTTGCCCAATCTTATCTTGTAGACACACTAAAACCTAAAGCATTAGGTTTACTTTGGCTTTTTTTTATAGGAGTTTCTAGTTATAAAATTCTTTTGTTGTGTTTACATATGAATGATGTAACAATAACTAGATAATTTTTTTTTTTCAATCTTTTGGTTGGAGTTTGGTGAGTCAGCAAGGAGTGGAGCCTAAGATCCAGAGCAATCTGGGAACTCCATTTTTGTTTTAAGAGTCAATTTAGTTATTGACTACATGGATTTGTAACATGTGTTTGTGATTGTCATTTTATCTGCTTTTTGTAAATGTACTTGAAGTTGATTTAATTTGTGGATACAATGCTTTTGCTTATAGTCAATTTATTCAAAGTGCTTCTAAAGAAAGGAGTTATTATACTGAAGTGTCTCTTGGTTTTTCATCAGATCAAATTGAAACTGATGCCATGAAATGGGAGATATTAACAGGGATTGAAAGAAATTTGGATTTTTTGGCTTGTAACATTTTACCTCTGAGAAGTATCCCTTTTCTTTCGATTCCCTGAGGGAGATCCTAGGGTTGTTGCATACTTACATGAGCTTAAAATTTAATCATGACGTAGCTACTGCAATCAGCTAATTACTTGACCGATGTCCTGGATAGATCTATTTTCTGCACTACTTTATTGATCTAGATTCCGGTCCTCACTGCATACAGAATTAATGCGAATTCAATCTCTAATTGTAAAAATTGCCTATAGTCTACTTAATCATGTACTACCGCAAAGTCCATATCAATTTGGATAGAATTTGTCTATTAAGAGTCAACAAAGTGTTTCAAATATTGACCTTGCAAGTGGTGGAATACTTTATAGTGGAAAAAATAAACCTAACTTTAACTTCTAAAGCAAAAGGTAATTCATCATTAAAAATTTTACACAAACAATTGATTTTTGGGCACAAACAATAGATTTTTGGGGGGCATTGAAAGCTCTCATGGTTGAGAAATTACTGTCTATACCAGATGCACCAGCATGACCGTGCACAATGCCAATCATGATCGATAGTTCCTATTGGTGGTGCAACGAGATGCATGCTTGATGAATGGAGCTAATAGAAATTAGCATTTATTATTGACTGTATGCGCACCTGCGTGGTGCATGCAGTATAGGCAATAATTTCTCCCCATGGTCTCATATGCATTTTTGTAAGGACATTGCCTCTTTCTATAGGATTTGGTAACGATGTACTTACTTTCAACAAGGATCTAGCATTATCTTGTTCTAAGTGGTTATTGCTAGAAATAATAACCTATGACCTAATGCTGAACACCACTATATTCAAGTTTCATGGCTTCAACGAAACCAATAATATTAAAGTTGTCCAACAAAATCTATCTTTGCCTGAAGGCCCCTTTTTCTTCTTCTTCTTCTTCTTCTTCTTCTTCTTTTTACTCTAGCGGGTTAGTCATACAATGCGTGTACGAACACGCCCAATAAAATTAGAAAAAACAAGCTCACGGAGTAGTCGAGGCAACTCTCCCTCGCCTGACCACAGGGTACTCCCTGAATAGTTTGCCACATAAGCGGCCACTCAGTCGGCAGCCCCATTGGCCTCTCTAAATACATGCTTGGCCTAAAAGGCTTCTACATCCCTCATCATCATCATCCAGATGTCTCATAGCAAGGGTGGTCCAAGCTCGCATCTCTCGGACCCTCCTAGCTCGCATCTCTCGGACCCTCCTAGATCCATCTAACCACCATGGCCGAGTCGCTCTCCAAGATAACTGAAGTGGTTTGTAGTACTTGTCTCGCATGTCGAAGGCTCGCCTAGTCAGTCCTCAACTCTGCTCCAGAGACCGAAATGTTAAATATTGGTAGCCACTCGCTGCCACCATCTTGAAGTGCGGATCTCAAATGACAAATTCCACACCTTCTCTCATGCCTCCATCCACAATAGACCCATCGAAGTTGCCTGAAGGGCTTTTACTACTCGATCACTATTCCACGACAATTGCTTCAATCCAAAGTTCATCTTGTCATTTTAAGAACTGCATTGTCTTAGGTCAATAATTGTCCATTTGTTTCTATGTACTACAAAGAGACAAGAGAGAGAGAGTGCTTCAGCTACTTAAAGTAAGAACCATGTTTCACCTTAATAAATTTGCTATGGAGGTTATTAGTAATGACAAAACCATGCTTCTCCTTGCTTCATGAAAGGAGCTTTGCTCATCCTGCTCACATTTCCAATTTATTCAGCCCCCCAGCATACATGTTATAAGCAATGTGCCCCAATTAACATGATGCGGGATGTGGGTGAGCTCCCATTAGAGGTTGAGACTTGAGGGTTTTCACTTGACCTGATTGTTATATAATTAGTGGACTTGGTGAGATTCATGACAAAAAGATCATGTTGGTGTACATTCTAGCGTTCATAGAAAAATACATGAATAATTCTCCAGCCTCAGTTCTTGATGTATTCCTTTTAGTAATGATGGAAGTGGAACACTTTCTGCTACTTCATAGCATACATGAGCTTAACAAACACAAGGAGTTCCACCAAATATTTACCATGCTCTACAAAAAGAGAATGGAAAAGTGAAGGGCCCTTGAAAACTTCTTCCCAAAACCTTAGGAAGCCAACTTATTGTATTAGAAGCCTAATCATCAAGGTATGTGACCAAGTGCCTTCAACCATTGTAAACCTACCAAAAGCTTATAGCAAATGAGGAAGTTTTAGCAAATTATTAAAATATCTCTCAACATGTCTTACTCTTTTCCATATGCCGATGGAATTCCATGACTTGAACTAATTTAGTTTTGTAATACAAAGAGAAATGATAACCATGTGCTAGAAGTCATCAAGATATTACATAGATGTGGAAAATTATACCATCATTCTTAAAGGGTATTGCTATATATATATTTGTGTGACATACATTTATGATCCCACACTCTGGGCCATGTCGATCGGATTCTTCTTTTTCCTTTGTTTTTTGCCATGGTTTTTATATTTGTTAATTAATAAGCAAAAAATTACAAAATCTTTCCTTTGTTGTACTTCAAAACGATGTTCTCTTCTAAATAGAGGTGTGCTGTTCATAGAGTTTGGCCATCATCAGGATCATTTTGGACTAGCTTAGAGCATGTTTCTGTTATGTACTTCTAAAATCCAATGCATATAAAAGTGTATTTTTTATTAGGACCAATGCATATTAGTGACATGCGGATTTTCTAAGCAACAAGAAGATTTAAATCTTTAGAAAGAAGAGAAACGATAATCTGGGATTCTTTTTCGCTAAGAGAGTCTTCCATTAACGCTACTCTTACCAATATCTAGTTCTTTTTTAAAAAGTAATCATTTTTTTCTCTTTCTCAACCAAGTCTCTTATCCACGAATGCAAACATTTTTTTCTTCGAGACAGCTCCTTTCTTTTCTTGATATGAGACCCACAAACTGGAAATGTTTCCAAGAGACCTGTCTCGAAGTCTTGTCCATTATACGGAGAAAAGAATATCTATATAGAAGTATGGAGATGATATGAGCACAGCTGGAGCTTGCAGGGTTTCATGCTGGAGTTCAGGGTCGAGCACAGAAGTTAATGATGGGCGATCCATGGCCACGACTTTCTGGCAACGGGATAGTGAAGGAGCCTATATCGCGTTGACTTGCCATTCCAGCCACAAACGGCAGATCCTGCTTGAATTTGTGGCTGAACCTTGTCCTCCCAAATCCAGTGCAAGGTGGGCCAGAGACCATATTTAGGCATGGTACTTATACCAAGTCAAAAAATTCAAATAATATATTTTAGCTTTTTTTAAATAAAATTCTAAATTGATATAAATATTATCCATACAAATTCAGTTCATAATCTATATAGACTAGCAGATACTATAGTACAGAGCCCTGTGAACTGACCAAGAGCTTATTATGGTGTTCATGATTAGATTTGAATAGCTTTGGATCCTTAATCTGACGAGAATGCCAGAGTTTAAATAGCAGGAGTACATGATGACTTGTGTAGGCATATGTTAAGTCCACATCGGCTATGCTTGGATGTTAAGATAGAACCAAGAAATTCAAATAGCATTTTTTAGCTAGCTTTTTTGAATAAATTTATGCAAGTTGTTAAAGTTATCTATGTTAAAATAGTAATAAAAATATTAAAATTCTATCCCAGCCTAATAAGTTTTCCAACACCCAATTCTCGACACGTGCTTTGCACGTGCCACGGGAATGGTTGGATCTAACCTTTTACACGGGAGAACTAGGATTTCCGAAATTTTCTATGAGAATGGATGGATCTAACCTTTTACAAAGGAGAACGAGGATAAATATTACATTGTATGATTCCAATGAGATCCTAGATTTTCAATAGATAGAAGTACAACTCGTATAAGTCCTTTCATAAAAAGATTTCTTTTTGAGAGTCTTTCCATAAAATACTTACGTTTTAATGATAAAATTTATCGAATTTGGAGTTGCGCAGGAAACAAAAAGGAGAGAGGATCCGAGTTCTCTCTAGGCTGGAATCCCAAATTGCATCTTTTATGCGGACTCTACTTTATAAATATTTGAGACTTCACTCCTGGGGGTCCAGCTCTACAGGAGTTCCCATTATATATAATAAAATTAGATTGTAGGCTTGACATGATTATCTTTCAGTAACTATGAAACCACTACAGTTTCATCCCATTGGGCAGCCAGATTTAGATTGCTATGATTGGTTTATACAATTAGTTATCAGATGCATATAAATTACATGGAACCTGATTAATAAGGAGGAATTTAGACAATGACTAGTCTCGACTAAAATAATTAACATCAGAACCATGTTTTAAGTTGCTGGATTCAATCATCTTCACATGAGATGACAGCGAGCATCCACACACTGCCCACTGCCCCGCATTGTTGCGAGAACTGAGACATGTAAAATATCTTAACACAAAAATGCAACATGATAGCCATATCATTGATGTATCAAATTTAGCCCATCCAGCGAGCAATTTATGCATGTCATAAATACTGGCAGAGGAACCAACCATAGGTCAATAACGTAGTCCAGGAACGATCTAGTTCATATGGGCATATGGTGGACACCATATAATGAGCTCCAGCTCTGTACTCAGTGGTCTTGATAATATTATCCTGCTACTCCGATTTTAAGTTTTTATAGGACAGAGGTCCTCTATACTTCCTTTCAGTGGGCCCCTTATTGGCCGCAGCTTGATCTCATAAAGCTTTGGCCATAACTTCCCTGTCACTGAAAACATTACAACATATCTAGGGTCATGACACTGATGTATGCAAAGCATGCAACAGCTAATATATGTAAGAGAGGCATGTTGAGCTGAAAACTAGTCAGTACAATTCATACTGGAAATATGGTGGGGAATGGTGTAATTACCAAATAGACGGTTCTTTCCTTCGTCCCAAGCAATACCATTCAGAACATCAATATCCTGCAAGGTTGTAAAGTTCTTGAAGTCACTATATGTGGAAAATAAATATATCAATACAGATGAATGTATCTGCTAAATTAGCAATATGCCAAGTAATCTGCGTGCGTATTTGTACCAAAAAGAAAGTAATCTGCGTACATGCACATCCTACAATGCATCTAGGAGAGGATTTGGTTTGACATAAGCTATGTTTAAAAAAGTCGATTTATGCACAGCTTGATGTCAGTTAAAGTAAGACTAGCAAAAAAGAGGCAAAGATAATCATATCTCAGGTAAACGGCTAGAGGGCCTCACCAATTAAAAAGTAACCAGAAATGATGGGATCCACTTTTTTAAAATTTTGTATTGTTAGAATTTCTTATTTCGAGGTGAAATGCCTCGAAGGAATACAAAATCATGGTGGAGAAGGTCATAGCAGCAAAGGCCATTAGAATTTATATTTTATGTATCAGCATAATTCATTTTGTTATTAATTGCTGGGGGGAAGGATTGCTGAAAGATGAGAAAACAATCAGTTATTCATTAAGGTATAATTTGATTTGAGCAAATAAAAGCCGAAGATAAGTGTCTCTCACATAATTGGATCCACCAAATATAGAAAATGATGAGCTAGAGCTTCTATGAAGGCTAAGCTAGGGCACATTAGCTACATAAATCTTCCTAGGGCATTATACTAAATATATATCATGAGAGGAGACAAATCCAGTAAGAACACCACAAAAAGAGGTGAGAGTACATTACACATGAACACAAGTTTAAACAAATTAAAGAACAGAAGAATGAAAAAGAGTGCTCAAACATAAGAATGAGAAAACACCTATGATGGATGGACACAAGGGGTCTGGTGTACAATACAAGAGTTAAGGGCAGTGTCACATGGACTCACATCCAGCTCAAATAATCCATGTCGAAATGTATCAACAGTTTCGATAAGCATCAGATACTATGACTAGTTGCCAAATTCTTTACTCCCAAATTTCAAAAATTGGTCAAGAGTGGAACTCTTCCAGTAACAGATACAATTACAGTGGCATTCACAGTGGGCTTTCACTGTTTATGATTAAAGAAAGGATGTAGTAAAAGGACCTTTTGCAAAATGCCATATATCTTGGAGTTTGGATGAGGAATAAGTAGTTTGATAGCAACACTGGTGGGAAGACATATAACAGTAAGCATTCAGTGTTTCTGAAGCACGTGGAATATCATGGATTAAAATGTTGTGTCAGCATGCATAATCTGGCACAGATATGCACCATGCCAGTGCCTTCTTGGCACATGGCATTGGCATTGTACCAGATGCATGCTAATGCTTAGCACACAACAGTGCCAGTGCATGCCAAGCACTGCTACATGGTACTTGCTATGCAGTGAGAGGCTGGCACACTACAAGCACATAATACCTTAAGCCATGTCGAAGATAACATGCCATTTACCTTCATAGTATGACCCCAAACCGTGACAAAGGAACATATCAGGATTTATATTAGTGATCATCACTTAAAGAATAATAATAGCATCAGTGATTTAATTGCATCTTTCAACATGCACATCAAACAGATTCAAAAATTGAAAGGGTTGAAATGCCTCGGCAAAAAAAGGGTTGAAATTAAAAGTAACATCATGAATTAATCAAACATCACAAATTAATCAATAATAAATTAACAACAAATGAGTACTATGACTTTAAGGTCTGCTATACCGACCCATAATGCTTCATATCAACATACCATAGAGTTGATCATGGGCCAGACTTGGGCTCAAAACATGTCAAATTTTAAATAGGCCCGGCCCAAAGCCCAACTAAAAATGAATATACTTTAGGCCCAAGGCCCAGCCCATGATCAATTCTACATACCGGTAAGGTACCAAAATGGAACCAACGTCCGATTTGGTATGAGTCAAACCGATCTTAAGCATGCAGAACCACCCCATACCGACCCGTACCACCCGGTTTTGGATGGCATTATGAGCAAAAGTGACAAAAATGTATGGGGAGCTTACATCAACATAGATATGTATCATATCGTATTAATCCAATAATGTATTAGTATGGTGTTTGGTACTGGTCTTGTGGAGCTTGAGGAGATTTATACAGAATGAGCTATCATAATTAAATATTAACATTTTATATCATAAAATATGAAATTATATAATTTGAGAAATTTTATTCTTACATCCTTATAATATCCTTTTTTTCTCCTCTTGCTGAATCAGCCATATAGACATGCAATCAAGTCCAACACAGACATCCATGTCCACGAAATAGTAGTAGAGGGTGTATTTTGCAGCTTTGCAAAATTGAAAATTGAGAACATGTACTTGCAAATGCTCATGTATGTAGAATTTCATGCAAGTACTTCCATGCAAAATAATTGTTACACAATTTACCCTTGTGATATTGGTAAAATATAAAACTGCAGTATATCATTTGTGCATCATAGTTGGAATGAAGTTGAACTGGAAGTTGGCAATATTAGAAAGGTGAATGTTAGTAATATCTACATTGTAGGAAGTTGAAGATTCTGAGAGAATTGAGATAAAGAGTTACCAAAGACAGTTTCATCACGGTCAACCAGCCCCAAATCAGTTTGTAAAGGAAAGTAGGGACTAAAGAGTAGATGTTATGGTATTTTTTGTGATAATTCTCAATGAATGGCGATGTGACTAATGGAAAATATTACACAATGGCTTTAAGAAGTGGAGGAAAAAGATAAAAGAAACAGCTAGACTACCACTTCTGTGTTTGCAAAGGATAAAATAAGAGGAAAAGATATGAAATCACTATGGTCTGATAATAATCTGGATATAAGCATAAGGAAATTCAGACTCACTGTATGTCCAGATCTTAACAACCCTTCCCTGTAAAGAAACAAAAGGAAAAAAAAATCACGATTATAACACAACTAGGAAAAAAGGACACTTAGAAAAATGAAAGGAGCACACCTTAATTCATTGAGAAGGATCCAACCAAGCACTGTGCCATCTTTCTGAGAAATTCTAGCTATGCAATCTGTCTACACCATGTAAGTTTAAATTTTAGAATAATACTTTAAGATGTTATGAAAGCAAATTGACAAGATATCACATCTAATTTACATATCATTCCATATTAAAAATATTTGAATATACAATACTTTAGCACCCATATAATGTGAGGTCAGGTTTCTAAACCATGATAATTTTGATAGGGGTGAACCAAACTTAATCTAAATCATGACCATTGGTTAAAATAATTAAAAAAGAAACAAGATTGTAAATGACACTATGTATTATAGACAAGTAAAACCAATAGTACTTTGAAATCCTTACAGATTATCTCACCTGCCAGATATTTGCCCAAACTTCACCACTTACATACTCCAATTCATTAACATAAGGAATTTCAAGATCACCATATCTTACAGTTACCATTCTTGTGACTGCGCCATATTAAAGAACAATCAGAACTAATGACATACAAAAATTTGATAGTACAACTCTTACAGATTAAGAGACCTTTCAAGGTTAGAGGATCAATCTGATAGAGTGTTGAACTTCCGTCACTCCCAAATAATACTTTTCCATCAGTCGCTAGGCCCCATCCATCTTGCATCTGATGAACGAAATTCTCATGCTGCACCATGCATATTTGGTTAGTTAATGTTCAAAGTATACATTATATCTGGTATATATTATATTTCATTTTTGAACTTATCATCAAATGTTGCTTGCTTTCGAATTTGGAGGGTTAATTTTCTACTAGGTCTCTATTTCATGTTGCTTGCTTTCCTAAGAGCAAGGAGGGAAACCCATTCACATTATATTGATTTTGGTTCCTATAACTGGGGATGCACCACTCAAGACTCGAACCTCGAATCTATGTTTGCTAAGCAAAAGGTTATAACTTATAACCACCAGGTTAAGCCTTGATTCATTACGAGGTTGCTGTCTCAAGTTCACAAATTTATACATTTTAGGTTCTCGTATTACTCATTACTCATGAATATGTCTTTGTATGTTTTATGTACGGCATATGAACTGAAGACAGCCATTACAGGATGAGCCATGAGGAGGTACAAGATAAGATTTGGTTGAGGAAGAAGTGAATAGGTTCTTTCTTAAAGTTTCACTAGGAATGTAGGGAAAAAAATATTACAGAGTACTGACCATTTAAATTTTTGATTAGATGTTCTATAGAGTAAAAAAAAATAAAAGGGAATTTTAAGCAAGAATCATAAGGATTAAGGACAAATAGCAAACAATATAATGCACCTTAAAATAAGGATGACTTTGATATTTTAAAATGTGGTACATATGTATCAGTCTTCTAACCGCATATCATATCCTTTATGTGGATATTATATGACGACTAGGCCACATACAGACCAAAAAAACAGTTTGCTTAACACTTCGCAGACACTGGATTCAAAAACCATTGGAACGAGATAGTACAACCAGTAACCTACCATTCTGATGCAAAACAGGCACTAGCGCGGGTTCCAGGATGCCGAAACCTTGTAATAGATGCATATCGGTCGTACCAATTCATACTAGAGTGTACTGACGATACCATACTAGCTGTTTGGTGCATACTGATAATACCCAGTTTGGTACATACTGTCAATATTGCTACATGTCATTTAGATGGAAAAATGATAGGAGGTTTGGTGTCGGTATTTAAAACCTCATCAGGCACATATGCAATCTTAGTAGATATGGTTGCATGTGGTGCGCATTATTGGCGCAAGGTGGTAAATCTTTAATTGTCACTTGGATTGCTTCTACCTAGTTTAATAAAAAGAGAACTTAATAATTATTTTATTACTTATCAATCAAAAAAGACCATTTCTATCAAACATGCAGGAATGTATCATTTATCACTACTTTGATACTTTCAAAATCTCAATATGGAAGGGTTAGGAGCAATTACTCTATGTTTGATAGTAGAGAAAATATAGAGATAAGGATAAATTTTTATTCTTTAATTTCAGTAGTAAAGATAAAGAAAAGTGATGAAAAAGAAACATGACACCATTTTGGCTCTAGACTTCATGGTAATGGCATAGGCACTAATCATGATTATGGCAATGGCTATGAAATAGTATAAAAAATATTAGCAACATGGTGAGGATGGCAATTTCTGACCCAGATCCACCAACCTACTAAAAATAAATGGGTTAGGTTAGGAATCTTTTATAAACGGCTTAGGTTTGGGTTGTTCAAGGCCAACAAGACTATAAATGGGTCAGTTTTGGGTTTGACCTCTCTGCCTGACTGGTCAGCATGTATTGGACAAAACCCATAAAACCTAGTCCTAGATCCCAAGGATAGTGATAATAGTGAGGTGCAGACATAGGTTATCCAAGGCCTGATTCAGGTGGTTAGGAAGGTCATCCAATTGATGGCTCAAAGAGAGAACAAAAATAATGAAGAGATTGTTGGAGAGAAAATATTTATGGCATTTTCTTTCCATTTTAGTCTAATCTCTCATTTTATTTGGATGCTCAACCCGGAATCCCTTCTACTTGGCCTTATTTCCTTTCCATTTTTCAATGCAGATAACTAACAATTGAAGCCTTATAAACACATCGGATATGGATCCATATAAAATTAAGAGGCCAACTATGGGTTTGCTCCTCAATTAATTATAAATGGGCTGAGTATACGGCGTGGGCTTTTTAGTTTGTTTGAATCCTTTTTCAATTCTTAATTTTTTTAAGCAATTCTAATATATCTTATATAAATTTGAAATATCTTTAGGATAAAGCCTCTCAAACTATATAATCAAGCAAAATACATTATAGTCCACAGTGAGTTTTTATATTTTATCAACTTGTTCCTCATTCCTGGTTTTTTCCTTGAGTGTGTTTTCTAGTTTAACATCACTGCTGATATCAGTCCCTAACCCAGATCGAAGAGGTGGAGGCATTAGATTGACAGCCAGTCTTAAAAAGCATGTCAGACTAAGAGACCAGTACAAGTTCAGTACTAAGAAAATGAGGATTCCTAAAGCCAATCCTAAACATTTGAGACAAGATTTGATAGTGATGGTTACGTAATTTATGCTCTAGAAAGCGAACATTCAGGAAACAACATGACCGCAATTAAAAAACTCAGTTGCATGAAACACAACATATTCACATTAAGGCCTGTTTGGTTGCCTGTAACTGGGAATTCAATTCAATTCAGCCCAGGGGAGCCCAATTTGGACATTTGGTTGGCCCAAAGTGGAGTAGAAGTGGGTTCCTTCATTGTCCCAATTTAGGGAGAAATGGTCAGCGAAGTGAGCTCATGCTCAGCCCACTTACAAACCAATCAGGCCCTAAGCATAATTACAAAGTAATGTGGAATTAAGCAAGATTTCAAGAATATGCAGAGATGTCTGGGTGAAGAATAGACCTTGCTAAGATTATGTCGATCATAGATGAAACCAGTTTTCGTCAGCCAAGCCACTTGAAACAACCTACAAATTAAAGAACACAAAATTTAGATCATTCTACATCAGTTTACTACATGGGAAACTATAATTACCTGAGAATTGTGATCCGGAAAAGCCTCAAAGTTATATGACAAAATTCTTACAACAATTTTGCATATTAAAAGTAGTCATGATATGTTTGAAAGGTACTCCTTAACATGTTCGTCATGATAGCTGCATGAACAAACATAAACTTTGTTTTATCCATCACTCACTTGCCTTTTAGAAATTTATTCATTAATTAATTTAGTGTTTTTTTTTTAAGTTATGCTACTATGAGAAATCAACATTGGTTTATAGGGACACGTTACAACCTTATCTAAAAATAAAAGAACAGCTACAGGTGCCATAAGCAACACAATGTATATGTGTATATTTATATGTATTTGAGAGTATACAGCTTTACATATGTATACAAACATATATCACACGAAAGAGGGAGAAGGGAAGTGAGTTGAGCTGCAAATTATATGACAATTCAATAAATTAATTATTCAAAGTTCCACACCATTGATCATTATCTATAACATTTAAAATGCCTTTACGAGCAAAAGTCATTCAATCTAGAGTTTTCTTCTATCCATAAGTGGTAATAGGATAATTAGCTTTTAAGGGATGAAATATTGATGACTTGTTTTGCATTTTAGAAGCACCTGAACTCTCACGTTCACATGTACTAGTGCACACGGGTCATTCAAGAGCAAGAAGCACTTAATGGAAGGTTGTGATCCTATCAATAAAGTTTTTTGTGAGAACAACGGATAAATGATACGAATTAATTTATGTACTTCTGTTTCTCATCCAATTAGTATAGACTAGAGAGACAATATGGAGGGGCGTATCCACTAAAAAAAGACAATATGTAATCCTCTTCTTTCTCTTTCTCATGCAATAAGCCATGCTTGTAGCATTGTCAAAAGATTCCAAGTAACATCGCCTTCTTGTAGTAATAGTTCTTTCAGGACATTCAGATGTTGCAACATCTGACATGCACCAGATATGTTTCTATCTATTAATAATATCAAATGGGACCTTATAAATGCTTCCTTGGACTCCCATATTCATATTCTTCAAGACTTCTGAGTTGTGATTCTGCCACTTTCGACTTACTACAGTTATTCCCAGAATCCAAGTTCAAGATAACCAAATTCCAACTTCACCTAAAGAACCTAATATTCAATTAGGTAAGACTTATCACATTGATGTCTCCTTACCACATTAAGCCCTGCTTAGTCTGATTTTTTATTCCTTTCCTCTATGGAGTTGAGCTTGGCTCAATGTCTAGTAATAAAATAGTCCAACTTCTCATCCATTCCTGACTGCTGTATTCTGCTAGTTTCTCTTTATCATGGTCTTCTCCTTAGCTGTGTTCAAACTGTTTCTTCTTTTCTGTGTGATTATCTAATTATCTTCAGGAGAGATCACTGATTGGTGCAACAGTAAAAGTATTGGTCTGCCAAGCAAATGGTGCAAGTTCAAGTCCTAGGGCAACTACTTTGTACAAAAAAGTGCCAGAGGTTAGGACTGTCTCCAGTTCGCCCCTCCTAGGATCCCAGATCGCTAGGATCATAACTGCATATTGTCCTTTTGTCATCTATTTTCAGGCTCACTGTGAACATAACATGATTTTATAAGAGGCACAAGGCTCATGAGCCTATTATTTCTGGGAACCTTAATCCCCTCCTACAGGTTACATTATTTATTATAGCTACAATTAAGATGTGAAGGTTCTGCAGAATGCTTTGCAGGTTTATCAGTTGCTCAAGGGTTTGGCATGGTAGCATGTTATTTAACTCGCTGCCAGTTTGATATCACTTAGCTTCAGTGACATACATTGACGAATTAGAAAGTAGAGTTGTAATTGTGCAACACAAGCAGTATAGGGTAATTATATTGTAATTAACTTTTTTGCCTCATGTGAATAAATTGAAAAGGAAGGAATAGCAAGGAGAGAACAAAAAATAGAAAATGTTCCATCATGATAGCAAAGACTAAAAGAGAAGCACTGAATTATTTTTTTATACACAACAAACTGGCTCCATGGAGTTCAACATTAGAACGATCCAGGAGAGTAAGTTCAACTATTAGATGTTTTGTAGTAACCTTTCACCCAAAAGAGTAAGACCTTCTCCAAATACCGATCCATCCATTGCGTAGTAAGACTGGACCTGGAAATCGATCAAACAAGAAATGATGGTCATTACTGAGGCTACACATTTTCTTCAGAACTGTACCAGAACAATCCTTTTAAAATAAAAAGAACCGCTCATTTTTGAGTTGAAATTTTCAGAATTAATGATTGTAATAAAAGATGCACTAAGCATCAAAACCAGCTAACCCTTTAGATCTCACGACACACCAGATGCATGTAAGATATGCTACAGCATCTACATGCAATTCCATCAGACATTTATTTGGCCACACATACCATGACCTTACAGTTAAAACTAAAAATTGAAAATTAAATTAACATCAAGTGACTTGTATATAAAATGAATATACACTTCAAACCTGATTCTTAGCAATCTGGATCCTTCCCATGATTCTATGTTTCACATGGTTTTCAAAATAATAGGTATCATGCAGGCCAGCATATCTTAGAAGTAGCAACACATATTGGTATGTAATAACTACACAATGCATAATTAATCATGGCTCAACAATGTGCTGTATGCTCTGATACTGTGAAAAAGCGATGCTTCCAAGAACAGAAAATTCTTTATTCTGTTTAGATTGGTGGATGTTTGAACCTTTGAATACTATTTCAAGTGAATCCCATTAAATTCTTTTTCTTCATACAAAATAACTTGAATCAGTTATATGATTATAAATCTTTGCATACTCTTAGAGCATACTTAACTTTAAATGATGACCCAGTAATCAGTCAGATACTGGTCCAAGATGAAGACATACTGACAATAGGTTTATTGCATCCAAACATGGAAATTATCAATGGATTAACTTGTCAAGCACAATGCCACTAGTTAAATTAATCCTACAAATTTCATTAAAACTGCAAAACATACTGTTAAATTGAGTTACCTTTCCAGTCTGGAGAAGAACTTGTCTGACTGATGACTGAGTTTGACAGAAGGAAACAAAAATAAGGGTCTTAGTAAAGCAATAGAATCAAACATATAAAAGTGCAACAGTTGTTCAGAAATATCATAAAAATTATGCTAATAGTTTGATAACAAAAGACTAAATACACGTGATACTATTGTACAAGTATAAAGTACTCCAAGATAGATGAACTTTGGCTCTTCAAATTCTTGAAGCACTCCAAATCCTTTCCCTAAACATGACTTGCATTGCCTTATCTATGCCCTATATGGATTAAAAGTGCCTATCAGTTTATTTCTTATTGCACACATATCATTTTGCAAAAGAAAAAAAAATAAAACTGTTCTCCCCAGCCCAGACATTCTTCCATATACCATACTAAAAATAACTATTGAGTGACAAAAACAAGAATTTATTCAAGGAAATATTTATACTGTATGCATACATGCATAAGTATTTTTTTTCCTGCAAACATGATGTGATCATGGAAATGCAACCAAGCAAGACAAACTTGTAACTTATTAAGCAGAACAAAGCAAAATTGGGAATTCAGAAAGTAAGACATGAAAATGTTTGGATTGGTGCTACATATTGTACCTTCCAATATGATATGATGCAGACTTGTTGGTATAATAAATGCCATTTGAAATGTAGATCATATTAGGCTCTATCAACATAAATCATATAGCATTGAGCAATGTTAAGCCACTACACTAAGTTACACAATGATATGATCTGATACCGCCTTAAGATATATCCAGCACAGGTCCAGGACCATGAATAGTTACATGAGTGTCCCTATATGGTCTCGTACCCATGTTGACCTGGTGAAAGGAAATCAGCTCATCTTTTGTAGAACAATCAGCAAGAGTTGCACAAGCAACATGCCAAAAATGCTGTCAATCAAAGATATCCGCAAGGGTGATGTGAAAGTTTTCTTTTGGTATTTATTATCATATTATGATTGTCTATTTAGTTATCTAAATACATCAGCTATAAAGTGTCAAGTTTTAGTAGTTTACCTCTTTTTACTTTCTCGAGTTAATGAGGAGATAAATGATAAGTATAATCTTTAATGAGCCAAGACCTCAGAAAAGAACATATTTACAGTACTTCATAAGGACTAATGTGAAGAACTAAATGGATGCAAGCACCGTTTACAGTAATGACATATAAAAAAAAATACAATATATAACTACATGCATTTAATCAGACAGTCACTTTATATGTGAGAAAGAAATGTTTGAATACAATATATTTGTCAATTCTGCTAAAAAAAAGACAAAGAAAATTTAAATAACTAGGCATTAAAAATCTTCAAAAATTGAAATATGTAATGAAATTTTGATTAACTGTAGTTCAAGAATACATGTTCATGGTATAAAACACCAGTAAACTTTGTAGATTTTATTTTTACACAATTATAATGTCAACTGAAAATTATTGAAATTAGACAATAACGAAACTTATGTATCACAAATAGTCTAAATGTTGTATTTCAACTTTCCAGGATTCTTTTGTTTTTTCTTCCTTTCAAAGAATTTTTCCTTATTTTTCATGACTGAAACTCCAAAACTCAGAGAGAAACAGCTGAAACCGCAGAAACTATGACTCCATGAGCCTGACCAAAACCATAACCAAGTTTTCAGACCTTGAAGTTAAAGAAAAGAAACCTTTTGATTTTGGAGGATATAAATGGAAATTATTTTTCAAATGAGCCAGCAAGCAATATAAAATATTTTTTTTGCTTTGATATTGCTTTTCTGATATAGTTCTATCTTCCATATGCACACACAAATTTGGTTCAATTATAAATAATTTAGTAGGGGTTAAGTTTTAAATAGCCTACCTAATATGTATGAAACATGGCTTAGTGAAACAAGAAATAGGATACTGGATGCATAAAGGTTTAAATCTTAGATTTGTCCAAGATCTAGTGATGGTTTTCATATGAAATAGTATGACATCTAGACACATATAAAACACGACTCTATGTTAATTAGGGACAGCGATATAACTTACACTTTTCATAATTGTCAGCAAATCATGGGCTCGGAGATAGAAGCCAATGATAACTAGATTATGCCAACAGGCATTGGAACAAGACTGAATCATATTGTTAACAAGGGCAAACTTGAAAACTTTAATGTAGAGGGCTCGATTGCTTAAGTAGGAACTAATACAGCAGTTCAATTACGTGACAATTTTCAGGGAAATGGCAGAGTTTAAATATAAGAAACAAACTTAGTATATATAGGTTGAAGGGAGCAGCTTCAGATATAAAACCTTTTCACTAAAGATACAACTATGAAAAGTATCTACATACTGAAGAAGAATGGAGGCATTTCAACTGAAGTCAGAAAATCGCTTATGCTGAAAGTTAACAGATAAATTTTTATACCAAAATATTTTATTTTCAAAATTGATAATGTACATACCCTTTTATAAAGACCGGTTGACTCAAATAATGTATCATTTCCTCCATATACGAGACCCTGACAGGAAAGGGAAAAAAATCAAAATTCATGCCAGTAAACACAGCATCAAATTATTAAAATGAGACTAGCAATATAAAAATAGTCCAACAAAAACCATGAAAAAATTCAATATGATATCGGATAAGCCTGCTTGGAAAGAGGCTGAAGCTATAGTCTAATAGTACCTAATTGTTTCTAAGTCGATTGACACATGAATGGGTTCTTTCCGACAATGGTTAGATTATGATAATTGCACTCAATTTTCGACCCAATTTGAATATTAAGAACCGCATGCCTGCCGTATACACAGGTAGAATGCCTAATATACTATTGTCTTGCATCTTCTATTATTATTCTTACAAGACGATAGATAAAGAAATGACTCATTAAAGAAAAGAATCATGCGTAGCTTAAATTTAAGAACTTTAGCAGTAAGAAAATAAAATCATAAGAATGAACAGAGGAAAGATTTAATCACCATATAAAGGCAGCAGAAAAATAGTTTGGCTTAGTGAATTGAACTTGACTAAATATTTTATACTTGTCATTTTCAGCATTTTACATAAAACATGATTTCCCTCGACTCCATAAGTTCCCTTTTCAACAGTCAAATTGTCGCATGTTCTGTGAGATTCCCATGTTACAATTCAGGAAGGCGTCTTCTTTTGCGATCGACCAAGATCACAAAACAATAGAAAAATAAACAGTCAAATACTCGAGAAAGGGAGGGGGGGGGGGGGGGGGGGGGGTGTTAGAGAGACAGAGAAACCATACCTGGGTGAAGGCCCCGGGGTCATGGGGAAACTCATCGACGATGTCGAAAGAGTAGAATCGAGGAGAGGAAACGATGGACGCCGTCAACTTCCAAGCGAGATTGATGAGGAGAAGGACGCAGACGAAGATCAGGACGAAAGGGATCGAGATTCCTCTCCTCCAGAAGCTTCTGTGGCGGGAGGCGGTAGCGGCGGCCGTCCTTGGGCGCGGTGGAGGGGAAGAGGCCATGGTAGTGTCGGCGCTTGTCCGCCTCGGCTTCCCCCTCCTCCGGGACCCAACGGCCATTTCTTGGGGTCGGAACGCCCGTAACCAGTTTACTGTAATAAAAAAAATATATATTCTCAATCAGATGAACTTGTTGCACAGCAAAACTCTTCAGAAGCCAAGGCTGTCACCGCCCGGTAATTATGCGCGACGCGCCGTGAGATCCAGAGGAAAGGGGGGAAATTTGGAAGGAGAATCGAAATGGAATGGAAAAGAGGGCAGGAATAAAGATCATGATTTCCATTTTATTATTTAGTGCAAGAAATATCACAATAAAAAGGAATACTCAATATCGGTTAGATACTAATATTTAATTGAACTAGTCATACATCAAAATATTACCAATTTTATATATCTTTGATTTAGTTTTTTAGTTTCTTTCTTGCTTCATTTTTACTTTTGTTATTATCTTTATTTTATTTTATTTTTCAATATAGTTTAGTTTTAATATTTTAATTTAAATTTTAGTCTGCTTATTCATGATTTTACTATATTTTCTATTCGTGTTTTCTAATTTTAAATAATATATTTTCTTGTATTTTCCTTTTATATTTTTGATACTTTAATGAGGTATGCTATTGTTTTTTAATATCCTAAGTTTTTGCCTTTTTATTTTAATTTATTGTTTTAATTGAATTTCATATATTTATTGAGCGTATTTTATATTTTTTATCCAATACTATTTAATAATTTATGTTTAAATTTTTTAAATTCCTTCACGTAACATTGATTCCACAATTCTCATTTGTTAGTGTAATACATACTAAACCTTTAATAACAATTAATGTAATATTACGATCATGTTACTTGATATTTTTATTTTTTTGATGTAGTAATAATTATTGATTAAATATAGTTAATTATTTATAGTTTATGGTGCATCATAATCATTGATAATTAACTCGTATCAAATATAATATGTGTTGCTATTTTATAATAAATATTATTAATTGGTTCATTTTCTAAAATTACCATTCTCCTATTCCTCATTGGTCATTCGTCTTTTTTAGGAATAAAATATATTTGTCATACCACTCCAAAAAAAATATATCAGTAAATATCAGAAATAAAATATATGAAAACTCAGAATGGATATTTGTCCCAGCCATCCACAATATCGATTCCGTATGATTAATAACATATGATGCCATCACCCAGCTTGTAACACAGTTAGCTTCTCTATATATTTATTTTACTACGAAAAACTAAAGAGCTACCATCATTTTCCAACAATTTTGACGTAAAGAATAGTTAATAATGTCCGAAATAGTCGAACAAGAAAGCCACCAAATAGCTGTCAAGGAGTTCCTTTCAATATAATATGTGAAGCCTTTAAAATTTTTGCAGCATACAACATACCTTCCCACGCAGCACGCAATTCCACCACAGAAAATATAATATCAAATAATATAGCACCTCCTACCATGACTAACGCACCACTCATACTTCTAATAACAAAACTTGCTCTACTCAAATCATCTCTATTTAACATACTATCATCAAAATTAATCTTGAGGAAACCAGAGAATAATAGCTCCCGGTAAAATAACCATACATGAGGATGCAAAACCTGTATATGGAGAGTCATAGTTTGCCCCCTTATCAAGGACACCTCCAAGGTAGTAGCAATTATGTATTTCTATTCTTGACAAACTGCTTTCATGAGAATCAATTTAGAACTCTAAGCATAACTTTAAAAATTACAATCATTTTTCGCCAATCAAATATTATAAGCAATATAAGCCATCAGCATATTCTCTCTACACATGTAAATGATCTCTCATGGATGGTTTGGATAGAGATATCAACAAAGAGTTGGAATTATATCCACAAAAATAAAGCAACCCTATGAACACCACTTTTCCATTTCCACCCAATGTTTCTAGTTGATAGGACATCCCATGTGAAGGCTCCCAACCCAAATCCATCTGCACGTTCTCCATTTAATATAGGAGGTAATATTTTGCCTTCCTCTTGTATTATTTAAATATTTGATAGGTTCCAGCCGTATGGAAAAATTAATATGTTTCAGATCACAACAAAATGTCATGATCCTGCAATCACGATCATGTTATAAGCATGATTTGAGGTAATAGTTGTTTTAACAAACGGCAGGTCAGATGATTTTAAGGACTTTTGACGGGATTTGATCGTAAAATATCAAAATTCACCGTACTAGTGCTGGACCCATACTGGTGCCACACTAGCATAATATTAATATGGTATGGCACGAAATTTTTTTAGCATACCGAAAGTCGGTAAACCATCGATACCGAACCGGTACGATACAATATATTTGATACTGCATAATTCGGTACAGTACGGTATATTATGCTTGATACAACTATCGATTACTTTACCAGTCTCGTAAACCAACACCTTTCTCTTGTGCTTGATTTGTGTTTCTTATTCTGTGATTTTCGTTTCTCTGCTGGATTTCACCACTCAGGTATAAGGGAAACAATGTACAAAGTTGTCGGTGCAATCTAACTGTGTACTATATTTTCCAACAATCAGAAGAATATGTGTCTTCATTTGACTTCATGTTTAACATTTTCTTTTTTCACATTAGTTACAAATTTATGTGAATCTATCTTTGTTTAATGTTTCAGATTACCTAGAATTTAGGTGTTCACCTACTATTATGTTAGATGAGGGAAGTGATGCTTCCAGCTTGAGAATATCTATCATGAGACCTTATCATACTTGCAACAGGATGACAAGATCTCATAGAATCGTACCAAAATTACAACAGTAATTGATAAAGACCAAAGAATCATGGCACTGCATTTAAGTTAGTTTCAACAACCACTTGGGTCAACATCTTCTTGCAATAAAGTTTCAGTAGACATTACATTGCATCTGTTCCCATGAGTATTGTTGAAAGGTTGATGATCCGAAACAGATCTCGAGTCCAAGAAGGATGACTGGATTGTTTGGAAATATATGTCTGAGCTTGAAATTCACATCCTTGTCCATTAGAAGTGAGAATTGTAGCTTATAATTGTTAAAGAGAATCTCTGCATTTTAATTATCACTGCATGCATGGAAAAGGTTCGATTCAAAATTTAGCTTGTCAAGTAATGTTCTCCACAACAACTCCACAATAAACGACTAAGAAGAATGCACATCCGTTATAATTTGTTCAGTTTGTGCCAAAGATATTTAGATGGAAATATCGACATGGTTATTGATTTGAAGCATTTTATAAAGATGTCACCTATCTAAATTTTAAAACATGCCATGCATGACGTAATCACAAGCAACGCAAGTAAGTGTTATTATATAAATTTGGTATACCCAAAAGCCAGTATCTCATAAGAGAATGCAAAGGTCTTTTGCATATGGAATGAGATATAAAATAAAATTTAATTTGTAATCTTTCAAGTCTTATATATCATTCCACTAGACAGGAAAGATCATTGGCCTTCCCAAGATACCAACCTTGGTGTGTTGATGTCTGCATGACTCATTCATGAAAAACATAATCTCAACTAGGTGCCACTTCGAATGTGATAACTTGAATCTATTGATGAACTAGTTTGGACCATTATCCTTTCATTTTCTTTTTATGGTTAGTAAAATATCTTACTTAAAAAACAAAGTATTGAAACTTTTGGTTAAGTGTAATTAAATATGCAAAACACAGTCCTCCCAGTAGTATTGGAACAATAAAGTAGTTCAAATAAATTTACTTGTCACCAACTCAAAACTTATGCTAATTATAGACTATCTCAAATATTTCAAAACAACTCAAACAAATTAGATTTAAACATGGAATATCTTACTGGTAAGTTTTCTTTTGTTGAGAGAGAAAGAGAAAGTCATTTGTGGGGCTGTAAATGGGTCAAGTCAACCCATGACTTAAACTCGATCCCAACCTAATTAGGCTCAACCCTGTCCATATTTGAAGACAGATCAGGGTCAAAAACTAGACCCTATTTGAAAATTTGACCGATTTGGGCTATGTAATTTTTGGTTTGACTTGACCAAGCCCAACCCATATATCATATCTGATTTGGGTCAATAAAAAGTAGATCCGACCCAAAAACCCAAATCATATAAAATTCCTTCTCCTTCTCCTTCACGTTAAATATTTTTCTCGACTCATCAAATTAGTCCTTCTATGTTATCTCAACAACTGCAACTCTTTTCTACTTCCAGTTGATTATATTAAAAATATTCATTGTCTATTTGGCAGTTTCTTATTTGAAAATTTTCAAGTATCTAAAGTTATATTTTAAAATAAAGATTGTAAACTTCTACCTTGAGAATAATCGATTTGTTTCATGAAATTTAAGTTTTCTAATAAAAGTTTATGTTTAAGTTTTTATTTTATTTAAAAATAGTAATTTTATATTTTTTTTATTTTATTTAAAAATTAGTAATTTTATATTAAACTATTCAGTATTATATTTAGCTAGAAAAAGCTAATTGCTTGACTCGAACTATAAATCTAATATAATCTAGTCCAAAGTTGGACTCGAATATTTGAGAGTAGATCCAAGTCATACTTGACACCAACCCAACCTAAAAAATTTCTATGATCCTGACGCGACCCAACCAGCTGGTAAGTTAGGTCTAAATCTAAAATCAAGATACGAATATAAAACCAAGTTGGGTCAGAATCATACATGCCCAATCTGACCTGACGTGTTTGCATACTAGTTATTTGATAGTATGATATTGTAATTTCTCACACGAGGACACTTATAGAGGATATGAAGGATATAAATGGATACCATAATTCTATATATTGCTTTTTTGTTATTGTAATGTAAAATCGACAAGTACATGAATAACAAGGATGGAACTTTCTATCGTGGTAGATCACCTTTTCTAGAAAATATTTCGGTAAACAGCTTGGCTGACATATTTTACTAGCACGAATCAGAAGGAGTTTTTTTATTGTATTTTATTTCCTATACAATGGATGGGTGTTACACCACCCAAAAAATCTTAATTTTGCTTGTGACATTTCATCCTTCAATGAGAGTTTAAGAAACCTCATCATCGCATTTGCATGGAATTTGTCACGGAGATTATAAAACTAGAATTAATTTACTTTTTTTTTTTTTTTTTGAAGAGTCTCTTTGGCAAGTTTCAACATATTGAACCTTTAACTTGTTATAATAATGTATATGAGTTACAAACACGTATCATTGCATGCCAGGACCCAACTCAGATACTAGTATCATCTAATTAGGATCTTGTAAGCATGGGGCAACATGGTTAAATATAGTGTATTGCATGCAAAATCACGTACTTCACTTATCAAGAATTTTCTTTTTAAAATGTGTCTGTAATGTTTTTATAAAGGATATTTCTCAAAAAAAAAATGCTCCTAGAAAAGATATGTTAGATCTAACAATATATAGTCTATACATTTGACTATATATGTTAAAAATATATAGTTTATACATTTGAGTATATAATGTTGAATGTATATAATGTATGTTAGAACTATCTCACTTATGGAAGTATTAAATATAATTATTAATAAATATTGGGGGAAGTAGTTTAATTGCTTCCTCCATTTCCCCTCTATATATGTTGAATAGGTTCCATTTCATTACTGAAAATAGAAAGGAAGCAATTTAACTTATTATCATGTGGTAGTTGATACACATGATGTATATCAAATAGAAATTGTAGAGGTCAATTTAATTGTCCCCATGAAGCACGAATAGCCTTTCTTCTGATTGCTTGATTGCTCACGCATCTAGACCATAAATAGATGCCCCCACAGATATAGAGGATTGGAGCTCTGATACCAACATGATCTGATTGGAGAGAAGAAATATTTTTCTCAACCTGCTCAACTTGAATCTGTTAAAGAAAATAGAAGAAAATGGAAGGAATCTCGAAAGTAGAGCTTAAATCCTATTTTCTTTTATTAATTATCCATATCTCCTAAAGTGAGGTACATATCCCCTATTTGTAATACTAGTAAGGTCTTTCTTTTCACAATTTGGGTTGGACTCTTCTCCTAGTTTGAATAGGACTAAGTATCCTAAAATAAATATGGCTAATCATAATATTCTTAAAAAAAGATAAAATTTAAAAATATTTTTGAAAAAAAATAAAACTTTTAAGAAGAAGATTTCGACTCTACATCAACTCTGCCTTCTATTGTTCTGCTTGATTCTTCTCAGATAGAGAGTTACGCCTGGTCAAAGTTTTATTCGAAAAGAAAACTTTAAATTTGACCCGCCTATTTTGGGGCCTAAGCGGTGAAATTTCATCCAAATTCAACTTTCTAGTTATAGATCTTAAAAAATTGTCCAATTTCAAAAAAAAAAAATATCATCTCAATTGGGCATCGTATGATCAAGTTAAAGCCTCCGAAAGTTTGAAATGCGACTCAACTTCTCGATGTAGCAGATCTCGCTCCTAGACCCTATCCAACCCTACTCGTAATGGTCAAAATATTTCACATCGAGTCTGGTGATCATTCTGAATACTCGAAGTGGCCAAAATATTTTACATCGAGTTTAGTGATCTCTTTGAATACTTCTAGTGGCAAAATTAGTCCATATCGAGTCTAAGAATTCTCCTGGATCAGAAGATGCTTGGAGCCAAAGAGTGCAATAGGTAGAGCTACCGGTAAGTAAAGCAGGATGAAAAATAAAGGGGAGAAATTATATCAACTTAATCTACATCGAAACTTATCATGTGCATTACTATTTATTTGATCAAAACAAAAAAGATTTTGGGTAAACTTAGCATTCCATCGAGTAATGACATTTTACTCAACCGATACGATGTAAACAATGAAATCAAAAGTATTGAAAATTTGTTGAGATCCGAATTTATAAATCAAATCGGGTTACTTGATAACTAATTGTGATCCCATCAATCAATGATAAAATGTGTAATGACATCTCACAAATGCCATGCAAATTGGTAATTCAAGACTCTGCGGTCAGTATGATCCCATCATCAATCTGGAAACACATGCATGATCACTGTTGGTTCAAATAGTTGAGGATCCAACATTGATGACACCACATGAATCATATACTGGTCCCATGCCTTTAGATAACACATAGGTTGGTCCATTTAAACTTCCATCTCACCTTCTCTCGTATGAAGCCAGCAAGTATGGCCCTTACCAAACCATCACCTAAAGAGGGATACCCCCACAAAGTACTATTCTTCTTTTTATTGAAACATCAAGTACTACTTAACCACAACAGTGATGAAGCTGGCTTTCTATGTTTTATATATAATCAAAATAGCCTTCAAGTTAGAAAGAGATTGGGAGGAATCCAGAAGGAGACAAGCCTAGAGAGATAACTCTAATTGAAGAAAGGATTGCGCTGTGATGATCTAAGCTCATCCTTACATGAAGAATGGATTCCTCGTGTGGATTTGCCCACCTCGCTGCAGGACGTTGTGGGGCAAATGAAGAAAAGATTTAAAGAAAGAAAGCATGGTGGAGACGTCTCATCCATATTAGACTAGGTTAGTTTAACCAACCATTTCTTGTAGAGAAACGTTCCATTTCCTATGAACACTCGGTAGGCCCTAATTCTCTATTGCTCCAGCCCAAAGTTATATGGTAATCATTTCCCCTCCCCCCCCCTCCCCCCCTGCTTCTCTTGTGCTTGCGATCCATCCAAGCAAAAGCCTCTCACGTCAAATGTGGTGAGTAATTGGTGTCAATCAATCAACGATCACCCACACCTTTTTTGTTTTTTTTATTGCCTCTCCCTTCATACATCTCTACATCAAACCGTATAAAACGTTACCAACAATATTTTAACAACACTAAGCAATACTCTATATATTAACACTTCAATGACATTGACTGTATACCTAGCATTCCCATTGATCGATGTATGTGCTTTTTCCATCTCCCTTGCTAGAATCATAACTAAATACAGAGCGAGACCATCAACATGGTACGTATCGTTTTCCTTGTACATGTTGTTATATGATAGAGGAATTGATAGAAATTATATACAATTCATAGGGTCTTTCTAAAAAATTTATGAACAATTATATGCTTTAGAAAATTTTCCTTCCACTCCATCTCTATAGTAGATCTTGGATGAAGCTTAATTCCATGAGCAAATGGTAGATCATTCTTGTATTTTTAGAAAAAAAAAATCCTGGCTAGATTTGGACCAGATCCTGGCTGCAAATCCAGTTAGAATTGGGTCCAAGTCATGCTAAAGCCACATGCAAACGAACTCGGTGAGATAGCTACATACACTTCGTTTTTGGAGGAAAGATAGCTACATATATACATTTCAAAGACTAGCTAGGCGGAAACAACGAAGGCGATGGTTTTGGCCCATTTCTGGAGGGGACAATTTTGTTACTATACCAAAAAACAGCAAAGGGGAAAGTTTATGGCAATGTATCTGACGCAGATTCTACCTTACGATTTTGGGACCCAGCAACTTGCAACGTGTCCTGATGCGTTTAAGGTTCGAATGCGACACTTCATATTAGTAGTAGGCATCGCGTCATCTACTTTTTCTTTTTTACTTTTGTTTGAGAAAATGTCGTTTTATCATCCCTCGTCATCCTATCGAGGAATCAACAAAGTTGAACGAAAAAAAAAAAAAAAAAAATCTGGAATGATATATTCTTAAATTCTCAACTTCCCTTATTTTTTTCTTTTTTTTTAGAATTTTTTTTGGCATAAATAACCTTCTAAAAATTTAAATTTGCGTGAATACCCTCTTCAAATTTATATATATTTCTATATCCTCATAAAATACTATTTTTGTACAAATGCCCTTAATAATATAACGGTTCTTCTAATACCGTTAATAAAAACTATATTTATTTTAATTAAAATATAATATAAAATTTAGAAATTATTTTTTTATGTTCTACCGCGTTCGTCTTATAAATGTTTCTTTTTTCACATTTATTCAGTAAGGATATTTTAGTCATTTTAACTTGAAACCATTAATTTTTTAATGACATTAGATGGCGTGCATATATATATATATATATATATATATATATATATATATATATATATATATATATATTTAATGACATTAGATGGCGTGAATAAGAATAAAAAAAGAGTAGAATAGAAAAATAAGTGTTTTACGAGAGTATACATGCAAATATTACTTTTGGAATGGTTTTCATACAAAATTAGATATTTAGAAAGATATATATTCATGCTAAAAAATTCTTTTTTAAAAAAATTCTCATGGAGTTCCGGCAAAGTCCTACTAGTGCAAATGGTGCTCTAAACTTTTTGGCAATAATCAATCCTCATATATATTTTTGAATTTTTCATAGTCTGGTCGCTCTATATTTCAAGCAAAATAATGACCAAAGGAAATTTAAAAAGAAAAGGTATGCCTTGCGTATTCAATTTGTAAAGTGCAAGTATTGAATAATATTGTTAGGCATGTGTTATATTGTGGGCTATGCTTAGTTCCAGTTGATTTGACCATACAACTCCCGGTTAGATTCTTCGATAATAAAAAAGCGCTATCAATGCCAAACAAAGCCAAGTGAGGGATGGTCCATGAAGTTTTTTTTATTTTTTGTTGGTAGATAAAGTCTGTGAAGCTTTTATATATATTAGTGATGGAGATCATATTTGAGTTGTCAATAGTTAATCAAATCCTCTATGAGTCATACTGCAGCATATGTAAGTGTGGTAAAATATATAGTTGGAGAGAAAGAAATATAGTCTCTAAGTTAGAAAAGGATTAGCAAAATGTGCGCAAAATATATGGTACTAGAATTGTCCTTTGCATCTCTAAAAAGCAACTTTCATCCTTTTTAGCACAAAAAATTAGTTGTGTAGGTCTAACAATGCTCATGTGTACCTTCCATCAAAAAAACAAGCAATTCTCATGAATGATTTTGTTGGGTTTGTAGCATCATGGAGCACTAGATGAAGCAATGATATTTGATGAGGAACTCAATTATCTCTATTTAGACAATATACAACATAATCTAACGTTCACACGAATATGTATTGTTTTATATTCTGAGCCATAGATTAGACCATGTCAAATAGGTCAAATCTAAGTAGTATATACTCAAAAAAAAGAAAGAAAATCTAAACAGTAGTCAACTTGCATACCATGAGACAATCTTACTTAACGATGCTCATGCGGATTAGGCTTATTAAATATGGAGATTTTTCTTATAGAAATTTTCACTATTTAAAAATTGCTTTCAATTTAGCTACCATGTAAAACAAGCCATTGAGTTAATAATTAATGAAAATATGACATGAAAACAATTGCCTCTGTTATATAAACCGCTGTTACAACAAATTAATTAATGGCTGAATGATGGATTCTATTTAAAGGCCACACGTATGGTTGGTTAGTTTTAGACTTTGCTGCCTCCTGCCCGTTAGGAGACGACTTGCTCCTAGTTTGCACATCACAGTATCATGTAATTAAATAACTTACTTCACAGTATCATGTAATTAAATAACTTACTTCAGGTGACGGCAAGTATTGGTTTCTGTACGATGTGGTAAACTAGTGCCAGTCTACGTAGCGCCCACACGCACACAGACACGCAAATAGAGAGAGAGAGAGAGAAAGAGAGAAAGAAAGAGAGAGATCAGGGAGAGTCCGATGCCCAGTCGCTGTAGGGTTAGATAGAAAGTAACAAGGCCACGGGGGTTGGCCCATCCGGTGCAGTTGTCGGAGGCAATGACCGCTTAAAAGAGAGATTGAAGAGAGAGAGAGAGGGAGGGAGGGAGGGAGGGAGGGAGAGGGAGGAGGAGGAGCTAACCATTCTCGTTCGCATAAAAAGGGAGAGCTCTCCAACCAACCAACGGCGGAAGAGGAAGACAAACAGAGAGGAGAGAGGAACTAGATAATATAACAAGAGGATCAAGAAGTTGAAGGCATGGGTCACCACTCCTGCTGCAACCAACAGAAGGTTAAGAGAGGCCTGTGGTCTCCTGAGGAAGATGAGAAGCTCATCAGATACATCACCACCCATGGCTATGGCTGCTGGAGTGAAGTCCCAGAGAAAGCAGGTCCTCTCTTTCTCTCTCTTAACAGACATGGTGTGGAAGGCAAGATATTAGTGTAAGGCTCTCATTCCTTCTTGCTCGTGCTTTATCACGCAGGGCTACAAAGATGTGGGAAGAGTTGCCGCTTGAGATGGATCAATTACTTGAGGCCCGACATTAGACGAGGAAGGTTTACACCAGAGGAGGAGAAGTTAATTATCAGCCTCCATGGCATTGTTGGAAATAGGTTTGAGAAACCCTTCTTACATCCATTTTTGTTTCTGCTTGCACGAAATAACTATCGATAGTGTGAGCATCACACATTTGTATACTTTGCATGGAAGCCATCTTCTATCTCAAAGTATACTCAAATGAGGTGTCACATCCATTCTCTTTTATTTCACATCTATTTAATTAGATTGCACGAAACTGGCAGAAGCCTGTTCGCAAGACGATCTTTACATAGTTCGTTTAAATCTTTATCAAGTATCTTGCATATTTCTTAAAGTATCTTTTCTTATGATCAGATATGGTTTCCTACGCAAAGTCCTTGCTGAAGTCATAATATTAGGTGTTGCTTGATCTCCTTAAACATTCATGGTGGCATTTGGCAGGTGGGCTCACATAGCAAGTCACTTACCAGGACGAACAGACAATGAGATCAAAAACTATTGGAATTCATGGATTAAAAAGAAGATAAGAAAGCCTAGCACGCCTCCATCAACAAGCCCGCCAAGCATAGAGCTAGTCCAACCAGGGTTCAACTCTGTCGATCAACTCGATGCCATCATCAACCAAAGTCTATCCACAAAGCCAGCTCCTGATAACATATTTTCCACGCATTGTCCTATGTTCATGTTCGACACGAGCGCCGGCGATAGTCGCCCGGGCTGCAGTGCAAGAGAGGAGCTCGTCCAAGATGTTGCAACTCTAAATTCCGACATATGGAACCCTCAGAATCAAGACCAAGCAGTACTGCCTCCTCTCCTCAATTTCTCGAGCGGCATGGACTCAACCTATTTGCCATCCTTGGTCGATGGCATGGGAAACATGGTGCCCATGGAGGCACAACCATGTTGTGTGGGAGATGATGGGGACACAAGTGGGGAGTGCTTTGAGAAGCAAGAGCTGAATGAATGGATGGACTCACAACAGTACTCCAGCCTTCTTATTTGGGACCAGGTGCAAGGATCCCTTGGTGGAGAAGGCCTCCCAACAGCTACAACCAGAACGGACAGCATGGCTACTTCATTCCCTTCAACTTTATAAGGGATTAAATGAGGTGGATATCCTCTCTCTTTCTAACTCTCCCCATCTCTATCTATAATAAGGGTCTTCGACATGTGGAGGTTATTTATTGGTTTGGTGTTCTTCTTTTCTTTGAAGTGAGGAGTTGTGAAGTTTCATGAAGGGATTGAGATTGCATGAGTGCAATGTTCTGAAATATAATAGAAGATAACGAAAAAAGTCAACAAGGAAGTAGTTGTGAGTGATAGCTTGTTCCATGGGTCTTCTTTGGCTATTTGTCATGCTTCTGTCAAATTGTAAAGGCTCCACTTTCTCACTTTTATAACCTTTTTTTTTCTTACGTAGCAATGCTTCGACCTTGCGTGGGAAGACTTGTCTTCTCAGCTTTATGGGTCGCAGCACAACGAAGGAGAGATTCTGAGGGTACCTAATCACTTTGGAAATTAGAACATTATTGTTTCTCTTCGTACTAGCATCATTCTTATCTTTTCAACAAACGAACGTCCCTACCATGGGGCTATTTGGATGAGGTAATGGCCGAACGAAGCCTTTTTATAAAATAAAATAATCTTCTCTATTCTTCACCTTGTCCTGTTCTTAGAGGAAGGACCAACCATATCTGGAGATCGACGAAAGACAAGTGCAATATCAGCGTACAAGATCTAATGCGAAAGAAAACTATTGGAGCAGGCCTTGCATTCTAGAGAAGTAAAAAATTCCAACCAACCAACAAAAGGAGCACCAATCCTGAAGGGAAAGGCATGCCTTTTGGGCTACTGATGCAAGTTTAACATGCACAAAGAACATCGACAGGGGGGGAAAAAGTGGACGAATTAAAACTCTTCAAGGAATTCTACTAAAATTAGTTCCACTAGCTCTGGTTAAATGCACACAGGCCGGCTAAGGGTGAAGCCCTCAAAAAAGCAAAAAAAAAAGAAGAAGAAGAAAAGAAAAAAAGAAACAGCAAAATATATTTGAGAATCTCCAAAACTCCCCAAAAGTACATCGGATCATACTAGCGAAAATTCTGAAGTGGTACGGTAATCTTCAACTTTACTGGTGCGCTCCGACATCATTTAAAAATTAAAAAAAATAATGCAGCACTGCTTATGTTTCCGAAGACTACTTGGCCTTCGAGTGCGGTAACGACGGAAAACAAAAGAACAACAGAAAGTGCGGAAACAGAACAAGAAAAATAATTGAAAAAGAAGAATAAAAAAATAGATGCTACTTTGTTGGATACAGTATAGCTGATTTTATCTAAATTTATCTAAAATTTCAATATGTTAGTTTCGATATTAAAAGCTAAAGATTGAACTATTTGAATTTTGAAAAGCCTTCTACATTGATTATTTTATGTATTAATATTTGATGAAATTCATCCTCTATTTTGTTGATTATAGTTCAAACCCGCCGCTTTATTGGTGATGAATGTTCTTGTTGCAGAAGCCAATATTAATTAATTCAATCTCGATGATGTTTGTTCAGCCTCTAGAACTAGAGAAGATATATTGTAATCTCATTATTCTAAATAGTGAAAGTTTTTGGCTAGACTAGGATCCGTAGTTTTTTTCTTCACATCGAAAGGTTTTTCGTATTAAAAATTGTGTTGTCTCTTATTTATGAATTGCTTGATTATTTTGCTAATTAATTGCTTGTGTAGATGGTAGAGCCTCTAGAACTAGAGAAGATATATTGTAATCTCATTATTCTAAATAGTGAAGGTTTTTGGCTAGACTAGGATCCGTAGTTTTTTTCTTCACATCGAAAGGTTTTTCGTATTAAAAATTGTGTTGTCTCTTATTTATGAATTGCTTGATTATTTTGCTAATTAATTGTTTGTGTAGATGGTAGAGGTTATTGTTGCTCGGTAAATTATAGTGATGTCCCATTTAATTACATAAAGAAAGAAAAAATATTGTGGCATCAAAGTAGCATCAGAGCAAGGTTGCTAGTAGCTGAATTTTTTTGTATTGATTAAATATTGTTTCTTGATTGCTATTTTTCCATCAAAGTAGCATCAGAGCGTTGCTAGTAGCTGAATTTTTTTGTATTGATTAAATGGAAGAGCATTCAGGTGGTAGTATGGTTAAACTCGCATCTTCCAATTATTTAATTTGGAAGCTTTGAATGGAAGATTTATTATTTTGCAAAAATTTGTATAATCCCATTGAAGAATTTAGTGCCAAACCAAGTGACAAAACTCGACAAGAGTGGAAGAAAATGAATAGGAAGATGGTTGGATTAATCAGGTAGCGAATAGATGATCGTGTTTTTCATTATGTTTCTATGAAGATTAATGTTCATAGTTTACATAAGAAATTAAAGAGTCTTTATGAGCGGAAGACTGCACACAACAATGTATTCATGATCAGAAAGGTTGTAAATATAAAGTATAAGGAGAAAAGTTTAGTGGCTAAGCATTTGAGTAGATTTTAGGATGTGATAAATCAACTAACTACTATGAAAATGATGCTAGATGATGAGTTGTAAGCATTGTTGTTGCTCAGCTCCTTGTCTGACTGGTAGAAAATTCTGGTTGTATCATTTAGTAATTCAGTTCTTAATAGTATGGTAACATTAGAAATAGTAAAAGATAATATGCTTAATAAAAAGACTAGAAGAAGAAAACATGGTGTGACTATACAATTAGAGGTATTGGTCATAGAAAGGCAGAGAAGGAGTAAAACTAGAAACTTACAAAATTCTAATTAACAGCTGTGATTGGTCAAGGGAAAGGTCCAAATTTAAAAAAGAGATAAAATATTTTTATTGTGGCAAGCAAGGGCACATAAAAAGAGTGTGCAAAAAATTTAAAAGAAAGTAGTCAAAAGAGAGTGGTGAAGAAAAGAAGAAAGAAAAAGATACAACAACAGTTACATGTAATGGTGATATTATTATTATTTGTGATGGTGCTTATGTAAACCTTAAATGCTAGGATTGTAATTGGATTGGTGACTCAGGTGCTTTTTTTTATGTTACTTCTCGACGTGACTTTTTCACATTTTATACTAGTGGTGATTTTGGCAATATCAGAATAAAAAATAATGGAGTAACTAAGATTGTGGATATAGAACATGTTTGCTTATTTCAAATATCCGCCTCCACTTGATCTCTACTGGACTGCTTGATGATGAATATTACGACAACCACTTCAGTGAAAGAAAATGAAAGCTCGCCAAAGATTCTCAAGTGGTAGCAAGAGAAAATAAATCAAGCACACTTTATATAATGCAAGCAAAATTGTGCAAGGGAGAGGTGAATATGGTTGAAAACTCTTCAAAGGGAAGGTGAATGCGGTTGAAAACTCTTCAATTGAATTATGGCATAAGCGGCTTGGACATATGAGCAAAAAGGGAGTTGACATTCTTGCTAAAAAGAAACTCCTTCCTATAAAAGGTACACCCCTAAAGACTTGCACTCATTGTTTAGCGGGTAAACAACATAAATTTAAATGCAAAGAGCATCTTGTGTGCAGATTAAAAAAGAGCTTATATCGGCTCAAGCAAGCACCTCGGCACTTTTAAAGTATGTTTATATTTTGGTAATGGTAAATCTATGTTGAACGGTTATGCAGATGCAAACATGGCTGGTGATATAGATTCTAAAACGTTCAAATCAAGAATGGTAAACCTGTGTCGAACAGGTACACATATGCAAACATAGCTAGTGATATAGATTTTAGAAAGTCCACATCAGCGTACTTGATGACTTTTGAAAGGGAGTTGTGTCATAGCAATATAAATTATAAAAATGTGTTGCTTTGTCCATTACGAGGTCGAGTATATTGCAGTTACAAAAGCTTGTAAAGAAATTTGTAGATAAAATTTTTTTACAAGAGTTGGGCCTAGAACAAAAGAAATATATATTTTATTGTGACAGTCAAAGTATCATCTATCTCTCAAAGAATCCAATATCTAATTTGAGATCCAAGCACATTGATGTAAGATATCATTGATTTCGGAATGCTTTAAAGATGAAATTACTATATCTTGGAAAAATCCATAATGATGACAATGAGTCGGATTTGATGACTAAAATCTTGCCTATGAAAAAAATTATTGTTTGTAGAAAAAAAAGCAGGCTTGGTGGAATCCTCCACACGTCGGAAGAAAAAGAATTATTGGCATGGTCCCTTCCCATGTGGGACCCATATTATTTTTAAAAAATTGAAAAAAAAAAGAATAACTCGGCAATGTTTATGTTTCTGAAAACTGTATGGCTTGGTAGTGCGATAACTGTAGGAAACAAAAAACAAAGGAAAGTGTGAAAACATAAAAAAAAAAAAAGAAAAATGGAGAAAGAGCAGAAAAAATAGGGTGTTACTTTGTTAGATGACCATTATCAATTTTATTCAGATTTGACTGAAATTTCAGTACCTTGTTTTCGACATTAAGAACTATAGATTGAATGGTTTAGATCTTTGGAAAATCTTCTCATTAATTATTTTAAGCATTAATACTTGATGATATTCACCTTCTATTTTGTTGTTTATGGTTGAAATCCACTTTATTGACGATTAATATTTTTTTTGCGAAAGCCAAAATTCAATCTTTATGATATTTGAACAACTTTTAGTTGAACTAAAAAGAATCTATTGTAATTTCATTATTCTAAATAGTTAGGAGGAGGGTGTTGCGGTTACTAGATTCTTATGGCATTTAAAATGGATTTAAAAACTTTTTAGAAGTTTCCATAAAGATTCAGATAGAATTTTCAAAAAATATATTTTGACCTCTTTCAGCTGGAAAAATTTTGCTAGCAATATTTTAAAAATTTCAGTATAGTCCAATGTATTATATACCGCCTAATGCTGGTAACAAATAGCTCTCACGAGAAATGTTGAGAGGCAGATCGCCTGAACCCTTCACAAACCCAAAATACTCAGGCATAAGCTCCTCGCAGCTGTCCATGATGAATACCCTCCGGACATAGAGCTTGATGCTGTTCATCTTCTTCCTCGTGTCGAAGAAGTCAAAAGGAGCCCTTTTTTTCTTTTTTTTTATTTTTTTTGGTTAGACCGGATGATTCATACAACACATGTACGAACGCATCTAATAAAATCAGAAAACAAAATATCACGAAGCTCTCGAGGCAGCTCTCTATCTCCTGCCCACAATATGCTATTAGCATGGTTAGCCACGTAAGTGGCCACCCAATCCGCAGCTCCGTTGACTTCTCTAAACACATGCTTCGCTTGGATATCCGCAGCCCTCTTCGGCATGAAGAGCATCGCCTTGAATTCTAGCTGCCCCTCGACAGAGAAGTGCTTAGACAGCAAGGTGGTCCTCCCAGTCATTGGTCAAGCTCTTGTAGGAGGAGTTATACTCCTCTTTGGCGATCTCCTCAGGCTTGCGTAGCCAGATGGGCTTCTGCTTGTTGACAAGACCACTCATGTGAGACCTCCCCTTCACCTTCTTCTTCATAGATTTGGTCTCCTTTTCCTCATCAACCTCTTCAACATCACCTTCCTCTTCCTTCTTTGTTTCCTCATCCTCGTCATCACTGATCTCCTTCTCGGTTGTCTTCTCGGTCCAAAGGTGGATAGGGTAGCTAATGAACTCTGAGTGCTTCTTCACCAAATCCTTTAGCCTCCTCTCTTCCAAGCATTCAAGCTGCACAGTATTATAATAATCATTAGAAAATAATGACAACCAAAATATGATAGCGTCCGTGCATCCAGCAAAGAAAAAAGAGCCAATATTTTACCTGGTCTTCCTTGAGGTAGAGGGTAATCTTAGTTCCCCTGCCAAGCTGCCCACCACTCACATCCCTAGTAACAGTGAAGGAACCACCAGCCTGAGACTCCCAAATGTACTCCTCATCGTCATTGTGCTTGGCTGTGACAACAACCTTCTGGGCAACCAAGCAAGCAGAGTAGAACCCAACACCAAATTACCCAATCATGCTCACATCAGCACCGGCCTGCAATGCCTCCATGAACTCCTTGATTCCGGACCTTGCAATGGTACCCAAATTGTTCACAAGATCTAGCACCAGATATCCCCAAAAAGTAAGAAAATAGAAAATATGACAAATCAATCCGCAGGTGGTGATTCATTGGTTTCTAAACAGACAATTGATATGATGTAAGAAATTCAGCATATTCTCTTTCCTTAATAACTTCCTCATTAATTATAAGTAATCAAATCAAAGAGTTGAAATGTGATATGGATTTATGTTGATTATCACATAACCTCTTCTGATTACCAGAAGCCACTGGAGGAACACATCAAAAGCAAACAGAAAAAGATGGAGCAAAGCATAGAAAAAACATGATTCTTGGGTAACACAAATAAGAACCTCAGATTTGACAATGAAATTGAAAAGCACACTATGAACACCCAAAAGTTATCTCAAAATAAACTCCTTAATTTGTTCCCTATTTTGTTCCACATAGAACATATCATCAAAAACTTCAGCCTTATTTGGTATCGTTCTTGTTTTCTGTTTTTGTTTCCCAAAAGAATAACCATTTAGGAGACTGACCAACATATATGGTGAAACCCTTTTGTTTTTGCTACCAAAAGCTCTAAATAATTCAAAAAACAAAAGGGTTTTTTTAAGCAAGAAATTTATTGCTTCTGAAAGTAAAGTAAACAACCACCTAATCCATCACCTTCACAAGCCGACATTCCAGAGCATCTTGGCTATACCCTCCAGGGGTAAAATTAGAATTCAAGAGAGTAATAATAAGAACTTATCAAAGTTTTCAAAAAATAAAAAATAAAAAAAAACATTAAATACTATTGACAACTATTCCTTGGAAATTTCATTTACAATAAACATAAATGCTAATATAAAATCAAATCTGTCATGAAATAACTTATGATGAATTGGATTTGCCAAGGGTAATTCAGATAGTCCTCATAAGCCTCCACTAATCAAAAATTGAAAAAAAAATAGAATCTTTAAATATCACTATAAATCTGAGAATCCCATATCGATTAGAGCAATCATTAATATCCGATATGCGCATAACCAAATCGAACAGCATAAGTTTAAGGTCCTGTTTGAGAGAGCTTTGAAGACCAAAAAGTACTTTCTGGCCCTCCAAAAACACTTTTTAATAAAAAAAAGATGTTTGGTAAAAATTTCGGAGAGCTATTTTAGCTTTCTGCTAAAAATAGCTTTTTGGAAGAAGCTTCATTTTAAAGCCTTCCAAAAAATCACTTTTAGGCTCCGTCGAAAAGCTGTCTTCTTGATCAAAATACCTGTAATAAAATATAACAATTACACTAAATATCTCTTTATAATCCTGAAAAACTAATTTACACTAATAATTATAATACCTTTATTATTGTATTATACTATAAATATAATATAATATAATATAATATCATAATACATTAATATATTATATTAAATAATTTAATATTATGTTATATTATAAAAAATTAATTTATGCTAATAATTATAATATTTTATACTTTTATTATTATATTATACTATAAATATAATATTATATTATATTATATCATAATACATTTATATGTATTATACTATAGTATATAATGTTATAGTACTATATTATAATAATATTACATTACATTGCAGTAATATTATACTATATCATATATTTATATATTAATATATACTATATTTTATTATACTTTGTTGTATAATATCATGGAGTATCCTTTATGATTATTTTATCATACCAAAAGTACTTTCTCAGTTTGTTTATCAAACACATGCTAAAATGCTATAATACTTTAAAAATATAGTTACGAAACAACAAATAGCTTTTTATAAAAACTCTACTTTATAAAACTCAACTTCAAACCTTTACTTTCAAAAGCTCTACTGCCAATAGCTTCTCCAAACATGGTGAAGTAAATAAGTGCGTCAAAACAGAACAAAGAAAGAAGGCAAATCAGGTCAGACGTGAGGCATAAAAAAATCTCTTACCGGCTTTGGTCATGCCGATTCCACTGTCGATGATGGAGAGCGTCTTGTTGGCCTTGTCCCGTACCAGCCGGATGAACAGCTCCGGCTGGGCATCCAATTTACTCTTGTCTGTCAAGCTCTCATACCGGATCTTGTCCAACGCCTACAAAATCCCAACAAACCCCATCAGAATCACAACATGGAGATTAAAAAAAAAAAAAAGATAAAATACGGAATCAAGCATCAAGGAAAGAAAGCATACATCGGAGGAGTTGCTGATGAGTTCACGTAGGAAGATCTCCTTGTTGGAGTAGAAGGTGTTGATGATGAGGCTGAGAAGCTGGTTGATCTCCGCCTGGAAGGCGAAGGTCTCGGCCTCACCCATCTAGACGTCCGCCATTGCCTGACCTCGAAGAACAAGGAAGCGTGAGAGATCCTAGAGCGATGCCAGATTTTTTTTTTTTTTTCCTCCACTGATTTCCGGGAAAGCGAGAGGTGGGGGCATTTTATAGGATTAAGGGCTGTTGCAACCTCGGAGAAGGGATGGATTCTAGAGAGCTCTGCTGCTTTTCTTTTCCACGAAATTTTGAATCCCTGTTTTCTTCGGCCGGGGGTTCGAGAAGCTTCATGGCTTTTGTTTTGTTTCCGTTGCTTTACCTTTGAGGGGTTGGGCTCGGATATCATGGGCTTGAACCGATATGGGCTACCTCGGACTGGGTTTCGTAGTCCTCTTTTGAAATGCCTTGATCGATCCCTTGTACCTTGTCCTCGTATTTTCACATCATCAAACTTCTTATAGTGAGACCAAAAAAAAAAAAAAAGCTCGGCAACATCCTCCTGAAAAGGGACTCAACGATGGTAGCCGAGTAGATTCGAGATACAGAGTGGAGGGGCGATGGCCTCTCTCTGCTCAGAGATATTCATAGGATAGTAAGAGATTGTGACTCATTTCAGCTTGCTCATGTGTATCGGAAGACAAATAGAGTTGCAGACTGGATTGCCTCTTTTGCTGCTCACTACTTAAAAGAAACCTTTTGGCATGTTTTATAACCGCCCCTCCACCCTTGTGTCATTTTCTTTCTTTCGACTTTGCTGATTGTACTTATACTAAAATAGTGTGAGCAGTCATTGTAAAAAAATTTAAAAAATAATAAAAAAAAGAGGCTCGATTTTAGTTAAAGTCAGCTTGCGAGAGATGGGATGGGTAAAAGTCCTAATTTCACAAAAACAAAAAAGAGAAAAAAAACTTGGTATAATTATAACGGGTTGATGGGGGAATGCAAATGAAACATTATTGGGTCAGAATAATGGATAATAATTTCATGTGTGCTTGTACTAAAATTAACTAACCAATATGCAACTCAATTAGTTTCTCCATAAGGGTGAGAACCTCTCTATTAAGTTAAACTATTCTTCCAAAGCTAAATGTTAAGCAAGCAGGACATCGATGATGTTATGTTATCATAGTCTATTCGTTAGATATACATTAGTTGTTTTGTACCGTTTTTATCTAACATTTTTTTTATAAAGCCTAAGAAAAATCTAAGTTCTTGAATTATATTTTATTTTTCTCTATGTGCATAGTGTACTGGAATATCACACATGCAATATATGTATGTTTTCTGATAATAAAATCTATTTAAATAAATAAATAAATAAATAAAATGTTAGAGCAACAATCGGAGACTTTTATCTCATGACATGTTGTAAGCAATGTGCAGTGAGTAATACATATAATAGCATATAGGACAGAAACATGTGGCTGAAAATGGTGGACAATTAGATATGTCTTATGCATGATTATGCTAGAGGAGTCATTATTATATAATAAAATATATAGTGATAAACTAAATGATAAGGAGAGCCTAATGGCAAGAGTTATCATTCTTTTTTTTTTCTCCTATTCTTTTAAGACAATGAAAGAGGAAAAAAGAGAGAGAGACCCACCCATGAGATAATACCTAAGTCCGATATAAGTTGTTAACATTCTTACAAGTTGAGCAAGACCGAGCAAATTCAAAATTCTAAATATTTCATAGCAAACCTAAGCTTAAGTTCTCAAGGCAAGCTTGGTGAAGCTTGATTAACCCCTCTAAAGAAAAGAAAAGTAGAAGAAAAACACATGCAAAGGGGGGCTGTAGTGTCCAACCACTTAACGTATTGGTTAATTTATTTTTCATTTCAAGTCATACATTACATATTAAATAAAATGTACGATATACCTATTCTAGACTACTTTATGTATTTTAAAAGAAAGAACGAGCCCACCTCAAAAATTTAGAAAATTATTTTCCGTCTTGTAAAGGGCTAGTCTCTCATCCTAAACGGACTAATTTGCATGTATAGTTCTCTTATAATCCTAGCTTTCCACCCTTATAAATTTCATCTAAATCTATAGTAAGCTGAGTGATAAAAAGGGGATACTAAATTAAATTTCAAATTTTATAAGGGACCTCCAAAGTATGTAAAAATAGAACTCCTAAGATCTTGAGAGGTTGAACCACATATTTTTCCGTTTCTAAAATGCACTTTAGGCCAAGCATGCAATTACATATGGAAAGCACACAAAATCTACGGTGCAAATATTTTTGGTGCATAAATAAGATAAAAAAAGGTTTTTACTGGATGTTTTTTTTTCTTTGAAATACTTAAAATTGCTAGGGAAGAGTTTCAAACATGAATGAAGTTAGAAAAAACTCAGACATAAAAGGGAGAGAGGAGGAGAAATTATCTGATAGTTTCTTACTTTCTCACAACTATTTTCTCATGTTTAAATCTTAGGTGATCCTGATCAGAGACCCAACCAGATCCAAAACCCAACACTTATAAGGTTTTGAGGTCTTAAAAAGTTTACATTTAGTTTTGCCTATCATGCTAATTTTTTCTAAATTCACAATAATAGCATTTATTTATTCTATATTTTATTTGTTAATGGCCTGTATCATAGGACATGAAATCAAGTCAAAATTAACTGTGTTGCGCCCCGAGCCTAGAGCGCAACAGACACCACATACCTGTATGGCAGACCATACAGACATACAAGGCTACAGATCATATCAAAGCAATAATCAAACTTGAAAATTTATTTAATCAACATCTTATTCAAATGGTTCTTACAATAGTTCCAAAATAACATAAGTCAACATATGCTAACTACTAACATGAGTCAAATAAAATGTTCTAACTAGAGTGATTAATGCTCCAATGACTGGAAGTGTCTTCGCAAAAACTAGCGCACTTTCTAAATCCCAAGCAATCATGCATCCGGACCTGAAAAACAGAAAAAACATAATAATGAGCAACACTAGCCCAGTAAGCAACATAATATCGTAAAGTGAGGTTGAAGCATGCCACATAATTTAGTTAGAAGCACAAAATACTGACAGGAAAATAAATCATTTCTCAAATAATGCATTTTTTTTTTGAAATATTCTATAGTTTTCACAAAAAATATTAGAGACTAGATATCGAAAATAAAAAATTAGATGTCAAAATTAGGTTATAGCCACGTAACCTAATGGCATGAATTACATAAAGTGCCAAAAATTATTATTTTTAATCACCGGCGGTCTTCCTAAAACTGTTATTTTAGTCACCCACCCCTACTTGGAGACTTTCCTGGAAACATGTCTTCCCGAGTCTCTCTCAAAGTACCATGCACCTCTACGATTCCGAGTAGCAACATCACAAATGCCAAGGGCCATCAACAGTTTTAGATGGTGGTTTTGTCATGGCGGTGAAAATCGAACTCTTCCCAAATGCCAAGGACCCTCGGAAGCTTGAACTTGGCAAGTTGCTATGTCACTGCATTGTATTGACCTTTATCTCTAATTGGCTCAAAATATGTTGTAATTGCTCTGAATGACCTGCTATACCATGGTGTCCCACTTTGCTCCTCCTCACCTCTCCAAATTTCTGAACTGGTAGAATTAGTAAATGTTGGGGGAAAACCCAAGTCGTCCCGGAACGAAGGCGCCCGACCAGGGAGCGCCGACCAGAAGGCGCCCGACCAGGAAGCGCCGACCAGAATGCGCCGACCTCGCGACGCTCGAGCTGAAGGCGCCCAACTGGGCAACTGGCTCGGCTCGGCACCCGGCCAGGTGCCGAGCTCCGAAATGCCTTGTCCAAATATTCGACCCCGGCCTGATTCCTTGAGGGAACCTGACCCTAGATATCCAACTCCACTGTACTCTGCTACTGTCATCAAACCATTAATGCGCATGGCCTCCGCAGGCCTCCGGCGCACTCAACCATTAAATGTGCATGGTTCATGATGGCCTCCGGCTCACTCGACCATTAAATGAGCATGGTTCGTGATGATCTCCGGTTCACTCAACCATCAAAGCGTATGGCCTCTGTCGCCTACGGACGTCGGCCCTCTCACGGCAAACCTACTTGGCTACTGATGATGGCGTGATTTAACGATGACTTAGAGAGCTCCGGCCTAATCTCCGACAATAACGGTGTTGACTCACACGATCGGGCATTAATTTCCACTCCATGCCAGATTGTACGACGGGCCACCCGCCCCGTCACACCACATGTAACCCAGCGTCCCCTATAAAAAGGGGACCCCTCCATTTTAAGGGGGGGAGGAAAAAACTTTGAACTCACTACTACTACTGTCTCCATTCTTACACTTGCCCCCTCTGACTTAAGCATCGGAGGGCCGGCGCCGGAAACCCCGGCCACCGGCTTCTTGCAGGTCTCCCGGAGGACGCCCCGCACCGACGGACCACCGCCGATCACCGCCAATCCCCCCGGAGCTCCCCCTTCCTGGCCCAATGGTCGCCCCCGGGTTCAAATTCCAGCAACAGTAAACACCCAATATTCTACACTACTTGGACAAATGTGGTACTCTAGTTTAATATTTATAATATTTTTTTCTAAAAAAAACAGAAGAATCATAGGTTCCGAAGCAAAGTTGATATAATGCTTCAGTGATCAACCATCCGCCTTAGTTTGTATCCGAGATATTCTAAAATATCTCCATCTAAGCTCGCTCTGTGTTTATGCAATTTTTGTCACGTATAGGTAGTTGAGATTTAACCAAAAAATATAAATGATAGATATAAGGCTCTTAATATTTAGAAACAAGATAGAGTAACAGAGCAACTTATATTAGAATTTTTTTAAAAAAAATAAATATCCTCTTCTTATACCAAAACCCTTGTCCCATTTCCGGAATGGCATGTGGAATGAGAGAGCATTGGTGCCTTCTACACCACAACCCCACCATGAGAGCAAATTATACTTTAAATCTCATGCACTAAGTTACACCAATCGGCTCTTTTTTTTTTTTTTGCGCTAATCATCAAGGTGAGCGTATGATAAATAGAATTTATAAAAAAAAAGATAAGATGATCGACTTGATATTTGGCAACATAGTGCTTGCAGCATAGGGTATATTTTCCCAATTAGGAGTGACAACAATCCTATTGATCCATTGTACCAATGTCATCCACCCATGTCATATGACAGATATAAGAACCCCCTACTCTCAACTCCGACATGGAGTTTGTGGATTAACAAAGTATTTCTAATCAGAGAAGCTGTTTCAATGGCAGTACCATGCAAAGTGATTCACCATTTCAATCTAAGGATTGGTTAATAATACATTATCATATTTTATCTGGTTTTGATTGCCTCAATTAGGATGCTCCTTTCTTCATATTCTCAATGAAGTTTGTGGAGCTCTACTCCATTGAGAGAGAGAGATATTCTTCATAGCAAATAACTAGGCATGCACCAATAATATCACTACTAGAACTTTTTTAGCTTTTGAATAACCTCCTAATAAATGTCATCTCAAACTCGGCACGAAACGAGAAAGGTTATTGTCGGCACCTCATTTATCCACATTGAATCTCAATCCGTAAGGAAGCCCTTTTGGACTATTTAAGCGAATAACAATTAGCTGAATAATTTTGAGAGACAAATACAAACATAAAACTATAATAACTATGGAACAGACAAACTATGTAATTTGGCTTCCAGAACTAGCTTCCCTAATTTTTATACAGATGAAATACCACTGAAAGTATGTTTGGTTGGAAGAGATAGGCTCTAAAACAAGAATAAAAATAAATATTTTTTATTTCCACCATTTGATTAGCAAAAGTTCTATACTTATTTTGATTCCACAAAAAATAAAATTACTTTAATTCATCAAAATTCAATCTCGCATATATCGACAAACGGCCTTAGTTTTCATTGAACTAGTTTATCTCTACGGGCTCGTTTGGTTCGCGGGAAAAGAAGGGGGAAAAGTGTGGTCAACGGGAAAGTAATGAGATGCCTCTTGTTTGGTTGGAGTTTTCAAAGGAGAGAGAAGGGAAAGTAGTATTCCCATGGGAATGTGATTCCCACATTTCATAGGAAAGTCTTTCCCATGAGAAACATGGGAAAGTAACTTTCCCATGAGGCGGGAATCACTCCATTTTTACTTTTTCCCAAAAAGTCCCTTCAGCATTAAAGAAGCATTAAAGAGGCATTAAAAACTTAATTTTTATTAAGGGCATAATAGGAATTATATATAACTTTCCTAGGAAAGTAGATGGCCAACCAAACATAAGCACCTTGGAAATTTGTCACTTTCCCATGGTCAACCAAACATGCCAAAAGTACTTTCCTAGGCATCCTCTTTCTAGGAATTTGTTTCCCAGGAATCATATTTCTAGGAAGGAAAATGCTTCCCGCGAACCAAACGAGCCCTACATAGGCATGCTTAGCCAAGGTGGAGTATTGGGTTCAATTAATGCTTCTATGTGATACCTATGCTATTGGGACCTCTGCAAGCTTTACAGGCCATCATTTTGTTAAAAAATCATCTGCCCCGAGCTGTTTTACCCAACTAACCAAGTAGGAACGAGGTTAAATGCAAGTCGAAACACAGAATAACCGGACATGTCAAAGCAAACACACTCACAGAGGTTGAAGTGAAGAGAAAAGGGAGTGTACATTAGATGACACGAATAACACGTACAGCTAGAAACCCTTCACAATATAGACCATCTCATACTAGGGGAACAAAGACGAAAGGGGAGTCACTAACTTTTTTTTTTTTTTTTTTGGTCACAACCCAAACATGTACATCTTCTCAGCCAAATTCCTCAACCAGCTATATTCGATTTCATTCCCTGCTGTACGATGTAACTCAATCCACTTCCTCCATCTTGCTCTCCTCATTGCCATCCTCTTCAAGGGTCGGCATTTCGGCATCCTCGCCGGTCTCATCCTCATCAATGTTCAAACCAAGCTTCAGCATCCTGTGGATCCTCCCAGCGAAGGTGTTGGGGTCGTCCAGACTGAACCCTGAAGTCAGCAATGCAGTCTCAAACAGCAACAAAACAAGGTCTTTCACAGATTTGTCGTTCTTATCAGCCTCTGCTCTCTTCCTCAGCTCCTCCATGATGCCATTGTCTGGATTTATCTCCATTGTCTTCTTGCTCGACATGTATGCACTCATGGTACTGTCCCTCAGTGCCTGGGCCTTCATAATTCTCTCCATGTTCGCCGTCCATCCGTATTCGCCGGTCACCAGACAGCAAGGAGAATCAACAATCCTATCCGACACCACCACTTTCTCGACCCTGTCACCCAGTATATCTTTCATGACCTTGCAGAGAGGTTCGAAGGCAGCCTTCTTCTCCTCTTTTTTCTTCTTCTCTTCCTCGCTATCTTCAAGCTTGAGACCTTCCTTGGTGGCTGATACAAGCTTCTTGCCATCGTACTCCTTCAACTGAGTAACAGCATACTCATCAATTGCATCCACCATGAAAAGGACTTCATAGCCCTTCCTCTTCAGCTTCTCCAGGAACGGAGAGTTCTCGACAGCCTTCTTGCTTTCTCCAGTGATGTAATAGATCTCCTTCTGGCCCTCCTTCATCCTCGTAACATAGTCTTTCAAGCTGGTCATTTCGTCACCGCTCTTAGTTGAGTAGTAACGGAGGAGCTCAGCCAGCTTTGCCCTGTTCTGGCTGTCTTCATGGATGCCCAATTTAATATTCTTGGAGAAAGCCTCATAGAACTTGTTGTAGTCTTCCTTGTTCTCAGCAATCTCTTGGAACAGCTCAATGCACTTCTTCACCAGGTTCTTCCTGATAACCTTCAGAATCTTGTTCTGCTGAAGCATCTCACGAGAGATGTTGAGAGGAAGGTCATCCGAATCCACAACACCCTTGACAAATCCAAGATACTCCGGGATGAGTTCCTCGCAGTTGTCCATGATGAACACCCTCCGGACATACAGCTTGATGTTGTTCATCTTCTTCCTGGTGTCAAACAGGTCGAAAGGTGCCCTCTTTGGAACGAATAGGATTGCCTTGAATTCAAGCTGCCCCTCGACAGAGAAGTGCTTGACAGCAAGGGGGTCCTCCCAATCATTGGTCAGGCTCTTGTAGAAGGAGGCATATTCCTCCTTGGTGATCTCCTCAGGCTTCCGAAGCCAGAGAGGCTTCTGCTTGTTGATGAGGGTCCACTCATGCGATACCTCCTTCACCTTCTTCTTCTTAGATTTCTTCTCCTTATCCTCGTCGACATCTTCAACATCACCTTCTTCTTCCTTCTTGGTGTCCTCATCCTCATCATCACTAACCTCCTTCTCAGTAGTCTTCTCGGTCCAAAGGTAGATTGGATAGCTGATGAACTCCGAGTGCTTCTTTACCAAATCCTTCAACCTCCTCTCCTCCAAGTACTCAAGCTGCATATCATTTGTCAGCATTTGTAAATAAAACACAGAATTAAACAAAAATAACAAATAAACAACCATCAAGCAATTATAGTACCTGATCTTCCTTGAGGTAAAGTGTGATCTTGGTTCCCCTGCCAAGTGGCTCGCCGTTCACATCCCTGGTGACGGTGAAGGAACCGCCAGCCTGAGACTCCCAAACGTACTGCTCATCATCATTGTGCTTCGTAGTAACAACGACCTTCTCAGCAACCAGGTAGGATGAGTAGAATCCGACACCGAACTGACCGATCATGCTAACGTCAGCTCCAGCTTGCAATGCCTCCATGAACTCCTTGGTGCCCGACCTTGCAATGGTTCCCAGATTGTTCACCAAATCTAACACCAGAGAAATGAGAGATCCAATTTTGCCAGGAATAAGACAAGTTAGCTAAGATGGTTATTTACGAAAACAAAAAATATCCCATGCCAAGAAAACCAGTTAGACACAAAAAACCACTTTAGATCGTATGAATTTTTGGAGTCCCAAGACTCAAAAATCATAAAAACAAGAACCGACATCACAACAGTTATCGGTCTTCACAAATCCAAGGACAGCAATATTGTTCTTTGCAGTCAATTTGAACACCTTAAATGAGAAAAGACAATAAAAAAGAGAGCCACAACACTATTTGTCACAAAACGTTTAGAATAACCATCGGAGCCGCGCAAATCAACCCCAAAAGTGTTACCAAGTCGATTCTACCGAAAATATTTTAAATCCTAATTTAAAAGATAAATTTGGGAACAAACCAAACCAGCAAGTGCACAGAGCTTATGATCAAATGATACATCAGAATATCTAAAGAAATCGGAAAAAGAAAGACAAGATGATATAGAAATCGATAAAAATCGATAATAAAACTCACCAGCTTTGGTCATGCCAACCCCGCTATCGATGATGGAGAGCGTCTTGTTCACCTTGTCCGGCACTATCCGGATGAACAGCTCCGGCTGCGCATCCAATTTGCTCTTGTCCGTCAAGCTCTCATATCGAATCTTGTCCAACGCCTACAAAATCAATCGATCAACGACAACGTAAATCCATCAGAATCATCGATCAATAAGAAACCAACAGCAGAAATAGAACAGAATCAGGTGATGAAAACATACATCAGAGGAGTTGCTGATGAGCTCACGGAGGAAGATCTCCTTGTTGGAGTAGAAAGTGTTGATGATGAGGCTGAGAAGCTGGTTGATCTCAGCCTGGAAGGCGAAGGTTTCGCTTTCTCCCATGTGGACGTCCGCCATGGCTATAGACCAGTGGAGCTTTTGAGATCAAAGACACAGGAATGAAGGGAGAACGAGGCAGGGCGGTTGGTTCGCTTTCTTCTCACGCTCAAGTATTCGAAAACCTGATTTCGGGAAACTACTGGGAGCTAAAGGAGGGGAGGATTTCGTTTATATAGCGACGAGGGAGCCGTTCCAGGGGCTTCCGTTGGGAGCGAGAGAATCGGGAGAGACGTGGGGTCGAGACGAGTGTCCTCGCGATTCCAGAGCCTTCTCGCAGAGCCCAGGTGCGGCGCGCTTCTTTCTCGGGCCCTCGAGAAGGTTCGGACCGCTTGGTACCGACTCAATGGCGAAAGAACCGCATAAATACTTATATGACGTCAAAAAAAATTAAATAATATATTTTAATTAATTTTTAAGAGTAAAATTTTAGACTGTAATAAATAGTATTAAGACGGGCCCTACTTATGGCAGACTAGAAAACAATGCAGCATGAGTTCGTAAAAATTGATCACGGATCGATGGTGATACTTGTGATTAGATTTGAATGGATTTAGATTCTTAGCCTAGCAAGACTGTTAAAGTTTAACCGAAGAGAGTGCGAGGATCCATACAAGTATGTATTTAGTCTCACATTAGCTATGCACTAGGTAAATCTTGAATACTTGTGTAGCACCAAGAAATTCAAATAACATCCTCCGAATACCTGTTTCTGGAGTGAGATCCTCAATTGTGACATTAGAGTAGTTTTGATTTATATTACTTTATTGCAGTTTAAAGTCAGGGTCTGCATGTAAATATAGTGGAAATTCTGAATGGCTTTTGCTCACTAATTCCCTAGTTTTGATGATCATGAAAGTTACGATGATAAGGGAAACTCTTGGTAATCAAACATCTCGCATCAATTTGTTTGATTCTTGTTTAGAAGTTAGGGATGGTAACCGTAACTTCTTTAGTTGTTAGATGGTCCCAGTTCTTCTCCCGAGTTCTTATGTAATTCTTATTTCTCCACAACTTCCCTCTATCAATTTCTTTTGAATACTAGAGGTATCAAATTTACTTTGCAAAATCACTTTGGAAGCTCTCTCAACCTCTTAACATAAAATACGTCTTGTGGTTATGTTGGAAAAGGGAAAATAATACTAAATAAATTCTTGGAAAAAAACATGGGAAGTATTTTGTGTGCCAAGCCAACATGCAAAAGAGTCTGTGGATCACCTTTATACCACTTGTAATTTCTCTTGGAGTACTTCATCCTCGGCATAGCTTCAATTACTTTTGTCTTGACTGGAGATTGAACCACTTCTCAAGAACATATCAACCAATTATTCTCATGTTCCTTCTCAAGAACACCAGAGTTTCTTCATGCTATTGTCTATTTTGAGTTCAGCCTTGTTAAAATAAATTCTGCAGCGATGGAGATTCTGAGCTGGTTCTCCTACTAATTTTTTTGAATCCCCATGTTCTTCTTTGTGTGATATACCCTTCATCATGGAAAGATTACAAAAACCTTTCCTTCTCTGTAAATAACTCTTTTGTGTGATATCCTCACCACTCACCTCTTCACCTCCTTCCTTCTTCCTCTCTGGCGACCGACATGCCACCTCGACCAAGCACCACCGTCCAAATTCCTCCATTCTCTCTCTAGTTCGGGTATCCTGTTCGGAGAACCATTCCTCCATTTTCTTAGCCTTTTTGCCGAATTTCTCTTTTGATCTCTGTTGGAAAGGGCCGCCAGAACTATGTCGGACTAAGGTAAGGGGTCAGACTTCTTCCCCTTGGTTTCTTGGCTTGATGGCCAAGGTCGCTGCTTGTTTTGGGTCAAAAGCAGCCGAAAAAGAATGAAACAAGGATGTCCCTATTTCCTTCTCTTTTTCTTGGGTTGTCGACAGCCGCAGGTCGCGGCTCGTTGCTTGGGGTTGTTGCCGTCGCTGCTGTCGGGGGCTAATGTGGGCCGTCATCCATTGGCTCCTCCATGGCTTGGGTTGAGAAGGAGAAGGAGAAAGATATCTCCCCAATTTTGAGAAGAGAAGAAGGCTTTCTCTCTCTTCTCTTTCCTCTCTCTTTCTCCCCTCCTCTTTCAATCCTTTCTCTCTCTTCTCTCTTTAGCTGGGCAAAAGATGTGGATGAAGAATCAGGGGACGCGATGGTAGACCCCCGATGAACCCTAGTAGAGGGTTCTAGGTAGTGGACTTTTAGTTTATGATTTTTATTTTAATAATTTATTTGGCACAGTTGGGAAACGATTTGCAAGATAGGGAAACGATTGGACAGGTTCTTGACACTGGTTTCTAAATGAGGTATGGCTTGTGCGAGTTGTTAGAAAGAATCCATATACTTGATCACCAATATATATATATATATACACACACCATTAGATTTGCATCATGAGATTTGCATCGTAAGAATTGTATCGTGAGATTTACATCAATAGATTTAGTTTTTCATATAATGGTATGTTTTATATGATTTTCAATACAAATATACTTGTATGGTTATTATATGTATTAGATATTGAAAATATAATTATGTGAATAATGATATCTTGAATTTGAGAGAAATATCCTTTATAAGTAAAAATTGATTTAACAAGAGTAACATGTAAATCAAACGAATAAGATATGATTTGGACCAACCTCGTCATAGGATAGCCTCCACGAGCTTATACGCGGGATAGCCTTTACGGACTTATGCGTGAAATAGCCTCCACAAGCTATGCGTAGGATAGCCTCCATGGGCTTAAGTGTACGATTTTGTTTAATAATCTTTAACCAGGTCATGATTTTAGTTAGTCCAAAGCTGAAAAATATTTTAATAAAATCTAAAAATTAAGTTAACGAGAAATAGATGACATGATATAAAAAACTATTATTGAATAATTGGTTTAATTATATATATATATGCTTTTTGGATAAGATGATAATAAGAGCTTATGTACATGTTATTTGTACGAGCTTTTTAAATATTGATATGGTATTTATTTTATCTAGTATTATTTATTAATTATTTCCTTATTACTTATAATATAGCAGTTTCATATTCTTATTGGGTTGGAAAAGCTTATATTCTTCTATAGATTTTTTTTTTTTAGAGTTGCAAGAGGCGTAAATTCAAATAAGAGGGAAGTGAAATTTGTGTAGCTAGTATTTAGTTAGCTAGCTATCTTTTTTTTATTTTGCTGATATCAATGCACATCTGAAACTTACTAATTGAACTAGCTGAATATTTAATGTTAGTGGTTTTATTGGATTGATTTAATTATATTTGCGGGCATTATGTGGATATTGTTCACTTTAGGCTTAGCATATTCTCTAGAGTTTTTTTTTAGAAAATGTGCAATTATATCATGTGGCCAACTTGATAATAAGTTTGGGGCGTGACAATAGCAGGCTAGCGGCTTCGCCTGTTTAGGAGCTTAGGCTCTAATCTAGATGGGCAGGGGAGACATATTTGAATCCCTCCACAGTTAGGGCTGTTAACGAGCCGAGCCGAGCCCGAGCCTCCGCAGGCTCGGCTCGGCTCGTTTCACCAACTTTCCGGCTCGGGCTCGGTACCGAGCCCAGGATTGGGCTCGGGCTCGGGCTCGGGCTCGGGCGGCATAGCTCGGGCTCGGGCTCGTGAAGCTCGTTTGCCCGAGCCCGAGCCCGAGCCCGCCCCATCCCCAGCCCCATCCGGCCATCCCCGTCCCTGTCTCCGTCGACCGTCGGAGAGAAGAACGAGCAGCCGCCAGCCGAGCTCAGTTCCGGCGGTTCGTCGGAGATGAATGAAGGAAGGAAAGAGAAGAAGAAGAGAAGAAGGATAGAAAGAAATTAAAAAAAAGGAGAAGAATGACTCACCTTCTTCTTCTGAGACGAACGAAGGGCGGCGGAGGGAGCTCGGATCTGGAGAGCTCGCGGTCGTTAACAGCCCTAACGACCGGTGCCTTCTTCTGAGACGAACGAAGGGCGGCGGAGGGAGCTCGGATCTGGAGAGAGGGAGAGGGAGAGACGAACGAAGGCGACTCAGAAGAAAGAAATAAAAAAAGAGAAGACGCACCTCGTCGGCCGGTGCCTTCTTCTGAGACGAACGAAGGGCGGCGGAGGGAGCTCGGATCTGGAGAGCTCGCGGTCGTTAACAGCCCTAACGACCGGTGCCTTCTTCTTCTGAGACGAACGAAGGGCGGCGGAGGGAGCTCGGATCTGGAGAGCTCGCGAAAGCGACGATCGCCGGTGGAGGAGTCGGCAAAGAGGGGAAAAGAGAGAGGGGAGAAACGGAACCGAGCTCGGCATCGGCGGCGGAGGGAGGCAGCGAGTCATCGGCGACGGAGGAGAAAGGCGAGAGGGGAGGGGAGGGACACCCGGAGGGGAGGAGGGGAGGGATACCCGGAAGAGGGGAGGGGAGGGCACCGGAAGCTTCTGGAGAAACCCAGAAGAAAGGAGAAGAAAAAAAGAAAAAAAAAGAGGAGGTGGTCAGCCAGTCAGGTGGGAGGGAAGGATTAACGGATTGGGTTTGGATTAACGGGCTAAGTCCCAACCCAAACCAATCCAATTCGATTTTGGAGCTCTCTTTTGGGCTCGTTTGGGCTCGCGAGCTGCTCGGGCTCGAGCTCGGGCTCGGGCTCAGATTTAAACGGGCCTCATTTTGGGCTCGGGCTCGGGCTCGTTTGACTAACGAGCCGAGCTCGAGCCGGGCTTTTACCGAGCCGGGCCCGAGCCGAGTCCGAGCAGCTCGGCCCGTTTGACAGCCCTATCCACAGTCCACGCCTGCACGACGTGGGAGAACTAATAAACCAACAATTTGTCACTGTCTCTCTTAGCGTAGTTTCAAGGAGCTTCTCATTTTTCCGCTTTTTCTATTAGCTTTTATTTTAACTCCTCTTTTAATAGACAAAATTTCTGTATTTTCTTGAATTTTGAATATCCTAAATTCTTGCCTATTTTTCAGTCTATTTTTCTCCTTGGTTGCACGAACCATAATATTTTTTTTTTCTTTTACAATCTTGGAGATGATATAACATGAAACTATATATACATATAGTTAGATTTACTTTTACATATATTATTTTTTATATAAAAATATATTTTATAGAAAATATTTTTTATTTTTTTCAAACTTGGAAAATAATAACCTTGCCGAATTATTTCTAAACACCAAACTTGTGACTACAAGTAACTAAGTATGAATACTCCAATAGCATCGAAGAAATTCACGCTGTGAATTTGGTTGCCCTTAAAATGTTATTTCCACCATTTTGCTGGCACTTACCTCAATGTCCAAATGTATGGGATAAGCAACGTTGAAAATTGCATCTCCTCTTCCATGAAAACTATCCTACACAGACTTTTCAATTCACACCTATTTATTTCTGGTGCTCAAAAAATGAAGTTTCTTACTTCTTACGAGGAGCAAGTTGGATAGTTTTAGCAAAGAAAGGGTGGCATATGAGGTCGGGGTGCATCCTTTGTGGAGCTAGATCGGAAACAGTGTCTCACTTGCTCACAAGATGTCCTTTCACCAAGAGCATTTGGAGAACTTTCAAAACTCAATTGAATTGGAGAGGGTGGCCTCCACGGTTGGGGAGTCTCATCTTCAAAGAAGGGTGAGCATTGGCATCAGCTTCTGTGAAGCAAACTAGCATCTTTGGTCCTCCTTTCACTTCCTTTGTTCATAATTTTCTGCAAATATCTTCTTCTGATTTGATAAGGCAAGGTGGAAGTGCTTTACCTTCTCCTCTTCCAAACAAAAAGAAAAAGAAAAAGAAAAAGTAGAGAACATATGATCAACCATTTCAGGTGCTTGGTGGCACAACTCACAGCCCCTTAGATTCTTTCCAGTCTCCCTTCCAAGGATATCCTTAGTACTTAATTTCTTCTACAGAGCCACATGAAACATTTAAACTTTAAAGGCGCCTTCAGATTCTATATAGTAGAAGCAAAGCTGCATCTAATCCCTCTGATGTTGAGAAACTGATATAGTGAAGCAGCGAAGAAGGCTCTTCAGAAGATGTTGCTGCATGTCGTAGCAGCGGAGAGATCCAGCCAAGATTAACTGAGCCTTTGGCGGAGTCTGAGATCGGGCTGGTTCTAAACAGGACCGTGGTCCTACCTGGTCAATGTTGTGGTCTGCTCGGCCGGGATGGGACGATTCCTTACCCTGAGCAAGACGTTCCATTTGGCCCCCTATCAGCTCCTTTACCATCTTGTCTCTATATCAACTAGCCTTGCTACCGATTAAGAGATACAGGAGATAGGAGAGAAGTGGTCGGAAGAGCTTCAGGTTGAAAAGATAAGCTGATGAGAGTGGTCAACGGTGATTGTGCTCGGAAGAAGAAGTTGACGCTAATTGTTGACTTGGAAATAAGAAAGAAAGTCCATAGTGAAGTATTGTCGGAGTTTGTTCGGAGGAAGGGTCTTAGATGTCTAATTCAGACAGAAATTTTGCAAAAACAACAGAGATTTCAAAATAGGAGCGACAGTGAGAGAGCCATTTGAAAGTCCTTTAGATACTTTATATAGGATGAGGGTTGGCATCCGTTCCTAATGAGACGAACATGCGTCTTAATTGCCTGGTAAACGCAAACTTGCTACACGTTTTGCATTGTGGGCTAAGCTGTAATTGTTGTCCGTTGGAGAAAATTTAAAAAACTTTATGACACCTTAAATGAGGACATGTGGCGAGCTACTATCAATCAGCCCAGATAATAGTAAGAAAGGACCAGAGGCATGTCAAATATCATGTAGGGCTCATTTGGTTCACGAAAAATATTTTTCCTCGTAGAGATATGATTTCTGAAAAATAGATTCTTGAGAAAAGAATATCTGAAAAAGTACTTTTCGCATGTTTTGTTAACCATAGAAAAGTGAAAGATTTACAGAGTGCTTATGTTTGGTTGACCATCTACTTTTCTAAAAAAGTTATGTGTAATTCCTATTATACCCTTAATAAAAATTAGATCTTAATGCTTTGGATCAAATAAGAATAGCTGAAGGGCCTTTTTGAAAAAAAATAAAATATTTCGATTTTTGGCTTACGGAAAAGTAACTTTTCCATGAAACGTGGAAATCATATTTCTACGGAAATACAACTTTTTCGTCTCTATTCTTTGAAAACTCTAATCAAATAAGAGGCATTTTTTTACTTTTTCGTTGACCACACTTTTTTTTTTTCTTTTCGTGAACCAAACGGGCTCCCAGATTAGGGCTTATGAATAATTTTTCTTCAGGGCTCGTTTGGTTCGCGGGAAGTATTTTTCCTCCTAGGAATATGATTCCTGAGAATCAGATTCCTAGGAAGAGGATACCTAGGAAAGTACTTTTGGCATGTTTGGTTAACCATGGGAAAGTGACAAATTTCCAAAGTGCTTATGTTTGGTTGACTATCCACTTTCCTAGGAAAGTTATGTATAATTCCTATTATGCCCTTAATAAAAATTAGGTCTTTAATGCCTCTTTAATGCTTCTTTAATGCTGAAGGATCTTTTTGGAAAAAAATAAAAACGGAGTGATTCCCACCTCATGGGAAAGTAATTTTCCCATGTTTCTTATGGGAATCAAAGATACTTTGGCCAAGCCTTTCCACGGGCTCCATGTGAACCATGTTTTACACCGGGCTCAATCCTGGCACAGAATAATTGGGCTCGGTAGCATTATGATGCGGAGACCCGAGTCGACCGTTTTCGCCTCCGCACTCGCACCGCCCACCCATTTTCCTTTCCCGCCACATTTTCCTCGTCTTTCGAAACTCCGCGCCGCTTCCCAGGCTTCTTGAATCGAAAAATAAAAGCGGAAACAAATTCCTTTGGCTCGAAGGCAGGGAAGGTGGAAGCGCCGCGGCCAGGCATGAACGCCGCCTCTAAGCCCATCTGCACCATCTGCTATGAAGACCTCAACCTCATCGTCGAAGAAGTCCAAGCCATCCCCATCTGCGGCCACGTCTTCCACGAGCTCTGGTACCCACCTCTCTCTTATCTCTTCCCCTCCCTCTTCTTCTCTCCGTAGATTTCTTCTAATATCTCTCATCTGTTTCAATAAACAAAGCATCCAACAATGGCTGGAATACTGCCCGGAAGGGAAGAAGCCCACCTGTCCCGTCTGCAAGCAGTTCTGCGCCCATCACTCCCCCATCCGCCTCTACTTCCAGTCCACCGGCGACCCCCCACAATTTCCCTCCTCCCAGAAGCTTTCTTCCGAGGCTGATGCCGAGGCATTGACTGAGGAGGTAAGGAGACTGGAGTTGAAGCTTTCGGCCCTCACCTCCAATTTCGAGAACCAGCAGACGCATCTCAGCAAACTGAATGATGAGGTATGAATCCGAATTTCTTTTTTTTTTTCTTCTCCTCTTTAATGCAAGTTTGTTTAATATAATATTGCTTCAGGTGACTGCATGGAAAGAGTTGGCGAAAAGGGAGGAGGCAAGAAGAGAAGAGATCATGAAAGAGAAAGAGTGCGTCCAGCAGTTTCTACATATGAAAATAGAGGTGGTATTTTATTGTTTTTTTTTTTTTGATGCTGATTCGGAGTTATCGGTCTTTATTGTAATGTTCTATGTTGACAAGAGGCTGCTTGGGCCAGGAACTGTCTAGGAAATCGTTGGAGTGCACGAAGCTATATGAGAGGAGTTTGGGTTTGGCCAAGGAGCTTGCTGCCCTTAAACTGTATGAGTTATTGCTCCAAAAAAAAAAGACTCGTATATTTGGCTTGCAATGGTCATCATTTTCTCATTCTTATTAGCTTCCTACTTCCTAATGGTTCAGGGCAACAGATCTGAACTTGGAGGAGGAAGAGATGGTGAAACTTGCATCGCTTGGTCATGGTGGCAACCATGAGAATGCAGTACAGGTTCTGAAGAGGTCCCTTGCCCTTCGCAATAAGTAAGTTTTTTAATGCTTTAAAAAATTTAAGTTTTTTAATGCTCTAAGAAATTTATCTTGTTCATGATTTTTTTAGTGGCTAATTGGTGAGAAGTAGAGCTTAGTTATATCAATTTGAATCAACTATGATAGCAAATGAGAACATGTTTTTTGCCATCTTTTATTTTGTTTGGAAATATTGTTTAGAGGGCACAAAAGACAGATCCATGATTTGCTTTTTACAAAGTGGCATTCACACATGCACTGCATGCAACTTGATTAAGAGGTTGCAATGATTGATAAATAGGTGTGATCCATGCCTTGAGGGTTTGCATTGTCCCATGGATGGTACTCTTACAACAGAAAACATCGATGTTGCAGTGAAAGGAGAGACCAAACAGAAGAGGCGTAAGAGGTTGATTTAAACTTGGAAGGTGGATTACATCTCCTTATAATAGTAGAGATGTACTATGGTTGATTCACTCCATGGTTACCTGGTTTGTTTGGTTCAAGTTTGAATTTGTAATTTGCAATTTGCTCTTAAAAAGGGCACCTTAATGCACCAGGCTCCTGCCATTGCGGCATTTGAGGAGTGTCAAATTTATGCAGCTTTACCCGATGTACACAGAGAGTGTTTTGTGTTTTGTACTTGTGGCACCCAAGCCGCAATTCTCTTCAATTGGATTCAATTAAAGTAGGATGAAAAAAATTCATTTTTATTAAGTTTCATATATTCTAATAGCAAATTTTATTTTGATTTATTAAATATGCATAAGAAAATGGTTTGTATTTATCAAAATATATGAGATGAGTTATATAGATTTTTTTTAGAAGGAGATCTAGAAAAAGCTACATACATAGGAAATTTACTATATCTTGAAGATAATTGAATGACTTTTCATATAAAATTCTTAATTTGCTTAATATTTCATCTTGACCTTTGCCTGCCATGTCCCCTTAGCATTGTAAACTACCATTAAGAAGACCCTTTGCAGCCTTTTGGCTGTCCAGGTCTTGAGGCCTAATGATGGTGGTTTTGCTTCCTATTAAGGTTGCAACCAACCATTCTTTTTGATAAGTTAAACCATCTTTTTCTCCTTCTTAAATTTGGGGTTTGCTTTTGGTGTGGAGAAGCAAGGCATTTCAACTGCAAATGTAGAAATGCTCTAACCTTCTTCTCTTGTGGTAGCTTTGATCATGATCATTTTCACCGCCCCACTTTTGATCCACTAATTCCCTCTTTGCTTGCCTTTTGCTTCACCTTGTCCATCTACTCCACCAACATGCCCTCCCCCTCTCTTTCTGTACCAATGGCAGACATTGACTTTCCTCTTGCTGACCTAGGAAATGGTTTGGTGCCTCTCCTATTTCAACAATGTGCATACATTTATGTGGAAGATGTTGACTTGGTAGAATGGTGCTTGTAGTGAATGACTCAAGTATTTTTTTCTCATGAAATAAATTGCCACATTTTATGCTATAATGTTTGATGAATCAACGACCAGAAGTTCTTCATCTCCTTGCCTTTGAGGCTGGAGATTATTAGGCTCTTTTATTATGAGATTCTTAATATGGCCAATTCACTCTCTCCTATCAACATTGGTGTATTCAAGAGTCGCCTATAGCTTCTCCAATCTCCTTTTTGTCAATCACAGGTTTGTTACCAAGATTTCTAGTAGTTTTAGGATTCTTCACCAAGTTAGCGAACTATATATTTTAGGGCTAGTGGATTTTTCATGCCTTTTTTAATTGATTTCATAGAATTGACTAACTACATTTCTCAAATCATGGATGTTAAATTATTGGAGATGTCAAATTTTAAGTTAGAGTTGATATTCTTGACATTACTTCTGTTTCCCTTTGATCCCTTTGGATCCATTAAAGTGGCCTTAGGAAGATTTTGACTCATGGTTCGTTGTACCGTTTCAAACCACATGACTTCGGATGTACGAAGCTGAACTAATATGGAACTGGAAAGGTTCTCTATATTAGGTATAGAGGCTGAACCCTCCCTAACTCAATTAAACGCCCTCCTCGCCCCTCCCTCGTTCACTTGTGAACACTGCCCTAGCGCCCCCTTCATTGCTGTTGCTTGCGATAGTCTGAGAGTGGTAAGCTTCTCACCCTCTCCCTCTTTCTTTCTATCCTGCACGCTTGCTTAGCTTAGGGTTAGGGTGTTCCGACCCTTGCCTATCCTTCCTTTTTTTCTTGCTCGCTCTCTCACTAGGGTTAGAGTTAGGGTTCCCTCAGCTCTCTCCCTTCCCCTCCCTGCCTCATTCCTTTTCTCCCATTCTCCCTCTCCGTCTAACTTTCCCTATATTGGTATGCCCCATTATGGCATGGTATGGATCTGTTCTATGTTGAACTAGTCGCCGGTTCATACACCATCCAATATCGGTTCGGAGAAGTTTGCTTCGACTAGTTTAATTTTTTTGGTGAAGGTGGTGATGGTTCTAATAATAGTAATATCAGCTTCTGTAATAGCATTGTTGTTAAGTGTTCAATTTTGCTGACTTGGGTGATCCTCCATGCCGTAAGGACTTCACTTTTGTATGGTTGTGTTTGATAAGTGTATCACTTTGGATCCTATCTAATTCATTCCCTACTTACCATTATGTTTTTTTTCACTTTTATTCTCTCGCTTACCTTTGTTAAATTCAATTTTCTCAATCCCTCCCCACGTACCCTATTCTCCCTTTTGTCCCTTCGGTTGTGGTGTCGCCCTCTTCAACCTTGCCACCCCGACTTGTCTCTTTTTTGAACTAGGCTGATCCTTATCCTAATTCTCTCATTAACTCTTCAATTAGATAATAAATTTTCTTTGTGATGGTTCTAACAATAGCAATATTAGCTTCTGTAGTAGCTTTGTTGCTTAAGTGTTCAATTTTGCTGACTTAGGCGATCCTCCATATTGTAAGGACTTCACTCTGTATAGTTGTGTTTGATAAGTGCATCACCTTGGATCTTATCTAATTCATTCTCTATGTACCATTCTGCTTCCTTTCACTTTTATTCTCTCCCTCACCTTTGTTAAGTTCAATTCTCTCAATCCCTTCCCACCTATCCCACTCTCCCTTTTGTCCCTTCGGCTTTGGTGTTGCCCTCTTCAACCTTGCCACCCCTACTTGTCTTTTTTTTTGAACTAGAGTGATCCTTATCCTGATTCTCTCATTAACTCTCCAATTGAGATAATAATTTTTTTTGCATGTCACTAGGATAATCATTCATGCTTCTCTATCATGTATTTGCCATCTCTCTTCACTTCTTCTAGAGTTCCAAACTAAAAAAATAGAAAGAAAACCAAATCCACCAACCAAAATTCCTATCAATCCAAGAGATAGAATAGAGAAAAGGAACAAATAAACGAAAAGAATAAAAAAATAAAACTAACTCTAATCTTAACTGTCTTCCTTACGAGAAATTTGAACAAACTCTAACCCAAACCCTTGCCGTTGGCCTTCTTTGGGCTCCTCAACCCTTTGAGGTCAGGAAGCCCCTGCCTTGCCCTACCTCTATTTCCACCCCCCTCTCTCCCTCTCGTTTTTGCGAGTTATATTTCTTTGATTATTACTTAGAAAACCTTGTGAAAGGAAACTAAATTAAATAAAGAACCTTTTGTGAAAAGAACTTTTGACAATATAAGCATGCAATCATTAAAATATAATGAGAGAAATAACAAAGTAATAGGTGACCTAGACTTGGACAACGCGAGTTGTTGCTGTCTTCTCATGCGGGGGCCTTTGCAATATGGCTCTTTTGGCTTCTCTCTTACAAGCACGATCTTGGTAAAGAAAAAAGTTTCATGATTACTCTTATGCCAAAAATTTAAGATGAAAATTTAAGAAACCAAATACATTAAATGAATAAGAAAAAAGCTTGTGGAAAAAGAGAGAGAAGTGGTATGTTGGCTATTGTAACAGAGTTAATTGGGGGCTTTGAGAGGAAGTGAATGAGAGGATTCCCACCCCTTTCCTACTAACCATTCACCTTGTTTTATAGAGTTTCTTCTTGGGCTTTTTAGTTCCACTAGAAAGGCTTTATTTATAGTGATTCTCTCTCCTTTCAAGGCTTTTCATTTCAAGAACATCTTGATTGACACTTTATTTCTTAGATCTTGTCTTATTTTCTTTATTCCATTAGCTGCAAGTGCTTAAAAAGTGCTTGACTTAACAAGAACTCTGTTACCAAATCTTCTGCATTTAAGGTAGGCTGCCTCATGTCTTCACCACTCTTAACTCCCTCGGACTCCAAGACTTATTGGCTGTAAAGAAACTTGACCTGCTGAACTTTTGGATCTTGGAAAGCAATTTGGTTTTATATTTAAGAAAAACTTCAGCTAGTTTGCTTTGAACACTCTCAAATAAGAGGAACTTAACTAGGTGATGGTTTTTGTTGCTCGATTTTTGTGAAATTAATATCGATAGACCTTTGATGATCTTCACCAAAACTTGACCTTAACAAGCTTCTCCACCCTTCTTGTTTTACTTTTTCTTGTCCTCTTCATCTCTCTTTCTTTTTTGTCTGGGACTTTGGGTTGTGTTCCGTGAGAACCTTTTCTGTTTTTTTTTCCTTTTGGATCTTTGCTGCATGTGGCTTTCGGTGCTCTTTTTAGTGTAAAGATCACCTGATGTTTTCCATTATAATGCCTGTAATGGCCATAATAGTACATGATTCTATTGTTAAAAAATTGTAATATGATAGGGTTTTGATTTTATCTTATATTTTAAATAATGCCATTGTTATTCTCGAATGATTTCAAAGTATATCCATATCTTGGGAGGTGGAGCTGTATTTTGAGGCAAATTTCCCTTTAGCCTACTAGTGCCTGTTTTCTTCATGCTATGCATAACGGATCGAGATACATCCATGTATAGCCAGGTATTTCCATTGCATTTATCCCAAAACTCAGATTCTGAGAAGCACTTGTACAATCTCAACATACTCTAAGGGAAAATGAGACCACTATGGGTGTTGAGCATGTAACAGCTAGTCTCTTCAAAAATCCAGTGTGCATGATTTGGTCTTTTATAATACTCTAAAAATGCCACCATCGGTCATTTGAAATTCTGATTACGATGAAGTATTGGACAGTGATGTTGGGAGAATGTCAATTATTTTCTTATTGCATGCTTGTAAGTTTCTTAGTCTTCCATGGGATTTATTGTGTGTTCCAGTTTTGCAACAGGTACTCTAACTAAGGCAATTGTGACTGATAAAAAAGAGCATCAATTAACTGTATTTTATTAAACCTTGCATGGCTTTTATAGGAGCTATAAGGAACTGTTGGCTCAATGCAACCTCTTAGGAAGGGCAGAGACTCGCAGTCAGATGAAACTTGGTAAGGCTAAAGAAAAGATAACAAAACTTCGAGTAAGTTACTTACTATCCCCATGCTGTTTTTATATGTATTTTCAAACAATTAAACTGGAAAGTCTTGTTGTTTATTAACTATTTCAGTTACGATTGCAAGAGGTGGAGGGGGCTCTTGAAGAAAAAGAGAATGAAATCCTGAGGAATTTGAAGGCTTCAAAAAGAATTAAAACTGAAGGGATAAATTTCAGTTGTGTCAATGGGAACCTAAGTTATCCATGCACTGACAATCATTTATTGGAAGATCAAACTGAGAAGCCTGCTGAGCATGACCCCCATCATTTTAAAGGAAGTGCCAAAGGTCCTGTACTCCAAAACAATTTGATTTCATCTAGTTTCAAGGATAACGACTATGTAATAGATCTAGATGCTGATTCTAGCTTCCTTATGGATGAGGTTGCTCTTGAACCATCTACAAACTTATTTAAGCATTCAACTCCTATTTCTGTTGGCAAAAATCAAGCTGAATCTGACAAGAATGAAGATCTCCATAAGTCATCTATGTCGGGGGATGCTTATCCTAATAAACAGGCTTCCTCTACTTACAAGCATATCAGGCATGAATCCTGGACCTCAAGCATTAATATCAATAATGATGAGAAGGGTTCTCTGGAAAGAGTTGTAGAGAGAAATGCAGCACAGATACCTAATACAGAGGCTTCCTCCACTTACAAGCGCATTAGGCATGAATCCTGGAACTCAGGCATTAATATGAAAAATGATGAGAAGGGTTCTCTAGAAAAAGTTGTAGATAGAAGTGGGACGCAGATAGAAAGTTTGTCTCGGACTAAAGAAATTTTGCTTATTGATGATATTGCCAGGCAATCACCTTCAATGGCAATCAAAAGGGAAACTCAGGCTCATGATTCAGTTGCTTCCCCTGGTAAGTCTTTACTTTCTCAGAATCAGGGAGTGGTAAAAATGACTTGATTAGTACAAGGTTTCAAGATGATCATCAAGTTCCTTGTTAGCAGAAAGTTGTTTACTTTCCCTAACTTTTTAAACATGTCAAAATGGAACATTCACCACTTAGGTAAGGAAACCATATATCTACCTTTTTTTTTCTTAATTTGTCAGTTAAGATTTAGTGCTTACAACTTGCTTAGAAAAGTGATGTGATGGTGTTATACTATTTATTTTAAAAAAGATCCCAAAGTACCTGTCAAGCTAAAATGCCTTAAGGACTCTTCAGACCATATATTGTGTACACTTTTTATGCTTTTTTTCAGGCTGTCAAAGCTTTAGCCTGTTCACAATTAGAGTGAAAAGAGCAGGGCTATGACCAACTTTAACAATTCAAGTCCTGACTAGCAGGCTGGCATTCAAGTAATTGATTCTTGTTGAGAAAACCATTCAAAAACCAACAAGCAGGCTGGCATTCAAGCATTCAAGTAATTGATTCTTGTTGAGAAAACCATTCAAGTCCTGACTAGCAGGCTGGCATTCAAGTAATTGATTCCTGTTGAGAAAACCCTGCTTATTGAGCAACAATGCCCCTGACAACTCATTGCCCATCTAGTAATCCAATAAATTTTGAACTGGTTTTCTTTGCGGCTCCCTACCAGATTAACTTGAGCTTAAATTAAACTACAGGAACTGTACATGGTCCTTTAGAAATAAAATTTCTATGTGGTTCGTTCTTTAAAGTGGTCATTTCACCTGTAAGTTTATGCATTTCACTTGAACTGATTTACATTGGTTGTAAATAATTCTACTCCTTCCCGTGCACTATAATTCATAGGTGATGCATGGTTTCCTGGTGGAATCTTTGGTCCTGAAGGTGGCAACAGAAGTGTGGGGAAGTGGTGCAAGCAGGTTTCAAACGTTTCCTTGTATCTTAGAATGCAAGCATCAAAGAGAAATGAGGATTTGATTGCAGTTGGAGCTGATGGGAGAGGTGGAAGGGTCAAAGTGCTGAGAGCTCATGACCAGGTATAAGAACCACTGTTTTGAAGTTTTTTTTCTTTTATACTTTTTAGAGAAAAAGTAGAGCATTCATTTGTAAGCAAGCAACAGAATCCTCTGTTTGGTTTATTCCATTCTTATACCTGAGTACCTCACATTTCTTCATGGTCTTCATGCAGGTCAATAAGTCACAAGCATCACAGTCAAAGAATTATCATGGAGCGAAACAAAGTGGTCAATCTCAGATTGATCATTTCTTTGGGAAGTCTGAAGGCTAATTGTACATTCACAGGAGAAAGTGGCCATAGCAAAACCCTCAAGAGTTAAGAGATTTAGATTCGAGGTTTTAGAGACACTGATTGGAGGACAACCGAAATGGAGATAAATTTATTACTCAGATAATCTCCGTCCTCACAGAAGGCAGTAGTAAACAGGTCATAATTTTACTGCATAATGTTTCTATTTATCAAACTCTGGTTTTTTGAACTCTGCACAACCTTAAGTGGCTAACTGGAATGCTGAACCAAAGTAAACTTTTTCTGTTTTGGAGAACAAGTTAGATAAATCCATGGACATTCTTTTCTAAGTCCACACTAAATCCCCCTCTCCAAGCATTTCACTGTTACCCGCCTGTGTGTAAATGACTGCTCGCCCATCTGCTGATTGATATTTAGCTCCAGTTGTCTAAAATGGGTAGGATGCAGGTTAAGCCTGTTTTGCACCCAGAAAATGACCGTGGCTGATCAACCTGACGCCTGTGTTTAGTTGGCAATCCACTCCAATGGCTTTCAATTGAGCACAAGCTCATTGCCATTATATATAGAGTATAACAAGTTATCTCTTCAACAATCATTTTAAATTATTTGGAACTTAAGATTCAGACTTGAGCATGGCTGAGCAGTTGAAAATGAGCCATTCACGAAAACCTTGTTCAAATGGTGCACCGAATCTCTTGGTCATTTTGGCTGATCAAACTTTCTGGTGTTGAGGGAATTCAGTGGCCTGGATTAGCTTCCAAATTACAACGTAGACTAGTTTCTGGTGAGAATTAAACCCAAATCTTCCATCATCACCTGAACTGTGGTTTTCGAAGAGTCAGGCCAAGTTATTGAGTGCACGTCGTGATTTGATTGTGTTAAGTTGGTACCATGTCTACCTTCAGCTCGATCCGACTTCAAAGGTAGCCAAGTAATGACGCATTCAAACACATTGAACCCAGCCACAAACTAGACTCAATTCTCCATCAGTAATACTAAAGTTTATCTTCCGAATCTCACCTAATGTGATACGCCAACTTTTTAAAGGAGCCAATCTGTCCAAAGCCAACATTCCTAAGACTTCCAAAAACTACTTGCAAGTCAAATATTTTAGATCATGGAATCATCTTATCCTCCCATAATTATACCATAACGTGACTGCAAGTTTGTTTCTTTGCAATGAAGGAAAACAAAAACAAAAGAAAGAGAGAAGATAGTGAAGAACATTACTTGGTCAGTATAAAAACTTGGCATTCTCCCCCACCAAAGGCCTGCTTTCCCTTGCCTATCATGGCTCTCTCCCTGATGAGAAGAAGAACACAAGCATCCCGCCCGGTCATGGAGAAGCAAACTCTCTCAACGACAAAGCCAAGGGGGTGTCTTCAAATTCCCACCACCTTCTTTCTGTTTATCCTCCTCTCCTTCTGGTGCTACTCCTTGCTAGTGACCAACTCCTTCCACCTCTGTGTCTCCTCCCGGAAAGTCCACCATTACTGCATCTCTGGCGGCGCCAATCCCCGCTTCGATTTACTTGAAGTACTGGACTCCCTCAACATCCCCACCAACCGAAACCGTACCATTATCCACAACCAAGCCGGTGGCAATCGGAAGGACGAGATAGCCAATGCCGTCAAGGTGGTTGAAGAACAAGTGCAAGAACAGCGCTCCTGGGCATCGAAAGGCATGCATGTCGAAACCCAAAGATCATGCGATAATCGGGGTATCTTCGTCTACGATCTCCCCTCAAAGTTCAATAGAGATCTCATGGCACAATGCCGAGATCTTCTCCCATGGACCGACCTCTGCGAGTACTTCGCCAACGACGCCATGGGGCAGCCGATGCCTCAGCTCGGCAAGGGTTGGTATCAAACGCATCAGTATTCTCTCGAGCCCATCTTCCATTCGAGGATCTTAAACCAACCTTGCAGGGTTCATGACTACAACAATGCCAAGCTCTTCTACGTTCCCTTCTATGGAGGCCTCAGCATCCTCAGGTGGCACTTCAAGAACGTGTCGAGCGACGTCAAGGACATGATCGGCGTTGAGTTCGTGAAGTGGCTCGAGGACCAGCCACCATGGACCCGGAGCTCCGGCAAGGACCACATGTTTGTGCTTGGAAAGATCTCGTGGGACTTCCGGCGTAACGGGCACAACGCATGGGGGAGCAACTTCTTGTCGCTGGACGCCATGCAAGCCCCATACAAGTTCTTGATCGAGCGCCAGCCATGGGAGCCGAATGAAATCGGCATCCCCCACCCGACGTACTTTCACCCGCACGACGACACCGACATTGCTGCATGGCAGAGGAGAATCATCAGCTCGTGGCGGCGGAGCCTCGTGAGTTTTGCGGGGGCGGCACGGCCGGAGGCCGCGGAGAGCATCAGGTCGGTGCTTATAGGACAGTGCGTGTCGAGAAGCGACCACTGTAGGTTTCTTGATTGCGCAACTGGTTCATGCTTGAGACTGGAAGCGGTCGTGTCGCTGTTCATGGAGTCGGAATTCTGCCTGCAGCCGCCGGGGGACAGCCCGACGAGGAAGTCGGTGTTTGACAGCTTGGCGTCTGGTTGCATTCCGGTTCTGTTCAGCCGGTACACGGCGTACTATCAGTACACATGGCACTTGCCGGAGAACCACCGGAAGTACTCGGTGTTCATTGATGAGGAGGAGGTGAGAGAAGGGAAGGTGGACGTGATAGAGAAGTTGAAGGAGGTCTCCTTGGAGGAGAGACATGAGATGAGGAGGTTTATAGTGTATGAGCTCATGCCGGGCTTGGTTTATGGGGACTCAAATGCGAACTTTGAGAAGTTCCGTGATGCGTTTGACATTGTCCTGGATAACTTGGTCGATAGGGTCACTACGAGGTCACGATAGTATAGTTGGCTTTTCATTTAATTTTATTATTTCTTTTTTGGGTCAAAGAAATTACATACAAGGAGAAGAGGGCTTAGCTTGTCCATGTGTTCAAGCTTTTGGTCATATGAATATAATTGGGTTTTGAGGAAGATATGGATATTATTTAATTATCTAAAATTTTGTGACTTTAAAGTGAAGTCGGCAAGCAATTTGCGGATTTCATGTAAAAATTATAAAATTGTGGTTGGACCTCTATTTCTTTCGAAACAGAAAAAGCAGGTCGGCCGAGGCAAAATATTATATGTAATAAATCAGATATACTCTCATAATCCTAGGGCTTTTCATAGTCGCTCATACGTAGTAGGTCCTTTACCGACTCCCATCCCCACCTATTCTTATTTTCAATTTCAAGCTGCGCATCTACGAGGAGATGAGAGTTCTCAGACCGTTCGTTTGGCCGATCCCCATTCACGCACCAGAAGATTTCCTCGTCACCGCAACGACCAGCGAGAGAGTCAAGGAAACCAACAAATAATTGCTCCTGCTCCTCCTCCTCAACCGAGCATTGTTTCACTTTCCCATCTTCTTCCATCCCCGCCGCCATCTTACTCTCCCAAAAATTATTAGATTTTCGTAGTCATAAACCATGCTCGATTGGATCTTCCTCTTCCTCACCATCTCTCTATGCTTAGCCTCTAGATTACTCCTCTCCAAACAATGGAACACCTCGAAAAAGAGGCAAACCCCCCTACCCCCGGGCCCAAGATATAGTCTCATCCTGAGCCCCATGTTCTGGCTCCGTCGTTCCCTCTCCGGCCTCGAATCCATCCTCCGCTTCCTCCACACCAAGTACGGCCCCATCCTCACCGTCCGCATCATCTCCCGCCCGGCCATCTTCGTCGCCGACCGCGACCTCACCCACCAGGCCCTCATCCAGGCCGGCGCCGCCTTTGCCGACCGCCGGGACGACACCGAGGCCACCCGCCTCCTCAACAGCAACCGCCACAACATCAGCTCCGCCCCCTACGGCCCCCTCTGGCGCCTCCTCCGCCGCAACCTCGCCGCCGAGATCCTCCACCCCTCCCGCGTCAGGCTCTTCGCCCCCGCCCGCCGCTGGGTCCTCAGCATACTCGTTACCAACCTCAAAGCCAAGGCCGAGACAGGGGACGGGGTGGTGGTGGTCATGGAGGGCTTCCAGTACGCCATGTTCTGCTTGCTGGTGTTCATGTGCTTCGGCGAGAGATTGGACGAGAAGGCCATCAGAGACATCGAAGCCATCCAGAGGCTTCTGCTCTCGTCCTTCATTAAATTCAACGTCTTCTCTTTTCTTCCCACGATTACGAAGCTCGTGTTCAGAGAGAGGTGGAATTTACTCTTAGCTATCCGCCAGAAACAAGAAGAAATCTTCATCCCTTTGATAAGGGCGCGAAAGGGCCGGAAGCAGCAGCCCGGCGACGGCGACGGCGAAGGCGAGGACGACGGCCACGGAAGCTTTGTCTACTCGTATGTAGATTCTCTTCTTGGTCTGCAGCATCCTGAGGATGGAGGGAGGAGGCTTAGCGAGGGTGAGATCGTGAGCCTCTGCTCTGAGTTCTTGAACGCGGGTACCGACACGACGGCGACGGCGTTGCAGTGGATCATGGCGAACCTTGTGAAGCACCAGGAGATGCAGGCGAAGTTATTGGAAGAAATTGAGGGGGTGGTGGGGAGCGACGTAGAGGAGATCAAGGAGGATGACCTGCAGAAGATGCCGTATTTGAAAGCAGTGATCATGGAAGGGCTGCGGCGGCACCCGCCGGCCCACTTCGTGCTGCCGCACACGGTGACGGAGGACGTGACTTTGAATGGATATTTGATACCGAGAGGCGCTTCGGTTAATTTTACGGTGGCGGAGATGGGTTGGGATGGAAAGGTGTGGGAGGAGCCCATGGAATTTAAGCCGGAGAGGTTCTTGGCCGGCGGGTCGGGTGAGGGGGTGGACATAACGGGAAGCAGGGAGATCAAGATGATGCCGTTTGGGGTGGGGAGAAGGATGTGCCCCGGGCTCGGGCTGGCGATGCTTCACCTCGAGTACTTTGTGGCCAATTTGGTGAGGGAATTCGAGTGGAAGGCAGTAGATGGAGAAGCGGTGGATTTGTCTGAGAATTTCGAGTTCACGGTTGTAATGAAGAATCCTCTTCGTGCTCGAATCTTGTCCCGGAGGACTCTCGAATCTTTTCACGATACACTTAAACGGTGAATGCTGAGCGTCTCAGATCTCACAGTTCCAAATAAATTCTAGAAAGCCTGTGCCTAGCCATGTTGCATGGGTCTCCATGGATCCTTGATGGTATGTATCTAATCTTGGAAGATTGTATTATGCTTGATGGGACGAGACGCGCTCTTAATGAACATTGTACCCTCTTTATATTTTAATGAACATTGTACCTTTTTTATATTTTAATAAACATTGTACTTCATGGGACCCTCCCTCTCCTCTGCATAGAGAGAGAATTCTTCTCGGTTGAAACGGAAAAGCTGGCGTATTTTTTTTTTTATACAGCGACTCACGAGCACGAGTGCATGCAATAAAACAGGAAAGGTTGGTACACCATATGATCTTTATGATCCAAGCTTGAGCCGATTTGGCTATTAGGTTTGAGTTGAGGGTCGACCTCAAGTAACAAAATACTTAGCTCGTAAAATTTAAAAATTTAATTAAATATAAATATTTATAATAATATTTTTTATTTTATTTATAATATAAATATTATTAATTAATAATTTAATATAATATTTGGATATTTTTTACCCTGATTCAATTTCTAACTTTTAACTATAAATTTTCTTAAATTATGACCAATAATCGAATTCGAACTTGAACTCGAGCATGAATAAAATGGTTCGGTTAATATCTGAATCGAGTTGAGGCGAGTCGAATCAATCTTGAGTATGCTTTTTTAATTAAGTCATGATCAAGTTTAAATATTAAAACTCAATTGATCTTAAGTCAAATTTCAAATCTGAATATTTTGAGTTAAATTGCCCATGTCGACTAACGAACCCTATAGCACAATGTCATTGGGGGTTTTGAATTAAATTGCCTATATTGACTAACGAACACTATAGCACAATCTTATTGGGGCGGACAATGAAAATGCCAAAGTTTAGAGTAAAAAAAATTAAATAATATTTTTTGATTAGTTTTTATAGATAAGGTTATAGGTTGCTACGATAGTTCTTTGTATCCCTTGATGGAGAGAGATTCATTTATTTAATTTCTTCCTCTTCTTGCGCTTAGCCTTGTCTCCACGTCGACCTTCACCAAAAACGGTCACAGGCTGCGAAGCTAAGCACTTGCGTCACCCACCCATTATTTTGTCTGGGTGAAAAGATGCATAACGACCAAGAAACTTGATGTCCAATTATTTTACGAGCACAAAGTGGGAGATACAGAGCACAAACTAATTATAGGACTTTTCTTCGTGTGGACCAAAATAAACAGGTAGATGTTTCAATCAATCTCACAGGAGATCAATCCTTTCTCCTGAAGGATCCAGTAACCTCATCATCCCATATTAATTGGGATTAGATTAAATGCCAATAAGATGGAGCTTCTTTATGTTGATACCCAACTTGAATTGCAGACTTTTTAATTGCTTGTGTTAGAAAATATAAAATATATAAGTAAATCTATCTTATTTTATCAATTTAAGTTTTTAGAATAAGTGGTGATCCCAACATGGTATTAGAGCAGAGGTTTTGAGTTCGAACCCTCTCTCCCCACTCTTTAACCCAATTATTAAAAATTTCATATGTTGGGCTCATCTCTTAAAAAAAAAAATCTGTTGCGAAACTAGTGCAAGCCCCCAAAGTACCAATATATATATATATATATATATATATATATATATATATATATATATATATATATATATATATATATATATATATATATATATATATAATCATATCTTTTTCTGATTTCTATGGATACATTATCACTTCATAGTATAATAAATCCTTTATCACCAAAAAAGAAAAGAAAAAGATAGTAATAGGAGATAGAACTCGATGCATCAGATCACGAAATGCATCTGCAAGGAGATGAGAGTTCTCAAACGGTCCATTTGGCCGATCCCAACCCACGCACCAGAAGACCCAAAGAAACCCACAAATAATTGATCCTTTTCCTCTTCTTCAACAGAACGTTGTTTCACTTCCCATCTTCTTCCATCCCCACCGCCATCTTACTCTCCCAAAAATTATTAGATTTTCGTAGTCATAAACCATGCTCGATTGGATCTTCCTCTTCCTCACCATCTCTCTATGCTTAGCCTCTAGATTACTCCTCTCCAAACTATCGAACACTTCGAAAAAGAAGCAAACCCTACCCCCGGGCCCAAGATATATTCCCATCCTCAGCCCCATCCTCTGGCTCCGTCGTTCCCTCTTCGACCTCGAGCCCATCCTCCGCTCCCTCCACACCAAGTACGGCCCCATCCTCACCGTCCGCATCACCTCCCGCCCGGCCATCTTCGTCGCCGACCGCGACCTCGCCCACCAGGCCCTCATCCAGACCGGCGCCGCTTTCGCCGACCGCCTCGCCGCCACCGAGGCCAGCCGCCTCCTCAACAGCAACCGCCACAACATCAGCTCCGCCCCCTACGGCCCCCTCTGGCGCCTCCTCCGCCGCAACCTCGCCGCCGAGATCCTCCATCCCTCCCGCGTCAAGCTCTTCGCCCCCGCCCGCCGCTGGGTCCTCGACATACTCGTTACCAACCTCAAAGCCAAGGCCGAGACAGGGGACGGGGTGGTGGTGGTCATGGAGTGCTTCCAGTACGCCATGTTCTGCTTGCTGGTGTTCATGTGCTTCGGCGAGAGATTGGACGAGAAGGCCATCAGAGACATCGAAGCCATCCAGAGGCTTCTGCTCTCGTCCTTCATTAAATTCAACGTCTTCTCTTTTCTTCCCACGATTACGAAGCTCGTGTTCAGAGAGAGGTGGAATTTACTCTTAGCTATCCGCCAGAAACAAGAAGAAATCTTCATCCCTTTGATAAGGGCACGAAAGGGCCGGAAGCAGCAGCCCGGCGACGGCGACGGCGACGGAAGCTTTGTTTACTCGTACGTAGATTCTCTTCTTGGCCTGCAGCATCCTGAGGATGGAGGGAGGAGGCTAAGCGAGGGTGAGATCGTGAGCCTCTGCTCTGAGTTCTTGAGCGCGGGTACCGACACGACGGCGACGGCGTTGCAGTGGATCATGGCGAACCTTGTGAAGCACCAAGAGATACAAGCGAAGTTATTGGAAGAAATTGAGGGGGTGGTGGGGAGCGACGGAGAGGAGATCAAGGAGGATGACCTGCAGAAGATGCCGTATTTGAAAGCAGTGATCATGGAAGGGCTGCGGCGGCACCCGCCGGGCCACTTCGTGCTGCCGCACACGGTGACGGAGGACGTGACTTTGAATGGACATTTGATACCGAGAGGCGCGGCGGTTAATTTTACGGTGGCGGAGATGGGTTGGGATGGAAAGGTGTGGGAGGAGCCCATGGAATTTAAGCCGGAGAGGTTCTTGGCCGGCGGGTCGGCTGAGGGGGTGGACATAACGGGAAGCAGGGAGATCAAGATGATGCCTTTTGGGGTGGGTAGAAGGATATGCCCGGGGCTCGGGCTGGCGATGCTTCACCTCGAGTACTTTGTGGCCAATTTGGTGAGGGAATTCGAGTGGAAGGCAGTAGATGGAGAAGAGGTTGATTTGTCTGAGAAGCTCGAGTTCACGGTTGTAATGAAGAATCCTCTCCGTGCTCGAATCTTGTCACGGTACACTTAACGGTGAATGCTGAGCGTCTGGGATCTCACTGTTCGATATAAATTCTAGAAAGGCTGTTCCTAGTCACGATGCATGGTTCTCCAAGGGATCCTTGTTCGTATGTATCTAGTATTGTGGTTGATGGGACGAGGCACACGTTATTAATGAATATTGTACCCTTTTTATACTATAATGAACATTGTACTTTCTGAGAGATTTTTTTTTTTTTTTTTTTGCTAAAACGGGCATTTCATACTACACGGGTACGAATACACCCAGCAGAATCTGCAAACAAAAGGCCCCGGAAAGCACCGGGCAAGTCATCCCCACCAACCCATAGGGTGCTTCCCAAGTGGCTCGCAACATACGCCGCCATCCAGTCAGCCGCCCCGTTTGCCTCACGATATGTATGCATAGCCTGAAAAAGAAATCCCTCCCTCAGCATCAACCATATATCACAGAGTAGAGGATGGACCCCTCGATCTCTGAGAGAGCCCCTTCGAACCCAGCTGATCACCGTGGCCGAGTCACCCTCCAGGAGGATGGAGCTCGCCTGAAGTACGTGTCGTGCATACCGTAATCCCATCCAAGCCGCCCGTAGCTCTGCCCCTGGGACCGAGATGTCAAAGATCTGACAACCCCCTGCCGCCACCATGCTGGAGCTCGGACCCCTGATAACAAACCCTGCTCCTCCCCTCCTGCCTCCGTCCAGGACCGAGCCATCAAATTGACCTTGAGGAAGCTAGGGGGTGGGGGCTCCTAGGTGAAAAACACCGTGTGATGGGCTGCCGAAGCAGCATGGGGGCCCCAGGTGTCCCTAACTGTCAAAGGTCTATGATCCGGACCTGCATGAAGGATCTCTGCTGCCTGTGCCCGCGCCCGCTCCACCACAAAATGTGGGGACAGGCTAGGCTCACCAAAAACTCGGGCGTTCCTGGCCATCCATACCTGGTAAGCTATGCAGGACGCCCTAATAGCCACAGAACGCATCTGGTGTGAGCCGGACCAACTCCGGACCCCCTCCAGAAAATAATCCCTCCGGCTCCACGCTACCTCCGAAATCCCAGACAATCTCCAAGCCCTCCTCGCCCAGACACAATGAAATAGAGCGTGGTCCAACGACTCATCAACCTCACAATACTGGCACAAAGGAGGAATGCTAACTCCCCGTTGGCTCAGTGCCAAGCTCGTCGGCAGCCGGTCCCAGGCTACCTTCCAGAGGAATAATGCAACCCTCTGGTGTAACCCAACCCTCCATACCCAGCCACAGTCCATACCCAGCTCCGACTCCTGTTGAATAGCCCGAGAAACATCACCAACCCTGACGCTGGCCGAACAAGTGGTGCTCCATACCCTAACATCTGGCCCTGCTGATCCCGGGACGGGAAGAGCCCGTACCCGCTCTGCTAAGTGCTCCTCAAATAACTGATCCAGCCTGTCATCATCCCACTCTGCCTCCCCAGACATGAAGAGGTCGTACACTCGGAGTCCAGCAGTCTCCTCACCACTGATCATCGTCGGCCACAGCCTCAGCGGAAGTGCATCCACCCAAGGGTCCTCCATCACATCAATGCTCCGTCCATCGCCAATCAACCACCTAGTATGTGCCAAAGCCAGCGCCATATACCTCCCAACCTCCCGCTACATGAAAGACGCCCTTCGGCCGCCTACCACCTGGCATATTGAGCCCGCCCGCCCATATCTCGCTATCATGACCTGACTCCAGAATCCATGTGGCTCCAAAACAAACTGCACTGCTCGTCGCGCCAAGAGTGCCTCACGCCTCACCAAAAGAGACTGCACCCCCAAGCCACCCTCAATCAGAGGAAGGCGACCTCTCTCCCAGGCCACCAAATGTACCCCGTGACCCCTTCCAGAGGAGCCCCACAGGAAACTATGCATACTCCGCTCTATCCCCGCCAGCACCGTCTTCGGCACAATAGTATGGGCCATAATGTAAACATGCATAGAGCAGAGGACAGACCTGACCAACGTCAACCTGCCCATCATAGAGAGTGATGAGGCTCTCCAACCCTCGAGCCTGCTCCGCACTCTCTGCACCAAAGAGGAACACTCAGCTATCCACAGCCTCCTCCCTATGATGGAAACTCCCAGATAGTCCAGTGCCCCCTCCTGCTCCCGCATCTCCAATATCCCCCTAATCTCCCGTCTGACTCTCCGCTCCGTGCTCGGATTGAAGTGAATGAATGACTTCTGGCAATTGATCCTCTGTCCAGATGCCGCACAATACTCCATCAATACCCTCATAAGGGCTCGCGCGTCCCTCGCCCTCGCCCTGGCTAGTAGCAGACAGTCATCTGCAAAAAGGAGGTGAGAAATAGGACGAGCACCCGGGGCTGGGCTGTAAGCAGCCAACTCCCGGTTCTCGCTTGCTACATGTAAAGCACGGGATAGTGCATCAGAACAGATGATGAACAGGAAGGGGGATAGCGGGCATCCTTGGCGAAGCCCTAAAGTAGCCCGAAAGAAGGGTGAAGGCGTACCATTGACCAAGATGGAGAACCTAGGCCCCTGCACACAGCCTGAAATCCAGTCAATCCAAGTCTGATGGAAGCCAAAGCTCTCTAATGCCCATCTAAAAAGGTCCCATCGAATCCGGTCATAAGCTCGCTCCATGTCCAGCTTTACTGCCATCAAACATCGCCTCCTCGGGGCCCGCTGTAAGTCTCCCATCATCTCCTGAGCTAGCAAAATATTATCTGATATACTCCTCCCTCCCACAAACGCACCTTGCTCCTGGCTGATAATACTAGGCATCAAAGTCCTCATCCTCCCAGCCATAATACTTGCCACTATCTTGTACAAAGTAGTACACAAACTAATAGGCCGGTAGTGGCCCGGCTCCGACGCATCCTGACGCTTTGGGATCAGAGTGATATAAGTAGCCTGCCAGCCGTCTGCCATCACCGCCCTACTAAAATATAGCTGCACTGCCTCCACCACTGACCTCCGAATGATGCTCCAATATCTCCGGAAGAAGAGGGGCGGGAATCCATCCGGTCCAGGAGCCTTATCCTCCGCTAAGGCCCATACCACCTCCTGCACTTCTTTATCTGACACTGGCTGAATCAATGCTTCATTATCCACCTCCTCAATCCTAACTGTAGGCCTAGGGAGCTGACCAAGCACACGAGGCCCCCCCACCTCCGTCCATCTAGATCTGAAGAAGTCGAACATCACTTGCCTCACTGTCGAGTCCTCCTCCACCCTCTGACTCGCCCCAACTCTCAGAGATCGTATCATGTTCCTTTGCCTCCTGATGATTGTCGATCGATGAAAGAAGCTAGTATTCCGATCTCCCTCCTTGACCCACTGTGCTCTCGATTTCTGTCTCCAAAAAATCTCCTGCTGATACAGTAGCGAGTGATGAGAGGACAAGTGACGTCGTAGGTCTGCCATCTCGACCTCCTCCAGCTCCCCGTCTCGGTCCTCCCACCCCTGGAGATCCATAATCAACCCCTCTACCTCCTCTAATCTCCGGAAGATGTTGCCCACAACCTCCCGGTTCCATCTACGAAGGCGACGTTTAGTAAGCTCTAATCTGCGTGACACCCTCTGCATGGCATCTCCCTGCACTGGCATGCCCCAGGCCCCCCTAACTACTTCCCAAAACTGGGGGTATGACAGCCACAGCTTCTCGAATCAGAATGGGCTATGGTGGCTGGAGCTCGAAACTGTAGAAATGGGACTCTCCTTCACCTCCGCATAGAGAGAGAATTCTTCACTGTTGAAACGGGAAGGCACCGCTGGTATATTTTTTTTTTGGTAAATGCGACATTTATATAGCTCTAACTTGAGTACATCCTGCCCAGTCACGAGAAAGTAAAAAGTACAAAGAAGAGGGTATATCTCCTATAGATGTCCATAGGAAATCTCCGGAGTGCCGAGCGACGAAGGAGGCGACACAGTCTGCTGCCCTGTTCGCCTCCCGAAACACATGTACTGCCTGCAACCCACCCATCTCTTGAACCAGCCTGCGGATCTCTCTGATAAGAGGATGGCCATCCCCATATCTATCCACACCTCGGATCCAGTCAATCACCACAGAAGAGTCCCCCTCGAGATACACCCTCTCGGCTCCAAGGGTCCTCCTCGCATATGTCAGCCCCTCCCTTGCAGCTCGAAGCTCTACCCCTACAACAGTAATCCCAGGAGTGCGCCGGCCTCCAGCTGCTACTAGTCTGCCAAAAGAATCTCTGATCACGAATCTGATACCTCCAGATACACCATCCACCGACATACCACCATCGAAATTCACTTTGAGATGACCAAGGAGTGGGGGCACCCAAGAAACAAGGGCGAACCTGAGCGCTATAACAGCGGAAAGAGTGCCCCAGATGTCTCTGGCCATCTCAGAAGAGAACAACGTGGTAGTTGCGGTGACCTCCCTCGCCTGCAATACAGCTCTCTCCACCACCAGCCTCGGAGGCGACCACCTGCCCTCAAATATGCTAGCATTCCTGTCCAACATTCAAGAGAAAATCCTAGAAAAATAAGCCTCATTCAATTGCTTCATCTTAAGAGCCAAAAGGAAGTGGTTGAGCAGTTTCAAAGAGTCATCGATAGCTCCGCCAATCCTTGTGAAGTGAAGCAAGCTTGATAAAGAAGAGAATAGCTACTTCAAAGCGATAAACATTCTCTAAACTCTTCTTTGTAGTTTATAATTGCCTTATTAGCTCTTTTAGGAGCTTTCATTCTTTACTTATTACTCTTGTTGTAAGGTTTGTTGGTAAGCACGTAAAATCAACATTGTAGGTTGTTGGTAAGCCCGTAAAACCAACGTGGGTTATTGGTAAGCCCGTAAAACCAACGTGGGTTGTTGGTAAGCCCGTAAAACCAACGTAGGTTGTTGGTAAGCCCGTAAAACCAACGTAGGTTGTTGGTGAACCTGTAAAACCAATTGTGAAGGTTCGTTGGTGAGCCCGTAAAACCAACATAGGTTTTTGGTGATCCCGGAAAACCAAAGTGTAAAGGTTTTTGGATTGTGAGCCCGGAAAACAATCCAACTGTAATCCGAGGGATTATAGTGAATTCCCAAGGAGAGGCTTGGGGAGCGGACGTAGGTGCTTGGAGTGCACCGAACCACTATACATTGTCTTGTTTGTGTTGTGCTTGTTCTTGTATTTATTCTTACTTTATATTTGATTTTTGCTCTAGGGTAAGTTCCCTCAAGTAACTTAAGAAAGCTTCTACAGCTCTTAACAAGAAAACTTTTAAAGCATCAAAAATTTAGAAAAACCCATTTCACCCCCCCTCTTAGGTTGTCACCTTGGGCAACAGAGGCCTTGAACCTCTTTACCCCAATATCATCGAGACCATATTTGCTATCTAGGATATCCTAGAGTTCTTGCCACTCTTGGCTGTGTAATCAATGCCATACAGCCTTCCAGAAATGGAACCTAGGATTCTATGGATGCAATGATAGTCTATCTCATTATGTGTCCTAGAGGGTGTGCTGGTGGAGGCAGAAGATTCAGTTTGGGGGTAGGATAAATCCCGATTTGGGTTTGAGTTTTGGCAAGTAGCAGGTCGTGAAGTAGTTGGGTTGGACCCGTTATCAACTTCAGTAGTGCTCTAACTTATAGCTGAGATCAACCCCAACCCTAATGTGGTAAGCCCAAACCGCATTTGGTTCTGCCATCTTCTAAAGTTATGGTCATCAAATTTTTCTGATTTGGTACTAAAGTGATCACTAGTGTTAGAGGCCATAGTTTCAAGATTATAGAGAAAGGATTGAATAAAAGCAAAAAATTTATGTCAAAAGATTGCACTAAAATTTGTATTGAATTTTGAATGTCTAGTTGATATATCCAAAAAATAATAGCCAGATCATCTTCAGATCGGTGATGGAGTACTAGGCTCACTTAAGTACCAGCCTTTCTTAGGCACGTATGCATTTTTGACAAGCTTTTCTTTGACACTTAGTTAGGTGATATATTGCTAACATTCCAAAGAAGTATTTATTTATTTTTTTATTAGTAATGTATAATTCAGTAAATCATTTTAAAAAGGTAACAATTTGTTTAACCTCCAAGAGATTTATCTTACCTCCATTTGGACTCCTCAAGGGTTAATTTTCAGATCTCATTCAAAAGAAAAATTTTAAAATTGGTTAATACATAATAATTCATTTATTGAATTGACTTATTAGATCTCAATCAATTATTCTAATAAGATAATAAATCATATAATTCATTGAATTAACATTTTAGATCTCAATTACAATAATTGATTTACTACCATAAAATTAGTAATCAATTATTCTAATAAGGTAATAAATCTTATAATTCATTAAATTGACATTTTAGATCAAATTACAATAATTGATTTGCTGGCACAAATTTAGTAATCAATTATTCTAATAAGGTAATAAATCTTATAATTTATTGAATTGACATTTTAGATCCCGATTACAATAATTGATTTGCTACTACAAAATTAGTAATCAATTATTCTAATAAAGTAATAATTCTTATAATTCATTGAATTGACATTTTAGATCTCAATTACAATAATTAATTTACTATTATAGAATTAGTAATCAAATATTCTAATAAGGTAATAAATCTTATAATTCAAAAATTGATATTTTATATCTCAATTAAAATAATTGATTTGCTAGCACAAAATTAGTAATCAATTATTCTAATAAGGCAATAAATCAATTCTAATATATAATTTATTGAATTAATATATTAGATTTTAATTACAATAATTATCTAACTAGCACTTAATTAACTAAATCTACTTGTAATCATTGCATCATTTTGATTATTTTGATGAGCGGCAACACAACTACAAATATGTTGCACCACTTAAAATAAACTTTCATTAGTTCTTTTCTTTATTGTCAATTTTGGTTATTATGTTTTCTTTTTCGATTTTGTTGTACCATGAATATAAAAGGATTAAGTACAAAGTTGTCTATGTCTTGGGTGTACTTTCAGATTTTTCAAGCAAAATGGTGGTAAGATTTCTGAAATAGGCTATTTTTAATTCTTATAGTTTAGTTCTATTTTAGTTTCATATTCCTGAAATAGGCTATTTTTAATTATTCGCGCACATCAGCGGATCAGTCTTATATATATATTTTAATGTGAGCTATTTAAGATTTCTGACCGACTGTATATTCTTTATTTCATAACATACAAATAAGTCAGTATCGCTGGCCGGGCCGCTAACCCTAAATCGATGGTGTCAAGAGCCAAAGCTACAAGGCAAGGTCGTTCTCATGGCCGACCAAAGAGGTGATTTCACTGTCCTGAGCAAGAACAGAAGGCAAGAAGTCATCTAAAAAATATTTTTTTTAAGAAACCAATAGGCACAGAGTGCCTACGAAAATTTTATTAAGATTAAAATAACCATCTAGAAGCTCAAATGAATCCAAATACATAAAATAAAGTTATTTTTAATATAATTTTTGGCCGGTAGAGCTTAAGATCCTTATGATATAAGCTTGACCTAATTTTATTATTATCGAGTTCGAATCAAGCTTGGTTGGGTCGATCTCAAACAGCAAAATATTTGACTTGCAAAATTACTAGCCTAATCAAATATTATTATAAATAATAATATTTTATTTTACTTATAATATAAATATTATTAATTTAATATTTTAAACATAATATTTGTATTTTTTAATTTGATCTAATTTGTAATTTTTAACTATATTTTTTAAATTATGGCTGAGGATTGAATTCGAGCATGAACTCCAGCATGAGCATGGCTTGATTAATGTCCGAGTTGGAATGATTTTGGATTTTTTTTTTTTTACCAAATCGAAACAAGGTGACATTAAAGTTCAATTGATTCTAAGCTAAATTTTAAATTTAGGTATTTTGAATTAAATTGGACATGAGTATCTGGCTCTGGGACTCGGCTGGACTGGACTGGACTGGACTAGGTCTCATCCGGGGCAGCATTTTTATGGTTAAAAAAAAACATGCCACGTCTTCTGAATTACAAACCACGCAAGCCAACACCAAGACAAGGCAAGGATGGGATATCTGCCTGTCAGTAAGTAATGGTGGCTGCAGCCGGAGGTTCACTTCCTTCCCACAGACCGCCGCTGCCAGAGCCTACGCCAAGGTAGCGTTAACAATGGAAGATTGGGTGTTCTTTCTCCTCAGTATCACCCTCTGCATAGCTCTCAAAATCCTTCTCTCCAAACTAGCAAATACTACCCACAAGAAGCCAAACCTTCCCCCAGGCCCAAGATTTATACCAATCCTCAGTCCTCTCCAATGGTTCCGGCTGACTCTCTTCGACATCGAGCCTGTCCTCCGATCCCTCCGCACCAAGTACGGCCCCATTTTCACCCTCCACTTCACCTCCAGCCCGACCATCTTCATCGCGGACCGCAAACTCGCCCACCAGGCCCTCGTCCAGGCCGGCGCCGCCTTCGCCGACCGCCCCCCCGCCACCGAGTCCGGCCGCCTCCTCAGCAGCAACCGCCACAACATCAGCTCCGCCCCCTACGGCCCCCTTTGGCGCCTCCTCCGACGCAACCTCAACGCCGAGATCATCCACCCCTCCCGCCTCAAGCTCTTTGCCCCCGTCCGTCGCTGGGTCCTCCGAATACTCGTCAGCAAGCTCAAAGCCGAGGCCGAGGCCGGCGGTGGAGTGGTGGCGGTCATGGAGAGCTTCCGGTACGCCATATTCCGCCTGCTGTTCCTCATGTGCTTTGGCGAGAAATTGGACGAGAAGGCCACCGATGACATCCAAGCCACCATGAGACATTTACTCTCGTCCCTGGCGAAGTTCAACGTCTTTGCCTTCCTTCCCAAAGTCACCAAGATTGTTTTCCGAGAAAGATGGAATTTGCTGCTAGTGCTGCACAAGAGGCGAGAGGAACAGTTCGTCCCTCTGATAAGAGCACGCAGAGAGCGGAAGCAGCAGCAGCAGCAGCACGGGGAAGGCAGCTTTGCTTACGCATACGTTGATTCCCTTCTTGATCTACGACTCCCCGAGGAGGGAGGGCGGCAGCTCAGTGAGTGTGAGCTAGTGAGCCTCTGCTCGGAGTTCTTGGCAGGAGGCACAGACACCACCACCACAGCCTTGCAGTGGATCATGGCGAACCTCGTGAAGCACCCAGGCGCACAAAAAAAGTTATGGGAAGAGATTGAAGCGACGGTGGGGAGCGACGCAGAGGAGATTGTGGAAGAGGACTTGCAGAGGATGCCGTATCTTAAGGCAGTGATCTTGGAAGGGCTGAGGCGGCACCCACCGGCCCACTTCGTGGTGCCTCACGCGGTCACGGAAGACGTGACCTTGAACGGGTATTTGATACCGAAGGGGGCGGCGATTAATGTTACAACCGCGGAGATTGGTTGGGATGGGAAGGTGTGGGAGGAGCCGATGGAGTTCAAGCCGGAGAGATTCTTGGCCGGGGGTTCAGGGGAGGGGGTGGATATAACCGGGAGCAAGGAGATCAAGATGATGCCTTTTGGGGTGGGGAGGAGGATATGCCCGGGGCTCGGGCTGGCGATGCTACATCTTGAATACTTCGTGGCCAATTTGGTCAGAGATTTCGAATGGAAGGCTGTGGAAGGAGAAGTGGACCTTTCTGAGAAGCTCGATCTCACTGTTGTCATGAAGAATCCTCTTCGAGCTCGAATCCTTCCGAGAAGAAATGAGTGAAATCAATCTTGCCTTTCGTTCATGTTAACAAGGTGAGATAGAGACGAAGTGTTGCAAGCTATTCTGTTATATTATATGCAGGGCTCTTTTGTTTTGAATAAAATTATATGCAGGGACTTGATCGAATAGCTGAGTACATTGTTAATAGATAGATGATTGGAGTAATCAGGAGCAAGGCCACCTCTCTGTGTCTCAACTCCAAGACCTACATTTTTTTTCTACAAATTTCCAAAGATTATTTTTTTTAATATTAAGTTTGAGAGAAGGAAGCAGCGGATAACGATATTCCTTGCTCCTCGCACATACAACACCATTCTGCAGGAAAGTGAGTTCAGAAGAAGATCGGAGAATTAGATTCCAGTAACATCCATTCGTAATGACTATCTTTAATGGCAAACGTTGCACAGTACAAATCCGATTCTTGTTAGATACCTTAGCTGTGAGTTTGGCAATTCAAGTTTTCTGGATTTTAAGAAATCCTGTTTGAAGAGAACTCATGTTTATGCTGCAGCAAGTCTGTAAAAAGAAAAGTAGGCAAGGTCTGTCTGAGAACTTTAAAGTTCAACAACAGATCCATCGTGCAATCACCGAACAGGCAACGGTGCCATTTGGAGCAATTGATACTTTTAATAAAAGAATTCTAGTATTAAATTTTGTAAAATTAATTTAAAGAAACAAAGGTACTGCTGTTGAAATATTCTAAAGTTCCTGCACCATAGCTTTTCGAAAACTTATAATTGATCAGACATAGAAACCAAACTAACTCTTAATCCTTCGATACATATCCTGTAACACAATTTGTGCTACTTCTCACTATCTGAAAAAGACAAAAAAAAAAAAAGCCAACAACTTAGTAAATTACCTCTAAACTTTTAGTTGGATCTAATATTTCATGGAGAGCTTTTAATATACCATATTCCGCTTGCTGCTCCTCATATGCTTCAATTAGAAAATAAACGCGAAGGTCATTGAAGATATCGAAGTCACCTAGTGACATCTCCTTGCCTTCTATCAAGTTCATCATAGTCACCCATATACCTTCATCTCCGGGCCAAAGAAAAGTATGTGGTTGAAGTTTGATTTAAACTAATGAGAGGTGAAAGAGACGTAAATTATAATATCATGCTTTCTTATCCCGAGGATGACTTTTGATGATGCCTGATGCCTTAAAAATGTAAAAATTCTTTGCTGGGAATTCGATATAGTGAATAAACTTGAACTTGCTTAGGCCCCGTTTGCAGGAGTTGTTGGAAGTAGAAGTTTTATAAAAAATTATTTGCTATTTAATAACTACATTTTTAAAGTATTGTGGCACTTTAATATGTGTTTGGTAAACAAACTGAAAAAATACTTTTGGTATGATAAAATGAGCATAAAAGATACTGCAAAGTATTATACAACAGAAAATAATAAAATATAATATATATTAATACATAAATATACGATATAATATAATATTACTATATGTAATATAATATTATTATAATATAGTACTATAACATTATATACGATAGCATAATAATTTAATATAATATTAAATTATTTAACATAACATATCAATGTATTATGATATAATATAATATAATATTATATTTATAATATAATATAATAATAAAAATATAAAATATTATAATTATTAGTATAAATTAATTTTCTTTAATATAACATAATATTAAATTATTTAACGTAACATATTAATGTATTATGATATAATGTAATATAATATTATATTTATAGTATGATACAATAATAAAGGTATAAAATATCATAATTATTAATGTAAATTATTTTTTCAGGATTATAAAGGGACATTTGTGTAATTGTTATATTTAATTACGAATGTTTTGATAAAAAAAGGCTTTCTGACGAGGCCTAAAAGTGCTTTTTTGGAAAGCTCCAAAATGAAGCTTCTCCCAAAAAGCTATTTTTGGCTTTTTGAAAAAGCTAAAACAGTTTTTCGAAATTTTTACCAAACATCCTTTTTTTTATCGAAAAGTACCTTTGGATGGTCAGAAAGTGCTTTTTGGCCCTTTAAAAGTTCCACCAAACAGGGCTTAAGGGAGCTATTGGCAGTAGAGCTTTTGAAAGTAGAGCTATTGAAAGTAGAGTTTTCTGAAGTAGAGCTTTTATAAAAAGTTGTTTACTGTTTGGTAAATACATTTCTAAAGTGTTGTGATACTTTAACATACCTTTGGTAAACAAACTGAGAAATTACTTTTATACGACAAAATTACCATAAAGAACATTGCATAGTATTATATAATAGAGCATAATAAAATATTATATATATTAATATATGAATATATGATTTTGTATAATATTACTGTAATGTAATATAATATTTTTATAATATAGTAATATAACATTGTATACTATAGCATAATAATTTAATATAATATTAAATTATTTAACATAATATATCAATGTGTTCTGATATAATATAATATATATAATATTATATTTATAGTATAATACAATAATAGCGTACAAAATATTATAATTATTATCATATATTAATTTTTCATAATATAATATAATATAATATTATTTAACATAGCATATTAATGTATTATGATATAATGTAATATAATATTATATTTATAGTTTAATACAATAATAGGAAATAAGAATATCTTTTTTTGTATAGAAGGGAGTCTGATCTATGGTTAGGGTTCTTTGTTAGGGCTCTAGCATATTTTTTGATTTATAAAGAAATAAAGTATGTAATTATTATATTTTGTTATAAATATTTTGATTAAAAAACAACATGCACGTGAAAATCAGCACCCACATGAGGAAGAAAAGAACCCCAATGGGAAGGATTTTTTTTTTGTTCTCTATACTTCTGTGTTCTCGGCTTGAGAGAGGCACCCTACCACGTGAATTACTTTGGGAAGAGAAAACACTATAACCCCTCTGATCTCCCCACGTAAAGAAACAACACGGCAACCGAAATATTTTTTTTTTTTATTTCCTGATGTTCTGATACCAGTTGTTGCGCAAAACATAAGGTTCAAATGGCGAACAGAACAATACATAGAATTGAAAGAGAAAGTAGAAGAAGAATTGAACACAGAGATTTTACATGGTTCGGCAATGTGCCTACGTCCACGGGAGCAAAATGGCTGTAATTTCACTATCTTTCAAAATAACAAAGATTACAAAATATTTATAGTTAAACTCTCGCCTCAGAGTCCCAACCCCTATCAGCATCCCTACTAGAATAAAATACTACATAATTGCCTCAAAGATAAACAAATTCCATCGCTTAGCTTCGTTCTATTCCGTTAGAATATTAGTATACTACTCAAATAAGAATAACTCACGGGTCACTTACTCTAACAATTAGCTCTTTTTTTTATTGTCAATTTTGGTTATTATGTTTTCTTTTTCGATTTTGTTGTGACATGGATATAAAAGGATTAAGTACAAAATTGTCTAAGTCTTGGGTGTATTTTCTGATTTTTCAAGCAAAATGGTGGAAAATGCCGCCTCATTTCGTTAAAAATGAAATGAGCTGGAGTAGGAAAAACATACATCTATGAAAAGAGATGGAAAAAATAGAGAAAGAAGAAAAAATACAGCAGAGAGAGAGATAGGAAGCTCGGGCCCCTCGCTTGAGCATTTCAAGTTCATTTGGGGTGTTTTTTATAAATTAGTTATAGTTTAGTTTCGTATTTCTGAAATAGGCTTTTTTTTTTTTGGGTACAAACAATTTTTAGTTCTTTACGCACATCAGCGGATCAGCCTCACATTTTCTTTTTTAATGCAAGCTATTTGAGATTTCTGACCGAGCATATGTTCTTTCCTTCATAACATGCAAATAAGTCAATATCACTAGCCGGCCGCTAACCCAAAATCGATGGAGTCAAAAGCCATAGCTACAAGACAAGGTCGTTCTCATGGCTGATCAAAGAGGTGATTTTGCCGTCCCCAACAAGAATAGAAGGCAAGAAGTCATCTAGAAGATATTTTTTTAAGAAACCAATAGGCATAGAGTGCCTAAGAAAATTATATTAAGATTTTTAAATTATGATAAAGGATTGAATTTGAGCTTGAACTCAAGCACCAATATGGCTCGATTAATATTCGAGTCGAATCAATTTTAAATATATATTTTTACTAGGTGGAACCGAAGTTGGATATTAAAGCTTAATTGATTTTGAGTTAAGTTTTAAATTTAGGTATTTTGAATTAAATTGGACATGAGTCCCCGGCTATTGGACTCGGCTGGACTAGGTCTCATCCGGGGCAGCATTTTTATGGTTAAAAAAAAACATGCCACGTCTTCTGAATTACAAACCACGCAAGCCAACGCCAAGACAAGGCAAGGATGGGATATCAGCCTGTCAATAAGTAATGGTGGCTGCAGCCGGAGGTTCCCTTCCTTCCCACAGACCGCCGCTGCCAGAGCCTACGCCAAGGTAGCGTTAACAATGGAAGATTGGGTGTTCTTTCTCCTCAGTATCACCCTCTGCATAGCTCTCAAAATCCTTCTCTCCAAACTAGCAAATACTACCCACAAGAAGCCAAACCTTCCCCCAGGCCCAAGATTTATACCAATCCTCAGTCCTCTCCAATGGTTCCGGCTGACTCTCTTCGACATCGAGCCTGTCCTCCGATCCCTCCGCACCAAGTACGGCCCCATTTTCACCCTCCACATCACCTCCAGCCCGACCATCTTCATCGCGGACCGCAAAGTCGCCCACCAGGCCCTCGTCCAGGCCGGCGCCGCCTTCGCCGACCGCCCCCCCGCCACCGAGTCCGGCCGCCTCCTCAGCAGCAACCGCCACAACATCAGCTCCGCCCCCTACGGGCCCCTTTGGCGCCTCCTCCGACGCAACCTCAACGCCGAGATCATCCACCCCTCCCGCCTCAAGCTCTTCACCCCCGTCCGTCGCTGGGTCCTCCGAATACTCGTCAGCAAGCTCAAAACCGAGGCCGAGGCCGGCGGTGGAGTGGTGGTGGTCATGGAGAGCTTCCGGTACGCCATATTCCGCCTGCTGTTCCTCATGTGCTTTGGCGAGAAATTGGACGAGAAGGCCACCGATGACATCCAAGCCACCATGAGACATTTGCTCTCGTCCCTGGCCAAGTTCAACGTCTTTGCCTTCCTTCCCAAAGTCACCAAGATTGTTTTCCGAGAAAGATGGAATTTGCTGCTAGTACTGCACAAGAGGCGAGAGGAACAGTTCGTCCCTCTGATAAGAGCACGCAGAGAGCGGAAGCAGCAGCAGCAGCACGGGGAAGGCAGCTTTGCTTACGCATACGTTGATTCCCTTCTTGATCTACGACTCCCCGAGGAGGGAGGGCGGCAGCTCAGTGAGTGTGAGCTAGTGAGCCTCTGCTCGGAGTTCTTGGGAGCAGGCACAGACACCACCACCACAGCCTTGCAGTGGATCATGGCGAACCTCGTGAAGCACCCAGACGTACAAAGAAAGTTATTGGAAGAGATTGAAGCGACGATGGGGAGCGACGCAGTGGAGATTGTGGAAGAGGACTTGCAGAGGATGCCGTATCTTAAGGCAGTGATCTTGGAAGGGCTGAGGCGGCACCCACCGGCCCACTTCGTGGTGCCTCACGCGGTCACGGAAGACGTGACCCTGAACGGGTATTTGATACCGAAGGGGGCGGCGATTAATGTTACAACCGCGGAGATGGGGTGGGATGGGAAGGTGTGGGAGGAGCCGATGGAGTTCAAGCCGGAGAGATTCTTGGCCGGGGGTTCAGGGGAGGGGGTGGATATAACCGGGAGCAAGGAGATCAAGATGATGCCTTTTGGGGTGGGGAGGAGGATATGCCCGGGGCTCGGGCTGGCGATGCTACATCTTGAATACTTCGTGGCCAATTTGGTCAGAGATTTCGAATGGAAGGCTGTGGAAGGAGAAGTGGACCTTTCTGAGAAGCTCGATCTCACTGTTGTCATGAAGAATCCTCTTCGAGCTCGAATGCTTCCGAGATGAAATAAGTGAAATCAATCTTGCCTTTCGTTCATGTTAACAAGGTGAGATAGAGACGAAGTGTTGCAAGCTCTTCTGTTATATCATATGCTGGGCTCTTTTGTTTTGAATAAAATTTTATGCAGGGACTTGAACGAATAGCTGAGTACATTCTCAATAGATAGATGATTGGAGTAATCAGGAGGAAGGCCACCTCTCTGCGTCTCAACTCCAAGACCTACATTTTTTTTCTACAAATTTTCAAAGATTATTTTTTTTAATATTAAGTTTGAGAAAAGGAAGCAGCGGATAACGATATTCCTTGCTCCTCGCACATACAACACCATTCTGCAGGAAAGTGAGTTCAGAAGAAGATCGGAGAATTAGATTCCAGTAACATCCATTCGTAATGACATCTTTAATGGCAAACGTTGCACAATACAAATCCGATTCTTGTTAGATACCTTAGCTGTGAGTTTGGCAATTCAAGTTTTCTGGATCTTAAGAAATCCTGTTTGAAGAGAACTGACGTTTATGCTGCAGCAAGTCTGTAAAAAGAAAAGTAGGCAAGGTCTGTCTGAGAACTTTAAAGTTCAACAACAGATCCATCGTGCAATCACCGAACAGGCAACTTAACGGTGCCATTTGGAGCAATTGATACTTTTAATAAAAGAATTCTAGTATTAAATTTTGTAATATTAATTTAAAGAAACAAAGGTACTGCTGTTGAAATATTCTAAAGTTCCTACACCATAGCTTTTCGAAAACATATAATTGATCAGACATAGAAACCAAAGTAATTCTTAATCCTTCGATACATATCCTATAACACAATTTGTGCTACTTCTCACTATCTGAAAAAGACAAAAAAAAAAAAAAAAGCCAACAACTTAGTAAATTACCTCTAAACTTTTAGTTGGATCTAATATTTCATGGAGAGCTTTTAATATACCATATTCCGCTTGCTGCCCCTCATATGCTTCAATTAGAAAATAAACGCGAAGGTCATTGAATATATCGAAGTCACCTAGTGACATCTCCTAGCCTTCTATCAAGTTCATCATAGTCACCCATATACCTTCCAAGTTCCATCTCCGGGCCAAAGAAAAGTATGTGGTTGAAGTTTGATTTAAATTAATGAGAGGTGAAAGAGACATAAATTATAATATCATGCTTTCTTATCCCGAGGATGACTTTTGATGATGCCCGATGCCTTAAAAATGTAAAAATTCTTTGCTGGGAATTCGATATAGTGAATAAACTTGAACTTGCTTAGCCCCGTTTGGAGGAGTTGTTGGAAGTAGAGGTTTTATAAAAAGCTGTTTGCTATTTAATAACTACATTTTTAAAGTATTGTGGCACTTTAATATATGTTTGGTAAACAAACTGAGAAAATATTTTTAGTATGAAAAAATGAGCATAAAGGACACTGCAAAGTATTATACAACAGAAAATAATAAAATATAATATATATTAATGCATAAATATATGATATAATATAATATTAATATATGTAATATAATATTATTATAATATAGTACTAGAACATTATATACTATAGCATAATAATTTAATATAATATTAAATTATTTAACATAACATATCAATGTATTATGATATAATAAAATATAATATTATATTTATAATATAATATAATAATAAAAAATATAAAATATTATAATTATTAGTATAAATTAATTTTCTTTAATATAACATAATATTAAATTATTTAACGTAACATATTAATGTATTATGATATAATGTAATATAATATTATATTTATAGTAAGATATAATAATAAAGGTATAAAATATTATAATTATTATTGTAAATTATTTTTTTAGGAGTATAAAGGGATATTTGTGTAATTGTTATATTTAATTGTGAATATTTTGATAAAAAAAAGCTTTCCGACGAAGCCTAAAAGTGCTTTTTTGGAAAACTCCAAAATGGAGCTTCTCCCAAAAAGCTGTTTTTGGCTATTTGAAAAAGCTAAAATAGTTTTTCGAAATTTTTACCAAACATCCTTTTTTTATCGAAAAGTATCTTTGGAGGGTCAGAAAGTGCTTTTTGGCCCTTTAAAAGCTCCCCAAACAGGGCTTAAGGGAGCTATTGGCAGTAGAGTTTTTGAAAGTAGAGCTATTGAAAGTAGAGCTTTCTGAAGTAGAGCTTTTATAAAAAGTTGTTTACTGTTTGGTAAATATATTTCTAAAATATTGTGAAACTTTAACATACTTTTGGTAAACAAACTGAAAAATTACTTTTATATAACAAAATTAGCATAAAGAACATTGCATAGTATTATATAATAGAGCATAATAAAATATAATATATACTAATATATGAATATATGATATTGTATAATATTATTCTAATGTAATATAATATTTTTATAATATAGTAATATAACATTGTATACTATAGCATAATAATTTAATATAATATTAAATTATTTAGCATAATATATCAATGTGTTCTGATATAATATAATATATATAATATTATATTTATAGTATAATGCAATAATAGACGTACAAAATATTATAATTATTATCATATATTAATTTTTCATAATATAATATAATATAATATTATTTAACATAGCATATTAATGTATTATGATATAATGTAATATAATATTATATTTATAGTTTAATACAATAATAGAAAATAAGAATATCTTTTTTTTGCACAGAAGCGAGTCTGATCTATGATTAGGGTTCTTTGTTAGGGCTCTAGCATATTTTTAGATTTATAAAGAAATAAAGTATGTAATTTTATATTTTGTTATAAATATTTTGATTAAAAAACAACATGCACGTGAAAATCAGCACCCACATGAGGAAGAAAAGAACTCCAATGGGAAGGATTTTTTTTTTGTTCTCTATACTTCTGTGTTCTCGGCTTGAGAGAAGCACCCTACCATGTGAATTACTTTGGGAAGAGAAAACACTATAACCCCTCTGATCTCCCCACGTAAAGAAACAACACGGCAACTGAAATATTTTTTTTTTTATTTCCTAATGTTCTGATACCAGTTGTTGCGCAAAACATAAGGTTCAAATGGCGAACAGAACAATACATAGAATTGAAAGAGAAAGTAGAAGAAGAATTGAACACAGAGATTTTACATGGTTCGGCAATGTGCCTACGTCCACAGGAGCAAAACGGTTGTAATTTCACTATCTCTCAAAATAACAAGGGTTACAAAATATTTATAGTTAAACTCTCGCCTCAGAGTCCCAACCCCTATCAGCATCCCTAGTAGAATAAAATACTACATAATTGCCTCAAAGATAAACAAATTCCGTCGCTTAGCTTCGCTCTATTTCGTTAGAATATTAGTGTACTACTCAAATAAGAATAACTCACGGGTCACTTACTCTAACAATTAGTTCTTTTCTTTATTGTCAATTTTGGTTATTATGTTTTCTTTTTCGATTTTGTTGTGACATGGATATAAAAGGATTAAGTACAAAATTGTCTAAGTCTTGGGTGTATTTTCTGATTTTTCAAGCAAAATGGTGGAAAATGCCGCCTCATTTCGTTAAAAATGAAATGAGCTGGAGTAGGAAAAACATACATCTATAAAAAGAGATGGAAAAAATAGAGAAAGAAGAAAAAAATACAACAGAGAGAGAGATAGGAAGTGTCACGCCCCGAACCCAATTCCTTGGTCCGGCACGTGACCGACCGCATGAGCCCTAGAGCAGTGCCCTAAAGATCATGCAAGGCCTAAGATAAACAAATAATTCCGATAATTCCATAAATGCCAAAATCAAAGATTAATGTAATTAGACCAAACCAACCAAAATGTACTGAATGATTATATAAATTCAAATGTCCATAAGCAGAAGATAAATTAATTTCTATCTAAATTCAAAAATTCATAATGCCCGTATCTGGTCCTGAAAGCTGTCTTGGGTACATCCTCTGCCTTTATTTTCAATTGGTAGTAACCAGAATGAAGATCAATTTTCGAGAAAATCTGAGCCCCTTGCAGCTGATCAAACAAATCATCAATCCTTGGTAGTCGGTATTTATTCCGTACTGTCACCCTGTTTAGTTCCCGATAGTCTACACAGAGTCGGAGGCTACCGTCTTTCTTTTTCACAAATAATACAGGAGCGCCCCAAGGAGAAACACTAGGCCTGATAAAACCCTTATCCAGTAACTCCTGTAGTTGTTCCTTCAGCTCTTTCAATTCATCTGGAGCCATTCGATATGGAGCCTTAGAAATTGGACCAGTGCCAGGAATCAAGTCGATGGAGAATTCAATCTCCCTATCAGGGGGTAATTCTGGCAATTCATCTGGAAACACATCTGGAAATTCTGCCACCACAGGGATATCCTCTAACTTGGGCTTCTCTTTCTGGGTATCTAACACAGCAGCTAAGAATCCTTCACAACCTTTTGCAAGAAGCTTCTTAGCCTGTAGAGCTGAGATTAATTTCATTTGATGAGGTGACTTGCTACCCACCAACCCAAACACTGGCTGACCAGGGATCTGAAACTTGATCGTTTTCTCAAAACAATCAACAGTAGCATGGTATGCTGCCAACCAGTCCATTCCAAGAATCAAATCGAAGTCATTCATCTCTAAGACCAATAAGTCTGTATTCATTTCCCTGTCCTCAACGCCCAAAATACAGTTCTTGCAAACTGAATTAACTAATATAACATCTCCACTTGGCGTTGAGACACATAGATCAAATTCTAATGGCACCGGTGATATTTCAGTATTCTTTTTAACAAAATTGGCCAATATGAATGAGTGGGTAGCACCAGAGTCAAATAAAACATTTGCATCATATTACATTAACCTAATCATTCCTGTACATAGTTACAAGTCATCTAATCACAATCTTTATCCATACATGCACAACATATATAACCTAACCAAATTTATGATATGCCAATAAAAAAAAAATATTAGGGATAGATTTATTACCTGTCACCACTGAATTAGAGGCCTTGGCATCCTGCTCTGTGAGTGCATAGACCCGCTCCTGGGTCCTAGGCCTCTGCTGCCCTCCCTCTTGTTGCTGTCCTTCCTGAGGTGCTCGGTTTGCAGGGGCTCTCTGAGAGGACTGAGGTGCTTGTCGCCTCTGCGGTTCTTTTCCACTAGGACATACAACAGCCTTATGCCCTTCTTGACCACAAGAAAAACATGTCCCTCCAATCCAAGTGCAATCTCGCTTAAGATGAGGTCCTCCACATCTGTAGCATCTAATGGCACCTCGGGCTTGACCTCTGTCTCTGGTGATAACTTGATTCGGTCTCTGATCCTTTGACTTGAAGGGTCTACTATTTTGGCTCGGAGAATCAGTAGATTGAAACCTTTTCTTCATATTCTTTTCTCTGGCAGCCTGGGCATTGTCAAGCCCTTTTTCTATCACCAAGGCTTTGTTAACCACATCTTTATAACTAGACAGTTCAAAGCAGTGACTTGTTGTTAAATCCGTCCCCTGAGTCCATTTTCAAATTTTCTTGCTCGGTTACTATCCTCTGATATCAAGGTCGGAGCATATCGGGACATCTCTTCAAACTTTGCTGCATACTGGGCAACTGTCATATCACCCTGCTCCAGTCGGTCAAACTCCCTATATTTCTGGAATCGGATATCCTGGGGAAAATACTTCTCATGAAAAACCTTTTTAAATTCTTCCCAAATGAAGGGGGCATCATCCGGACCAAGCTTCCCTTTCTCCATCTCCCACCAATCAGCTGCCTCACCCTGTAACATGAAGGTGGCAAAAAGAACTTTCTCCTCATCAGGGCACCTCAAGGCTTGAAAGACTTTCTCTATCTGTTTCAGCCAGCTCTCAGCCTCCATCGGGTCAGCCGTACCTTTAAATGCTGGGGGTGCATATCTCTGAAAATCCAACAGACTGACTCGGTGCTCCAACTGAGCTGTAGTGCCTTGAAACTGCTGCTGTTGCTGCTGCTGTTGTTGATACATTGCTTGCTGCTGCTGAAACTGTTGCTGCAAGAACTGTTGATGTACTTCTACCATCCTCATCATGTCTTCCCTGGCAGCAGCTTGCTGTTGCACCATCATTTGCATCAACTGTGAAGCACTTATCGTCTCCTCAAGCTGAATACTTGGTCCTTCGAATGTCCCAATCTCCGGAGCTCCCATCTCTGGAGTACTACCAGTAGGGTCCATAGTGTGCTCCTGCTGTGGCACACCCTGAGTCGGCGTGGATGAGGTATCTTTCTGCTGTCCAGAGGGTGCCCAAGCCGTGGAGCCATCCGCAAATTGGGTCGGCCTCCTGGCACGCCCCCTACCACGCCCTCGTGCCATATGAACCTACACCATTTTTCCAGCATCAAGATTATCAGATTGAAAAAAAAATTGCATCCTTCATATGCTAATCACACATTTAATATCTTACGTGTTTAGTGATTTTCCCCACTCAGGCTTACTCGAGCCCAAACCCTAGGATTCCTAAACCTTAAGCTCTGGTACCACTCTGTCACGCCCCGAACCCAACTCCCGGGTCCGGCACGCGACCGGCCGCATGAGCCCTAGAGCAGTGCCCTAAAGATCATGCAAGGCCTAAGATAAACAAATAATTCCGATAATTCCATAAATGCCAAAATCAAAGATTAATGTAATTAGACCAAACCAACCAAAATGTACTGAATGATTACATAAATTCAAATGTCCATAAGCAGAAGATAAATTAATTTCTATCTAACTAGCAGTTAGACTCCATGCTGATCTCATTTCTCGTTCCACCCGATGGACTCTACAAATTCAGTGCCTCTGAAAAAGAAAGTAAGAGTAGTATGAGCTTTTCCAGCCCAGTAAGAATCCCAACAGCCACACACAAAATATTAATAAAATAAATCAAGCATCAAATAAATGTTGTTTCATCATTCAAAAAGCTTAGCAAACAACAAGCGTATATATCAGTACATATACATAAATCCTCTTTCATATTATGTGATCCATTCACTTAATACTTTGATTCCCAAGTTTCAAAGTTTTTCACTTCTGGCATTGGACTAACCAAGTTCATGTCCCAGTCCAAGATTGCACAAATTCCACGCATAAGCTCGTGGCAGCTATCCCACGCGTAAGCCCGTGGAGGCTATCCTACGCATAAGCTCGTAGAGGCTATCCCACGCGTAAGCCCGTGGAGGCTATCCCACGCATTAGCTCGTGACAGCTATCCTACGTATAAGCTCGTAGAGGCTATCTCATGACAAGGTTAGTCCAACCCATTCTACATGTCTAGTTTTACATGTTTAATCAAATTCCAATCACATCACATATTTTCTTAAATTCTCAAAAATATGTCAATTCTTCCCAATTTAATTATTTCAATATTTTCATAACAAAATGCACATCTCATATGTGTCATATCAGCTCATAAAATAAATAACAACATAATTATAAAAATATATCCAACGATAAATCCAATATATGCATAAATAAAAGTGCTTAGTTGTAGGAATTCTTACCGAAATTTGTGGACTGACTCAAATACGGATCCGGATCACAACCTACGCGCTGGGGTGCTGAGTCCCCTGATCAAAATCTCCTGGCACCGCTGACTCTTCCCCTACAGCATTAATTATAAATCACAAACTAAATTGTTTAATATTAAAATATTCTGAACCATAATTCTCATCTATTATGGGGTGCATCATCAGGTCCCCAAATATCTCAATCCTTCCAGATCTAGGGCAGTCGGGATAGCCCGACTCCTACCTTGTACCACCAGCCTACGTCGTCGCCAGCCATAGCCGCAGCCACGCCGCGACGATAATCGATCCCGGTGAAGAGACCAAAAGAAGGGGTGGATGAGAGAGAAGGGTTCTTCCTCCACCTCTTTGGTCCAAGGACATCAGCCAGGGTAGCTGTGCCCTCACCTTCCCCACCCTCGGTCACCATTGGCCGAACCATCGCCGGCCGCCCCTGCTGCAGTCGCCGGCGATGGTGGCTAGCCAAGAGAAAGAGAGAAGAAGAGGTCTCCTCCTCCTCTTCTTCCTTTTCTTCTCCTTCTTCTTTTTCTTCTTCTTCTTCTTCTTCCACCGAAAGCCCTCATAAGAGTGGCTCGGTCCCCCTCCCACCCGACGGCAACCCAAGTAGCCCACGACTGCCGCTGCCGTCGCCTCCGGTGGCCAGTCGCCATCTTCACCGCCGACGAGAGGGAAAGGGGAGAAGGGAGGAGATGGAGTCACGAGGAAAAAAACCTCGAATCCATCACTCTCTTGCTCCAATAACCCTAGAAAATCCCTCTCCGACATCCCATATCCCGACCACCCCACCGCCATGGACCTCGGCCAATCCCGGCGGCCGGCGGCCGGCGGCCGGCGGCAAGATCCAAAAAGAAAAGCCGAAACAGGGTACCCCTGTATCGGATCCTCCTCCGACGATCTCACTGGCCAAATCCCCACCATCACCGCCTTAAGTCCAGGAAATGAAACATAAGGGAACCCCACTTACCTCGGTCTGACCGCGTGCTCCGGCGATCTTTCCGGCGAGAGATGGATGGAAGAATCCGTGAGCAACTCGGTTGAAACCCGAGGATCCGAGAGCTCTTCACTCGATTGTGAGGAGTCTTCACCAAAGCGCGGCCGGCCGGATCCCCTCTCCGGCGCTCGTCTCCTCTCCAGTGTCCCCTCCGGTGATCAACCTTAGCGCCCCCCCCCCCCTCTTCAACCTTCTTCTTCCACGTTCGTGCCTAGGGCACGATCGTAATAAGGGGGATGGGCCCGGTCTTTTCGGGCCAGCCCGTCCGCCCTTTCCTTTTTTTTTTTGGGGTTTTTACATTCTTCCCTCCTAAAACAAAATTTCGTCCGCGAAATTAACGTACCTGGAATACCAAAGAGCTGAGGGTGTTTGGCTTTTATTTCTTCTTCGAGCTCCCAAGTGGCCTCTCTTTTGGAGTGGTTGCTCCATTGCACCTTTACATAAGGAATGGTCCGACTTCGCAATACTTGATCCTTTCTATCCACAATCCGTACCGGGTACTCTTCATAAGTCAGATCCTCATGCAGACTTATAGGCTCAAAATCTACCACATGGTTCGGGTCCGGAATATATTTCCTCCGCATTGAAACATGAAATACATTATGCACACTTGATAAAGCTGGTGGTAAAGCCAAACGATATGCCACTTCTCCAACTCTGTCCAAGATCTCGAACGGACCAACATACCTAGGGCTCAATTTGCCACGAATCACGAACCTCATCACACCTTTAGTGGAGATATTTTCAAAAAAACATGATCACCAACCTGAAACTCCAGTTCTCTTCTCCTATTGTCAGCATAACTCTTTTGTCTACTCTGAGCTATAAGGAGCCGTTCTCTGATCACCTATATCTTATCCACAGTTTGCTGTACTATCTTTGGACTCAATACTTTTCTTTCTCCCACATCATCCCAACAAATTGGAGATCGACATTTTCTGCCATACAGTGCCTCAAAAGGAGCCATCTGAATGCTGGCCTGATAACTATTGTTGTAGGCAAACTCAATCAGCGACAAATGACTATCCCATGCACCGCCCAAATCCATGACACAAGCCCTTAACATATCCTCCAAGATCTGAATAGTGCGCTCTGACTGTCCATCAGTTTGTGGATGAAAAGCTGTACTGAAGTCCAGTCTTGTACCAAGAGCTTTATGAAGGCTCTTCCAAAATTGTGACACAAATCTAGTATCTCTGTCAGATACAATTGAAACTGAAATCCCGTACAGCCTCACAATTTGCTCTATGTACATACTTGCCAATTTCTTCAAAGAAAAGCCAACTCTAAAAGGCAAGAAATGTGCTGACTTGGTCAGTCGGTCAACAATCACCCACACTGCATCATTACCCCGAGGAGTCTTAGGCAAAGCAGTCACAAAATCCATGGTGACATGTTCCCACTTCCACTAAGAAATGAGAAGAGACTGTAATAGTCCAGCAGGCCTCTGATGCTCAGCTTTCACTTGCTGACACACTAAGCACTGAGCCACATACTGAGCTATATCTCGCTTCATGCCGCGCCACCAAAAATTTTCCTTCAAGTTTCGGTACATTTTAGTACCACCTGGATGCACTGTATAAGCTGAGTTATGGGCCTCATCAAGAATCTCTTTCTTCATTTCTGTAGTTTAATACAATAATAGGAAATAAGAATATCTTTTTTTTGTACAGAAGGGAGTCTGATCTATGATTAGAGTTCTTTGTTAGGGCTCTAGTATATTTTTAGATTTATAAAGAAATAAAGTATGTAATTACTATATTTTGTTATAAATATTTTGATTAAAAAACAACATGCACGTGAAAATCAGCACCCACATGAGGAAGAAAAGAACTCCAATGGGAAGGATTTTTTTTTTTGTTCTCTATACTTCTGTGTTCTCGGCTTGAGAGAAGCACCCTACCACGTGAATTACTTTGGGAAGAGAAAACACTATAACCCCTCTGATCTCCCCACGTAAAGAAACAACACGGCAACTGAAATATTTTTTTTTTATTTCCTAATGTTCTGATACCAGTTGTTGCGCAAAACATAAGGTTCAAATGGCGAACAGAACAATACATAGAATTGAAAGAGAAAGTAGAAGAAGAATTGAACACAGAGATTTTACATGGTTCGGCAATGTGCCTACGTCCACGGGAGCAAAACGGTTGTAATTTTACTATCTCTCAAAATAACAAGGGTTACAAAATATTTATAGTTAAACTCTCGCCTCAGAGTCCCAACCCCTATCAGCATCCCTAGTAGAATAAAATACTACATAATTGCCTCAAAGATAAACAAATTCCGTCGCTTAGCTTCGCTCTATTTCGTCAGAGCCTCGATTCCTCCCCAATTTCCTCTCCGCCTCCTTCATCGCATCCCTCAGATCCCTCCGGCGAATCGATCGGCTCCGGAGCTTCAGATCCCGCCCCCTCGCGGCCATTTCCGGCAGGTGACGCTGGCCTGGTGGCGGTGGAGCTCGACGACGGGGAGGGTGGGGAAGCGGATGTCGAGGACGACGACCTTGGCGGAGTCCATGATGATGGTGGCCATGTAGCGGGGGTCCTGCTTGTTCCAGCCAAGGCGGACGAGGGGGGTGTTGGGGGGGTCGGCCGACTCGTAGATGATGGTGGAGTGCTCCTTGTCGCGAAGGTCGAAGATGCGGATGGAGCCGTCGGCGGAGACGGAGGCGAAGACGCCGACGCCGCCCCAGGCGATGTCGTAGACCTCCTTGTCGTGGGCGATGAGCTGGGTGTCGACGGCCTCGCGCTCGATGTCCCAGATGGTGCAGGTGGTGTCGATGGACGAGGTGCCCACGCGGCGCGGCTCCGCCTCGTTCCAGTCGAAGGAGGTCAGGGGATCGCAGAACTCGAAGTTCCGGTTGCCGTTGAGGAGGGATCGGAGCTCAACGCGCGACGACGAGGAGGACTTGGAGGAGGAGTTGTTCTTCTTGCTGTTGTCATCACCGCCGCCTTCGTCATTCGACGATATGCGCCAGATGCGGAGGAAGTCGGCAGAGGTGGCGAGGAGATCGGGGCAGAGGCAGTCGCGGTCGGGGACGAACATGGTCTTGGTGGGGGGGTAGGGGTGCTCGAAGGAGAGGGCCACCAGGCCAGCATCAACGCCATCGCCTGGGTGCCCCACAGCTCCTGCCACATCTGCCGGCCGGGGCTGGAGGGGGCGCTGACATAGGGAGTGGAGCAGGAGCTGTCGACATCGTCCGAGGGGAAGCACAGGGGGGAGAGGGGAGGGTCGAGGTGGTGTTCGCCATGGTTGGGTTCTGCGAGCTCGGGGCTCGGAGGGTCGCCATTGCGAAGGTTTTGGAGCTCCATTCTCTCTCTCTCTCTCTTTCTCTCTGTGGACTATAGCTTCTCGGAGAAGATATTATAGACGGAAAGGACGAAGGGGGAGGTGGGGCTCGTTGGACACGCAATAAATTTTGGATCGTTGGCTTCCGACGACGCTTTTTAGCGTCGTCTTAGGCCTGCGATTACACCAACACGTATTAGCGTCGTTTTTTTCCGACGCTTTTTAAAATTGCCGACGCTTGTAAAAAGCGTCGGCAAAAAAGCGTCGGTAAAACCGACTTTTCCTGTAGTGTCAACTACCTCTAATGCTAGATTTTCCTGTTGTTGCCCAGATAGACAACCCAAGAGGGGGGGGTGAATTGGGTTTTAAAATAATTTTGCAATTAAGACGTTTGTGGATGACTAATTAATACCTTTGCAAGATGATTAATTAGATGCTATGTGCTGTGAATGAAATGAAAGTAAGAGAGAGACACAAGCAATCACAAACACAATGATTTTATAGTGGTTCGGAGCTATCCCTTGCTCCTACGTCCACTCCCCAAGCCTCACTTGGGAATTCACTATAACCCCTCGGATTACAGCCGGTTGTTTTACAAGCTCACAACCCAACTTGTTGTTTTACGAGGTCACAACGAACTCGGTCGGTTTTCCCAGGCTCACCGACTAGAATCACCCGATTGTTTTTCCGGGATCACAATCGAACCCTTACACGTTGGTTTCAACCTAGGCTCACCAACAAACCTATATACCCTTGATTCAATCCCCTGATTGAATCAAGTAAAGAACAGGTAGTCTAAAACAAACAGAAAAAGAAAGCTTCTTAAAAGCGTATTTAACAATTTAAGCAAGAAAGAGTAAGAAGCCCTCAAACTATTTTTGGAGATGAATAAGAATAACTCACGGGTCACTTACTCTAACAATTAGTTCTTTTCTTTATTGCCAATTTTGGTTATTATGTTTTCTTTTTCGATTTTGTTGTGACATGGATATAAAAGGATTAAGTACAAAATTGTCTAAGTCTTGGGTGTATTTTCTGATTTTTCAAGCAAAATGGTGGAAAATGCCGCCTCATTTCGTTAAAAATGAAATGAGCTGGAGTAGGAAAAACATACATCTATAAAAAGAGATGGAAAAAATAGAGAAAGAAGAAAAAAAATACAACAGAGAGAGAGATAGGAAGTGTCACGCCCCGAACCCAACTCCCGGGTCCGGCACGCGACCGGCCACATGAGCCCTAGAGCAGTGCCCTAAAGATCATGCAAGGCCTAAGATAAACAAATAATTCCGATAATTCCATAAATGCCAAAATCAAAGATTAATGTAATTAGACCAAACCAACCAAAATGTACTGAATGATTACGTAAATTCAAATGTCCATAAGCAAAAGATAAATTAATTTCTATCTAACTAGCAGTCAGACTCCATGCCGATCTCATTTCTCGTCCCACCCGATGGACTCTACAAATTCAGTGCCTCTGAAAAAGAAAGTAAGAGTAGTATGAGCTTTTCCAGCCCAGTAAGAATCCCAACAGCCACACACAAAATATTAATAAAATAAATCAAGCATCAAATAAATGCAATTTCATCATTCAAAAAGCTCAGCAAACAACAAGCGTATATATCAGTATATATATATAAATTCTCTTTCACATTATGTGATCCATTCACTTAATACTCTGATTCCCAAGTTTCAAAGTTTTTCACTTCTGGCATTAGACTAACCAAGTTCATGTCCCAGTCCAAGACTGCACAAATCCCACGCATAAGCTCGTGGCAGCTATCCCACGCGTAAGCCCGTGGAGGCTATCCTATGCATAAGCTCGTAGAGGCTATCCCACGCGTAAGCCCGTGGAGGCTATCCCACGTATCAGTTCGTGGCAGCTATCCTACGCATAAGCTCGTAGAGGCTATCTCATGACAAGGTTAGTCCAACCCATTCTACATGTCTCGTTTTACATGTTTAATCAAATTCCAATCACATCACATATTTTCTTAAATTCTCAAAAATATGTCAATTCTTCCCAATTTAATTATTTCAATATTTTCATAACAAAATGCACATCTCATATGTGTCATATCAGCTCATAAAACAAATAACAACATAATTATAAAAATATATTCAACGATAAATCCAATATATGCATAAATAAAAGTGCTCAATTGTAGGGATTCTTACCGAAATTTGTAGACTGACTCAAATACGGATCCGGATCACAACCTACGCACTGGGGTGCTGAGTCCCCTGATCAAAATCTCCTGGCACCACTGACTCTTCCCCTACAGCATTAATTATAAATCACAAACTAAATTATTTAATATTAAAATATTCTAAACCATAATTTTCATCTGTTATGGGGTCCATCATCAGGTCCCCAAATATCTCAATCCTTCCAGATCTAGGGCAGTCGGGATAGCCCGACTCCCACCTTGTACCACCAGCCTACGTCGTCGCCAGCCATAGCCGCAGCCACGCCGCGACGATAATCGGTCCCGGTGAAGAGACCAAAAGAAGGGGTGGATGAGAGAGAAGGGTTTTTCCTCCACCTTTTTGGTCCAAGGACATCAGCCAGGGTGGCTGTGCCCTCACCTTCCCCACCCTCGGTCACCATTGGCTGAACCATCGCCGGCCGCCCCTGCTGCAGTCGCCGGCGATGGTGGCTAGCCAAGAGAAAGAGAGAAGAAGAGGTCTCCTCCTCTTCTTCTTCTTTTTCTTCTCCTTTTTCTTTTTCTTCTTCTTCTTCTTCCACCGAAAGCCCTCATAAGAATGGCTCGGTCCCCGTCCCACCCGACGGCAACCCAAGCAGCCCACGACTGCCGCTACCGTCGCCGCCGGTGGCCAGTTGCCATCTTCACCGCCGACGAGAGGGAAAGGGGAGAAGGGAGGAGATGGAGTCACGGGGAAGAAGATCTCGAATCCATCACTCTCTTGCTCCAATAACCCTAGAAAATCCCTCTCCGACATCCCATATCCCGACCACCCCACCGCCATGGACCTCGGCCAATCCCGGCGGCCGGCGGCCGGCGGCAAGATCCGAAAAGAAAAGCCGAAACAGGGTAGCCCTGTATCGGATCCTCCTCCGACGATCTCACCGGCCAAATCCCCACCATCACCGCCTTAAGTCCTGGAAATGAAACATAAGGAAGGGAACCCCACTTACCTCGGTCTGTCGGCGTGCTCCGGCGATCTTTCCGGCGAGAGATGGATGGAAGAATCCGTGAGCAACTCAGTTGAAACCCGAGGATCCAAGAGCTCTTCACTCGATTGTGAGGAGTCTTCACCGAAGCGCGGCCGGCCGGATCCCCTCTCCGGTGTCCCCTCCGGCGATCAACCTTAGCGCCCCCCCCCCCTTCACCCTTCTTCTTCCACGATCGTGCCTAGGGCACGATCGTAATAAGGGGGATGGGCCCGGTCTTTTCGGGCCGGCCCGTCCGCCCTTTCCTCTTTTTTTTCTTTTTTTTTTTGGGTTTTTACAGGAAGCTCGGGCCCTTGCTTGAGCATTTCAAGTTCATTTGGGGTGTTTTTTATAAATTAGTTCTAGTTTAGTTTCGTATTTCTGAAATAGGCTCTTTTTTTTTGGTACAAACAATTTTTAGTTGTTTACGCACATCAGCGGATCAGCCTCACATTTTCTTTTTTAATGCAAGCTATTTGAGATTTCTGACCGAGCATATGTTCTTTCCTTCATAACATGCAAATAAGTCAATATCACTAACCGGCCGCTAACCCAAAATCGATGGAGTCAAAAGCCATAGCTACAAGACAAGGTCGTTCTCATGGCTGATCAAAGAGGTGATTTTGCCGTCCCCAACAAGAATAGAAGGCAAGAAGTCATCTAGAAGATATTTTTTTAAGAAACCAATAGGCATAGAGTGCCTAAGAAAATTATATTAAGATTTTTAAATTATGATAAAGGATTGAATTTGAGCTTGAACTCAAGCACCAATATGGCTCGATTAATATTCGAGTCGAATCAATTTTAAATATATATTTTTACTAGGTGGAACCGAAGTTGGATATTAAAGCTTAATTGATTTTGAGTTAAGTTTTAAATTTAGGTATTTTGAATTAAATTGGACATGAGTCCCCGGCTATTGGACTCGGCTGGACTAGGTCTCATCCGGGGCAGCATTTTTATGGTTAAAAAAAAACATGCCACGTCTTCTGAATTACAAACCACGCAAGCCAACGCCAAGACAAGGCAAGGATGGGATATCAGCCTGTCAATAAGTAATGGTGGCTGCAGCCGGAGGTTCCCTTCCTTCCCACAGACCGCCGCTGCCAGAGCCTACGCCAAGGTAGCGTTAACAATGGAAGATTGGGTGTTCTTTCTCCTCAGTATCACCCTCTGCATAGCTCTCAAAATCCTTCTCTCCAAACTAGCAAATACTACCCACAAGAAGCCAAACCTTCCCCCAGGCCCAAGATTTATACCAATCCTCAGTCCTCTCCAATGGTTCCGGCTGACTCTCTTCGACATCGAGCCTGTCCTCCGATCCCTCCGCACCAAGTACGGCCCCATTTTCACCCTCCACATCACCTCCAGCCCGACCATCTTCATCGCGGACCGCAAAGTCGCCCACCAGGCCCTCGTCCAGGCCGGCGCCGCCTTCGCCGACCGCCCCCCCGCCACCGAGTCCGGCCGCCTCCTCAGCAGCAACCGCCACAACATCAGCTCCGCCCCCTACGGGCCCCTTTGGCGCCTCCTCCGACGCAACCTCAACGCCGAGATCATCCACCCCTCCCGCCTCAAGCTCTTCACCCCCGTCCGTCGCTGGGTCCTCCGAATACTCGTCAGCAAGCTCAAAACCGAGGCCGAGGCCGGCGGTGGAGTGGTGGTGGTCATGGAGAGCTTCCGGTACGCCATATTCCGCCTGCTGTTCCTCATGTGCTTTGGCGAGAAATTGGACGAGAAGGCCACCGATGACATCCAAGCCACCATGAGACATTTACTCTCGTCCCTGGCGAAGTTCAACGTCTTTGCCTTCCTTCCCAAAGTCACCAAGATTGTTTTCCGAGAAAGATGGAATTTGCTGCTAGTGCTGCACAAGAGGCGAGAGGAACAGTTCGTCCCTCTGATAAGAGCACGCAGAGAGCGGAAGCAGCAGCAGCAGCAGCACGGGGAAGGCAGCTTTGCTTACGCATACGTTGATTCCCTTCTTGATCTACGACTCCCCGAGGAGGGAGGGCGGCAGCTCAGTGAGTGTGAGCTAGTGAGCCTCTGCTCGGAGTTCTTGGCAGGAGGCACAGACACCACCACCACAGCCTTGCAGTGGATCATGGCGAACCTCGTGAAGCACCCAGGCGCACAAAAAAAGTTATGGGAAGAGATTGAAGCGACGGTGGGGAGCGACGCAGAGGAGATTGTGGAAGAGGACTTGCAGAGGATGCCGTATCTTAAGGCAGTGATCTTGGAAGGGCTGAGGCGGCACCCACCGGCCCACTTCGTGGTGCCTCACGCGGTCACGGAAGACGTGACCTTGAACGGGTATTTGATACCGAAGGGGGCGGCGATTAATGTTACAACCGCGGAGATGGGGTGGGATGGGAAGGTGTGGGAGGAGCCGATGGAGTTCAAGCCGGAGAGATTCTTGGCCGGGGGTTCAGGGGAGGGGGTGGATATAACCGGGAGCAAGGAGATCAAGATGATGCCTTTTGGGGTGGGGAGGAGGATATGCCCGGGGCTCGGGCTGGCGATGCTACATCTTGAATACTTCGTGGCCAATTTGGTCAGAGATTTCGAATGGAAGGCTGTGGAAGGAGAAGTGGACCTTTCTGAGAAGCTCGATCTCACTGTTGTCATGAAGAATCCTCTTCGAGCTCGAATCCTTCCGAGAAGAAATGAGTGAAATCAATCTTGCCTTTCGTTCATGTTAACAAGGTGAGATAGAGACGAAGTGTTGCAAGCTACTCTGTAATATTATATGCAGGGCTCTTTTGTCTTGAATAAAATTATATGCAGGGACTTGAACAAATAGCAGAGTACATTTTTAATAGATAAATGATTAGAGTGAGGAGGGAGGCCGCCTCTCCGTCTCTCAACTCTAAGACCTACAAATTATATGCAGCGGATAACGATATTCCTTGCTCCTCGCACATACAACACCATTCTGCAGGAAAGTGAGTTCAGAAGAAGATCGGAGAATTAGATTCCAGTAACATTCATTCGTAATGACATCTTTAATGGCAAACGTTGCACAATACAAATCCGATTCTTGTTAGATACCTTAGCTATGAGTTTGGCAATTCAAGTTTTCTGGATTTTAAGAAATCCTGTTTGAAGAGAACTCATGTTTATGCTGCAGCAAGTGTGTGAAAAGAAAAGTACGCAAGGTCTGTCTGAGAATTTTAAAGTTCAAGAACAGATCCATCGTGCAATAACTGACAGGCAACGGTGCCATTTGGAGCATAGATACTTTTAATAAAAGAATTCTTGTATTAAATTTTGTAATATTAATTTAAAGAAACTAAGGTACTGCTGTTGAAATATTCTAAAGTTCCTACACCATAGCTTTTCCAAACATATAATTGATCAGACATAGAAACCAAACTAATTCTTAATCCTTCGATACATATCCTATAACCCAATTTGTGCTACTTCTCACTATCTGAAAAAGACAAAAAAAAAAAGCTAACAACTTAGTAAATTACCTCTACACTTTTAGGTGGATCTAATATTTCAGGGAGAGCTTTTAACATACCATATTCCGCTTGCTGCTCCTCGTATGCTTCAATTAGTAAATAAACGTGAAGGTCACTGAAGATATCGAAGTCACCTAGTGACATCTCCTAGTCTTCTATCAAGTTCATCATAGTCACCCATATATACCTTCATCTCCGGGCCAAAGACAAGTATGTGGTTGAAGTTTGATTTAAATTAATGTGGGGTGAAAGAGACGTAAATTATAATATCATGCTTTCTTATCCCAAGGATGACTTTTGATGTTGCCTGATGCCTTAAAAATGTTGAAATTCTTTGCTGGGAATTCAATATAGTGAATGAACTTGAACTTGAACTTGCTTAGTCTAGCCTCAGAAAGTAATGTAAACAGATGTCATTTTCAATGTCCACAAAACGAAGACTTCATCACCAAATAGAAAAATATATTCTTTTGATATAACCAACTAGCAAGCACAAATCATAATCAAGGGAGTACTTAGTATTGCTATAAGAAATTACTATGTTAAAGCAAAAAAATATTTTTAAATGATATTTGATATTATTATTAAAACTATTTTTAAGAAAAAATAAAAAATATATCTTATGATTTATTATTATTATTATTATTTATAGAAACATGAAATATGATGATGAGGTTTTATCTTGTTAAAGCATTGGTCTCAATGTAGCCATCATACATCACCATCACCACAGGAACACACAAGAATTCAAATTGAGTGCGGTTGGTGAATGGATTGAGCACGACCTGCATTCTCTGGGATATAAGGGAACCATGAGTCTATGACAAAGGCTATGCCGTGTTGGAAATAAAAAATTTTATTTCAACATAGGATATATATAGCAACAAGAACTAAAAAAATTTCTTCCTTGATCATTATTTGACTAGGTCATCGACACCATCTTTTTTGATCTTGACTATCCAAACGCTCCGTTGGTAGTCTGCCTCCTTTTTTTTTTACTTTAAAAAAAAAAACAAACGCCGACACAACTTCTTTAATCCTTCACTTCCAAAATGGATAAAGAAGTGAGAGAAGCACGACGGCATCCATCTCCTATTAATCCCCATCCATCACCACAACCAATCCAGTAGAAGAAGCCATTAGCAATGGATGCCTCTTCTTTCATTCTCCTATCCACAATTCTTTGCTTAGCTCTAAAATTTCTCTTCTTCAACACCCACAAGAACAGAAGGCTTCCGCCAGGTCCATCCGCCATTCCCTTCCTTGCCAGGTTCCTATGGCTGAGGAAATCCATCTTCGACATCGAAGACATCCTCCGAGATCTCCATGCGCAGCATGGCCCTGTCGTAATGCTTCGCATCACCTCTCGCCCAGCCATCTTCATCTCCGACCGCCACCTCGCCCACCAAGCCCTCGTCCACAGCAGCGCCACCTTCGCCGACCGCCCTCCGGCCGTGGAGCCCAACCACTTCCTCTCTAGCGGGCAGCATAACATCAGCTCTGCCACCCATGGCCCCCTCTGGCGCCTCCTCCGCCGCAACCTCAACACCGAGATCCTCCACCAATCCCGTGTCAAGCTCTTCGCCCCAGCTCGCCGGTGGGTCCTCGAAATACTCATCAACAAGCTCAAAGCCGAGGCTGAGACTCGCGGCGGGGTTGTGGTGGCCATGGAGAGCTTCCAGTACGCCATGTTCTGCTTGCTGGTACTCATCTGCTTTGGCCAGAAATTGGACGAGAAGGCGATCAGAGAGATCGAGACCGTGCAGACGGTTCTGCTTTTAGCGTTCACCGAGTTCCCAATATTTGCGCTCTTTCCCCGGATCACCAAGCTCCTCTTTCGGAGAAGGTGGAACAAAATATATAGTAGAAGGCCGGCGAAAGCAGGAGGAGATCTTCGTCCCACTAATAAGAGCTCGGAGGAATCCAAAGCAGCAGTCAGACGAAGACAGATTTATTTACTCTTACGTCGATTCTCTTCTTGATCTTTCTCTTCCGGAGGAAGAGGGAGGGCGGAAACTCACCGAGAGTGAGATGGTAAGCCTCTGCTTTGAGCTCTTGAGTGGAGGCACTGACACGACGGCGACTGCGTTACAATGGATCATGGCCAACCTTGTGAAGCACGAGGACATGCAAAGAAAGCTATTGGAAGAGATCGAGGGGGTGGTGGGGAGTGATGGGGAGGAGGTTAAGGAGGAGGATTTGCAGAGGTTGCCGTATTTAAAGGCAGTGGTCATGGAAGGGCTGCGGCGCCACCCGCCGGCGCACTTTCTACTGCCGCACACGGTGACAGAGGACGCGACATTGAATGGGTATTTGATACCGAGGGGAGCGGAGGTGAATTTTATGGTGGCAGAGATGGGGTGGGATGAGAAGGTGTGGGAGAAGCCAATGGAGTTCAAACCGGAGAGGTTCTTGGCTGGGGGGGCGTGGGAAGGGGTGGATATAACGGGGAGCAGGGAGATCAAGATGATGCCATTTGGGGTGGGGAGAAGGATGTGCCCGGGTTTCGGGCTGGCTATGCTCCATCTCGAGTATTTTGTGGCTAATTTGGTGTGGAAGTTTGAGTGGAAGGCTTTGGAGGGAGAGGAGGGGGACTTGTCCGAGAAGCTGGAGTTCACTGTGGCCATGGAGAATCCTCTCCGTGCTCGGATCTGTACGAGGAAGTAGTAAATATTGTGAAGCTAGTGCTTTGTATCTATTTTCTTAAATTCCATAACTTTGTACTGAATAAAGTTTGATCATGTTATACGTACATCAACATATTTAGCACCAATGACCGCGCATGGAACTATTTTTGGTTTCTTAAAAAAGAAGCTGAAAAACTAAAGAATTTAGAAAAATCAAATTTGCTAGCTGCATAAGTTCCAAAAATAGATGTTTTAAATTTGACTAGATTTTTTTTCTTTTTTTTAATTTAGTTTTTCTGATAAGCAAACATACTTTTTTTTTTTTCTTTTTTTGAGGGAAGGGGAGGTTGAGCGACCCAATTTATTGAATATGTGAGAGAAGTATCTACATGGGAGTCAAAGAAGATAGGAATGGAATGTACAATGCGAAGGCAAAAGGGAAATAAGTAATAACTAGTGAGAAAAAGTAGATGAAACAGTTAGTAATATGATGAGGAGAAGTTCGCACCCGGCTAATGGTTAGAAATTAAGTTCAGCTTTCTATCATAATAGTCTTTGATTCAATTTATCTTCCTATCAGAATGCTTTCTTTCTTTGTTGTGAGGCTCCACTAAATGAAGAAACAAGAACAGTCCTTCAGAGGCAGCATACTGTGCCATTGAAAATTTAGCAAACTTAGATAAAAGTACTTCAGTTGAACCACCATCTTGTTAATGGCTGAAGCTCGAGACTTGGCAAATGACAATAAGCAGGCAAATGATATTAAGCAGAGATTGAACAGAAGCTGTAGTTGAAGGAAATAAAGTTGCAATTCCTCGGTCATTGAAGAGGCTGATTGCAGCTAAAGTATACGTAGAAGACTTGACTGATCAATTCTACAATTTAGTGATATAATCAAACAAACTAATGATTTCTTTTTGGAACATTTTTTTTTTTGGTAAATCGGCAGCTCACACTATCCTAGCATGAGCACTACTAGCTACATCAGCATCAAGCAAACAATGTAAAGCAAATGAAACAGAAGACTGCTGAGTCCAGAAAAACTCTCTGAAGTAGTGTGCAGCGAAGGAGGCAACCCAGTCAGCCGCCTGATTCGCCTTCCGAAAGACATGCCCAACCTGAAGAACCCGACACTCCTGTAATATCCAGTGAATATCACTCAGAAGCAGATGCTCCACCTCCTTCCGCCCCAGCTCCCTGAGGCGTACTATTAGGGAAGCTGAGTCTCTCTCCAGAATGATACAGCTTGCCTGCAAAATATATCTCGCATAAGAAAGCCCTACCAGGCTGCCTTGAACTTCGCTCCAAAAGCCGAGGCCTCGAAGGAGCGGCAACCCCCTGCTGCAATCAGTCTGGCGCCATGATCTCTGATGACAAAAGCCACTCTTGCCCGATTGATACCGTCGGGCAACCTTCCATCGAAGTTTACTTTTAGGTAGCCAGAGTATGGGAGCTTCCAAGAGACAAAGACAAATCCAGACGCTGTGGTAACGAAGAGGGGGTCCCATATATCCCTAGCTATCCCAGATGAATCAACCTCAGTGGCCTCCACGATCTCCACTGCCTGACAGAGAGCCCGTTCTACAACAGACCTCAGGAGAGCCCTCCTCCCCTTAAAGACTCTAGCGTTCCTGTCTAGCCAGATATGATACGCCAGGTAGACAGCAGCAGTATCCCATCCAGCAGTGCTCGGCGATTGTAAGGCAATCCTCACCTGCCGTAGAAAATCTCCCACACCATAAGTTAGCCCTGGGAAGGATGCCCTCCTCCAGACCTGAGTTGCTCGCGGGCATTCAAAAAGCATATGGCTAATAGTCTCCACCGCCTTTAGGCAGTCCATGCACATCAAAGACACCCCCATCCCCCTCCTAGCCAGCATCCTCCTAGTCAATAGGCAGTTCCAGACCACCTTCCAAATAAAAAGTGCCACCTACGGATGAGCCCGCATCTCCAAATCCACCTGACCTCACAGCGCCTGGCCGGCTCACCCTCCAACAACGCATGTACATCAGCTGTCCTCACCCTAGCTGACCCAGTCGCCGCCCACACCTGCCTATTCGGCCCCTCCTGAGGAATCGGAATGGTCAGCACCCGCTCCGCAAGCTGTGTCCCAAAAGCCTCCCTGATCACGGCCTCATCCCACTGGCCCTGGCCAGGGATCATCAGATCCCTGACTCTGCGACCGACCAGTCTTGTAGAATCGACCATCGTCGGCAGCCTACTGAGTAGTAGCTCTGTTAGCCGCCGATCCTCCAAAATGTCAATGGACTGCCCATCTTCAACCATCCACCTGATCACTGGAAGCACTGAGGGCACACAGGAGCAAATCTCACGCCAAATTAAAAGAACAGTGCCGCCCACTCCAGAGCTCCCCCTGCGTCGAAAGACCACCATACTTCGCCCTCAATAGGGCACACCATAGACTATCCGGCTCTAGAAGAAACCTAGCCGCGCCGAGCTGCTAGAATCTCTCGCCGCACCAACAAAGACAAAACCTCCTGACCCCTGTCTAAGCGGCTAACAGACAACCTCCCATGCCACCAGGTGAATGCCTCGCCTGCTCTCTCGCCTGCCCCACATGAACTCTCTGAACAGTTGCTGTAGAGCCCTCAACAAAGAGATCGGCACCTGAATATTCGCCAGCAGGTATACCGAAATCGAACTCAGAACCAACCACACCAGAATGATACAGCCCATCATGGAGAGAGACAATTTGGTAAGGAGGCAAATTGTTGACGTTCACAAAGAGGCAATCTAGATGCTACCAAGATGGGAGGAGACTTAATTGGACGGCCACATTTCAAGGATACGAAAGTGCAATGTGCCCATGTGAACCAACCCACCTTCGTATTAGACGTCGACAGCTACCTTCATTCGCGAACCAAATTGAAAAGTACTTGGGAGGATGACGACGCAAGATGGACGACTTTGAAAAATCATAGAGGAAACATTCTTGCTTGACCTCAACATGGGGACAAATAACCCAACGAACTAAAATTTTTGGAGATATATTAATTTTATACATGAAAGGTAATATGATCGTACTCTCTCCTTTTGTGATAACATAATCAAATAAGTGGTTGCTGATATACAAGTTTGGATGATGATCGCAGCTTCCTGTGTTCCACCCGTGAGTTTAACACCTCACCTTGTAGCCTCCCTCATCGAGGAATGATCTGTCCTACAATAAATCAAGTGTGGTAGCGGGCATATTAGTGAAGCTGGGGATTGTGGCAAAATATTTGTTTCACTATCTAGATTTTTATATCTATTATGGTAAAATATTTGTAATAACCGGTGTTGACGTATATATATTTTTTTGTTTAAAATAGGAGGGAAGGGGGAGGGGCAGAACCCCACCTGCATAGCAATCTTCACTGGACCTCCCTTCCATCAGAAAATGTTCGATATGGGTTGCAAATTTCTGCGTGCTCTCTCTAACCCGTGGAAAACCCATTAGGCCATCCACGTGTGAGTACGTCACCCAAGCGCCACCTCAGTACTGATGGAATGAAAGCATATCCACATAAAGCCATCCGGACGTGGGGCATGCGGTCTCCTGATTTAATCGACGCCCGCGCGTTTCGAACCCGGATAACTCGGATGGAGTCCAAGCTCCCTTAACACCAGGCTACCACCTTGGTGGTTGTAGACGTATATTTAGTCCCACATTAGTTATATATTGAATAGATCTTAGGTACTTATATATGGTAAAAGAATCTAAATAACATGGCTATTTTTTTGGGTTGTGATAAATGGTCTTATTGGATTTTTAGCTTTATGGGTATGCTAAAGGTTAAATATGAGAAGTATGGGACGGTATGCATCTTTGGTATTTATGTGATCTTGATTGAGAGAGACTCATTTGTTTTATTTCTTCTTTTTCTTGCGCTCAGCCGTGTCTCCACGTTAACCTCACCAAAAACGGTCCCAGGCTGCGTAGCTAAGCACTTGCGTCACGCACCCATTATTTTGTGACCGGATGGGAAAAGATGCTTAACGACCAAGAAACTTGATGGCCAATTATTTTACAAGCACCAAGTCGGAGATCTAGAACACAGACTAATTATAAGACTTTTCTTCGTGTGGACCAAAATAAACAGGTAAATGTTTCAATCAATCTCATAAGAGATAAATCCTTTCTCCTGAAGGATCCAGTAACGCCATCATCCCATATTAATTGGGATTAGCTTAACTGCCAATAAGATAGAGCTACTTTCTGTTGATACCCTGCTTGAATTGCGGACATTTTACTTGCTTGTGTTAGTTTTGATAACCAAAACATCCTTTAAAATTTAAACTAGCTGGTAGCAACCTTATGTTGTCATCAGTTGTAGTTTCATGATAAGGGCCATGTAACGTTAGAAGGACCAGATTTTAAGCAATGCGTACACGCGCTGTGCGTGAACGCTGAAGAGAAAGACAAGCGAAAGCAACCCTCCCCAGCCAAAACGCTCCTCAGTCTTCACTTATTTTAATCAAATAAGTGAAGAAGCCGCCAGCCACCGCTGACTGAATGCCGTTTAACGATGACCAGATTTATACAAATCGCGTTAAAATCCACCATCACCTGTGTATAAATTTCACATCTCTTTACGGCCACAGCAGAAACTAGCAGCACCCAGAAATTAATTAAGGAAGGAGCAAGACATGGATATTTGGCTCCTCATCCTGCTCTCCCTTTCCTTTGCCACGGCCCTCAGTCTTCTCCTCCACCATGCAACCAAGAAGAAAAGGCTCCCCCCAGGCCCCCCGGCCGTGCCGATCATCGGCAACCTTTTCTGGCTCCGACGGTCCTTCCAAGAGGTGGAGACCATCCTCCGGGAGCTCCACGCTCAGTATGGCCCCATCGTCACCCTCCACGTAGGCTCCCGCCCCGCTATCTTCATCTCCGACCGCACCCTCGCCCACCGGGCCCTCGTCGAGCATGGAGCCACCTTCTCCGACCGCACGCCCCAGCTCCCCGCCCTCCGGTTCCTCGGGCGCGACCACTTGATCTCCGCTGCCGCCTATGGCCCCCTCTGGCGCCTGCTCCGCCGCAACCTCATCTCCGAGATCCTCCACTCCTCCCGCGTCAAGGTCTATGCCCACGGCCGCGCCTGGGTCCTTCAAGTCCTCTCCAACCACCTCCGATCCCAAGCCGCTTCGAACGACGCCGGCGCGGTCACTGCCGTGGAGAGTTTTCAATTCGCCATGTTCTGTTTATTGGTTCTCATGTGCTTCGGCGAGAAGTTAGACGAGAAGGCCATCAAGGACATCGAGATCGCACAAAAGAGCCTCCTCCTTTACAGCAATAAACTCAACGTCCTCGCCTTCGCTCCAAGAATTTCGAGGTACGTCTTCCGAGATAGGATAAACACAGTTCTCCAAATGAGTCAGAGACAGGAAGAGCTATTTGTCCCATTGATCAGAGCCCGAAAAGAATTCAAGAAACAGCAACAACGGCAGAAGAGCGAAGAAGAAAGGTTCGTTTACTCCTATGTCGATTCCCTTCTTGACATCGAACTCTCAGAAGAAGGGGGGAGGAGGTTAACAGAGCGGGAGATTGTCGCCTTGTGCTCGGAGTTTCTGAACGCAGGCACCGACACAACCTCGACAGCATTGCAGTGGATCATGGCGAACTTGGTGAAGCACCAAGACATACAGTCGAAGCTACGGGAAGAGATCGAAGGGGCGGTGGGGAGTGACGCGCAGGAGATTAAGGAGGAAGACTTGCAGAAGATGCCGTATCTGAAAGCAGTGATCAAGGAAGGGCTGCGGCGGCATCCGCCGGGCCACTTCGTGCTGCCGCACACGGTGACCGAGGACGTGGTCTTGGATGGGTATTTGATACCGAGAGGGGCTTCGATTAATTTCATGGTGGCGGAGATTGGTTGGGATGGGAAGGTGTGGGAGGAGCCGATGGAGTTCAAGCCGGAGAGATTCTTGGCCGGGGGTTCAGGGGAGGGGGTGGATATAACCGGGAGCAAGGAGATCAAGATGATGCCGTTTGGGGTGGGGAGGAGGATATGCCCGGGGATCGGTCTCGCCATGCTGCATCTCGAGTGCTTTGTGGCCAATTTGGTGAGGGAATTCGAGTGGAAGTCCGTGGAGGGGGAGGAGGTGGACTTGTCCGAGAAGCCAGAATTCACTGTTGTCATGAAGAACCCCCTCCGGGCTTGCATACTTCCACGGACGAAGATATAGCGGTCTCTAGTGCAGAAATTCTCTTTTTGAATTTCCTTTTTTTTTCCCTTTTTTTTTTAATGGCTGCGCGTGGTGCTCCTGTAATACTCGATAAGTTGGCTTCCATATTCTATGAATGATATGTTACAAAACTCCACTTTTATCGAGGTTTGGATGGATGGGAATACTTGGAAGGGAGCTACTCTAGTTGTGTAACCATAACCACGGTCCTTTCTACTTAAAAAACTAAACTAAGCCATGAGTGAATGGTACTACAGTGTTCCCACTTGTACGTCGCTTCCCCCCATTTTGGGAGGCCCAGAAAGCCCACTAGGGCATCTCTTTCTTGTTTTTGTTGGCAGAACCGCGTGGGAGTGCGCGTGGAGAAAAAGAATACGCGTGAACCTGGAGGCCTGCGGCAACAAGGGGCGGCACATCCAACCCAAAAAAAAAAAAAAAGGGAGAGAGAGCGGAAGGAAAAGACAAAAAAAAAAAAAAAAAGAGAGAGAAGGGGAGAGCGGCTGAAGTGGTCTCAAACCTTCGTACCATTATCGTTTTTTTTTTTTCAGAAATTTAAAATAATTTTTTTTTGTCTTCCTTGGATGTGGCTTTTCACAGGGACATTTAATAAATTAGTTTATATCTAGAGTTATATTGGATGTTATTGAGAATTGTAGTATTCATTTTTAGGGATTTTATTAGATTCTTGGGTTCATTATATTGCGGTGGTGTGGGTGAGATTATTGTTACTCTTAGGAAGATGATATTGGAGTTTTTTTAATTTGTTGAGGACTCAAGTTTTGGGCATAAATTTGAGCATTATAAACTCTATATTTATTATAGTAGATTGACCGGATTTGCCCCGTAGTTTTTTCCTTCTACACTGGAGGGTTTTTTCCAATGTAAATTTGGTATGTTCTTTTTTTGGTCTCAAGGTGTTTGATATATTACCTGTGTGAATATTGATTCTAGTTGATTTTGGTTTTGGCTTAGTTTATTCCACAATATTTCTATTTTGGTCTCAGCACTACTATTCCAAACAAAGAATATAATAAGGAAGCCTTAGAGCTCAAACTGGCTGCAAGTGTGATAAGTATGAACTCTAGGAGGAACTATTGATCCTAGTTAGAAGGCTAGAAGGATAATTGAACTTAAGATATGAAGTTCAAGGAACAAATGGAAGATGTGCACTTTTAGACATTTGACAAGGGGAACGGATGGAGTCAAGTGTAGCTTTATCTTGCAACATAATATAAGGAAAAACATATCTAAAGTTTGATAAGGTGGATGACCGAGTCGATTTAAGAAATTAAGGTTGCTTCTTTAGATCTGGAGAAGCAGGGGACTTTAAAAAGGAGTAGGAATGCGATTGTCTGCTTCTCATATAGAGGCATTGGCCACACCACAAGAGTCGGTGATTCTTCTCCTAAACCTGTGCACCGGAAGCGAATGGATCGCGACTAGGAAATCTGTGTGCACTTTGTTTCCGGTGGGTGCATTTTGAAGCGGGAGTTTTTTTTTTTTTTTTCTCGGATGGATGGATCATACCTGATGGATACGGATATACCTAATAAAGTCAAAAAATAGGATATCTCGGAGTGCCAAGGGCAACTTTCTATCTCCAGTCCACAAGGTATCTCCGGAGTAACAGGCTACATACGCAGCCACTCAATTTGCAGCATCATTGGCTTTCCAATAAATATGCTTGGCCCGAAAGACCCATCCATCCCTCATCATAGTCCAAATATCATGGAGCAAGGGATGGTCACTACCGTTTCAATGAAGCTTATTGCATGCGTATGTTTGAAGTATTCACAGCAAACAAGAAGCAGATATTGAGTGCTCAACTTGCAACAAGGCTGAAATATTTGATCTCAGGCCATAATTGGTAGCCCAAGTGTTATGGTCCAAACTGATTTCTTGCCGTCTTCCGTGGAAGTCGTCTGTGGTGATGGATTTCGCCTAGAAAAGAAGAAATATAATAATATAAAATCCATCCACATATATATGTTATCAGGGGCGGCCCAATTTATTTGGAGGCCTAAGACGAACTTACTGAAGGAAGCCTTTTTTAGAAAAATAAAAAAAATTAATAAGTGCAAAATACTTTTAAAAATTTATTTAAAAATATGCGGAATGTCATATGCCCGTTAAACCTACAAATACTTTTAACAACCAACAAAATCCAAGTTAAGAAACCATACAAATATCACTTATATAGCAGGTTCTCCGTCTTCCGAATCAATAATAATGCAACCATGCGTATGTGTTTGTGTGCTATATTTATACTCAAAGGGAAACATTTTGTAGTTTTTTCGCTGAATAATACTAGCTTGATTTGGATCTCTTGTAATTGAAGATGTAAAGCTGGACACACTACAGGAAACTAGGCCTTTTCCGACGCATTTTTCGAGCTTTGCCGACGCTAATTAGCGTCGGCTAAAATACCCCCGACGCAAAGCCAAGCGTTGGCAAAGCGTCGGATATACCAGAGTGGGAAAAGTTTTTGCCGACGCTTGAGTAAAGCGTCGGCAAAAACATGGCTTTACCGACGCTCATATAGCGTCGGCGATAAACCGACAGAGCGGTTTCCCCGACGCTTTTTTGCGTCGGCAATTCGTGATTTACCGACGCTTGTATAGCGTCGTCGGCATTAACCTTTCCCCGACGCTTCTAAGCGTCGGAAATTGCTCAATTACCGCTGCTGCCACGACCTTTTTTACCGACGCGCAAAAGCGTCGGCAATTGTCTCCGTTTCTTCGACGCTTTTTTGCGTCGGCAATTTCTGATTTACCGACGCTTTTAAGCGTCGGAAATTGCTCAATGGCCGGTCTTTTTTACCGACGCTTAAAAGCGTCGGGAATTGTCTTTTTAAAAAAAAAATAAAACGATAATCAGTATTATAAAATACAAATTACAAAACATATATTATAACAATATGAACCTGTATTACATTGATACATTGACACAAATACTCAGATCATTCAAAATATGAATATTGATATATCTGATTAAAACTCCATGTTTTTGACTCATATATCAGAAAAGCTGCCATACAAATTACAATGTACTCTGAAAAAGCAAATTACAATGTACTCTGAAAAAGCAAATTACAATGTATTCTGAAAAAGCAGAAACATATACATATCAAACTCATAAAAGATAATCTAGAATGCATCAGGGACGGGATTCAGCTCTATCATCATCTCTACTAGCGTTTGAAGTATCAGGAATCTACAAAAAAAATAAAAAAAAACTTTAGAAGTTAAGAATAATGTGATACATTAACTCATATATCATAATTGATAATATGTAAAATATTAAAATATATATAATTATTTACCTGAGAAGGGAGAAACCGTTGTAACATGGAAGAAATATTCGTAAGCTGAGACTGCAAATTTGCTTGGTTTTGCTTCAACTCATCAATAGTTGCTTGAAGCCGACGAACTTCTGCAGTGTTACTAGATTCTCTGGCATTTCTTGTATATGTGCCCACTGAAGACAACTGAGTGGGGGTAACTCCAACGCCGTAACCCCTCACTCGACCATAACGCTCTGGGCCCATCAATTCAGCGAGCACTTCAGCTTCAATATTATGGGTCGCGTCGGATGATGATGACCCCCCGACGCGCTCCGAAATAAGATTTGTTGCCCTATCCTATATCTCTCAAAAAAATTCAAATTAATGTATGCCAATAATAAAACCAAAAAAAATACAGCACAAGCCAAAGATGAATACATACAACTATATCTCTTGACTCCTCCCGGACAAAGCTGCCATCTCGGTGGGTGTGAGTCATCCTATAAAACTCCACCCTACCAGGCTCCCTCCCATTATCATCCATCTACAACAAAAAGTATATTTCAAGAGTATTCATGCTATATGATAGAATAATTTAAAATAAATTTAAATTATTTCAAGAAAGCTTACGAATTCAGCTCTACGCCTCGCATAACTCATGGAGCCTGAAGTGTGAGGAACAGTCTGTGATGCTCGAGCAGCTCTACCAATATTGGAATATGTCTTCCCCGAAAAACAATAAACAATGTAATGCATAAAATGTATAAATTTCTAATCTATAATAATAGTAAATACAATCTAAGGTATTGAAAAAATATACACAATCTGAGCTCTCTCGGAAAACCAGTAGTGGACAAGCTCCCTCCACTGATGAGAGATTACATCTGGAGGACAAACACGGGCCACCTCCTCTTCAGTCATGCCCTCGTGCTTCCAATCCGCCTTTAGCTTCGCCTTATATTCTTTCCATTTGCGGTTGACGGACTTCAGCACCCAATCATGGCTATTTGCAGGAAGGACAAATTTTGTCTACATCAAAGTCAAAAATGTTATATCAATGTTAAATCAAAAAATAATTGAAGATAGTAAGCAAATTCAATTCTTTACCTCAACAACTCTAAGAAGCTCAACCTTATACGAAGGAAGCATTTCGTTCCATTTCGTATAGTTGAGTGGACACAATTGTCCCTTCCGCGCAACCGATCCTAAAAAAGTTGATAAAATGCTTGCAGCATTCTTGATGGGCTGCCCCAGCTCGTTGCAATGGACGACAATCTTCTGATCCTCAGGTAGGCTCCATACGTCCCGTGCTCGAGTGGGCCCTCGTGTTCGCCTCACTCTCCCCAGTCCATCTATAAAATAACAAGTCCATTAAAGGTAAATGATTTAAAATAGTTAGAACTGGAATGAACATCTAGCCATTAAAAGCAAATGATTTAAAGCAAAATAGATGATAAACACGAGAGGATGAGGGTTGACATTAAGGCGTTAACTGCAAATTAACATATAATTATTATCAATCAAGTTCATGACAAGAACATAAAGAAACAGCTCAATGCCAGAATGCAGAAAAGATGAGAACAGTGTTTGTTCCTTGGTAAAGTTTTGTAATTCAAGTACCATCTTCTCAGCACCATTAACTGAACAGTGTGCAACAAATAGAGAAAACTTGCTCTCTCTCTCTCTCTCTCTCTCTCTCTCTCTCTCTCTCTCTCTCTCTCTCTCTCTTTTCGGTAGAGAGAGAGAACTTGCTTTGAACCGTATGTAGTCTAATGATAGAAAGTTATCACACACCAAACAATGCAAATTTCAAATATCAATGGAAATATATATCTATATGATGCAAAAGCATCTATACACACACAGTGATATATAAAATGCAAAAGCATACACAATGTGGGGCCCATGAATCAATATAAATGGAGACATGCAAGCATGTAATTTATGACAGAGTAGATGTCCTCAAGCTTGTGTGTGCCATTTAATTATTACTCTTATGAACGCATTTTAACGACGCTGCCACTCTATTCTTCGCATCAAATATGCCATATGATGGCCTTGCAAAAATACTGGCAAAGCACAGTTGCGGGCTGCGAGCAGAAGATCAGGAGCACATTGACCACTGGCGAAGCTCTGGTTCTTTAAGCTGAGAAGATAGAGAGTCTCTGAAGCCAGGAGGCAATATGCATCTTTATGAAACTGTAACGGGAAAGGGGACACATTATTGCTATCCATTCTACTGTTCCCAAAAGGTTCCATGAACCAGAACGAAACCACATTGGAATACTGAACTAGTACTGCACACCCATAATTTTCGAACACTCACACAATCCAACAATCATGACATTGGGGCCTTGACGACATCACAGCCACCCACATCCGATGATCACAAGTTCTACATTCAGGAGTTCTTCTATATACCATGAACTCACATATTACTATCGTTATCAACTATGTTTCATACGTCATCTGGGTACTGATAAATGACACATGAAGATGGTTTTAAAAATGAATCCAATGAGCAATAACAAGTTAATTGAGTGATAGTTTCCAATAGAATTTGACGAACCATTCAGGAAATAACTCAACCAACCATCTTTGGTCAATCCTTGGGGTAGGATGAATGTTATTGTTGGCGCTTCGCTGAGCCACTAAAAAATCTCTGCATGAGAAAAAAATTATTTGTTTTGAATAATATATCTGATATGACAGTAAATTGTGATTTGTTATAACCATACTGACCTGCGATACTCGGATATTAAGTCACTGTGGAGTAAGACATAACGATGTGCCTGTGCCAATAATTTATGATGAATTACAGTACTTTCAGCTTTCCCCACAAATTTTCCACCAGATGAGAACTTGTACTCCTCTGCATTATGTATAATATTGTAATTCCTTTGTGGTCGATTAAAAGCAGTTTCAACTCCTTCAAGGTATCTCGAGCAGAATGTCAAACACTCATCAGCAATATATCCCTCCGCAATCGATCCCTCGGGATAGGCTCGATTGCGTACATATTCCTTTAAGCGCACAAGATACCTTCAACAGTAAATTTTAATGCTCAACATCAACATCGAGGAAGATAATAGGATATATATTCATATTAATAATAAATATGGACATTAGAGTTTAGAATATTACCTCTCAATAGGATACATCCATCGGTAGTGAACCGGTCTACCAAGTTTAGCTTCCGCCGCTAAGTGAATGAGTAGATGAACCATAATAGTGAAAAACCCAGGAGGAAAGATCTTCTCCATATGGCACAGTGTTAGTGCAACATTAGACTCCAATTGATCAAGCTCCTTGGGATCTAGAACTTTGGAACATAATGCCTTAAAGAAGGATGATAACTGAGTCACAATTGCAAGAACTTGTTTCTGTGTTGATGATCTTAAAGCCAATGGGAAGATATCTTGCATCAAAATATGGCCATCGTGACTTTTAGGATTCGTAAGTTTTCGCTCTTTAAGATTAACGCATCTTGAAATATTCGATGCATATCCATCTGGAACCTTTATATTTTTCAAAACCGTTAGAAAAAGATCTTTCTCTGGAGTAGACATTGTGTAACATGCAGGAGGTATAAAATATTTATCATTGGGTTGTTCTTTCGGATGAAGCTCTTGTCTTATGCCCATGTCTTTCAAATCAAGACGCGCTTTCAAGTTGTCTTTAGTCTTTCCTTCAAGATTTAACATTGTTCCAATCAAATTATCACAAACATTCTTTTCTATATGCATGACATCAAGATTATGTCGAAGAAGATTATACTCCCAATAAGGTAATTCAAAGAAAATGCTCCTTTTTTTCCATAACTGCTTCTGTGTAGATACCGAGTTTGTGCCATCGTCATTTTCCTGTTCATAAATACTGTCATCATTCTCGAAGTTGTCAGCGTCCTCAAAAATCTGTGTCACTGAGCTGCCAACATCCCCTCTTCCCCGCTTCTTTGAACTGTTGAATGCCTTACCAGGTATATAGTTAGTGCCATGAGTTTGTTTAAGAACTTCAGTTCCAGTTGGTGGAATAGGTGCAGATCGCAACTCTATGGTACCATCAAATTGATTATTCTGATGTCGAAATGGATGATTTGCTTCTAACCATCTTCGATGACCCATATAACAGAATTTTCCTCCATGTTTTAACCAATATGAATGAGTTAAATCTCCACAACAAGGGCATGCAATACGCCCCTTAGTGCTCCAACCGGATACATTAGCATATGCAGGAAAATCATTAATTGTCCAGATAAGAGCTGCACGCAATTTTAATGTTCGGCCAGTGAAAACATCAAATGCATCAACACCCTGCCATAGCTTTTTCAATTCATCTATTAAAGGCTGCAGAAAAATATCTATATCATTACCTGGGCTCTTATCACTGGGAATAACCATTGACAGAATGAGTGAAGACTGTTTCATACACATCCATGGTGGCAAATTATATGGAACCAAAACAACTGGCCAAGTGCTGTATGTAGAACTCATCGTTCGAAATGGATTAAATCCATCCGTTGCCAAACCCAGCCTTACACTGCGAACATCAGAAGCAAATTCGTGATGCCTATCATCAAATGCTTTCCATGCTAAACTATCCGTTGGATGTCTTAACATTCCATCCCTTGTACGTCCTTCATCATGCCATCTCATTAAGGAAGCCGTCTTTGATGATGCATACATCCTTTTCAATCTAGGTATGAGAGGAAAATACCTCAAAACTTTAGCCGGAATTTTTTTAGACTGTGTAGCATCCACTTCATTCGACAAATCATGCCCGTCTTCATTTTGTTTTTTCCATCGTGAAGACCCACATGTTCGGCACGAATCTTCATTAATATTATCACCACGATATAAAATACAATCATTTGGACAACTATGAATCTTCTCATATCCAAGATTTAAGTCTTTTACTAGTTTTTTGGCTTCATAAGAAGTTGACGGCAAAATAACACCTTCTGGAAATGCATCTTTTAATAATTGAAGAAGCATAGTAAAAGACTTTCCAGACCATCCATTCAAATATTTCAAATGGAATAAATGCACCATAAAAGAAATCTTCGTAAATTTCTTACAACCCGGATATAGTTCATTATCACAATCTTTCAGCAAGTTATGATACCGAGTTGTGTTATCTTCAGAGTATATAGGTTCCTCAACATGTATAGATTCAGTAACGGTATGCTCATCACCTATTGGAGCTCCTTCTTGCTCTCCACTAAAATCTGTTAAATTTCTAATATTATGTTCAAGAGCATCTCTGAGTAAGCCCCTCATATCATCTTCTACAACAGGATTTCTGTCTGTGTTACTAGATCCAATACTAGTAGTGTGTTCTATAACTAAGGGTTGGTTAGATGAAGACGACAATTTAGACTCTCCATGAAATATCCATTCTGTATAACCCTTCAGAAAACCATTCCATACCAAATATTCTTCAACAATTTGTGGAGCGATAGCATAACAATTTATACATTTTTGACATGGACAAAAAATATTCCCATTCATTTCAGATTTCTCAGAAGCAAATTTAACGAAATTCTGAACTCCATTCAAATATTCGGCACTGGATCTCGACTTATTTATCCAACTTTTGTCCATTCTATTAAAATACTGATTGAACTGCAAGTAATATAAAAAAATATTAAACGAAATTAGGGTATGAATCACCAATACGAAATCAAAATATAAAATCTTTTTGAGTCATTTTTTGGATCATTAGCAATTTTTTTATCACTTGCAAAGTACAATATTATTCTAGATTTTCAAAAAGATGCAAGTCAATTAGGAAACACAATCTAGTGACCAGACTGCATAGAACTAGAACTATATATAGAATAGTATCAATCAGCATAAATTTGGTTACATATGAAGATAGCAAAGCCCTTGCCTGTGCCTCAATTACTTCAGCTAAACATGCATTAGATTTAATGTTAGCCTGGCTTTTTGGCAGAATATTAATGTTAGTTCGGCTTGCAGCTCAGCTGCAGTAACTGAACTTGCACATTCTGCTACTTAAATTATCATCTAATAGTTAGAAAAATTAACTCTAATATGGTAGATTTTCCATGGAGAAAAGTAGCCCAGCTGATAAATGCGAGTCTCTCTCTCTCTATATGGTATGAGAGTGGTACTGTGGTACTGTTTAAAGTTTCTCCTGGCTAGAAAGCGAAGGCCCACCTTCCACTATGCTCACTTTTTTTGGTAGTACATATAATGTGCTAATTTGTCTAGAGGGCCGTCAACCTTGCGTTAACATGAAGCTGAGTCTGACCTTGTACTGTTGCACTGCGAGCAGTTTGCAGATAAGGAATAGAATGGACAAGGTGATCTTGATAAGGAGAAATAATGGTGGTCCTTCAGGAATCAAGTCTATATATACCACCAACAAAGAAGAAGAGGGAAAGAAAGTGGAAAGAAAAAAAGTGAACATGTGAGGACAGTAGTGAAAGGGTCAATCCCCATCAATGGTCATGGTAAGAGAAGGAAGTGGTGAAGAAAATAACTGGAAGAATGGAGTGAAGTGGTGTGCTTTTCTGGTGGGAATTTAGGTGGATGCGGCTTCAAGACGGAGAGGGATCAAAAGCAGTGGGCACTATGAGGGAGGGGGCAACTCCCTCAAAAGTTATGATTCCTAGCTGTGGCCATTGGATAGCTGTGACCTATGCACAGATCAGGTCTGCAGCTTGTTGGCCTTTTGCACTAGTAAGGTAGCAAGATGGGGCTGGCAACTGTTGTTTAGGGCGACTTCAAACATGCTGTATATATAGCACTGTAGCCGAAAATCAAGTAACAAAGAACAAAAGGCCAACATAATAACATTGAATCCTATTACTTGCAGCTAAAATTCTAACGACATTCTACTAATAAATCCAAATAATGGGTAAAAATGAAAAAGCAATTACATTACTGACCACGCATAGGTCTTCACATGAAAATTAGACATCATTCAACATTGGGTAACACACAAAACTGTTAATCATAGAATACAAATTTCTTCCTAACTTCTTGCAGTTAGCAAGAATGCATATTTGAGATATTGGATTTCTGCTTCAGTTAAAACAATGCTCTAATTGCTAAAATAAAAGTATGTTAATCACACAACAATTTTTAAAGATGATGCATCCAATAAGTTTCTGGGGAGCATAAATATATAGAACAAAGCAAGGAATGAGTGCAAAATCTACCAACATGACCTTTAACATGCATATAAGGAATCTACAAGACATGATAGCAGCTATATGTCTACTAGCAAAGAAAACAAGCAAAAAAGGCCACAGCAATATCTGGTGGGGGGAGATAATCATAACTAGTAAAAGCACAGCCACAGCAGTGGGCACTATGAGACGGAGAAGGTACATAGGATGGAGTTTCACAATGGCCACAGCTAGGAATCATAACTTTTGTCCACATACCACCACACTTACTATTAAAAAAATAAAAGAAGAGGGGATTTGTATCTGCATCTCCCTCTCAAATACACTCTCATCTCATCTTTAACTTTTTCTCCACTATTAAAATATAAGTTAAACAATAATAAAGCACAGCCAAGAGAGAAAGTAAAACAAACCGCAAGCTAATCATGATCAAAACAGAACAATATAAGCTAACTTTTACCTTAAACTTTGTCAAATAAATGTCTACAGAACAAAACATCAGCAGGAAAGTATGGCTTTAATTTATTGATAAAAGTAAATTTTACTTCAGCGTGAGGGTCATACCACGGATCCTGAAATGATTTCCTGTACTAGACGGAAGAGAAGACACTGAGGTTCGAAGAAATCAAATCTGCATCACTTCTCTGCTTGTTAGTCCATTCAGAAAATAATCCTATAGTATGATCAGCAGAATTCTCTGAGCTGTTACCTTGGTTCAAAGCTAAAAGAAACAAGGCTAAAACTATATCATTCTCAAATGCAACTTCAGCAAGACAAACTACTATGACAATTAATAAATGTTAAAAGAGAGTATGGGGATCACTTACCTCAGACGACCGCCGAGTAGCTAGGGCTCGGGATGGAGGTTTGATGTCGGCGCGCAGCTAGGGCTTCGACCGAGAGAGGATGAGGAGAGGGGGCCGGGCGAGCGTTAAAGACAAGAAGAAAACAAACAGGAGGAGGAGGAGGAGGAGGAAGAGAAGGAGGAGGAGGAGGCTTACCTCAGACGACGGCGAGGTCGACGGCGGCGGAGAAGCGGAATCTTCGATCGCCGATCGAGGCTACGGATGGAGGTGAGATCAGTTTGCAAGCCCTGAAAACAAAGAAGAGGAGGAGGACGAGAAGGAGGAGGAGGAGGAGGAGGAGAAGGAGGAGGCTTACCTCAGAGAAGGAGGAGGAAGACGGCAGCGGGGAAGCCACGGATCGCGACGGAGCTGAGAAGTCGGCGATGGAGCTAGGGCATCGACTGACTCGACCGATAGAAAATGGAGGAGACGGGGCCGGGTGGGGGGTTTAATGTTTCCTAACGACGCTTTTAAGCGTCGTAGATTCTAAATATTTGACCGACGCATCAACGCGTCGTCGTTTCTTTGGATTTACCGACGCTTACTAAAAGCGTCGGCAAAGGTTGGGCTGGGCCAAACTTTCCCGACGCTTTCCCTAGCGTCGGGAAAACACAGTCCCCAACACTCCCATTCGTTGTAGTGTAAGGTTTCTAACGACGCTTATAAGCGTCGTTGTTTCTTAAACTTATAACGACGCTTTATAGCGTCGTTGTTTGTTTCGCTTTTCCAACGCTAACCCAAAGCGTCGGGAAAGGTTAGCTGTGAGCCAACCTTTACCGACGCTTTCCCCTAGCGTCGGGAAAAGTAAGTCGGCAAAACCAACATTTGTTATAGTGACACTATTAGTCTGATGAGAGTCTCTTCTCATTGTTAATGGATGCAGCATCTATATGTCTATGCTGTGCTCGTATTTGAAGCAATGGCCACCTTTGTGGGTCAGATCTTTGTGCTCTCCCTCATTGCAATTTTTGGGGCAGCAACTACTGCAATGGTACATTTCAGTATTTTTAGTCTCTCTTTTGACATCTTGTAGTATCAGTGCAACTGATTTTAGAAACATGATTCACATTTTAAGTCTTTCCGGTGTTCATGTTTTGTTAGGTAACTACAGCGAGGAAGACAGTCACACTACTGCTATCTTATCTGATATTCACAAAGTCATTGACGGGGCAGCACAGCACCGGGCTTTTACTGATCTCCATGGGGATCATCTTGAAACTTCTTCCAGAATACAAAGACCCTATAATCCTACTCCTCGTAAATTCAAACAGCAGCGGCAAGGATCTCGAGAACAAGAAGAAGAAAAGAGGCCCTTGGTTTGAAGTTGTATAGATATTTGCTTTGTGATCTTGTTCTCCGATTCATTTTAGGAGTGTAATTTCCAGGGGTGGTTGTTTTATTGTTTATTGTTTTATTTTTTTTCCCTACTTTCTTCTATATGGAGAAATTCCGAAAGTTGCATGATTTTCATGGATAACAACGGGATGATCGGCCGTAAAAATGTTCCTTTTTCATTGAGAGGCCTGGTTGCCAAATTCAATCTCTTGAGTCTAATTTTGCTCCTCTAGAAAGATCAGTTATTTCAAGCATTACCCACCCTGTTAATGTTACGAGGGGAAACAACAAAAAAGCTGGATATGTGTAAAAAATAATTAAATAAACCCTAAGATCTCTATAATTTTTCTTCCTACTACAAAACAAAATAGAGGAAGAGAACCATTAAGGTATTGAACCAATATACTGAATCAGAATAAATTAACAAAAATAAATAACCCATCAGGCGGAAGAGAACAGAACACCTCTAGCTAAAAAAAGAAAACAGAACACTCGAAAGTGTAAAGGCGGAAGCTCACCTCCGGCGTGTGTGGAGTGATTGATTAAAACCCCATTTGATTTTGATGAGCTCAAAGCATTTGAGTATATCTTTTAATTACTAATGAATTCAATTGAGTGTTTCAGTGAAAATCCTGTCTAAGTGTCCCAAGACTTGGTTCATAATTGTTGGATAAGTTAAGGAGTCTGTTTGAACCAATGTCTGAGACTCGAGTCGACTTCCGAGTATCACGAGTCGACTCCAAGCGTATCAAGTTCACTGGCACGAGCTCGAGTCGACTCCAGATGAGTACGAGTCGACTCCGACTGAGAACAGACAGAAGAACAGAAAGGATCAACTCAGAACCTGTCAACGAGTCGACTCCTGAAGTGCGCGAGTCGACTCCAATGTTCACCAAGTCGACTCCAGGGAAGTAAGAGTCGACTCCAAGCAGTCACAGGCAGAAAAGTCAGAGAGCAGTTTTCGGGTCTGAGATTCGAGTCGACTCCAGTGGAACGCGAGTCGACTTCGATGGTTGACAGGTCGACTCCAAAGAAAGCAAGAGTCGACTCTCAGCGGTACACAAAGAAAGTCAGAGACCATTTTATGGACTCTGAGATTCGAGTCGACTCCCGCAATACGCGAGTCGACTCCAAGACACCGCGACCCCAAGACAGACAGAAAACCAAGTTACTGCCTCTGAGATTCGAGTCGACTCCCAGACAACTCGAGTCGACTCCAAGACAGCTTCACGTCAAAAGGCAGAAGACCATCTTTCGGAAACTGAGAGCCGAGTCGACTCCAAGAAAGTTCGAGTCGACTCCAAGACTGGACGAGCCAAAAGACAGAGGATCGGGAGTTCGGGCTCTGAGATTCGAGTCGACTCCCAGGACAGTCGAGTCGACTCGAGTGGACAAAATTCAAAATTGGATCCACGGACTTCAGTGGATGAGCCGACTCCAAAATTGCCAAGTCAGCTCCAGAAGTTGACGAGTCGACTCCAGGTCAAGACGAGTCGACTCCCAGTCGTGAAGGCAACTTTAATTCAAATTTGGAACAGTTGCCGAGTCGACTCCGGAAAAGCTTGAGTCGACTCCCGCTACAGCCGAGTCGACTCCTGATCGCGCGAGTCGACTCTAACCCACCAACGGTCATATTGTCAGGCTGCGCAGAGTGTTCAGAACGGGCAGAAAAAGCACTCTAACGGCTAGTTTCCATGGGGGTTGGCTTAAATAGCCACAGAGGACTGTAGCAAGAGAGAGAACAACTATTTTCACTCCAACTAATCAAGCATTCAAGCTCTGCAACGTGCTCTTCAACGAAAAAGAGGAAGATCTGCATTTACTGCTTCCAACTACATCTTCCCAGCAATTAAAGCCTCCTTCTCCTGCATTCAAGTCGACTACTCTTTCAAGAGGAGACCAGAAGTTTAAGAAGCCATTCCTCATCTCCAATCTAAAAGCGTTTGAGGCTTCTTAACTTCATTTATTGTTCATATTGTTTTCATCTGCTTTTTGAGAAGCTCATTTTCTGTTTTCTTTCTACAACTTGTATTTACTTGGTTCAATCGGGGATTGAATCAAGGGGATTGAGGTTGGTTGGTGAGCCGAGTTAAAACCAACGTGTGTAAGGGTTCGATTGTGATCCCGGGAAAACAATCGGGGGTGGTTCTAGTCGGTGAGCCTGGGAAAACCGACCGAGTTCGTTGTGAGCTCGTAAAACAACAAGTTTGGTTGTGAGCTTGGAAAACAACCGGCTGTAATCCAAGGGGATTATAGTGAATTTCCAAGTGAGACTTGGGGAGTGGACGTAGGAGCAAGGGTTAGCTCCGAACCACTATAAAACTTGTGTTTGTGATTGATTGTCTCTCCTTCTTCTCATTTCATATTACTCACAGCACATAGTAATTAATTAAATAACTTACAATAGTTTTTAATTAATCATCCATAACGTTTTAAATTATCTAAATTATTTTAAAACCCAATTCACCCCCCCTCTTGGGTTGTCTATCTGGGCAACAAGTGGTATCAGAGCCTAAACTCTTCCACCCAAGAGTAAAAGATCGAAATGACAACCCCATTTGGATCTTCCCACATTGAGGGTCAGTCCACCCAAAGACCCCCATTTTTTAATGGGTCTGACTACTCATATTGGAAGGCTAGGATGAGAATATTCATCCAAGCCCAAGACTATGAGATGTGGACTATTGTAGTAAATGGGCCATACATCCCATCCATATATGTAGATGGTGTCAAGGTACCCAAACTAGAAACGGATTGGGATGAACATGACATGAGGAAGGCACAACTAAATTCTAAAGCTATGAATGTGTTTTATTGTGCCTTAGATAGAAATGAATTCAATAGGGTCTCTACTTGCAACTCTGCAAAAGAGATTTGGGATAGACTTGAAGTGACCCATGAGGGCACAAATCAAGTTAAAGAATCCAAAATAAATATACTGGTTCATAAGTATGAACTATTTAGAATGGATTCTAATGAGACAATCACTAGCATGTTCACTAGGTTTACAGACATTATCAATGGCCTAAAAAGCCTTGGCAAGAGCTATACTAACAGTGATCTTGTCAGGAAAATCCTTCGGTGTCTACCTAGGTCGTGGGAAGCTAAAGTGACGGCAATCCAAGAAGCCAAGGACTTGAACAAGTTACCACTAGAGGAGCTTCTTGGATCCCTAATGACGCACGAGCTAACCATGAAGCAACACAACGAGGAAGAGTCCTCCCATAAGAAAAAGGTAATAGCTCTAAAATCTACTTCATCTAACAAGGACTTATCTTGCAGTAGCAGCAGTGACGAAGAAGAGGATGAGGAAGATGATGGTGAGGCTCTTCTTGTGCGCAAGTTCAAGAGATTCATCAACCACAAGAAGTCCTATCATCAAAGGAGAGGCCCCTCAAATTTCTACCGCAAGGACAAAGGTAAGGAAAGGGAAAACGAGGGGATTGGGTGTTACGAGTGCAAGAAGCCGGGTCACATAAGAGCTGAATGCCCTTTACTGAAAAAGGGGAGCAAGTACAAAAAGAAGAAGGCTTTTGTCACGACTCTATCCGACTCCGACTCATCATCCTCTTCATCGGATGAGGAACAAGAGGAAAAGGCCAATCTCTCCTTCATGGCCAATGAAAGTGAGGTAACATCCGAATCACCTTTAGATTTTACTTTTGATGAGCTTTATGATGCTTTTAATGAATTAATGATAGAATATAAGGCAATAAATCTGAAGAATAAAGAACTAAAAATAGCTAATCAATCATACATACTTAAGTACGATAAATTAGTTAAGGATAAGGACTTAATCACCAAAGAAAATATGGAACTTAAGACAAGCAATAAACTTTTAACTCAAAAGACTAATACCTTAACTAAAGAAAATGAAAGGCTAAATAAAGAAACATTAGAACCCAAAAACCATAAACAAATCCTAAACAAGGATCTTACAAAAAAACTTAATGATCTAAAAGCAGAAAATCAAACACTAACTAAAGAACTTAACAAATACAAACCCTTAGTTGAAAAATTTACCTATAGTTCTGAAAAGTTAAACATGATACTTAATAGTCAACGAGCCGTATTTAATAAAGCGGGGTTAGGATATAAACCAAGAAATAAACAAAAACTTCTTAGTAACTTCTTTGTTAAAGCTGGGGAAACTAAAACTAAGAAAATAACCTGCTTTTGTTGTGGAACTATCGGACATAAGGTAAATGTATGTGACTATAGGAAAAGTAAAACAAAAAGGAAAATAAAAAGGGTATGGGTTCCAAAAGGAACCAACTTGACTAACCATGAAGGACCCAAGAAAACTTGGGTACCTAAGATGACATGATTTGCTTGTGTAGGAGTGTCTTGCAGCCAAGGTCAACAAAAACTGCTGGTATTTGGATAGTGGCTGCTCAAGGCACATGACGGGTGATAAAGATCAATTCTTCACCCTCGAAGCTAAGAAGGGAGGTGCTGTGACTTTTGGAGACAACAACCAAGGTCACATCATTGGTATTGGTAAAGTTCAAATCACCCCTTCTACTTTTATAGATAATGTTAGATATGTTGATGGTCTTAAGCATAACTTGTTAAGCATTAGTCAATTATGTGATAAAGGATATGATGTTATGTTTAAACCATCACTATGCATTATAACAAATCCTAATGATAATAGTTTAGTTTTTAAAGGGATTAGGCGTGGAAATGTATTTGTTGTAGACCTAGAAGATCTTGCAAAACATAACCAATGTTTAGTTGTTAATGAAACTAAAGAAAATGATGCTAGTTGGTTATGGCACCGTAAGTTAGGTCATGCAAGCATGGACACAATAACTAAACTAGTTAAAAGAGACTCCGTGATAGGTTTGCCAAAATTAAAATTTGAAAAGAACAAAATATGTGAAGCATGTCAATTTGGCAAACAATCTAGGAACTCATTTAAATCCATAAAATGTGTCTCTACTTCTAGACCTCTAGAATTATTACACATGGATCTATTCGGTCCAACTAGAACAACAAGCCTAGGTGGAAATAAATATGGTCTAGTCATTGTAGATGATTATTCTAGGTACACATGGGTCATGTTCCTAGCACATAAGGATCAAGCATTTTCTGTCTTTAAGAAATTTCATAAAGAAGTAACCAATGCTAGAGATAACTCAGTAATAGCTATTAGAAGTGACCATGGTACCGAATTCGAAAATAAGTCATTTGAGAAGTTTTGTAGTAAAAAGGGGATAACCCATAATTTTTCAGCTCCTAGGACACCACAACAAAATGGAGTTGTGGAAAGAAAAAATAGAACACTAGAAGAAATGGCTAGAACTATGTTATGTGAAAGTAACCTCCCTAAGTACTTTTGGGGAGAAGCCATTAATACTTCTTGCCATATATTAAATAGAGTTTTGTTAAGACCCATTATAAAAAAAACACCTTATGAACTTTAGAAAAACAGAAAACCAAAAGTTAATTACTTTCATGTTTTTGGATGTAGGTGTTTTGTTCATAATAATGGAAAAGATAATCTAGGTAAATTTGACTCTAAATCGGATGAAGGAATATTCTTAGGTTATTCTACAACTAGTAAAGCCTATAGAGTCTTTAATAAAAGAACCTTAGTTATAGAAGAATCTATACATGTTGTTTTTGATGACTCTAGTGACATCTCGTCTAGTAAGAAGATTAATTTTGATGATGATGTTGAAATACTTGAAGAAAAGATAGATGAGATGGGATTTCAAGATAATAATCAAAAGTTGATTGAAGGAGAATCATCAAGCCAAGAGGGTATTGTGGATCATGGGCTAACTAAAGCTTGGAGGTATGCTCATGGGCATCCTAAGGAACTAATTCTAGATGATCCATCTCAACCCGTTAGGACTAGAGCATCCCTTAGGAATTTGAATAACCATCTAGCTTTTGTTTCACACTTTGAGCCCAAACATATAGAAGAAGCCGAAAATGATGTAAATTGGATAAATGCAATGCAAGAAGAACTAAACCAATTTACTAGAAACAAAGTGTGGAATCTAGTAGAGAGACCTTCTGAATATCCAATTATAGGTACTAAATGGATATATAAAAATAAGCTAGATGAAAATGGAATTATTATAAGGAATAAGGCTAGACTAGTAGCAAAGGGTTATAATCAAGAAAAAGACATAGATTTTGATGAAACCTTTGCTCCCGTAGCTAGACTTGAGGCTATTAGATTATTATTAGCATATGCATGCTCTAAGGACTTCAAACTATATCAAATGGATGTAAAAAGTGCTTTTTTAAATGGGTATATTAATGAGGAGGTATATGTAGAACAACCTCCTGGTTTTGAAAATCATCAATATCCCAATCATGTATATAAACTAAACAAAGCACTTTATGGTTTAAAACAAGCACCTAGAGCATGGTATGAGAGGCTTAGCAAATTCCTATTAGAACATGAATTCTCTAGGAAAAATGTAGATACAACATTATTTCTGAAAAAGCAAAATAAGGATATGTTATTAGTACAGATTTATGTTGATGATATCATTTTCGGTGCTACTAACAATCTCCTCTGCGAAGAGTTTGCTGATTTGATGCAGAGTGAGTTTGAGATGAGCATGATGGGAGAGCTGAACTACTTCCTCGGGCTTCAAATCAAACAGTCTGAAGGAGGCATCTTCATCAATCAAGCTAAATATATCAAGGAGATGCTCAAGAAATTTGATATGGAGGGAAACAAATCAATCAGCACCCCCATGAGCACATCATGCAAATTAGACCAAGATGAATCAGGTAAATCTGTAGATCAAAAACTTTATAGAGGTATGATAGGTTCTTTACTGTATCTTACTGCAAGTAGACCTGATATTATGTTTAGTGTGTGCATGTGTGCTAGATATCAGGCTAATCCTAAAGAAACACACCTAGCTGCAGTTAAGAGAATGTTTAAATACTTAATAGGAACTAAGAACATAGGGCTATGGTACTCTAAAGAATCTAGCCTAAACTTAATAGGATACACAGATTCAGACTTCGCTGAATGTAAGCTTGATAGAAAAAGTACCAGCGGGTCGTGTCAATTTCTAGGAGAAAACCTTATCTCATGGTTTAGCAAGAAACAAAACTCGGTTGCATTATCCACTGCAGAAGCTGAATATGTTGCAGCCGGGAGTTGTTGTGCTCAAATCTTATGGATTAAACAACAGTTAGAAGATTATGGCATTAAACAAGATAAAATTCCCATTAATTGTGATAATACAAGTGCCATAAATCTAACTAAAAATCCAATTCAACATTCAAGAACTAAACACATTGAGATAAGACATCACTTCATAAGAGATCATGTATTGAATGGTGATGTGACACTCCAATTTGTTTGTACTGATAATCAATTAGCAGATATTTTTACAAAACCCCTAAGTGAAGAGAGGTTTAGTGTGCTTAGGAGGGGATTAGGAGTGATTGATCCATCCTAGTGGTAGTTTCCACTAGATTCATTGATTTTGATGATTACAATGTGGTTAAAATAGAGTTTCTTTTCAATGATCATCAAATCAGATCTTAATTAGGTGATTTTCCCTCATTTGGCACGATTATAGCATGATTTTTAGGTGCGTGCCAAGGTTAGAGACGACTCGAGTAAGTTACAGAGCCGGCTCCTAAGGGGGAGTCGACTCGCGCATTGGCGGAAGTCGACTCGCAAAGATGGCAGCAGAGGGGGAGTCGACTCGCATATTGTCGGGAGTCGACTCGAGGCCTACAGGCGCATAAGGAGAGTCGACTCGCGCATATTCTGGAGTCGACTCGAGGTCGAGTCGACTCGCGACTCAGTGGAGTCGACTCGCAGTCGGGATCCGACTTTTTAACCCTAGGTTTGTCGTTTCGAAAACACTTTTCTCTCAAGTCGCCACTGTTCAAAAAGCCCTAGAGCCGACTCCTAGGTCGTCCCCGATCGTCTCCAACCCTTTTTCCGTCGATTTTTCACCGGTTCTTAGGGTTTTCGTCCGTTCCTAGGTCGTCTCCGGTCCGTCCCAAGCTTCCTCCGTCGACCCTTCTCCGTCCTTTAGGTTCTTCATTCCATTTTAGGTCAAAATGCTACGTAAGACCGTGGTTAGGAAGAGGTCCCGTCCCGAGGCCGGTCCCGAGCGACGCTCCAAGGCGCGGCACGATCCCGCGAGGCAACCACCTCCAGCTCGTTCCCCGCCTAGGGCGGTTCCCGCGAGGCCATTGGCCGGGAAGGTCGTCTCCACCGGGAGGTATGTCGATTTCGACTTCCTCTCCCGGGAAGGGTTCACCATAGGTGAAAGACTTAGGGTCCAGGGCTTAGAGTTCTTCCTTACATTGGACCTCCCCACATATCCAGGGCTCGTTAGAGAGTTTTACGGTACCGTCCATCGGGGAGATGGGGGTATCGAGGGCACAGTAGCCGGTGTCCCTGTGTTTGTCACGGAGGATCTTATTGGCCACATCCTCCACCTTCCACTAGTAGGGGTGGCTCCCACACATCCCGAGGACAGAGTTGAGGCCCTTACGGCCGTTCTCGGGCATCCACCCCAGTCACCCGTAGACGAGGTATCCGCCAGCTCACTACCGATTGAGATGCGGATCCTCTTGAGTATACTGTCTAGGTCCATCTTCCCTAAGACAGGGAGATTTGATTTTGTAAATGAGAGGGACCTAGCTCTTATGTTCTATATGCTTCATGACACCCCAGTCAACTTCCCTAAACTCATATATCGATACATGTGTGAGCCCCTAGATAGACCTAGGCTCACCCTCCCATATGGCATGATATTCACCCTTCTGTTTAGGGAGTACGAGGTTCCCATTCCTGAGGGAGAGCCCTTTCGCGCTTTGCGATGGACTGATCGCACGCGTGCGGGGACCCTACACAGGATGGGGTTTCGGAAGAGAGAGGGGGTATGGGTTAGGAAGTCTACCCTCACCGCTCAGACCACCAGACCTTCACCCAGTCCTGAGCCCGATTCAGACTACCCAGACCTTCCAGACCATCCAGACCTTCCATCCACTCCTCCTGCTCCTACCACCTCCGCCGGACCTTCCTCCTCGGCACCACCCTCTATGGCGGTCCGGATTGATCCTGAGCAGCTCCGGGAGCTGCGACAGGAGATAGTCAGAGAGGTGAGGGATGAGCTGCTTCGGGAGCTCCGAGGTGCGGTGCCTGCTCCCACTCCTGCACCCGTATCTTCTCAGTTGGTCCCTTCCTTGACAGCCGTGACTGACATGACGGCTCATGTACGGGAAGAGATCTACAATGTCCGGAGTTTGGTCCAGGCCCAGTTCCAGAGCATGAGTGAGGTCACGAGCACCACTCGACAGATGCGAGAGGACATAGGTCGTGACATGCACACCACCACCGAGGGGGCCGAGCGCTTGTCGAATGTACTCATCGACAAGCTGGACGCACTTCAGACGTCAGTGACTGGGCTTCAGACGTCGGTGACTGGGCTCTCCACTACACATAGCAGAGCCACTACGTCTATTATCACGCAGCTCGGACATGTTACAGATGCAGTCACCCTCCTCATGGAGCAGAGCCGATTGAGAGGAGGAGCACCATCCTCGAGAGGAGGAGCCACATCCTCGAGAGGAGGAGCCACCTCATCGAGAGGGGGAGATACATCCTCGAGGGGGGGATCTTCATCCTCGAGGAGACCATAGATGTTCTTTTTGTTTTGTTTTGTGTTGTTTTGCTTTACTTATTGTATGCTCAAATGTATTCACATTCATATCAATACAATGAGTAGACATCTTATCTTCATTTCTGTGCCATTTGATGATTGGTTGTGCCATTTGTGCCATTGATTGTGTGTGATTACCTCCTTTTTGATATGATGACAAAAAGGGGGAGAAATATGTATATATGTAAAAGGGGAGAAACATGGATAAAATATGTAAAAGAAATCAATAAAAAGATAAACTCTTAAAAACACACACAAATTTGTTCTAAGTGGATTCGGTACCTCGAAGCTCATTATCTCTCTTTTGGGGCTCCTAATGGAGTAATCTCCAGAATCTATTCAAGGGATATTCGGAGATTAGCTGAATCCTACTCATGAACAAATTGACAGATTTTCCCTCTAAAAACCAAAAAATTCAGTTCAAAAACTTCAAAGCATTAAAAGAAAATTCAGAGAATCAAAACATAGTTGAATGCATATGTTGAGGGGAAGAATCTGAATTTTAATCAAACTAAATCATTAATGACATATAAGCCAAACAATTGATTGCATAATATGAAGGCTTATATAATTCCAAATGAAAGGGGGAGCTTTAACTCCGAAATTTAATGTTTCACTTCTTTCAAGCTTGGATAAATTGAATTACCAGACATTTGAATTCATTTATGGATTTTATTTCATTATTTATTGAGCAATTCATTTTACATATACTCAATGTTTTGTCATCATCAAAAAGGGGGAGATTGTGGAGTGATTGATTAAAACCCCATTTGATTTTGATGAGCTCAAAGCATTTGAGTATATCTTTTAATTACTAATGAATTCAATTGAGTGTTTCAGTGAAAATCCTGTCTAAGTGTCCCAAGACTTGGTTCATAATTGTTGGATAAGTTAAGGAGTCTGTTTGAACCAATGTCTGAGACTCGAGTCGACTCCCGAGTATCACGAGTCGACTCCAAGTGTATCAAGTTCACTGGCACGAGCTCGAGTCGACTCCAGATGAGTACGAGTCGACTCCGACTGAGAACAGACAGAAGAACAGAAAGGATCAACTCAGAACCTGTCAACGAGTCGACTCCTGAAGTGCGCGAGTCGACTCCAATGTTCACCAAGTCGACTCCAGGGAAGTAAGAGTCGACTCCAAGCAGTCACAGGCAGAAAAGTCAGAGAGCAGTTTTCGGGTCTGAGATTCGAGTCGACTCCAGTGGAACGCGAGTCGACTTCGATGGTTGACAGGTCGACTCCAAAGAAAGCAAGAGTCGACTCTCAGCGGTACACAAAGAAAGTCAGAGACCATTTTATGGACTCTGAGATTCGAGTCGACTCCCGCAATACGCGAGTCGACTCCAAGACACCGCGACCCCAAGACAGACAGAAAACCAAGTTACTGCCTCTGAGATTCGAGTCGACTCCCAGACAGCTCGAGTCGACTCCAAGACAGCTTCACGTCAAAAGGCAGAAGACCATCTTTCGGAAACTGAGAGCCGAGTCGACTCCAAGGAAGTTCGAGTCGACTCCAAGACTGGACGAGCCAAAAGACAGAGGATCGGGAGTTCGGGCTCTGAGATTCGAGTCGACTCCCAGGACAGTCGAGTCGACTCGAGTGGACAAAATTCAAAATTGGATCCACGGACTTCAGTGGATGAGCCGACTCCAAAATTGCCAAGTCAGCTCCAGAAGTTGACGAGTCGACTCCAGGTCAAGACGAGTCGACTCCCAGTCGTGAAGGCAACTTTAATTCAAATTTGGAACAGTTGCCGAGTCGACTCCGGAAAAGCTTGAGTCGACTCCCGCTACAGCCGAGTCGACTCCTGATCGCGCGAGTCGACTCCAACCCACCAACGGTCATATTGTCAGGCTGCGCAGAGTGTTCAGAATGGGCAGAAAAAGCACTCTAACGGCTAGTTTCCGTGGGGGTTGGCTTAAATAGCCACAGAGGACTGTAGCAAGAGAGAGAACAACTATTTTCACTCCAACTAATCAAGCATTCAAGCTCTGCAACGTGCTCTTCAACGAAAAAGAGGAAGATCTGCATTTACTGCTTCCAACTACATCTTCCCAGCAATTAAAGCCTCCTTCTCCTGCATTCAAGTCGACTACTCTTTCAAGAGGAGACCAGAAGTTTAAGAAGCCATTCCTCATCTCCAATTTAAAAGCGTTTGAGGCTTCTTAACTTCATTTATTGTTCATATTGTTTTCATCTGCTTTTTGAGAAGCTCATTTTCTGTTTTCTTTCTACAACTTGTATTTACTTGGTTCAATCGGGGATTGAATCAAGGAGATTGAGGTTGGTTGGTGAGCCGAGTTAAAACCAATGTGTGTAAGGGTTCGATTGTGATCCCGGAAAAACAATCGGGGGTGGTTCTAGTCGGTGAGCCTGGGAAAACCGACCGAGTTCGTTGTGAGCTCGTAAAACAACAAGTTTGGTTGTGAGCTTGGAAAACAACCGGCTGTAATCCAAGGGGATTATAGTGAATTCCCAAGTGAGACTTGGGGAGTGGACGTAGGAGCAAGGGTTAGCTCCGAACCACTATAAAACTTGTGTTTGTGATTGATTGTCTCTCCTTCTTCTCATTTCATATTACTCACAGCACATAGTAATTAATTAAATAACTTGCAATAGTTTTTAATTAATCATCCATAACGTTTTAAATTATCTAAATTATTTTAAAACCCAATTCACCCCCCCCCCCTCTTGGGTTGTCTATCTGGGCAACAGCGTGGATGGAGCCCGGAGGGCTGGGCCGACTGCCAAAAAGGAGAAGAGATGCCGTCCGGCGACGCCGCCTCCCTGATTCGGTGATTCCCTCGTCACTCTCTTCGGCGAACGACTGCCGAGGACGGCGAACGGGCGATGGACCGTGGACGGAACTCGGAAGAACTAGGGAGTAAGGAGGAACTAGGAATTAGCAGATTAGGGAAGGAAGAACCGAAGAAGAGTAAGGAGGAACTAGGGATTAGCAGGAAGAACTGAAGAAGAGTAAGGAGGAACTAGGGATTAGCCGATTAGGGAAAAAAGAACGAAGAAGAATTTAGAATTTAAAGTTTTAAACTCTTCGCTGAAGAAGAGTCTTCGGCCGAGCCGAGCTACCGAGGACGGCGGATGGAGTCTTGGAGAAGACAGGCTATCAGCTATGGATCGTAGGGGCGTAGGGCTTCATAGCCCCGTTGTCTGTTGCCCGTTGGCCACCAGGCCAAGCCTGGATGCTGGATGCCTGGCAGGCGGCAGCTAATCTATGAATCCTATGATGGGCAGCTGCAGGCTGGAGCAGCTCGTAGGCCTCCGACCGGCTTCGGCGATGGCGATCCCAGACAGGAGCATGCAGAGTGGAGGCCTTCCTTTGGGCCGGGGCCTTAGGCGACCGCCTAAGGCTTGGGCCGGCTCTGCCCATCAGGCGGAAGAGAACAGAACACCTCTAGCTAAAAAAAGAAAACAGAGCACTCGAAAGAGTAAAGGCGGAAGCTCACCTCCGGCGTGGATGGAGCCCGGAGGGCTGGGCCGACTGCCAAAAAGGAGAAGAGACGCCGTCCGGCGACGCCGCCTCCCTGATTCGGTGATTCCCTCGTCACTCTCTTCGGCGAACGACTGCCGAGGACGGCGAATGGGCGATGGACCGTGGACGGAACTCGGAAGAACTAGGGAGTAAGGAGGAACTAGGAATTAGCAGATTAGGGAAGGAAGAACCGAAGAAGAGTAAGGAGGAACTAGGGATTAGCAGGAAGAACCGAAGAAGAGTAAGGAGGAACTAGGGATTAGCCGATTAGGAAAAAAAGAACGAAGAAGAATTTAGAATTTAAAGTTTTAAACTCTTCGCCGAAGAAGAGTCTTCGGCCGAGCCGAGCTGCCGAGGACGGCGGATGGAGTCTTGGAGAAGACAGGCTATCAGCTATGGATCGTTGGGGCGTAGGGCTTCATAGCCCCGTTGTCCGTTGCCCGTTGGCCACCAGGCCAAGCCTGGATGCTGGATGCCTGGCAGGCGGCAGCTAATCTATGAATCCTATGATGGGCAGCTGCAGGCTGGAGCAGCTCGTAGGCCTCCGACCGGCTTCGGCGATGGCGATCCCAGACAGGAGCATGCAGAGTGGAGGCCTTCCTTTGGGCCGGGGCCTTAGGCGACCGCCTCGGTCGCCTAAGGCTTGGGCCGGCCCTGTATGTTATCAGTAAGCTTCTATGATCACTCTCTGGAAGGAAAGATAATAAGAAATGGGAATGGATTATGTTTGGTAATTTAAATCAAAGAATTCGATGCCTCAAAATTTAAGCGAGAGAGAAGTCCAAATCTCTAATCTCATGTTCCCTCCATTTTGTTTTTCAATTGATTAATCAAAAACGCCCATTACATATTATGTAAGGTACATCGAATGTCCAGGGTTCCATAAAAATAACAGAGCTAGACCATGTGACCTACATGAAAGGAAGCTCTTTATACCTTCCTTCGAGGAACTAAGTTCATAACAACAGTGAAGTCTGGCTTCTCAGACAAGTCCACCTCCTCTCCATCCACCGCCTTCCACTCGAACTAAGGATTAAAGTGGATCGGATAATATCCGTCCAGATTCGTTTTCGTATCCGAATCTATCTGGATATGGATAGAAATTTGAGCATTCGACTAATATCCATATTCGTATCTATATCCATCAAAGAAAAAATAAAAAAGAATATGGATAGACAACTATCCGATTCATATCCGAATATCCGATTCCATTTATAACTTTATTTAATTTTAATTGATACTCATAAACTTTTAAGAAAAATAAATGATCACATTAACATGTTGTTAACTTGATTTATCATCCAGTACTCAATAATATTTTTGATTCTGGGGTTATAAAGTTTAATTATTCGATTTATATTCGTATTTATGTCCCTTTTTTTATCCGATTTGTACACGTATCTATTTAAAATAAATATAGATATGAATATTTGCATCCGACTAACATCCGTATCCGTATTTGTATTGGTCAAATAAAATAAATGTGAATATGAATATGCTAGTATCTAATGCATATATGAATTGATTTCAATCCTAACTCGAACTCACGCACCAAATTATCCACGAAGTAATTGACAGAGAGCATGGCCAGCCCAAACCCCAAGCATATCTGTCTCCCCAACCCAAATGACATTATCTTGATCTCCCTGCTCCTGGTTATATATGTTATGCCTCGAACCCGTGACTTGGGTCGACCATGTGATATGGCTGTAAGAGCCTTAAAACGATGCCCTAGAGATCATGCAAGGCCTAAAATGAACAAATATCTATTAACTCAACGGTGAATAGCTGAATAGTCCAAATAAATAAATTATCATATTCAAACTAGTTCAATTATAAGATCTTCAAATGTTCCTTGGTATCAGAAAAATAAATTAACTAACTAACTCATAAATCTGATGCTCAAATTCCATGCCCAACCTATCCAAAATTATGCATCCTCGAACTCTGAAAGAAGAAAAGAGAAGTACCCAGTAAGAATCCCACACACTTATACCAATATAGATATAATAAATTTTAAAAATAGATTAACTATAAACCACATCAAAATACAAGGAAAAATCGTAAAATCTCATACCAATTATCCAACATAACTCGATAAAATATACATCCATGTAGGTTATCAAACATGTAATCCTTTCCAGAAAATATGTAAGATATTATCATACAATGGCTTTTTATTTTTAATCTTCCATTTTTATCTAGATTTTCGATCTACCATTATCTTTCTGATTTAGACTATTCATGGTTACACTTTAACCCGTGACTGGCAAACACAAACATCCGCGCTTTGGCTTGTGGTGGCAAATCAAGATAACTGCACTTCGGCCTGCAGTGGCAATCCAAAATAACTGCGCTTCGGCCTGCAGTGGCAAACCAAGATAACTGCGCTTCGGCCTGCAGTGGCAATTCAAGATAACTGTGCTTCGACCTGCAGTGGCAAACCAAGATAACTATGCTTCGGCCCGCAGTGACAATCCAAATATCCGCGCTTCGACCCATGGTAGCAAACTAAGATAACTGTACTTCGGCCTGCAGTGGCAAACCAATGTGTCATGATTATACCCGTGACAGACAATCCATATCATGTCTAGTCCAAATCCTTTTGTTCATCAATCAAATTATTCAATTTCATCCATATCAGAAAAAAAAATATAATTTTATATTATATTTCATGCCTAAATTCTAAAATAATTAGCATCATATCCCAACAATCAAAACAATAATCCAAGCAGCTATAATCACCAATATTTGATATGTCTATATATTAAAGAAATATATATGTTTATCTATCATAAGGCAATCATATAGGAAACGATGCAAGCCTCAAAATCGTCAACACATGTTATAAAATATATATTATCCATAAAGATGATTGTGTATAGGATTTCTTACCTCTATCGATGACAGACTCAAAACACTAGATACACAATCCTCTCCTCGATCAACGAACTTAAAAACAAAGTGGTTTGCTCAACACTTTCTTACCCAGACGGTTATCCCACTACAAGATCAAATCTAATCATCATGGTGACTACAACAACCACAATCAATAGTAGAAAATTATGGAACGGTATTAAACTTTATCATAGCAGAGCTTGCCGGAGTTCAACATGCCTTCGAATCTCAGTTTTCTTGCCGGGGTTGGGGAGGAAGAAGACCCCGTCCCTCGACTCACATGCCGGGAGCACCCTAAGTGGCCCAAATAGCCAGCCTAGGCCCACTGTGAAACGGGCCTTGCAATATCCACGCCCTCCCCTGACCCCCTGGGCGAAGTTAATTCTTATATTTAAGTATTGACTATGATTTATTAATTTACCAATTTATATATTGTAATTCTTATCTAAACTAAATAATGCACAGCCGCACAGGGGCATTACTTCAAAAAGCTAGATACAAATTCTATGAATATTGACTTCTTTAAGTAGCGTCGTTGTCTACGAATTACATTTTATGTTGCTAACCCTTGTGGATCACGTCTAGTTGCATCAATAACATCTTCCATCATCAAGATTAAGGCATAATTATATTTAAAAGAGAGAGAGAAAGAGGCTGAATTGGCCATATATATATGATGGCGATTATATAATGACCCATCTTCGTGGAAAGTGTCATTTATTTTTGTCCACTAGCAATGACTTTGAAGAAGTCTTGCAGTTTATCGGTATTCCTTGTTCTGCTTGCCCGGTGACCACGGCGACAGATGTTGCCAAAGTTTGGCACCTTGGCCATCAAGCAACATACGTCAAAGGGTGAACCGAGACTGATCTGAGCACATGTTTGGTATACAAAATTTTTTTATTAAAATATTACAGAAATGGTGCTTGAATATATAGTATTTAAAAGAATATTTTTTATGATCATAAAAGAATAGCATATTCTAAATGACTTATATTTATTTTAGCATTTATATTTCTAAAACAGTTGTATAAAATATCTATTATACTTATAATAAAGAAAAAATCATATCTCATTCTATCTAAAAGAAAAAAAATTCTAATTTTCAGGTAATAAAAATTAGACTTTTTAATATTTCAAATGATTTTTTTATAAAATATAAAAATTTTATTTATATAGAAAAGCTATTTTTTATCTCTCTTATTTAAAAACTCTAATCAAACAAAAAGTATATTTTTATTTTTTTATTAACTTTTTTTTTTGTTTCTTTCTAGAAATAAATCCGATTTTATTCATCCTACACAAGGATAAGTCATTTCTGAGCATTACTTCTCTCAAAGAGATAGAGAGAAATCATGCAACCTCTAATTTTTACATATGCACCATCTAAAACTTGAAGCTTAGACATCAAAGCTTAAAAAAAAAGGGACGTAACTATTCAGAAAAAAAAAAAAACGATTAATTCACAACTTTAAATCTATAATTTTTTGCATGGATACCCTTCTAAATATAGAATTTTGCATGAATATCCTTCCAAAATTGATATTTGCATGTATACTCTCGTCAAATATTTATTTTACTATCCTACTATTTTTTTATTCTTATTTTTGTATATGTACCCATACCATCTAATGCCGTTAAAAAATTAACGGTTTTAAATTAAAATAACTAAAATATTCTTAATGAGTAGGTGTGCAAATAAATTTTTTTATAAAGATATATAAGTAAATAGAAACTCTACCATTGTGGAGTGATTGATTATACCTCTATTTGATTTTGATGAGCTCAAAGCATTTGAGTATATTTTATGTTATACTAATGAATTCAATTTAGTGTTGGGCGACCCATGACTTAATATAAACATGATTTTTTTTAATACCGTTAGAACAACCGTTATATTAGGAGTATTTGTACAATAACAGAGTTTTACGAGGGTATACATGCAAATATCAATTTGAAAGGGTATTCACGTAAAATTTAATATTTAGAAGGGTATCATGCAAAAAAATCCTTAAATCTATGTCCCCTGAAGGCCCATCAAAGGCCCAATATGGATGTATATCTCTAATGTTATGAATTATGTCAACTCTGAATTTGTACTCTGCCTCGCATCTCGAGTACTCTTTATAATTTTTCAAAAGAAGCAATCGACTCCCTTCTCTCTTTTCTCTTTCCCAAAAACCTTAGCCATCCATCCATTTATTTTTTCGACAATCACTCCGACTCCACTTTTTTAACCTTTTTCTATCCTTTTAAATCCACACCCTGCTCTTAAAAGTTATTTTTATTCTTATTTTAGCTTTTAGATTACAAGGATAGTTTTAGTGTTAGATTGCACTGTCCCTTATTTTGCCTCAAACTTTATCCCATCTTTGTTCTCCAAAAAAAGTAAAAAATAAAAAAATAAAGATAAGAAAAAATGTGTAGGCCTCTGTGTATGAGGTATTGAGGATCAAATGTGGGGTTTAGTATCACAATGAAAAAGGTGATAGATGGATTGATATAGATAATCAGGCCAAAAACTTAACATTATAGACTTTTAGGTTAAATTGGGTTCAAATTTGCGTATCAAAGCTTTAATCCTAGTTAAACTCAAAATCTTGGTTTTTTTTTCCCAACAAGTGGTATTAAAGCTCCATTTCTCCTCAATGAGTGAAATCAAAGAGTAGTAGATTGGACATAGGTGGAGTTGAAATCGACTCTTGAATGAAGGGAGAGATTGTTGAATAATAAATTGGACTCGAGGGGAGAGTTGATTTCATAAGGGAGAAAATGTTGGAGGTCATGCGTGGGGTTTCGTCCCATATGAAATAATTACTAGGAGGTAGATGGGTTCATATACACTAGACCAGAATTAGTGGCTAAAGCTTTTAGGCTGAATTATATTCCAATTTACATCAATACCCTCTAGATTGGACTCAAATTTTCTAATTCCTCCTAATAGTGAGGATCTATGCGGGTATGTGTTTAGTCTCATTTTATGTTGGAGAGATCTTAGTTTCTAACGTAGGCCAAGGCTATGTCAACTAAAACTATCATACATGTTGCTCTGGTACACTGCTTTTCATGATCATATCAAAAGAATGTGCCTATTCAGGCAAGCAAATATAATCCATATTTGCTCATCTACATACTAATATCCAAAATACCCACACAAAAAAATATCGTATCTTAAGTCAGTCAATTAATAATGTATATTTTCTAGATAATTTGCTGTGTTGTAGAATCATGAAGTTTGTTATATGATCGATGAGTGAGTAATGGCTTACTATTATTGATCAGCCAACAATGATTTTAATTTAGGTATTCTATCATTTCTTTCAAAATTTTGTAATATGTGGCATAGAAGCCATCCTTTGCTTCCCAGCATTTAAATACTATAAAAACAAAGTGTGCCTTCTTGTGTTTTTCATTAAGTTTTAAGTTCAAATGTATATTAACTCTAAAATCCATTTTTTTTGACAAACATGATTCAAAGCACCAACAACTCATTAAGTCAATGAAATTGATACAAGAGAGGGAGAGGTGAGGAAAATTAACTCTAAAGTCCTAGCTTGCCTCCTCCTCTTACTTTGCTGTCATGTTCTCAAATTCATGGCAACCAGTCTTTTTTAATCTATTATTTCTGCTCTTCTACTATCACTATTCTACGTGCTCCTTTCTATCAATTTCAGTACCTAGATGCTAGATTGGAGAGGAGTACTTTCACTCTCCAGACTCTCTAATGAAAACCTAATTTATTGATAATAGAACGATTGAAACCTTTCAAATCTTAATCAATGTTCTCTCTTTATCCTTATCCAACTTATTAAGTAAATCAAGCGACATGCTATCTACATCCAAGAAACTAATCTCCAATAAACTGGCAATGGAGATTCCTACATGATTTCACACCTTACTCTCCTTGGAAATAGCTAGACATTAGTTTTATAGTGAATAAGGGACAAGATGTTATTAAGAGGTTGAGGGACAAGATTATGTTTTTCTAATATGTTTCATAGTATCTTAAAAAGGCATGCATATGGATGCCCAATATGTTCATAGTTTTGGACAAAAATAACTTTTTATAATAAGAGTTAAGATGGAAATAATATTTTCCCTTTTCCTCTTTATTTGCTTCTTGTTATTCTATCTTCAAACTAGTTCTTTTTTTTTTGGGTAGCAGTTTACACAACCTTGTAATAAATACAACCAACAGAACCTGAAAATAAGAAATCATGGAACTATGTAGGAATGGATGCATTGGAGTCCCAAATCATAGAGCTTGCATGGTTAGCAACATATGAAACCATCCAATCTATAGCGCTATTGGCCTCTTTATATCTTCAAAGTAATCCACTATTTTATTATTCGTTCCATTCTAAAGGACTTGCATTGGTAGATACTTATAGAACCTCTTCAAGATGGGTCACTCTTCCACTCTTTTTGATTTGTTGGTACAATAGTTTGGAAAAAGAGAATTAACATGCCTTGTATATAGAGTAGGATATGCAAATGTATTGTTAGAAGATCAAGTTTCTACACATCTAAAGATCCATGACTCATTTTGTTGTTTCAAGTCAAATTATCTCATTGTTGCATTTGATTACTTGAGTTTTTTGTGCAAATGTAATTTCTAATATGGTTACTAGTCCACATGAAGGAAGTTGATGAGACTAATAAGGGGATACAAGATTTATGTTGCGCTCTAAGATTACATAATTTATCCAACTTCTCATTTTTTTCATGTCTTTATTTTCAGTATATTCATACCTTTTGTCTGTTGGCATTGCATGCCCATTAAAATGTGAGGTCAAATTTGAATTCAAATTATTGGGTTTGCATCCCCTTTTTTAATGTTTATAATTTATTCAAAATTCTTGCTTTTTTAATTTTATTATTTGAGAATTTTGTAATAATCAATATTCCACGTAGGCTACAAAATGAGAAATGGAAAAAAACTGAAAAAGTAAAGGATGAATAAATCCAACTAAGATATTTAGAAAACCATATAAAAATTTCAAGATGATAATTATGAAAATCTATTTCAGACACACATATAAAATCTAAAGGTGTTTGATTAAGAAAAAAAAGATATGGTCGTCAATTCTAGGAAAATATTTTTATTTTTTTGTAATACAAGAATAGGTTAGTTATTGTAAACATGACTAAGAATTGATTAATTTTATACTCAATAAAAATTATCTCATAATTTGTTTTATCCCTTTTTAAAATCTTAAGTATTGATTACATTTTCTAATTTTCTTTAAGTTATGAATGACAACACAATGTTGGAAATGCATGCATGTCATTTGCCACAATTTTTATGAACAAATTTAGGTAGCTAGAGGTCAAATTTATTGGTTATTAACATGACATGATAAAAAAAAGTTTGGTATTTGGTATGCTTCCCAATTAAGTTTATAATTTATTACAAATTATATTTTGATATATCGAGGCATGACATGCTGTGATGATGCATTAGATAATCAAATACTCCACCTAGCATTAATGGAGCTGCCCAATATTCAGACTAAATTCACAGGGATCACAGGACACAGGAGAGAGGAGCATAATTAAAACTCACCAACCAAATTCAAACCATCTCGGCAGCCAAGGATATTTAAACCAGAGACCAACCAAAATGGCAGCTGATCCCACTGTCCGGCTCTCCGTGAATCCATTAGAAAAAGAGAATCCAAGCCTCCCGTCTCTCATGTCCAATAAAATAGGCACTTCTTTCTCTTGTGTTGCATGTTGCAGGGGATTCTCTGAGATTTTTCTGTCATAATTAGATGTTTATAAGAACTAGGAGGAGCTTCCACCGTGACCAAGGGAGATGGTGGGGAAGTGCACATAGGAGATGAGCTGGTTGATGATGCCCACAATTAATTGATATATACCAAAGTCGAGCCGCTGACTACTGTTTCTCAACTTTGAAGGACATTTTTTTATCTCCATTTCTCTTTTCCTTCTTGCCATGATGAATCCATTCCAGAGCTAGTGGTGTCAAAATATCCTCAAACCATGGCATGAGAGGATGATGGATTAATTTATTCCAGAGCTGAATAAATTAATCCTCATATGCTTCAACTGATTGGGTCGTGCTAACTTGTGCGAATATGGGTTATGGCTCATCGAACCATGGAATACCATCTGCAAGATTAAGAACCACAATACAATTGGGAAGCTTTGGAAGATTTATCATGCTAGGATTCATCATCATGCGCATCCTGTTAATGTAATTAGTTCACTTGCATTCGACTTGTAATAGTGCCTTATTCCAGTTGTTGTTATCGAAAAAGAAACAAAAAAGAAAGGGAGAAAAGGGAAAGCAAACTTAATTCAACTAAGGAACAGTGATTTTGATGATGATCGCAAAAGAAATGTGAAGTATAACTTAGGCATAAGTCATCTTTTTCTTCTTTACTTGAAACTTTTCGTATCTAATGGTTGCAGATAACCGTCATAGTGACTCGTTAAGAAGGCATAATACATGCTTCTTCTTTTTTGAGATAATATGTAGTATATTGATCACCAAAGATATGATTGATGTGGTAAATCTAGAGTTTGTATTATAAAAGTCAAATGTTATATGTTATAGTACCATTGATCAATTCTAATGTTAGTATGTTACTATGCATATTATTAGCATTTGTATGGATGTGTATGAATTAAGTGGAGTGCCAGATGGATAAGATTCCATCAAATAGTAAAATATTATAATTTTCTTCTTTTGCCATTGTTTTAATGAAAGCAAATCTGCTGATGTGCAATGAGAATGGTGGAATCAATGGGGAGCAGTTAATGACCACTGTGGAACTGCTTAGAAGGTGGGGTACATTTAATGGCTGGGTTTGATGGTTGTCATTTACACTGTTCATCAATATTTTAAACAGAATATAAATAATGGTTGGTTGTGACCCCTTGACCCTGCAAATGGAGAAAAACTTGGAGTTACAATGTAGCTTGTCATTAGATAATTTTTTTGAAATGTCGATTATTTAGTTCATGCAATCCCTGCAAGAAGATAAACGGATACTTTTGACTGTATCAACTTATTGATATTTCTCTCTAGGATAATGAAATATTTTTGTATTGTCTTTTTGTTTATTTATCTCTCCATGACCTTATAATGCCCACATCTACGTCTTCCACCCCTGATGCAAAGCTCCAAAACCAAATCCAAAAACCTCACCTCCTGAATGGGAATCGGTTAAAACAATATTGCCTACCAATACTACATATAAAACAAACTCTAGGCAATCAATCTTCATTTACACTCTAGGAAATTCAGCATATGATTATGCATGAGCTAGAATAAAATAAATAGAGTATAAAAAATAGGGATGCAAATAGGTCGGATCGAATTAAGTCATTAGTGACTCAACTCAACTCGATTTTTTATTCGGATCCTAATTTTAGAATGAGACTCAATTCAATAAAAAATCGAATCAGATCGGGCTGAATCCATATATAATTCAGACTCAATTCAAAAAATTCGGACCTGATTCGGATCTGGGTAAGAAGTGCTACAAGATAACTTTCAAATAGCTACAATGCTTAAAAAATTCAAGTACAATCAAAACAAACACGCAAGCAACTGTTGTTGGCAAGACTTTATCTCTCTGCCCAAAGTATAGTGATATCCGCCAACCTTCGGTCCTTGCAACTGTTGCCTCCATGATTAGCCAGTCAGTCACAGCCAAATGGTCCTCTCTAGAAATGAAAATTAATCTTCATTTGTTAGTTCGGATAGGCAAAGTTAATAGGGCTAGAGACAAAATGTTGAACATGCAACTTATTTCCAAAGATATATGCAGCCTCAAAGAAGACAAACACATTAAGAGATGCGGTTAAAATGATAAAATTTCTCTTCTAAAACTAGGAGGTAGATATGTATATCATTGAAGGGAAAAGTCATTGTGCCCCTATTGTGCCCCTACAATCTGAGACGAGAGTCTCAAAATGGATAATACCCTGCGACCTATGGGCTGCAGGCCTACAAACCCAAAATAGATAATCTAAATTTGAATCGAGTTAGATCCAGTCATTGGGTAAATGATCTAAAATTGATCCAAAAAATAACTGATCGGACTTGGTCGGATTGGTTCAGGTTGAGATTTAGTAAACTCAAACTGGAATCGAAAAATAGAACATGTCCAATTTGAGACTTTAACCCAGCTATCCTTAAAAACAAGTTGGATCGGATCTAATGGATTAGGTCGGATCGGGGATGAACTCGACCCATGTGCAGCCTTAGGTAAAAAATAGCCATGCAGGATAATGAATTGAAACTTCTCAAAATACAAAAATTTTGACAAGAAATCAATTTCTTAAAAACTATTTATAAAGATTATTTAAACATGGTATCTGATTCTCTTGAATCAATCACGTATAAGTATGCCGAGTGCTTGCAATGACTGTTATACAGCTTTCTTCGAGATCATGGATCATGCATTAGCCTGTTGTGGATTAATTAAGTTGGTCTTAATAAATTATGAGTATTGCTTTGCATATCCCTGGAATACGATCGGTGATTAATGAATACTGCATGGATAGGCTCTGGAGCACGTATGAATAATAACTGGCATTGAAGGATATCATCCACCATCGGTACTTGCATTTAAACTGACTATCGGCATTAAATAATCGGAGCGTCGCCGGTTCCCGGGGCCATATCATACTTTCCAAGGGAAAAAAGCAGAAGCTTTCACCGATAACGTTCGCGTCATTCTTTCCCATGCTTAAGACAAATAATAAATTTGTCCATATATAAATATTTTACACATAATAAATATCATGACCTATGACTCGTAAGCTGTAAATCGGGCAGTCAGCTTCTCACCAGTCTTTTTTAAATTAATGTGAGTGCATCACCACCAAATAAGTACCGAAGCTTCCGCAACAAAACTGTAATGATTGTAAGAACTTGTTTAGTCTCATATTAATTATTCACTAAATAAATTTTAAAAATTTATAAAAAATTAAAAAATTTAAATAATATTTTTTAGCAGCAATTTATTAGAGCTGATCATAAATCGATTGTGATGTTTATAATTAGATTTGAATGCATTTGAATTCTAACCTAACAAATAGTCAGATTTGAACAAAAAAAATATAAGAGAATCCGTGCGAGTATGTATTTAGGCCCACATTGATTATTCGTTAGATAAATCTTGAGTACTTATACATGACTAAAAAAAATTAAATAATATTTTTGGGCTGGTCATTTTGGGTGAGCCTAGTTTTGTTACAAAAATCTTGCACAAAGTTTGATCCATCAACATCAAAGAGCAAAAACCAGAGATATATTTTAGAAAGAAAAAAAAACAAAAGAGATATAGTATAATATTGGGCTCATGAAAAAGGTTGGTTGGACATTTGGATATAAAGGACCCAAGGGTGTGTTTGGGTGGTGACTTGGTTTCTTGTGGGAAGGGAGGGATGGAGAGAGAGAGGAAGTGGGAGGAGGCGGCTTTGGAGGAGGAGGAGGAGGAGGAGGGGAGTGGTGCCCTTGAAATAAGGCAACGGAGGAGGAGGGATACAAACGCAAGGGAGAACGACGGCGACGAGGAAAAGAGAGAGGTGGTGCAAGTTGGCGGACAGGGAGAACGAAGAAGCGTACACTACGACAAAGGACAAGGTAAAGCAGTTCTAGTTTTTTTGGGCCCCTTTCTCCTGAAATTTCTCAGTTCCGATTAAAGGATATGTGAAATGACCATAATACCCATAAATGCGTGGAATTCTTGCGGCGGGCCCGGCGGAAATTTCGTTCGTTACCGTGTCTTTTCCTCCTCCTTCGTACCCAAATTATTCTTTAATTTTTTTTAATTAAAACAAAAGATTTTATTTGGTAAACACTCATCTACATAGACAAAACTACTCCGAAGTGCGAACACTCTGCGAAAAAATTCATTTTTTTCACCATAGTTGAGGTCTAATTTGTTGTGGCGATTGGGTTGTTGTTCTCCTCTTTTCATATATGGATGTGATATTGTCTCATGGCATCATCTTTCCCTTAACTTCTTTGAGTTAGGGATGGATCATTAGGGGGAAATTCCGGACTCTGGAGTTTTAGAATACAAGGGATCTTGGTAGGTGTATGGTGTCATCCATGCCACTATGAGTTTTTGTTGGACATACAATTTCATTTGCTTGGAGCTTTGGTTGCTGCAGCCACGGTTAGGTGCAGGTTTTGGGGCATCCACACACTGCGTCATATTGCCATCAGTTTGGTGGGTGGGAGTTCAATCTTTGCGTTCGAAATACGGTTAATTCGCATTGGTTTTCTGGATGTCAACTTATGGCAGGATGGCAAGTTATTTCTTGGTTTTCTGCTAAGTTTTGGACCAAGTCTGCTTTTTATTTGTTTAATGCATTTACTTGCTGTTTCAACAACAACGACTGGAATGTTTCATCTACAATCGTCACTGATTCTAGCACTTGAGAGCCTTCTAGTTGCACATCTATGTTCATATCATTCTTACTAATATGGGATAAATTTCTGAGTGGGAAGATGTTGCGGGCTTATCAAGGACATTTCTTGGTATTTTTCCTTCCTTTTCTTTTCTCATGTTATTCAGTTATCCGTATGTTTGTCGGGATACTTTGATAACTTATGCTTGATGCAGCAATAAGTAAGAATTCTGCAGCATTTCTGTTGAGGGTAATGAGATTCTATCTCTTAATTGGGATTGAATTAGACTAATGATCTGTTTGGAAAATTTCCTGATTTTCTTTGAATGATCACCCTCTTTACCACACCCCTTAGATTCCCCTGCAGTATGGAATTGCTGATATGTTTTAGTACATCACCCATTAAATCTTTTTTTTTGAAGTTCTTTTTTTTTTATATTTTAATTAAATGTTTGTTAAATCTATTGCTGATATTTCTTTTAATGCTAGTCACTTGGCATGTTTAGTACATCACCTAATTTTGGAAGTTCTTTTTCTTTTCCTTTTGTTTTGGCACAGAAATGGCACACACGTTTGGCATGTCATGGGGCATGCCAGGTGACTAGCATTGGTACTGGCATTGATGCATAAATCTTTGGCCTGTGCACTATGTCTTTTTTCCATTTTGTAAACTGTATTTTTTTTAAAAAAAAAAAACCTCGTCAATTGTCATCAATCTGCCTGGCACTTCTTGATCATGGAAAACTAGGGAATTGAAGAAGCAAGTATGTGTTTGTAACAGAATGTTGTGCAATGATATATGCAGATCTTCTGTTTTTATGGATGAAATCATCTTAGACTGAAAATGATTTTAGAACAGAAGCATCAAACATATATGTGTTTTATTGATGTGGAAACAACAAAACTAGCTGTGGCAGTATCACCAGTCTCTGCATATATATCTTACTGTATACTGTTTACTGTCTATGGTTGATAGAGACGCAACCAATGATAGAGACGCAACCAGCCCATCTAAAGATCCTTTGCATGGAATTGAAGGTCCTATGACTAGGGCCAAGACTAAGAGGATGAAACAAGCTTTGGAAAGCCTGATCATAAAAATCAAAGGAAAAGAAGACCAACGTGAGATAGAGGCTGCACCTAATTGGGTCACTTTCATACAATTGGGTGAAGATGCTTTGAGTCCAACCTGAAGACAACACTTTGGAAAGTCCAAATCACATGACAAGAAGCATTCATGGGAAGGCCAACTTTCCTATTATATTTGGATTTTCGTGCATACTTTTGGGGTGATATTTCAGATGATGTTTTGTATTCCCCAAGTCACATTCAGACTTTCTTGTAGTTCCCAAAGTCACTATAATTACTTTGGAATCTTTTTCCTAAGTTCTGGTTACTTTTCTAGGAGTAGGTGTAACATGCATCTTTTCCAAGCCTTGGTAAATGCAGCCTTGGAAAATGCATGACAAGTAGTGCTATGTAATTTCCTAGGAGTTGCTTCTCTTTGAAGCCATTTCAGCCTTAAAATAGCACCTGATTGTACTTGAGAGGGGGAGAACGCATGAATGAAATTTGAGGGTTTCTCTTATGTGAGAGCTTCACCTTTGTTCTTGGATTAGAACTTGATAGTGTTGGTTCTACCGGCAGGTCGCGGTTAGGGTCACGCTTCTTTTGATAACTTTGGTTCTACCGGCAGGTCGCGGTTAGGGTCAAGTTCCTCATTCTCTACCTGTTTCCAGGACGGTCCGAAGTGTGCTCTTATCATTCTTCTTCTCCATTCCCTCCAACTCCTGTGCCTCTTTTCCTTGCCCTCTCTCCTTTTCTCTTCCTCATTTGCTTCCATGTCTATCTCAACATGCTGTGGCATCAGTTGACTTGAGACACCTCTGCATACTGTAAGCCTGCCTCCGACACCACTCAGCCCCCATCCCTCTCATGGCCAGCTTGCCCGAGTGCAACCTAACCCTAATACCAGCCTCTTCTTTCTCACCTTTATCCACTATAGCCCCAGCCAAAAACGTTAGCACTGTCACCCATGGCCCCAACCAAAATCTGCTGCCTTGCTTTTGCCCATATAAGCCCTGAAAGGATCTTGGCTCTCTGCACTACTACTTACCTTTCAGCATGAATAAGATGTCATTTCTCCACCTAGTTCATCAACTTAGTACCTTTGATTGACTTCTCCAGTTTCTCTCTAATATGGGTCTAAATTGTCTCATATTTACCCTATATAATGACCATCAAAGTGTGAATTTATGTTGCTAATAATCTTTCTTTTCAGAAGTGGAAGAAGCATATTGAGAGTGATTGTCAATTAGTCTGGAAGTTTAATCTCCGAACTCCTACTTCCCAATATTCTGTCTATCAAGCATGTTCCTAATACTTAATTTCTGCCAGGAAATCTTTTCGTAGTTGACTTACTGAGTCAGATGTTTTTATTCTACCATATGCATGCATTTTCTAAGTATAATCCTCACATATTATTCTTTATACATGTATTATGCAGCATTGTCACCTACAAGTGAATCATGTCATGTCATGCCAGCATGTTGCATTGCAACTCAACCTATGGTCTCAAAATTTCTAGCTTCATAAATAAAAACTTTGGATAACTCAACTAAGAGAAACCTCGAGTAATTAGTAACACAACCTTCTATCAAGTGGAAGAAATGCATAAACTGCTGCGTTATTATGCTGGCAAGCATCAGAAATAGGACCCCTTTTAATGAGAGGAAAATCTAAGAGAAAAATTAAGACAAAAGCATGCAATACTACTCCAAGCCAACAACTTGAGAATGGTGTATTTTGAATAACCAGCTTTTGTTCACACTCAAACTTTAAAACTCGGTTTCAGTTTTGGTCTCCCATGTAGAGTTTTGGTGCTTCTGATGATTTCAACAGTTTCACTTCAAGTTTAGGAAGCGCAGATACTTCAAATTACATGTTGTATCAATATATATATTTTGGAATATCCTTACTTAAAAGTTAGATACCTAGCAGTATCTGTATGAGTTAGCAGTGTATTGTGCTAGAAGTCTTATTAATTAAATAGTTTTTCATGTATTTATTTGAACAATTCAGAAAGTTGGCTTCACAAGGGATGATTTACTGTAGGCATCATTTAGCATGAAAACTTTATTTTAAAAAATTAAAGATATGTGGTCCGATTATTGTATTCTGTTGCACAGTGAATATACAGTTACTTTTATATTTCTATGTCTGAAGGGGTGTGGAAGTGTCGGCACTGCACTTGGACCTACCAATCGAATGGTCACAGCAGACTTCATATTCAGAATCATGAAGTCTATTGCCAAGTGATGATTGATATCAAACCATTATTTCAGGTTAAATCACTTTTTGAGTCACCAATTAAAGGTTAGTTATTAGATTTCTGAGGACTGAACGTATTGGACAAAAAAATATGATTAAGCATGTGGCTGTATATACTTGTTTCTACGTGTTTTGACTTTGAAACAATGAAGTGAAGACACAGATATAGGATGCTGATATTACATGATATGGCTACTCCAATATGGCATATCTTAAAAAGTCAGGATATTGCAGCTAGGATTTGACAATAATTAACAGATATTTTTACATAAGTGCAATAAAACATCCACAAAGCATAAAAGTTATCTCATAGCATAGTCGATACTATATCCAATAATATCAACATCCGCAAACTTAATCATCAGTGTAACACAAAATAAAATCAACATCACAGACACTAAAATTAAGCATCCATCATGTCAATCATTAAATGATCAACATGCATGTGGAAGGAGAAAAAAAAAAGGTTTTTCCGCTCATCTTGGAACTATCCGGGAAGTACCCCAACACAAATCCTAGCTGCATTTGACAAATATTGGTATTAGAGACATATCGGACACAAACACATATGTATATTAGTATAAAGAGATTATTCATCAATATTTTTCTTAATATTGTCTTTCTATATCCACATTTAGCTTAAAGAGTAAACTACTTTACCGGTTATTTCAGGTGCAAGTTAACAAATGTAAATATGCTGTGTGGCTGCAGGTGTTGAAGCCACTGCTGAGACAGCTCTGATGAAATTGTACACTGAGGACGAATTTGCTGCGGAGAAGGACATAGCAAATGGAAAAGTAGATTTTAGAACCAAAGAATTTGATGGCCAAGAGGATATTCCTGTTCAAAATGCAAATAATATTTTAAAGGATATGAAGGCGGAAAATGGATCAAAATCACAGCATTATTCTGAAGGATACAATGAAAATAAAATAACACAAAGTCAACAGGAAATTGACAGATACAAAGAGATTAAAATAGTAAAGAAAAGTGAACTAAAAGTATCAGGCATTGATCTTGAGAGAGTATTGGAAGAACAAGATACTCATGATTTGTTCTGTCCTAATTGTCACTCGTGTATAACTAGAAGGGTGATTTTACGTAAAAGGAAAAGGTCAGAAAGGATGGCTAAAGACACTGAATCTGATGCACCAGCAAAGAAAGTTCATGAAATACAGCATGATGTGGACTCCAGACATGTTGCAGCTGAAATGACAGATCCAGGTGATAGGGAACCTGATGTATTCAGATGTTTATCATGCTTCAGCTTTTTCATTCCAACAGGTTTGACCTTGTTATCTTCATCATCACTTATGTGTCATAGCAGGTCTTCTCTGCATCCTCATGCATGCATAGATTAAAGACTCCACATTTCCATAGTTTCTTTAATGGTCTCACTCAAAATGTTGGTTGGGTATTGCACAACATGGGTAGTGTTGGGCAAGGTATTTAGTTGTTTTTTTTTAATCTTTGATTGCATAATTTGAGATCTAGTGGGACGGGACTGTCCTGGTTTGCTCATGGAATGGGACGTGCCGCCTTCCCACCCCATCCCGACATATGGGAGAGTGGATGTCTCAAGACGTGCCAATCGGGATGTTGGGACAATGGCGGGATGATCCTATCCCAGCACTCAGGAGGATGCCCCATTTTGGTGTCCCGCAGGATGTCCCATTGGGATTTGAGACCAAGTTTGATTGTGCTCAGTACTAGTAGTCTTCTCTGCATTATCTTATGTATTTTGGGTGCCTATGTTTTCTTTCTTTCTTTTGAATATGATACATCTTTCCAGGACTATTTTATTCAAACGCTTCTTTTTCTGATGTTATGTTTCTATATCTTTATTCTCAATTACAAGAGTTTTGTCTTTATTTATCTTTTTTAGCAAAACGGTGTAACTTATGTGTTCACTTTGCCTATATAACTGTTTTGATGATACTTCCTACCTGAAATCATGTCAATAAGATTCCTATATAGGAATGAGATCATTTTCTTGCTTCACCTCATATATATATATATATATATATTATTTAATTTAGGTTAAAAATATCAATGATAAAACAATAACTAAGATATTTTTGGACTGATGGAGTCTAGTATATCCAAAATCTTTGAGTAATATAAATGAAATTATCATACTAAATATCAAACAAGCCAGAGAAATGGCTTTAGAATTGGTAAGCAATGTTATTGGCAAACTAATAGTACAAAATATTTTGAGGTTATGGAAGGTTTAACAAGTTGAAACAGTTTATCTTTGACACTTACAATTCTTGAACACAATTCAAACATTATGATCCACATAATTCATCTGCACTCAAAGACTTAACTTCAATTATGCCTCTTTTATATTTCAAAATAAATTTTGTTGAGCTTGAGGAGAAACCTTAAATAGGTTAATGCGCTCAGAAAGGAAATAAGGAACCTGCACAATAAGATGCTTCATGTTCTTGTATTGACATTTGGTATTTAGAATATTTAAAAGTTTTCTGAAAACTGTCTATATGCGCTTGGGTCAGTGTTTCACAAGCAGCAAGTAGCAGAAAGATCAATGGAGTATTGAGCTCCCTACTCCCTAGTACAGTTTGGGTCAGGAATGGCAACTCTATTAGAAGAAGAAGAATACTTGTCGTAAGATCCCTTTATGGGATAAAACTGTAACCATAACTGTCAAGCCTTCTCCCAGCTGTTTTGGTTTGACTTTCTTCACCCTTATTGAGCAAGAATTCCTTTATGGGATAAACTAGGATCAAAAATATAAAAAAAGGAGAGAGGAAGACAAAGAAAAGGAAAATAAAGGGAAAGTTGCTACATTGGATTAATCAGGTCCTTGCAGCAGTATATCTTCAAGAACTCCAACCAATTTCTCCACATATGGGCTATAAATGATTTATATCAAAGCCAAGTTCCCATGTACATGTGGTCACCAGTGGCCAACCAACTAAGAGTATTTTGATTATTTAACCACCTCATACTGGTTTCTCTAACAATTTGAGAAGATAGATGGGCCTCAAATTTCTGTCTGTCACTTTTCTTTCTCTAGTCCTTCTATTCCTCCTATGCCTTTTATGATTTATTTATATCTAGTAACTTTAATTGGATTTCTCCATGGAAAAAATAAACAGAATAAATTGTAAAATAATATTAAAATCATGATAACATTTGATATATTTTGACATGAACTGAAATTTTTTTTGATTATTTTTGTGAAATATTCAAAAATGTCATAAGTTACTTGTAAATTTGCTAAATATTCCAAAAAAGCATGATTTTTATTGAGTGGAGACAGTTCCTTGAAGAATGGTTTGATGAAAGTTCAAGAAGAACTTCATTATAACTTATCATTAGTTTGGAGAAATTCGTCTCTAGGTCATTGTGAGTGAATAGTAAGAGACTCAGTGATGTCCTTAGGCCCTGCTAATGATGTCAAGTGAGGTGGACCCTCCCTGTTATAACCAAAGGAACATCAGTATATAATAATAAATAAAAAAAGAGACAACAAACTAGGCAAATCACAACAAATCTTAAGTGGTTTAGGGAAATTATCTGTCTATGGGGCACGACATTTACTCTTTTCGATTAATTCAGAAAGAGATTCAAAGTATAGGAAGCTATGTGTAATGTGTGATTCAACAAAAAGCCTAAAGGTAGCATGATAAACACCCCAAAACCCTGCTTTCATTCAGTCCCCGGATCTGCTATAGCACTTCTCTTCAAAATCACCAGGCCCTAAAACTTTGTTTGTAAACCCTCCTATCTTGTGCGTATTCACCTCTTCAAACAGCTGCTCTATTTATAATCAGATTTTGGGGTGCCTATCCTCTATAAGCTGTCAAGATGAATTTAACCCAACAATACTTATTACTTCCTAGACTGGAGATCAAAATGTGAGTCAGTGCGCAAAACTAGCAAGTGAAAGGTATAGGGTGTACATGAGAGCAGGAAGGAAGGAGGGATTGGGTTAGTGGAGTGGATCATGACTGAGTGTGGCTGGGCTTCACCTGTAGTGCCTTCACCACATCCAGCGCCTTTCAGGAATGCTGATCACATGAGAATTAATTGCATCACATGAAACAACCATGAAATTTGAATTACTTATAATATAATCTTAAGTAACTTATATCACTGGTTTTACTTACTAGATTATTATATCTATGTACAGCACACGAAGAACTATATGATGACTGAAAACAGCATGCTTATCACCACATGCTATAAAAGAGATGTTTTAAAGGAAGGACCTGCTTTATTCTTTGTATGTTCAAGAATTTCTATAGTTTTTCATTTTTTGCATCTGTTGTGGGAAATATTTTCCTTAGTAAGTTAAAGGGCTTAATCAATTGATATTTCAAGAACTAAAGTTACTCATACTATCAAATTTGATTTTGAAATGCATAGGTAGGTGAGTCCCATTATGAGAATCTTCCCAAGGTAAATATCATGATTGTACTTTATATTGTGAGCAGAGGGTGGTTTTAATATATTTCGGATTTTCGCGAAAGGAGAGGAAAACCAGGGTCTGCAAAGTTCACAACAGATGCCCGAGAAAAGCATGAATTGGATTTCGTCTATTTTTAAGTCAGGGACAAGCAAAAGAAAAGAAAGTGAACTGGGTAAGTTTCTGCTTGACATTTGTAATGCTCACAGTGCAAGGAGCATTCACATGGAGTATCTTATAACAGTCTGTTATTCTGCTGTTAATGCTTGTAATTTAGACGTGCATGATAACAGAATAGCTCCTTTTTTTTGTTAAAAATTCTTTCCTAGTATGGCGTACTGATCAAATGATTATCAATTGAAGGATTTTTTGCCATTAACATGTAAACTAAGATGGATGAGATAAACAATTTGGGTAAGTTTGTTCTCATATACTAGGAGACTTGCATGGTGTACAGTTGTGAATTTGTGGCACTTGTAATGCTAGGCCTGCTCGTTGTGTTTTTTGGATTATCAAGTGGTTTCATTGTTCTGAAATATACTGTTGACTAACTATAAAATGATGTCAATGCCTGCAAGATTAGAGCTCTATGCTGAAATTGCTTTTATCCAATCTACAAAACCTTTTTCTATGATATTTGATAATGTTGTGATATACTAGCACATGGTTAAATGATGTTGATTTTATCTACCTAGTGAGATGGTGGGTGCTTCTCAGCCAAGGATTCAAGTGCTGTCTGTGCGCAGCCGGGCCAGTGCCCCTGTGCCTGTGTGTCACATTTCTCAAGGTATCAACATTGCTGGTTTGCACAGATATATGTGACTTGGTACTTTTTGGTATTGAGCCAAAATATCCCTTTGTTCTTTTTCCTTTTTTTTTTCTTTTTTTTTTTTTGGCATGACACAACATGTCATGATCTGCCAGCCACTGGCTTGCATGCCCACTAGCACTGGGATCCCTGCTAGCACTAGCACTGTCACTTGAGTTCTTGGATGTGAATGAAAATTGATTTGTTATTTGGATGAATAACAATTGGGGAGCTCAGACCTGCCTTAAGATTTCTAATATTTATTTCCTGTTCCCACTTATAGTCTCCATCATCTTGTTATTTGATCTTACATGTTAACTTTATCAGTGTTTGTTTAGTTGCTTTTCAGATGGACATTGATATATTATCTTGCCGTCACTTGACTGTCATGTTGTTAAGAAAGAAAGATGAGCCAAACAAAATGAATAAAACGAGGGTCAGCTTAGTACTTGTTGATAACAGAATATAGTATGACTTTTCTATTAACTAACCACTAGAAATCAAAAGCTTAAGCAGTTTGGAAGGGTCAACAATGTATATTAGCCTTTAACATCCCCCCTTGCATTCGGCCTGGAACCAAGATAAGAACGAGGCAATAATGACTCGACTGGGAACAAATCAAGAGAAGAAAAGACTCAAGAGGGAACAAATCAAGAGAAGAAAAGCCTCAACAAAATAAACAGGTAAAATCCATGAATATGCCTCTAGTACCATGTTAGCTAACCAATAGTTCCTAAAAGCGTAAGCTGTTAAGAAAGGGGTCAACAATGTATATTAGGCCTTAACAGTTAATATATGAAGTCCTGCTCCTTATTAACTATATTGTGATGTGGAAAACCATGCAATACGATACATCAATATTAGTAATCATTTCCTCACTTATGCTTCCATGCCGAAGCTTTAAGACATTAGCTGTGTTGATTGTTCTTAGGATCCCACTTGTCAACTTTCCACCAAAAAGATTTGTATCATTTCAGAGGTTCTCATTTCTTCTAAGAGCAATGGGCAAAATATATTCTCCCACTTTGAGTATTGTGGTTGGGTATCAACTGATGGCTCATATTGCTCAAAAAATTGCTTGACTTCAGCACCTACTCTCTTATTTTACCATAGCATCTCCACTTTACTACCACGACTAAAAAACTGTTAAATGCTAGCCATTTTAGTATTTTAAAAAAAGGACAAAGCACCATGAGAATGACCATTATCTTTCATATCACAAAAATTTATGAACTTGGTTACATCTATAATTACTAGGGGACCTCTCTATATTTAATCAACTATGTTATTGGAGAAAATGTTATTTGCAAGGTCCTATGTAGAATTAATATGTACATACATTGTTTGTAGTCATGTACTACATAGACATGGTTTGCCATAGAAAAGTGTACCACCCCCTATTGGGTGTACCATACTATACTGGTAGTGAACCAATACTTGGTGCAGTGGCGTACCAAGTGTCTATACTACGAACCGACCCATATCGACACTATACCAGAATGGCAATTATACGGGTATCAAAACCATTACAATAAACCATGATAGACATATTTATATGCAAGGAATTGTGGTCTATTGCAATTATATATATGAACATTTCAAATAGCTCCGAAATGGGATAGTACAATTGGTACCACACCATTCCAATAGGATTTTGGTATGCACACGCAGAGTGTCGATACAGGATGTAGTTTCATACCATTTGTCGGTACTTTGTACCATTGCTGTTCTGGAAAAAACAAAAAAAAAAAAGAACTGATACATATCAGGTCTGATAGCGATATTTGAAGCCTTGATGTAGATCATACCATTGCTCTCTTACTATTATATAACTTCACCTTTGCAACTGCTCTAACACTTGCTTCTCAGTTTGAGATTGTAAACTAGGATTGGTCATTATCTTATAAACTCTGTGATTATGACATTTCCACTTGTAGTTTCAGAGACTTGTTTGTAACTGCATAGAAAACTTTATATGAAACAATCCTCTGACATTTCTTGGTTACATTTTTAATGGGTATTTCAGTCTATATCATTCAACAAAATGCCATATATTTTTAAATTTTGTATTCAAAGCATAAAGCATATGAAATTCATCAAATATGTCCTAGTAATGTTCTGATTTTCTGTAATTAGTTAAAATGAAAATGAGGAAGAACCTAGCATGTTGTTATACATAATACCTACTTTACTGATAAAGGATCAGCAATGCTGCTATATTGATGTCAGAAACTCCAAAGCCTGGTGATTCTAATATCATGAGTGGAGAAGGAATGAGTGATTCAGTCCATAAAGAGAATCAAAGCTATCAGACTATGTCTATGTCGGGCTTTATGAAGCCTGCTGAGTGTCAGATCATTGCTCAGAAGAATGATGCAGGTTTGTACGAGATGCTCGAGATAACTATATCAGAATAACATAATATGGCATCTAATAAACTTATTTTCTTTTTTAGTTATAAAGTTATTGCAAATTTAGCATTTCCAATTCCTGTAGTTGCTACATTAAACAAACCTGTATTATTGGCTAAAGCCATAATATGGCATCTAATATACTTATTTGCCTTTTTACTTATAAAGTTATTGCAATTTAGCGTTTCAAATTCCTGTAGTTACTGCATTAAACAAACTTGTATTGTTGGCTAAGGCCATTATATTCTTAACCATACCACTAATCTTTATTTTCAGATGCATAAATATGCAAGTTCGTCTCTAGATTCAAGCTTGTTATCTTTGCTATCTTTTATATCTACAAATCCCGCCAATTGTACAAGTAGTGAATTAGAGCATCAAACATTCATGTATTGAAGGAAATTCTGTGATATTCATACTTATATATGTACTGCAAGAGAAGTATCTTTTTTTTCCTCATCTGTTATATGAAGTCATATTATTACCTTCACTAATAAGAGTTAAATTAAGGTTTTCCATCTTGGTACGGGACCTCATACCGGTACCATCCTATTACAGTATCAGTATGCGATATGGTATGAGACAACAAGGTGTACCAAGTGTCGGTATGGTATGAGACTGCATACCGGTTCGGTACCGGTATAGTATAGTACCGACTGATGTGACAAACCTTGGTTAAATATTTCTTTCAGCATATCAAAGATAATACTGTACTAAAGCTGTCTAGAATAGGATTACCAGGATTGGGGCACAAACTCCAAGATATTTTAGAAAATGGAATTAATATCAGAGTATGAGTGGTTGAAGATATGAAGGAAATTAGGCATGGAATGATTAGTTGCCTAGCTTTCAAAGGAAGTGCATAATTCTTTTCTTACTGTTTAATGGCAAGGGAGCATCCGGAATTGATGGGAGTGATCAACTTTTTCAACTAATTGTGATGGCACAATTGGCCTTTCTTGCAGTTTTGATCAACATGTAGTCTAAACATAAATAAGAAATCTGACCATGAAATTATTTCTAAACATCCTTTGTTTTTATATCCAAAATAATTTTCAAGAGCTTGAAGAGGCATGATGATGCAGACTGGAATAATGATTGGCTCGGAGGCACAATATGTTCTAAATATCCTACAAATTAAACTTATCCAATACCAAGATAAATACCGAGTAACTGGACAATTTAGACTGTTCCATGGATCAAATTTTTAGAAAAAAAACACCGTGTTGATGCAGGAAGCCCATTTGCTTCTAGAAAGACTATTTTTTGACAATTCAATCAAAGGAAAAAATGTGCTCTTTCCATCAATTCCAGCGCAAGAGCTTTTTGAAATCTAAAAGTAATTTTGTTATTTCAGTTCTTATTATGGGTTGTCTTCTACTCTTTCAAATGGGTAAATTGTGCAGCTTATGGTCCTCAAAGAGAGCCATATGAACTAAGCAAAAGGCAGGAAAGAACATGCAACTAAATTTATCAAAGCCAGTATCTTTTCATTGCTGTTGTTAACTAATGAAGGTATGAATCAACTTCCCCAAAATTTTATTTTTATCATGATGGACAAAGTAGATATTCATGTGCACAAAGAAAAGATGGAAAAGAAACCATTTTTAGGGTTTTGGAAAAAGCCTTGGTCATTGGCAAAGTTTAGAGGGATCAATACTGGATTAGATGGTGCATGGATAGGACAGGTGTTACTTGTTAGTATAAGAAGCAGGTTGATGTTCTGCAAAGAAGTTCCTCTTCTAGAAATTTTGATAGTCGAAAATTGTTTGAAACGTTTCATGTGACTTTCGAGAGTTTTGAATGTGTATCATATAAAACCTACTATTCCTTATACCATCCGAAGGAATAAAATTTAATTTGTCTTGTTATTGGAGAAGAAAGAAAAGACTTAAACTACAGCCAAATTATTAAAATGTTTATGGACTAATAAGAAGACTAAAGAAGCGAGACTTCTAAAACTGAAATGGGAAGAAAAAAGATTAACCTTTCTTATAGTGAAAAAAGGTTTTTAATGCAAAAGATGCAACGGAAGCTGTTTTCTGCACAGGAGAGTGCCCCCAGAGCTGATTTTCACGTGCTGCTTTTGTTCTCTTGATTGTGATAAGGTATGAAGAATCTAAAGAGACAAGGAAGATGAATTTTTCAAAGAAAGAAATAAGCAGCATTTTCGGAGTATCACCTAAATTTTATTTTATGTGATATGCACTTTTTGTTCGAATACATAACATAAGAAAAAGCAAAGCCATCTTAGAATTCTATCTTGTTGTTAACTTGTTATATGATCTTGAGGCAGTGTAGAACTTCTTAAAACAATTGTTGTCTTATTGATAGTATAATCTCGCTTGCATCATTTAGCTTACCCATGTTTCTAGCTTTCCCTATTTTTTTTTTTTTTTTTTTTTTTGCCATTTTTCAATATGTTGAGTTATATCTAGTACTTTTTAAAACTGTAATGGCTTTCAAGGCTTGGTGCATTTGTTTGATCATGGTGATTAGCCAATCAAGTCACAGCATGTTTGATTGTAATTTGAAAATTAATCATATAGTTATATGAATATTTAGGAGTTCAATTGCCTGTAGAATCTTCGATAATATGCGAAGAACGAATAGGGAATTTGTAGCTTTGAAGAGCATACATATAGTTGGCAGAAATTTAATGACTTTGCAAAATTGCAAATCATGGTTATAGTTGTTATGAGGAAATATATTGATCTGTCATATCAAATATTGATAGGTTCCTTGTTTGAAGAGCCTTATATTATCCATAAAGAACAATTGATGGATCCATCCTAGAACGACAAGCAAAATCTTGTTGCGACTATATCGGGGAGCGTATGCGTTGGGGGGGGGGGGGGGGGACAAACCATTGTTACAAGTGTGAGAACCCGTATGGGTGTGTGCTTAATCCCACATCAGTTACGTACTAGATAAATCTTGGATATTTATATAGGGCCAAGGAATCTAAATAATACCTTCTGGCTAGTTTTTTTTGGGCAAGGTCCTAGGTTGTTATAAATGGTATTAAAACATATCCGGTTCATGGCCTTTGTTGGCTGGGGGATACTGCAGTACGGGCCCATGGCAGTTGACCACGGGTTAATCGTGGTGTTTGTGATAGAATTTGACTGAATTTGGACCCTTAGCCTGGCGAGAAAATTAGGGCTTAAACATGGAGAGTATGTGAGGACCCATGTAAGCGTGTCTTTAGTCCCACATCGGTTATACATTGGATAAATCTTGAGTACTTATACAGGGCCAAGGAACCTAAATAATACTTTCTAGCTAGTTTTTGGGTGAGGTTCTGGGTTGTTACAACAAGGAGTGATACAGGTGTTCTATGAGATTCTCGGCAAACTCTAAACAAGCTTATCGATGTTATTTTATGTATTTGTGGATTCGATAATTCTGAAAGTATTGCAACATTCAACTTCTGTATCCCTTATCAGTTCTGACGCCAAACAAAAGAACCTACGCTATGAACTAAACCATTTCACTTATTTTGAATGCATTTCAATTATCCAACTGAAAATCAAGAATAGCATCCTATGAAGTATTGCTACTGAGCTGGTATTCTTTTACTGGGTTTTGAAACTTATAAATGCAATCATGTTTCTTTATATTTTAGCAAACCTATTTTTCTGCATAATTATTGTTGCAGTGGCTTCATTATTAAAGGGCCTTCAAGATGAAAAGATGTCATTATATTAAGTTCAGATATTTAAGCTCTGCCTTCTTAATTTTCCTGGTTAAATATACAAGTAACCTTCCATGTTCATATCATTTCAAAGTATGTCATATAACTGTTCTATGTTTGTCTATTGTCTGCATGTTTTACGAAGCATGCCACTTGGATACTAACTGTACCATTGTGATGAAAATAATGAGTGTTATGTCATTAACAGGAAGTACTCTGCCTGAAGAATCTTATGTTAGCAGTAGCAGACCAATGGAGGATCAATCTCAGAGAGACAAGCAAAGCACTGTGGCTCAACCTGTAGTTGAAGTTACATTACATGGCAATTTTCAGACCAATAATGACGAGAAGCTTAGTAACGCCATACTAAATAATGATAGAGGTCTGTTATCACATTCTCAGAGATAAAATTGTGAACTTAAGCTAGGTGTGGAGGTTTTCATGTTCCTTTCTGCTTCTACTATTTCCTGTAGTTCTCGTCCTTGATATCACCCACTACCCACTAGAATTTGAGCCCAGGATTATTAGATGTGCCTTATTCTGTAAACACTCTTCTTATTGAAGACAAACAATTTAAATTTTATTCAAATTTATCAGATTGGCTAAGCAATTGATAATCAAGTAAAGAACTACACAAATGCTTAAATATAGTAGAAGGGGTCTTGTGAACAGAAGCTCCTTTTAGTGATCCCCAAAATATAATTCGGTAGAAGGGATCTTGTGAACATCTTGGCTACATGATGCTGATTGCTCCCTATTCCTGAAATACACTTGCATGCATCTTTGAACAGAGGAAAGGATGGTACGACTTGTCTGTTATTTTGCTTACATTCTCTCATATGATAATACAGGAGATGATATTTTTCAAGTTGCTGAGAAAGGAATCTCTTTAAGAGATGAAAGTTTTTGTGATTCGGTAGTACCTGCTGTTGTGGTTTTACCACATTCTGAGATTGAGATTCATGAGCCTGAGCAAAGTACTGGAGAAGCTCGAAGAAAAAATGACTGGGATGTGCTGAAAAGCATTGTCTATGGGGGTTTAATTGAATCTATTACAAGCCTTTCTGTTGTGTCATCTGCAGCAGGAACTGATGCTTCAACATGTAAGTACCAATATTCTTATTGCACAAATAGAAAGTTAACCACTTTTAGTTTAATTTTGTATGAGCATTCAGTGTCATCTAAATGCTAAGCAGTAGTGATTATCAGTTACCTTAAATTTGTTGCAGAGTAACATTTATTACATATTTGGAATGCTATATCAATCCTTTTTTCTGACATATGTTTATTGGTTTGTACTTATCATTAAATTATTATTTTTTATCATATAAATTGATTGTGGATTATCAACTAAAATAAGAAAATATAAAGTACTTTCATGATCATGTTGTTTTGTTTCAAAAAAGTTGAAACTAAGGCTAAATGGCATTGACAGGAAGGATTCCGGCGAACAAAAGATAACCTTATCCCAATATATAGAAGTTTGGTCAAGCTTATTTGTTATTCTAAGATTTGAAAGAGCAAATGTTCTTCTTTGCTGCTCATAAACATGCCACTCATACTGCTCAAATACAGTAGTTCAGCACCAACCTTCGTTCTGATGCAAAAATTATTGCAAGAAAGAGCCACTAGTAGATCTTAACACTTAAGGATAGTCTGAAGGTAGGATTTTTCAGCTTGTATAAGCTAGTCATAGAGCTTGCAGAATTAATAGGTTCATGAGTTTAATTTTTGTTCAAAGCTAAGTTGTTGATGCCATAACTTTCCAGGCTTTAGCCTGAAAAGTTTCTTATCAATGCGAAAAGAAGGATGTAAGTTTGATCTCATTTGTTCCAGGAATTATTAGGAGGGAAGTTATCAGTCATTTCCAAATCCAATTTCCACTAATGAATCTACAAAGGAGTTTCCACATTCCGCTTGTTAACATTTGGCATGCAAGTTCAAAAACCCTGCAGTTTCTTTGGCATGTAACCTGTGAAGGGAGTAGTCTTATATAAAGAGAGATGCCCACTGAAGGGGTAGATGATTTGTTCTACTCGTCTCTGAGTTACATCCAGTCAAAGAAAATTCAATCTCTTCTTTTTTATAATCATGGTATAATCTCATGTTATCAATTTGGTTGATGGCTGACAACGTCCAGTTCATTTAGTAAAACATGCTCACTGATTTTCGGACATCCTTCTATGTGGATAATTTTAAAATGCCCTACAATTTTTAAAACAGGATAGTGGAACGGCTGCAACCCTTGACCATACATTTCCAGTGGATAAAATGAGACAACCTCCAAAACAGATTTGATATAAATCAGTAAATCATTTTCATTTCTGGCCCTAAGCAACCCTCAACAGCAAAGTTTTGACATTTTGCAGCAATCCTATCCAGTTCAACCCTGAGGATCCAAACTGCTCACTCTTAGGTCCATTTAACCTGCTCGGGCCAATGGAAATAACATAGACCACTAGAAAGGATCATGTAAAGATTTGTTCGCCCGGGATAAACACTATTATATGTTCCATTTTTCCAAAGCAACTTATTTCCACAGAACAGGGAATCGGTAATTTGTCTATAATTAATTTATCCAAATGTCACATATTGTGATATAAATATGTAATAGCCTTTCTTGTTCATTAAGTTCCAGATTTACAAGCTTCCCAAATTGGCCCGCACATTCGTGCTATTTGAGCTTCTGAATATAGCACCCAATTCTTCCCCACATCATTGTCCCACTGTTGGATCATTTCCTAAGACCCTTCTTCAATGTGGGCTTGACGCCTAATTGCACTTCATGTAACATTTGGTAATAAAATAAGCTTCAAGCCTATTGGAAGAAGTAGAGGATTGGCCTTAGGCATATGCTGAGTTGGAAAAGAAGGCCAGGCTATGAAATAAAACCTAATTCATATAAATAAATGAACTTTATTTCAATAAGAGAAGGATCAACATTTTTTGTTGTAACTAAAGTTGTTTTTCTTTTTCTTATTGCTTTGGAATATAAGCCTGTTTCCCTCCACACCCACCCCCCCCCCCCCACCCCCATTATAATACCAAAATGAATTTACCAACTTTTTTTTAAAAAAAGGAATTAATTGAAGTTACCAATCTCTCTGTACCATCTCATTGCTGCTATAAGAAAATTCATTTCACCATAGTGAGTGATTTTCATCTCCTTCTCTCTCTCTCTCTTTCTCTCTCTCTCTCTCTCAATATCTTTGCATAATCAACCACTGTTAAGTGTTATCTAAATATTCCATGCTATCGAAGTTTTAAAATAATAATAGAAAGAAAGACCACTCCCATCGTAAAGTATTTCAGAATGAAGGCCAATTCCCATATCTAAGTATTTTACCTTGATTATAAAGAATTAGGTGTTCACTTTATAAAACTGAATATTTCTACATCAATATATCCAGTCTTATGGTTGTGTGAAGTCTTAGCTATTTAGTGAAAGATCAAGATGATTGGAATATACTCCTTTATAGAAAAATAAGCACATGATTTACCTTATTCCTTTGGCTTGTATTTTTAACTCTACTTTCTATAAAGCTGAAGGTCATATGATCCTTTCATTTTCTTGCAGTGAAAATTTTTGCTTTGGGATTGGCAAACCTGATTGGCGGATTGTTTGTAATTGTCCATGATGTAAGTAGTTTCTCTAGTCATTTCTTTTTTTAATCTTTTGTGTGAAGATTGAATACTTGTGCTTGCAGTAACTCAAATTTTGTTCTTTAAATCTTACTCTTACACGGTGAGATTGATTAAACTAATAGTCAACTTCTATGGATAGTAAAAGCATATAGCAAGAATCATTTTCTATTAAAGAATATTTTTTTCTGTTCAACGTTCTATGATAAAGTTCTTTATCTCCAAGTGATTGCTAGAGACAGTGATCCAGTTATCCAAAGCACTCTCTCAAGTGGAACCCTGTATATCCGTTTAATATTCTTATATCACAATACGAGGTTATATTGCTAATAGGAAATCACTGGTTTATGAAATAGACCAAAAAAGCATGCAGAACCGTATCTACAATGATAAATGAATCTTTAGAGAATTTCTGATAATTGCCGGATATAAATGGAGCATGTATATGGAGAGCATTAGATTAGGATCAATTAGGGATGGGATGGAACTAGTTGAGATGGTATGAACATGGTTGGAAGAGTTGCTTGAGTCTATGTAAGCATATAACAAGAGGAGGAGAAGACCTAGCATAACATGGTTGGAAATCGTGAGAAAATATATATAGAAACTTTAATAACACTAGTGATCTGGTTCATTGTACTGGTATATCGGACAACAACATTCTGTACCTGTATGTATCAGGCCATACCATACTGTGCTAGTACCAAACTTGTATATGGTGTGGGGAGCGTACCGAGTATCGGTACGTCGAACTGACCCCATACTTGGCGTAGCGATAATGTACCAAGATGGTACTAGCACAAGGTCCGATACGGAGATTATGAACCCTACTGGAGAATTTTTTAACAAAAATCATTAATAAAAATGACCATAAAGCTAACCCTAGATAGATAGGACAATGCAATGGTTAGGATTATGTTTATGGAATTGTCATATATGAACATGTAGAAAAACCATAAAAGAAATAATATTACCTTTGATACCCTTCTGAGAGTCCCAACTGCTGACATGCTAGCTTTACCCAATCAGCCAATCTCCATGGAGTTGACTTTATGGATCAACGTATGATTTCTCAATCGCATGAAATCTATTTAAGTAGAGGTTTCTATGGGTTTCTACGTAAACACATGTAAATACTATATCTGTGTATAAAATATATATGCATGTATATATGTATGGATGTATACATCGGCTCTTTTTGCTACTAAAAAAATGTTTTTTGTAAAAATGACATTTTATATTCCAAAGAGAAGAAGTTGACTTCCTGAATAATCCACATCCATGGCATAAAATGATGAAACTTGTTATCCAATAAAAGACAGTTGTAAGCTGACGTGACAAATAAATGAAGTAAAAGTATTTAGGATTAGAATGTCACCAATTAGAAATATATAGAGAATGCATGCAAAATTTGTGCATTAAGTCGATTCACAGAACAAATTGAAATTTCATGAGATTATTGAAAACTGTTGCTTCTTTAGTTCCATTCTCTTCCAGTTCAACCGCTAGAGTTTGAGCCAGCCGATCGCCATGGATAAAGTCTTCTTAAAATATCTGAATATGATTCTCAAATTTAAAAGGCAGTACTTAGATGAACATCTTTCAGTGCTTATGAACTCAGTCTAACATATTTTTCTAACACATTTTCAAACTGAGTGCATGAAAATTTCTCTTTTACATGTTGATTTTTGCCTAGCAGCTTTTTGAACTAAGAAGTGCTCAAGATGAAGCTACTGATCAAAAGGGTGAACCAGCTGGTCGTTACTGGGATGTTCTTGGGAGAAGAGCAAATTTCAAGATGCATGCTGCTGTAGCCATATTATCATACTTATTAGTTGGGATCTTGCCTCCTCTTACATATGGCTTTTCATTCCAAGAAAGCGACAACAAGGAATACAAGCTCATAGCTGTTGCTGCAGCAGGTCTCCTATGCATTTCATTACTGGCCATAGGGAAGGCCCATGTTAAGCCTCAGAAGGCATATATCAAATATCTATTTTTATACCTTGGTCTGGGCGTGTCAGCATCTGGCCTTTCTTATGTAGTTGGGTTGATGATCAGCAGACTCCTGGAGAAGCTTGGTTTGTTTGACAGTAATACATCTGCTTCTGCACCTCCTTCCATTATTTATAGGGATATAAGCTCAACATTTCCGGCATGGTCATCCTACTGAATGAAATCAGAAGCATGTTACCTTATGAAGTCATCTATTTATTGGCGAATCCGATAATAAGTTCACTCCCATCTTTCACTGTGGATGGTAGGAAATGCTGTGGTTTTCACCTGGCATGTATTTTCTGATAGTTTGTGTACCGTGGCTGAACATTTCAGTAATAAGCTGGAACATGAGATAGTCATGTTGATCGAAAATTGTGGAACATGATGACTGCTATTTTTAATGATAACTAAGCATATGAGATCCCAACATATGATGAATCTATCAGTTTTGTCTTGAGGAAACGGACAAAATGAAACTTCTACGTTGCTGTCGTGCCCTGGTTGTTCATGCAATAATTGAAGAGCAATTTTGTATTGTTGAAAGAGTTTGAATGGTATTTCAATATCTTATAATATTTCAATTTTGCATTGTCGGCGTACTTCATGTTGATCCACACAGGTTCGAGTTGTTGCAGGACTAAATCCAATTTTTTCTAATAGTGGCCGGAATCAAGTTATTGTTACTCCTCCCGTTCTGCAATTTTCCTTTTTCTTTGATCATTTAGGATGTCTGGGAGCAGGGTTATTTGGCTTTAATCTCTGATTTGGAAGATCACTGTTGAGCATTTGCTGCTCATGAACAGGAATGTAGCTTAAGAGATTTTCTTTGGCGATGTGTTGTTTACTGAGAAGAGGTTTCTCTAAGAACTGACACTTATAATGGCTTGACCCCAGAAGCCAAAAGGTATTAATTATCTCCTGCTCACCAATCTGTTTCTTTCGCATCAACCTTCTCTTAATTCGATGGTTTCAGTTGAAAGATCCTAGCGAAAAGGTTTGTAAGGCCAAATGGATTGATCAAATTGATACTACTTGCTTGATGTTAGAGTTGTATTTACTTGTGTTAGATCGCTTCCTGTAATGAAAATGATATTGGTGTATCAGGTGGTGGCTCTTTCAGGGGGCAAGTAGGAGTTATATCTTGGCTATTGTAAGGTAAATGCCTTGAACCAAATGTCTAAGAGTCTCTTTTGAATCAGCGAATCAGCTGTGTACATCAAACTTGTCAGGTGCTATCACTACCTAAAACCAATGTTGGACGTCATGCATTCCAGATTTTTAATGCTGAAAAATGCTAGTTTTAGACGCATCAACTTTGAAGAAAGGATTCCAATGAGATGGCTCTGGGAGAATTTCTGAGCACCATAGTGATGCAGTTGGCACGATGAGCGCTTTTTGATTCAAATTGTGTATTTGATCATACCATAGATTGGTCAGGGCATAAGGTTGGTCGCCAACACCGGCTGCTCGGCCAGGCTATCTTATAATGGCTCAATATGGTTTAGCTCGAATCTTTATTTTCTTTTTATTTTTTTACCTTTAATAGCTATTTAAGCTAGAAATGATGGGCTCCCCACAACCATAAAGCTGATTTATCAAGGACCCAGGCTCCTGAAAATTAACTCTCAACTAAGAAGGCTGAGAGGATCAACTCTAGATATAATGATATCTAGGATCATACTTTGGATGTGCCTCCTCTTGATGCCCTTATAATATTGGCAGTCACCATCTCTCCTATGCAGAAAGTTTCTGGACATCATTCTCACTCACTACAGTTCTGAAATTATTGAATATATCTGAAAGACATTGATTCCTTAAGTAGACTATGGCTAAAATGTATGAGAACAAGTGAACAGAAGAGAATGAGATTATAAGACAAGGTAATGATGCATAGTTACTACATAAAAGAGGATGACCTATGATTATTCTCATCGGTCTAACTAGTTGCGAGTATTTTCAACAAAAGAAGAACTGCTCATGAAGAACAGGAGTTGCAAGAAAATTTAAAAAAAAAAAATTAACTGAATTGCACAACTGGCTATTCTTGTCGTTCTCATGACCAGTGAGCTATCATTTTCTAAATATTCTCATATCTTAGGTGTATTTAGGGTTGATTTATGATTTTCCTCCTTTACACCCTTTTTTCTGCTCTATCTTTTGAATCACAATTATACTATGATATACTAGTGGGTAGTGTTTTTTTTGGAAGCATGATACATACAATGACATCTAATCTACCGTCAACTTTATGGTCAGGTCATTCTCGAGATCCAATTATTCACAAGCGATAACAATGACATAAACTAAAAGTGGATAGGTAAGTATTGACTGCATTCATGCACCATGCACGTTCATGAGAATGATTATTTTTACAATTAAAAAAAAAAATCTAACTATTTGCTGCAATTAATTGTAGAACAAGATCGGCGCATACAATTAATTGTATGGATGCAAACAAGGCGCGTGCACACAATAAGAGAAGGCATCTCATACCTACATTAAATCATAGATGTATCAATTACTTCTAGCTATTTGATTTGCTCGAGCCAAATTGGCACACCAATAAGCCAAAATTCAATCTTGTCATTCAGGAAAAGCTAGACTTAAGATTTGAAAATTAGAAAAGACAATCCATTACTCCAACCATAGCATGATCAAATCTAAGATGGACTTGAATTGATATGATCTCATCCAACTTGAGCAGACCAAAGCCAAGTTAATCTTATCTGGACCGTTATTATAACAAGACGACAAGAACAAGGACAAAAAAAAAAAAAAAATTGCTGCCGCTGAAGCTACACTTCACCAAACTCTAGTCTGCTGGCCCCAATATTCTCATCAAAGGAGACAAGACTTTGGGAAGAACGTTGCATGAGAAGTGGTTGTTGGGCCCTGAATTTTGTGACTACAAACTTTTACCCTGCATGTCCTAAATTCTAGCTAGTATTTTTATCTGATGGCTACTGTCATCACAGCATGGTATGGCCCACAAATTGCCAGCTCTATTTGTAGTCAAAAGAAGCATCCATTCTCACATCCAAATGTATTTATGGAGGATGTCCCATATGACTATTTGGAGAGTAGGCAGGCGTACCATCCTTCTTCCAACTCCTAAAGAAAGGGATGGATAGAAGAATAGACACCTTCCACGCTTGCGTGTCCCATTCCAATTCTTTGTCAGGACAAAGTATATGTGTCGGTTAACTACTACCATGCACTCTTTTCTTACCTCTTGCCTTCTCCACTCTCTCGTGTCACTTTTGTTGCACAGCTTTTGGTCCCTTTTGTAATCATTTTGCTCCATTTCTGTTTGTCCTAATGGAATCTCATCACTTTTCTTAGAGATATATGGTCGTAGGACCCTAGAGCACCGACAGTATGCTTGCAATTGTTCAATAGGACTGGGCCTGATGAGCCAATTTCCCCTTGTTCATCATGCTTTCTTTCTTCTTCCTTTCTTCCTGAAAATGAGATGCACTAATAGCTGTGATTGGACAACAATCGGAGCTTGTCATGCTACCTGTTGGTAGTATCTTCATCTCAGCCCCGTATCAATCCACATATCAAAGATCTATGATTCTAAAAATTTTAAATTTTAAATTCTAAATTTTGAATTTTGAATTTCAAATAGCTTATATTTAGTAATCTGCCAATGCTACCTTTCTAGCTCTGGAAATAATGAAGCAATTGTATTGTTCATCCTTGCACAACTAGTTCCTTCCAATCGATGATGGTGCTTAACAGATGAGGACATGTACTGAAGGAAGTCCCACCATTGATCATGGAGCCTAATGGAATTCCAGGAAGTGCATGAAGTACTAGATAGTTCAATTATTTTGGAAGCTAGGGAAGACCTCTAGATACCCATCAGCCGGTCTATCCGTGACTCTCTCCACGATTCTCTCCCTCTGTCGTCTGTCTCTCCTTTTTCCAATATATTTATATTACTCTCCATCTTCTTCCCTCTTGCACTTCTAGATACCCTATATCATCAACAATAGAGAATTTCAGATTATATCATAGGGAACTAGATTCAAGTTGTTAACCCTAGTGTGAAATGCTCATGCTGGATTATTCTTTTTCTTTATGTATGTATCAGCTTGTATGATGATGTATACCATTGTGTACCAATTTAGGTCTATATGCACATCACAGGGTATACCATGAGGACTTCTGTGAGCATGTATTTTGTTCTTCATCGGTTGTAGACTAAATAGATTTTAGATATTTATATAGAGCTAAAGAATCTAAATAATACTTTCTGATTAGATTTTTTGGGCGAGATCCTAAATTATTACAAATGATATTAGAGCAGACCTAATCCATAGTCTACGTGGATTAAGAAATATTATAGCATGAGCCTATATGGGTTTATTGTTGGCTGATCGTGATGTTTGTAATTAAATTAGTTGTACTTGTGATTGGAACAAATAGATTCAGACCTTTAGCCAGGCTGCCATGACTTAAATGGAAGAAATATGTGACGGCCCATGCGAGCGTGTATTTAGTTCTATATTGACTATACACTTGTTAGATTTTAAATACTTATATAAGCTAAGAAATTTAAATAATCTCTTCAGAGTAATTTTTTTGGATAAAATTCTAGATTGATGTACATGCATGTGGGTTTCATTTTGCAGATATTGGGACATAACTATATCCATACAAGAAGTTTGAATGAAACCCCTATGCAAGTGGTATAAGTCCGTGACTTTGGGCATCGCTGATGGGTTTAGAACAAGGCTCCTGCATTGTTTATATTATTTGGAGGAGGATGTCAAATACATACAGTCATACATACGTAAATGCATGCATACATACATATATACATATATACATATATATATATATATATATATGTATGTATGTATGTATACGTAAGTATGTATGTATATTCTATAGCTTTATTGGCTTTGCGACAGCGACAAACATTATAGGACTTACCTTTTGCCTACAAACTCTTCTTTTTAGTCCAGATCTTGCCTGATGACTTAGTACGTTACAATATTGGAGCCCCTTTTCTCTTCCTTGAACATCAACTAATCTCTAGCAAAAAAAAAAAAAAAAAAAGGTCAACTAATTGACGAGGCACCACTAAACATGGAGAACGTATTCCTTGCTGGCTCTCGCTGTATCATAGTTGGAATGGAAGGTTGTGCTCCGGCTACTGAATCTACAGAATAAAAAAGTATTTATCATCACATATAGCTGTATACTTTTCATTAATGTGAATGAATAAAAATATGTGCATTGTCAGAAAAAATGTACTGCCAATTTTAAAAGTGTGCGTCATGAAAAATGTTGAAACCTTCTCTATGCATCCTTCCATGCTGCCTCCCTCACATGTCTCTTCTGCATATTGAGAATCATATATAAGATTTAGTCCCATATGAAATAATTAACCAGAAGGCAGATAGTTCGGTATAGCTGACTAGACCCAAAACTTTATGGCTTAAAATTTTAAGTTGAATCTTGTATGTCAAGGACTTCTCTAGTTGGACTTGAACTTCCTATTTCTCCCCAGTAGGTGGTATCAGAGCCAATAGCTAACTAATGGGAAGTAGATGGATTGATATAGATGATTAGCTCTAAAATTGCATTGAATAGAGTTCCAACAAGTATATCATATTGTTTCTCCTGGTTGGACTCAAACTCCATGTTTCTCTCCAATACCTCGCCTGCCCCTTATTTCACACCTTTTTTTTTTTTTTGGTGAAAACGGTAATTTATATAACTCTAACGTGAGTACATCCTGCCAAGTCAACAGAAAGTAAAGAGTGCAAGGGATAGGGAATATCTCCTATAGAAGTCCAGAGGACCTCTCCAAAATGTCGGACCAAAGAAGCAATCCAGTCCACTGCTCGGTTTGCCTTCTGAAAAACATGTGCTATCTAAAGATCACCCATCTTCCAAACCAATCTGCGAGACTTTCTGATGAGAGGGTGGCCTCATTTCACTCCTTCGACCCCGACTCTATTTGCTGCCTTACCATCCCCAATAGCCTGATCACCTTCTTGGTTGCTGATGTCATTGCTACCTTACACATCAATGTTGTCATGGTGCCCACCGGACTTTCTTGCTAGCCAACCTTAGTGTTGGCTTCATCCTCTCCATTATCAAGCTCTTCCACCATTACGTCTTCTTCCCCAACGAAACCTTCCAAAACTCCTCCAAGATCCCATCATTCCTCTGAGATTCAAAGACTTGAGAGGAATTGGGGCCAAATTTGTAGGATTATGAGCTCCAACAGCTCGATGGTAGTAGCACTCGCCTTTGGATTCATGGATGCCATAAGTATCCCGAGATTACAATGAAGGAGAGATAGGGATGGCAATTTATATTTTTTTTTTATGAAATTATACGATGATGTATGTGTTGCGGGGGGGAGGGGGCCTTGAATTTAGTCCCACATTGGCTAGTAGCGAAAAGGTTCTGTACCTTAAATGGGGGATGGCCCGCAACAGTATGCATATACCCAACTACTACTGCTCAACTTTTACTTATACAAGAGAGCAAAAAAAGGCAATACCAAATATATATCATTCAGCAAAAAGAAGAAAAGAAAAGAAAAATCTCCTACCTCATTCTGCAAAACCAATGATGGACAATTACTCCCCGCTTACAACTTTCATCATGCTATACTCTCAAAAGAGGAACTCTACTCAAAATCACAAAGGTACCAAGTTTGGAATCCCATTCTAAGAGTTCTTGTAGTTCCGAAGATATATTGGTTCCCGAGACTTATACCACTAGTTTAAAGCATGCAACCAAGGTTTTGAAATCTTGAGATACTACTTATCTAAATAGGTAGCCAAGACCAAGATGAATTAAGATTTCAGTTTATCTAGGCCAAATGTGGTAAATGATAAAATTTAGAAAAAAATAAATATTTTTATCTCGGATAATATTTTCAAACCAAGATATGGATTTCTCGGCCTAATCCATATTAAAATATATTTAAGTATGAATTCCAAAATTTATTAATTAAAAATTATATTTTAAAAATTAAAAAAAAAGTGATTAAAAATATCAACTGATATTAATATATTGTACCGGCTGATAATTAGATTTTGTTGGTTTATCTCAGCCAAAAAGAGGGACCAAAATTTTCACAGGCGTCCAAAAATAGGAAATGAAACCCATACATGCAACTAGAAAGCATCCACACTGGAAAGTCATTATCCTTCTTTCAGCACCAAGCAAGCATCCTTGCAAAACTTGGAAGAGAAAACTCAAAGGTTTCATGGAACTATGTGCACAATTGGTTCCATTTGAAAATATTAGCCCACCATGGACATAAGCAAGCAAGACTTACCTCAAAAAAATGATAAACACAGCAAGAAATCAATTCATCAAGCTTGTTCAGTGAGGACTAGAAAATCCTCCAACAATATTGACTTACAGGACTCAAAAAATATTAGACATGCAATTGGAAAGAAACGAGCGACAGACATTCATCTGAATTCATGGTCCCCCATTCAGCACCAAACAAATAAAAGCCACCCACGTAGGCTACATAACACTGTGAAGCTGCTCCCAACGTTGCAATTTACACCACCAACCCTTCCAAGAACACAAACAAATCGCCCCCATAATTTCCCCACTGCACCCCGTCAACTCTTTCGTAACGAAAAACGAAAGATCAGAATACGGTGAGAGAGGATCTTAAAGCCGCCGCTTTACCGTTTGATCCTGCAACAACGGCTGATGACGACGAGGGCACCTCCTCCCTCATGATCAACCGTATCTCCGCCATCGACGGCCGGAGGCTCGGCTGCTCCCCGACGCAGCGGGCGGCAACCGCCGCCATCGCCGCAGCCTCCCTGGTGTCGTACTCCCCTCCTAGCCTAGGGTCCACCGCCTCCGCCACCCCTCTCCCCTCCTCTCTCAGCCGCGGCCTCATATCCGCCGTTAAAACCCTCCCCTCCTCCGACCCGACGGCAGGGAGCCCCGTGATGAGCTCCAGTAGGAGAACTCCGAAGCTATATACGTCGGTGGATTTGGAGACCATCCCGGTCCGGAGGTAGTGCGGGTCGGCGTAGCCCGGCGACCCGATTATCGGCCCGGCCGACCGGACCGCCGACGAGAACCCGGCCCGGGCCGACCCGAAGTCGCAGAGCTTCGGGTCGAGGCCGCCGTCGAGGAGGACGTTTGCCGTCGTGATGTCGCCGTGGACGATCGGTAGCTCGCCGCACCCGTCGTGGAGGTACTCGACCGCGCCGGCGACCTCGTAGGCGATCCGCATCCGCCGTGCCCACCCCAGGGCGGCGGCGTCGCCGGCGCCGCTGTGGAGCTTCTCGTGGAGACTCCCATTCGGCACGTACTCCAGCACCAGAACCCCTTCCTCTGTTATCAAGAAATGCCCAGATTAGAAATAGAGCCAGCGAGGGATGTTGGGTTTTGATCCGATCACAGTGGGGTGAGGGCTGGGCTACCTCGGTCGTCGCAGAAGCCGAGGAGGCGGACGATGCGGGGGTGGCGGAGGCGGAGGAGGACGTCGAGCTCCTGGAGGAAGGCGCGGTGGAGGCGCTCGCCGCTGCGGTGGACCTTGACGGCGGCCAGGGAGGAGGAGGGAGCGGTGGCGCCGCGGAGGCGGGTGAGGTAGACGGTGCTGAAGCCCCCCTCCCCTATCACCGCCGCGGTGAAGTTCCTGGTGAGCGACTCCACCTCCAGCCACCCGTATTGGCGGACGTAGGCGATCTTGGGGAGCTCGTCGGCGATATGGGAGGCTTTGAGGCCGCGCTCCGGGTATGCGGGGCGGGGGCGGGGGCGACAGCAGGGTAGGGCGCACCGGCCGAGGAATTTAAGGTCGGCGACTGGCATTAGTGCAGCGGAGAGGATGAAAGCGGCGGAGGCGATGCCGAGAGCTAAAGCGAGACTTATTCCTCTCTCGCTCCCGGTCTCGGTCTCCGGCTCTCGGAATAGAATATTAAGTTGCTCCGGCGGAGGAGAGGAATTAATGGATTTTGCTGGGTTTATAATTAGTAGAAGGAATAATAAAACAGAGTTGACCAAGATCTTCTGAGAGATACCAGAGCCCTGACATGCTCTCACAACTGCTGTGATACAACGAGACCGAGGATACAGGGAGAAGGAGAGAGGAAAAGGAGTAGGGGCGAAGAGAGGAAGAGGAGCAGGGGAGTATTTATATGGATAAATATAGAAGTAAACGACTAATAAGTAATAACTAATAAAGAGACACGAGGTTTCTTGGCGAGGGCGCGAGGGTCTTGGCAAAATTTTTAGAGTTTTAACATTGTTGCCTCAAGGGGATGGGGATGGGAGTTTTTGGTACACTACCTTCTCACATATAACCCAAAAAATTAGAAAAAAAAAAAAGCTGGCCAGATAAGTAAAAAATATTGGCCTGGTTTACCTAAAGAAAATCTCCTGGATAATATGTAGAAGGCCATCCAGTCAACGGCTTTGTTGGCCTTCTGGTATACATGGTCCTGAAAAAGTTACAATTCTCTGCTATTCGCGATAAGTCAAGAAGTAGGGACTGCCTATCCAATTCAGAGAGTCGCTTATAAATTTTTTCGATCATGGAGTAACTCTTAAGATGGATGTAATCTGCATTCAGAGCGTGTCTCACGGAGTAGAGTCCATTAACTTGAGAAGGAGCCGAATGGAGGGAATTGGTGACGTGGATGCAGCGGAGGAGAGAGGGCTAGTTTACGTGGAGGCATCAGCATTTGATCTCGATGCTGTCGGTATAGCGTTTTGGAGTTTGTGCAGCTCTGACCGGTCAAAAAGGAGTGGCGAGGGCGAGGGGAAGGGGAGGGGAAGCGAGGGCCATTTTCTCTCACGGTGCAAAACGTGGTGTTTACGATGGCAATCAGGCTGAGAAATGGCTGGCGGAAGGCAGCGTTCAAGATGTCCGGGCCCAGGTTTTGGACCTCACGGAGCCAGTCCGGACAAATGCCATCCATCTCGCGGTCGCTGGCTTTTGCGGTGGGCCATGATGGTAGCTAGCAAAACGATAAAAGTGGATGAGACGGCTCTTCAGGGATGGTGGAAAGTGTGAGGAAGCGTAAAAAGTAATTCTTGATGTCTATCGTATTATATATTTTATTTATATATTTTATATTTTTTTACCCAAAACTTAAAATTTCTATTCCAAAAATTTAAATTAATACAGTCCGTGCCTCGAGATGCATTTGTGGGGGAATTTATGCCAACACAGCCATTTGTTTGTGGGATGGATTATTAGACCTCAAAGAAACTCCTGATTCTACAAAGAAAGAGATTATTTCTTCAACTTGCTCAACTTTATTTTTTTTTTAAAAAATAAAAATAAAAAAATCAATAAAAATATACTCTATGTGTTCTTTTTCTATTAATAAATAATAAAATTAAGTTATAAAGCTTTTATTCAAGCAAATGAGGTCTGTTTTTGCATAAATTATGGTAAAACGAGAACACAAAAAATCTCACAGAAATCAAAATACGAAGATTTAAAATTAAAAAATAGAATACAAATAAGAACAAACAAAGGATAAAACAATTTAGAAACAGTATCCATGAAATAAAAGCTAGAAACAAGTTGCTCATAAAAAAAAAAACGGTGATGAAAAAGAAACAGAGGATTTTAATTAAAATAATAAGTAATTAATATGATAATAAAAAATATTAAAATTGATATAGTTGTAAAGAGCATAATAATTTGAAATGTGAAATTAATTATGTAGAAATATAGATTAAAATATATTAATAAAAATAAAAACTTGAAATGTAATAAAAATATGATGCATAATGAAAATACACAAACGAAGAAAAAGGGTCAAACAAGAAAATATCAAATGATGTAATAATGAAGACAAAAGAAAATTATAAATAAAATAAGGTAAAAAAGAAAAGGAAAAGAAACTTAAATGTAAAATGAAAATACAAACAAATTAAAAAAAATAAAGATAAAACAACACTCTTTAGAATAAAAATATACATCAAAAGATAATAAAATGAGATATATAGGTTCTCACGCCTTCAACCCAAGAAAACGAGCCGGGGGTCGCGGCAACCGCTGCATACTCATAGGTACTCTTCCCATGAGTATTCAAAGCATCTCATCATAATATCATAATCAAATCAGGCAACAAAAATAATTTAAATAATAACGTTCAAATTCTAATTAAATAACAAAATTAAAAAGCCTTGCAAAACTAATAATATTCCAAAGTCTTGCATCAAATCTAAAATAAATCTAGTCTAAATAAAGATGTCAAAATCTTATCTGTAATTGCTCTTCTATGACAAATTTCAGAGTCGAGCTAATTCTTCGAATCTGTAAAAACAGTAAGAAATCGTATAATGAACTAGACAACTCAGTAAGTAATGAACACTTTAGCTAGAAAAATTATATAATAATCTAAGTAATCATTTACAGAAAATAAGCATATTATATTCATCAATTCAAACCAAATTCAGACATATAGTATTATTGAAATATTACGCATGCTAAATTCAATTTTTCTTAAAATCCAAATATCGTTTATAAATCAATTTCTTTCAAATCATCCAATTCAACTCGACAGCCAAGAACTATGACCATATCAAACTGTCACCATATAACCGCCAATGGTAGGGTATCGAAGTGCCAACGTATAATCCCCACTGGCAGGGTATCGAATGCCAACGTACAATCTCCACTAGCAGGGTATCGAAATGCCAATGTACAACCCCATTGGCAAGGTATCGAAATACCAACAGGCAGATTAGCAAATATAGTGTGGCTACGAGTCTAAATCTGTTTCGATTCAAAACTCTTGTTTTCAAAATATGTTCAGTATTCTAAATCCTAAGACGCAATATCAAAATTAATCAAACATATATCAAAACTAATACATTCAACCAAGAATCACACAATATTTTAGAAAAAAGCATATATAATAATAAAATACTATACATCAAATTTATAAATCAAGAATAATTTAATTTAAAAAATATTTATAATTTATTGATAAATTCCTTATCTTGCGATGAATCCAAAGTATCAGTCCAAACAATTTTAAAAATCTTTCTAAGATCCTAGTAGTTAAAAATTATATTTTTATCAAAATTTATCATGATTATTTCAAGAATAGAAATTCTAATATCAATACTCTCATTGGGCTAACTTAACGGAAGTGCCCGACCCCCCGGTTAGTTTAATCAAGGCAAAACTCATCTGATCATATTCTAATTAGGATACAGAAGATTCAATAGAGATCAGAGGTGACCAAATCTAATAGTGTTCGCAAAGGGCTAAGATGGGGGCTGGCATGTTGCCCGTTAAACATGGATCATGGCCCTTCACTAGAATTGTCCAGAATCATGAAGAGAAGTGTCTTACTACATCTATCATCTCTAGGGAGAGAATGAGAAAAAGTTATGTAGAGAGAGAATCAGGAGAGAGGAAAGAGAAAGAGAGAGGGAGGAGAGAGAAAGAAGAGAGGGACTCTCTTCTTCCCCAAAAAGGGACAGTGTCTCTCTCCCTTTCCTCTTTGGTCAGAGGGGTGGTAGCCCATGGTGGCTCATCCCTAGGCGATGGTGGTCACGACGACTCTCAGCCATAGTCATCGCCGGCAACGGTGGCCGATGGCGGCGAAACCTAGAAAAAAAGGGGGACGAAATAGGGCACCCTATTTCAAATGGTTTTCCGGCAATTCGTCGGCCCAAATCTCAGCTAAAATAGCAAGAGAGAAAGAGAAGAAGAAGAACACCTACCTCGATCTGGCAACGTGGTCTGGCAGAAATCAGAGGAAGAAACTCTTGGAATCGGTGACTTGATCTTGTGTGAACTTAAAGGAGGAGGAGGAGGTCTTTAAATAGGCAATCCCAGCTTTATCTGGTCGGTCTTTGGATTGCAATGGGATTCCGATCACCATCGTGATTGAGGAGAAAGAAGACTCTCAGTTAGAGTCTTCTTCCCGATCCACCCTCACATGCGTCACATGTGAAGCCCAAGGCCAAAAATGGCTAGGCCAAATACTCTAGGCTAGTCAAATAGACCGGGCCAGATAAGAGGTATCACATAGGTATTTGTAAAAGAGAAAGGGACATAAGAGAGAGAAAAGAGGGGTGTTGCGGGTATAAATGATGGGGCCGAAGAGAGAGATATAGGGCAAGCGATGTGGAGGGAAGAGAGATGTGTGAGAGATAGGGGACTCGAGAGAGCCACAAGAGAATTCAATTTATTTAGAATTTTAACTATTTTGTCGATCTTTTGTTATTTTAGTTAGAGAAAGTCTAATAGAATTCATTTTTCATAATTTTATTTGTGTTTTAAATTTTAAAAGTATCTAGTTAGCTAGGAATGCAGAAAAATAATGAGTAATTTTTTTTAAAAAAAATAAAGTTATTTTATTTGAGATTTGTGTAGATTAGAGATAAAAAATATATAACAAATAGAGCATTCTTGAATTATATTCAACTTGTTGATTGTACTTTTTTATGGATATTCATGAGTTAAGTTAAAAATACATTTATCATAAAATTTGATAGACGAAATCTAAAATGATGTATTCTTCTCTCATTTAATAGTGTAGTATATATATTTTTCACTAGCTCATCTTCTAGTGTCGGTGAGGTATAGCAAATGATAATGTAGATCAAAATAGGGCCATCGAAATTAAAGCACCTTTCAAATCTCCTATTACCCTACATGTATTAATTCATGCCTCAAATTGGAATCCTATACAGTGGTTTACACTATATTGTGCCATGTGGGAGGATAACACGAGATGGGCATTAGAAAATGTGAGAGGGACCTTCCCCTAGCATCAACCAATGTAATATTTAATAATGAGTAAAGGAAGTCTTAGTCTATTAAAGTGAACAGTTGGATTCCAACCTGTGAACATTAGTGCATGCAATGCCTAATCAATGGAGTCAACAAAAAGGCTACGGACCACTGCTAGTGTCACAATCCATATAAACATTTTACACGTAGCATTCACCCATCCAGGATAGATATATTCCAAGTTGCTGATAGCATCGCACAAAACGAACAATTTGGGACGTTGGGCTTCAAACCTAACATAAGCGATTTTGTCTTAAAAAAAATAATCTTGGTTATGGGCTCCGTAAGCCCAGGTTACCTTTTTTTTTTAAAAAAAAATAATTACCCTTTCGTTGCAAAGGGTAATTAAATGTTCCAAATAAGGTAGGTTTCCTACCCAATCTAGCTAGGAGTCTGCAGCTCGAAAAAAACTTCGTATGTGAATGTCGTATGTGATGCCAATCGAAAGATATTTAAATTCGCGTGCGAGAAGCCAGAAAATGATGAAATGGCTAGGAATGTTACATGTTTTTTGTAATACTATTGTGGCTATAGTGGTCGTGGACCCAATATGTCTGAAGTAGTAATATGGATACTAGGGGTGGCAATCAGACCGGTTGGGTTAGATACATATTGGGTTGGATACGGGTCGAGTCAAAAATTCATCAACCTGAATCTGACATATTTATTAAATATATCAAAATTTTATGTTCGAATCTGATTTATTTATTAAATAGGAAATTCGACCTGACCCAAATAACCTACTTATTGAACATACCAAGTTAGGTTAAACAAGTTAAATGAATTTCAATATATCAAATATATTGGAATGTCTTATAAAGATGGGCTTCCATTGATTAAGAACTGATTTTAATTTGATTTGTTATGCAGTATGGGCTAAGTGGTCTTTTGAATGAATGTTTAAGGAACTCATAATTAGTTTGTGATCATATAGTTATTTTGGGCTTTAATATCTTAGTCATGTGGTGTAACGAGTATTGGTGTAGGCCTAACTTTGTTAATGGGCTATGTAATGGATTGACCTATTGGCATAACTAACTGGGCTAGATCCCCACTCCACTCATGTAGAAAAATTCTAGGGCATCAAAGTCTCTATCCCATTGAAGATAGAGGCATCAAGGAGGAGAAGGAGAGAAAGATCTGCCCCATCTTTGTGCTTTTTCTTCTACAGATATTGCTGCAGCAATTATCAATGGCTCCTTAGATCTCTTAAGGTATGCTTTGATCTTTTTTAGTTTGATTTATAGTTTTTTTTTTGTTCTCATCTTTCGCATGTAGCCTATAAAATTCCAATATTTAGTATCTAAGCTTGAATTTTGTAGTAGATTAGAATCAAAATAATGGATCAAATCGAGAAGAAAACAATTAAAAAAATAAAAAAAGGGGTGAAAGGAAAAAATAAAAAAAAGAAAAAGAAGAAAAAGGGACGATAGCACTCATCTTCCCCACCATTGTGCCCTCCTCCTCCTCCCATCGAGTGGCCAGAGAGGTCACTGCCGACCGCCTGAGATAGGCCGATGGTGAGCTTAACGAGCGGTTGCGCCGCCGCCGCTGGTTCATCTCTCAATCGCCAGGAAACTGGCAGTTAGAGTCACCGAGAGAAGGTGGTGGCCGCCGATTAATGGACGGGTCACCAAATTCGGTGCCCTCCTCCGCCCAATTGTCAGGAAGATGAAGGATAAGTGGGTTTCAGGTTTTGGGTTCCAATCTGAAATATGAAACGATTAGCTACAAAAGGAAGATTTATAGTTTAGCCCCTAAAAATATGGAGCTTTGATAAAGTCCTTTGAAAATTGTACGTTAGTCCCTATTGTGACATTTTATTACATAAAGGTCTCTAAATACTTATTTTGTCCCTAAACTAAAGTTTAATTTCAAAATGGTACTCTAATAATTATGTTGTGGTCCCTATAATATATTTTTATTTCATCAAGGATATTAAATATGTTGGTGCAAATTTTATGTACTCTCATATTTGGACTGAATAATTATATTTTTTATAAAAATTTCTATTTTTAAAGGGTTGTAAGTTTTGAATGAATGGTGACTACTAAAGTGGCGTATTTATTGAGATTTTAATGATCCCTTTGTTGGAGTTTCAAGGGATTGAGTCATATTATTTTTTTGTAAATTGTACGCTATTGGTGCATCAAGGTTAAAGAATGGATTGATAGGCATAGCTGGTTGATCCCTATTTTTGAAAGGTTGTGGGTTTCATTGGACGGTGATCACCAAAGTGGCCTGTCCATTGTGATTTGCGGGTTTCTTCTTTTAATTTTTGAAACAAATTGAGAAGTATTGAGGAATCATTGCACACAATTATCTCCCTAAGGGGACTTTATTACATGTTATAATTCTAAAGTTGATTTTTTTTTTTTACTAGCTAGTATGCATGGTCTAGGAATTCATTCTACCTAAGTAGATGGACCTCCAAAACTAATGATACCTTACCTGTTGATTCCATTATATGGTGGAGAGGGTACCTTATGTAGGTCACTTTCTTTTCAAATAAAGTTTGTGGCATTGCACTAAGGGCTCTTATTGAAGTATTGCTTATAAAATATTTTCAAGTATATTGGTTACTTATATTTATCCATTAATTAACTACATAAAGGTTATCTAGTAGTTGGTAATGTTGCACACTAGAGATATTAGGCAATTTAAGGATTTGGCTTGGGTTTCACCAGGGAGAGCTTCTCGTGTTATATCCACAACGACTAGGTAGTTGGTAATGTTGTACACTAGGGATATTAGGCAATTTAGGGATTTGGCCTGAGTTCCGTAAGGGAGAGTTTCTTGTATTATATCCACAACAACTAGGTAGTTGGTAATGTTGTACACTAGAGATATTAGGCAATTTAGGGATTTGGCCTGGGTTCCATCAGGGAGAGTTTCTCGTGTTATATCCACAACGGTGAGATAGTTGGTAATGTTGTACACTAGAGCTGTTCCAAATAATAACATTCAATATAGCCACATGAGTGCTGATGCCAAAATTCATCTCTTTATATAGGATTGCTCTCGAATGATGCATGTACCGCTCTCTATTGAGGTATCATAAATTTACAGAAAAGCGAATAGCATTGCTGATTGGATGGTAGCCTAAATGGCTAATCATATTAAGACTATACCATAGGATTCTTCAACTAATCTTTCTAGTTAATTTTTGATTTTTTTTTTCTGATTTTCATGTATATATCTATGCTGGTATGTTTAATTTGTCCAATTTATCGAAAAAAATATATAGACTCTTATGAGCAAGGCTACTAGAACCTTATACAGTTGTCCCTTGGAACATAACCTAATTTGGATCCCACAAATTTTTCTTTTTTTTTTTTTTTCCGGAGAAAGGATCCATAGACTCTTTCGTCAAGCATTAATTCTTGGATGGACACTTAAATGGCTTAAAGTTCAGTCAAGGTATCCCAATATCCACTCTCAACTTGATCGCATGGTAAGACAGGCCATGAGTCTAAGTTCAATCCAACTGGACCTGAGACGAGGAGAATGGAACTCAAAACTGGACTATCCGAACCTCTTTTCCCCTTCTTTCTGACTCTCGAGCCAAAGTCGTAACCCAAACCCAATTTATAAAATTGTTTCAGTCTAACGGAGAGGCGTCGCAATGCATGCTAACTCTCTCTTATCAGTTAACAGCAAAAAGGAAATGCCCTAAAAATCTCTGGGAGCGCTTGTTCTCTCCGCCCCCAATCCCCGACGCCTTCCCCCGCCACCCCTCTCGAGACACCTCACTGACGCTGCCGCCGACGACAGCGGCAGCAGCCAAGCCTCCTCCTCCTCCTCCTCTTGTCGGTAGCAGCGGTGGTAACTCCTCTAGCTCTCTCACACACACACACTCTCTCTCTCTCCTGCCAGCCACATCTCTGGCCCCAAAGCCTACACTTCCCCCACCTCCAATCAACGCCTACTGGTTGGGCAGCGACCGTGTTAATATGAAGTTTTTGGAACAATTTAGAAAATTATTATTTGTTACTCATTTAATCAAAGTTTAACTCTTGCAAATGTGATGTAATGTGTATAGTTCTTTCTTATGCGTTTCTTTTTCATCATTGTTTGCTAGGTTTTGTAATACATGATTTGTGGGATATGTATTGCATTTGTTTTGCTTGGGACCTGAGACTATTTATCTGTCGTCTGAGGAAAGGAATTGTTCCTAACTCAACTTTATTTACACTAGTTATAATGCATGTAAAAATACACGTGGTTGTTAAAAAATATAGATTTTATAAAGTTGATATAAATTCTAAATTCCAAAAAAAATCTGAAAAAATTAATTTATCGTTTTTTTGTGTGTGTTAAACTGGGTTTTATCTTAATATTAGCGCGCCCGTTTCTATAATATTTTGCAAGTTTTAAGATTTTAAGGTTAATATCTTGTTAGAATTGTTATAGAAAATATCTTAAGTCCATGGATGTTAGAATCTTTTCTTTTATAAAAGTCTTGCATATTTTAGACTTTTTAAAGAAAAATCTAATTAAAATTATTATAGGAACATTTGGAATCTTTGAGAGTCATCTGATTAGGATTAATTTTGAAATTTAAAGATTGGGAAACTGAGTCATATTTATGTAGTTTAATTAATTTAATTGAGGATTAGAGATAAGGATTAGAAATTTTGCCAATGAGTACTATGCATTTTTCTAACATCTATCTATTTTTGTATTTTTCACTTCATTTTAATTTTTAATATGTTTCTAGTTCAATCAATCAACCTGGGTTTGGACTAGTGTGTTAGGTAAGATCGCCCTGGTCCAAATTGGGCTTAGCATTCAATTGCGAACCTAGGTCGAGCAGGGCCACATTGGGTTGGCAACTAGGGTTTAGGTTGGCAACTAGGTGTGCAACTAATCACTTCCAACTAGCCTATGTATTTCATGAGGTCAATCATTTTCATATTTTTAGTACATGCGAATTGTAACAAAAACATTGCATCTGGTCTGCACTGTGGGGTACCAAACAAAACTCTGTGCGATATGGCATGAGAGAATTGCTATGATTTATGGCAACAAACTCATATATACAGTGGGTTGTTGCATGAAGGCACAATTTCTTTATGACATGTGGTGTAATATAATTTTTTCTTATACTGCTTTAAAAGATAATTGAGACTTGCTTAACATGTTAGCACTTGATAAGCTGCTATCTATCAAGCTGATAAAGGCTCTTGGTCATTATATTGAGATATTCAGGAGAGGGTTATTTGCCTATCCCTGCATTGTATGACAAACATGTTAGCACTTCAGCACCTGGCTTGCTGTCCATTACATCATGTGTTAACTCATATGCTTCACGATAGACCTTTTTTATTTTTTTAAATACTTTTATGAGCACCCTGCTTTGGTTCTAGGGCACGGTTCAGGAGCGTAGAAGGTTGGACACTTCCGGGGTTCCATCTCCCCCCAAACTTGAGTGCAAATGGCTCACATGTGTTGTGGTCGAGATGCCCTTCGCCGCCTCCTTCGAGCCCAGACTTCCTCCTCCAATGCTGGCATCACCAATCCCATCCTCTTCGCCGGACAAGGCCTCAGATATCGGAAGCTGGAGGTCATCCTCACCACGGTGAGCAGCCACCTTGATTCGGCCATGGGATCCATCCGCTCCTCCTCCACCTACTGATGATCTCTATCTTTGCCTCTATTTCTCTTGTTGTTTGATTTGCTTTCAGACGGTTGACAAACTGGGGAAAGCTGGGGAGACGGTGAAGGTGGCCCCAGGGTATTTCCGCAACCACCTGATGCCCAAGCTGCTTGCCGTCCCAAACATAGACAAGTATGCCTTTCTTATCAGTGAACAGCGCAAGGTTAAAATCTTCAGCACCCCTTTTTATGCTTGCAGGTTTCATTTTAGCTTTCTTTGATGTGTATTGTTTTATGTCTTCTTTTCTTTTTCCCCTTTGTTTTTCAAAATTAAGGAATTGAATATTGAAGAGTGTTGTGTTATTTGCTGACTGGTCCATTTTGTGGCAACCTTCCGTCATTCAATGGATTTTATGAACCTTGGGAAGAGATTTCTGCAATAATGTGAGGCTTGTTTATAAGGATGAGATTCTTGATGAAATAAAACAAGCACAAGATGGAATGTTGCTGATTGTAGCATTACACAACAAGGCGCATGTTTGATTGCTAAACATTCCTAATAATGATTCAACTGAGTTTTTCATTGATTGGAATTGGTGATAGTTTCGATGTAATGATTTCTTGTTGTTGTCTTATATGGGTAGAAAGATATGAAGAATATATGAATTTTGTAGCAGTGCACCTACGAGAGAGCTCTAGTAACTAAGCATAGTCTGGATTTTTATATTCAATAAAAATTGTGAAACAAGTGTCTGGGCAACATTGTAAGGGAGTATTTGAAGCAGGTATATTACTCTTGGTAGAAGTTTCCTACCACTAGGATCCAGACACATGATGTTCTTGATGTTGTCCAGGTTTGATTGTAATGTTGAATTTGTTGTGTAAACATTATGGTACCTTTAGTTCCAACTTTGACCAGTATATTGTCATTTGATTAAAATTTTGTAATATTTCAGTTGCAAGAGCAACAAGGAAGAGTTTAATTTCAGAATAGTCATGACCTAGAGCTTGTTTTGTCCCTTATGATGTAGTATTGCCTCTAACATGCATATTGTTTGCAATCCATAATCATCGGCACAGGTACCACCGTACCAGTGATGGTTCTTGATGCAGTTTTCTAAAACCTTGAAGCAAACTTTTTCCCCCTTGGGCTTCTGATGCTTTTTACCTTTAATTGCTGGTTAATGCCCATCCCTCACTTAGATCTTTACTTGACTGTCTTTCAGAACCACCTGGGCTCTGTGTTCTTGCACATTTCTGTTTTCTTTTCCAGCTTCATCTCCAATAATGTTGATGAACTGATAATCCAGTCCTTTCAGGGGTGACAGGCCTAGGGTGCTTGCGCAGACTGAGTTCAATTGCAAATTTAATTTTCGCAACTACTTTAACTAAAAGTCTTATTAACTACTTATCACTGAAATCTTGTGAGATTGCTTCTGCATCTTCCAACTTCATCTGCAATAATCAACATGACGTAATAGAAGGATTACAATTTTCCTCATGTTAGCTTTTGAATCTCATGAATATAGTACATTGTTTGAACAGCTTTACCAACGTGAAGAAGCAGAAGCTGTGACAGAAGTTTCAAAGACTAGGGATGATGCAGTGCAAGATCAGGTGGGTGGTTTAAATCAGTGTTAGTTCTGCATTTCCTTAGCCTGTAATTAAATTACTATTTTAGATTATTTTCCAGGTGTTTCTTTCATTTCTTGTAAAACTTGTGCCATGTAACAGTTTATCTTATTTTAATTGTCTTGGCATAGACTTCATGTCTATGCTTTGGTATAGCATGTGCAATTGATGATTTACGTTTGATAATAGTTGTTATTTATTGCTCTGCTGCTACTAATTTTTTTCCTTTTGTTTTCACCATCAATATTTGCATAAGAGGTTTGTCAGATGCTGTTCTTTTCATTTTTTTAATTCCTTTTTCATGAGTTAGATATGAATCATATTTTAAGAACTTAGAAGGATAATAGTTTGATCCTACACATACTATGACTTTTAAAGGGTAAGTTCCATTAAAACGTTTTTGTTATTAGATAATTACTATTAGAATTAGTATCTCTGATATACTTCAAAACTAAACAAATTAATTTATTATTTTTTTTATGGTTATGTTCATGTTATTGTTTATAGGAATCCTCAGATTTGAGGGTTTGAGATATCCGGTAGTAGTAGTAGGAAGCATCTCTGTGGAATATTTTTGACATTTTGAGCGGCAACATGTCTCAGATTCAATCTGATGTGATGTGAACATAGCCTAGAATTTCATTTCAGGTTTGAGGTATGGCCGAAGAATATTGAACAATCTTTGGACATAGAGTTGATCTTATATTGAATTAACTATACAAACTATAGCAAGCAGTTAGGGTCAAGGGCATTTAGTGTTCTCAGTGAAGCTGCATCTGGATGTGCATTGATGAGTTGTCTCACTTAATGCTTTGAAAGTGCTTTTGTTTACCAAATCAACCAGATGATGTGATTGATCTTGTTGAAAATCCTATTATGATGATAATATAGAGGTATCTCTAAAGAGACGGCACCTCATGGTGCGGGCACACCAAAAAATGTTCTATTTGTTGATACAATAAGGTACTGGGGGGGCCTATTACTACTAGTACCTTACCAATACATTACAGTAGAGTTGGTACGGACTAGCATTCACCAACTCTTAAATCCTTGTACAATAGTTATCGAATCATGTGGCCTTTAGAGGAAGTTTAAATATTATCTGATTATCCTTATTTCTAGATCTTTTCTGTGGTTTGGCTATCATTTCAAAAGTGTTAAGTGTTGGCTCCAATTTTTGTTTTAAAAGTATGCCAAGGACTAGTATTGCGGTATCTCAGTTGTGATAGAACTGTATTTATGGCTTCTTATTTTAGTTTGTTGTGTTAGTGATGTGTAACATTTTTTTTTTGCCCTACAAGGCATTTGATTAAAATGACTACATATGCTTATTTCTTCTTGTACGAACTTACCCTACTTTTTTTTGCATCAAGGTACGAAATCATGGTCCCCTGCATCATTGGGATATGATCAATTTTTAGTTGTTTTCTAGTTTTAGAGGGTGCATGAAGTGCCAATTTCACCTTTCATTACAAATGTTGATGCATTTTACCTTTCTTATGCTAGGGTGCTAACCTGTTGATTTTTTTTTTGGCTTATTTCTTTTGAACGGCAAAAGGAGGATAAAATGAAAGAATATCAGACAGCAGCAAAACACCTTGATAATGCTCTCCTGGTATGTATTTTGGTCGTAGTTTGCACTTTTTCCTCTGTATTATGAGTTGCAGCATGTACCATGTGATTTTAATTTCTAGTGACATCCTTGCTATGTAACAATATTCAGCATGGCCCTTTATGTAAATGACCAAGCTGTATCCTTTCAATATGGATCTAGTTTCAAGTATCAACCTTATGGCCCATGAAAGCTTGAGTATGGTTCATGACCAGCTCAACCCAACATCAACTCTCTGTTACAGTATGTTGCTAGCCAAGGATTCACTGGGGAATAAAAAAAGCCTTCAATGAAGCCTATGGGGCCAGGCTGCAGGTAGAAGCATATAATTGTTCCATGAAATTTTGCACCCTAGCAATTACAGTTAACAAGCCAGTGTGAGATTCAGTTTGCTAAACTTCTTATCATATTGTTATTGAGTTTCTCACAATGATCTGCTGTATTTTAAAAAGTAGCTACAGTATGCAGGCAATCAAGGAAGTGCATAGTGCATATGAGTTGCGTAGGCTACATATGCTGGTGCATATGCGCTCTTATTTTTTAACTACTATTTTTTAACTATTTAAAATAAATATAATATATTAAGTACAATAAAAAAACAATAGTAATGATAATATTTTTTTTATGGATGGATAATAGCAATACTGAAACTGACTAACAAATAATAATTAGTGCTTATTATTTAGTATCTAATACACAATATCAATAATTATAACATAATCAGTATTTTGTCACTATTAATACTAGGGGCCCACTTGAAACTCATATCAGCCTAACCATAAGCTTGAACCCGCTTCACCTAGTTCGCCTACATCGGCGGGATGCTAGCTCTAGAATGCTAAGTGGGGGCTCACATATGCTGCCGTACAATACTAAGCAGGCTCATATGTAGTCGTGACGATATACAATACCACATATAGGCAATATGGTGTGGTCAGGGGACCACATACACATGTCAAGTGCATGTGCGGCAATATGCACCACATTTTAAAATATTGATGCTATGCATTTGTTACCATGTTGATGAGGATAATTTTGCTTTTATGGATTTTGCTAGCTTGATGCCACTTTGATGCACTTCCCTCTTGCAATCAAGATTAGAAGTTTAGGATTTAATTTATGATTTGGATTGAATGTACATTGTATGTTTTATTGAATTTCTATAGTAGATTATGTTAGATTCTTATTCCAATTAGTAGAATCCTAGGCAAGGTTCTCCGAACCGTATTGGCGGTCATATTGGTTGGTGATCCGTTCACTATGGTACGGGTTCGTACTATGCCGTTTCGGCATGTATGGCAACATGGAGAGTCAGAGAGGGAGGGGGAGAGGGAGGAAGAGGGAGGGAGAGAGAAGTGGGGGAAGGGAGAGGGAGCTGCCGAAAGAGAGAGGGAGGGGGAGAGGGGGAGGAAGAGAGAGGGAGAGGCTTATGCGGCTGTCGAGGAGTTCTTATTTTAATTGTAGACAAGGAGCGAAGAGAAGTCTTTCTTGAGCTCAGTGCAGAGGATAAGGGGAGGTCTTGCTCGGCGTTTTGCTTGGGGTGGTTCATCCGCCTTGTCCTCCTTCATCGCCAGCACCACCAGCTGCAACTAAAATGTTGCGATACTCACCGCCTTCGCCACTGCCCCGTTCTCCGCTCCCTCCACCATGATCAACCCTTAAAAAGAAACAAAGCCCTTGCAAAAACCCATACCTTAAGAGAGAAACGAGAGAGAGCGAGGGCGGAGAGAGCCTCGAAGGCTCTCAAATCGTTGAACCACCAGGGCATGTGGGGGTTATTAAACCGAACCGAACATGGGCGAGGATTATTAACTTGAACCGAACATCATCCAAAAACAGCAACCAAAAAAAAAAGAATCAAAAGCACCTTGTGAACTGTCTGTCTTGGCGTCGGTTCGGTATGGGCCAAACTGTATGGTTTGGATCAGTTTGGCAATCACTGAACGTAAGCAATATATAGAACAGATTGGATGTGGAACTTTTTCTGAATATTTCTATTCTTAGATCATTATACCCATTATAGAACCCTAATAATCATGACCAAAGGGCTTGTCCACCTCTCCAAATAGTGAAAATCTCAGTTTCTTATCAAGAAGAGAAAGCAATTGGATGGAAACTTAACCTAAGGCTGAGGAGATAAATAAAGAATTTGTTGTAGTTGTTGTTCTGGTCATTGAATGATTCCCCTCATGCTTTAAGTGAGGAGAAATCTGCATCCCTTTATCTTTCTTAATTTTCAGACTAGTTGAATATATCCTATCTTAATTAATGGGATCCTCATTTAAGGTGTGAGCTATATTCCTTCTTCAATATTTTTAAGTGGATGGTCTTCTCAACTTGTTATTGGGTACGTACTAGAGATAAGATCCACAATGTTGGTAATAATGATTCAAGGAACTTCTTAATGAAGTGATGAACCAATTAACATATTGTTGCTGATTTTAATTTTCATCATTTTTATTGAGAATTTTCACTGGATGGAGATGCTATTAGTTGGCCAGACATGTTTGTTCTTATTTAAAGTTTGTGTAATATGAGTTACCATGTCTTCCTACTCTTTATTGTTGCTTTCTGATCAAAATGTGAAATAATGTTAAATTGTACCTTTCTAGCCACTGTGAATCAAAGGATCTTGAAAAATTAATAGAATGTCTTTGTTACTCCATTAAAATCTTAATCCATTTGGCATAATTTTGGGCTCTAGCTAATTGTCTGGTCTGGTTCGTGATGGCAAACAATTAAGTTTTTGTGGAGATCATGCAAAATGATTAAGCCTTCCTAAAATGGGACAGGCATTACATTATTTTTGTCTGGTGCATGTGCTAACATTTGTGTGATCACATGCATAATACACATTCATGTATTTTTTTCTAGATGGCAAGCTTTGATTTAAACTATTTTGTGGAAAATCATAAAAAGAATGTGAGGACAGAATCATCTTTGGGAGATGTGAAGTTGCTAGTTTTAATTCATTTCTATGCTTATCATATGTGAGAATATGTGAGAAAGAGATTGCCATTTATTAGAAGTCCAAATATGTTCCTTAAATTATTTTCACCTAGTTAACTTTAAATGCATGCGCATGTGAAGAGATGCTCCGCCCACTTGGCTGGTTGATTCATCAAACATAATTTTCTCCTTGTTAACTTTAATTGATTCATTTAGAATCCCAGGCGTTAACTGACCTGTCTATGCTAAAAGCTTCAGTTTGACTTTAGCCTTCATTAAACATTATTTTCAATATTGCTAGATATGTTATTTGACTATTGCAAACATAATTATAGGTTTTGAGAAGGTTCATCAAGGTTGACACTGAACTGCGTACACCTGTGACAAAGGAGGAACTTGTGGCTGAGGTAAACCTACTTCCCTTGACACTTTTGGCATTTGCGTTTACACAATTTCTGTTTGCGGGAGAAGCATAAAGTTGTTACCAGGTAACTTGGCTTCACTTTTCCATTAAAGCTGTTTTGATCTTCTTGCCCTTCAGATCCTAGAAGCCGGTGCGAAACTATAAACTTATAGCTGAATGACGTGTGCTGAAATAAAGTTGTTCTTAATTGTTTTTAGTCATATTGAATTTTCATATGCTGTACAAATGCTCAGAGCCTTTTGTATCTTCCTGTATGTCCCATTTCATTCCGTGTGCGACTATGAGATAAGCAAGATAAAAACAAGATGTTGAATTTCAAATTCCTATGCTTGTTAGAATGATGAACATGTCAGTTCATGCTACTCAGATAAGGGCTACTTTTTCAGTTGTGATAAACTCTTTGGTTCAAGCATTTATATTTCTGTCCCTTGTACATGATATGTATTTATGAAAAAGCTGTTGTCAAATTATAGCTAGTTTGTTGTCAAACAATTTTTCAGAAAACCCTGCTCACATTAGATGCATTTTATTAATCTAAAAAAACCCTGATCATGTGAATCATGCAAGATTTGAAAAATAATTGCTAGACCATGAATTGGGTTCTTTCTAGTAATTATTTGATTATATTATTTTTTAGGGTTTTTTGCATGGATATCCTTCTAAATATCAAATTTTGCGTGAATACCCTTCTAAAATTGATATTTGCATGTATACCCTCGTAAAATACTTATTTTGCTATTCTACCCTTTTTTATTTTTATTTTTGCATATATACCCATGCCATCTAACGCCGTTAAAAAATTAACGGTTTCAAATTAAAATGACTAAAATATCCTTAATGGGTAGGCATGCAAATAGAAATTTATATAAGGGTATACAAGCAAATAGTAACTTTACAAGGATATTCATGCAATTTTCTATATTTAGAAGGATATATACACAAAAAAAATCGTAGAAGATGGAAAGAATTTAGATACATTAATTAATGTGATAGCCTTTATAATCCTTTATAACAGTCAACATCAACTAACCAGCTATTTTGTCTTCCAAAGTAGTACTTAAGTCTTGTAGAATTCTTAACCTTCTTAAAATATCCTCCAAATTTTACCTTTAATTTGAATAGTTATTGCTCCATTTAAGAACCTGTACATTGAATAAATAAATATACACGATATAAATTGTAAGAGAGAGTGCTTATCAACCAAACCTATCCTAACAAAATAAAAGAAAAAAAAAATATACAGCCATATTATGTTTCAACAATCAATCAAAAATGGGTGATATTTCGTTTTTCTTACCTTCAAATAAAGTATATGATATGTGGTTAGAAACCAAAAAATAAAATTTTAATATAGGTTCACAGTGAAAAATAGAAATGAAATAAATCTAATCTAATTAATCTCCCACCGGAATGGTTCTGATGACTCGTTCGACAAGGATCATCAAAAAAAAAAATTACTATGCGGGGGGGGGGGGGGGGGGGGGGGGGGTGGGAAGCCCGCGGGGAAGCCGGGCGGGAAGCCCGCGGGGGGTGGGGGGGGGTTGTGGTGGAGGTGAAGAAGAGTAAGGATGGTAATGTCATTTCAAATTTTAATTTTATTTTTAATTAATATAAATATGATTTTTTTATCACCGTTAGAACAACTGTTATATTAGGGATATTTATGCAATAACAGGGTTTTACGAGGGTATACATGCAAATATCAATTTTGAAAGGGTATTCATGCAAAATCTGATATTTAGAAGGGTATCCATGCAAAAAACCCTATTTTTTATTTTAAAAATTGATTGTGCCTGAACTCTCTCTCTCTCTCTCTCTCTTGCCTTGCTTTTTTTTTTCCCAAATAAATTTGATCATGCTGCAGTTGTTCTAAAGATTTTCCTTCTCAGGTGGCGAGACAGCTTTGTGTTCATATCCACCCAGATAATCTGCACCTACCGTCACCACTCCAATCATTGGGGGAGTATGAGGTGCCCCTCCGCCTACCAAGAGAGATTCCACGGCCTGAGGGAAGGCTTCAGTGGACTCTAAATGTTAAGATCAGGAGAAAATGAATCAGCAGGAGAGCTGCTTCCATATTGCGATCTCTCAAATTGTCCAACATACAAACCTGCTAAGTAAATTCATTGGTTAAGTGTATTAGCATGCAATTTGATAGCTTCAGCTGTAGGTTGATGTTATCAACCCTCACTCGACTTTCAGCTGCAGTGAAGGTGGGAGTGGTAATCATAGAGAACATCTTAAAAAGTGGGGTTTGATGAGATTGGCAAACAAATATATGGCACCTATATAATGAAGCTGCGGAATTTTCTTCAAATATGTTGCTGCTGTCAAGGGATCTGAAGTTTTATCAATCAGATTGTTTGTTTCATTATGAGTTGATCTTCTTTTTTTTTATGAAAAAGGAAAGAAAAAGAATACAGCAAGGAACTATCCTTTTTCTTTTCACTTATTTTTCTGCCAGAATCAAATTCCTTCTCCAAAAACTGCGGTCATACCATGTAGCAATGCATGCAATAATTGTTTCATCCAAGTTGAGAATCTTGAAATTAATCTACTTTTGTACTCATTGCATAATCTAAAAATTTATTTCAGGATTGCATGGAAGAATTTTATGAATAAATATTAGTGGTTTTTCAAATTTCGGGTCCGAGCAGTAGGTTCAGATGGAGATTCAGGATGAAATTTGGGGAACTGATCAATTTTACATGACAATTTTTTTTTTTTTTTTTGAAGCTTGATGTGCACTGAGACTCTATTTGTTGTTCACTATTAAATTTAAAGCTAGATATGATTGAACAGTATAATGCAGGTATTAAGCTCATGGTGCAGCTATCACTTGGGATGTTAAGCAGGGGTTAGCAAAGACAATAGGGATATACAAGTTCTTTATTGCCAAATGGAGCCATTTTGGCTTTTAAGACGTTTACCTGTTAGTTTTTGTTTCCTTTTTTTTATGCTAAAATTAGTTTTTGTTTCCTCCAATTGCAAATGAATCAAAGCAGTTAAAAAAAATGGAATTACTGAACTAGCTATAGTTTGGAAACATCTTTTGAAAAGAGAATATAAAATACATCGGCACAAATAGGTTAGGTTGAGTCGAATCGGGCTAGTTTGAATCGACTTTTTGAAAATTCAAACTGAATATGAATCGACCAAGATTAAGTTGAATTTAAGAAAAAAATCGATATAAACCAAAGTGAAAAGACCAATTTGTGTTGCGCTTGCGGTTTGACCGATTTTTCGTGCACAATTGTGTTGGAGGGAACAATAATGGCCATGCTACCTAAAGAAGGCACGGGTAGATATATGTCACCATGTTATACCTTCTAAGCCTAATTGTTTGCACACTAAAATGAGATCATTACTCGTCAGCTCACATGTTATATGCTACCTAACAAAAAAGGGATTGTATGTTCAAATTCTGTTGGTATATGTCACCCCGTTATACCTTTAAAGCCTAAGTGTTTGCACGCTGGAATCAGCTCATTACTTGTAAACTCGCATGTAAAATGCTATAATGGCCATTAGAATCTATCTCAAACCTCAAACCAAGTGCTATTGTACTTCTTGCGTGGATGAGCTAGGTAACCAAGTTTGGACCCTTCGGTTGCCTAAAAACTTGAAACATTTTATGGACATCAATGAGATGGATCACTTCAAAGAACAAATTGTGGAGTGGTAGTAGTTGATAAGTCACAATAATCTCATTAATATATCATTAGCTGGGTTCATAAAATACAAAGTCTAAATGTCTTTGACGAATTTAGCTCATGGCATGCTAACGGAAATGAATTAATATATTTACTTTTTCCATGAAATTAGTCCTATGAAATGAACTACCAGACCGTTTTCGTTGATGAAAGAAGTGAATAAATGCCGGTGAAAAGGTTATGAGACATCAACCATGTCTTGGACTTGTGCAATAGAATAATAAAACAATCCACTTAGCATTACTCTTATTATTGGTGAAATAAATATAAGTTATTGAGTATTTTTTTTTGGATTTTTTATAAATATTCTTCCAAAAATTTAAATTTGTATGAATATTTTGTTAAATTTATATTTATTTATGTACTCTCATAAAATACTGTTTTTGTACAAATATCCTAATATAATTGTTCTCCTGACATCGTTAATAGAAATTATATTTATTTTAATTAAAAATAAAATATAATTTTGAAATTATTTTTGTGTCCTCTATCGCAATCACCTTATAAATGGATCTATTTGCACATCCACCTATTAAGGATGCTTTAGTCATTTTAATTTGATACCATTAATTTTTTAACGATGTTAGATGGTGTGGGTACATATGCAAAAATAAGAATAGAAAAATGATAAAAAATAAGTATTTTACGAAAGTATACTTATAAATATTAATTTTGAAAGAATATTTATATAAAATTTAATATTTAGAAGGGAATTTATTTTTTTTATTTTTTTATTTTTTGAAACTAATCAATTAAGAAATCAAAGCCAGCGAGAGAAATTTTTGGGCGTATTATTACCAGTCTTCAGTATACTTTCTTGACCAAGACACGCCTGCCAGCCAAGTGCCCCAGGCTGACCACCGCAGTATCAAATTCGTACCCGGCTCCATTTCACTTCCGTTCTTTTATTTCTTGTAATAAATAAAACCCGCCTCCACCCCCATTCCCAAATCCTGGCCCGTCCGTTGCTGCTTTCTCTCCCACCTTCGCCGCCTTCCTTTCCCGGTTTCCCACCAAACCCCCTCTCTCTTTCTAACGCTCCTTCCAGAGCTCTCGCCTTGCTGCTGCTTCGGGTCAGCTCCCTCTCTCTCGCTCTTTCTCGCTCACTCTCTCTTCCTTCTTGGATAGTCTGACTGGATTTTTTAACCGATTAGATTGGCGATCGGCAGATTGGATCCGATCATGACGATTGCTTCGAGGATTCTGCGCCACTCTCGCAAGGTCTCTTTTTTGATCCGGTTTGAGGCTTCTTTGGGTTGGATTTGGTTGAAATATTCTGATTTTCTGATCATTTTTACAGATTAATCTTTTATTTGAGTAAAACTCTTCCTGCTCCGATTGAAATCTTTGCGTGCCATGAGGCATTTGGATTTTTTTATCGCTCCTTATTTTTGGGATGAGTTCTTTTTACTAGTTTGGAGCAGGAAGATGCTTTAGAATGACTAGATATAAATAAATTTTGAACATTATTAATGTGAGAACTTTTCAACGATAAGGCTGGGATAGGTCGCACCGAGTCCTGTGTTACTGGTTCTGGTTCCTTCACCATCTGTTCTACTATGGTTATGGATCTGAATAGGTGATGTCTCACTGGTGGATTTAAATGTCATTGTTATTTGGGGGTTGTGCTTCGATTTGACTCCTTTGGCTTATAATCTGTTCCCTAGAGGTAATCTTGGTTCCCTATATCGAACACTGTCATGCTCCTCCTTCATGTAGGTGCTAGTAGCATCAGCTTAAACTGCAACCATCAAGATTGGTCTTGCTACATGTAAGGGTGGACATGGGCCGGGTTGGTTCGAGTTCAGGTCGGGTCAAGTAAGAACAACAACATACAAAATCTAGACTCATACCCGACCCGACCCGACCCGACTGACATTGGTTCAAGACCTCTTGTCCCATACCCAACCATGGGTTATTTCATGTCACCCATTGGACTCTAACCTAATCTCTTTTGTAAGAGTCAATCTCTAATAAATCTATGCTAACCTATCAATATTTATAATTCTTATCGGTTAATATCAAAAATGATTTAAACAACTAGCATCAATGAAAAGATCGATTACTAAAAAAATTCTTATCTGAGATTGTGACTCAACCAGACCTAATGGTCAATGCTTTGATCCATATTCAACCCATTTAAAGTTCGGGTCAAAAAATTTGGCTATACCTGACCCTAACTAAAAAATTCTTGACCCAAACTGCACCCAATTAGGACTGGGTTGGGTCAAGTTTTTTGGATCCGGTTAATTTTTGCCGCCCTTAGCTACATGCTAATTGGGCTTATTGAGCTAGTGGCTAGCATGTTTTTGCTAAAAGCTGTTTTCTTTGCTAGGAAGTGGGCATCATTTCTTAGAGGTTTGAATTAGGTTGAGAGCTAGTTGGAAAGCCACATAATAATTCCATGGAGCTTTCTTAACTTAGATTCTGAAGGGAAGCATCTTTAATGATGATTATGATGATGGTGTTATTATTCTGCTGCTGTTACTGCTATTCCATGTTGTTGGAACCTTATTTTCAGTTCACTTACATCTTAGTTAAAATGATTCAATAAATAAATGGTATTTCTTTATGGCATGGACTGCCCTATTAGGACTCCAACATTCATATTAGGATTGCAAGGTTAGCCTATTCGGAAGTTTTCTTGTGATTTATGAAATATTCATTATTTTTCAATCCCTGGTGCTTATGTTTCTATTTTCCTGATATTTGCAGTTAGGGAATGCTCAGTATGCTCTACAAAACGAGCCTGCTGTTCTTGGTCGTTATTTTTCTAAAGATGCTGGTCTGTTTGTTGGAAAAAGAGATGGTATGGGCAATTCCATCAATCATTCCCTCTTTTTTTTGCTTTTGATTCCTCTAGTAGTGCTATGTATTTTGCCCAATCAATTTTGTAGTGTTTTCTTCTATTTAACTATTAAGTGGGCAAATAGGAAAGGGGTTGGGTTCTTTAGTAACTGTGGTGGTTTCGAAGACATCCAAAACAAGTAATCAATAAGTTTTGGTATTTTTGGTTGCATGAGAAGCGAAATAACCATGGTGCTTGACAACAATTCACCACTTAGGTTATCAATTCTATTAGGTTATCAATTCTATTATTACACTCAGAATCATGTTGAATGAGAGGCAGTCTGACCACTAAAAATGACAAATTGGCACCTGTTCATAAGTAAAGCTAAGAACTACTCAAAATCACTTATTCTGTTCTTTGCAGAGATCAACTGTTTTTAGATTATTTAGGTTCAAAATTGTAGGAAATTCTATGATTTTGCTGGAATCCGAGAATATTAGGGGCTCGTTTGGTTTGCGGAAAAAGGAGGAAAAGTGTAGTCAACGGGAAAGTAATGAGATGCCTCTTGTTTAGTTGGAGTTTTCAAAGGAGAGAGATGGGAAAGTTGTATTCCTATGGAAATATGATTCTCATGTTTCATAGAAAAGTCTTTCCCATGAGAAATACGGAAAAGTTACTTTTCCGTAATTCGGGTATCACTTCTTTTTTATTTTTTTTCAAAAAAATCCTTCAGCATTAAAGAGGCATTAAAGACCTAAGTTTTATTAAGGGTATAATAAGAATTACACAACTTTTTGAGAAAAGTAGATGGTCAACCAAACATAAGCACTCTGAAAATCTGCACTTTTCCATTGTCAATCAAACATGCCAAAAGTACTTTTTTAGGCATCCTCTTCCTAGAGATCTGCTTTCCAGGAATCATATTCGTAGGAGGAAAAATGTTTCCCGCGAACCAAACGAGCCCTAGAGAAAAGAAACAGTTCTGGTGCAAACTTTTATATCCACGTAAAAGCTTGAAGATGAGTTGGAGCAGGAGCACAAGGGTGTATTTAAGGCAACGATAATTTTGCGTAGAAAGTTGTATAAAATAATCATTCACAAGTATTGAGAACATTCCATTGGAAGTATCGGAATAGTTGAGCATGAAGCAAGAAGAAATAGCATCTTCATCTTAGCTAGCATGATTTCCTGTACTTGATCAACTTATGTTGATGCCATAATATGTTGACATCCTTATATGTTGGTAAGTGTAGAATGCTTTAAGGACTCCATCCCAGTGATAGCAATGTCATTCCTTTGGAGCAATCATCGCTATATTGATTAGAATTTCAAGCCAAATGCCAGAACCACCTCTTACTCCTTCAGATATCATGGTATGGTGCACAGATTGCTGATTAAAAAAAATATGATGACCGTATGCCTTAGATTTCATGTTTGCTAGAAATATTTCTATTGACCATAAATCCCAAATGGTTGAGATTTCTGGACTATGTAAGACTTCCAGACAAGTTTATTGCAATGGAAGAAGCACCTGATGCAATCGAAAACTTGAAGCTATACCATTAGAAAGCAGGATGATGGCTATATTTGGGACTTTTTTTTCTTTAACTTTTGAGGCAAAAAGACATATTCAAGCATTAAGTATATTAAGGGAGTACCAATAAGCTAGTCATTATTCCTTCATTTCATGTTTTCTCAAGTGGTATGTGTGGGAAATGCAGGATTGAATACTTCACTTATTTTATTTATTTATTTAATAAACTGAGTTAAGGTCCATGACAAAGACTGTAGATTTTGTTCAACTAGCCCTCCTGTATATGCAGGAAAATCAACTGCTATTTTAAAAGTTAGCTCTACAACACTGGAAGAATGAAAAGACCTGTAGTTGAGATGTTCCCCTTATCGTTTTTCCTTTCCTTCAGCTTATCCTCGTGTTTTTTATCCAAACCCAAATCTAAAAAAAGGTCAACTCTGAAAAATGGACTGGTCTTCAGACTCTTCTTTTTGTTCATTAGCTATTCTTTCAGGCAGAATGATAACAGATCTGGTCGGCACTCTTCTTTCAAACCTTTTTGTGCCATCCATTTCACTTGTTCAAGTAAATTGATCATCCGACAGTCATTCTCTAATCCCTAAGATTTTGATTAACATGACTCTAGTACTGATCTGGACAAGAATCCATCAAACTCTGTAGAACAAAACCTACCCTTCTCTACATCCCAAATTTTGTTACCTTTGCCTTTCAGGTCACACTAAGATGTAAGCAAGGATGACATAGACGGTGTTGAAAAAGTGGCCAAATCTCCATTATGTAGAATTAATGATTTATCTTGCATTAAATATGAAGCTTGCATGTATATTATGCAACTCAAATGCAATTATGGCTTTATGATATGCTAACATTATGGTTTAATGATGTCACAACAAACTGAAAAATGTTGATTCATAATATTTTCAGATATATCAAGGAGCCATCAGTGTGGTTTGCATAAAAATAGGGATGGAGATTCAAACATTTTTGTTGGAGGCTTTCCATTTAAAACCAACAGATTTGAAGGCCAAAGCAGCATAAAAGACCTTGATGTCTTCAAGGTGATGATTGTTGGCAAAATTGTTGTTTTCTAGTTTCTCTTTAGTGGCTTGACCTGATCCTAAGTGTTATTCTTGAATTATTTAGATATCTTCTCTAGGGCTAGTCAAGACCAGCATTTCTAGAAGAGCAACCAAAATGAGTATTCCAATGGCTGGCATGGGGTTCAACAGCACTTTGTCATGGTTTGTGAATTTTTTTATGCCATTTTGTTTCCTATTGTTAGCACCATAAAAGATTTCTGATAGCTTTACCATTCCTTAGTATGCAGGCAGCTCCAAGGAGATGTTTCTCAAGCAACTCAGGTATGTTTTTGCTGTTTCTTTTTTTTTCCGGCTTTTAAATCTTCATTTTCATGTTCTAGTTAGACGTTGATTTTCTGGTATTAGTTTATCTTAAACTTGAGCTTTTGGATCTAAAGATGTCCTTGTTGTAGTATGACATTGGGTGGTATATTACGTGTCCAAAAGATTGTTGGTATTCCACATGTTTGAGATATGCTCTAGAAGATTGTAATGGCAGCTGTAGATGATTAGTCAACAAAAAGTTGGGGATGTTATGAGTGCCATATACAAAAAACCAGTATGAAATATATGATTAAAAATTATTTGGTAGGTAACTCCTTTAATTAGCCATTTTCGGTTAATTTCTAATTACTAGATTGTACTCTGTTGCATTAGTTTTCTTTAAAAAGAATTACGTGACCAAAGAAAGTCAATTAGTTAAATAGCATTGATAGCTTGATAAGCTTTGGTGGACTTTTTGTGATTGCTTATTTTTTTAAAAACAATTGAAGTGTCATGTATCGTGCTTGTTGTTTAGGGGTGAGCAAAATATACTTATTGTGTCATTGAGAGATTCGCTACTCCATAAAAATGTTTTTGCAATTGGCACATTAATATAGACTATGTTATTCAATATTTTGAAACATTGACCAACCTAGTTACTTTGTCCTATTTTCTTTGCAAGTTTTCTAACTGTTGCATTATATAGTTTCAAGTAATATGAATTAATATCACACAATTATGTGTTATCTTTTCCTATTTAAAACACAAACAACCAAAACTTCATGATAGTAAGCCCTAGGAAACAACTATATGTTCGCATTAGCCACAATTTTTTGTGGAGGTGTCATAAACATATTGACAATACTGCAAGAAGATTATGGGCCATGGTTACCTTTGATTTCCAAATAATATTTTTTTGTTTTGACCATGTCAAACATGTGGATTGGACTCTTAAATCCAAAAAAGGAAAGGAATGAGTTCTTGTTCATTTCAGATGGAAACAAAATTATCTAGGACAGCTGGGTATGAGTTTAACACTACAACACAGGGTTTGTTCTTTTGTCACGTGTATGACTATAGACTGATGCTCGTTGCTTTTATATGCATTTATGCAGATCAATGCATAGGAATATCAGTTGACATAGATAGTGTAGATTTATGCACCCTTTAGTCATGGTGATAATCTACCAGCATTCTCGGTAATATAAATAGGGTAACACATGGATGGGCAGTTCAGTCCTTGTAAATAGTATGAGTCTGCCATGAACTTGTGGACTAACAAAATCTTCTATTTGCTGTCGGTTGTGATCTGAACTTTTCATTCAAAAGAAGACTGTGGTAAGTTAATTACCTTTAAAACCTAAAGAAAATTAATCTTCACAAACATATTCTGCATATATCTCTATTTCCCTCTCGAACTACCTTATCCCTTCAAATCTCTATCTCCTATTTTAATCCCAACCTTCAATATCTAGTCCTCCACATTATTTCAAAAGTTTTTAATATTTTATATTTTTATTACTCTGTTTTGTAAATTTATATGAATGATCAGAACAAATCCCTTTTAGAAAAGTGAGATTTATATGATATAAATTCTTCTTTCAACTATATTTAAATAAATTTATTTTAGGGCATGGGCATATGCTAGTATCACTTTTAAGTCTACCATTAGCTTGTGGATGAACAAAATATTCTATCTGTAATTAGTTGGTTTTTATCTGAACTTTTCATCAAAAGAAGACCAAACTAAGCTAATTACCTTTTAAATCTAAAGGAAATTAGACTTGATTGGTTGTGAAATGGAGATTGCAAGAATAGCATAAAATCTTCATTCACTTGGTTGTTTCTTCATATTTTTGCTTTTTGGAAGATCGGCGCCCTTAAGGTTTGCTTTGCCAATCCATACTGCCTCGTACTAACTATACCATACCATATTGGTAAGGTATTGGAATGATACCGAGATTAAGCTTGGTTTATGAGCTGAATCAGTTCTTACTGGTGTAAATCAAGCAGAACTGTCCTGTACTGCCAGTACTGACTTGTTCTGCTTGGTTTGGGTGGTACCATGGCTGGGATTAAGAAAAAAGTGTTGGGACTTGGGAGGCTGTACGGGACGTGTATTGTACTGATTGCTCCGTACCAAATCAGTAAGTACTTATCTGTTTTCCGACACCGGTTTTGCAAATCATGATCTCTCCTATCACATTGATATGCTTTGTATAATAATTAGGAACAAATCACACATGTATAAAGTACCTACCATTTATAGTACCCAAGAAAATGGCAGCTTGACCACATAAGGAACATGTGTTATAGACATCAGCAGTCCATCAATAGATAATATCCATGCAAACCCTATATCGAGATCATATGTCTAATGGATAGATCTACAGGTTTCCTCTATACATTTTATTTTTCTTATAATGCTTTATAGCCTACTGGTTCTGCTTGTTGCAAATAGCATAAGAATAATTGAAGGTATTGGATTTTTGGGATTTGATACATATGATTCTTGGATTTTTCATTGCAAGAAGAATCTAAAAAAATCTTTCAACTGTTGGTCCATGTATCAATATGTGTACAACACTAGTGCCCCTTCCTAGTAGAATGATCCAGGTAACCTAGTTCCATCTAAAAGGTTCAATTTTCTGTAATTTTTAAAATATATTTTTTCACTGCACATTTGCACTCATGTATTCCTTTTCTTTGGTTGTATTATGTGGCATGTGCCACAACATACTTTGTGTATTTTAACAATAATAAGTAGTTGATGCACCTAAAAGAACTCGCTAAAATTTTGTTGGATGCATGGTTTCAGATTTACCTCCACATCAAGAAATTGGGATGCCATCACTTTCTCCCACCATGACTGAGGTACGAACAATTGTTATAGATATCAAACACCAAGGCTTCTTTCACAGAGTGTTCATGTTGCAACTCAATGGTTCTTGTTTGTATTGCCTATAGGGAAACATTGCTAGGTGGCTGAAGAAGGAAGGAGATAAAGTTTCTCCTGGTGAAGTGCTCTGTGAAGTTGAAACTGTAGGTTTTAATATTTAAATTATCAGATTGTTTAGCACATAACTTATTGTATACTTCAAGTATATTTGCATAACTGAAGAATTTGACCATGTCTGTATTAGGATAAAGCTACTGTGGAAATGGAGTGCATGGAAGAAGGCTATGTTGCTAAAATAATACGTGGAGATGGGGCCAAAGACATTAAAGTTGGTGAGGTATTTACTGTAATAAATGTGGAAAATACAGTTTTGAGCCAAATCAATGTTCTGATAGATTTTAATTATTCTAGATTCTTTATAATTTCCTAGTTCTTTTTTAAGGGAATTGCATTCTCACTGCTGTGATATTTGTAGTACTATGAATTGGTTCCTCGGTCTATCTATTATCATTTGTTTCTTTAGCATTGCTTACTTGGTATTCAGCGGTGTTAACAGTTTTCGAAGGTAAAATGTAGTCACAACATAATAAAATTTGACAAATGGTCTGTTTTTTATCACACGAAACAAATAATGCTCAGACTGATGTACTTTTTTTGGGCACTGGATTTCATTTTGTTGATAGTGTGTGGGGCTTATCTGTCCGCAACATGGTAAATGAGGTGAACTTACAATTTTTTTTTTTTTTTGTGTATTCTTAACAATTTTTTCCTTTTTTGTATTCTTTATCTTTAAAGATGTGAGCTCCAATTCTTCTTATTATTTAACAGTAAAGCTACTATGAAGACATGTTTTCTTCTTGGTTATGGATTAGGGAACCTTGTTACTTATCCATATAGCCAGTGCATTGACTTAGTTCTTCGTTTATGCCACATTTGAGAAGATCAGTAACATGTTTGAAATTCAAACCTGTACCTTGTATGGCTCTTTCTTTCCAAGTCCTAGGTTCCTATTGATTCAGAGCATATATGCCTGAGATAAGCTAGCCCTTCCAATTTTTCTCTACTTCCTTAACAACATAGAATTAGCATTCTCTATTTTTTAAATCTAACACTTTTATGCATTATATTGCGCTTGTTACACCATTATTGTGATTCTTTATGACTTTTCTTGCAACATTTGTTGCATTTTAGCAGCTTTCTGATAGTTTTAACTTTTCCCTTTTCTTTTCAGTCGTGTCTTTTTCAATTGTAAAACTTTATGACATTCTTGCAGTCAAGCCAACAAAAGTAATATATAGTAGTGGAAAGAAAGCAAACACAATCCCCTCCAAATCTGCTGACCCTGAATTTGATCTTGCCTAGTTATCCCTCTTCTGCCAACATAATCAACATTTCGACCTTTTGTGACCCATAAGTATGCCTTCCATAAAGAAGGCAAATATCATGAATCTGTGTCTTAATAGAGCGGGTCCAACCTAGACTATTTAACAAGTAGCCATTTAACGGCATGATGGTTGAATTAAATTATACACCAATTTTTTCCTTTGTGGGTAGCAATTTGTTGGTTGATGATATCCTTCATGAAATTATTTTCAGAACTGAAAAGTATTTTTCTTTTAAAAAAGTGATTTCTCTTTGAAGCATATTGTACGTAACATCCCTTTAACAGGTGATTGCTATAACTGTGGAAGAAGAGGACGATATAGCAAAATTTAAAGATTATGAAGTTTCAACAGCTGCTCCTGCTGCTGAAGTTAAGGCACCATCTGAGCCCACATTACCTGTGAAGGAGGAACAAGAGCCTGTTAAAGCTCCTGAACCAAAAGTTTCCAAGGCTGAAGAAGTTTCTCATACGGATGATCGTATGTTCTCCAGCCCTCTCGCAAGAAAGTTAGCAGAAGATAACAATGTAAGTCATTTAATTACTAAAGTAGTTTTTGATGTGAGTCTAAGAGTATCACCAGCCAAAACAATTTGGTTGTTGGTTCTCACCTATCATATATGAGCAGTTTATGCGTGAATCCTGTTTCTGAAGCATATAGTCTTTAATTTTTGATAACTTTATTTCTGTATCAAACCAGGTACCTCTTTCAAGCATAAAAGGTACTGGTCCTGATGGGCGCATTTTGAAAGCAGATATTGAAGATTACTTGGGTATGGCCTTTTCTGGATTAACAGGAAATCTAAATCTTGTTTTCTTGCAAGATGAGTGCCTTTTGTGTGTATGCTGGAATCTGCGGATTGAAGAATTTTATTTTATTTGATTTTTCACTTAATGCTCATCTCATAGTGATACAGATGTCTAGATCTTTTTGTCCCAGTGATGCAAGTTAGCTAGGTATTGAAAGAAATCCCTTATTTTAAAGGATCGCCAATAAAGTTTCTTGGACATGTGCAATATGTGCAGTAAATAAAATAAAGAAAAATTAAAGATGAATCTGTTCTTCTGCTTCTGACAATAAGCTTGCATGCTGTCACACTTCCCTCAGGTTTCTAGAAGATGTCACGACACACTGCTTCAGTGTTTTTAAAATTTAAACATGCTGATGTATTATTTTCGAGATACATTCCTTTTAGTTCCTTTTATTTGGAGCATGCATGTCTTGATCATTAGATGGGTGGAAGAACCAGGAGACTAGATCTTGTTGGTGATCAGATCCATTTTCTGCGAGTTCTGTTGTTAACACATGATTTAGCGTGACACACTGCTTCAGTGTTTTCGAAATTTAAACATGCTGATGTATTATTTTTGAGATATACATGCCTTTCAGTTCCATTGTAGCATGCATGTCTTGATCATTAGATGGGTGGAAAAACCAGGAGACTATATCTTGTTGGAGATCAGATCCATTTTCTGCATGTCTCGAAGTTCTGTTGTTAACACATGATTTAGCACACTGTTTTTTTATGTTTATTTTTGTTCAGACTTTAGTGGTGGTTAGTGTCATAGGTCATTAGTTAGACATTTTAAATCTTAATACTAAGTTCTTTTTTCCTTTCTCTGATGAAAAGTTGGATGATTTCTTTTTGTACAAACTCGTATCTTACTACCTGTCAAAGATCAAGCCTCTGAATCATATGGCTGCTTTGTTTTTTTTTTTAGATCTAATATATTTTGACCCTTTTCTGCTTAATGGTGCATGTCTACTTGATAAAGCATCTACTGCTAAGGGTGAAGCAGCTGCAACGCAAGCCTTATCCTATGTGGATATTCCAAATTCTCAGATAAGAAAAGTAAATATAACAGCTCCACAGCCAATATCAACACCTGTTCAAATTATTCTGTTATGAAATGTTTGCTAATGTACGGTGATCCTTGTTTTCAGGTTACTGCTTCTCGCTTGCTGCTCTCTAAGCAAACTATTCCTCATTATTATTTAACAGTAGATACTCGTGTTGACGAACTTATGGAGTGAGTATCCGTCTTTAAAAAATTTCTTGTTGGCTATCATTTTCTTTGAAATAAATGGTGATCCCTAAACTCTATGTTGATGGTAAATTGGAAATACCCAGGTTGCGTGGCCAACTTAATTCTTTGCAAGAAGCCTCTGGTGGAAAACGGATTTCTGTCAATGACCTCGTCATAAAGGTTTGCTTAACCTACCTATGGTGATGCTACTATAATGAGCTTTCTGCTTGTATACTATAGGGCTGATTGCTTTTTGATTTGTACTTGCTAAGTACTTCACATGGATGAAAAGATATGCAGATTATGTAGTGTGCTTAAAAAAGGATTAGTTGCCCTTTCTATAATTGGGACTGTTTTATAAGATCAAGCATTAAAGAAAGCAAAGATAACAACATGGCTGGTTGTTTGTTTTGTCTAATATGAGAAATGCTGGGGTGGGTTCAGGGAAGTAAGGTCTTTACTTCACAGTATTTGGCATGATAGGATTGAATTTTGAGAAGTTGAAAAGTAACATGCTTAACTTTGATCAATTATGACAAGACATTGTCGGCTATGTTAACTATAATATGTGGTTATGTTCAACCATGGTTAAATACAGTGACAAAGATATTGTTCAATTTATGTCAAGTGACTTGGAAACCTTTTTAGTCTAGTTTCTAAAGTGGGAGGCAAATATGTTGCACACAGGAAACTGGAGACTTACATGACTTGTGTGACTCCCAACCAAACCCTAAATATTTCTACCAAACGATGACTTTAATTGCTTTTCTTAGTTTGGCTCTAGAGCATCCTGGATTCCTGGATCTGAATTTTGTTGGATATGAAGCATGTTTCAAATTTTAGGACCACCAGAACAGAATGGGATGCCAAAACGGTGTTTACCTATGGTGGCAACTGTGGCATGTTTCCAAAGGAAATGATTGTCTCCTTTATAATTATTTCAAAAAATATTTCATTGATATATATGCATTTTTAAGAGGTACATTCTTATGCTCTTTGAAAATAACAATTCTATATAGTTATGTTAAATCTGGTAGTCCGTAGTAGCATCATAAACTACCAAGAGTCCTAATACACTTGACAGTATATTTTGTATTGTCGTGTCTTCGATATTTATTTATATTAATCATGTACTCCATATCCAACATCGTTTTATTGGAAAAACAATTGCTTGGATGAGGATGAGGATTATTTTTCCTAATATTTCTTGATTTATAATTTGCTTATATCATCTTCGAAAGTTAATTTTGCTACTTTTGGCCTGTTTTAGACAAATCTAGTCTGGAAGAAAACAAAAGTTCAAAATGTTCTGGTGGGATCAAATATATTTTGGAAAAGGATATTAAAAATTGGTTACACAAATGCTTGGGCGGCAGATCAGGATATTTCCAACAGAGTTGAAGGAGTAACAGATTAGAATACTTATCAGCCATTGCTTTTGTATCTACAAGGGTTTCCATTTGTGTCTTTTCTGAAAGCCTAATCTTTTAGTTTATCGGAGATCGATCTGCAGGACTGAAATCTTCTGCTGGAGGAGCCTTAATTAGATGTTGTTGCCATCTCATAGTCTCACTTGTTTGATGCAAACATGTCCCAATTTAGTGTTGTTTACTCTTGAAGGAGAACAAATTCTCATTTATTTACTTCTTTTCAGCTTCAGTAAGGGATATTCAAGTATGCAAACATGTCCCTCGTTTAAATATAGTTGCTAGTCGTACTTATCAACTTCCTTTTTTTATTTTTATTTTTAGTGGAAAAAGGAGAATGAACTTTTGAAATTCCTGTGCAGTTATTTTGAACGCCATTTTAATAATATCAAGAATAAACAGTAAGCTTGAAGCATGTGCCACCACTTCCAAGCTGTTTCAAAGAAACCTTCAATTTTGTTCTGATTTTACAGCCAATCATATGAACTCCTTTAAATGTTGATTTTTTAAGGTTCAAATGAACAAGGCTTCTTTCTGAAAATTTTCATGTACAAGAAATTTTCAGCTTATTTCATCCTTGGCAACAGGCTGCTGCTTTGGCTCTGCGCAAAGTTCCTCAGTGTAACAGTTCCTGGATGAATGATTTCATCCGTCAGTAAGTTTTCAGGATCTGGATTTTAATATATCTTAGATGTTTTCTCCTCGTATGTAATCAAGAATAAGTGATAATGACAATTATCCTGACAATGCCCAGTCACTGAATGCAGGTATCACAACGTGAATATTAATGTTGCTGTACAAACAGATAATGGATTGTTTGTTCCGGTTATCAGGGTATCTAGTGTGACATTAATTCTTTCTGGATTTCCATTCACTTGTGCAATTGTAACACAAGATAGTGATTTCCCAGGATGCAGACAAAAAGGGGCTATCTACAATTGCAGAAGAGGTGAAGCATTTAGCTCAAAAGGCCAAAGATAACAGTCTGAAGCCAGCAGATTATGAGGTAAGCACCAAACATGTCATGAATGTGTATGAAATAGTTATGATTCTACTATATGAATTGTTGAGCCTATTTTACAGGGAGGCACGTTTGCTGTATCAAACTTGGGAGGTCCTTTTGGAATCAAGCAATTCTGTGCCATTATAAATCCGCCCCAGTCAGGCATCTTGGCTGTTGGATCTGGTAATTAGTTTTGACATAAAAAATATCGCGTTCATTTTGATGACTAGCCTCCGTATACCAGGTCTCAAAACCCTTGATGCCATGTAGTTCGTTAATCACATTCCTCTCCAGAGGCATGGTACCCTGTAAGATTAATTTCTATAAACATTTAAACTCCAGGCTAAGCATGAGCTCATTGATTACACGCACACAGACACACAGACACAAAAGCATGAGCTCATTGCTCTAGAAAGATGGAGAAACTCTTTTTTTTTTTTAATGCTGAATATGTGTTCTACATCTAAGTAACCATACTGGGGTTCAGCTGGTGTTTAGTGTTCCTAGAACGTGCATTTTTGTTGCAGTGTTTACAAGATGTAGTAATATATACTAATGTTGCAATGTTGTTTTGGGCGTTGGAGCAGCTGAGAAGAGAGTAATACCTGGTGCTGGTCCTGATCAATTCGAGTATGGTTCCTTCATGTCAGTCACATTGAGCTGTGACCACCGTGTGATTGATGGTATGTGCCACCTGACATCAGGATATAATAATAGCCTCTACCTTTATCTGTTTATTTATTCATTTTGAGAAATTCTTTAGGAAGAAAGTTCTTGAAGCTTCTATTTTCATAAATTGGTAAATCTAACATTGCCAAATCTGGCTCTTACCGTGCTTATGTTAGGTGCAATTGGTGCGGAATGGTTGAAAGCATTCAAGGGCTACATTGAGAACCCGTACTCCATGTTACTGTGAAGCAAAAACAGAATCAAACATTTTTGTAGAATTTATCAAATAAGGTTCCCCATTTTTTCTGAATCTTTTGTTTTTGCAGTCTTCTCATTTCTTTTTGTGGTTGGTACAAATTAGCCTTGAGGATCTGAAAACCTAGAGTTCAGAGCCGATACTGGCGGACCAAGTTTGTAAAACGTTTTTGGTACCTACCCTCGTTTAAAGGGGAACTGAGGCCAAGTTGGGCGGCAAAACCTGACCGGGCTTCGAGAATTTTCATCTGCTCAATGTTATTAATTTTTCTTGAGATGTATCAGGTTGGTAGCACCTATTGGTGTACCTTTTGAATCTTTCTATGAATATTATCCCCTTGCCAAAATAAAATAAATCTGAAATAGGAATGCACCTTATTTATGAAGGTCGAGTTAGTGAAGTCCGTTGGTGATGGATGTAGTGATTTGGATTTTAAGCTCACCATGATTTCCTTGTGTCCCAGTTTGCTCTGGCTGTCATAATTTGCAACACTTGATGTAAATGAATTTTTATTTGAGCAGGATGGTGGCAATAAAAAGCCTCTCAATTACTAAAATCACGAGCCCTAAATTAAGTGAATACTAAATTGCTGGATTATATAGCATTAAGACAAAACATCATACTCGCCCTCATAATTGCCTAAACTGATTCTTGATAACTTAATTCGGTTCACCAAGGAAGTCATTCAGTAGAATAATTGTGATATTTCATCATCACCACAATTTGGTGTGGAGCCCTGTCATTTGATTGTTATTTATGTCTAGCTGATAAACAGCACTAGATGTCTAGACCTTGAATGGTTATCGCTGTTTTGCACACGCTTGCGACAGGGTGCAGTAAGAGAGTTCACCTTCTAGCATGGGATACTGTCTGTCAGACGACTAATAGTGGGAGGTTAGGGATTCACTTCTTGACCGAGTAACGAGAGATCCTCTCAACCAAGCTAGCAGCCAGTTTTTTTTTTGAGCTGCAGTCTCTGGGGTACCTTGATGAGGGTCAAGTATGGAGATCCGACGGATTTGACAATGTTCTGCACAGGGCGTTGTAGCTTATTCATTTGGAGAGAGATGCGTCCGTGCTCCGGTGGTATTGCCGGAGATCAGATGGAAGATCAGGTACGAGCGGACTATTGACATTGTAGAGGATGGTTGGTTATTTGCAATGCTATTGAGTAGCTAGCCCACCTTGATCGATGTAGGACTTCTAGAGGGGCGCAAAGTCTACGATTTGTTTGCTCCTGGCCGATGAGCATGGGACGAGGGCCTCGTCTGACGGGCTTTCGAGGATGGGCTAGCTGAGCGAGTCCTGTCTTTTCCGATTTCCGTTGGTATGACTGAGGACAGGAGGGTTTGGAGCTTGATGGAAAAGTCAGAGGTGAGGGCCCAGGACTTACTCTGGTGGTTAGGAGGTCTCCAGCTTGGCAGGTTGATAGGAGATGGATCTAGTGGCTTCGCATCCACTCGTGAGTCATCCTATTTGTCTGGAAGGTAACATGGGGGTGCCTACCCACCAGAGGCCTCCTAGCTCGGCGAGGGATGAGCTTTTTTCCAGACTGTGCAGCTGCCTAGGCGAGGAGACTGTTTTCCATGTCTTGATCGATTGCCCAAGAGTTGCTCAGATTTAGGGGGTTGCTACGAGCCCCCCCGACCCTCAGTGATGGTGGACGTCTCCCGAGGACTTTCTGCAGTTTTAGCAGATCTTTGCATGGAGTCCGAGGTAGGAGGAGCAAGGAGTTAGGGCTGCCTACCTAGCCTATCACTATTGGCTAGATCGGAATGCCCGGATCTTCGAGAACATCAGAGTGCATCTGAGACAGGTGGTGGATATGGCGCTTCTCCAGGTAGCGGAGCTCCTCCGCCCCGCCACACCATCGTCTCTTAGGACAGTTGGAAAAATTTGGGGCCCCCCTTTCGCTCTTGTAGCGCCTAGAACTGTGTTGGTCTCATGGAAGCTCCCACCTCTTGGTTTTCTCAAAATGAACTTCGATGGGAGTGTTGGCGAGGGGGGTGGTCCAAGAGGTACGGACTTCGTCATCAGAGACCACGAGGGCAGATTGGTAGCGGCAAGGGGTTGGAGGATCTACAATACGTTCGTAGCTTGCGCCGAGCTTAGAGCTGCATGGAAAAGTGGTACCTATGCGAGGCGGAGGCTGGGGGTGGACCACATCTTCCTTGAGAGTGATTCGGCCACGGTGTCAAGTGGATCCAGAGTTGGAGACATGAGATCGATTCTATACCACTGCTCCAGGACATCCGTAGACTTTTAGCCGAGTGTGGACTATCACGGACTGCGCACATCTTCAGGGAGGCGAATAGCGCCACTGATTGGGTGGCCTCCTTTGCGGCCCACCATTTTGGAAGCTTTGCTTGGGCAGACCCCGCATTGGTACCTGTTTTCTTGCACTGTATTATCTTTTCTGATTCAGTTGGCTGCGCCCACAAGCGTCGCGTGTGAGCTGCCGTTGTACCAAAAGAAAAATCATAAACTAAAGATGAAATAATGAACAAAACACAACACCAGGTATAAAACTTAACAGAAATTGATCATAATGGCAGCCAGGCTACGGGGGTGGATCTTTACTATCCCACATCTTGAAAGTGGCAGTTTGCAACATTACCGTAGCCTGGTGTAGGTTATTAGAGTCCTTTGCCTATCCTCAAGGTTTGTTAAATGCGGTGGTAATGGATCTAAGCCCTCATATATCGACAATGCCGCCTAAGTTGTACTTTGCGAGTGGCAGACCCAAACCCAATGGTGGCCACCGTTCTAGGAGGCCATGAACGCCCTAGAATCCCCAGGAACAAGGTCCAGGTGAAACTAGCCCTGCGACCGTCCACGCCATGCTTTTTGCTACAGAGGTGCTTCTAATTCCACACCTGCAACAATTTAAAGTATCGAGAGCACCCGATCTGAATTCAAATGATGACATGCACATAGGAGATAATGGCTTGGCCATGAGATACTCAAAATGGTTTTGTTTGTATGCTTGACCTTTTGATTGATGAATTTTGCCAAGTAGTACAAGCCAGTTTATGCGAAATAAAATATCCTAGAAACACAAATTAACAGAGTGAAATTGGTCGTTCTTCCATGATGCTTCATCCACAACCTGCACAAACGGAATCAGGTCAAGAAACATCATCGCCAAGGTTGCACAAAATTGAAGTTTCAATTAACACGTTCTTATTAAAAAAGTGCACATAATATAATAAAATACAGCTCAAATATGTTGTACACTGAACTGGAATTAAAAATACGCCAAATTTTTAAATCAGAATATAAAAAGAAAATACAGGAGGAAAACATTAATATATGAAGAAATTTCCAGACAGGCAGTGACAATTAGAATGGTATTCAATCACCAGATCCGGAGAACCTATGGCAATCCTCAGGCTCTTGAAGCCATTCTTCCAATTTAACTTCTCGTTCAGATTTGAACTTATCATATATTTCCTTCATGGATGACATATCATGACTATACAGACTTTCACCAACAGCATCTGCTTCATCAAGTAGATCATCTGAGAGATGGCTTGACAAAGGCAATTCCTCACCTTCTACGTCTGGAAGACTTGAGAGAGCACCGATATTAACTGCTGACAGTGGTGGAATTGATGATGACACTGGTTGCTCGCTCTGGGGGCCTTTTGGCACTGTACCAGGTTGGCCCCACCTGAAACCCACAGCTTTCTGCTTTGCCGAGCTGAAAACAGCTGAAAGATAATTACGGCTGCTTCCTCCACTCTGCCGACCACTGCTGATGTTAGAATTGAAAGGGTACCGTGTGCTTGAGCTAGCTCTGCCTGCCTGAAATCCCCATATAGGGTTTTGGATTAACCTGCTAACAGCTACTTATCAGCTATTGGAAGAAGGTAAATGCTTCAAAATGCCATTACTTTCTACCTAAGCAATCACGAGCTAAATATTAACGTGCAGGAATGCAAGCCAGAATATTTGGTACAAGGAAAGATCTAGCAATTAGCAAATTAGGTTTCAAATATAAGGGGCATGATTTTGTTTGATTACTCTGTAATTTACAGTGCAAGAAGAAAAGCAGATTCATACTGTCAAGCATGAATCTACAACCAAATTGAGGGATTTGGGTTGCAATCAAAACCCTTCCCCCAAAACACCTTAAAACTGAAAATTACATCTTAAATACAAAATAACCCAAAATTCTTTATATACAGCATAGCTGAGTGGATGAGGTAGTTTCATGACTGGTATCATGACAACATGTTGCTCCACCAGTATCATGATTCATGGTTATCTTTACTAGATATACGAGATGAACCTGGTAACGGATAAAAACATCTACAAGCCCACCGGCAATTGATGTGGCACTGAGGTGAGATACTATATAATAAGTTTACCTTACAATAATGTATGAAGTTTCAACGACTTGTCTTTTAGCAGTATTAACTTGAAATTTTATCAATATTTGTCATGCATTTATGTTAACACATGTTTTTAATTGATTGAGGCTACATAAAATTAAAAAGACATTTTAATGCATCAAAAGTAACCTACCTGTCTAGAAGTGATCTTAGAAAATCAAGAAATAATAATAATAATAAAATCTACCATGCCAGTTAAAAATTCACTGTGCCGTAGGTTCGTTGGCCTGACAAGCTCATGCTACCCATTCCCTATGTGCAATAATGTCGCACCACCAGCTCCCAAATCCTTGGTAGGCATCTATTCGGTTTAAAGTAGTGAAAATGCTATAGATTCAAGCCAGCTTCACTTGTAAGCAGACCTTAAGTTCGAATAAGCTGATGTTCTTCACATTTTAATATCATTGCTTAACCCTAAGAAGCTACTTAAAAATCACCATCACTATAATACACCTAAGTACAACTTATTCAACATTGATGGAAGTCACCTTGTAACAACTTATAGCTCTATCATCACAGTACTAATCTTGTGTTTTCTAAATGTAAGAAAACTTCATGTTCTTTTAATCATGGTTTTTATTGAGCCATGAAGTTGGCTGGGATACTAGTATGTCTTAGATTGGTGCACTCATGAAAATGCTTGGCCAGTACAAACTAATATATCTTGTGACATCAGCCAATACTATATAATATAGTAGATAGGATTTTTATTCCCTGTTACTATCATATTATGTTTTCCCTAATCACATAATATTAAAATTGATGCATAAAGCGATAGTCCATCCTCTACTCACTATGCTGATCGATATTTTGATACCTTAGTTGTAATATATCAACCAAGACATCTGTAAATATTATTCATCTTCGTAACTCATTGGCTTTCCATCTAGACAAAAATAAACCAAATCTCAATTCATCATTGTATCAATTGCCAACCATGGTTGCTGATATCCAAGCTTAGAAACCAGAGTTTTAGTAAAATGAAAAGGTATACATGATTGCAAACCTTCTAAAGATTAAAGTGTTCTATTTTCTCCTTTGTTTCCTTATTATTCCTTTTCTCTTCACCATGGTTCGCCATATCAAGGGAAGTTCAGGGTGTAGCGAATCGAATTGGGATGGTTTGCCCCATCTGCTCGGTAAATAGGCCAAACCCAGTTAAAAAGGTCCCTCTGGTTCGAGTAGGTTGTCCGTCATAGCCCTATCATGGATCCCCCCTCCTCTAGCCCCTTCGCTGCCTCCTCCAGCCCCCATCTCTCTCTCTCCCCCATCCCTCTCCCCTAATACAGACCTTTTGAAACCCTTGCCTCTCTCCCGCCTCCACTTGCCACCGCCGACGGCCTCCTCCTCCTTCTAGCCTTTCTTCCGTTCCCCATCCTTCCTCGGCTATAGTTGTCGGCCCTGGGAGACTGACCAGTGCTGGTAGGTCGGTGAATCCATGCCTCCAGGCATCTCCCCAACCTCTTTATGGATCGATCCACACCTCCGAGTGAGTCCTCCCTCTCTCTCTCTCCCCCCTCCTTCCTCTCCTCCCTCTCCTTTTCCTCCAACCCTTCCCTCTCCCTCCCTTGGTTTTGGCACACTGCAATTTGATACGGTACAGATCAGTACCATACCATACCGGTCGACAGCCAGCACATCTGTCGGCAGTGGTTTTGCCATCATTGCTCATATATTCTTATTTGGATGTTAAAACTAATGAGAAATTCACATACTGCTCCAAATGTTTTCTAATCATGGAGAGAAATTCTGATTTAAGAAGGATAATAGATTGAGCCTTAGAGGACACAAATAATCTCTTCATATCGGGTCACATCAGCTAGTAATAGATATCCAGAAACCATTTTAGCTGACAAAACCTAGTACCAGCTTATATTTCCCATAAACCAGCTAGCATTCACAAAGACATACCAAACCCATACTAGATAGTATCAATATAAAATAGTGCTCATCAGCCTAACTAACTCCGAGCTTACAGTGTTCATTATTTAGTATTTATTCTTCGGACAACTAATCATAATGTGGTAAAAAATGCATGTCCAAGGATAGAAGGCAACTGCTTTTGAGGTTGAGGACATTATCGCCTCAAAATGATCAAATCTATCCAACTTGAAGGTTCAGAATTCAGATATTTTGTCAAAAACTGACAGTTCATGTAATCTGCACATATAATCTATCTTTATCATTATAAGAAATAACGATTAAAAACACTAACCAAAATGAGGCTTTTCCAAAAGACAGCTGCAGAGTCATACCCCCTCTTTGGTTGGGATGTTGACATGATGTGTAGAGACTTGTTGATGTCCTTAATCATCTCATCAGCGATAGGAAGCCCGTATTCAGTCATTGACCTCACCACATATATAGAATCCTCGATGTCTTCAGTTTGCAGGGTTACCTCATGAATCTCTTCCACAACTTTGTCCTAAAGAATACCACTGCATTGTCTTATATTTCTAATAGATTTTAGAAAATGTAAATCTAATGCACTCAGCATATGATCATGTAAAGAATTCATTGGTTCATCAACATATACAAGGAACATTCAGAAAGGTAGTTACAGTATGAACTAATGAGCTCGTCAGACATGAACAACAAACAAAAAAATTTCAAGAAATACAATAGGAATTTATCATGTTGACCAAGCAGAAACCAAAATATGTTGTAGCAAGATTTTTTTTAAGAAAAGGAAATAAGAAAAATATTATACTATATTACTATTAACACTAACATATGACATGTGAAATGCACATGATAAGATATATCATTGTGGATGATACATGCAATGCAAGTTATAGCATTTTGGGAAGCCATGGACCATGGAGCTTCATAGATGCACTACTCTGTGAGTTTGGTTAGCATGAGATCCAGATCATTGATAGCCAGAAAAATTGTTTTGGTTAGCACTGCTCCTAAGGTCATTCATGAGTGGAAATTCATCGCTCAAAAAAACGTATTAGTTGTGAGATTACATTTTGCTAGACATCAATTAAAATCCTCAAATGCATTATTTTACATGGAAACAAAAAGTTTAACACAAGTGACAACCAAATTTCCTTCTGCTAAATAGTCATTCCCTCTCCGCAACTAATAGGGTCAGTTTAATTTCAATTGTTGTGGATTTTCAATAACCTTAATTAAAAATCTAAAATGGATAATTATTTTATTGATAATCAGTTTTCGCCCCTGCCAGGACCAATCATGTCTAACAGTTAATCCTTATTCCTTAAATTCATCAATCACTACGCCAAGATACCCAGCAGACCGAGCAAAGTGACTACAAGAATAAAATGCCTAGTCCGCTAACCAGATCAATCATCAATCAAATTAAAAATTTCATGCCATTGGATGATCATTTAATTAGCTCAACAAGTAGTTTAAAATGAGCGTACATCCCCGATCTCTCAAAAGCAAGAACGCATAATTGCACCAAGAAACATCGGTTAGAAACGCTCTAGGTTTTCTGTTTAAGCATTCGATTACAACCAGTCGAATTCAAGGCTTACATCGATACCGACATCATCAGACGAATCAATAAAAGAAGACAATCTTATAAATCACAAGGCAAGGGAATTAGAGCAGGATAAGTAGGAATAGTAGGAGGAGCAGGAGAACCTTGACGTTGAGGAGGTAGGGCATGGAGGTCTGGGCATGCTGCTGGACGAAGAAGAGCCCCACCGAGGGTTCGTTCGCCAAATACTTTATCATCTCATCCACTCCTTCCTTCACTGCCCCCATCGCCAAATAAAAATCAAGAAATCATACAAAAAACAACAAAAAAACAAGAATCAGACTCTAAACTCTAATCTCGTGGATGACAATTCCGTGAGAGAATAGAGATAGGGATGGGAGGTGGATACCGCTCAAGAAGCCGTCGACGGTCGAGAATCCGTGCATCTTTTTGCCGGAGAGCAACAGGAGCTCATCACTGATGACTCGGGCGAAGATGAGGCGTGTGATGGGGCGGTGGGTGGATTAGGTAAGTCGTGAGGAGGAGGAGGAGGGAGGGAGAGGGCGGCAGGGCAGAGGACAGCGTGGAAGGCGACAGAGTTGGAGTTGGGCGTCACTCGGCTAATGATTCGAGGCACGCGATCGGGGCGATGGCGAGGCGGGGAGCGCTCCGTGCGGCAGCGTTCGCATTGGATCCCACCAGCCTGACGGCTACGGGACAAGCACGCCGAGACTCGCCGACATCACGCTCGTGCCGAACGGGCTGGTGGCGTGATCCGGTTGTTATACCACGTGGCAGCAGAATGGTTGTCGGCACAGGGCAAGAGCCCCCATGGGATTGTTGACTGAGACCATCGCGATTCGTGATCAGATATAATTATATCCGTATCTCAAAGTGGCTCCTGGCTCTGTCCCGTTACCCTGTAGTTTTTCTTCTTTCTTTTTTCTTTTTTTTAAAAAGTAAAATGGTGGAAAGCTTTGTTATTTTCTGTAGGAGGGATCAACCAAGAGCAGAATCCTTGAAGTATATTCCATACTTTTACTTGAAACAAATCATTTTCAGCTAAAAATTAGAAATGTTTTTAGTAAGGCGTAGAGTCACAGAAAAAGTTCCACAGCTGATATGGAGATTTCAATTGGAAAGAATTCAAGTACCTGGACAGCAGCGATTGGTGAATTGGAACTTCTAAGCGAGCGCTAGGAGAATTTGGTGTTATATTAGCACTTCAAACTGAAAAGTTACTCCAAATCTGTGACATCTAACAGCCTGCCACCCATGCTCTGCCCAAAAAGATTGAGGGGGCCATCTGAATGGACCGTAGAACTAGACAAACCTAAAGTTGGAGTAACCTGGTTGCTCTTAGATTCATATAATAAATTCAAAGGTTCTTATTAATACATGATATTTTTTTTTAAAAAAAAGATTAGAGTGGAAAATATTGCTTCAATGGATTCTGTATCAACAACAATAATCTGTAATGACAGTGAACAGCCTTCATTTTCACCTAGTATTTGTTTAGTTAGTTGTAATGACAGAATTGCTTTATTTCTGCAAGGATATCGTTTTGATGCAGAGTCCTCAAAACGCTAAATGCCTGGCGCGGTGAGACAGCACCAACAAAAGTCACAGGATTACAGAGCTGTCTGATAGGAGATTGTCATGCTAATGGACAAATATTTAAATAACTCAGATGCTTTATTAGAATAATATCATTACAAGCGGAAATAATTTTTAGAGATATGGTATTCAAGAAGGAGAAGCACTTGCTTCCATAGTAGCTCAATAATTTCCCTTGAAATCTTCATAATATTTTCTGAGCTAATATTTTTCCTTCACTGAATTTAACCACCCTTGTTAAAGACCGATAAAGGGGGAAAAGCCGCCAGTGATGAAGAAAAGCAATCATTGATTTCACCACTTTGTATCTCAATATCCTATGTACATACTAACCAGCTCACATACCTCATGTAATGCACTATAAGAAGACATGGAGCTCACAAAGCAAAATAGCACCTGTCTAAGCTTTTTGATCATAAATTACATGATCTGAAAAAATAAAAGCAATGAATGACTCAAATGATAAAAGCAATGAATGATTCACATGATCAAACGCAAATACTACTTTTAATCATAAATTGCACAATTGGGTCTCTCCCTTCTCTAATTGCATAATAATTTAAGTCACTTCCCATCTCCAGTAAGTTCAGGACCAGCCATAAATGAATCTGCAGAAGAAAAAGAATCATGCCACTGATATTAAAAAAATGGTAGAGGATGTCATAGTCCTTAATTTCAGATTTTTTTCTAATAAACACTTGAAAGTAACCTACATGTGGTAAGAGAACTGTTTAACTTGTATGCATTGATAAAACGTGTCACTAGCAATCTAAGACTCACTACAGATTTTTGCACCAGGTAATGAGGATCTTACTACTTGCGCATGTATCATTGGTAAGTACATTGAGTGTGACAATCAACCCCACCAATTGTGATTTGTGAATACATCAGGTACATGAGATTGGACAGGATTAACAAAGTTATAATATATACCAACTACAGAAATCAATGTGGCTGTCAATTGACTCCTTTTCAGAACTATCAAGACAGTATAGCATTTGATTTTATGAAAATGCAAGCTGAAAGAGAGGCATCCTGCTGCATCAGAATAGAAAAGGAGATGCATGGTTGAAGTTGAAATAACTTCTGGACTAGATAGAGAAGCAGACTACTAAATATGTAAAAAATTCTATTTGTACAAGACATCTAGATATAATTTAACAGGACCAGTCATAATAACAAAAAGATACAACTACAAAAAGAACAAGCACATGTAAATAATTCAGAACATGTATTTAATGGGATAACAGGTTTGGACTCTGTACAGGATTTGATAAGGGGAAATGATGTAATTGAGTGGAAGTGGAGGAAGGAGTCAACAACCCAATGGTGCCTATTTCAATCTAAAAGGAAAATACAGGAGGGACTGCTAGGTAAGCTTTACAATAGGTAAAGTACTTCCAAGCTGCAACATTTTTGAAATTTTCTGACAAAAGGTTTTGCTTTTTTTGAATATACAAAAACGATTAGCTAACTCATCTCTTTCTTTCCTCTTTTGGTGGCGACTATTCTCCTCTGTTATTATATTCCAAATGGCTAGTACACCACTAGGGTTTATTGGCATGAAAAGATGAAGATGCCAGGAACACTGCATCTATCTTCAAACATTTCAGATAAATTATTACTTCCACTCTTCTCCTGCCAATTTATGAACCTGTCAGACTGTTTGAAATTGTTATACGGTATGGCCTTGAAAGAATATTTGCAGAAGTAGAAAGGCATCTGGTGTTGCTTATGTTGGACAAAGAGAAAAAGGAATAGGCATAGTTTCAAGTGTATGAAAGCAACTTAATAGAAAACCAGGCAACAGATGGAATAAGGTCAGAATTGTTACTAGTAATAGTTAAAAATTACAATCATGGAGATCCTCCTTTTCATTTCAAGGATCACATATGTTTTCAATTTTCATTTTAGTAAATGCTATTTGGGTACATGACCTACCAAGAAAACATGAAAAAAAGCACGGATGTTCTAGGGAACTCTGGTAAGTTAGGTCTCTATTAACAATTTAAGAATCATAAAACAACTAATCATCTTATATTTACATTGACATATGCAAAATATATAGGTGGCATGAAATGTAATTTTGTGCCATTACACTTACTATTTATCGATATTTTCACCACCATCTCCTCCATGAGAAGTGCCATTAACATGCTCTGACTGTTCTGGGGTGGAGGTAGAGCCATCCTGATTGCCTGGGTGTAGCAAATGAGAAAAACCCTGCCCAATTGATATCCACCATCTTGTAGGAAGAGATGACTGAAGATTTCCCGAATTTTCCTCAGATGGCTGCTCATACAGGCTAGCTGAAGCTGGATTAAGTTCCGAAAACCTTATAGCTCCAAGAATTTGTTCTGGGAGCTCTGATTCAGTCTGGCTTTCAATAAGAAATGCTAGATCTACTGTTAGTGTCGTGATGTAACCAAATGCCAAGTGGACAATTGCATTGGCAACCATTGAAGCTCCAATATCCACATCTACCTCAATGTAATTCGATCCAAACACATACTTGCAAGAAACAGCTCGCCCCAATATGCAGATAGCCTGCTCACCCACAGCTGTTCTAACTATCCAAGGTCCCTTGACTATGTTGGCAATCAATTTAAGTCTTGAATTACGAAATGTGTCATCACCTTTCAAAAATTGATCCATGAGAGATCCATCTTGTATAGGCTCAAGTGCTACAAAATAGGCAATTGCGCTGTAGTTATCCTTGCTTGGGAGTTGCAAATTGAAAGCCCAAACAAAAGGGTTGTTGCCAATTGCAATTTCATCATCAATAGCCTTCCTAACCCGATGATTCGGATGATTTAACACCTCACCAATTTTTGTGGGACCTTTGATCCAATCAAATCCGAGTGGCTTTAAAAGGTATTCACCACCAGGTACTTTTACCTTGTTTGAGAGATAGTCAGGGCCTCTAACCATAAACTTGTCACCTGGAGGAGTAGCCCAAGCATTTAGACAGTTTTCTGGTTCAAGACACGGAACTGCCCCTTGAGACTTCACCTGCTCTATCCATTTATAGTCACTCTCACCATCAGGACCAGCCATGTGCAGGAAATAAACCTTCAACACTACCTACAAAGATAACCATAAAGAGGAGATTTGTAACATGAAAAGGTGCATATGTATTCATGGATGTCTATATAAAACCTAATACTTATGCATCTTTGCCCACATGCATGTCTATGCAAGATCGAGTCCTGCATGGATTTAACAGTATAAAGTGGCCCTTAGCACTCAAACAAATTATTAGAGTTGGTGCTAGGTTTGAATAAGGAGAATGACGGTTCGCTCATATCTTTGCATTTGTTGCTTAAATGGTAATAATTCAATTGAATTTTCCTCCCCCTCCCTCAGTGGTGGAAGCACTACTATAGATTTTATAAAGTGGTATGAGACATGGGTTCATCAAATCAAACCTATGGACTACAATAATATTTTCTTTGCAGAGAAAGTGTATGAGCAGCAAAACATGGCAGGTTAAAAAGAAAAACTGTTGTCTAGTAAAGCTAAGGTCTGCGGAACCGTTCCGAATCGCCCGATTCGGGGCGTCCCGGCAGCGGACCGGAACAATTCCGCCATTGAAACCGAGACGCCTCTCGCCGTTGCCGGAGAGAAAGAAGGAGAAGAAAAAAGAGAAGAGAGAGAGAGAGAGCGGGGAAGGGAGGGAGAGGGAGAGGAAGGAAGAGAGAGGCCGGGCAACCTCGTTCCGCTCTCGTTTTCTCTCTCCCCCATCTCTTCTACTACGTCTGTTTGGGCTCGGCACGGCACGGCGCCGGCCCATACCGACTCGTCCTGCCAGGCAACCAGTATAGTGTCTGGTACCGGTTCCGCCGACGTTGAGTAAAACTGTCCAAGAATGGTTAATATCTTAAAACATGTAGAAGGTATGTATGAAAAAGAATGTTCCAAAATTTAATTCTCTAAATGCCTGAATCCATTATTTATGTCAAGCAACTAGTACAAATAAGTAAAAGACAAACTCGGTAATTTCTCCATCCCGAGAAACAGGAACAAAAGAAAAAAGTAGGAACAAAGACACCTCTTACAACCATCTGCGCATAGGTGCTCTTCTTGTGAACCTTCATCATGCACTCTGTAACTTGATCCAACGGAATAGACAAATGAAATAAAAACAAAATGCAGTGAGAAAGATGATGATCGTATTTTGTATACCTAATGGTCCTCACACACCTGCCCTATCAAGTGCAAAGACAACCAACAGGAGAACACAGCAAGATTTCTTTGGGCAAAGGTGAAGACTTCAGAAGATTTGCAGACTTCAGCCAGGGCTCTAACCAAATCCAAAAAAATTTGGAGAGAGAAAAAGAGATAAATTTATTGAATATCATTAAAATGAATGCAATGCTTCTGAAGTACTGCATCAGGCTTTTATGGTCTTTATCGAAAACAACAAACAATATATTGACTTTATATTTACGAGATAACAGTTAATGGATGTTTAAGAACAGCCCCATCTTATATATATGCATAAGGTCCTTCAAACTTTTATAAATAACAACTCTATAGGAAGCAGGAAGTTCACCTTTTTATGGTCTTTATCGAAAAGAACAAGGAATATATTGATTTTATGTTTAAGAGATAAGGGTTAATGGATGTTTAAGAACAACCCCATCTTATATATGCATACGGTCCTTCAAACTTTTATAAATAACAAGTCTATAGGAAGCAGGAAGTTCACCTTATAACTCTTGCATCACATTTTAAGGATCATTGAGAATAGTTCAAATGCAATGTGTAACATAAATGGAGCAGGCATAATGGGCTGAAGGAAAGAAAAAGGTAATGAGAAGAACATAAAGGAACTTGAAGACAAACTGCAAGGAAGAATCCACTGCCAAAGAATATAAATAGCCCTTTTTCCGGCAATGAAAAAAATCAAAAATATGAGAGAAATTCCCAAGTGTGATGAACTCAGACCCAATTTTAACTCTCAATCAACTTAAAATGCACTATGACAAGGACTTATTCAAAATATCAGCATTCCTAAATATGTATTACCATTTTCTTATGCCTTGAGAAAAGCTTTTTGTTATCTCAGTGGATCTGAAATTGAGTTGCATCCTGCCAGACAAAACTCTTACCAGCATGGAGTACTTCAACTAATCAGTTGGAGCACAACAATGATTTTTAGCTCTTCAATCAATCATAGCAAGGTCCAAGTAGTTCAACATATCATTACCTAAATGTGTTGGCCAGGCTGCATTTTATTTTTGTGGAGGCTAAGAAAGCAGATATGATTTTTTCCAAATATATTTTTCTGAAAAAAACTTTTCCAAAATATATGTGGCAAATAACCAAGACAACCAGAAAGGAGGCAAACAGCCAACATAGGCACTAATCTAAACATTACTCATAAATAAGTTTTACTCCGTGCAATATGAACGCGTATTAAAGCATAACCTTTATAGTATCATGGTTATCTTATTTTGGCAATTACATCGAATTCTCGTTGCCCAACCATCTCATATAGCTTTAAGCCATTTCCATCAAGACAAAATTCATGTATTATCATAGTATGCCGTACCGATCCGAACCAGGTGGTATGAAATGTACCGTATCGTACCGGCTCGGTATCAGTATCCGGTACGGATGGTGTACCGACATTCGGTACGCCAAAAAACTCCGTACCATACCATACTGACACTGTGCTAGTGTGGCACCGGTACAGAGTTCGGTACCGAGACGGCGAACGTTGTGTATTATAATGGTTAGATTATAATTCTTTTTCATTCACATAATTTCAAATTAATATTGTATTGATATCTGAGTGGCTTTTGAAATTCCATATCCTGAGGTTTCAAATCTCCACGATAGCTTACCATATTAATCCATTTTGCACACTATATCAACCTGTATGGACTCAGCCAGCAAGGTTCGCCGTACCGGTACCGAACCCTGTACCGGTGCTGCACTAGTATAGGCGTACCGAGTGTCGGTACGGTACGGTATGCGGTACGCCAGACGTACCGACATTGGCATATTAATTAATATTGACATAGGCGTATCGACGAGTCCACTGGCATCCGAAGCAGCGCAGCTAAGCTAATACGTTCGGTACCGATCGGTACAGCATACCATGGACTCAGGGGTATCATCTGGTTCAGCAAACCACAAGTAGATACAGGGACATACCATGTCTTGTACAAAACCAGTATTTGAATGGTATGGGGGTGTCCTCGGAGATATGAATCCTTGCCTATAACAAACCTCATCATCTTTCTTCTTCATCCAGACTCTTCTCAAATATAAAGGTATTTTGGAGAGTCAATCTTTCACTGAATGAGCCTTTATTGTGACCAAGTAGGTAGGTTTACCTATTTCTGACTGGCTTTCTAGGTCTCATGGCAGCTTTTTTCTTGATTGATGTTGCTTTGGCCATGAATTACACACCAATACTTAAGGGGTTGGCATCTGATTGGCAGGCAGCTGTAGATTTGCTCAACCCTTCCATGTAAGCTTCTTAGCATTAGCCATGTTCTATAACTGACTATATTAATGAGACTTAATTACTTTCTTGAGAAAATATTAGGCGTCTACGTAATCACTTTATTATGGGAATGAAGAGAAAAACAAGATAATTCAAAGAGTACGTGTTTGAAAGAAAAAAAAACAGCGGAAAAGAACATACTAAGAAAACAGAAACAACATGAGTGTAAATAAGGACATCGAGAGGACAAGAGGAGCTTAAAATAAGATGGGAAAGAGATGGTGTAACTTTCTCTGCACCTTTGCAGTAGCAGCCGCATGCCATTCTTTGTCTTGAAAGATAATAGAATCCAACCATCAGCTTCACTCATATGGCTTTCTATTAAATCTTTAGCCTTATACTTCATAGACATGTCCTCTACAACATTCTTAGATGAGGGAAAGAAGTTGTCATCCACTAAAAGTTTTTTTTTTTTTCTTTCACACTTGTCATATGGCAACCTCATGTGGCACCAGAGTCCGACATGATGGGTAAACATACCATACACAACAAGACAATTGTGTGAAATATCATAATAAGCTTACTAAAAATATTAATGGTGTTTTCTATCATTATAATCCTTCTCAAAGTTTTCTGTGATGTCAAATTCTGGGATTGTGCTTTGATTTGGCTCTTCAGCATTCAACCTGACTCAAAAATTGCATTCTCCCTTCTCTATCTACATTCATAACAAGTCTATTGGCCACTCTGGAGCTTTTCTCACAATCTGCAGAGTCTTAAACTACAAAATCAAAGAGTTAAGTCTCTTAATCTACCAAACAGCCTTGTAGTTTTCATGAAGAGCCCTCTTTTGTCCAAAGGTCAGCACCAAATCAGCCGGTAGATGTCTAATTAGAGTTAGGTGTAAGAAATCCTCAAACTTTGGTAGATCGTATCTTGGCTGTTATACACTAAATGACAAAACATTAGTTGCTCAAGGATCATAATTCGTGATCTTAAAGTTTGCTATAGTCCTTATTCAGTTTTTATGGAAAAATAAGCATCAGATATATTTGAGGCTGCATTTTAAGGCATGAATGACTTGAAAAAGATTGAAAATGAACATTAAGGGAAAGGATGGAGGAAATTAGCAGAAAAGGAGAAGAAAAAGAATAAGGGGCAATAGCAGATGCCTAATAATAAATTCTATTAACAAATCATTAGTAATGCATACAAGTGCATCATCCAAAAATTAAAAACTCTAGCCCAACATTTAACCTTAAAGAGCTTGGGAAGGTAGAAGTAAAAACAATTGAAACCAATGTGTCATTGGTACTCCAAAAAGAGACATTAAAAAAAATCCCCCTAGCAAAAATACAAAATCAATAAACAATAGAAGCATGTATACAAATGCATCATCCAAAAATTAAAAACTCTAGCCTGTCCTTTAACCTCAAACAGCATGGGAAGGTAGAAGCAAAAAGACTTGAAACCAATATGTCATTGGTGCTCCAAAAAGAGACACTAAAAAGAAAGAAATCCCCCTAGCAAAAATATAAGATCAATAATAAATAGAAGCATAGAAATTTCATTGCTATACTCTTGCTAATGCCACAAAGAATGGGATTTTTTTTCCTATCAACTCCTCCTTTTAGCTGGGTAAAGCTTTAGAAGTTACGACAGAACCTTTATTTTAGTACCTGAGTAACTCAACAAAAAAGCCCCTTTTTATATTTCCTAGCTAATCAACCTGGGGAGCATGTATTGTTGTTGAAGGAGCTTAAGCAAAGAATTAACAGTATCAATCTATTATTTGATGGATTAGGCATGAGAGGTGGAAAAGAACAAATAAATAAACAAATGAATCTTTTCATGTGCATGATCATAAATCACAAGATAACCCAAGGTCTAGTAATGATAAATATACAATGACATCACTATCTAAGATTTTAGTGCATATACATTGAGATGCAGATAAGGAACTTATTTCAATTTCTCTCTAGCTTGTAGTTAGTGCATCAAAAATTAATGTATTTCCCTAAATTTAGCTGTGCTGGCCTACCTACGCATCTAGATGATTTTCAAGTTTGAGTGTTTCCTCCAAGTCATATAAGATGTGAGCTTACACTTAGTAAGCCACTTGCAACTCAAGAAGTCATCGTTCCATACCAACTACACATTGAGAAGGAATAGTGTTCTATTATGTCCATTCAAGGTTATGACTTGAAACAAGTCATGCAGTTGACCTAAAACCAACCCATAACCATTCAGGCAATCATTCTTACTCTAAACTAAGCCAGCATATGTTAGCAGATAGGGTCAACTATTGTTGCCCTATTTTCACAGTATGAGCGAAACTAACATCGCGACCTTTAAGATCTCCACATATGGATTAATACAAAATGGTAAGATCAACTTCCCACCTTATAGCACAAATATACCACATAAGCAAGTGTTCAAAAACTTACTGTCAAGCTTAAAAAGAGATTCAACCAAGTTGCCTCGAATGGTATATTGAACTCAAGAACAAGAATAGCACACTGCATAAAAATCTGTGATTTATGATTACATGTCTCCAATTTAAGGTATTCCGAAAACACCACAGTAGCAATGAATTCTATTATTTCTCACTAAAAGAAATACAAGGAAAGTTCAAATTGATTCCTTAGAAAAAAAAATATGGGAGGACCATTAGAAATGGTGGATAAATGGCAGAATGAGAGACCACTCATTAGTTTTCTATTACTATCTTAGTACATAGTACTGATATATATTTCAGTACCTTTTATATTTCCCATATGAAACCTACTTTCTGCCAATTGTTTCATGCTCATGTTTTATGCAGTGCCTCTGCACCTGCTCCCTACCATGAAACTATTTGTGTTCAAACATTTCTCACCAATAAGTGATAAAAACTATATAAAAAACTGATAAAGAATACTAGCACGAACATAATTAAGGTTCATGTATAAAGGTGACTGAAACTTCATAGAGCTAAAAACAGGCAGACAAACATAATTAATAAATACATATCTCTAGCATTTATACGTCCACATTGCCTGATTGAAACATGAATTTTTTTTTGCACCTGAGTCCAAATAACGAGGATGCAGGGATTGCAAGAAAATTTGTGGTTGATTTTATTGGATTCAGAGAAGATCATATTACAAGAAATTACTAAACAATTCGGTACAAGTTGAACATATGGATGGAAAACATATTTTGCAGTTTGACACAGTATTCCAATAAACAATAAATCATTCCCAAAGAAAAGGTTGAACGCTTTTTTTTTTAATTTATGTGCAGCAACAAACAATACAACTGCTATATATATGTATATATGTGTATGTATTATATTAATTGTTTTTGTCTGCTTGTTTTGGCTCTACTAAGTTTCAGTCACCCTTATATTCAGAATCCTTATCCTGAGAGGAGAAAATCCTATTTGTGCTTGTATTCCCTTTGGTTTTTGCTATAGATTATATCACTTGTTGATAATAAATGTTTGAACACATATAGTTTCCATAGTAGGAAGCAAGTGGAGAAGCAATACATAAAACATGACCATGAAATAAAGTAGGTTTCATATGGGATATAGAAAAAGGTTTAAAATACATATGGATATTATGGACTAACACATTATCAGTTGGAACATATTGAGGATGTTGAGGAAAAATATTTTCCAAAGTTTAGCGGTGTTTTTCAGTAAACATCAAATCATCTGAAAGAGAGAAGACTGGGGACATTTTTCATGTGCAGCAATGAATCATACAATGCACTAAATGGATTGCAGAGAGAAAACTCAAATGCACCACCAAACTGAACTAATCCAGTTCCATCAGCAACTGGTTTCTCAACGAGCAAATGAAACGCTTAAAACTGTATCATAAACAATAAGATATTTAACGATTTCTAGCGGGAGGATCTCTAAAACTCACATCACCATAACACCTACAATCACTGGAAAGATAGTAAAAGAAAGAATTTTCTGTCGAAGAAGTCAACGGAATCCATTTTCCACACAATTCCAAGTACTGAAGACTCTCTGATGCTTTAGGAAGCCTGATAGATCATTCTGAGATGTGTCAAACTTCTAGAAGAAGCTTCGTCTTATCTTAACATACCTCCATCTAAGCCAAGGAGCTTGTCTCATCTTTGGCGCAAAGTTGAACCTTAGGAATGCCAAAGCTCATACTTCTATTGAAGATTATGTAAACTACCATAAATATAAATTTATAACCATTAACCTTATTCCAACTACCTGAAATCAGCTGTTCCAATCCATCTTTGCCATTCAGTCGTATTGAATACTTTCTCGATTACTGTGACCATGTTCACTTCATAAGAATTTCCATTGCCTCATAGATCCACATCAAATTCAAGGATACAAATCCAATCAAGACCGATTGTACGAAACCGATGCACAATTCAAAACTATATCCTAAAACTTAACAAACAACCCCTATTTCAAATCCACATATATCTACACCAGTTTCCAAATGACTCCTTTGGAATTATAGGCATCTCCTTTTCTTTTCGGCATTGTAAAAACCATCTAATGGTCCACAAAGGCAAAGAAACCGATGAAACTTGTGCTGTAAAAATTAAATCGCGATCATGTAAAGATAAGATAAAAGATCAATGTCCGATACCCAAAACATCAAAGGCATCCAAATTTCCAATATCCATCCAACACTAATATGATCAAAGTTCGAAAGATGCGATCTTGATGTCTCTTGCGCAAGGTACATTTAATTAAATTCTCTTTACAACGTTTTAATAGCTTTCAGCTCAGAAAAACAAAAAGACAAGCCCCAATTAGAGCAAAACCAAATCAAACCCATATCACCCCCCAATCAATATTATCAAAAACGAGCCAATAGAAAGCTTCCAGCTAAGGGTTATACCACAGGTTAAAAACCACAACCCAAGCCAAATTTCCAGACAAACACAGAGATGTCCCCATTAAAAAGGGGCAAAAACAAGAATACAAACAGAAATTAGAGTGAAAAGGCATCAAAGAAATCAACAATGAGACGAAGAGGGGAAAAAACGGAGATTAATCCAAGATAACCCTAACCTTTTCAGAGAATCGCCGGTCGGGTTTGACGACGGCTTCGAGAAGCACCGGACTTCGAGCGAAAAGGAGCCGGCGAGATCGGGGGAACGATAGACGGCAAGTCAAGACAGATCCTTTGGACACCAACGCCGATTTTAATTGCGTAGACGCCTGCCGAACCCGGAAACGTCAAACGAGGTAGAGGAAACGAATATTCTGATTCCACATGGCAGTTGGTGTGGGATTTCCAATTTTCTGTCACCCGCCGAAAACCCCCAAGAAATTAAACCTAAAAACACTAGCTCGATGGGAGCAAATTACATGCCATCTAAGTAGCATAATTAGATTTCAACAAGGTTTTAATTAACCGTGATATAACTGTAATAACGGTAGTTTTAAAGGTTTGGTGCCTACCCGTTATGTTATAAACTGTAACAGTTGAAAAATACGTAATGGTTGTTATAACATATCGTTAGTTAATTTTGTAATGGTCTTTTATAACATAGATAACGGCTGTTTTGTACCTTACTTTAAACAAAAAGCTATTTTTTCAAAAAATTTAATTTTTCCATCAAATTTGATTTTTTTTTTTTGGTGCAACGGCGGCTCACACACTGCGGGTGTGAATATGGTCAACAAAATCAGAAAATAAAACACTACGTAATGGCTCTAGAACTGACCCACTCCTAATCTAAACAAAACCACCGGAGTGGTGGGCCGCATAGGAAGCCACCTAGTCGGTCGTCCTATTGGCCTCTCTGAACACGTGTGAAGCCTAGTGGGAGTCGCACTCCTCCATCAACCTACGAATCTCAAAAATTAGCAACCGATCCTCAACAGTGCATCCTCGTCCCCGGATCCACTCAACTACTGTGGTCGAGTCGCCCTCAAGAATAATACGATCCGCATCCAATATCCGCCTCGCATAGAAGATGGCTTTCCAAACTGCTCTGAGCTCGGCACACACCATAGACGAGTCAAAAGTCCACCGGCCTTCCGTCGCAACTAATCTGACGTCGTGATCTCAGATAGCAAACCTCACGCCACTGCATCTCCCCTCATCATCCGCACTTGTGTCAAAGTTCATCTTGAGAAAACTAGAAGGTGGGGGCACCCAAGAGACGAGTACGGTCCTGAACGCTGTGTGCGCAGAATGGCCTACCCATTGTAATAGCTATGATAATTATTATTTTAGTCAAAGAAATTGAGATGCCACTTTTGAGGCAAGTCATTACCTTTAGAACCATTATAATGAGCAGGGATCCACTTTAACAGCATAATGTGTTATTTAAAATCTTGTTTAGGTGATATTATTTCATAGCAAGTGTTGGCAACTAAACATATCTTAGTTCTAATAGTTGACATGTATGTCAAGACTATACTCTCATACATACATAAAAAGGATGTTGACCTTTTCTACTCACCGACAACTCGTAAGAACTAAGGTCATCTTAGATGGATTAAACCATGCCTAAGATGGTCTCAAACTCAATTCATGCTTGCAGATACTTGACTCAAGGTTAGTCCAACTCATATTCAATCCAAAATTTATGGTCCAAGCTCATACTACCTCATATTCAAGCCAATGTTTTGTTGTTGGTGTAATAGAAGTTGCAAGTCAATTTAAAAGAAGCTTAAACTCTGGCTGTTAAAGATCTAAATGGGCAGTGTTCTCATGACTGGTTTGTGATTTGGAAGGCTCCTGTTTCCCCGAGAATTAGAATATTTAGGTGGAGAGTTAAATGGCAAAGAATCCCTTTAAACTTTGGAATATTTTGGTGGAGAGTTAGATGGCAAAGAATCCCTTGAAACCTTGTCCGCAGGGAATTCTTAGTCCAAAGAGATGTGGGTGATTTCTGCAATTACCATGAGGAAACTGTGTTTAGCTGGCATTTGTAAATACCTCATGGAATTCTTTGCAGGATCAGAACTCATGTACCTTTTGGCTCATTGCAGTATATGGTGCAGTAACTAAGCAGATGGGATCTGAATGATGATCTGAAAGCTCTGCTGTTATATACTGGCTGGTTCATTTCGAGGAAGTAATTCTACTGTGTAGTCTATTATCAACAAAAGGCCAGATTCTTATCTTCTGAATTCATCACTCTTTGAAAGAAAGAGACTTTCTGTGCAACAACAAGGCACTGGGATGGCATGGATCATCTTCTATAAGATATCCTCTTAGAAGTCAAATATAATTAGAGCATATTATGTTCTGACTACTATTCAGCCGGCAAGTTTTAACTTTACAACTTTAGAATTTTTAGCTTAATCACTTTTTACTCCTCTCTTCATTGTACATAGTCCCCTATGATGTACATTCCTTTTTTCAAAATAAAATTGAAAAAAAATCCAGTAACCAAACTAGCTACAAGTCTTATTTGATGATTAAAATGGCAACCACTAATGGTCAGATACTTATTAGCTGCACTTCTTGAAAATCGCAAACCGTGTCACTAGTTGCATATTGCAAGTAGCAGCATGATAGATGTATGATGACTCGAACCCAAATGATCTAGGAAGGGAAGAGAAGTAATTGAAGGGAGACGAATTAGGACTCCACAATCAAACTAGTACTTAAGTTGCTACTACAATATTATGTTCAAGCAGTGATGCTAAATGTGCTCATCTCATGAATAGGTAAAGTAAAATTAACATCAAAGTCCTTCGATATAAGTAATCAATTCGAAGATGTAAAAGAAGTACAATGAGAAAAATAATTTTGCATGTGACAATCTATGAAAATGATGTCATCTTCATCCCTTTTTCCCTTTTCTTATCCCATGAAGGAGAAAGAAGAGACTTAGCCTTTTAGACAGATGCTTCCTTGCATCATAGAATGTTTGCGTTGTTTCCTTTTGATGCAAAGATTATGGATTTTCTTAGTGCTATGTATTCCTTTATATTCATCCCTTCCGTTGGCTCAGGGCATATATTTATTCCACCAAATCAACAAAACAGCACTAACTAAAATGAACTAAGAAGTATTCCTGTAGAAAAACAAATATATATATTAAACTGCAGTACATATATGCTACTAGCTAGAACAATGAGAAACACTTGCAAGAGAAATAAGAAAATAAAAAGAAACGACAACAACTTTTTTAACCTATATGGATCAAAGAAACAAACGCATATTGTATAGGTCTTTAAGCTAGCTAATTAAGAGGAGTTGACATGGTAAGAGTAAAAGAAACTAGTGAAATAGGTATATATAGGACACATAATCTAGAGTAGAACTATTGTTGCAGCTGCTGATGCCTTTCTTCCTCCATGGACAACACCACTGCTCATGTTCTACTTTTGGAATTATATCCTGCATTACATCCTTCTGTGCTCCTCATCTTCATTCTGACCTCCATTTTTATTGTCATCTTCTTGATCAATGTTCTCATCCTTAGGCTCTTCCAGTTTGTCATGATCATCTCCCGTAGCTTGATGGGATGGGTCTGCTAGCTCCTTGCCAGCATCCTGCACCTTCAAGGCATTAAAACCAGTTACACGAAGGCAAATCTGAAATCATTTGAAGTATAGATGTAAAAATGATCATAAATTACCTTCCCTGATGTCTTGCCGGTGTTGCTACATCCAACATCACCCTCAGAGCTTTCATCATTTCTATTGTTATTATTGGCATGACCACCTTCATTACTAGTTCCTCCTCCTGCTAGCTGGAGCTGTGATGGTGACATAGTTACGAGGGCACTACCACTAACTTGAAGAGTGGGATTAGGATTAGGACTGGACTCTGGTTGTTGCAGTATGCGACTGATTTGACTCAAAGGTTTACTACGATAGAAGGCATCCAGTTGGTGGAAATAAGGGCAAGTTCTTGAATTTTGTGGCCTGTTTTTGTTGCTTTCCTTGACCCTCTTGAAGTACTTGTTGATGTTCTCCCACTTCTCCTTGCATTTCTTGGCGCTTCGGTTATAGCCAAGCCGGCGCATTCCCATAGCTATCTGCTCCCACAGCGGACCCTTGAGACCTTCCTGATAGAATGGCTCAAGGTTAGTTCTTAATTTGATCAGCGCATGCACCTCCATCTTTGGCCACCTTGAGGACATCAACTCCATTGTTGTGTTCCCTGTCAACATTTCCTGGTGCCCTGCAATAGGGATAATGATGAGCTCAGTATCATTGCTTGACTGCTTCTGCTGCTGCTGTTGGGGTGATGATGGTTGCGGAGTTGTGGTGGTGGTGGTGGTGGTAGACAAGGGAGGTATTGGTACTTCTTGGCCTGAGATCTTGCGAAGGAAGGTGATGATGGCTTGTTCCCTTGATGCAATGGAGGCACGTTCTTGGGCCATAAGCTCCTTCTCGCGAGTGAGCCTTACCATCTCCTGTCTCCGCCATGCCTGCTCTCTTACCATCCGATCTCGCTCCCGGTTCTCCAAGGCCTCCAGAAACTGTTGCTCCATCGCATCTTGTCGCTCCACCACCTGCCTCATCAACTCTTCAAAGAAGGTCATCATCGTTTTACTAGTTTTTGATCCTTTCTCTCGTTTCCGCTTCTGACCTTTTCGACTAGCGCCCTCAACCTTGCTATCATCTGATCCAGAGGAAAAAGTAGTGTTGGAGCGGCTAAGGCTAGTATTGGCAATGGCAGTGGCAGGGTTAGATACAGTGTTGATCTCAGTTGGAGCAACAACAGGATCAATGGTGGATGTAGTAGAGGTGGCAGTGATATCGTGAAGGGCTTCAAGTTGGCCAGAAAAACAGTAACTCTTGCCATGTTGCCTGCCAGCCCGCCCTTCTTTGGCTCGCTTGTGGTATTTTTGGATATTTTCAAACTTCTCCTTACATTTCTTAGCACTCCGATTGTAACCTAACTCTGATAGCTTCCTGTCCAACCAATTCCATGATAAACCTTACATAAATTAAACGAAGAATCTAGAAATTGAAGGATAGGAGATTGAAACTGAGATGTAGAAGGAAAGAAAATGCATGCGGATGATTGCACAAATGCATGCTTAAGCATCTACTCTAATTATATAATAGTACATAGTTCAACTAATAAAAACATACTAAATATAAAGGACAGAGTAAAAATGAAAATTATATGTAAAAAAAGAAACTAAGAGAAATTCGGCCGCAAAAAGAAAATAGATTCTACTATTTTTGAAATTCTTGGAATTCTAGAAAATTCAAAGCGAATCATGAAAAATGATCGAGATTGATGCTTCAAACCAGGGGTCCTTTGTGTTGGATTTAGATGCAAGAAATACTTTTTATAAGAACAAGAGATGCTAAATTTATGAGCGGAGAAAAAGGTGAGTGAGCTAAAACTATAAGAAAAGGAGAGTATTGGGAGAGAGGAACTGATTCTAGGAAACGGTAGTAACAAATAATAGTCTAATAAAGCTTCTTATAGAAATCGAACCAAAACATTACAAAACTCTCTACTAGAATAACAAAATAATAGAGATCTCTATAGGAGCAAAAAAGAAAAAAAAATAAATAGAAAGAGATATTCTCTACATTTGTATTTAACAAAAAAAAATAGAGATATTTCATAAACTTTCTAATTATTTTCTTTTATTTCTTACCTAGATACAACCTCCCAAAGAGGGCCCTTGAGGGTGACATCTTGGAATCCAGCATCCATCTCAGATCGGATCTTGAGCAGGCCTAGGGTCTCCTGTTGTGTCCATCGACTTTCGATTTCAGGATCTTTCTTGCTTTCTTCCCTAAGTAGGAGAGCCCTCTCTTTATTTGGAAATATTTTTGCAACCGTTGAATCGGATTCTTCAAAATTCTTGGTAGTAACTGAAGGAGACATCATTTTAATAGGCGAGGCTGCCTTGATCAATTGCTGTTGTAGATGGCTAGTGCTGGATATTCCAACTATTTGAGGTTGTGCTTCATTATTAGGTGAAGAGAACGATACGAGCTCCAGAGAAGGCACCGAATTTGGGGATCGACTTTGATGCATACTCTCAAATTTCTATTACTCAACTTTTCACTCTCAAGTGCTCACTCTATTACTATCAATGGATTCCTTCCTCTTTTGTCTTTCTCAAAAGATGACAAAAGGGCGAGAATTGAAGGAATTGGGCACTACAAAACCATATTAGAAAGGTGGGGGAAGGATGGAAGCTAAGGAAAACATTTGAGAGAGAAGGAGAGGTTAAAAATTAGAGGGATAGAGAAAGAAAATCATACTATAAGAAGCACTTGGATATCACTTATAAAAATTTAGTGGAATAGGGCAAGGAAGAGAAGAAAAATTTGGAAGTGACTATGAGAAAAGGAAGATGGGGGTGGGGGGGAGAGAGAGAGAGGTACATAGAATGACGATGAGATGGTGAGAGAGGGGGGAGAGATGGAAAGTGATAAAACAAAGAGCGATGTGCTGTCTATTTACTATGCTAGTTAAAAATAAACACACAAAGATACACATGGTTGATCCAGTATGTAGCCCTGCATGGGTGACACATGGATATAAAATTTTGAGGATCTTAAAGCACTGGAGCTTCCCTCTATCTCTATCTCCTTCTGTTAGAGAATAAATACTTATTTATTACATGGTTAAAAAATTGAAAAAAGGGGGCTATTATCAGCAACCTTCCTCACTTGTCATCCAAAGCCACAGGTAACTACTCTAGCACTGCCCATAATCTGTTGCAATGGTGATCCAAGGGCACAAAGGTATTTCTATACCTACAAATATTTCTTCTTAGTTGCTTTAAATTTATTAGGGCAAGGACTATATGCTAAATTTCTCAGTGTTCTTACTATTTTCTATTTATAAAAGAAATTATTTATTTTTTCCTTAAACCTTGAAGTGGAATTCTTTGTTTGGTTATTGATTTTAAGTAAAAGACCTTGAAACCTTTAATATTAGAGATGGAGAGATATAATAATTTTAAAAACCAGAAAAATAATATCTTGGATCATGGTGGTAGCCATAGATTATTGATTGTGGTGCTTGCTAATGATTATGGACGACAAGTAAGAATTGCTAGAGATGTGATTTTTCCCTTTTCTCCTATATGCATGCTAGGTCTCTATTTTACCCTGTAATCATCCTTTTCTTTTAAAAAATAAATGAAATCATGTGTAATTGCTAGAAGATGAGTTAATGGTAGATATCTTAAGCACTTTAATGTAGTCTGGTACTTATGCGTCAAGTGCGCATGGCCATTTATTGGGTCCACTGTGCACGACCACTCAAGACAAGTTTTAAAGGATATGAAAGGGAGAGTAGTTCATCCCAAACACATTTACTCATTTAGAGTTCAAAAAATATATCTCAATTAAACATAACCTCGATTCTTATTAAACAAATTGTTATAAGAAAAACCTTTTTGGTTGCAACCTATTATGATCACAATAGGTTGCTACGTGGTGGGGATGGGAGAATTTTTAAATCCTAGTGCCCCTTATTTCTCTATTGTAATTTTAGAATTTGGTTCAATACATTGGGAGAGGGGTGTTGTATTGGACAATATCTAACACCTGCATTACTAAACTTGCTCTTCCTAGAGCTATTGCAATATATGCAATCTAAGCCTTAGTAAATCCCAGCAAAAGATGGTCAAGGTTGCCCAACCCCCAAGTGGGAAGGCTTTGATTTATTTATTTAATTTTTTGTTAAAAGAGTGAAAGACCTCACTACAATCATAATTGGCCAAGAAATCAACAATCTGGTTTGCTTCCTGCATAATATGGACCTGATGGAGCTTCGACCTTGAGAATTGATGAGGATATTTTGGCCAAACCTAGGCTAATATGAAACAAGCAAGCCCAAAAGTGATCCAGGTTAATAATTTAAAAATATATATTATGCACTTCTTATGTAACTCAGACTTCTAAGCAAGATTGGTAAGAACTTCAATGGGCATTGCACATCTGGTGGGACTTAACCGTCGAGACTTGATGTCGGCGAACCTAGGTTAATATAAAACAAGAGAGCCCTAAAATGATCCAAATTAGACTTCTTGTATAGCCCAAATTTCTATGCAAGATTAGGGAGAGAAGGGAGAATCCACTAGCCATCTCTTATCCAATACTCCAATTGCCCACCTTATCCATCCTTTCTTCCTCTCTCACTCCTAGTGGGCCATATTCAGTCTCCTAGAGCAGCACAACTCTCACATATATACATAGCACTAATCCCCTGTAAATTGTACCAATCCTCTCTTATAGGGAGTATAATGGCGTGGCACATTTCAAAATCAAGCGAACTCCAACTTTCCACTAGATACAAATAGCACATTTCTGCAACCAAAACTTAATCTTAAAGCAACTTCTATACAAGCCATCATACAGTAAATACAAATCTCAAAGTCCTTAAGGACATCATGCTCTAAACTTGAGTCTCATAGCCCTACCATATATCACATTCAAGTCTTCGACTTCCAAATATTCTGCACCGCACCTAGCCCCAGCTCAAAGCAGGAACTTAACCGGCAATTCAAGCCAGTCTTGTGAAGCTCGCCCCAAATAATTGGAACAAGTTGGATAGTTATGGTACGTGCGGACATACCTGATGAGAGAGCATTTAAATTTTGAAGTACCTTTCTTTCCTCCTTTAAGATTCGTGCCATGAACAAAACTCCAACGGATTGGAGACACCCCCCAGCGGAGAGGGATGCCAACCAGCTGGGTTTTGACAGTCCAAGTGGTGAGAAATGCCAACCAGTTGAGATAAAGCTGGACGGCTCTCTATAATTATTCTTATGCATCAAAAGAACATAGTTAGACCATCCTCAGGTGACATGCACTTGGAACAGCAAGCTTTTCCCCCTTAAAGTATCTCACTTAAGTCACCTGCTAGTGATAAGCCAACTTCACTGGTCTCAAAATACTAAGGCATTGTTTGATTGGATCAATGCCAACCTCACTGATCTCAAAGTACCGCACCATCGTTCCAATCAACGAGGGTTGATACAAGAGATTGTAGCTTCCTGAAGCAATGGTTTTGAGGCATGTCCTGTAATTTCCATAGGCTCCTTTTAAGTCCTGGTTAGCTTGTGTTCGCACATAGTAGCGACCATGAAATGGTTCCTGGATCTATCATAATAGGCAATGTCAGACTTATCAAAAAAAATGACATAAATAATTCAAATTGTTCCTCGTGCAGAACTCAAATTTAAGTATTACAAACCCATCCAAACATGATTTAAACAGATCATGTATCAGAAAAAAGATCAAACTACTGAAACTACTGAAATCCCAATAATTGCAGATTATGACAAACCAATCTGGTTAATTTCAAGATATCAATCTCAAACACATATGCCCGATCTCTTCCCCTTCTTTCCTCTTCCTTTAGAGGATCCTCAACCTATATTCAAACACAGAACTCACAATGAATGTGATTGGAAGAGCTAAATTTGAGAGTTACCAATTACTGTTTAATTATATGAGTTCCTAAGTATGCCCTTAAATTCCGTTTACTTCTTTCACGTACCCTCAAGTTTTGGTTGAAGCACTAGCAGAACCGAGCTACATGGTTCAACAATGAAACAGTGTTAGAACAAAAAGGGCGCAAACTAGTAAAGGTAAAGAAAAAATAGAATCTATTACCAACAAAAGGTCACTACCAAAACCACCTCTTACCTCATCCTACATGGTTAGATCAACTGGAAATATTGATGACATCTGGATAGAAGCTACAGCGAACAAGATAATGCTTTACACAGACAATTAGCATCAGAGACCACAAACATTCTTCAAAGGAGAGATCCTTGACCAAGATTCCTTCTATGATCTCAAATAAGTTGGTGACGAGTCAGGAGGTGATGCATTAGGATCAAAATCATGCTTGCTCTTAGTTCTCCTCATCTTTGCTTTGAATCTGGATTTTGCCATGAGGATCTGCACAGTGTTTGCAAAGTTACCCACTGCCATCAAAACCAGCAAAGCCCCACAAACTATGACCTGCAAGAGTAGAATAGAACAGATCTTAGACATCTGCATGAATTTAAGATTGCCATTAACGACAAACAAAGACAGCCATTCACTATCTCCAGGAAGAGAAGAAAGGGATACAGCAGAATCAGAGAGGAAAGCCAAAAGATGTCTTGCCTGCCACTCATGGATAACACCAACCAAAGCAGTGCGAAGCAGTAAGATCCCAACATATGCTTCAAAACCCTGAAATGAGGCAGTTTTGACAAAGGCAACTGCCAGTAAGAGTTTCATGTTGCAAAAACTAAAATCATGTTTAGTGTTGCATTGCTGCTTAAAGCTTAAATTGACTCATAATTTAGATGTTTGAACTCTGAATCATGACATAATCTCTCACCCTCATATAAGAGATTAGTTCATCTGGGAGCTTCCTCGCAATATTCTACAGCTTTCATAACTTATGTCTCTGTTTATATCAATTTCTGAGAGCATTGAAACAAAAATAAAAGCTTATATCTGGGAATTAAAGGCCTGATCATCTTCCAGTTATATACAAGTAGCTCCAAATTTCTCATCATCTCTCGATTATATATAAGAAATTCCCACATTCTCCTTTTAATTCTTTTCCTTTCGCTTCAAACAGATCCTAATCAGCAGCTCAATTTACTAGTGCTGGAAGTTTGTCAAGAGCACGGAAACCTCTGCTCACTGTAGCAACATGCAATTATAAGTTGTCAGCTTTGTACCTGCAAGATGAAGAGAATGGGGCATAATAACCACAGTTGACCTTCAACACCAGCAGTTTCTCCCCACACAACATCCATCCTTTTAGCCTGTTAATGAAATATAAAATGATATCAAATAATCATGAACTTGACAATGTATTTTAAGAAAATAAAATTAACAAAAGAGTTAGCTATCTAGCCAGTTACAAAGAACCATATAATAAGAAATAATAAATGACATCTAGCATATGGCCTATCTTGCCAACTTCGAAACAAGATCATCTTGTGCTCTGAATGCCTGACATGGTCATGAAAATTCTGAAGACATGTATAGAAATTACTTGATCAGCTAATTACATGTTATGTCTGTTTTTCTTTTTCTTTTCTTTTCTTTTGATAGGTAGATTTTGCCTGCTGTAGTTTTGTATATTGTAGCCTTTTGTCCCCATTAGTTGATTGACAGCATTGATTATTATTCCAGCATTTAAACTTTATTGTATCTATACTAGCATCCCAAACATTTTCATGATAACTTTGTGCAGAAATTATAGAAGAGATTATCATCTGTCAATCTCCATTTTGGGTCCAACTGCCTAGGAATCCTCTTCTGACAACTCTTTCACCAGAACCAGCCAAAGCACGTCAATCTATCACTGGATTGACACAAAAATGCATCAAAAGCACTCAGCTAATTCATTTCTCTCTAAATGTTAATACAGTAAGACCCTGTTTGGGGGAGCTGTTAGTAGTAGAGCTTTTGAAAGTAGAACTGTTGGAAGTAGAGCTGTCTGAAGCAGAGCTTTTATAAAAAGCTATTTGCTGTTTGGTAACTACATTTCTAAAGTGTTGTGGCACTTTAACATGTGTTTGGTAAACAAATTGAGAAAGTACTTTTGTGTGACAAAATGACCATAAAGGACATTACCAGTATTATATAAAAGAGCATAACAAAATATAATATGTATCAATACATAAATATATGATATAGTATAATATTAATATAATGTAATATAATATTATTATAATATAGTACTATAACATTATGTATTATAGAATAATAATTTAATATAATATTAAATTATTTAACATAACATATCAATATATTATGATATAATGTAATATAATATTATATTTATAGTATAATACAATAATAATTATATAAAATATTATAATTATTAGTGTAAATTAATTTTTCATCCTTCCAAAGAACATTTATCTCTCTAACAAATTTTCTAGCTAGGTGATAAAATTAGTTAAATAATTACTAATATTTTTATTTATTTATTTAGATCAGATTAATTGCTACTCACTCATTATTTTTCTTTTTATTTTATTTATTTATTATTTTATTTCATTGAAATATAGAGGAGTTGCCAGCCATGGGTGGTGGCCGGCATGGTGGCTACCACCGTGGGCAGCCACGAGCTTCCAAATCAAAAAAAAAAGAAGAGGAAGAAGGAACAGAGACGGCGGCGTTGAGAGGAAGAAGATAGAGAGGAAAGAGGGAGAGCATGGGTGAGAAAGGAAGAGGCGGGATGAGAGTTTTAGAGAAAAAAAGTGTGATTTAAATGGGGATATTTTGGTCCAAAAAACAGCTTTCCGACAAATTGGAGCTTTTTCCAAAAGCTGTTTTCAGCTTCCCGCAAAAGCTGAAACAGCTTTCCAAAAATTTTACCAAACACCATTTTTTATCTAAAAGTACTTTTGGAAGGCCAAAAAGTATTTTTTGGCCCTCCAAAAGCTCCCCCAAACAGAGCCCAAGTCTAACAAGAAAAGAGGAAGCCATTAAATACAGTTTTGTTTTCAGGATCTGGGAGGTAAAATGAGCTGGGAACTATTGAAGAAGGTTGAAGGACAATCAGAATCCTCAATCCAGCTTTCTGGTCTTTTCCCAATGAAGCTTTTCAGGCCAACTGAAAGCATGATCTGCTCAAAGACTATCCAAATTTTACTATACTATCATTTGGGTGTCGATTTCATGTATGGACATCAAGCGAGACCCAAGATTCAACTTCTTCAGTTCTTTTATTCATTTTGATGGGTTCACTGTGAATTTTTGGTGAGCTTTCAATAATATTAGGTACAAGTTTTGGCCATGCAAATCCAATTTAATTAATTTTTTTCACGAGTACATTTAGCATACCATGCTTTTAACATCTCTTGGAATATCAACAAGCTCGAGAAACCTTCCCCGAGATTAGTTTGGTCTCTTTATGAGGCAACAAATGCTTGACCTTCATTATCATAACTAAGATGGCTTGGCAAGCCAGCCCATGACATGCAGCAAGTACCGCGCAAAAGCTGGACAGCACATGCATAAAGTACGAAGATTGCAGGAAAAGGTGAGATGTTACCTTTCCCAAAGCAATGCGGGTATACAGTCTTTGACGTTGATATCTGTTTTGTAGAAGCATTGCAACACCTTGCATCATAGCCCATACCAGAAATAATTGTACCCCTTTCTGCAAAAGGCCTTACAGTTTGGGGTCAAGAATTCTTATATGATGATTGAGAAATGAATAAGCAACTACCTGCTTGTTGGCACAATCAGGTTGCCTTTTTATCTCCCATGTGAGACTTACAAGAGCCATCAACATGGCGCAATAGTGATGGAATATCCACCTGCATGAGAATAAACAAGGCTTATTTCAACATCATAATAATGCCCAGGGATGCAGTTAAAACTATAGCTCAAATCAACAGACATTCTTCTAGGCTTTCCAACAATAATCATGACCATCCATCGGTGGCCCAATGCCAACAACATCTCTGCTTTTGACTGTAATTGTAGTTGATGGACCCAAATCACTAATTATAACAGTTAAGGGTCCCCAATTACTCATATCTTTAAATGGTGGAACCTTATGATGGACTCTTAATTTGAATCAAATTTTGATCGACTGTCGGAAATATTCCCATGATGAGATAATCTATATGAGACATCCATTTCACAGAACACAAGTTTCAAGACAGGACTGGTGCAGAATACCAACTATTTCAGTAACCTAGACCTCTAAGCATGCCATAAATGAATGTCATAAATGTCATTAACGTAATACTACTCATGAACTTCTTCTTTGTTTTCATTAATAAAGTGTGATTCTTCAGAATCCTGAATCATTCTAAACATGTTTTCAAAGAGAATATTACTCATCTCCTAGGACTACAAAGGTGGGGAGAAAGCCAACCACGATATCGAGGATGAAAGAAACGGTGCATTGAACCGAATGTTGACCAAATAGATGCATGCAATCCAAAAGGCATAATTAAATAATTCAAATAATTAAAGAGGTGTAACTAGGGAGAAGCAGGATCTTGGTTCCAAACTAAATAAATGGATATGTAGGTTTCATATGTCTCTTACACAGAAACTAATTTGTTGAATAATAGAATAGATTGTATAATACACTCAATGAATAAAGTTTAAGAATTTCAGTGTTTAGAAGGCGTAAGATAATCATTTTCCCAACTAGAACAGCAGAGAGCGTGGCATGCTTCCATAATTGCAAAGTCAATACAAGCAATAGCATGAAAAAGGGCTTTACATACCAAGGACGAATATCACTGCCATTTACTCTCAACACATTTTCTCGCAATGCTAGACTTGTGTAGAGAAATAAAAGCCAAGCCTGAAAACAATAAATTTAATGAAGTTTGATCCAAAATAGTCTTATTGCACAAAAATATGATGTTGCTTCTGGAGAGAATTTTATACCTGATACAACTGAACAGGCAATGCTGGAAAGCATCCATCCCAGATATAAGACCTTAAGAGAAGTAGAGTGCATGGAAAAAGAAGAAATAAAAAGGCCGTTCTGTCCTGTCAACAATAAAATTATACCATTGATCAACATAATGTGGTTATCCATGTAGCATAGATGATAACAATCCAACATACTCATTACTGACAATATAAACTCCATTTTCTTGCCATTAAATTATTGACAATCAATACTAACTATGCCCATTTTCTTCTTAGCAAGACAGTTGTGTTGCATGACACGCAGCAAAAAATTATCCTAGTGCATTTCACCTAGTCTGGCAGTTACAGTAGTTGCTTAGTTTCAGTTCTAAGCACAATTACTCAATCTTCAAATGGCAATTATTACCAGAACTTCGAGCATGATGAAAAAATGTGTAAGCTTGAGGTGACAAATGAGCATCATCTTCCAGCACTGCAAACCAACTAACAATAACTTTGAGATGAGAAATGATGACCCAAGTAGATTAGACACAATGTATTTTAACATGAAATAGACAGTGGGTGCATGTAAAGACAAACAAATTGAATTTAGTTTTAGGGCACCGTCATTGACTTAAATGGATGAAGATCAATAAGAAAAGGGTGATTAAACAGAAACAAAAAACTCTTATCATTCAGTTTGCAGTACATTAATATTGCACTTTTCCTCAATATTTGGACTTATCTTGTTAGCAGAAAGCATGCATAAGATCTAATGGACAATAAAATTGGACCCAACAAAAGCAAAAATAGGAGAGCAAAGCTGGGAGAAGTCATCCTCAATATCATTGGCACTAGCATCCTCCTAGATATTAAGTTCTCCACATCTACATAGACATCTTTACAAGGTTAATTAGCATAAAGATAAATATAAAGAGAAGAAAAGTAGGATAACCATGATAAGCATCTCAATATGCTTATGACTAAGGATTCTTAACCAGCATTCACATGCGTTGTGAGAGAAATAACAAAACCAACTATCACCAAACGTCATGAAAATTAAAAAAAAAAAAGTATAGGCATTTGAGCCGATCAAGGTCAAAGAGGTCTAGGGATCTAATAAATTGTGGCCTACTCAGAAGCCATTATTAACCAACAGGCAAAATTTTATTTTAAAAAACTAATGATTTTATATTACTTAGTACGGAGGGCTTTTTGGGCTGTTATTAAGAATTCATTGTTGCAAACAATGGTGCTATCCCAATTATCCACACCCCCAAATCCATTTTAGAATAATCATATGACAATCCACAAAGAAATGTGTTTAGTCCTACGCCAGCTATGCACTAGATAGATCTTGGATATTTATATATGGTCAAGAAATCCAAATAACACCTTCCTACTAGAATTTTTGGGTATGATCCTAGATTGTTACAAATGGTATTAAAGTGGACCCGGCCTATAGCCTATGTGAACAAGGAGACACTACCAACACCAATCCATTTGGACTGATCACGAGTTGATTGTAGTGTTTGTGATTAGATTTACAATACTTGTGAATAGATTTGAATGAATTTAGACCCTTAGCTTGATTAGACACCAAGGCTTAAATGGAGAGTATGTGAAGACCCATTCGGACATGTTCTTAGTCCAACATCGATTATGGCTAGGTAGGTCTTAGATATTTATACAGAGCCAAAAAACCTAAATAACACCTTCTAGCTAGCCTTTTTGGGTGATGTCCCCGATTGGTGCAAACATCCTCCTAGATATACAATTTTGCCATGTTTGCCTAGGCATCTTTATAAGGTTAATTAGCACATAAGATAAATATAAAGAGACGAAGAATAGGATAACCAAGATAAGCATCTCAATATGCTTACTAAGAATTCTTAACCAGCATACACATGCTTTGTAAGAGAAATAACAAAACCAACTATCACCAAACATCATGAAGACAAAAAAAAATGTATCGGTGATGGAGCTGTTAAGGTCAAAGAGGTCTAGAGATCTAATAAATTATGGTCCACTCAAAAGCCATTATTATCCTAGAGGCCAAGTTTTATTTTAAAAACCTAATGATTTTATACTTTTAGTGTGGAGGGTTATTTGATTTATTATTAAGAATTCATTGTTGCAAACAATGGTGCCATCTAATTGATCCCACACCCAACACCATTTTAGAATAAGCAATTAACTTGATTCTATAGATTATCTTCATTCTACTAAATCTTTAGAAGTCTATTTATAAATTAAACAAAACCCAAAGTAAAGAACTCTTACAGAAATTCCAGCATGTTAACCTTGTAAGTTACTTAAACTTAGTCGATGACTTGAAGAAATAGAAGAAAACAGCAAAACAAAAAAAGAAATGAAAAGTTTGGCCTTAACTTTAATTTGATGTTGCACCAAAACGTGTGTCCTTTAAAGAATATCATGACATTTTGTATCTAAACTGGTGTTTATATTGCTACTCTTAGCACTCTACTTCGTGCTCAAACCAAGAACACCTCCCAATTGTGCAGGAAGTGACAGCCATGCTTCAATAGTGACCTTGATTACCCCTAAATCCAAGGATCATCCTAGAGAGATGTTGATCCAATGGTGACAAATCAATTGTTTTTCCTTTAACTTCGCTTCATTATGTTCCTCTTTCTTCAAAATGGTGAATAAATATCTACTAGGCATTTCCTTCCATCTAAACCATACTTGTCTTCTTACAAAGAAACGATAAATACTTAAATTGATAGAAAAAAAAGACACATTTTCGCAAACCTGAAATCATTGAAATAGTGATTTCCCTCCAAATGGATGACCGTTTTTAAGAGATCTCGATACATTTTCTTCACGCGAGTCTTATGCAAGAAGTGGAAGTGTCAAAGCAATTGAGGAGCTCTATTGTTTATATAAGATACCCTTTTAAAAGATTCAAAGTAATCTCAATAATGGAACGACATTGTCATTTACACATCATGCAGGCGGCCATGCAACAAATAGAAAATGTTGAGACTATAACCACAATAATCCTCAAAATTGGTACCAAATCCACTCGAGGATCTTCCTTCGTCTATTTTCCCATATGCTTCCAAGCATTCCAGTGCCCATATTACTAGCTACAACTACCAAGACATTGTGTAAATAACATTAGATACTCCATTGGAACATTGAAGAGAGATTTACCAAGGGAGACTGGAGAGGATAGAAGCAAGGTCCGCCGTACCGGTACCGGTCGGCGTACCGGTGGCCGGCCGGACCGGTACGGTACCGGTCCGGTCCGGTCCGTACCGGCCGGTACCGGTGGTTTCAAAAACCACAGCGCGCGGCGCTGTGGTTCTAAAAAAAAAAAAAAAAAAATCGTAGGTTCGCACCGGTACGAGGCCCGTACCGGCCGGTACGCACCCCGAACCGGCCGGTACGGGCCCGAACCGGCCGGTACGCACCCGTACCGGCCGGTTCGGATAAAAAACCGGGAAATACCGGTTTTTTATCCGTTCCGGTACCGGTCTAGGACCGGACCGGTACGTACCGGCCCGTACCGGCCGGTACGGGCCGGTACGGCATTCCATGGATAGAAGTCCTAAGAAGCAAGAAGTTCCAAGGGGTTTTCTGTTATGTACCTCCTCACTACCACTATTTTATTGATTCTTTATAGAAGGAACATTTGGTGCCTCCTCTTTACAGTTAAGACAACAAAAATAATTAATTAATAGTTACAGCCTACTAGTTCCAGTTCTGAAAATGCTCGTAAATAGTCAACTATCCACTCTTCATTTGCCAAGAAAACCTAAAGCAAAGCATCAATTCGAAACTCCAAAAATCCAATCAACACCATAAAATATGAAACTAGATGTAAATAACTTAGATTTCCTATAATAGCATGAATGAGTAAGAGGATCATCATACTCTATAGCCGTTGTACTCCTCCTTCACTTTGAGCTGAACCTCTTTCCTCGTCGCCCTAACATTCACCGGGCCAAGAAACATCTTCAAGAACCACCCTGGTCACAAAACATAATCAAACAATAAGCATCAACAAATTCACCGATAAATCCAATAAAAATAGCATCAAAACGAAACATTTTTTCGTAAAAAGGTGGAAGAAAAAGCATCAGCAGCAAGAAATAACCATGATCCTTGCTCGCGAGAAGCGACGCCACATCGCCGTCACTGATGAGGCATCTCGCCCTGTATAATTCTTCATCGATCTGAGCACCAAAGAAATGATAAAAATTAATTTTCTTTTTTTACGAAAAGGAAGGATTTTTACACATAAAGAAGACCAGGGAATCACGCAACAAAACAAAATTGAAAAGATAAGCATCGCCGCATTGGGATCGAGGGAGGAGAGGGGATCCTGGGACCTTGTCAGCGGTCTTGGGATCAAGACCGGCGTGGTTCTTCTTGGAGGCGGCGTCGAAGGAGGAGCGGAGGCGCTTAAGGTCGGACTCGAGGGCGAGGGCGCGCTGCCGGAGGGCCTGCTCCTCCTTCCAGGTCTTGGAGAGGAGCGCGGCGGCGGCGTCCTGCAGCTCCCTCGCCTCCTCTGCCAGCCGCGCCGCTTCCTCTGCCAGCGGCGCCGCCTCCCCCATCCCTCTCTCTCTCTACTTTCTCTCTCCACCCTCTCCTCTCTTCTCTTATCGCTTGTGGAAGGGTCCGGTGGCGGTGGTGTGACGCGCGCGCGCGCGCGCTCTTTCTCTCTCTCTACTCTTATCTTCTTTATGCTGGCGTAAACACCCTTTGACGGGGGATTGCCTGTTTCGTGCTCACAGCGTTCTCTACCACGTGGCACGAGGGGTTGGCGGGATTCGTGAGAACTAGTGCGACGCATCGGGCATGGTTTTCATGTAATTCTAGTAGCAACAAATGATACCGCCATCCCATGTCGATTAGTATAAAAATTTGCCATAGGAGGAAAATGGAGAAAGAAGCAGCTAGGCTAGTAAACTTCTGATATGCATGATACATGGATTTTGGGATGGGTCATGTAGATCATGGTAATGAAATGCTGAGTTGCCAAACTCGTATTGGATTGCACAGAGATTTTTCATGATATACCAACAGTTGCTAGAAAAGCATTTTCCGACTTTGTTTTACAGCTATATCTTATAAGTAAGGCTGTAAATGATCTGAGCTGCTTATGAGCAACTTGAGATTGGTTTGCTACTAGCTTGTCATTTGAGCTCGTGAGCTCGAGTTAATTAGGGTACGAGTCGAGCTCATAAATCAGTCGGGCTTGAACAAAGCTGGTTTATGGCTCGGCTCAAGAAAAATTTGGCCTAGAGCCTATAAAGTTGAGCTTAAACAACTTGTATCCAGCATGGTCATGCTCAAGCAAAGATCAAGTATCGGCAAGATATTTGGTTCGGCTTGGCAAGTTTGTACCCCTATTTTTTTTTTTTGGGTTAAAAAAAGGAAATACTTTATAGAGGTAAAGAAACTAGTACAAACATCTTGATTTAGAGATATCTACAGTGGTATAAGCAACCAATGTAGAAGCACTGCTAGAAGGAAAAAACAACCATAACCTGACGCTGATCAAACCCTATGAGCAATGGAGATAAGGTAAACACAGTAGATAAAGAAATAACAGTAGCACTGCTTAGAAGGAAACCAACACCATATGCCCCCATGCCAGCCACCATGTATCCAAGTAAGATGCCTCCAGAAAGAAAGATTCTAGCAAAGTCCCATACTTCGATGAAGTAGGAAAGAGAGCTGAATGGACTTATGGAACATGGATGATTACCCATTAATAAGTCTGTGGCTCCTAGTGACAATAACAACAGTTGATGAACAGTACTGGGCTGAAGAAAATCTAGAGATGTAGAGCCCCCTAACACCAATCAACGCAACCTGAAAAATATAGAAACAGAAGGATCCCATCCTATCAGAAATTTAAGCAACAACATATCATTACCCGACCACCACCTGTTGTGGCAAAACCCCATACTAATCCAAGAGGATGGTGTCAATATGAGCATCTGTTTCAATACAGTCACAGCCTTCATTACCATATCCAAGATAGTTGACTGTAACAAATCCTGCATGTAAGACCCAGATGGATAACAACAATAGGATCGAAAGAAAAACTACATTGTCCTGGGCTGTTCATTACAGTGTCCAAGAGAAAGAAATGTAACAAAACCTGCATATAAGACCCAAAAACTGGCACAACAACCCACCAGTTTGAAAAGAAAGAATTGACATAAGGAACTCCAATGGCATCAGGAACATATAATTCTGACAGTGCACCTGAGAGCACTCCACTCCGAACAAATATAGATTTCTTGATTCCTCTTGCCCAATATGACTTGAAACCAGTTGAAATCTAAAGATTGATGAAAACATTGCTATAAAGTCACTGATTTAAGCAACCAAGATCGTAGCTGTTAACATGAAGAAACCCAAAACGATACTCATAATAAATAACTTGAAAACTTAGGCCCCAGCTGGTACTATAGAGAATGACAACATAAGTGATGCAAATTAGATGAGCTGACATAAAAGAAGGGAACTTAAAAAGGATGTAGTAAAGCATTCTTTCTCAGCAAAAATAAACAAAACCTATATCCCAGATGCAGACTAACACAGACATTCTTTCTTCAGCGAAGAACAGGCTGGTACCCGTGGAAACGTATCCCTGTCGAAACACAGACAAAGCCTGAACCAAGTCCTCTGGTGTACAACACTTTTGCTGGAAAATACGCAAATTCCGAGCAGTCCAAATAAGAGAAGCCATATATGCCGTCACTGCTTTAACCTCCTTCCCTTGCATAGTGTTATCAAGGAAATGCAACAAACTCGACAAGGTGTGCTTAAAATCAATGACTACCACAGCCAGTCGAGCTCAACAATGACAGTCCACACAGCCTAGACTAAATCACAATCAAAAGATCCACAAGGCAATATTCCCCTGCGAAATAACTACTCTTTGCATTGAAGGCTAAGCCACTGAAGTTTCCAACAAAAATATTTAATTTGTATAGGTGCAAGTAGTTTCCAAATCCATGCGAAATTATTGGCTTCGAAAGAAAAATCTCTTTTCTCTACGTCAATTTTTTTTTTCTGACTTTATTGTCCATACTCATGTCAGAGTCGCCGTTGTATCAAAAATAATAAAAAAAAAAATCCTATTATGAATAAGGTTAGCTAGATCCTTAACATAAATAGATTGAGATCTAGAGAACGCCCAACTGAGCCAAGCAGACCACTGTCCATGCGCCAGAGGCAGAGATAAAATCAAGGTCATCGTGTCAGCATTAAAAACCCAAGGTAATTGTATAGAATCCTAGCTATTATTTGCGGTAATAAAATCAGCCACCCGAAATTGACCAAGATCAAATGAAGCATCTGTAAATCAAAGCCGATGACTCAAGGGAAGATTAGCGATCGAAGGATTGGTCCAAACATTAATTGATTGATCATTTCCTACCAGCCACATAAATTGATACTGGATTTGATTTCCCCGGACACAAATTTTGTAATGTTATTATTTTAATCTTATCTTCAAAATTATTATCCGAAAAAATGAAATTAAAAAAATATTATTTCAATATTTTTAAAAATAAAAAACTAATTTTTTTTACCATAGCGAACCCCGCTCCGCAAGATACATAACACCACCACGGCCATTATTATTACCACTTCCACTATATTGTTATTGCTTCCGCTACCATTATTGTCTCCTTCATCATACCATTGCCACCATCTTTGTTTCCTCTGCTATATTGTCGACGCCCTTACCACCACCACCACCACCACTATTCGTGTTGCCTTTCGAGCTATTAGTTCCACCACAATCTTTACAGCTTTTGCCATCACTACCACTATATATCACTATGTTTATATTTTAAAAATTAATTGAGTATATCAATACATTTTTAAAAATTTAGAAAAGTAGAAGCATAATTTTTTATTTTTATTTTTGAAAATAAAAAAAAAATGAAAGTGATTGCACGACATCACCTTAACCTCTTCCAAAAATATGAATTATTTTTTAGCAAAACCATGGCAAGCTATCTCATATTTTGTTGATAAATGTGGAAAATATTATTTAAGATGAAAGATAAAAGAAGAAAAAGGAGAAGAAAAAAGAAAAGAAAATGATAGGAGATCAATTTCAGCGGAAAAATCGAAGCCCGGACCAACGAAGAACTACGTAAATCAAACGGTTTCTCCACACCTCCTATCTTCTCGGGCCCACCAAATTCAAAATTTTGAATTTTCCACTCTCCAGAAATGCAGCATGTCGCACGGACGTCCCCCAGACAATCATCACACTCCACTGCCAGAGGAGAAAGGCCGCCACTCTGCGGCCAATTTAATCCTTGGCTTTTTATATACTAGTCTTCTTCCTTGCCTTGATCACCGTTTTGAGTTGACTTCAGGAATCAGGGTAGTAAGAGAAATGAGTTGGTCCTATTCCAATTTCCAATCATTTAGTAAGACGAGTTCTATATCTATTCCAATTGCAGAAAAAATAAAAATATTTTAATTCTTCAAAATCTGATTCCTATTTTTTTTTTATATTCAAAATTCATTTTAATTTTGATCATGATTTTATTTTTTAATATTTAAATTTTATTTTGATTTCGATCACAGGCCAAATACATCATTGGATATTACTATTTTGATTTCTATTTCAATTTATTTCCATTCCAGTTCCAATTCATTTTGGTTTGCATTCTGATCGCGAACCAGGCGTTCTCTAAATCTCTTCACTAGTTTGTCCCATGTCTCGTCCATTGCCTACAGTGTTGCCACCACACTGCTTCTGAGATAGAATCTTACCAAAATCACTGTTCATGTCGCAAACAAAGCAAAAAGTTTCTAAGATTTGAGGCCGCAGTCATTCATTGAGCCGATAAAACAGAAAAGTGTGTTAGAGAAAGATAATGGATATTAAATTGTGAGAGAAATTTTATATCTGCTTTCTGTTTCATTCTATTGCCCTCACAGATACTCCATGGGATAGCAACATCCCCTTTTTTTTTTATTTTCTTATTTTTGGTAAATAATAAGAGAGGGGGAGGGGCAGAACCCCACCCGCATAGCAGCTCCCACTGGATCCCGTTTCCACCAGAGAATGTTCGATGCAAGTCGCAAGTTTCTGCGTACCCTCTCCCACTGGGCCATCCATGTGTGAATACATCACGCCACCTCGGAAGGAAAGTATATCCGCACAAAACCATCCGAGCATGAAACATGCGGTCATCTGATTTAATCGACTCCCGCACGTTTCAAATTTGGACAACTCAGATGGAGTGCAAGCCTCCTTACCACCAGGTTACCACCCTGGTGGTGGTAATAGCAACATCCTTCCCGAAGGATACTAGCAAAAGTACCAAAAGAAAAGGCCTAAATGTCTGATGATTACTTTTAACTCCCCTCCAAATTTTATAATTACTTTTAATACAATTTCTTTTTGCATGTAGGTTGAAAGATAACCGAGTTTATCTTGAGCTTCAACTCTCCTTCTTCCCTCCCAATTTCTAGCAAGGAAAAATCAAACTGAGAATGAAAATAAGTTGCTTGCGTTGAAACAGTAGGCCACTGACTTGCCTTGTCGGTCAAAAAAGAGACACTGTGAAATGTACCAAAGATTTGAATTCAAATACAGCATTCATTCATATTTGGAAGGCAGCAGTATCTTGGGAGGCAGTTCTTCTACCTTGTAGCCCATTGCTTGCAGATCGATAAAGAAAATGCTAAAGATTACCTACCAAATCACCATTTGAAATCGATAATTGGATAATTGGTTAAACAGAAAGCAAGGCTTGAAACACCACCGAAAAGCCAATCAGTGTTCATTAAGGATCGAAGAATTACTGACAACATTCTTAATCCCCAACTATCACACCAGCCCGACAAACCGAGCAACAATTGAGTCGATATCAGTAGCAGCATTCATATATTAATGGCTAGCAGCTTGAAGTAGACAACAGCATGCCACAGTAGGAGATGTACAACCCTATAAAATCTTCTCATTCTTCCATTCTACAACCTATGATTCTTCGTCCAACATCACCTTGATGACTTCATGCTTTTTATTTGGTCAGATTTGGCCTTCCTTCCTTCCTACCCATTTCAACGCTAAATCTTTTCAAACAAAACAACCGAGAAGTGGTTCATTCATTCTGACAGTAGACCCTCATTAAATGGCCTTCAAAAATAAAAACTAGGAATAAACAGAGTAGCAAACATGAATTTCAACCATTTTAAATGTGACTCATGTATATGCATCTTATGCATGTCAGGTGTATGGACGATACCGTCTGTCATCGCGGCTCTCGGTAAGCCTTGAAACAGAAATAACACAAAATGTTATAAGCAGTAAGATAACTCTATAACATTAATATGTCACAACACATATGCGAAACCGCTATCAAAACTTTTTGTAGTAACTTCCTGTAAAGCTTTCTTCCCCTCCCTTCTCACAAAAAAAGGCCAGTCCCTAGATCATGATTTAGTCTTACATGTGGCGCATCATTCCAACATATATCATCATCTAGGCAGTGATACAAAAAGAGCTTCAGCAACATAGAGACACTCAAATGATAAGGGAAGACAACAGAAAAGAATAAAAAGGTTTGAACTAGGGTCTATGTTGATTAAGTTATAAATTAAACAAGACCACTCATTATGAGATAAAGAGCAATATTGTAACAGGCAAACTGACCTTCAAATGATTAGCTCAACAGGTCTGAGTCTAACTTCAACAACAGCATATCTCACTCCACAAAGATTTCACTGTGGAAAGGCACCTTAACCTTGTCTTTCGATATCACCAACCAGCCAACTCTTGCCATGTATTACCCACAAAACCCTTCTTCTATGTACAGGGTTCCAAAGAATTCCATACATCAACATCATCTAAGACTGCTGATAGGTTTGCTCTCAAATATTAGCGCAACCCTGGACTTACCAGAGCAGCAGAAGCAAAGAGAATTATTTACTTCTGGTTGGCAGGCCCGCCAGTCCAGTAAGTCTTGACAGCCACCAGGATCTTCTCAGGGTTGAAGGGTCCGCTCTCATGATCCATGATCTGACTCTTCCATCTCATTCCATTTGTTATGGCCTGGACCTTCACCAGGACATCCACTGTATCCCTAAAGATCACTGTTCCTTCTGGCCTCAGTATCCTATCCATCTCCAAAAGAATGTATGTAATGTCACACCTGCAACCATCGCCATTAATTAAGATCACAAATACCTTAAGAAACTTATGCTTGTCAGTAGATTAAAGTTGGTGTTATGATCATGAGGAATCACATCCAATCCACCCCATAGCACCAATTTGGTACATCATATTAATCATATATGACAACATATCATAACATTTTTCCTCAAAAAAGAAAACATATAACTCAAATGAAATAATCTCTGAGATGTCAAACGATTTGGTTCGTCCGTGTCTAATAATAATATATATATATATATATATATATATATATATAATATGTTAGAACATTCCGAGTAGCTTTTAGAAGAAAATCAAATAATATTCAGAACGTTCAAGTTTGATCACTTCCACTGTTGGACAACGAGCACATCACTCAAAAATTTTGAATTATATAACAGTCAGGAAACGTAAGAGATGAAAACACCTTTGAAGTAAGCGAACTGAGTGAAATTTCCCAAGAACATTCCGAGTAGCTTTGAATATATAATATGCCAGAACATTCCAAGTAGCTTTTACAAGAAAATAATTTCAGAACATTTAAGTTTAATCTCAAACATCATCGTATAACAAGCACATCACTTCAAGGAACTTTGAATATCTAACAGTTTGGAAAGGTAAGCGATGAAAACACCTGTGAAGTAAGTGAACTGAGTGAAATTTGACAAGATCTCCCTACTCAGCTGTAGATAATGCAACTAGATTGTAGTTTTTTGGTAACGCATTATGAATAAGATAAGCATTAAAGGAGCCCTTCCATTACCTATCCTGATAAATGCTGAACACACCATCGGCATGGATGAGGTCATAAGTCCTTGGATATGTCGAGAAAGCTTCACACCAGTCCTGGTAGGTACCAATAAAACCTCGCTCATAGATAACACCAAGTGTGTCCTGCTGTGTGTCAGCAGGTACCACATTCATCACCCACACAGGGTACTTCACCAGAGCTGCTGCAAACCCCCCCAAGTTGGCATTCATGTCCATAACATTTCGATATCGCCCCTCGGTCAGAGGTGGAATGATCTTCTTGTAGCGTGCCAACCGCTCCTTCCACATATTGTTGTCTTCCTGGAATTTCTCAGCAGTGATGCCCGGGATGGATCCCCTGCTTATTCTTGGTGGAATAGCAAATGCCCTTTCTGGCCATTTCTCCAACATCCCACCCGCGACTTCTTCCGAGCTACTCACCTCTGGTAATGGGGTGATGCAAGTCTCCATTTTCTTATACCTACGTATCATAATCGGTCAGTCATAGCCGTTTGTTGTATAGAAAATAAAGCAAGAAATGAAAGCAAAACAATATCACTTCCGCTACACACTTCTCATCATGTCTCTGTCAGTGGAGCTCAATTCTTTTTGCCCAAACGTATGCATCAACATGGGTGCCTAAAATGTGGTATTCTTGTAGAAAGATGGTTATGGGCCACCTAATCATTGGCATCAATCACTAACATATGCAACTATTTGGAATGCATGCCCGCTGCTAAATAAATTTTTAAGTCCACTGCCAAAAAATTCACAAAACTAGTGGCAGTCCATAAGGTAGAGCAAAAACATACACTGAGAGAAATATATCTCTTACCAGGCAGCGTCTGGATTGTCATTCCTGCATATATGTGGTGTTTTATAGACCTTCCGGTTTTGAATGCATTGTATGTGGTTGATGGGTTTTTGCCAAATTGCAAGATCACCTTTCTCAATCACTTTCTTCCAGCAAAGACGCTTTGCTAAGTCCTCAATTGCATCTTGTTCATGTTTCAGATCCTCTTGGGTCCTCTCCCATCCTCGATAGTGTTTCTTCCAATTTATTGGAGGGCCTGAGAGGATCCAATAGCCTCCCGGTCTCAAAACTCTATCCACTTCAATTAGATACAGGCCATCTGATGAAAAAAAATCAACAAGGTTCAACCGATATAAAGTGTAAAGCTTTCGTGGCGGAACACTAGTAATTATACTTGATAAACTTCTGAATGTATGAATAATTTGACTTAAACTAATATTTATGACATATTCGAAGAAAATAAAAGGATCCATGATTTCCTTCTGGAATATAAAGGATGCAAGCCAAAAGGCAAACAATGGCATAATCTCTAGCAAGGAAATTCAGATATGCATGAGTTGTGTCTGTTATTGACAGGGATAACGTCATGAAAACCTACCATATTTTTCCCAAGGGATCAAACATCGAGAGCAATGAGCCATGTCGAAAGCTCTAGCAGGATATGGAATTCGTTCTGTTGCCATCACACCTATCATTGCTGGGACTCCCCGTTCCAATGCAAACTGCACCTGTGCCTCGTGCGAATCTCTCGGAGCAAATGACATGGCCAGAATGTTCCTATTCAGAAGATAAGCCCCCCAGCTCGCAACCTCCAATCACCAAACAAAATTAAAAGATCTCAGATATTCACACACTCTTAGAATCAAACTGCTCAAAACACAAAAGAGAGAGGTAATGTTGCCTTACTCCACATCCAGTATCAATTGCAGTTCTAATGTTTCCATTGGTTAATGGGATGAGAGCATTAATATCATCGATGTAAGAATCGGCACCCCTTGGGAACATTGTGCCACCACCAGGGAACCTAAATCGGCTGCCTTCAACTTGGATCCAGTTTTGAACAGCTTTTTCGATGCTGAGCTCTCTATGAGGAATGTTATCATACCAAGCATAGTCTCTACTCTGCGGCCATTTGAATGGGTTCTTGTACTTTGGTGGCGCAGGGATTAAGCATCGGAGAAACTCTTCTTTCTGAGGGCAGTGCCGCTCGCGATACTTCAGCATCGCCTTAACAAACTTCCGCGCTCTCCTTGGGTCTTGACAAGGGGTGAACTCACTGTATTTCAAGTCACAAGAGGGGAATTTCTCGGTGGAAAGTGAGGATTCATTGAAGCCTACTTGGTGGTGAGCTTGGAAATCAAGGCTGGAACCTGAGGAGGATGATTGGGTGGTGGGGCCATTGCATTTTGACACAATGGAGGAAATGGGATTGGATGTGGATGGGGTGATGGTGTTCTGCCAAGCACCAAGCATGTAAAACAGAACGCAGAGACCACTCAAGCCCAAGATCCAAGTAAGGCGCTCCCTTCTGGATCCCAACTGATGCATCTTGGGAGATCCATTGTACTCTTTTCCCATTAGACCTGAAGAAATTTTTAAAGAGGTGTCTTACAACTTCAAAAAAAAAAAAAAAAACAGAGCAAAAATTTAGAGCTAAAGATCAACCATAGAATATAAAAGGTCTTCCTTTGACACCCCAAGAGAAGCATTTAACAAACAAGGTGGTTTCATATATTTCAAAGTAGTTCTTGAAGGAGTAAAACTTAAGCTAAAGATCAACCATAGAACAGAAATGTTACTCCTGTGACACCAAAAACTGAAATGCACTTTTTTCAGTTCCACTCACCTTTTCTGAGAGGTAGAAGATGAATCAAGACTGCTTAAACTTGGTTAATGGGTTTTTCCAGGGAAGAAACGCAATTCTTAAGCTCTATACATATAAAGGATCACATATGCATGCATCAATTTCAAACAGTACTGGTTTCAGTGTTGTTAGTAGTAGATTTTCTTAATAAAGCTTATGAATACAAGACATGTACTTTGAGGAAGTAGTAGTGAATGTTACACCTTCTAAAGATAGGTTGCTCATGACTTTAAAAGCATTAAGCTGATTAAAAGGTCAGTAATAGTGACAAGTAGAAGAGTGTAAGGGGATGTAGATAGTTGAGGTTTAGACTATAACCAAAAGAGGCATCTGGAAGGCAGTATTGCTTCCTATAGTAACAGCCAGCCAGAAGAGGTCTAATACTAATGGGTTTTGCAGCAACAAGGAGATATCAAATGGATCAATTTAATAAAAGTAGGGAGAAGGGTCAGATCTGACATAGGAAAAAAATCTGAACTGGACCTGAGTGATAGATCATACAAATGGAAAGAAAAATAAGTACATAAACCGGATATTATGATCTATATGATGAGGAACACAGAAAGCAGAGGCCTAAAAAGAGAAACATTCAAAGCTGAAGCCATTGATTGCGTTTTTTCTTCCATGACAGAGATTAAAAGACATATACTCAAGAAGAAATAATAGAGCAAAAGCAAAAAGAGAAGAACCACACCAACCACTGCCACCACCCTGAACTACCACTCAAGACATCCAGATCAAAAAGGGCAAAGACAAAAGCTAGACTCCACCACCACCTCCCACCTATATATATATTAAACCCCAGTTCAAAGTTATCCAAAACTAAGGAGCCATCAAAGGATCCATCACAACCACAGAAGGTACAGAAAAGGGAGAGAAAGAAGAGCACTGAAGCTCACCAAACCACCCAATAATCAGACTACTCTCAGAGCTCCTGAGGAACAGCAGTCCCTCCACATGGACTTCCCATAAACAATAAAGAGAGAGTTTCATGAAGTTCCCATAAGGCCGTACCTGAGTATCGAGTAAAGGAGCCTGCCCACCCCCTTCTAGTGCAATATCTTAGCAGAGCACTCTCCTCACCTCTCTGTCTCTCTCTGAAGCCAGTCTTTTCGGCACAGCGGAGCAGGAGGAGGCGTCACGTAAAGCCTCCGCTTTGTGTTGTGTGATCCGGGGAAGGGGAGATCTCTCTCCCTCTATTTTTCTAGTCTCTCTCTCTTCTTCTTCTTTTTTTTTTTTCCTTCCAGAGTTTGATCTCAATCAGTGGTTTTGGAGACTGCGAGGAGATTGACCTGCCTTAAAAGCGCGTGAATTGGTGGGCCTCCATCTAAATTTTCCCCATGAAAAATACTTAGTTCAACCCGTCCACCGACACCCAAAAGAAAACCCAACTTAGTGCCCTCACTGATTTATGTAGGGCCCAGACCTAGTTTCATTGTTAAGTAACAGAGTGTGAGGTCGGGTTTAGTGGTTTATCATTTATGATTTTTAAATTAGCATTAGTTTTTGACTACAATAGTAGACTAACGTTTGAGAGTGGGAACCGAGGGGACGAATCTCGAGTTCTTTCTGGCTACCATAAGTGGAAGCAGTGGTAAAAGATTTCGTTCTTTGTTAATTATAATATTATACCTAAAAGTGTTATAGAATTGCGCGCGGACAGCATAAAGAGTCATGGGAGAGAAAAAGGCCGAGTAGCTTCTGGGAAAAGGACATATATTGAAACGGGAAACGATGCGGAAAAACCATAATAAATCAAGCTCGTTTCCCTTGAAATTATTTTCATATTTTATATATATATAAATTGAGGCAAAAAAAAGCCGCTGCGTTTTTATTGAAAATTAATTATATTTATAACACAGATAAAAGGCAAAAATGAGTTACATTGTAAAAAAAAAAAAGCAACATATGCGAAAAAAAAGTTAAATGATATCAAACCAAGTGTCTGATAATAAATACATAAAATATTGATGCCTATAATAAAAAATTATGAAAGAAACATTTATTATTTGAAAGTTTTAATTAATTTTACAAAAAAATTTAGAACAATACTTTTCTTCTATATTACTTATCACAGAAAAGTAAGCTACTGTATTCTATTTTATATTTAAATAAATTTTTCAAAAAAATATTAAAATTCAGAACGGCAGCAAGCATCAAATTTCAAGTAAGAGTCTGACTTGAGAGAGGAATCATGGTTACTGGGAGTGAAAAATAAATGGAATATGTTTAACAAGACCGAAGGGAATAAGGAAGGAATACGTTTCCCATAAAAAAAAGGGTAAAGAATTTAATGGACGGACACAACTGGGGCCCTGACACGGTATCACGTGGTCGTGGGAGGTGTCACTGTGTCAGTCTCCGTCTCTGTGAGCCCAATGGACACGGATCTAAATCAACATCGAATGGAGAGATTTAACCAATCAGATGCCGTCCGATAAAATTCCTATGGTCCCGATTGGCGAGCATTCAAAAACACTAGAGGCTTGGAATACCAGTTTGCCCAAACACAAACCATGCTGACTTGTCCCCGAAAAAAAAACACACACGCGTTCGAAACTTGTGACAGCAAACGCCGTTTGAACTTTGAACTGGGTGTTTTGGAAAGCCAAGTATAAATGAAGTATTTCTTAGCTGAGATTAGAAAACAAAAAGTTCTCTCTTAATGGTTCTTTACGATCCATTGAAGGTAGATTATCACTTGTGCATGATCCCGTCAACTTTATGCACCCATTTTAAAGCATTTTGAATTGTCGGCTGTGTATCTAAATTTTATCCTAGTCTCAAGCAATTTAAATTTGATTTTTACTTGTTTATCAGCTATTCAACTCGACTGAAAATTCGGTACCTGATTATTTATCTTAATCATGATTTAATTTTAATTAAAAAAGAAAGTATCGATTTCTTTATGGCTCAATACCAAGGACTTAAGCTTGACTTATATCTTCGTCAATATTTTAACCGAGATTTCTTTCGTACTAATTCTAAATATTTTTTTAAAATAAAAAAAAAAATATGTATGCATGTATAAAACAAGCATGCTTTGGTGAGAAACAAAGTATACCTAAGGTTCAAAATCAAACAAGGGCTCCAAATTGAATATGATTAGAGTGCGACTTATGCTATACATGTGGTCATTGAAACACCACATGCATGTAGGTGAGAGGCTTCAAGAATGAACCTCCTTCGCGAGTACAGAGAAAATAGTAGAATAGATAGATTTCCGAAAGGGTGGACCTGCACTTATGTGCTCTTAGTCAGACAAGGAGTCAAAATTAATGTTTCTTCCTTTGCCCTTGGCATATTAGATGAAGAAGAAGGAATAAAAAGAATGATGGAGAGAAGGTAGTGAGCCTTGTTTTGAAAAGGATGGGTCAAGAAAAAGAAGGAACAAGGCGGGCAAGTGGGCAAGGTGGATGTGGGGCATGTTGCCAATATATATGGTCAGAAATAAAAAATAGCTCGGCATTGAGCAGAAAGATAATCAGCGAAGCTTGGGAAAGCAGCATGATTGGATAGAGATGATAAGGCTGAGAACAAAATGGTGCAAAAGAAAAGAGATTGGAGGGACAAGGATAAAAATCTATTTTAAAAATAAAAGTAAAAATTTTTCATCTTTATTTTTTTCAGAAATAATAAAAATTATACAAAATAGAAACAAAGATAAAATAATTAAATATATTTTCCGTATTAAATCTTAGCTTTTTGTTTTTAAAAGAAAAGGTACCCAACAGAGCCGAGGCATTCATGAAAAAAGACATCCTTTATCTAAATACAAGTGGACATACGGGCTGTAGCATAAAGAAAGGAAAGACGTTGTGTGAAAAAGATGACATTTAAATGTGGGGTTTGGGCGTCTACAGGTGCCTTCTGTTTGTGGTCCAAACCTTCGGTCCTCATCTACTTCTTGTGGTGTGATAGGAGAACCAGAAACTTCCAGACAACGACTTAAGTTTTTGGTTTTTTATTCTCATAAGCATGAACAAACCCTATATATCATTTCGAGGTAGCAATTAGGTTGAATCAATCGAATCAGATATAAGATTGATCAAAAATTCATCAATCTAAATTCAATTTATTTACCAAACAGATCAAAAATTCAAACCTAAATATAATTATTTTATTGAATAAATAATTTAGTTCGATCTATAATGAATTGAATCGAGTTAAATAGATTAAATATTTAAGCATTGCCGCCTCTAATATTGGTTTAACAAAAAATGAAGTTTGGGTTGGGTGCAATCATGATCGAACCACTTGATGGTCCATTGAATTACGTAGAGCAGAATGAGATTAGTGTGTAGTAATTACTGGAAAAATGCATGTTAGTTCATTTGCTCCGCCAATCGTGAATCCTTTTCTTTGAAACCCCTGTGCTAATTCCAGGATGGAACTAATTGTTGCCATCCAATCCGCCTTCTCCAGGCTGGCAACGAGGTAGCCTCGATGGAATAATAGTTATATTATATTATACATATTATTATATTATATTGTTAGGCATATATTGAATATTACATTAATGCTATGAGAAGTTTAAATTGGGCTTCTTCTTTTTTCTCTCTAAGGGTAGAGGGAATAAGGAAGGGTATTTAAACAAAGTTATTCGAGGTTTCAGCTTGTATCGCGATATATTAGGTATAAATTATTCCCAATATAAGTGTAACCATGAGAATTTGTGGATATATATATGGGCTAGATTTAGCTACCCGACATGCTGTTGCAATCTATTTCTACTATGAGTTCAATATTGACTAAAGTTTCTAAGAATATTTTCATAATTTTAGGGATCACATAACAATTTGCATCACCAATAATATTTTTTTTATTAGCCTGATATTGTATCAGCCTATATTATTTTTATTTATTAGAATTATTTTGTTAGAAAAATTTTAGGAATCATATAACAACTCGTATCATCTATAATATTTTTTTTATTAGCCTATATTATTTTTTTTATATGGAATCTATATATGTGTATATAACTTCTGACATGTACCGACTGTGATAGAATAAAAAAATAATTTTTTTCTCTTTTTTTATTATTTTTTTTGCAAATATTTTAACATAGATAAAAAGCTGCTAGTTAATATGAGCTCTCTCTCCCCCCCTCTATTTTAACACGTGTGCATATATATATATATATATATATATATATATATATATATATATATATATATATATATATATATATATATATATATATATATATGTGTGTGTGTGTGTATGTACATAAGTACGTATGTATGTATGCGTATATGTATATATGCTGATGATCATTCTCTATTTATTAAAGTTCTAACTGTTTAATATAAGTTCTCAAGAAAAGTTGTTGACTCGACATCGAAGTTTGGATTGTTGCCTATATTTTTAAAACCAAACTGGATGGTAAACCGACATCCTATCGGTTCCCAGATTGACCAGGCGGACCGATTTGATCGGCCAGTCCAATTGGTGATGTCAGCAAACATTATTATGATGTCATAACTATAATTTTATTTAAAAATTCTAAAAAATAAGAAAATATATATCGCTCATTCAGTTAGTAATTCTCACTCATCCAATTTCTGGCAAGATAAATCAGCATAATATTATTTCTCTAGTTATAAGTGTTGAAATTTAACACCTAAAAATTGCTGTTGTGCTTTAAAATAATAGACTGAAATAAAACTTTTAAAAATCAATTGGTTGAATGTTCGCATGGATTGAAGCGTGATTCTTTTTAACAAATATGACCGCTGGAAGGTTTAATTTGAATGACTCCTTTAAATATCTAAAAAAACAAAAAATAGAAATGAAGAAAGATATAGTATTTACCTTGGAAGAAGAATTCTCTTGGAAGAGAGAACACCAGTGTGTGAGGAACCGGATAGTGTTTTATTATACTAGAATGTTCCGAAGCTGTGTGATGTTTTGTATCCGACGTGGGATTAAAAATAAAAAATAAAAATTTAGAAACAACTAACAAATAGAAGATGAGGTTGATTTTATTTTTAAAATGTAAAAACCTTTATAAATTAAATCTCCAACAATAAATGGGAACTTTTGTCTCTTAGCCACTAAGAAAGATCTAACCGCAGATATACGAATATACGATGCCCCCTTAAAAAACGAAGAGGCATCGGACGCGAAGCGTGGAAGCATGGAGGGACGGTAGGGTCCCAAAGCCAAGCATGGAGAGGAAAACGAACAAGAGAGGTGTAAGTGAAGGGAAAGGTGGAAGAAACGAACAAGACCTGGTGGTGCCAGGGCGAGCCTTGAAGATGAGAGCAGCAGCAACGAAGAGCTCACCAACCTGCTGAAGAAGTGAAATGTTACACCCATCAAGGCTCCGACATCTATATATTTTAATTTGATCAAACTACAATAAATTTTAATAAATAATTCTTTATAAGGATTATTTTTTTTAGAAGCGTGTACATATGGATTATGGATACCAAGGACTGCAGCCTACAGGAGGAGAGGAAACAGTCACGAAAAGCAGCCGAAAAAGCGGCTACTGGCATCAAATATTAGCAATAATAAAGGCAAATGGAGAAGGAATAATTAAATTAAAATGAAGATTCTCAATTTTCATTAATTCAAGCTACTGTTAAGCTGTTACAGTAAGCAGCTATAGCTTAAAAGCAAGAACAAATTCTCCAATACACACACACACACACAAAAAGAGGAGCAATAGATAGATACAAAGAAATCAGTAAATCACCATTATTCCTAGGTTCAATGTTGGACATTAAACTTTGTTTTGATATTATTTAGTTGGCTTTAGTTTGTTTCATAGGTCTTACCTCGAAAGCTTGAGTTGGCTCCCAACATTCCGCACTTGATCAGCTTGCTCTCTGGTTCAGAGTGATCGAATGGGGGGATTGTAGATGAAGATGGAAAAGAGTAAATAGTCTTAGTTTAATGGATAGTTTGCAATGAACTCGGCGGAGGGAGCGGCACCGGCGAGGAGATGGCGATGGTGGCGGCGGCGGCGGAAGAAGCGTTGTGGGAGCACTTGTGGCCGCCAAGGGCCTGGCCGGAGACGATGACGCGGAAGCAGAACGGGCACTCCCCTTAATATATATATATATATATATAGATAGATCGGACTGGATCGGTTCTTTGACCAAAGTTTGACCATTTTTAAAAGATTCTTTGAACTGGGTGCGGTTAAACCGATCAAACCGGCTGGGCTGTTTCCGAAAACAATGGTGACCGGAAGCATGGATTCCAAACTCTTTTTATCTAGGAGGGAAATTTTTTTTATTAAAATATATTTTTTTAAAAAACTGTTGCTTGCATATGTGATATTTGAAAAAGTAGTTTTTAAAAATTAGAAGCACATTTCAGTAGTTGAGCATTTATTTTTTGAAAAAAATTATATAAAATATCTATTATATTCTTAAAAAATATTATTTTAATTTTAAAAAAACTAATTTTTAGTCTTTAGAAATTAGACTTTCTATATTCTATATGAATTTATCTTTTTTTATAAAATTATTTTTATTTAAAAAACTCTAACTAAATATAAAATATTTTTTTAGTTGACCCATTTTCCCTCTCTTTCTTTCGTGAACGTAACGAATCCTTAATGCATTCTAACTATTATTTATTTTCTAAAAAGTTCTAATTTTTTTTTTTTTGGGAAAACGTAGTGAGAATGCGAATTTAATTCATCCATCCAATGCGGCTGAGTTGGCATCATCGGTTTTTGAATTTGAATTCGTTCTAGAGTGCTCTAGAGTGTTCCGTGGCACCATGGTGCAACGGAACATCAGAGGCACGGGCACCAGAGGCGCGAGGTTGATAGCGGCGGATGGACAGAAAATATTTAACATATTTATTATTGCCGTTAAGCTTAGCGCAATATGGAAGGAGCCACATATGCAAGATGAATGCTGAGTGGATTCGAGATTCAGGCTCTAGTGATAAATTTAGTCCATTCCTATGTGATATTCGCAAGCTCTTAACTGCAGGTGGACTTTCGGAAACTATACATGTCTACAGAGAGGTGAATAGTGTGGCTGATTAGGTGGTCTCATTCGTAGCTCGTCATGTTGGAGGTTTTATTTAAGTTGACGCCGCTGAGGTGCTCCACGTCTGGTGTTATTTATTTAATAAGAATATTTTAAGAAGGTTTAATGTCTTAGATCCCATGCATGTCAAGGATTCCTATTTGAAACGCTGATGTACAGGGAGTTAACATTTTGGGACCATAACTTCCGTTTCAGGTTGCCCGTCTTCGTTTTTTTTAAAAAAAAAGATAAAAAAAACTCACCCATCTCAGCCTTTGTCTCCTTTTGGCTTTTAGGAGGAAACCACACCCTCCTCGATAATGGCCGACGTAGACAACAGATTAGTTCCACCGTAGCAACTGGGCGCCCGCTTTGTCAGAAAAATGTTTGATACGAACAGACAAGTTTTATTCATATCCTCTCTACTCAAAAGTGAGTACGTCACACTTGGCACCACTAAAGCTACAAACGAACCAATAAATGCTTCTAGACCCCATGTTCAAGTAGTGTTACCGTATTTTAATTGACGAACTTAGAACCATACAGTTAGAAGACAACGTCTAGATCCACTGAGCTACCACCTCGGTGGCGACAAACCCTTGTTTACTCCATGGTGTTTATAACTATTGCATGCAGGGGATGAGGCCAGGATATTTTACTTTGGAATTGTTAAAAAAAAAAAGAGAGATGCCTAGATGGATACTTAGGATTGTGTAAATCAAAAAAGATTAGTTTTATTTTTAATATTACAATTGAAACTCTTGGAGATAGGACTCCAATCCCTTAAATGATGGTGGAGCCCAGCTGCTGCTCTTTTTATATTGTGTAAGAATGTTGGATGGTTATCCACCTTCTCATAACTTTGTGCTTCTCATAACTTTGTGCAATGGTACTCTTGGCCAGCTAAATAGAGTACAAAGTTATTTATTATTTTGTCGGTACTCACTACCTAGTTCGTACCATCTCATTTAAAGAGAGGACATGGAAATAAAGAAATAGTAAAAAATACTATTCAGTGATAAAAGTGGTTGGAGAAAATAGAGACCGGAGAGATGTTTAAGGTTATTTCACTATTTTTATGAAATAATTTTAATCTGGTTGTATAACTTTGTTACTGAGTAATAGTGTTCATGCCTTCTTGAGCGTTACCTGGTTGGTTAGTTGAATATTTTTATGTTATCTATTCTCTAATCAGTATACAAATATAAATTTATTGTCTTCCTCCAACTTTTGGCGACGGAGGTATAGCCAAATAGCCAATGCCTCCATAGTCTATGCCTATGCCCCGTTTCATATAATTTGCACAACGAGCACCGAGCAGGAGTACCCGGTGGTTTTCCTATGCTTGCGACCAAACTTGGCGGTACTATTTCCGCCTCACTTACAAATTTTTTTACGGTTGAACCCTTCTTTCATTTAAAACAGAGGTTTGGCTACAGCCTCCACCACCCCGCACCAGCATCGGCCTTCACCGGCCCTCTATTAGTCTTCGCCATCCTCCGCCGGCCTTCCTCTCTTCTTCGCTATTTTTCTCTCTTTTTTTTTCTCCCATAATCTCCTATGTCGGTATAGGCTTGGCATAATATGACATAGCTTCGTATCGACTTGTGTCACTGGGCAACCTGTACAGTGTCTGATACCGGTACAGTAGATTCTGTTTGCCACCATCCCAAGTGGCAGTGGAAGGGATGTACATAATTTTAAATACATAGAAGATGGGATGGGTATGGCTATTTTTGGATGGGGTGTGAGTCCCCATGTAGTCAAATATATTATCCTCCTCTACCTCATTAATTAAGTGGATGGTATTAAATTTGCAGTGCATAAATAGATATTCATTTCTATTAAGAGTGACTAGTTTTTGTACGTGACATGGTCATGGTTTATTCAAGAAGAATGGTTATTTGTTATATGGTTGTGATCACATTGATCAAAAGAAATATGTTTTAAATTATTTTTTTTAAAGGGTGAGCGCATGAGGAGCAGAATCTTTGCTTTTCTTTGCTCTCTTTTATAATTATATATATTAAGTGTTTGTATCAAAAAAGGTTTGTCTGTTTACAGCCGAAAGAGCCGGGGGCAAAAGACTTTACGTGGACTACTTTATAAAGTTCTCTTCTAAGAGCATTTAATTATGCTTGATGTAATATTTTGGAGTCATTTTTACTTGAGCGATGCCCCACAAATGAAACTACTCTACAAGAGTGTCAATCTTGTAGAGTTAATAGTTGCCGAGCTATAATGCAGGGATGGAGATTGTATCTTTTGTACGAAGAAAGGATTCAATTTTTTTAGCACAAATTTATCGTTGGATCATCCACTACTCATTTTGGGATCTGAACTAGCTTATGAATGAAGCACCTTGAAAGTCATATTGTGGATGATCGAAGTGTGATTTTGCATGAAAAAGACTCTTTCTTTTTTGCGCGAAAGATACACATTTAATTATTAATTATATATCATGTAAACTTTTTATAGTAAATAAAATTATATTTTGTATGCATTAACTGAGCAATTGATTCTAAAAATATACTAGTAGAGAATAGATGGACAATGTATATGGGAGATAACTAGTTAAATATTTTTATCGTCCAAACTCATGATCTCCGCTAATCTAAGCTTCATGTAAATTATTAAAAAAATCAATTGATACTATATAATAAACTTTACAATATAAAATAAAAATATTGAGTGACATATAAATCTTTAAAAAAAAAAGCACAGCTGGCAACTTTCAATTGCTCTGGCTAATGGCCAGCTTTCAATGCTTGTGTACAATATGCCAGTGAATGGACCAAGCAAAACGCCACATGCGTTTGTGGAGAGAGAGAGAGAGAGAGTAAGAATTTCTGAACCGCAGGATGGATGTCGCTGGTTGGGATGCTGAAAGTCTCGCACCCAATACGCCGTTTCTGCTCGGTCTCAGGCCATAGATCACAGGAGGCAGCATGTAAGCCATGGAATTCACTTTTATTCCACATTTATTCCACATTTATTCACTTTTATTCCACTAGAGATGAACCATCCTGTCTCTATCCATTCTTGGATCCATCTTTGGGGCCAAATGAGGTAGTTGAGTCTGCGTGCAAGTCCGGCTCGACTCAGATGCGACCTCTTCTCAATATTTCACTAAGGGTCACTCAGATCATGGTGGATAGCTTGTCACTCTCAAGCAAGATTTTTTTGTCGGATTTGGTCTATCCAGCTGGATCCTATTGAGTTAGCTGGATTCAATCTGGCCAGATATGATTTGGAACCATCTCATGATTCAAGATTCTACTTTTGGGGACAGGTTAGCTAGAAGTCGGGTGGGCCAGCCGATTTCATTCATGGACAAAAGAAACACAACTAATTAGCAGTATTAAAGTTCTTCTAGCATATGAACTGTCTATAGAATCTAGCATGTTTAGCATGCGAATTGAACAACATTTGTATTTCTCCAAGAAAATAATTGAACTTATACTTGATGCAACTGCCATGGATATAATTTTGGAGGGGCTTCATCGCAGGAAGTAGTGCATGAAAGCTATATTAGAAAAGATCAACAAATATGTGGCTCCTGCTCCTGGCACCATCTCTAGGCCATCAGGAATATCTTCGCACTGTTGTTTTTATAGCGTCTATTCTACTCAGTTGCACCACTATTTTGTCCTCAGTGAATCCATCATCATTTTGAAGTCATTAGGAAATATCTTGGCACTATTATTTTTATAGCGTCTATTCTACTCGGTTGCTGGTTTTTTTTTGGGGTCCGCTGATGCTTTACATCTAATAGTAGGGTGGGACAACTCTAGAATCATCAAAAGTCATGAAAGTAGATAAGCACCTAGCCATCTTAACTACCCTTTTCCCATGATTTTGCTCTATATTTTATGTGGCATTACCAACTTTAGAGCTATCAAAAGATCGAATGTGATGCTATTTGTTTTTTTTTTTTTTGGTCTTAAAAAAGGGGCTTTTTGCGGCGTGTCCATGATCAAACGTTTTCCTAAAAAGAAGACCAGTCTGGCGATGGTTATTTTGTAAGCTACCCAGAAGTCAAAAATGGGAGGTGAGGTATGGACGGATAATAGAATATTTTTGGTGGAAAGATGGTTATTCCACCAACACTTTATGGAGACGAGGAAAAGAATATACAGTGGATCCGGAAAAATAAAAGAAAGAAAGAGACTACTCCACAGGCAAGTTATTTGGCGGTAAAGCCTCATGTGCAAGTTATTGGCATTACTGCATCGTTGTCCTTTGAAATAGTTAGAAAAATATAAGGTTTCCATTCTGCTCTTGTAGCGTCCAGGATTGTGCTCGTCTTCTGGGAGCCCCCACCTCCTGACTTTCTTAAGATGAATTTCGACGACAAGCTGGTGAGGAAGGGAGTAGCAAAGGTGCGGAATTTGTTATAAGAGATTAGAAGGCTAGATTAGTGGCGGCCGGAGGTCGGCGGATCTTTGATCAGTCCGTCATTGGTGCCAAGCTCACCTATGCGAGGTGTTCTAGATGCAGACCGTATTTTCCTCGAGGGGGATTCAGCCATGATGATCGAGTGGATTTAGGGTCGAAAGCATGCTATCGATGGAATGCAGCTGCTCCACGACATTTGCAATATTTTAGATGCGTGCGCTTTCTATCGGACTACACATGTCTACAGAGAGACGAACAGTGCTGCGATCTGGATGGCATCCTATGTGGCTCATCACTCCGAAAGATTTTATTTGGAAGAACCACGTGTCTCTTCTTTCTTGCACTATTTTTTTTTTTTAATTTTATCGGCTATGTCTACACTCATTATGTTTATGTGTAAGTAGCCGTTGTAACCAAAAAAAAAAAAAAAAAAAAAAAAAGGAAAAGAAAAAGAAAAAGAAAAAACTCGCGCTAGGAGACACTCACGCAGATGGGGAGAGAGAGAGAGAGAGAGAGTGGGGCACTCTTAAATTATTTAGTTAAAGTTCCTTGGAAGTGGTCAGGTGGCACCAAAGATGGAGTGTTCCAAAGCTAGAAATGATCAAGCGTATGCCAAAAGCAAGGCCATCAACCCTCTCACACACATTTTCTTCCTCTGGGATGGGGTGCAAAATTTTGGGTGGATTTGGTGGGAGAGCTTTTCCCCCTTTTTTGCCATCTCTCTTTCCTTCTTTTTCTTATTGTTGGGTGGGGGAAAGAAAAGACCGCCCTCGGTTGCACACACCCAAATGAAGTAGGATTTTTGGCGGATCTCAGAATATCTTAAAAGATTATTTCTTAGATGGATTTCATCCACACGTTTCACAAACAAATGAACAATATACCGAGCCAATACCCAAGCTTCATCAACTGCACAGCATCTTAATGGCCATTGTAAAACGCCTGGGGAATAAAATATAATTGCTTTTCAATATACAGTTAAAGAAGGCAGAATATACAATCATTGTAAACCACAAAGCAGTTGAGCATTACATAGATTGACACCATAACCTTTCCACACAATATCATGCAAAGTTCCGTTCCAGCCCACAGATGGTTTTTGGAGGCACAGAAATGCACAAGCATCTGATAAGGTGTCCAAAATCCTGGCTGATGGACCATGAAATTAGGTCAACAAATTTTGATCGGTTTCCCGGCAGTGAATCTCTTTGGATGTGCTATCTGTAATTTGCGAGTTGCGAAAACCTGCTGGGCTTTGATTCGATTGCATCCCAGTCAACTAATATGTCTCCATAATGGATGCCGTCCTTTCTAGCAGGGAGAAAAAAGGATGACCAAGAGATTATGTTAAACCATTTGCCAATTTCTCAAATCTTTGAGCAACTGTTTGATGATTGCTGTGTTTGTAGACATCAAGCAAGGACTTCATTGCTCTGGATAGCGCTGCTTTATTTGGAACGTACAATGTTGAACCATCCCCATGGTTTTCACTAGATGCAGTCTCGCTTGCCGAGGGCTGATCATCAGCCTCCTTTAATGCTAAGCACAACTTCTTGAACCACTCCTCTAGGAAAGGGGCTTTCTAGAACAAGCACAATATCATGGAATTAGTGCAACATCACTAGAGAATGAATACACGTCGAGGCAATCTGCTAGATTACAAAATAAAAACGAGAGTGAACAGAAAAAGTTTCTGGAGATCATGGTTCCAGACTGGTTAATAACACTCGAGCACTTCATAACAAAGGAGTTTTTTATCTTCTCCTCCAAGAAATTGATGATAAATTAAACTGATAGAATAGCATTCTTACAGTTACTTGGTTATAACTGAGACAATTTTAAAAAATCCAAGTAATTTTTGTCCCAGATTAAAAGTATGGTTTTCAGAAATGTGACAAACTTCGACCCAAAGATTTAAAATAAATAGATATATGCACAACATAAGAAGTAAAAGAACCTCAAATACATTTCCAACAAGAGTCATCCATACCTTTGTGAGAAAGTCTTTTAGAGCTTGGTCATCTGCAGATGAAACAAAACCAAGCACATGCAAAGTGGTCGATGTAAGCTGGGAAAAAAGAAAAAAAGGTTAATCCAGCTAGCACAATTGAGAATACAGTTTACTTGGAGGTGCAGGACTTATTTGGTCTTCCATTATTCTGACCTGCTTTTCAAGATTGTCCTTATATCTAAAACTTGACGGCATTGAGGAGTGGTCTGAGCCTAATGATTCGAGTATGTGTTCTAGACCTTGAACGACATCGGGAAATGAGCTCCCATAATCTGCATTGTACAAAAGAAACACGAATATCTATTAGGATCGAAATCTCTAGTCACTGAAGCAGCAGCCACGTAGATGGACAGAATGATGGCCTAAGAAAAGCTATTGTATATTGAACAAATATGAGGAAGCAAAGTAACAAGGGATGCCATGTTGACAATTCTTTTTGTTAATTCTAGAGTTACAAGGACTTCACGCACAAGTAAATTGTTTGACTGAGGATCATATGTCATAATACTATGCAGAAAATCAATTTTATTTTGGACTGATTCCATGTAAAAATAATGTTGATTATTCATGCCAATCTGTTGAAAAATATTAGTCATGTTAGAGTTATTGCCACAAGTATTCTTAAAATTATGCTGGAATGATGTGAAATTTGCTAGCATTGTATCATGTCTTGTCAAAACCTGGGAGAAGCACTATTTGACAATAATAGAGACCAAAAAATTGATAGTCGGCAGCTACTTGTTATGAGGTTTCTAACGAGCATCATTGAAGCACAATCTCTTTGGAAAAACCAATAATTTTCAATAAGAATGAAATATAATAATAGAATGGATCAATTAAGCATATGAAATTTTTATAACACTCCAAACTGATAAGTAGAACATAATATGCTGCGTGCCGTTTAACTTATAGACTCCATATTGCACAAGCGAATATGTAATAACAACACGAGAAATACATTTTGATGATCTTTTAAGTCTAGTTTTAAATGGCAATTGAAAACAGAACGTAACAGTAGCACAAAGTTATACCGAGAGTGCAATATGGAGGGTTGGTTGGTGTATGCGCGCGCGCGCGGGTGGGAGGGGATATATATATATATATATATATATAAAGAGAGAGAGAGAGAGAGAGAGAGAGAGAGAGAGAGAGAGAGAGAGAGAGAGATCATCACTAACCAAGCCTTGTTGCTGGAACAGCTAATGCAACAGCAGCATGTATTCTGATCTTAAAATTGGTAGAGTCACGAAGGAGCAATAGAAGAATGCTATAAACAGCAGGTGCCCTGTCAGATGCCACACAAGATAATCTTTGAAACAAACTCCTTCCATCAAACCATCAACATGAAAGTAAGGCCAAGCAAGTCTTACATAATCAATGAAAATTGACGAGTCAGAAATAGATCATATGAATAAACAAGAATAACAATGGAAAAGATTAAAAAGAAAAGAAAAAAAGGTAAGCCATAGTTATGGTGGGGCGAGGGGTCAGTTGGGGGTTAGAAAGGGCAATCAAGCTATAATATTGAATACAGCAATTCTAGTAGTCTACTGGTGTACAAAGAGCAAAAATTGTGACTAATGAGGTTCAATATTAAGTTAATCCGTAAAGAAAACTGTGTGCATGGATGTCTATGAGATATGCTACTCCCCAATTTAAGGCATCAACTGAACACAAAATGAGAAATGCCAATGGTGCTGTTGTTTTAAAATGAATTATATAGCAAATAAATTATCGATCGACAACATGATTTTGATTTACACAACAAAAAACGTATGAACTATGAACCAAAACACAACAGGTTTGTATGGTTCTAACCAATAAATAATATCAATACAGGGTGTCAAGCCATTAAACCTGTAGGCTGCTTGATGCATTCTAAATGATCTTTAAAGCACATGATTATTATTTTCCAGGCATTTTGAGCATAAATTCAGACAAGAGTGGTAAGTAAAAGCATCATAATATTTCAGTCGAATATTTAAGACATGGACACATTGCTATTGTCTATTAAACTAGCCTAATAACAAAATTGCATATGAAAAATGGCTCCTTACCAAGACGCATCATGCAGCTTCAATGTGTCGTTCATAAATAAGTTGCTCAAAGCATGGCAAACATTCCACTGGACCTGGACACAAGCCCAAAAGTTCAAGGTGATCCACAACAAGTAGCAATATTAATGAATCTTTCCAAGTAAATTAGCTAAGTAGCAAAACCAAATAGTTACACTTTGCCAAAGAATCATACGATGCTCAACTGTCACCATCAATAATCCATAAAATCTATAATTAATAGGATATGTCCCATATAAAGACTGCTAGTTCTTCTAGCATTGCAAGTTTACTAAAATAATTTCTGAATTGTTTGATGTCAGAATATAAACACAGGGACGATGTACCTTTACATTTCCAGTAGTCACACATGAAACAAATGCTTGCACCATTCTCTCAAGCCACTGGGAATCACCAGACAAGGCTGAATATGACACGCTGCTGGCCAATAAAAGAAAGGCTATTTCAGGTTTTACAGACATTGCTTGGTGAAAGTTCAGTGAGCCTAGTGGAGTTCCAAAAAGCCATACCTTGGCCTATCGTTTGTTATAGAATGATGAGTAAATCTGATGAATCTTGCAAGATTTCCAAGGGCCCTCACAGCATTAGATTTAATCTAATAAAAAAGTAAACCTTTAGAAACTACAATTTAATTAAAAATTTATTCTAAAGAAGAGGTAATAACTGTTGGACATGCAAAAAATGGAATACTCGTCCTCATCCTGATAAAACGAGGAATTCACAAATAACCTAGATCATTTCACAAATAAAGGAATGGATAGTATTAAACAGCTGAAGATGTAACTCAGATAATTCTTTTGGCAGTAGAGGATTAATAGGGAAGGTTGAATTCTATAGCCTTCCTACAGTGGATTATGATTGTTCCAGTTGGTATAACACCCCAACAGCAAAGAAGGTAAGATTTGTCAAAGCAATAACAATAAGTACATATAGCAACGTTCGCTGAACCGGTACCCGGAGCCGTACCAGCCAGCGGGCAGGTCGGTACGATACCAGTTCGATATCGTACCAAAACATGATATGCTTGGGTGTACCGGTTCGGAACCGACATGCCTATTTTTTTTATCTGGAGCTATTCAAGTTTGATTAATTGGTAATCAATTTTTTTTTTCAATTTTTTCAATGATGTTAAGTATAAATTGATATTTTTTGATGCTTCTATGATCTCAGTATACCTAAATAATGCATCTTATTGTTTTAAAGTAATACAAAACATAAAATAATTAGTGAGATATTACATGCTACAAGAAGCAACATGAAATATCCTAAAATCAACTAACAAGATAGAAAATATAAAATAATACAATCAATTACATATATTTAAAGTACAACATATACTGATCTCTAAAATTTCGTTGAGTGGCGATGCCTTTCGTGGATATCTGGATCATTAGCATAGTCAAGAGGCATATCAGCCCACCCCTCTAACCAAGCGACGTTGCAGTCCTGCATGTTCATCCCATAAGAAACGCGCTCCAGGTTATAAGCACTCTCGGATCTCTCGCTGAAGCTTTGGCTCTGAGAGATGTCCTATAGCTGATAATACAATTGTAGAGACTTATCTAAATATGCCGGCAGCAAAAGCCGACTCATAAGATGCTTCGAGCTGTGTAGGATAGTAGCCACCGGAAGACAATGCCTCGGACGCACCATATCCATATCCATATAGCTCATAGGCTATCTATGGTTGTGGATAATAGGATCCAGTATACGACTCGGAATCCGATATATTTATGGATCCTTCTCCACGTGCGAGATAATCTGCAACTATATCGTGTTCTTTTAAATGACCTCCAGGATCCGGTCTCCTATATGCAGTTGTAACCTCGCAGACTTTACCAAATCGTGCACCGTGATCCCTATTCTGTGTAGCATGCATAAACTAACACTTATCGGTGAATTGAAGACCACCCTGCGACTATCTCATAAATGGTGGTCTCATGTCCTCCACTCCCTTTCTGGCCAGTAGATCCATAACCACCAGAACTGTCATTGTTGTTTCTGATATCTGAATCTGAGTAAACTAACTCCTCCGCACTCTCTAACGGGGCTACATGTTCTTTTTCTTTTTTGGTGCGCTGAGCAGCTATCTACTTATCCTTCGTGCCCCTCTCTGCCTGGCTATGCTGGAAGGATGGATGTTGCTCTCTTGATCGAATAGTGTGGTGGCCCCGTCTAAGTAGCTCTCGATCATATCTCTGAGAGGATGTCTCGGATAAAGAGTCATGTGATGACCGGCTCCCCAGTAATCTCTATGGCTGTGGTTAATCTGCAGGAAGGATGCGTGAAACATTGTGATCTGCCCATTGTCCTGCATCGATCTTAGCCTTACTAGCTACAAAATTGGCCGGTCATGGAGATGATCCTCGCTCATCAAGCTCCGACTTCTGTTGCTGGCCCATAAGCCATCTGATCATAAGATCATCCTCATTGTCATCAAAAGCATTATAGATCGAATCTATGTACTTTATCTCCACTTTCTCTCTTGGGAGAGGATCTAAATAGTTAGCTGCTTAAGATTTCTCGCGGACCAAAATGAATCTACCATTTATCTGTAAAAATATGAAGAATACTACATATAAGATAATATCATATTAGTAACTATTCAACGCCAAATAATAATTATTATTGATGTATAATATATATGGATTTATACTTTTCTTACTTACGATAATTGCCGAGACTCCAAAGCTGTCAGTGCCTTCTAAATATTTTGGTTTATAAAAAAAACCGTATTATAATATGTTAATAACTGACGATGTCAATTAACTACACATGCCACTTGAGTTAACTTACCTCTTTTAGACATTGCGCCGCGACTTCTAGATCAGACTATCTTATAAATCATATTATGCAGAGCGGCCAGAAGTTTGTCATCCATATCGATTCCAAATACAATGTATTAAAACCTCAAGTTTGTGTAGTATGCTGCAGATAGAGTTCGTAATTGTTTTAGTAAAATTGTACAAATACAGGAACAATCTAATTTTCAATATTCTTACTTATCTGCTACATGTAAGTTCCTACTTATTTGGTAGTCTCACCACTGCTCAATGATATCGATATACTCCTGGGTATACGTCAAATCTGCCTTCCTGATCTGAATTTGTCCTATCCATCATATGATACAAACCCATCTGGGGATATATCTCTCATTGTCCACGGTCCGAAGCACTTTATACAATGGCTTGATAGCCTTCACTATTTTCTCGGCCCACTACTAAAATGTCTGCCTTGTCACCAAGTCCTCAACAATGCTCCCTTCAATGTTGGTCCTTGCAAATCTACTTTCTTCCCACCTGGGGGTGATAAACATCTGACATAGGATTGCTTTTCTCTTAAGAAGGTTATCAAGTGCAATGTAGTTGGTAGCCAACCATGTCACACCTGGTCTCAAGATCTTCCATTACATACCTCATCAGTGATAAGACCTATATATGATTATAAATATATTAGGTGATAGTTTGGGTTGTCTCCACTATCTGCTGCACCCTACAAATTTTCGCAATATCTATCAATATGAGGTCGATACAATGTGCAGCACATGGAGTCCAGATAATATAGGGCCGCTGCTCCAAGATCTCTTCGGCGACTTTATATTGTGGCCCATTATTAGTGATCACCTGCACTACATTCTTCTTTCCTATCTGATCAATCACCTCCTCTATTAATCTGAGGGTGTACATGGCGTCGTACACTTGATTGGAAGCATCAACCAATTTATAGAAAATTTTTTTATATCACAATATGTCAAGTTGATGATGCTTTACCTGATAGACATGGTAATAACCATCACACATCACTGTTAGTCCATATGTGGGCCACTTGCTCTTGTATGAGGCAAGAAGCTCCTTATCATTGTTAAGAAGCTCACCGTAGATGTCTTTTGGTCCTGAAGGATCTATACTGAGGCCAACAACCTGTATGGAGGAAAAGACAGAAGAGACAGACCTATAGTATGTATCGTTTGTCGCATTCGTTGGAATATAGCCGAAATGGAACCAGAATCCAATAGCTCGCCGCATATTCTTCTTATCCTTCTTTAGCATTATGTCAAGCCTTTGCTGCTTCGAATTCTTACTGAAAAGGCATGTGGATCTAAATTATGGATGGTGCCTTCTGATGGAATCATCCTGAAGAACTTCTTTTTGCTACCAAAAGTCTTCAGTATAGATGCAATACGACCACCGCCTCTACTGACGGCCTCCTTAACTGAGTAGGTCCTTCTGAACTCTTGATTTGCCCTGCTGCTCATAGAACCGAAACCCGATTCATAGTATAAGGGTCCAAATCGAGCCTTATGCTTAGCCACCTCATCCTGCTACCACTGATCATGCAGGGTTGCCTGAATAGTAGCCTGGATCTGTACCTCCTCGTCATCTAGAGCGGACGTCTCCTCTAACTCCCTGAAGTGATAGAAAGAGGGCTCTGCTGTTCGGCGACCCACCTCTGCCTTCTTCTTGGCAGCCCTATCCTTCACTGCTATGAAATCGGCGAAGTGCTTCTCATCAGTTGTTGAAACTCCTATGGATATGTTCAGTACATAGATATGTCGAGATAACCACTAGCTAAATGCTGCTTCTACCTGATTACCCCTCCTTCCTTGAACTATGTGTTGCACCAGTTTCACTTCTAATGGTGCCGACCTGAGAGCATTTGCCCATGATCCCGACTAATGTTGCACTCTGGCTCATTTTTTCTTGATGGTTCTATTTCTACAGATTTATTAAGTACGTCAATTTATCAATTATTTAAAAATAGTAAAATTTCGTTACGATTAAGATAATATTTTCTACTTCAAAAATATATATCTAATTTATCTATTACATGGTACTAATTTTTTATATTTATTAGTTATTTATATATTTTTAATAATTTTTAAATAAAAAATATATTTAAATACCATAAATTCAGAATATATGTGTGCATGTGTGTATAATGCAATACAACTTTCTTTTGAGGTCCATTCAAATGCATATCACGTTATAAGCATTCCAGACTTTTTAAATTTGAAATCTTGAATCTATGTTCCAATCTCCAGCTCGTTTGACCACCAAAGAAGCCAAACAATCTCTACGAGCTAACAAAATGGCATATGTTATATTCCCAATAGATTTTACAAACTTTAGTACATTTTAAGAAGTGTTTCTTATAGTTAACCATCTATACAATATGTTCACAACAAATGACATGATGCTTGTCAAAATATTACATTATTAAATATAGTACGAACCCAAAATGAAGAAGTAAGGTCCTTCTAAATTAAGCTAGGTGTATCGGCACTTAAGTAATGTCTTTTGCTTTGAGTCGCCTAAGTAGTTCGACTACCATGGTATAGAGTTCCAAGGTTGTCTATCTCGAACCACCTAATAAAACTAGGGCACAGACAAAAGAAAGGAATCAAGCAACACTGCACTTGAGATACAAGATTGCACTGATAGTACTTGAAATTTTGTTGAAACTACTAGATTGTACTAAAATTACAGTATATTAAGATCACACCTTCAATACTCAAACCAAGGTGCTTACCAATGGTCCTCCAATCATTGGTGGCTATATTCAGGGCATTTTTGGTGGTAGAAGTAAGACATCCATTATTTCTAATGTGACATGTAAAGATTGTCTCACAAGAAATGGTTCTCACCAGAGCGACAAAGAAAGCTAGGGAGAATATCAGAAACTATCACAACATCATTTGATGTATGAACCTTACTTGAAGATGGCAAACCTCCTCAAGCCATGACTGATAGCATAGTACAAAATACAAATAGTCTTATGACAAACTTTTCTCATTATGTTCTTTACAATGGTCCCAATGAAATGGTGTGGAGCATCATATTACATAGTGGACCTTTGTTCCTTAACAAGATGATAGATGATTGGGATGCAAGATGATGGTTATTTGAAAACCTATTTGTCCTTGCATAATGAGAGAGCCACAACCAATAAAAGATAAGAAGAATTTGACTGCAAATAAGCTTAAACACCATCAAAAGTTTCTGGGGTGAAACATCTAAACTGAAATTGTTGGATGGTGAGGTTTATTTGAACTTCTTGTGAAAGTAGTTGAAACATTTGAGTGGATTTTTTTCTCAAGCTATGGATACCGATGCAGAAATATAAGATGAAAGTAGTTATACAGAACCTGAGCTTAGTATGCATTATTCATCATCTTTAATTTTGGTAAACTGTAGAGATGAAATATCTTTTCCTGAAGATGGGGCAAAAAGCATAAGGAAGTGAATGCAGGAACAAGAGAGGAGGCAAGATTCTGAAATCTGAAGCAAGTACAGAAACCTCAATAGAAGAGTTCAGCTACTGGGCTTTAACGGCTAGTAGTTAAAGTAGTTATACATTCATTGTTTTCTCATTTTATGAATCCTTATATTGTTTAGTTATATATTGCAATGACCAAGTAAGCGCATGTTTATCATTAGATGAGACAGTTGTATGTTAATCTCCTCACCTTATCACCATCCTTGGTTAACTGCAAAGCACTCTCCACTAAAAGAGATATGCACTTAGAATCAGTAATTTCACCTGCAATTGAGAATTCAAGGACATATGAGTTTGAACTATAAAAACTAGCAAAACCAGTTCAGTGCTTGCTAAAACTACCTGCTGAGTTCTCCAAGCGCAGTTCGGTTGCTTTGTGGCGAAGAGAATCACATATATTTGCTAAAGCCCAGGAGGCCGTAATACGAACCTGAATGAAGTATCGAAAAAAAATGAAAAAAGTCTATAAGTTAATATCTAAGAATAATAGAAAAGCAACAGTGTTAAGGGAGGGTGCAGATACCGAGGCTAAGGGGTCATGTGTGTTGAACTCAGCAGCACGAATAATCTCATTAAGCACCCTTGAGCTGAAAAAAGGAACTCTTCTGATTATTATTGTTCACAAATGAATCCGTAGATTGATTAATAGATTTAGACTTATGTGTTCTCAAAATCTAAAACAAGCTGAAAAAAGTACCGAGAAACAATTTGTGAGAAACATGCAATTACACCAATGGACCTGCAAGCAGCTGATCTGACAGATGGAGCTGCATCTTTGACTGCTGCAGTAACCTACGCAGGATATATAATTGGCTATTTAGACACATTCTTGTTGTCTAACTTCTGTTAAGAAACAGCTCATTGCAACTATCACTAGACCTAAGCCACAAAGTTGGCTGAACATACAGCTGAAGAAATAACAAATTCTTGTTTGTCCTCGGTGAGAGAGAAGAAAACGGCAGAAGTCATTCCTGCAAAGCATGTAACTGATGCTGCCCTCACCTGAAGTAATAAAAGCACAACTTTAAGAAAAACATAACCATAACCACCAAGCCATGTCACAACTATTTGAGGTCAGATTTAAGAGGAATTTTTTTTTAAAATCCATGTGCAAATTAAGTTGCAATTCATCTCTGGACTTAACGTACATCTTCACTATTTTTAAATGACTAAATGATGAATAATAAATTTGCTTCTTACATAATTAAATTAAATTCCATAATCTGGACATAATCTGGATTCAGCTGACTTATGTGCATCCACAGATATATTCTGCTTTTTCCTGATTAATGTCTCACTTGCTGAATTTTATTTTGAACACTTCCTCAAGATGCACCCAACACTTAGCAGAATTACAAATACTTACTTCGTCAAGTCATTCTGAGTCCCTAGTCCCCACTCTCTACCATCATGAAAATCGTGCTAGCAGTTGTATAGCAGCTTAGATTCATAAATCAAAAAAATCAGAAACCATCATAAGCAGAAATTCATACATGGGTATGGTTTAATGGTGCATGATATCCGGTGGCACTAGCAGATAAGCAGCATACAGCCAACAACTGTAAATATTTCCAGATATTTGTACCAGTCAACAGCAGTACACAATGTGGAGATTAGCAGGTATTTTGAGTACACGAACGAAAAACAAGGATAGGCCTGCACTGAGTTATATGTATTACTCATTCTCATCTGAATATAATCTTCACTATGTAATAAGAACTGAACATCATATTACAAAGATTGAATTTGTCCCATGCCCTTTCAAGTATATTCCTAATAATCTCCAAGCACAACAAAGAGACATGAGGGCAAGCTCAAGAATGTAAAAGGAAGGTTGACGCCCATTCCACAAATAGGAGTGCTACTTAGTTTAGTTGGACTCGAACCTAAACACAGAAGTGGTAACTAAAGAATATGATGTCTTGAAAGATGAATTAAAAAAAATAAAAAAGATGAGTCAGCAACATTATAACATACCATAGGAGAAGCATGTGGCAAACACTTAGGTAGATGCTTCTCAATCATCCCATTCCACTGCTCACACCCAGACTGACAATCTGCTGTATAATTGCTTGATGCCCCTAGACCATCAAGTTCGTATGAAGGGGCAGACGAAATCCTCTTCCTTCTAGAAGAATCAGATATCTGTTGGATGTCTTGTAGTCTGCATTCTAGAAGGTCAACTGCTCCTTTAAATCCAGATGCTGCACGAAGACACTCATCCAAAACCTAAATCACAAGTCAGTTTCATATCATAGGATTTGATTAGCTTAACTTGTATTATAGTAACCCATCCCTTCCAGATTATGTTGCCAGAGAATAACTATAGCTAGTGCACATGATTCAAACATTAGATAGTTTGTGGATTTCTTTGATTTAGAATAAACTAGCATGCACTGTGAAAACTATTACATAAAAATGCACTGTAGCACGTCAGTCAGAAATAGTTTAAGGAACTTGCATATCCTTCAGTGCCAGTGTATGTCAAGAGTGGATGTGGTACACTGCGATACATGTATTTTGTAGACATAGGCAAAAACATAATAGATTCAATTTAAAAGAAGTTTCTGGCATCTTACTTAAGAATAGCATGTTTTGAACAAGTCAAAATATCTTTTACCTAATCCATAAAAATCTATCATCATATATCATCCGTTTAACACATTCATCTATTAATTTCATTTATCAAAAATTGCACAACTATATTTAGATATAGCTAACACAAATAGCTCAAAATTCATGATAAAAACTACAGATAGAAATGACAATATTTTTTTATATGCTAGTAAATAGCAAGTGAGAATTACATGGCTATACATTAAGAAGAAATATGGACAGAACCTGATTGCAATAGTCCAGGGTATGCTAAGCTAAGCTTTGTTTACTCAGAAAGAAATGCACAAGATGATTCAAATTAGCCGAAGGAGAATACTAAAAGTTCATGTCTGAAAATGAGTTTAAAGATAATGACAAATGGTTGTTTTTTTGCTAATCTAAATTTATGTGATATTAAGGCCACAGATGCTGTAATCCAGAGGAAAATTTTGTTTTGCTTTGACTTTATACTATGTATATACAGATTCAATGCTCTGAAGGAAACATGATGGAAGTCAAGACAAGTAACTGGATTACAGCATATGCATACAGCAAGGAGAAAGAGGAAAATTGGGGAAAATGTGAAGATACATGCGATCCACCATAACTAAGTGTAACAGGAGCAAGGTATACCGGAGTTTGCAGACTTGACGCATGTATAGTAGGGAGAGATGCAATGCCAATTGATACATATTGGTCTGTATTGGATGTACAGTACCATACTGGCTCACCCCTCGGTACAGTACGATAACAATACATGTCACACAGTTCATTTTTCTAGTGCTGGAATTCCAAGGCAATACCGTGTTGCAGTACAGTATCATACCCATCCACAACACACCAGTAAGGTACAACAATACAAGTATAGGTACCACTTTGATTCTTGAAACAAACTATTAGCAGCATTTCAGAATTTAAGATTTTTTCGCCCGACAAACTCAACAAACAGGACTTCTGAGTGTCCATGCAAGTGTGCATATGAGCACTTAAAAAAGGTCTGCGTATTAGAAATTGGCATCCACAATGAATTGTCAACACTCACTGAAAATTATTATACTGATTAATTTTCTGGATTGCTTGGCCTCCCATTCCCTCAAAAAAAAAAGAAAAATAATTATAACAATTATAAATACACAAGCCTTATGCAAAAGAATATTTTGACATTCGAGAACACCTATCCTCATGAGTATAAATATGTTGGAAGTGTGGTATATGTTCCCAAGATGGCAAGATGAACTACTGTACTCGGTGGCTGGGATACATAACCCTTAATAATTTGCAACCTTATAAAAAACCAGATATATTAGTACACCATTTCATTGGTTATGTAATTACCAATGATTTCTTTTACAATTTATTATATAAGCCATATAGTTCCCATTTCTGCCATATGTAATATCTAATGATCATATACACAAAGTTTCCAAATGGCTTGATAGGAAAATAGATGGTTTGTAGAAAAGATATGACGTAAGATGCAACAGTGAATTTAGGGCATGTTTGGTGCGGGGAGGAGTCCCATTCCCATTCCGATTCCAAAGGAGAATGGGAAATGCACCAATCCCGACTCTCCCCCAGTATTCAAATCTCATTCTAATTCCAATTCCGATTCCAGTTATGAACCAAACACGTTGGTGAATATGGCTATTCCAATTTCCATTATAATCCATTCCGATTTCGATTTTAATTCCGGTCGCGAAACAAACGAACTCTTAGGATATTATACTATGTATTAAGGTGCAAGATATTAACCCTACACAGCTGGAGCAAACAATATACCTTGATACCAGCCATAATGCATCTCTCCATGGTTGACCCTAAGGTTTTGCCAATTTCGCCCGTACACGAACCAACAACTTCAGAGCTAGAATCATCAAGAATTTGTATTTGCAGCAATTCATAAACAGTAGCTGAAATTTGTTCCCAGAATCTGTTGACTATGTTGGGGTAATTGTGAGATATTGCTCTCAGGGCCTGCAACCACAACAAAAGGATAATATGTATACCAAGTGTCAATGCAAGCTTACTTCACTAGAAGTTGAGGAAACCATACATGAAATGCAATGCCCTTTGCAGAATTATTAATATACATGTCCTAACATGATATTCCGCATTAATTTAGAATGTGTAGCATCCTCATATAAGAAGGGTAATTTTGGAGACATCAATGTTAGTTCTATCATAACTGGGATAGAATTAGAAATCTATAATAATTAGATCTCTATATCTGTTTCTCACATTTTGCCAAACTAACCGAACCGGCTAGTTTGGGGTGTATTGAATTGGACTGGTCAGTGACCGGCACGATCAGGCTATTAAAACGAGATAGGGCCAATTCGCTTAACCCCTCCTCTCCGGCTATTAAACCACCTACAGCCTGCTCGTGATTCATTCCCTCCCCCCCCCCGACCGCCCACAATGGTCTGCCCCCTGCCGCCCACATTCTGGTAAGCCCTCTCTCTCTCGCGCGCGCTCGAGTTAGGGTTTCCCTCACCCTCCCCCTTCCTCTCTCTTCCTCTCTCCTTTTCTCCCTCTTTGGCTCTCCTTGTGTTCGTACACCCCGAAATGATACGGTATGGACTCGAACCGTATCGAACCGGTTGCCAGCTGGTATGCCTTCCAGTACCAGTTCGGCAAACCTTGGCTTCTCAGTTAGTAAACACCACCTATTTTGAAAACCTTGCTTTTTTTAGTTTGGACAAAATCTTACTCCTTCAAGATATAGATTAATGATTTTTAGATCCTCACATGATTCTTTGCCCCTTTCCTTTTCTTGGGATCACGATCCAGTTTCAACACCATTAAGAATTATATCATCAATATCAATTCTCATCATTCAAGAAGTTTGTGTTTGTTTCATTGATGTGGTATGATAGGCTATGTCAAAGAATTTCATTCAATTACAATGAATCTATGAACAAAAGATTAAATGAAAAGGAAATGGTGTTGAACTTATAACAAACTTGCCACTTGGTTTTTAACCCAACCCACTCTCACTGAAATCCTGAAGGACTTCTGATTGTGTCTCAATTGTAGCTTTAGTATGAGGATTTAGAACATATGAAATCACAAAAATAAAAATGAGTCTACCAAAGTTGTCCAATAAATTACCACTATGTTGAATTAAGGTGTAAGATGCATCGTAGCAGTAGAACAAAAGTGGTGGCTAAAACATTTAAATAGAGTTGCCATCCCACACATAATATTTTACGAAACATAATGCTTAAAGAGATGTAGAATGCTAATTATTTTTTTTAAGTAATCCTTACTACAAATATGTCTTGAAATAATTACCAGCATACAAAGTTGTTTCTAGTTTTACTTCATGTACAGAAGCACAATTGTATTCACCATGCATCTCAGGCAAGGTTCACCGTCTCGGTATCGGATCCTGTACCGGTGCCATACTAGCATAGTATCGGTATAGTACGGTATGAAAATTTTTGGATGTACCGAGTGTTGGTACGCCATCCGTACTGAGTATCAAACCGGTACGGTACCGTACTGCTTGGTTCGGGCCGGTACGGCATATCATAAGCATCTTTTACTAGTTATGTTTAAATCAAATTGTATAGAACCCTTGAGCATAATTAACAACAATATTATACCTGGAAAGCCTCAAATCTTATTGCTGGATGCCTCCCCCTCTCCGATAATTGCAATAAAAGCAAAGGTACACTTGATTCTCGTTGAGTATGACCTGAATGAAGACTAGAATCAGGTTCCACTGTTACTCATTACAAGTCATAATAATTTTTCTCCTACTCCTACCAACGCACCCAATAAGAGTAAGAAATCCTAAATTTTCCTCATTTAAATTCTTTTCCCTTTTGCAATCAAGAGCTTATATCTTTTCACCATTACAGGAACATGTTTAAAAAAGAATTGATACTTCTGGAATTTTCTCTGCCAAGAATATTGGAAATTTATACATAACTAAAATACATCGGGAAATCATGTTAAAATTCAAATATATAAAAATAGCGCATAATCAATTTTAATGTTTCAAGTGAAGAGCCACTATCAAAAACAAATTGGAAAATGGAAAATACCTAAAATATACAAAGACAAAGGAGCTGTTGCAGTGAAGTTGCCAAAAGAGCATACAGTTCAGCTCTTCTATGTAACAAAAACCATATTCCAAATGCTCAGTATAATTATGAAGTCCACCAATATGTATTCGAATTGGCTTGTATTAGGACAACTGCACAAGTAATATTATATGTACATGCAAACAGGCTGCCACAGATGACTAAGATTCCCATGTTAAGTCATTTTGGCTATGACTAAAGCAACTTTCAAACGTTTAAGTAAACAAACTACAATAGCTCTACCAAAGCAAACAAAAGTTAGAATAATCATCAGACTAGATATAAGAGGGAACCATTTCTAATTCATTTTTCATTTTGGAACCTTTGGAACCTTTTAGAAACTGACAATACCAGACTTGAAACAAACAATACCATAATTCTTACTCCACCAGTTTGTCAATTTCAACAGTTTCCATCATCACCACAATAACAAGTCAGATGCAAGTATGCAACTTCAAACTGTAGTTTCTAATGATAACCCTTAAATTCATAGTGATATCTAGGGTATGGTACCTAGCCTGTTCAAAACAAGCACTTCCATTCCTGTTCCTCTAGCCATCTGAATTGTGAGCAGCTCTAAATTAATAGCACATTAGCACCATGCCTAGAGTCTTGATCCTGCACTCCTGTTCCCACTCCCTTTTTTCGTTTGATGTGTTTTGGAGTACAATAACCAAAATACCGCATGCTGAACCTGCGCTGGTCATGGACTGACTGACATGATACAGCAGCATAACATACCAGGTTATGGCAGTTGCATGGTTGTCCTAGGGCTTGTAGCCATAAATGGGTCAATTATGCAAATCAAGAGGCAAATATCCCTTGTAAAATGTCTACCTTGACACAAAATGGTTCACAAGTACACACCAGCACCTAAATCCTTTATGAACAAACCTTATTGAAGAAGGATATGTACTTGGGAAAAGTCTGCTCAAAGGGAAAAAGAAGTATATCCAGGAAATAAATGCAACTTGGAGAAGCAAAATATTATATTCGTTGTAACTGAAGTGGCCATTAAAGAGATCTAATTTTCGGATATGTAACAGAAGAAGTTCCTGCAAAAAACTTGTCACAAAATACTGTAATGTCGAGGTTTTATTAAGCTTCCTCCCAGCAAAAACAACCAGGCAAATGGCATAGGCACATATTGGATAGCAAAATCTTACATACGCAATTAAAATTATCACAAGCCTACAAAGCTAGTATTACAACATATATTGGTGACAAAGATATTAAACAGTCTAATTGCACCAAATGTTATCCAGCAGTAACACCAAAATAATTTTGCAATGGAGAATTTTCATCAGTAATGATTTCAAAAGGTAAGCTAACCTGAAGCACCTTCTTCAAGCAATTTTAAGACATGTAATGAAGGAGGTGATTTAGAAAGTGCTGTACCCAAGCAACTAAGATCGCTAAGCTGCCAAAAAGGCATGAGATACGTAAGTGACATAATAGAGAATTTTCTGACAGAAAAATCAAACATAACTAACCAGAAGACCAATATTTTCATTTTTTAATGCAAGGTTCTCCATTATCCTAGCACGCAGAGATGCAATAACTGTTGGCAACAGCTCTCCAGGCATTCGAGAATACCTGTTTGTTAAACATAACCAGTAAAGAGAAGGAAAATAAAGTCCATAAATAACAGCACTGACAGTTTAGATTTTAACAGCAAAAAAACAAAAGCAGGTCTTAGAAAAGAAGAAGGTAGAAGATCTCAAGAAATGTCAAAGGGTATAAGAAATTTGTGTCTTTGTCAGCATAAACGCTGCTGACTGGGAAAAAGGGGGCTACCACAGTTCCATCGTATCATATGAAATATTCAGTGTGAGTATATTACAATTAGTGATTACAATGGAAGAGCATGTATTTTGAAAATCAAATACAGAGTTTGAATCATACGGTGTAGCAGATATCAGGAGCATGAGGGCTTTAAACAGTGAAGCAAGCAATCCACTATGAGTTTCACGCTGCATTAAGCACAATAAACCTGCAATATAAAGATGAATAAGTCAAGTGGTGGAGCATGCATAATTAAATAAAGATGTTGTAGCTGGAATAAAGAACTCAGTGCTGAACAGCTATGCTCATTAATTATTTTATATTAAAGAATGAAATTCAATATTCTAAATTAGTTAAAGAGTTTTTGTTGTGTGTGTGTGTGTTTGTTTTTTTGGCGGGTTGGGGTGAGAGAAAAGGGGGGGGATATGTGTGTGTAAAATGATAAACAACTCCAGGAGCACATCTGCTAAGGAAAAGTTAAACATGTTGGAATGGGATATGAAGCTGAGGTTTGCATTATGAGAGCAAATTATATTTCATCATTTGAAGTTTTGAACTGTTTTTTTCCTATGAAGAAGAAAGAGAGAGACATGCAAAGACTGTAAGCCAATACCAAGAGGAAGCCTAACCACACAACATCTACCTTCTGCTGGTTGGAATGACCAGCCTCTAGTTGCTCTCTCAGGTTGGGAGAGCTATGCTTCAAATAAAATATAATTTTGCCAAAGAAAGGAAACAAAATTTCATTAAGATTTTAAAAGAAATGGTGCTGTGAATTTTGACTATGTTGACTGCAGACTATAGAAATGCTCATGAACCTTGTGGCTGTAGGCTGAGCCACTGAATTCAACTTTAATCAAATGTCTACTAGAATATGCGGCAGGATTATAAAGCAAAAAGTTTTAACTGTACAACATTTCTGGAACTATTAGAAAAACCAAAAAATTGAAAAAAAAAAACATAACTTACACAACATAGAATAGTAGGTTCTAGATGCATACTTAGGTGCATGAAGAAAAGAAATGGAAAAGCTAAATGCTTAAAAATAGATGGTGGAAAAACTTATACATCCTTTAAAGATATAATGTTAAACAATAGAAATTGTTACTTGAGAATTCAACCAGGTAGGCTGTAGGATTACAGTCTGACTATTGTATTCAGAAAAAAAATTGCTACAGCAGTGTAGTCAGAGGCTAGCAGGCAACATATAAAAATAGTTGGTTGTGGCTTGGCAAGGAACAAGCGGCAGTTATGGAAATAAGGCTTAACTTAAGCAATGGGACATATTGGAAGAATTTAAAAGTATGAAAAAACTAAGATACAAAAAAGAAACAAGTTAGGAAGGCTTTGTGTACAGCTAATGATAATCAATATAATATATTAGGTACACAAAAGAAGAAATATATGAAATTAATAATTGAACAAGGACAAAGAGAGGAAATCCGAGATTTAGATCCAATAAAAGTCATGATAGAATTTTGGTGGAAGACAGGGCGATTGAAGAAAGATTGAAAAACTATTTCCAGAAATAAGAATTCTACTAGAGAAGTTGTGTTGGAAAAGCATAAAAAGGGATTTGGCTGGTCTCTCTTTTAATTAATTGACAAATAAAGCTCCACGACTATGCAAAAGTACAACAGTAGAACAGAATGAAATACCACTTATATCTGGGAAACAATGGGAGAAAGCACGCTGATTTTGTTGATTGCATAAACAGTGATATGTACGAGCAAAAAATGTTTACTGACTTGAGGAGAGTTAGATGATACGCATCCAAAAGAAAAAAAGGAACATATAAAACTGCACCAGCTGTCATGACTTAAACACGTTGATTATGGGGAGGGTGTTTAAAAAAAAAAAGAAAAGTGATGACAATCCCCAATAACTAATTTGGTTTTATCATTGTATATAAGGTACACAATGGAGACTGTCTTCTTAGGTAGCTGGAAAGATATTAAGAAAGCATATGATATATCAGGACAGAAGGTGTGAAGAAAATGGCACATTGAAAGGTTAAGGACATGCATACCAGAGTAACCAGACCATTGACAAGGACATGAAGTAGGTCTTACGAGACATAAATTTACAGTTATGCATGTCCTTAAACCAAGGACCAGCACTAAACCCATATCACTTCGCATTGGTTATAAATGAACTTACTGCCTATCACCTAGAAGTCGCACTATTGTGCATACTATCTACCAATTATTCTGCACCAGTCCACAAGAAGAAGACAATTTAATGCTAAGGTAAAGGTACAAAGGAAAGCCTTAAAATACATGGGCATAAACTTAGTAGAGTGAAACAGAAAATATGGAACACAGTTTTAATTAAAATGGAAATGAAAATGAAATCCAAGTCAATATTGATATGTAAGATAAATCACATTGTAATTTGTGTTGTTATCAAGGAACTTAACAAAGAGATCAATGAGGAAACATCTAATAGGAATTGGGTAAAAGAAATGCAGAGGTGCTTCTAGGTCTTTTTCGACCGATGCATTCCCCTGCAGGTTAAGGAAGACATTTTAAAATCGTAATAAGGCCTCCAGTGCCGTAATCTTTGTAATATTTGGCCAACAAACAAAATAAACAAAGCACAAATAAGAATGTTGAGATGGATGCATGGTATAAGAATGATCATCTAAGGGATGACATATTTGAGGCAGTGTAAAAATTACATCGAGGATGAACTGATGGAGAACCAATTTGGTATACTACACACGCATGCGCAACAAATTACATGAGGTCTCTTTGACAAGGAAAGGTGCTTGAATGTATATATAAAGTTTGAGGAAGGGAAAGGACAACAGTTAGCATAGGACGGATTTGGGATGGAAGTATCTGAAAAACGATGCAATAATGCCAAAGTCTTAATTGGTATGATTGGAGAATAAGGACTTTTCAAGGCATCCCCAGAGATAATGCTTGATTGCTATGGTTTTATACATACATGGTTATATGTATGTGTGTGTGTGTATTAATTTGCACGTGAAACCACTATAATGCTACCACACTGGAAGCTACCTAGCACTTTAGTGTTTCGAGAATATTAAAAATCCCGAGCTCATCTTAGCTCTCCTTTGAAAAAACTTCCACAAATAATCCAGAAAAATATTTCAAAGATTTCCTTAATCCAGGAAAAAGCAAAAGGTCAGTATGTAGTACCTGTATGTAATTGCATTAACTTTTGACCGAGGGAGCTAGATAGTGTAGTAAAAGATCCACATTTAGAAGAATCTCTATATTCTGCTACTTGCAACAATATTGATGAATGTTTATCCAGCATAGCAGCTATTGTTGTCGCTGATTCTATCCGTATCTGCATAGAAGGAAGATATGTTAGCAAAAAATGCAGAATAAAGATAAAAAATCCAAACATTAGAAGATGAGAATTGAATTATCAATGCATTACAAGCATGATGAACACCAAGTCTTGTGATATTAGGCAGCTCATGTACCATACATATAGTGGCAAGATCAGCAAAAGAAGGTAACTGATGCAGGCCTCCAAACGGAGGCATTTATTGTGCTATTGCAAAATGGAATTCTTAAGAAAGAAAATTGGGCTTGGCTTCCAGCAAATTGTTGATATTGCAGGACAAAAATGCAAACTACAACATGGTTTAGCTGTTGAAGATGTGAAGCACTAGAAAGCAAAATCAAGGATAATTGAAACCACAAGCACTCAAATTCTAGAAAACTTACCTTTATTACAGGATCAAAGATCAAGCATGTCATGAGAGTAGCTTGATACTTCCTGTTTGAAGTAACAAATACCTTACGATTTAGGAGATGGTCACTAAAATGAAAAGCCACAGGAAAAAAAGCTAGCAATATCAGAGATACAATCAAAAGTTACCTTTGCTGTAGTACATCATTTTCAGGCAAAAGTAGCGTCCAGAGAGAAGTGAGCCACTTTGGATCAGCGTGACACAGATCCTTCACAGATGCAATCAGTTAAACAAGTTAATCACAACCATTCTCCACAATAATTACTGTATATAAAATTTCCACAAGTAAACTCACAAAGCTTGCTAATTGTTGATATAGATAGCATTTGATCAATGAAATCTAAATTGCATTACTGACTTTTTTTGTGCAACATGAGGTAGGCAATACTAAAGATTTAAGCACAAATGGTGTACAATTCATTAGATATTTCACAGCCTTCAAACTGGTCTTCATATTAAAACAAACGACTGCATCTGCTTAAAACCTAAAACCAGTGAACCCATAAGTAAAATTACATCATCAATTCCCACAAGCATGACTTATTTGCGAATAAATTAACTCACAGACATTTAGAACTCATTATCTCCAATATGCTGAAAGATTTTGTGAATCAAAGAACTTTTACCTTCATTATGTATTATGAGCCACCGTGTAATTTTAGAACAAGAAATTTCACTGAGATTACTTTGATGTAATGCAAGAAATGCTAACAACTTCAAGAAATATTTTAGTCAGTAAAGGTTGTCTCAGAGATAGAAGTCAGAAAGCAGTCATCAACTAGTTTATGCCCCTCTCTGTCATTAAACATATAACAAAACTTGGTTTAAGATTATACACTTCTTTAATGACACTCAGATGGACAAATTTTGAAACGAAGCAAATATTAGGATACCAAAGAAATTAGGGCATCAAATTCCCAGAACACATGTAGAAGTTTAGGATATCTTATAAATCTTGATTGGAAAGGAAAAAAAACTCATAGGTTGTGCCTGCAGCTTGCCTCTCCTGTACCTCCTCAGGTGTCACTGCAACAGCACCTAGTCCACTATGCTCTGGTGTACTGTAGCCTACCTCAATTAGCTAGCACCTATGGTTGCAAAAGTGAAGAAGGGGAAAAAAATGGTGTAGAGGAGCGAAGCAATATAAATAAAGGATAGCTGGCACTAAAACATTACTCAATGATGTTTTAAAAACATGATCATTGATACTTACGATTCAGAAAAAGTAAGAATAAAGAGTGCTGAATGTGAAGTTATGAACAGGTCATGCCAAGGGCCATAAGAGCTTATTCCAAATATCAAATTTGCATTTGTTGGAAGCTAGGATATCTACAGTATGTGTACATATTTTTTTTTGTGTTTGGTGTGTGTATACAAGAAATTATTTTAAGCAGATGCATATGCCTATAGCACATCACTGATAGAATTCTTACATCATTGCATCTGTATGAAGGTTGTGAGGACATATAGCCCATTCAAAGTGAGGCATTCTTGCTCTCTGAATGTGTGTGCTGATACATTTTACACTTACATGGACAAAAAAGAAAAGATACCAAATGCAAGATTTTGTTAGGTATGTATATCCTGTAAAATAGTTGGACTCTCTCATATGATCGTTATATTTTACACCCCTGTACAACATCAAATAAAAGGGGAAAAAACAGATAAGAATGATAATCATTACATTCAAAAAAGAATGACATGATGTCCATTTGCACAGCCTCCTCATATAAGTTCGCCGACATGGTAATTTATTTATTTTATTGATTTATGGCATAACGGGTCAATAAGCCGAATTGCAGTTGAAACTTTGATCCATGAACCAGACACCAAAAGAGTTCGGTCTAAGGTCTAAGTTTCATAGAGGTGCTAACTGGCCTTGATGTTGAGCAACTAAAACAGCAAAAATATAGCTAAATTTCCTGTTACATATGTCCTTTAGGTAAAGAAATAGCAACTAAGAGCACATGAACAGCTTTAAAGTCCTTAAGTATAAGTCATAATCACACTTATAAAATAACACTAGATCATATTACTGATATATAGTTAAGAATGGCAGAAAATTAAGATGACAAGATGTCAACAAGACAATTACCTGGATACAAATAATTGCAGCTAATCTAACTTTGGAGGTTCGATAACGGTCACCGTCCTTCACAAGCCCATCGCTATCACTATGATCTGAATCAGATGATGCAAATCCGTATTTTGAAGGCTCACTAACTGAAGAACTTTGAGCATCCACTAAATTAATCTTAGTCCCCTCCCTTTTGCGTAGGTGAGGGGGTCTATAACGACCATGTTCACTTTGTCTGCAATCCAATTGTCCAGACTTCATATCTGGAGAACTAAATGATTTGTCCTTTGAACCAGTGGTTGCAGGCGGCAAAGAAGACCTACTAGGAAGACCATACATAAAAAACATCTGCAGTGTTGCCACAAAACCTGCCACCTTCCATGTTCATAAAGAATGTTGATTATCAGATATTCAGAAAGCAAAATTTTAAGTATGATTCTAAAGTCAATTCATATAGCTGAAGCTATAGACATACATGCTCTGAAAGGGAACCTTTTGGCTCTGAAAGAACCAAATGCAGACAATTAAAAAGAGTGGTGTAAAACCTGCAAAACGACACAATAAAACTCTTTCTGGTTGACAGTTATTATAAGAACATTAGCATAAAAAATCGAAAAACAAGTACCTGGACATGGCATTGTTTTCAACAATCAAGTTCTTTGATGCCAAGAAATCCATCAGTTTTCTTAAAACCTGGTTAGAGGAAAAAAGTGAGAAAATGATTAACATAGATACCAAATTTAAACAGAGAAATATACTCACTTCAACCACGGACTGCCATAAATTCGCCTCCATGGAAGATCCTGTTCGAGATAAAGCATCTCCTATCATGGAAAATGCAATGGTTTGCATATCCCATAAGCCATTCCATTTTGAATCTCCAATTCCAGAATTGGCAGCAGGAGTATTGGTTCCATTTGAATGAAATAGATTATTTAGCTCAAAATGCAAGCATGCAATGACACTGAGAAGGAGTCTGATTAACTGTGTGCTTTGTGATAATGAATTATTTCTTCCACATGCCTTCACAGTAAACCTGAAAAAAAAATGATAATGGGTCATTCACATGTAATTTCAGGAAAAAAAATGTGAATACCATCCATACCTAGAATTAATGCATTCAATAGATGATTTAGCAGGTATACTCCTAGTGCAAAAGCTATGCATGCCATACAGTGACAATTCGAAGTATTAGCACATAACTGTTTTAATCAGTGTTTTCTTATCAATCCCAGCTGCAGTAATTCTAATTAAAGTTTGAACATTAGCAGTTTCTCATACAACTTAACAGAAAGAACTTAGACTTCCAGAAGTTTCTTTCATGAAGATTTTTATTCGAAGCATGGTAGAAGGATTTTTGTCTGTAGCATCAATAACCTTGTTCTCCAAGCTTTGCACACTTCAGCTAACAAAATCAGATATATCATATGCTAGAAAAAGTCGTGATTGTTTACAACTCCCTACAGAAATTAAGGCATTTGTCGAGGCAGCACTCACCAAACATGAAAAGGCCAATACCTATTCACGAAATCATGAAAATTAGCTACCTGAGAACATCTAAAATCTCTGTTACGGCTTTCATTCTAGCAGTGCTCTCCAAAATGATGCTCTGAGTACTAGAGATGCCTAGTGAGCATTCCACAGTCTTTTGAAGAAAGCTCAGCATAACAGTACAGGACGCAGAATCAATCTCCCGGAGGATTCTGCAGCTAACATCATGTATCTGCAGATAATACCAACAGAAATGGAATACAGTTAGCAGGTAATATAAAAAGTAACTCCCTGAAAACATTGAAAAGATTCAGTGTATGAACAATGAACCATCTATCTTTTCTTGATAATAAAGAACAAAACTTGAGCAGGAAAAAATTGAAGAATGAACATCAGAAGGCAGAAACATGCAATAAAGAAAGTAAGTAACAGAAGATTTTGGGCCAACCAGAGTTTGCAACAGAAAAAGTTAAAAGAGAACTTATCGCAAAAAGCAGCAGTATATCACAATAAACAATGTCAGAACAACAGACAGCACAATAGCCCAGTGGTTGCATCACTCTTTCAGTTGGAAGGAAGTTATTACTCAAAGTTTGGGAAGTGCCTTCCCAAGTGTTTGACATGCATAACCCTTCCATCATTTCTATGAAATGGTTAGCAGAGTCTCCATCATTCTAATATAAAAAACATATAAATGCATATGAATAAATTAATAAATAAATATACCAAACACTTGAGAAAACAGGATAATGCCTATAGGAGCAGTGATAATAAATCACAAAAGGGGATCATACATATTATATATTGCACATTAATAGCAATTGTTGAATATCATTACAGGATACCAGCCATGGGCTACATATATAGTTACTAGGAAAACGATAACTATGACAAAGAAAAAATACATTCAATCTCAGAGGTTATTAAGTGAAGGTGGGATTTTAGGGAGAAAATAGAAAAGATATGTATATAGATCAATTTTCTTACTAAACAGTGGTCCTTGAGATTTTATGTTGTGATTTATGTTTTGATATTTTTTAGAGAAAACTACGTTTTGATATTGCTAAAAAAAGAAAGTAAAGATAGACTATGTTTTGATTTGAATACTATTACAAAAGCTACCCCTTAGAAGTTTCGGATTCATTTGGAGCTATTGCCGAGGTCGAAAGACAGCTCAGCTTTTGATTTTTAAATCTTGAGGAGAAGGTAGATTTAATCAACAAATCCTGCACAACTTTGGATGTTTGACTTGTACAATTGTATGATTTATCTCATCTAACAACTCATTAGAGTGCCATAGGAACAATCATTCACAATTGTTCCCCAAATTCATGAGCCACTTTTCATTCAAATGCATGAAGAAAGGATTGTCGAACTGTCCCTAAACCAGGCAATTTAGGGTATACCGTACCGAACCAGCCCAAAATTGGGATGATTTGGGCTTTCCAAACAAGGCAAGGGTGCACATGATTGAATCAGGCCAAACCAATTGATTCTGCCCGGTTTTGGACGTACTAACTCGGCTCATCCGAGCCAAACCAACCCCTAAGACCCATCCTCCATCCCAACCTCAATCTTCATCCCAACTTTCTTATCTCCTTGTCTCTCCGTCTCTCTCTTATCAACCCCCACTTATCACTCTCGATCGCCTCAGCCTTGAAGCCAACCTCGCCAAGCACACCTCCACCATCACTAATCAACCTCGACGCTCTCGATTTCCACATGCCCCTCTACCATGTCCACCGCCCCCATCTTCTTTGCCAGCCACCAGTAAGCTACTAAAATCCCCAATCCCCCTCCCTCCCCCTCTTATACACCCCTGTCGATTGTCGTCGACTGCCTTGGCCTTGACACCAACATTATCGAGCACACCTCCACCATCATTGGTCGCCCTCATCACCCTTCGTCCCCATGGGCTACTCCACTATGTCCACCCTCCAGCCACCAATAGGATGAAATCCCCATATCTCCCCCCACCTCTCTCTAGATTTGGGTGAAACACCCTAGATTGGGTGCACTAACACCTAACCTACATGGGCTTGCCCACTGTCATAGTAGCCAACATTGGCATGCTTAATATCATAGTAAAAAAACTAGATCAAATTTATTAGAAACATTAATAACCTTCTCTTAGCCGGCAAAGTAGGTAAGACCAAATAAATATGTAAACTTACTAACTAAAATTGTAATGTTTGCACCTCAAGCATGGATCAAGGTTAGATCTCATTTATCTTTCTCTAACATTTTCGAACTTCTAAAGGAACATATAGTTAAAGTTCAAACATCTTTTAACTGGTAAACTATTTTTTCATGAAGATAAACATGATGATGACGACGATGATGCTGATGATGTCATTTTGCATGAATCGCACTTTCCATTTTTTCCCCCATGCATTCGGACTGCAGCACATTGAGAGACCATTTTGGCCCTTTGTTTAATATCACACCATCTCCAAGTACGTATCACAAGATGAGTGACAACATGAGCATCAAAAATAATAATAGGTATTTTACATATACCTAAAAATGCCATTTTGCATAAATGGCCATTTTTTGCTTGTCCCTAAGCGTTTGATCACCACACACGTCAAGGAGATCATTTTGCCCCTTCGCCTAGAATCACATTGTCACCTTGCCCATATCCTGAGATGAGCAGCAATGTGAGCATTGCCTTACGGAGATGTCAGCAAGGCATATGCCACCATGTATAGAAAGAAAAATTTCATTGATCCCATCCCTAGTGTTTTATTCTACCCAGCTTCCAAAGGAAAGCTCAGGATACCTACAAATACTATAAGTGTCCTAGAAAATGAGGAAAAGGAAGGAAAAAATTTTCAAAGAGATCCAACCTCCTTTACCTCCTTTCTCAGAAACTCTCCTTAACCAACCAATCCGGTTGGGCGAGCTATGTATCCAATCCTCCCCCATTCTCCTCTTCCACTATATCCTCCCACCCCAGTAGTGTCTCCACCTCTCTCCTCCTTACTGCAAATCTCTTCCTTCTTCCTCTTCTTTATGCCATCATCCACCTCCCTGCCAATCCACCTAAGAGAGACCAAGAAGACCAATGGACGGGTTGAGGCCGCACCAAGCGGGGAGCGGGTGGGTAACAGAAGACGAGGAGAGGTGAATGGTGTGATGGATAAGGGGCATTTTATATGAAAAATAGTGATGATTGATATGATGGGGCGGGAAAGGACATGAAGAGTAGCAAGGAGTGGATGATGGTGTATAGAATGTGGAAAACAAGGTGGCAAAGATAGTGGCGGTGTTCTTGGAGATGGGGATTGTTGCGAGCACCGTTGTTGCATGCAGAGGTCGGTCCAACCAAATCAGTCTAAGGAGATGGTCAAAATCTCTCAAAAAAAAAATTTTGTTTTTCAAGACACAAGTTAAAGCTGTAGGTGTCCCAAGCTTTCATGCAAAAGCAGAACATGTACATGGCATTATACACCCCGCCGACATTTCCAAGAGTTAATGCTCACAATCACACTACCCCTCAAATCAAGATATGTGTGTGGAGATGCATAAGGGACAAATAATCTCCTCCAACACATACAGAGACCAAATGCATAAGGGAACATGAAAAATGGACATTCACACAAAAATGGCATCTTAGGTAAATTGTTATTAAAAAAATAATAATAATATTCATTACCTTGTTGGACCTATTACATCACCCAACCGTCCTCAACTTAGCACCTTTCAGAATTCAAATAGATAATGGTGTACTAATTGAAACCTGAGCCTTACAGTTAGTCCTAAGCATCCCCATGTATCTTTATGCAACATAACCTTTGAAGTTTAACCTTACTAATTGTTCCATATAACCTAATGGCCGAATTCTTATCATCCAAATTAGCATGTCCATCTTTTTATCAACAAAAAACCATCCTGAATAATTTTGTTACCTATAATTTAACCAATGTTATAAACTACAACTAGCAATCAAGTACCCCTTTCTTCCAAGCCCTTTTAACAATAATCCATCAACACCTCCATTTAAAACCAATGACATATGACATGTGATCACACCCCCAATCAGGCCAATCGTGAATCCAACTAATCCATGTGAGGCAACTAATAAAGACTATTCAAGTGACTTGATTGTCTTCCTCATCACTCATGCTTGCTTCTCAAGTACTTTTTTGTGCAAATCTTGCAGCAAGAGTTACAACTATATGCAAATTAAAAGGAGACCTCCAGTCCCTCAAAACACAACATCAGAGGTTCCTCAAAACACAACATTCCCAACTTCTTGCAAAAGGCATCCAAAATTGGTAGTTTCTTTACTAGAATTCCAACTTCATATGCTAATCTTTTGTTCTTGTAGCTGCTCTATGCTTATGCCAATCCTCCTCTCAGATATGTCAATCCACCTTACAAGAGCCTAAAGATATCAAGTCTTCAAAAGGAAACCTTGGACAAGAAAAAACCAGTTTACTTCCAACAATGGAGGGTAGCACCACCACCTCCTTGAAGGCAAAGCCAGGTCCAGCATTAAAAGCAGTACATCAGCACTACATGCTCAATGACAAAGCCTTTTAGATGTACTATAATATTACTGAAGGTCAATGCACTTAAGATATAATCATTCAATTTTGTAGCCATCTGTCTCCATTGAACTCTTTCTGATGTTAGAATCATTGAGACCTCTCAAAGCAAAACGAAACCATGCACTTGAAAAACTCCTCCAGATCAACAGTTCATAACCATATGACCGCAATTACAACATACATAAAGACCATCCCATTTCAACAATGCTTAACTAAGATTTCCTGTTTAACCTTATCTATAGCATCAGAACTCATCTTTCTTGAACCGGAGCCCAAGAGGCCCTTGTCTTCCTGAATATATTTCATATTCTTCCTGGCTAGATCCTACTCTTTACAAGACTCCACTTTGGCTGCTCATCTTCATCTACCCAGTTTACTCCTCTTCAACATCAAGAACCACCTTCTCTTACTCATATTTCTCACTTTTTGCCTCTAATATTTCAAAAGGTAGGCTTTACATCAAACCATCTAAACATATTTCACACTTCCAGACTCTCATAGTTGGTTTCCTCCTTTTTCGCACTACAAACCTGAATTGGAAACGCATGACACTAGAAAGAACCCATTATAGTCCTTTATAGTGCGCCCCATTCATGCACAAACATATATTTACATCCAAAGCAGCACTAATTTCAGTATTAAGAACTCAAATCTTCAAATTAAAAACAAGGAAAGGAAAAAGAAACACAGACACGCACAATGCTGAACATAAGAAGATAAGAAGTACGAAGATTACCAAATGACAAACACGAACCAAGGTATCAGCGGCACCTTGGCACTCCGAAACAGCCGAGGCCAATTCGGCCAGAAGCATCACATCCGAAGTGACCTGAAACCATCCAAAGACACCTCCTTTAGAGGAAAACCACCACAAAAACTACCAGAAGAGAAGAACGGAAACCAAATCCGGATAAGAAATTAGGGATTTCTGGTACCTCGTGAGGGGGCAGATCGGAGGCGGCGGCGACCAAGGAATCGGAGGGCAGGGAGAGGACGAGGTCGCGGAGGAGAGCGAAGAGGGTGTGGGGAGGGGGCGAGGTTAGGGTTTCGTCTCTGAGAGTGAGGAACGCCGTCCGCCATGAACGGACGCCGGACGAGGACGAGGCCATCGCCGGAACGCTCGGGTTTCCAGGGGCTGGGGACATTGGTGGCGGTTTTAACATGGGTGTTGCTTTAGTCGGGCTGGGCGGAGGGCCCGGCCCGGCCCACCGGGCGGAACGACATGTATGTGTTTAGGTTTTTATTTTTCAGCAGCAAAGAAACTTGTACAAGATCACCGAGTGTGACTATTAGGGCTCGTTTGGTTCGCGGGAAGCATTTTTCCTTTTAGGAATATGATTCCTGAAAAACAAATTCCTAAGAAGAGGATGCCTAGGAAAGTATTTTTGGCATGTTTGGTTGATCACGGGAAAGTGACAAATTTTCAAAGTACTTATGTTTGGTTGCTCATCCACTTTTATAGGAAAGTTATGTATAATTTCTATTATGCCCTTAATAAAAATTAGGTTTTTAATGCTTCTTTAATGCTGAAGGGACTTTTTGAGAAAAAGTAAAAATGGAGTGATTTCCGCCTCATGGGAAAGTAATTTTCCCATGTTTCTCATGGAAAAGACTTTCGCATGAAATGTGGGAATCATATTCCTATGGGAATACAATTTTTCCTTCTCTCTCCTTTGAAAACTTCAATCAAACAAGAGGCATCTCATTACTTTTCCGTTGACCACACTTTTCCTCCTTTTCCCGCGAACCAAACGAGCCCTTAAGAAAATAATGACCTGACGGCCTAATGAAGTGAGTAAAATTAGCCTAATAAAAGATGAAGAATTTTTATGTACTTGATTGAAAATTCAAACCTAGAATAATTTACCAAGTTTTTAGCTTTCTCTTCCAAAATTATCGGTATAGGACAAAGAAAATTTTGGGATATTTGGGAAATTTTTGGCCGAATTAGGAAAAAAATTATCAAAGAGTAATAGTAATCCCAACAAATAATTAGTATTGGTAAAAACAACACAAGTGCTATCAAGAGAGTTGAGGTGAAAGGTGTGACGATAGAAACAACATTGTGAACCCCAAAAAGGTTGGATGGTGCTTTGAACAAAGACTTTTTCTCTAAAGGGCTCATATATGATTTCCAAACATCATAGAAACAACTAAACTATCTCACGGTACGATGCATTTGATAATCAAAACATAGGATGGTATGAAAGATTAGGTGTGATTTGTGAGTAGAAAACATACATTACAATTTTTGGGCATATAGAGACATTAAAATCTTGAGATTAGTTCGTGTACAACTTTGCGACAATGCAAGAGATCTAAGCATGCACTGTTTTGTATAGAGTGAGAAGTTCTTAGCAATTGAGGGCAAACTCAATCCTAAAAACAAAGAAAGTTTTCTGACCATATGGGCTTGAGCTCTCAATATTACATTAGAGGGGAAATCTCCAACCTGCTCATCGCTGGTTTGAATTTTAGAACCTCAGTTAGCAAGTAACAAAATTTGCCTTTCGGTATGTGTGTGTAGCCTGGAACCACCTAAGCCTATATTTATAGAATAAGTTAATTCAATAATAATAGATTAATTATTTCTAATTTATTGGATTTCAAAATTTCAAGTCTGCCCTTTTTTGTTTTTTGTCTTTTGTCTAGTGTATTTTCTTTAGTCCCACATTGGAAAGAGATAAAACTCAAAAGGGCTTTATGTAGTCTTCAACCTTTTTAACTTGGTGAAGTAAAGAAAATAAGTAGCCCATACGTGCACGAGCCCAATGGAGGTCCAAGGCAAAATTGGTGGATCCAATCCGAAAACGTGTTAACCGGGTGCGTTGCGCTCGATCATCGCGCATAGGGAGGAAATCTTCCTCCTCTTTATACTCTCTCTATTTTCTGTGTTCCTGAGTGGTTCTGGGTTGTTCGATATTGTCACTGCATTTGCGAGGATAGGCCGTCATTACCTGCTATACCGAGATTCATTCTCCGAGGGGTGTGATCTATTCTTAAGGACAGTAAAATCACGCCTCAACCAATAAGCTCTTTTTTCTTTCCATCTATTTTTTTAATAACATAACCTACTCTATGTTGGAATAAACTACTCCTTATATGATGGAGTAGTTTAAAATGGTCTCTCCATCAATGTTGGATGAGTTAAATGGATAAGTGAAGAAAAAGAGCTTTTTTTTCTATCTGACCATCCTATGATCCTATTTACACTACATCCAAGCTAAAGTGTTCCAAAAGCAAATCAAATAGTAAGTCTTAGAAGGCCCTCTAGAATAAATCCAGTAGTAAGTTTTTAAGTGGGTTGTATAGATCAAAGATACAGGCTGAAACATTAAATTAAGGATGTAGGCTGAGTAACTATGGTATAGATCGAATGGAACAAGAGCTATCAGCCTAGCTATGATGAGGATTTTAGTGGAGCGAAGTCTGAGAATGGTGGTTTCCATATCCATAACGCGAAAGGAGTAGTAGTCAAACTATGAAATTGTGATGGCACTATCTATCACGCATGAAAATAGTAGACCATGTGGCATACTAACAAGGACAAGTGGCAAAACAAATTAATGGCACTTATCTTAACTCTACTTAAGACATGAGTTGAGTGGTAGTATTACCTACCACTCTAGACAACAGTGACCCATATGACACATAATGGCAAGGATAAGTGCTAAGATAGTTAATGAAAGTCACCTATGAATATCGTATTATAATGTTAAAATAGAGACCTTTGATACATCAATCAATCCGGTTTCATCTTAATTATCTTTGCCTTACCTTTACCTTATCTTGTACTTAGATCATTAGTAGAATTCTATCGTAGGAGTTGCTGTAACGTAGTTTTCTTCTACCATAATCTTGGTTACCCCTAATCTAACCCTATTCATCTTCCGAACGGCAGTGTGACCATAGCAAAAATTCTTAAAGATCAAGGCATTTGGACTATGCTACTCTCATAATTCTTCTTTCGATTATCCTCTTTTCGGCTGGAATCTATCACACTCCGAGCTGTTAGACTTGTCAAACAAACTTTTTAGCATACCAATACCTAGGTGGTGAAAAAGGCTCTTGGGGAAACAAACACACTATCCACTGCATTTAGTATTCTATGACCACAATGTTTTTGAAAATTCAAATTTATATATTTAGGGTCCGGATATTGGAGTATAAAGCGAAGCAAGTTAACTTGTCTTGTCTAGTTTTAAATAATAATATTCAAGATTAGATCTTAAAAAGTTGATAAAGCACCTCATTGTTTAGGGCTAGAATTGAGTACATATGACAGTCAAAAAATATTTATGATGCTTTCAGTGGTTGAACACGATGAAAGCTTCAAATTGAGTATTAACCTATTAGGGACAAAAGTGGAAGACACTTTGGCCACTTACTAAGATTTAGATGTTATCCAAGAAATGTTATGGAGCTTCATAGATTGCGCGTAGACGTGCTCAGGCCAAAAGAAAGTGAGGAAGAGGCCTTGGATATAGTAGTTGCTAGTGTTTGTTGGGGCATATGGTTGGAGAAGAATGTTTTGGTAGTAACACAAGATAATCTAATCTTAGCATGTTGGGGCTATTTGGATTTAGGTATGAAATATTTTTGGACTTTTTCCATTTGAGGTTGCCGTTGGGAATGAGATAATAGTGGAAAGGAAGAATATCCTTCATCTTAGGAACTTAAGATCATAAGAGATGAAGAAATATTGGAATAAGAAAAATCACTTCTCGGACTGAATTATGTATTCCATTTTTTTCAGGTTGCGAGCTCCATGGAGGTTATAGGTGTTGAAGTATTTCAAAATTTCAAGTCTACCCTTTCTTTGTTTTTTGTCTTTTGTTGTGTACTTTCTTTAGTCCTACATTGGAAATAGATGAAACTCAAAAGGTCTTTATATAGTCTTAACCTTTTAACCTGGTGAAGCAAAGAAAATAAGTAGCCCACGCACGCACGAGCCCAATGGTGGTCCAAGCCAAAATTGGCAGATTTGATCCAAAAACGTGTTAACTGGGTGCGTCGCGCTCGATCATTGTGCATGGGGGGTGGGCTTGAGTCTAACTTCTTTTTGCCGTGTATTAACATAAGCAAATCTTATCTTCATACTCTCAGGTATTTTTGTTACTATCACACTCGTTCAGATTAAAGATAAAATAGGATTGATTAATGTGTTGAACGTCCCTCTTAGATTATGATTCTACTTATTTATACTAGGAAACATAATAATTATCAACTCTAATGATGATGGTCCATGTCCAGCTTCTATTTCTGGGAGTTTCAGCAATTGATACCAGCTGTCTTCCAATTCACATTCGTTAGAATAGTCAGATTCTGTACCACCAATGGTTGTGCTCAATTGATCCAAATCTTGTTGCTGCATCTCCATTCAGCCTATCTTGTATGAATCTACTCTTGATCATTTTTTGTATATTCATCTCTAATATGGTCTTTTGCATTTAGAAATATTCTTAGACCGATTTGGTCAACTCTCTTTGTGCAGTACTTGGTCAGCTTGGTCTATTAGATCAGATATTCCTTTAACCAACTATATGGGTAACCACACTAGTTTTAAGTTTTGGTTCAAGACTTTGGGGTCCTATCTAATCCGACTTCTGAGCTGCCACATATACGGTGATCTTCGGATATTAGGATATGGTGTAAACAAGAGATTTTTCATAATGATAATTTTTTATAAAATTGTAGTTGTGGCTTGAGCAAGGAGCCACTTCTCCCGACATTCGCACTATATTAATGGTAGAGAAAATATAATATAAGGTTCTTAGTTGTCCTAGTGTTTTAGAAGAATTCATCAACACAATAACTTGAGATTGACTGAAAGTTATAATCAATAATTTTGCTCAAGCAAAAAGAGAAAGAAATAAAGAAAATCTATAATGTCATGGGGACTACAATGCTCTGCAGCACTTTGCCTTCAGTGTCAGCTATGAGCATACATGCACGACGAGGTCATCGCCTGCCTGTCGGCTTAACTAAGATCGTTTGGACGCCCACAATCCAGCTTCACCATCTTAGCTGAAAAATCTGAGGCCGCATTAACTGGCTATTGGTGTCATCTCTCTCTCTCTCTCTCTCTCTCTCTCAAGACACGGAGAGAACTTTCCTTCAATCATTTGCATGGACCACAAAGAAAAATTGCACTCTTCTTCTTTTGAAATGATACTGTGAATCATACTGAACCACACCACGTAAATAAATTATAGAAGGCATGAGGTCATCAAAAGAGCGTTATGCTTCATATTATCCCTAAGGGCATTCACTTACAGCTCATAGCTTGAATTAATAATTCCCGGCAGAAGCCTGCACTTCAGACCAAGTTTTTCAGTTGCTTCCAAAGGCGAGGGCGACTTCCCACGTCCCATGCAAACAACCTCACCAGCATATTCCCTCACATATTCCCACACCTATCTCGGTCTCATAAACCCCATATAAACCCCACCACCCCCTCCTTACGTCCCCATCCAACTCCATCTGCAACCGGCCCAGTCCGCCGCTACCACCACCACCACCACCACCACCATTATGCCTCCGTTTCATCGCAAACCCCCGGTCAAGCCTGAAACCGAGGCCGAAGATGTGACCAATACTGGAAAGACTGCTTCCTCGTCATCGCCAAAATCTAAGACGAAGCCGTTGCCATTTCGTAGGCTTCTTAGCTATGCTGATGCCATCGATTGGTTGTTAATGGCGTTGGGAACCTGTGGGTCTGTAGTGCATGGCATGGCGGTGCCCATCGGGTATCTCTTACTTGGAAAAGCTCTCGAGGCGTTCGGTAACAACATAAACGATGAGGATGCCATGGTTAGAGCGCTCGATAAGGTAACTGTATATCTTAGATCAAGGTACTGCAATTGGAATAGTGAATTTTAATGGTTTTGTAACTTTCTTTTTGCTTTTGGATATGCTCCTATAATAATTGTTTGGTGTGGTTGCAGGTGGTTCCATTTGTGTGGTATATGGCCATTGCTACATTTCCGGCTGGAATTCTAGGTGAATAAACTGTTTCCTCGTCTTTATGTTGTTCTATCTTTCAAATAATATTTTTGGTGAATTAAGATTATGTAGAGGGTAAATGAGCATATGATTAATAAAGGATCACTCTTCTTAGCAGAAATGTTTATCATGCACACGGCAAATTTACACTTAAACTGTAAATATAGGGGAGAAGAGAGAGAGAGAGAGAGAGAGAGAGAGAGAGAGAGAGAGAGAGAAACCAACCAATTGACGCTAAAAGTTTAAGATGTAAGGAAGAAGGTCAACAATATATCAAACTTGACCTCCCCTCACCTTTTTTTTTTGGTGAAACCTCCCCTCACCTTCATGTGCGGCCAACAACACATAAATAAGTAACTAACATGGAGGAAAAATTTGAATTCACAATCTGTTGTAAACTTGTGGTAAGTACTTGAACTCATGATTTCTAGCAAACCAGAGCCCTCATAGTATGTTAATTTACTATTAGATTCTAAAAGCTTAAGCAAATAGAGAAAGGGTCAACAATATATTTCAGTTTAAAATAGCTTGATATACAGAGCGAGAGTTCCCATACAGGTCAAAGGGCTTGAGCTTGCTATGAGTTACAATTAAAGCAGGGCATCAAATACAGCTGAACATAGCATTTGGCAAATTGGATTCCAGCGCTAGTTTCACCGCCATTTGATGATTGATCTTTCGGTACTTCCAAAATTAAAAGCCAACAGCAAGATTTCTGGTCAACAAATTTTAATCCTGAAGGTCCTCCTTGGTTGCAAAGTAGTTGCTATTTTCATGTAACCAAAATTATAGATAGAATAATTCACAACATTTTTAGTCATAGAGTAACTGTTTGTTTTGTATGCCATGTGTTCATGCAGCTCAATATCTAGTGTTTTGTTAGTTAACTGGCTCAAAACGACACCTATATATCACAGCTGAAAGGCCACTATTGCAACCTCAGTCCCTACAACTAGGGGTGGCAATCGGGTCGGGTCGGACATAAACGGATCGGGTCAGATGCAGGTCGGATCAGAAAATCATAAACCTGAACTCGACCTGTTTATTAAACAGGTCAGGAATTACAATCTGAACCTGTCATGTTTAATAAATAGATAACCCGACTCAACTTGTTTAATCTGTTTAATAAACATATAACTTATTTGCCCAACCCGACCCGACCTATTTAACCTGTTTAGCTAACCCATCCTGACCCGACCTGTTTAATTTGTTTGCCCAATCCAACCCGACCTGTTTAACCTATTTAGCCCAATCCATCCTGACCCGACCTGTTTAAACGGTTATCTGATCCAACCCGACCTATATATTAAGCGGGTTAAACGGGTTAAATGGGTCAGACATCTAAAATATGTATCCGACCTAATTAATAAACGGGTTAAATGGGTCAGACATCTAAAATATGTATCCGACCCAATTATGATCCGAACGGGTCAATCTGTTTATGATCCGAATCTGTTTCGGCCAAACTCAAACCTGTTTATGGCGGGTCGAACACGGGCCGGGTCATATTTTGCCACCCCTACCCACAACTTGTCTCATGTCCACTTTGGTTTAAACGAGTTATTCAAACTTGGAAGGTGTGAGGACCAGTGCGGGTATGTATTTAGTCCTACATCGATTATTTGCTAGGTAGATCTTGGGTACTTATATAGAATCAAGGAATCCAAATAATATCTTCCAACTAGCTATTTTGGATGAGGACCTAGGTTGTTACAAATGGTATCAGAGCGGACCCGGCCCATAATCCATGTGAACTAGGGGACACTGCAACACAGATCCATTGGGACTGACCGAGGGTTGATCGTGGTGTTTGTGATTATACTCATGCGGGCGTGTGTTTAGTTCCACATTTGTTATTTGTTGGGTAGATCTTGAATACTTATATAAGATCAAGAAAACCAAATAATATCTTCCAGCTAGCCATTTTGGGTGAGGTCTTAGGTTGTTACCAGAGGCTTGTGGTAGTTTCAGTTTAGGCTCAGGTGTTGTGCGCACTAATACAAAAATAACCATCCATCTTTATGAATATATAGCAGGTGCCTAGGTCTTTACGAATATATAGCAGGTGCCTAGTTTACCTCGGTTATTCCAACCATGCCAAACAAAATACCAGCAACACGTAACCGTCTCACTTGCATCTTTTATGTTACCATATCAAGATGTTCTTTTTTTAATTCGTAACATATGGATCGCAGAAATCTCATGTTTCATGTACGCTAGCGAAAGACAAATGGCACGCTTCAGATTGGAGTTTCTAAAAGCAGTTCTCAATCAAGATATTGGAGCTTTCGACACTGATTTAACAACCGCGAAGATAATCACCGGAATGACAAACCACATGAGTATCATACAAGATGCAATTGGCGAGAAGGTAGTATGCATACCTTAGACCGATTTATTACCAGAAACATATCGCTAGAAATATGTTGCATTGGCCTCCAAAGACAGTAACAAAGCAATGCAAATATGGGGAACTCTCACCAACACTTGATCATCTCTTTTACATAATAAAGACTGGTTATTAATTGATAGATCTTTTTGCAGTTGGGCCATTTCGTTTCAAGCTTCTCCACTTTCTTTGTTGGTGTCATCATTGCCTTTGCATGCTGCTGGCAAGTTGCCCTGCTCACTCTGTTGGTGCTGCCACTTATTCTGATCATTGGAGCTACATATACCAACAAGATGAATACTATCTCAGCACTAAGAATGACATACTTGTCTGAAGCAACTTCAGTTGTAGAGCAGGTAGTACTTTGGCTACAACCTAATTTTGAACATAAAAGATGCTTTTAAAGGAGAGGAAAGAGATCCGAAACTTATTTATTTTTCTCAAAAGAAATTCAAAGCCTACATGATGGAAAAAAAATGATAGCATATGTTTTAGATCACAGAGAAAAGATGATAGGTAAAATCAGTTTTGCAACAATCATGAACTTTTCTAATACAATGCACTGTGTATTTATCTGCAGACTGTATCCCATATCAAAACTGTCTTTTCCTTTGTTGGGGAGATGGAAGCAATAAAGTCCTTCACTCAGTGCATGGAGAAGCAACACATCTTGAGCAAGAAAGAAGCACTAATAAAAGGACTGGGACTGGGATCATTCCAAGCAGTAACATTCGGCTCATGGGCCTTGGTTGTTTGGGTGGGAGCAGTAGCAGTAACCGCAAAAAAAGCTAATGGAGGAGAGACACTAGCAGCTGTAATGAGCATTCTCTTTGGAGCAATGTAAATATTCTAAAAGATTATTTTTCCATCTTTGACATAATCATGACTATGTAGTTTCCAAAAACTAAGAGCTTTGGTTTTCTTATTGAAATGCAGATCAATCACTTATGCTGCACCTGACCTTGAGATCTTTAATCGGGCAAAAGCTGCAGGACATGAAGTTTTCAAGGTGATTGAGAGGAAGCCAGGCATAAGTTATGAAAATAAAGGAAAAACACTAGAGAAGATTGTTGGAGAAATAGACATACAAGGGGTGCATTTTTCTTACCCGTCGCGCGAGGATAAGCTTATCCTTCAAGGCTTTTCACTGTCCATACCAGCAGGCAGAGTGGTCGCTTTAGTGGGTACCAGCGGATGTGGGAAAAGCACTGTGATTTCCTTAATTCAACGGTTCTATGATCCAATCAAAGGTTTGCTGCAACCTACATAATCTTTAAATTCAGTACTTCAGAGATAAGGCAAGCATAGTTTCCATGGACAGAGGCCTTATTCCTAAGTTAAGAGATAAGCCGTGTTCTTTATACTCACAAAGAAATCCATATTCTTTATAAAAGGAATATAAGTGCACCCTTGATTGAATGTGCAACAAGTAAAACAGAGACATAAAAACATGTATACATGTAAATGACTTGGTACAAAGAGTATAAACTCTGTGAATAAAAAATGAATGCACTCATTTTAAGTGGACAATTTTGATATATGCTATGGGGATTGTATGTCTTCTGCAAGAACTAAAACAGTCAGCTATGGTTGCAGGTGAGATTCTCATAGATGGTCACAACATCAAGGATCTGGATCTGAAATTCCTTAGGAGGAACATAGCAGCAGTTCCACAAGAGCCATCACTCTTTTCGGGCACCATCGAAGATAATCTGAGAATCGGAAACCTGGATGCAACTGATGAACAGATTGAGAGAGCCGCATCAACAGCAAATGCACACTCATTCATATCCCAACTTCCAGATAAATACTCAACAGAGGTAAGATTCTAGACACTGCCATGAAGAAGGCTAAGCTCTTCTGAGCAATATCAGGATTTGAAATGAAGAAAACTGATTGACACCTGAAAATTACTTCCATGTACACTGTAACTTCAGTATCAAATTACGAGTGAAAGTCATGATAACAAATTTTGACAATTAAAATTCACAAAGTGGATAGATATACAGAGTTAAGCATGGCAACATATGGTTGATAGTATGCATTTTACTAGTAGCGTGGTGATTCCTCTAGAGCAAGTATCTTTAAAAATTGAGGAAAATGGTTGGAGATGGTCTAATTTTATGTAGCATGAGCCGCAGAAAGCTCCAACAAGGACTAAGGAGGGGGTCTTTGGTTGAGACCACTGGATCAGGATAATGGAGAGAAGCAGAGTTCAATATGGGCAAATTGATCCTTCATTTTACTTGGTAGTGATTATTGTCCTTACAGAAACTCGGAAAGTAGAAATCCTCCGAAACTGTTGATAGGGCAAAGGAGATAAGACAGCTAAACATGAATATACTACAGATGGCCTATGCCATGCCCTAAGTCTATTTATTATTTAACGAAGTTGGAGAGGAAGCAAATATCAACAGTAGGTCCCTCACAAAGAAAATATGCATCCTGCACTAATCCTCCATAAAAATTCCCTCATCCGCCTAGTTGAATCACATAATCTTTGACATGGCAAACAACTATTTAGCGGCATGCACACAACTAGCTTTCCTTGCTATTCATCTTATTTATATTTCTAGGCAACTAATGTTTGATTTGATGAGTTCAGGTTGGTGAGAGAGGAGTACAATTATCAGGTGGGCAAAAACAGAGAATAGCTATAGCAAGAGCTATTCTCAAAGATCCTCCAATTCTTCTGCTTGATGAGGCCACAAGTGCACTTGATTCAGAGTCTGAAAAGCTGGTTCAAGATGCCCTTGAGAGAGCTATGCAAGGAAGAACTGTGATTTTGATAGCGCACAGAATGTCAACAGTCATCAACTCAGATATCATAGTTGTGGTTGAGAATGGAAAAGCGACACACACCGGAACCCACCAAGAATTGCTAGAAGGCAGCAAGTTCTATTGCAACTTATTTGGCATGCAGAATCTGAAGACAGACACCGGAGACAATGGATCGAGGTAGGTGGTATCATAAATAGATAAATAAGGAGAAAACCTGTCTGGGTTAACATCACAAGAACAAGTAAAATTTACTTTACTTTTTTGTCATCGAAGCTGAAAAGATTTAGGCAATAAAAGACATGTTGCATGCAGAAATATTTTTTAACGTGGTTGGATAAACAAACTAGACCTGGCCTTGATAATTTTCCCTGGGACAAGGTAATAGATTCAGGAAGTTAAAGAAATAAAAGAATTTGAATTTAAATAAAAGCATTGACACAAATGTACATAGGCAGCATTATGATTTTCTTTTAATTGTTTAAACCAGGGATATAGATCATATAGAAGAAGCACCAGAGACTCTTCAGAATAGTCATACACAAGATTCTGAACTCCTTGAAGCACCTAAAGAACAACAAGATCAGTTGAGTGATCCTCCAGAGCCAGAAATACAAAAAATCAAAGGAAAAGCAGTTCCCTTCTTCAGAATCTGGTTTGGATTGAACAAGCTTGAGCTTGCAAAGACTGTTGCAGGTTCTTTTGCAGCAGCAGTCTCTGGTATTTCTAAGCCAATGTTTGGATATTTCATCATGACAATTGGAGTAGCATACTACAAGCCAGATGCCAGGAGGAAAGTAGGGTGGTATTCGGTAATATTTTGTCTTGTTGGACTTCTCACATTAATTACTCACACTTTGCAACATTTTTTATATGGTGTGGTTGGGGAAACAGCCATGAGAAACCTCAGGGAGACTCTGTTTTCAGGTACTTTATCTCACCTTTACCATGCTGCCTATGCTACAGTCACCGTACACCCATATCACAAAACTCTGTTTAAGTATTCCAATTAAATTGCAATTTGATTTTAGAAAACCACATCAACTTGTTGTTTGATTATCAAAGCCTCACTTCCAAAGTTTCCACAAGTGTTTCAAAATGCATCTTTTGGCAACTGGCTAAAATTGCAAATCACCATAGGGCTGAGCATCATTAAAAGACAATTACAGATCTAGCAACTAAAACTTAACATAATTTAAGGCGGAAAAATATGTCATTCACCTGGAAACATCTCTACAACATCCTTAGCTTTTTCCCCAATAAGGCACTATATGCTCTCAGAGAATTTTGATCTATAAACTCATGCCCAGCAAAGGTACAGATACAGTGTTAGACCTGGCATCATAAGATTTTATTTTTCAAATCGTCATGCTCAAATTCACATAAGAAACATAAGAAATAGTAATTCTTTCCAAAAGCAATAACTAAGCTCCAGTCAAGCATACCAATAAATATCTCGCAGACTGTTGTGATAATATCAACTCCTTGATAGCATAATTTTAAAAGGATTCCACACAAAAGAAGCTTACAGATGATGCATACATGCTTAAAGTTCATTTTTTTTAGAATATGTAATGCCTTTCTAGGCAATTGAAATGGTTTGTTCACTCCTTGTGCAAGTGCAGTTTAAAATATTTCCTGTTAATTATGCAGCTGTTCTTCGCAACGAGATAGCATGGTTTGAAAAACCTGAGAATAGTGTGGGCTTCCTCACTTCACACGTTGTTGGTGACACATCCATGATCAAGACCATTATATCTGATCGAATGTCTGTTATTGTCCAATGCATCTCTTCAATTCTAATAGCAACCATTGTAAGTATGATTGTTGACTGGCGAATGGGTCTGGTAGCTTGGGCCGTCATGCCTTGCCATTTCATTGGTGGTCTTATTCAAGCCAAATCAGCCAAAGGATTCTCAGGTGACTTCGCTGTTTCTCACCGAGAACTTGTTGCCCTTACATCAGAATCAGCAAGCAACATCAGAACTGTGGCCTCCTTTGTACATGAAGAGCAGATACTCAAGAAAGCCAAGCTCTCGTTAAGAGAACCGATGCGGATCAGCAGGATAGAGAGTATTAAGTATGGATTGATTCAAGGGGTATCACTTTGCTTGTGGAATATTGCACATGCTGTTGCCTTGTGGTATACTACAGTGTTGGTTGATAAGAGACAAGCGACTTTTGTGAATGGAATAAGATCATACCAGATTTTTTCACTCACGGTCCCTTCAATCACTGAGCTATGGACTTTGATACCCACAGTCATCTCTGCCATCAGCATACTAACACCTGCATTCCAGATCCTTGATAGGGAAACTGAAATTGTACCAGATTCACCAGAAATCAAGAGCCCAGAAAGAATTTTAGGCAGAATAGAATTTGAAGAGATTAGTTTCAAATATCCATCAAGGCCAGAAGTTGTTATACTAGATAATTTCAGCTTAATTATTGAATCTGGACAGAAGGTGGCCCTTGTTGGGCCTAGTGGTGCAGGAAAGTCCTCTGTTTTGGCCCTTCTGCTGAGGTTCTATGATCCTCATAAAGGAAGGATTTTAATTGATAGGAAGGAAATAAGAGAATACAATCTACGATGGTTAAGAAAGCAAATAGGGTTGGTGCAGCAAGAGCCACTACTTTTTAGTTCCTCAATCAGAGACAACATCTGCTATGGAAATGAGGGTGCTTCAGAAACTGAAATAATTGAGGCTGCAATTGAGGCAAACATTCATGAATTCATAAGCAGCTTGCCAGATGGATATGACACTGTCGTCGGCGAAAAGGGTTGCCAGCTTTCTGGCGGACAAAAGCAGCGAATAGCAATTGCACGAACTCTACTGAAGAGGCCTGCAGTATTGCTGCTAGATGAAGCTACCAGTGCACTGGATGGACAATCTGAAAGAAAAGTCATAAGTGCCTTAGGATCAAAAAGTGGGCCATTGTTCAGAACCACTCAAATTACAGTTGCTCATAGGCTTTCTACAGTGATTACTTCAGATGTGATCGTGGTAATGGACAAGGGTAAGGTGGTTGAGATGGGAAAGCATGCAACATTAATTGCAGCAACTCATGGCATTTATTTAAAGATGTTCCAGCTGCAAAACCAGATGGAAGGTTAATTGAGTTGCAAAATAGTCAGTTTGAAGTTCATCGAGTGGTTTTCAGTATACATGATAGGGATATCGCATGTATTTGGTACATTCCTAGATGGGCACTACAATAAAGAAAGAGATATGTGACATAGTTTCAACTTTCAACATAATGACTATGAAATTACATAACAGAATCATGAGCCAAGAAAATAGTAATTGATATAGTGCTCATCTTCATATGATAATTACCTTAGATGGATTCCTAGATTCATCTTCTCTGAAATCTTTCTTGTAGAACTTAATTAATATGCTATCCACAGTCTTGAGCTGCTCCATCTCTTCTCCATGGGCAACCCCAGGATCAACATAGCACAACTAAAACCATAGAACATATTTTAGATCGTTTACAGGATAAACTAGGATTGATGTGGGAATACTATATATCCATAGGACCTGATACCGGGGCTCATTCAGTGTGTTTACCCCTCTTTTTATCAGCTTCTGCCAATCATTTCTGACTAAGAGATCGTACTAAAGCTGCTGTTCTCTGTAAGCATCAACACCATAATGTAAATTTTGAGAAGCAACAATACAAGAACCGCCTAAATAACATAGAAAGAACAATTAATGAAACTGCTATCTTAAGTTGGTGACAAATGCTCATGAATTCTCTTTAGCCAAGTGCCTCAGTAAGAATATTCATCATGGGTAAAACAAGCTACTGGAAGGAAAGTTCGATCATGACTGAAAGGCATGTCTTCTAGTAAAATATGAGTCCAAGTGCACAAAAGAATAAAAAAAATTCTTAAACTGAGCTCTTGCTTCTCTGCAAGTACTTATATGAGTACACCCAACCACCCTTGTACCATGCAGAGATGCATAGAAATATATTTAGTCGGGATAGTAACACGTACAATTCATGCTCTACTTCAGAATTTACCTAAAACAATTGACAGAACTTGCCTTTCACCATCAGCAATATATGCTAAATAATGGCTTTGTGTCACATTATCTTAAACCAAGGGCTGCCATCACTGTTGATCTTATTTAATTTCAATTTAAATTAGTCTTTAAGTAGCTTTTTCTTACATAAAATTGTAACATAACCTCATTAGTTAGAAAAAAAATGGTTCACCATATTATCAGATTTATAACACCAAGAGTTCTACTATTGATGCATATTCTCTTTTTTAAAGAGTTAGGTATAATCTCGAACCTATATATCCATGGGAATATGTTAATTATCTGTAATCATTTGAAGTCCAAAATAATGAAATATGACAATGGTATGCAAATGACTTCGCTCTTCTGCATAGTTAACTCTTGATGTTTCCTAAACTTTTGTTTGCAGTAGAAGCAAAACTATTACCTGTCAACCAAATATCATAAAAGGTTACTTGTTGGTTCAAAAGTAGCCAGAAGAACTTAATGTGCTTGCCTCATAACTCAAGTACTTGTTTGCATGTTGGCTTTTCAACTAATCATCTGCTTGCTAGTCACGTACTGCTACCTGCTACAAATTTCTTAACCAACATGTCCAAATTTATGGTGGATGAAGTCTACAGATAAGTTAGAAGCATGATCACAGTGAAACATTATGACCATCAAATGCTATGACCAAAATGCAATATCTGTGGTTACAATGTTGTAACAAGCAGTTACAAAGCAAAGAAAGAAGTTTTGGAAGCCTACTTTATGAATTACATTTTTTGTTGAGAATAACAGTGAGAATGCATAACCAACCATTTCATTGAATCACTTAATTCTTTCTGTGATGGTTCTTATTGGCTCTTGTAACAGCAAAATAATGACTCTATTTAGTTTTTTATTTAAATATATATTTAAAATACAGCAAGAAAATAGCAACAAACTTTCACGTGAAGTGCTGATATCAAATGATGCTATTTTGAGCATCACCTAATAAAAGCAGTAACATATGTAAGTGGGTTTACAAGCACTAAATTGACTCTTATCATTAAAAGCATGCTTTAAGGCAGCCAAGGGTTACAATCAACATGAAGAAATCACTTAAGAAGTGATGGCTTACTTAGTAGCACTCAATAAACAACTATTCAAGCTTAACAAACCGGAAATTGTTTATCTAAAGGTATAGGCATTTTTATTTAATTCAAAGCCTCAAACTCAAGAAAGAATATCAGTTGAGAAAGGAATGAAAGAGCTGGGGCACCAGTCCTTATCATTACTTAGTTCTATATTGATTTGGTCCTTTGGAGACACCCTTTTGTATCTGAAGAATTATTGGAAGTAATCACCACATAATTTACCAATTTAAGGAGCAGACATGTTTGTCGAAGTTGTCTTGATGAAACAGGTTTTCTCTTACTGATGCAACGTATTGAATTTAGTACTTTGGAAGGCAGATTGCTATAGTTGAGAAGGTTTACTCTGTTTCATGGTTCAGGTTTATCTGCTGTTTCAACCAATAAATGGCTCTCTTTCTTTTAACTAAATTGGCGGTAAGTAGAACTGATCAAAAATAGAAGGAAATGTCAGTTGAAGGGAGTGCTGGGATAGATAATGCAAAACAGAGGTTAGAAGGGTCTTAATACTAAAGTCACTAATACAGCTTTGATGGGCAAATGATGGTGGATTGTGGAATGAGTGCATAACATCATCCGAAAAGCAAGTTGCATCCAAAACACTCTGAAGTGAAATAAACAATTACAATATGTAGTCCACCAGATCCATTCTAGTTTTAGCTCTGAAGACTTCATAACGAATTTGGTTACTAAAGATGCCACATGTGGAAGAATAATGTCAAAATTTTATAACAAAAATTAATAAAGATAAAAAATAAAGACAAGAAGATTTGAACATCTAACTTCAGGATTCATGGAATATGGTCTCAGTTTCACTGCTCACCTTTCATTGCTGAGTCTGTTATGCTATGCACTTGCAAAAGCAAGGACACAACACTAGTTAGTGCAGTCCATCTTTAGATTTAAAATGCTAAATAATATATTATGTTCGCACTTCAGGAATTTTTATTCTGCATTAATACACTGGTGACCAATTTGAGTTCTGGGTTTCCATTCTGATTTCCAAATTTAGTCACAGGAAGAAAGCCAGAGCAACTGTAGATGGCAAGTTGGATATCATTACTTGCTTTGCATTCGAGTATTATTGCTAATCGATTTGCGATTTTATAATGTATGCAACATTTTCAAGCTTTTATTATTATTGAGTTGGTGTGGATGTGTGAAAATTCTTACTGGGCTGTAAAGCTCACCACCTCTTTTCTCTCTTTTTCAGAGCTACAGGATGTATAGACATGGATGGAATGGGTGCAGAGAGCGAGTGACAGAGTCATCAGCTAGTTAGTTAGTTTATGTTGATACCGATGAACATTGAATGCTCTTGTAATCGAAGCAATTTGATTATTTGAATATGTTGGATTTATCTATTTGAATTAATTAATTAATTATGGAATTATCGGATTTTTGTTCGTCTTAGGCCTTGTATGATCTTTAGGATATTGCTCTAGGGCTCATGCGGTTGGTCGAGTACCGGACCCGAGTGCGGGGTTCGAGGCGTGACACCTCTTATCCCTGAAGTTGGTATACACATGCCGCATGCATATTCTCTGTTCTGCTGCAGGAATCATACTATCAAAAGCCTCTTTCAAACCTTGCAAAATAACAAGAGAAGTTAGAAGATATTGGTGCAATAAAAATCAAGTGCTAGAAAAATAGTTCAACAAGAATTCCAGAAAAAAACTCTCATGAGCTTCTTGTCTCACCTCAACAATTACATATGTTAGAGGGAAGGTTAAAGATGCCATAATGGGGTTGCTAGGGCAGAAGGACCCTGGCCCTGACAGTTTCTCTCTACTGGTTTTTCTGGGAAACCGGCATGTTTTTAAAGATGATGTTGATCTTGAGAAAGATCAGCTCTTAATGCTTTTAAGGGTTGAGACCTTTGTGTTCATGTTGGAGTTTGAGAAAGATTCAATATGGTGAGTTGGACTATTTGCTAGACCTTCTAACAAATTGAGTGAAAGATGGGTGACTTGGATTTGATCATGCCTTCAAACTGCAAGACAAATGTTCTAATAAATGGAGAGCTAGGTGATTGCATCCCCTATAAAAGAGATTTAGGACAAGAAGACCTGATTAGATTTGTGTTGGTTTTAGCCAGGTGATTGAATCCGCTGTAAAATAGTTCTGATAGATATGTAGAACTATTTGAGATGGTTTGGACATAAGTAGCATTACGGAGAGGCAATCAAACAGCCCTTGTGAATCATATGCCAAGGAATGGGATAAACAATTGTTTTTGTGTGTGGGCAAAACATTAAATCAATATTATATGAATTAACAGCGCCCGCAGAACCCACAGTGCCCACAGTGCTTGCTAATTCAACATTCTACAACTCCTTTAATGCAATAAACACTTGGCAATGGCAATCAAATTGCATGCAAAATAAGTAAAATCAACACATACATAACTCATGGAGCGCCGTGAACATAGTAGAAACATGAGGATAAAAAAATCCCAATTTTAGAAACCATAATTTGGAAAAATCACTAACATAAATCATGAAGAATAGTATTTTGCTGTGATTCATGGAAATGCATGTAAAATACAAATCAAACATCAAGAAAAGGTCGGATTATTGTGGCCTATCGTTAGAATTTTAATAATTCGAATGCTTGCTATCCCTGATGAATTGGAATAATCTTTGAAGCAAATCGGGTTTGGAGATTGGATCGAAACCTCTATTTCTACCTCTCCAAAGCAAATCTCATACCAATCATATACTGTAGGGACAAATTTGATCAAAAGGGATGGTGAAAATGCTAGAGTGAAGTTGAGAAGGGAACGGAAGGACGTCCTTCGACTGAAGGGGATCGACATGTGCAGCTCTCTTGGTGGCAAGTATTTTTTCCGCCATAGTTCATCCACGTCAGCTTCCATCTCCATTAAAACAAAATACAAGAAAAGAACCACATCAGACAAATACCCCAAATAACTTGCAACATAAGCATCAGAGGCAAGCTCTGGCCCCAATTGGGAGGTCGCTAGGTAACATTGTGACAATCTGGAAAATGGAGTGCGGATATTACAGCAATTGGACATACAGAGGATATTTGCAAATTCATGCAAAATGCAGAGGGTTATTTTTTTTACCCTTTATTTTATATGGACTTCATTTATCTTATTTTGTAGTTTTTCTTTTTTAATTTCCTGATTAGTCTAGAGTTTGCATTATTAGCGTTTCGGGATGCCTATATAAACCTATTGCTCTATTATTAATTTGCAAAAAAGTTTAAAGACTTCCAAATATTGCACATTTGTACAAATACCATTTAAGCTAAGATGGCCTAAGAGAGAACTCGAGGACAAATTCTTAACAAGGGAGAGGGATTGACACAAAGCAATCAGCATACTGTTCTTTAAAAGATATTTCAAACCCCAGAATGGGGCTTCATGCAAAGAAATAGTGAGGAAGAAGAAAAAGGGGATAGGTACATGTCATTGCTACGCTTGGAAGCATAACATGATCCCTTTTTTTCTGGCCAGCTTATTTTTATTCCTTAAGAAAAGCATTGCATGCATTGACTTAACATGCATCACAGATGAGCAACAGCAGGGGTTACTTTCCCATTAAAATTTTCTTGATCAAAGCTTTCTTTCCCTATAGAAAGCTCTTTCTTATTATCATTTATGTCCATGGAAGGTTGCACCGACTAAGCATATAACTTATGCAAAGAAGGAGATCAGGGCAGGCTGTAATCAAGTTGTTATCGCTTTATGTTGGCGATCTGGATTGAAAGGAATGGGAGAATTTTTCGGGCGAGACAATCCTTGCTGGTCGCTGTTTTGCAAAAGGTTTCAGCCTTGGTGAGACCCCGGAAATGTCTTAGTTTGTAGTAATGGGAACTTTACGTTGTGATTAGTAGACTTCAATCATGTAATGTTTCCTTGACCTAGCACCTGGCTAGGTGTCTCTCCTGTATTCCTCCATTTTTTTCAAATAAATGGTGGGTAATTCAATCCCTCCTTTACAATCAAAAAAGAAAAAAAAAATCAAGTGTTCTCTACCAAATAACAACAGTGCAACTCTATCATATTCACGTAATGGATCGACGTGGGATTGGGAAAAAATGGGGAAAAAAAGAAAGAAAGAAAGAAAAAGGAAGCATAATTCTATCAAACAAATTTCATCTAACACTAAGATACATGCATGATTTTTCTCTCAAAACGGCAAATCTTCAAGCCCTAAATCCAATATATCAATTGCTAGTTACAACAACAAAAGAACCGTCGTGGCACAATAAGTTTCATCATCATGGCAGGATTGAAAATCACAAGAATTAACGTAAAGTAACTTCTCCCTTCCTGAACATTTTATTTAAAAAAAATAAAATTATGACGGGGGCGTCACCAGTATGCATACCTGATTGCAGGAAAAAGGAGGCGAGTGGGGGCGAGGAGAGGCGTCGCCTGAAAAAATAAAGGAGAGCTTTTTGATCGCGGTTGGGATTTTAATAGGCTTGTAGACCCATGCCCAAATCTTGGCGCTTCGGTCGGGTAACAGGTTTGGACAATCTGAAATAGTTGTTTGTGGAAGCCACGTCTGGAAAATAAAGTTTATCCTTTCGCCCGATTTGAATAGGGGTTCGGAGTTTGATTTAATGACATAAACCCATGCATGCATATAAATACTATTCTTTCATATGTCTATACTTCGGCTTCCCCACACAACTTTGCTCCTTTTCCCTGACAGTGCAGATGGTTTTTTCTCTGTTTAATTTCCCACATAATTCTTTTCTTTTTTCTACTGCAGTTTCTCACAGCTCTATTGATATTCATAGCCCTTCGAACGTGGACTCACATGCCCAGCACATGTTTAGCGTTACCTTAGAAAAAAAATTATAGATTTAAAACTCTTAATTTTTTTTTGGGTAAGAATCGCTAGCATCCATACGAAAAATATCGCAAAGCTGAAGCAGTGCTGATTAGGTTAGAAGATGAATCCAAATGGATTAACCAAAATAGAGACCATCTAGGCCCTATTTGGCAAAATTTTTGGTAGGTTAGAAAGCACTTTTGGTCCAAAGTACTTTTGGATAGTATGGTGATGTTTGGTAAAAAATTGAAAAGTTGTTTTGGCTTTGTTAGAAAACTGAAAATGACTATTTGGAAAAAGCTCTATTTTGGAGCTTCTTTCCAAAAGTGCTTTCTCACCAATGTAGGAAAGCTGTTTTGGTTTTAATAAAATTTTCTGATGACCAAAACGCCCACCAATAAATCTCATAATTACATCCTATATTATATCATATCAGAATATACTATTATACTATAAATATAATATAATAATAAATTAGTAATTATTATATTATAATATAATAATATATTATATTATTGCAGTAATAAATAATTATAATATAAGCATAATATAACATTTTAACACAATCATAATATTATATTATTATAATAATAGTTATATTACGATAATTTATAATATTATTATAATATACTATTAATAATATAACGAGATATTATATTACATTATACTATATTCCATTATATGATTATATTATAATAATGTTATATTATTATAATATATAATATAATATAATATAATATTACAATAATGCAATCTAATATAATAATATTTAATAGTAATTTATATTATACTATAATAAAATATAATATATTATTAGAATAGATTCTAATCCATTATATTATATTGTTATATTACATTACAATATTATTATATAATACTATATTATATGTCATAATTATAATAATATTATATCACATTATATTACATTATAGTAATATTGTACTATTAATAATACATTATTATATCGTATCATATCATATTGTATCATATTATATTATGTTATATTGTTATGCTATAATATTATATAGAATAATTATATTTTAAGATATAATAATATATAATATTATATTGTACTATATTTTACTATTTAATACTATGCAATATTTTTTATTATTATTTTATCATACTAAAATTATTTTTTATTTTTGGTTACCAATACTTTAAAAAATTTTACTTATGAAGAATCTCCTTCTAAAATTATGTTAGGAGCTTGAAGCACGATGGCTGCATACATCAAACCCTCCCAAGCATCTTTCATCTCTACCAAAGAGAAGGTAATATTTTAGAGATGAGACTCTCCTTCGTTGAATCTTTCACCTCCCAAGCATCTTTCACCTTTGCCACCAGCATAATTCTCTGGTCATGAATCGCAAACCCGGCACTATCTTTCGTACCTTCGTTGAAGACACTGTCGTCAAAGTTGGATCTTTTAGAAGACTGCGTTTTCTTTTGTTTCTCCTGCCTTTCTGCCTTGGTCACATGGAGGGATACGATCCAGCACGCAAAGGATAAGCGGCAGTGGATGTGGATATGTTTCCCGCATAGAAACCTTTTATGCCCACACCAGCACCTAACATCTGCAGTTCTTGCCCCAACAGATAACTGCAAAGCAAAGAAGTCCCTACCGGAAAAGTGACGCCTTTCCACTTTCCAGCCGCACCATCGCCCACGTATTTGCAAATCCCATCATTCTCCCCCCAATTCAATTCTATGTACTCAACTCCACCTCTCACCCCAATTCAATTCGATGTGCTCAATTCCTCTCTCTCTCTTTCCCTCTATATTTCTCTCAAAATTAACAACAATAGAGCAGCCATGGCGGCCCCTTACCACGAGGCGTCCCTCTCCTCCCCTCCGCCGCCGCCCTCCGCCGCGGCCGCCGCACCCCCGTCCAACAAGTGGGGCCCCTACTCCGGTGCGGGCGATTTCGGGACCAGCATGCTCATCATCCTCGCCGCTCTCTTCGTTGCCCTCTTCCTCGCCGCCACCCTCGCCGCCGCCATCCGCTTCCTCTTCTGCGCCGCCGCCCGCCGCCGCCCTTCGCCGGCGGACCCCGAGAAGCAGGTGGCGCGGCCTCCCGCAGCGGAGGCGGAGGGGACGACGCTGGTGTTCTCGGCGGGCACGAGGCTGGCCAGGGCGGAGGCGGAGTGCGCCATCTGCCTCGCCGAGTTCGTCGAGGGGGACGGACTGAGGGTCTTGGCGCCGTGTAACCACGGGTTCCATGTCCGCTGCATCGAGCGGTGGCTGGCCGCACGGAGCACCTGTCCGACATGCCGCTCCAGCTGCCACGTGGCAGTGGGACCCGAGAGGAAGAGCCCAGCGATGGAAGAAGGCGGAGCAGGTTAGGTCATGTGATATATGTGCGCGTTTTGTACCGGACAAGTTACCGCAGATTGAGGATCTTAGGAGAAGTATCAGCAAATCTGACGGTACTGAGGTTGTAGTGCGAATCTTAAGGTCTGGCTGTATTGGCATGATGTACTGTACAATTTTTATTTTTTATTTTTTAAGTTCTGTTTCATGTTGGAAGCCCAGCTTTGGTATTCGTGTATTGTACAATTTTTTTCAGTTCTGGCGTGCGTGCATTGGTTGTTAATTATGCGTTAAAATGCCAACTTAATTCGCTTTTAATGGATAATGAGCATACTTTGGGAAGATTTGAATAATTTAATAATACATGGGCTTCAAAAATTTGGAGCATTTAATAACAAATCTACGATAAATCTTTTTGATCCATTGAAATATGTTTGCCTGCTCTCATGAATGTATTTACACTTGGTTGGTCTAATTTATCCGATTTACTGAAAAAAGTTGAAGCATTTTGGATTAAAAAAATAGGGGAGCAACTCGGTCCGAAAGCAGCAGCAAACAAGCATTCAAAGTTTACACAAATATAGTGGATAGGAAGGGTTGTTAATTATGTGCTAAAATACCAACTTTGCTTTTTATGGTTTAGGAATACCATGCACATATTTTGAAAATTTTGGAGAGTTTGGATTTAAGAAATTTGGTGAGAAACTTGGTCAATGAGCAATTGGGTGCACCTTGCAAATGAGTATTGGGATATGTAATACCTAAAGTCTATGAGTTTTTTTTTTGGTCTCTTGTAGGGGAATAAATCTCACTCACTGAGAAGTGAGCCCTCTCAGAAGCCGCATCTGTAAGGCACTTACAAACCCATGTAGAAACTAGAAAGCCACGATATAAGCTAGAATGACCGTATGAGAGTACGAGTCAAAGAATTTTTTTTAGGGGGGTCTCTAAAGACATAGATCAGAGATTTTTTTTTTGGCAGGGGGTTGGGAAAAAAAATAGAGGTTCCTTTCTCTAGAACCATACATTGTCTGTACCAAAACCTAATTGTGTACTAAAACATATATAATACATGTGCATAATGGAAGAATTGAAATATTTTTTAAATTACTATGTTAATTATGTTAAAATTATTAGACTAAAATGCTTATAAGAGTATTTGGTTCTAAGTACTTTCTAATCAAAATCAATAAAGGATCTCTCAAACTAAAAATCAGTATCATTTATCTAAATTGTATAAAATATTTGGAAACTAAAGATCATCTATTTTGAAACTCTCATGTTGATGTATTAAGCCAGTAAAAAAATTAATAATAGCAATATGGTTAGGAAACTAAACATAGTATAAGCTATATATTTTGCAATCCCAAACCATTGATTTGGTCTAAATATTTTAAAATATATATAGATATTTTAGCCAAGATGATTTTTTCTAGGCTAATTTGGTTGATATTATATAAAAAAGTTGGAGCATTTTGGATTAAGAAGATAGGTGCATTTCTTAATTTTTTCCCTTTTATTCAAACGTTGGGCAACACCTATAGTCTATTAGTTGATCCATGTTTAGGGGTGGAAATATGACAGGTTGGGTTAGGTCAAGGATCAATGCAGGCCCATTCGAGACCCAAAGACTGCTATTAAACCCAACCCAACCACCTTAATAAACCCATCCAGGTCTCAATTTTTTGAGCTTGGGTTCAAAATCTGTGCTGGTTGGTTCGGGTCAAGACAGGCTTAGGCCTAAATGCCATTGTTTCTTGGGCCTAATGTTGTGAGCATCTTCATTTTTTTTTTTTTGCTAAAGAATAGGAGGGGGGAGAGGTGAAACCCCGCCCGCGTAGCAGCTCCCACTGGCCCCCCTTCTATTAGAGAATGTTCGATGTAGATAGACATGATGGCTATCCTTTATTCATATTCTCCCCGATCCATGAGTTGCCCCATGTGTGAGTATGTCACCCCAGCTCCACCTCAGTACTGGCAGACTAGATGACGACTCCACCGAGCAGACCAAGCGCGGGACATCCGGTCCTCACATTTAATGGACGCTCGCGCATTTTGAACCTGAGCTACTCTGGTGGAATCTTAGCCCCATTCCAACCATGCTACCACCTTGGTGGCTTGCTGTGAGCATCCTTCGGGAGTTACAAAATTGATAAACTTTGGCTCACTCGAACCCTAAGCCTGATGACTTAGAGAGGCCCGCCTATTTGACCTAAAATTAAGATAGATAGCTTGGAATAGGACCTTAGCGCATAGAATATATATCCTATCTCTAATCATCTGAGATAAGAATGAGCCTGATCAACCTAAATCCAAAAAAAACCTGGCATATATTTTTTGATCTGAAGTACCATATGAGTTGCATCAGGTTAGGACAGGTTAGATTGGATCAGGCTGCATCGTAGTTAATCACAAGTCCATGCATTTTGACCTAGGTTTTAATTGGGAGTTTATTCTAGAAATAAAGGTACTACATAGGGTTGATAGCCTTGTCCTATATATTTAAGCTTGATGGGATCAGTCAATTTCGAACCCAGCCTGAGCCCGATATAGAATGGCCTGATCTTTTTAATCACCTGCCCAGTCCAAGTAAAGATTTATGTTGGCCAGATCAAACCTAGAATGTGAGTCGGGACCGGGCTAGTTTTGGGTTGACCAACCCTTCTAGACCTTCACTTGGAGGGTCACCTGACTCACCCAGCTCAGGCTGACCCAATGCGTGCATCACTTTTCGTCAGTTCAGGAAAATTATAAAGCCCCTTATGATCAGTGGGCTCTTATTTCGCTTGTCACGTGGAATTATCAACTCCGTCCCATCAGTTCTACCAGAAAACTGGGGAAATAACAAGTAACAAATATAGCTATAATCTAGCAACTCCTTACGCCTGCCCTATTAAATGGCTCTTACAAATTGCCGCGGGAAACACATTCTAGGATCAGAAATACAAAAGTCTATAGTCCGTTGGTATTCTAAATCGAGAGAGGGAGAGGCCAGGAGAGGGAGACAAGTTTACTGTTCTTCGCGTTTTTATGATTTTCCTTATAAACACTCTCATGGACAGCATTAGGCTATTAATGGGCGCTATGAATCAGCTAACGTTGCAAGATGAGTGTTTAATGTCACGCCCCGGACCCTGGGCCCGGATATTACATTTAATATGCCTTAATATACGTTCTACGTGTGATGTCCTCTCTCTCCTCTTCTATTCTCGTCTTTCCTTCTCTCCTCACCGTTTCTTTCCCTCGCGCTCACCTGACTCTCTCTTTATCTCTTTAGGTCCTCATGGCGGAAGTAGTGGATAAAATAAGCGATGAGATTTCAGAGAAGGCTCCATATTATCTCTGGCCATTAACGCCATTGGAAAGGTTTTTGTTCGGTGAAAGGGAGCTGCATGTTTCAAAGAAACCAACACCGAGGGAAGCAAACAAGGTGGTGTTATCAAGCGATGCAAATGCGCATTGCGGGGATCCCCTTGGTGCAATAGGTGTTCTTCCAACCGGTGTTTTTCCAACAGGTGTTCTATTAGATGAGTCCGGATTTTGTGAAGGTTTTGTTGGTGGCAATGATGAGGAGGTAGAGGAAGGACTTAAGTGTACAGAAGCGAAAAGAAGGACGAGCATCTCGAGTTCTTCAAGATCTTATGCTGCGGATATTAAGTTGGTGAAAGGGCAGTGGACAGCAGAGGAGGACAGGTAAGAAGAGAGAGGTGTGATGACTTAGTATTTATGTTAGTTGGGCATGTTGATAAGAGGACTTAAAGAAAAGGACTTTGATTTTGTCTAGGTTATTGGCTTTTGAAACTAGTTTCTCTTCTATTGCAGTTTGCTGATTAGATTAGTGGAACAACATGGTGTTGGAAAATGGTCTCAGATTGCAAAGAAGTTGGTCGGTAGGATTGGGAAGCAGTGTCGAGAAAGATGGCATAATCATCTACGCCCTGATATTAAGGTGTTATTCTTTTCATCTTGCTTCTAACTTTTCTTTTTTAATCTTGATTTTATAGTGTTTGTTTTTATTCATGAAACATCATTCTTCCAGTGCTTTGAATGATTTCTTTATGCATGGGCACTTTTCATTTCTTCTTCTTCTTTGCTTTTCATTAAGTTTTACATTCTTTCTCCTGCGTTGCATGCGTTATCATTCCTTCAGAAGTGCTACCTGGACTTCATATACTGTATTTAACTTGTTCTCTTCCTCTATGTTCATTCATTTGACACACAACTGATCTCTCTTCAGAAGAATCCGTGGAGTGAAGAGGAAGAGAGGCTACTAGTGGAAGCGCACAAGAAGGTTGGAAACCGATGGGCAGAGATTGCCAAGCAAATCCCTGGTAGAACCGAGAACTCCATTAAAAATCATTGGAATGCCACCAAGAGAAGGCAGAACTCAAAAAGAAAGACCAAGAAAAAGGCAAGTCAGGCGGAAACATCTCAGCCTTCCATTCTACTTGAATACATCAGAAGCAACACCTCCAAGGAGACTAGCACCACAATGACCACACCTTCCACAACCCCACCAAACCAACTCAAAATCACATTCCCAAATCCATCAGAACCTATGTTTGCTTGCAATTTCTCTGCATCAACTACTAGAAATATGGCAGGTGAAATGCTAGCCATGCAAAATTATATTGACACTTCCTGTAGCCAACAACCAGCTAGCGAGAGTGTACTGGAGAACGGACTTCATGTCAAGGATATCCAAGAGCCTCGTATGCTTGAATCACTCGAGTTCATGGGCATGGATGGAGATGATGATGAGTTCATGGGTATGGATGGTCATACATTCTTGGCTACTCCACCAGCGCCTAACTTCTTATATGAAAAAGCTAGTCCTCCTCCTACTGGCTCGCATGATACTCCTATGAGTGGTGGCAGTTCTCTACATGCAGACACTTACCTTTCCTACCTTCTAAATGGTCCCCCTTTAACTTCTCTTAGTGTGGCTGAGAGTGATACCTCAGAGGTGCTTGCCGACGATGTCAAGAGAGATATGGATTTGCTAGAGATGATCTCTTCTTCTCAGTTCTCTAGCTCTCAAAGAAGTTGCAGTGATGGTAGCTTCACTTATCTCTATTAGAATTTTAATCAGCATATGATTTTGGGCGATGGAATTGGATGTAAGAGCTATGTTTCAGTAGCTACAATTTTAATTTTTTTTCTTTTTTTTTTCTTTTTCTCTGAAGAACATAAGGACCGTTATGTTCTTTCTTTGTTTCTTTGTAATTTGTCTTTAGGGGAGCTTTGCATTCTATTCATATCCCCGTGATGACTTTTGGCTACCGTAGTAATGATTCCACTAGCTTTTACCATGTACGTGGTGGAGAGACTTTCGCCCTCCCTCCCTCTCCATGGATATTTGTAAAGACCAATGAAGTACCATATTAAGTACATTTAATTAGTAATTATGGTGCTAATTAATTATTGTTGGCTTAAATTTAAATTAGAATTTATTTTCTTTTCCTTGACATTGAAAACTTGTCAAATAAGGGGTTGCTGGTCAAACTCATGAGGAGCCATCCTAGCTGTCCATTTGCATTGGACGGGTAGTATTGGTACGGCAAAAACATATAAGAGATTGGGAAAATAATGCAAGGAAACAGAACACAGTGGAAATATTTCTCAGAGGCATATAATGAACGTTTTTTTTTCTCTTTCTTTTTGAAGAGGAATGCATCTTTGATAAAACACAATATTTAGTTGGAAAAATTGTGCTTCCCCACTGTTTAAATTTGTATCTCAGAAGCCCATGTTTGCAAATGCATATAAAAGTTTCCCTCAAAAAACTAATACATAACAAATACATATATAATTAATTACAGGAAAGTCAAAACATTTGTAACTAAGACATATACCTACAAACGTATCATCTTATAGCAACACTAGAGGTTGTCATTGACCTAAGCATCTAGACGATAGAACAATCAATAATTCCAAATTATGTATATCTACATACAGATTTAGGGTCTATTTGGATAATTTAGCAGGATTTAGGCTAAATTTCTGCTAGATTCATGGACTAGGAAGTTCATTTAAGCATCGTCCATATCAACCAAATGCGCCCAGCTTGGATTCTATGGAAGAGAGAGAGAGAAAAAAGAGATCTCCATGGCTCTTTTTCTTTCTTCTACAGATTAATAAGCCCATAGACTAGGATTTAGATTAGAACTTTGTTGGCCCTTACAAGATGCAGACTAGGCAGGTCAATAGGTCCGGTTGCAGGAACATCTAAATAAGCCTTTAGAAGACAAAATAGCCCAAATATACAGCCAAAATAAGTCCTCCAATTTTCTCAACCTTTTTTGTATCATAAAAGTATTTCATCTAATCATGTTTGAGATATTTATTGCAATAAAGCTAACTATAACTCCCAGGACAATTGCCAATCCTATGATGGTGAAGTGTATGAATATATATATATATATATATATATATATATATATATATATATATATATATATATATATATATATATATATATATATATATATATATATATATATAGTTTAGTTGTTTTCTTAATCACTATTGCATGTTTATAAATTATATAGTTTCTAGATTATGTTGAATTCATTGATAGGTGGAATGCTTTGAATGCTTATAAGGCAAATCCTTGTGAGTATGTGGCGGTTGTCATGCTCTTGTATAGTTCCATAATGACTCTTGACATATTTTTTACATAAATCTACCATAACATATAAAAACTCTAGAGATATGACTATTTAGAAACTTAAGACATTCAATAATATCCACTTCATTAAATGACTCAACACACGTTGCAAGAGAAAAAACGAGATTTTCCGACGCTTTTTTTCCGACGTTAGGGGGAAGCGTCGGAAAATTTTGGTTCAGCGCCAAACTTTACCGACGCTTCTAAAAAGCGTCGGTAAATCTTCAGAATCGACGATGTTTAAAAAGCGTCGCCGTAAGCTGGACCTAAGACGGCACTTATAAGCGTCATTGGAGGCCAAATCGCTTCCCAACCCCTCGCCCCCCTCTCGATCGATGCCCTAGCTGCCTTAAAAATCTCTCCTCTCCTCTCCTTCATCAATCTCTTATTCAAAAGCGTCCGACGCCGACATCAATCCACCGGCTTCCCATCTCGCTTCCCGAGCCCTAATCGGCGTACTCCGTTCTGCTTTTCCGCCGCCATCGACCTCACCCTCTTTCGGTGCCTTTCTTCTTCTTCGTTTCTTGAATTTTCTGCTCTTGGCGAGGGCTAGTATTTTCTGTTGATTTTTTTGGGGGGGTTTGTCGATCCCTTTCCTTTCTTGGTGATTGCAGGTGCTTTCGGGCTTTAAAAATTATAGGCACTTCCTTTCTCATTTCTGAAGCGGCTTAGGGATTTAGAGAGGAGAGAGAGGAGCTCTTCTTCTATAATTCTTCCTCCTCCATTACCGATCGTTCGCGATCGTTTCTATTTCTTCTCCTCGAAATCGAATCTATGGCAAGGAAGCGGAAATCGGATGCGATGCACCTCGACAAGGTGGATCGGACGCTCTACTCCACCTTCTGCAGCACGGCCAACTCGCTCTCTCAGTTCTACACCCAGGCCATGAACCATCAGAAGCTCTCCTTCCCGGCCGGCGAGCGCCATGCCCTGGTTCCCCTCTCTCTCATCCTCATCAATCGACTGTTCCTAGGTTCATCTTTGATGGATATATATATTTCTCCTAAACTATCATTCTGATTGATGATTGAAAGGTTGTTGTTTTATGGTTCCTTTAGATTGTTACTGATTCCCACTTGATGGATTCTATTTGTATTGGCTCTTCTTTCATGAAATCTTTGTAAAATTTCTTCTTTCTTTTTCGTTTTTTTTTTGTTTTCTTCTGTCGCTGTCCACATTTCTGGTCCTTGATGGAGTGCAGTTTCTTTTCTTTTCCTCTTCATATGCATGTTTGGAGTTTGTTTTGTGCTTTTGTGATTCCATGATTTTGCCAAGTTAAGCTTTTTCTTGTTCTTTTCTTCTGATCAAGCGATCTTCTTCTATTTCGTTCTGTTCTTAAGTGATCGAGCAAGTAGCTTTTGGTGTATTCTGTCGCTTTTTTCCTCTTGTTGCAAGGCATCATTTTTCATGTAGTGCTTGTGATTGGCTAGATTATAGCTTCTTGCTGTGCGCTTGCTGCATTTTTTGTGGCCATAATCACATCCATATGCATTGAAGGCTAAATCGTTGGCTTTTTACTTTTAACTTTTTTAAAAAAAATTGAAGGCTAAAGCCAACGCTTATAAGTGTCGGCTGTGAGCCTTTTAGTGACGCTTTTAAGTATTGCTAAAAACTGACATTTTACGATGCTTTTCAAAAGCGTCGGAAAAAAAATTTTTCACTCAGGTATCACCGATGCTTCGGCAATGCTTTGGATAGCATCAGGCGGACCTTTACCGATGCTTATAAGTATCGGTAAAGGATGTAAAAAACGCCGGACAAGACCACTTTTTCTGTAGTGTGTGACTCTTTACTTCGCATTAAACTTGGCTTAGACTATTGACTTCTGGACTCTTTAACCATGCCAGGTAGGATGCCTTGTAGGATGCCACATAGCTTGACTCAAGTAATGCAATATAATACTCTAGTATATAATACTAGTATACAATACTCTACACTATTGACTTGTTTTAGTATATAATACTCTAGAGAAAATGATGATAAGTAATTGCAATCTACTCCATGCGATATGGCTTTATATAGTTACATAATGACTCTAGACGTACCTTTCACATAAATATATTGGAACATATTATTGTGGTTCAAATTCGGCCCGAGGGTGACCACGCCTGAGGAGTCGAGGAAGCTACCGGTCGGGATGGAGTGGGAAAACCGCCATCTGCGTGCCGGTGGACCTGCACAAAGTCTCATCGGTGGAATTCCGGTGAGAGCCCTCCGATGATTAAGTTAGAATGGATCGTAGGTGGCTCAGCCCAAAAAGTCTTTAGGCGTTACCTGATGGGGCTATTTATAGTCCCGCAGAGGTGCCCAGGTGGCAGGCCACGGCTTGCTTGGGGCACAGGTTTTGAGCTGTTCCTGTGCACGGTATGGCGTTCAGGCGTTAACAGGGTATGGCCCTTGGTCGTCATGTCGTAGAGTGGCCAGCAAGCAAAGCATGGCATTGTGAGGCTGTAATGTACGGCTCGAGGGGATCATTGTAGATATCTGTGGTCGACGGGGCCTCTTCGGCTCTTGGTCAATCCTGCAGGGCGCCCTGAGCGGAGATGTCTGGCCGAGGTCGGCTCGGCCTTTTGTAAGGTCCAGGGTCAAACTGGTGCTCAGCGGGACCGAGGTCTGACCTGCTCGGTGCTGATATCTATTTGGCTAAAATTGGTTGGTTCTATGTTGTGAGCAGGATGATCCATTTTGCCCCCCATCGCATATAAAAACTCTAGCGATATGAATGACTATGTAGAAACTCGAGGCATTCATAAATATTCACTTCATCAAATAAATGACTCAACTCCTGTAACTCTTTACTTGCCATGATATTTGACTTAGACTATTGATATGTTGACTCTTTAACCATGCCCCATAGGATGCCTTGTAGGATACCATATAGTTTGGCTGAACTGATCATTACTAAATTTGGTTTAACACCAACAACTTGAGTAGGAGGGTGACTACCAATTTACAGTCATTTGAATTAGAAAGAAATCTCTCATCATAATGTCTTCTGACATCAACTGCATGTATGGAGCTTCGTCGGTTCCTGGGAGTTGGAAATTGTGGCCTCTTCATTAAGCATGGGTGGGCTGTACGTTTCATATTTTCCTGAGCATAAGTGGGTTGCGGCTTTCATTTTCAGTCTTGTTTCACGAGAGCAATGCAAAAGAAGTATTGGCAGTGCAACACGAGTGCGGTCTATGTTGCATGGAGGGGATAGAAGTTACCCTCACTGTTGTTGAAAATATTCGTCGTGACTCCTTGTTCTACTAGAATTTAAGTTTTAGTTTGAAGTCGTTTAGTTTAAATTTTTGCACCATGAACCACCGGAATCCTTCTAGAAGCGTTTGAGACAGAAGAATAATAGCAACCGAAGTCTCAGAGAGTACAACATGAGCTGCAATAGTTTGGGCTCTTATGACTGTTGTTGAAAATATTCGTCGTGACTCCTTGTTCTACTAGAATTTAAGTTTTAGTTTGAAGTCGTTTAGTTTAAATTTTTGCACCATGAACCACCGGAATCCTTCTAGAAGCGTTTGAGACAGAAGAATAATAGCAACCGAAGTCTCAGAGAGTACAACATGAGCTGCAATAGTTTGGGCTCTTATGACTGCAAATGGGTCGGGTTGACCCATGATTTGATCCGACCAAACCTGCTTAGATCCGAGCTGACCCATGTTAAAAAATCTGTGGGGTTGGGTCGAGTTTTAAGATTGGACCCATTTCATTTTCCGGATCGGATCTGGATTTACTATATTTAGACCCGACCCGATCCGATCCGTTTGATTTTCAGAAAAATTTTAAGTTTCTAATCCTACGATCCGACTTGATCCGACTCGAACTCGGAAAAGCATGGGTGGCAGTTTGATAGTAAATACATGTCCTGTTCCTTTGGACGGGAAAAGCATGGTAAATACACTGCCTTCTTGCCATTTCTTCGTAACCATAATTCGCTAATGTACTGCAAATGCTGGAGCATGAAGGGAGGACGTGTGGGTACGTATTACATTGTTTGATAAGCCATTGTATACAGTATTTTCTGATCATGTTTATCTACCGAGACTAGAGAGGTGAGGTGCTCTTTGTGATGCAAAACTAGAATGATTGAACTTCGTTTTGATTAATAAAAAATCTTTAAAAATTTTATGGACCTTGCATTTTGATGATCGCAAGAACTGCTATACACTAGATTTAAATATTGGGATTTGAGACATTTGAGATTCTGGGTGTAGTATAAACCCACATGGTGGCATTTCTACTTCTTCTGAAGGATGGAAACTGAAAGAGTAGATGCCCTATAAGCCAATCATTTGATAGGTTTCTCTTTGTAATCCTCCAAATCATGTACTTTGACACTCGATATATATCAATAAAGGCATTGTGTTTCATCATTTGCTGCTTATCTATTTTATTATTGGATGATGAACCCCATAAATTAGGACATTGGTTTTAGGGTTATGATGAGATCATATCAGTGAGACCTAAAATCCTAAAATCCTAATTTAGAATATTCCCAGTCAAATTGGTATATTGAGTCGGGGATCAATATTACCGGAAAGACTGGCATATCTTATGTATGCTCAATATAGAGGGTGATTGATCTCACAATCACTTGTGTGAGACACTAATACAAAGATGTGGGTGCTCATTAGAGGAATGAGTTCACTGAAATGACTAGCCATGAGAACATCTTATGGATTCTTACTTAATTATCAAAAGATGGTTCTCATAGTGGGAGTTGTGCAAGTGATCCTTAGACCTGAGATCACCATGGTACCTTGTGCACTTGAAGCTATGTTTTCGTTTACCCTCATTCACGATATTGCGTTGTGTACGGGGTATTCTGGATATGGTGAATTTTGTACAAAGGTTGTGAGTAGGTCAACAAGGAATCAGTCACTTCTAGTAAGAGAAGGTAACATCCTACTTACTCTAATCTTATGATGATTCAAGAAGCCTTTGATCAAAGCAAAATGAATATTAGAAAGAGTTTCTAATGTTTCATTGTTTGAATTATCATATAAAAGATTGAGAGAGACATGAATAAGTGATTGAGTTTGATATTGATCCATACTCATGCACTTATTCAGGATGTAGTATGACTGAGGGATTGAATTGCACAGTAACTTGCCACTGAAGGGTATGTTTGGATTTGTCCAATACATTCCTCATCTTCCGGGTAGACATGATACGTTGCTCGACATCAATCATGTCTTGTGGGTTGATCGGATCAAAGAGTTTGATTAGATCAAAGCATCAGAAAGGTTCTGATTGCTAAGTCAGGTTTAGCACTAAATTGAACCTAAATTGGATTAGAGGTATTCTAATCAGGTTAGGTCAACTTGCACCTGCACCTACTGCTGGCTAAGATAAGGAACCCAATGGGTCACACACAAGAGAATTGATCAAGGGTCTAATTGGATTAGATCATGTTTGCAAGATGAACATGCTAGCACGTGTTGCAAACCCTAGCTCCTGATTCAAATTAAATTCGAATCTGATTCTTAGGTTAGGTTGATCTAATATGATTAGATCATGACCTAATATGGGTTAGCCAAGAGTTGGAACCCATTTGGCTTTAATTAGACCTGATTTGATTAGGTTTAATGTTTTCTTTAAGTTGGTTAAACCCAATTGGATTGGGTTTGATAGGGCCTTCACTTCTGGACCATTGGATCACTCCCTGGATGAAGGATCTGGTCCACTGGTTGGCGCCTTCATCTGGACCATTGGATGGTTTCCTGGATGAAGGATCTGGTCCACTGGTTGGCGCCTTCATCTGGACCATTGGATGGATTTCTGGATGAAGGATCTGGACCATTGGTCAGCGCCTGAATCTGGACCACTGGATGGCTCTCTGGATGGAAGATCTGGACCGTTGCTCAGCGCCTGAATCTGGACCATCGGTGATGGCATCTTGCTTCTGGACCATTGGATGGCACCCTGGATGATGATGCCTTGATCTGGACCATTAGATGGTGCCTAGATCTGGACCATTGGCTTTGGTTTCCTGCATTTGGGCCCTTGGATCATCAGGATTTAAGAGGGAGACATGAGAAAGAAGTTGATATACCCTTCTCCTTAGCACCCCATCATGATGGGATGCCTCTCTTGGCACATGCCTCATCATGATGAGGTGTGTGGATGGGATGCATCCCTTTATGATGCATCCCTCCATCTCTTATAAATAAGGAGGTGCCTTGGGGTTCTAAAGATCATCCAAGAAAAAGCTTCTCCTTCTCTCTCCCTTATCCCTTCTTTCTTACAAGCCTCTCTCTTTTGTCCTAACCCAAGACAAGAGGGTCTTCTTTAGGACAAAAAGGCTAGTGAATGTTTTAGAGGTAGAAAGGAAGAAGGAAGTGAAGGAAAATTAGCCAATTAAATCCTTTGGAAGGATTGAACAATTAGAATCAAGTTTTGGTGGAGCTAGAGTCTTGAACCCATTCCTGTGTGGATCAACATCGGAGGGTGAACATTTGGGCACCTTAGGACGTCTTCAGACATATTGGATATAGCGTGATAGGTATTCTTCTATACCAAGATTATATTTTCTACATTATTTGGTTATACTATTAAGGCGATCTTGGCTTATTAGGATTTCATATAATGGGTTTTATAAGAAAATTTTATAATCCCGTATCTTCCGCTGCGCCCTAGGGCACTGGGAAACCCAACAGAAACACAGGCCCACCAAAACCAAAAAGAGGAAGAAAAGAAGAAAAAGGATGAGACGCAAAAAATTTAAAAAAAAGAAGTTGGAGACATTTGAAGAGAAGGCTATAAAGTTAGATAGGAAGGCTTGGTGGAAACTATAAGAAAAAAAAAAGACCAGAAGGCAAAAAATAAAAGGTTATATTGCGTTACCTCTCACAGCTGCCAGCTGCAATTTGATAGTTTTATGCTGGTGATCGTACTCGCTAGTTGATACTCCACGCAGCTGAAACAAGCATGCAAAATTTTTGAAAGTCGAGTGGGCCTGGGTTGGGACCGAGTTATGCATGGATCCGATCCGATCCGAATAATCTATTGGGTCAAAAATTGTAGCCGTGGACCCAATTCAATCTGATCCAATTTTTTATTGGGTTGAGTCTGAGCCCAATATTAAAATCTAAACAAAAAATTAAATTAGGTTGAGATCATATATGACTCGGTCTGACTCAACCCACCTGCCCTTCTAAATTTGGCTGGCTTGGGCCAGAGGCAAGTTGGTGGTAGGCAGTGAAGTAGTTATATATTTTATTTAGACCTTTTTTGGAAATTGGAATTTGTGCTTGAGAGGGAAAAGACAAACTGAGACATCAATTACTGTCAAGTAGTTTAATTTGTGCCCTTCTAAATTAAATAGTGACATGAGGTGCTGGATTAATGTCTATTTGGTGGGGCGTTCTTGTAAGGAAGCCGCGAGCATCAATTACTTGTTTCTGGGAATCCTAGCGTTGGGTCAATTACCTCCATGGTTGGTGGGGCTGTGAGGCCTTTTTTGCCCTGGTGCCTTAGGTGCCAAGGATTGGGCCGGCTCTGAGTGTTTGCTATCAATATATCACGCAACTAGGTAGATACTGTATAGGTCATATCCCAACTAACTGAATTTGAATATCTAGCAATATAGAAGGTCATTCATTTTGTTCCACTGTTTGTCTTCCCGGCCTGTAAACATCGATAATCTATAAAGACTGTAGGATACTAATGATCCTCATCATATCTCCTAGGATCGGATGGAAATCTGAAATGATCAGCTAACTGGCTGATAACCGTCCGAACGAATTACATTGGATGTATGACTCCATAAACCAAGCCTTCTTAGGCTACCCTCATATCCATAAGGAACCATAATATCATGCATATGGCATCCGAATCATAAATCTCGGCCCACCGTTTGCACCATGGTTGCCATCGATTACTGCCTCTTAGGGTTAATTGTCTTTAAAGAGAGAAGTATGCTTTAAAAGCAAGTTGCGATGCTTTTATTATTTAATAAAGTTTTTCTATTCTCTCCTGCATAAATTTTCCTGCAAGTGTTCTCCGGCTGCTTGTTCTTGATGTCCTGGGCATTGGAAAGCCCTCCTACATAGGATCATGCGGTTTTACAACGATGACAAACATAATTGCGTCACAGTTCAGCAGGGATGCAGCATGCCAATACCACCGGGCCGGCATTCAGAACACCTTACATGAGGGTAACTCCAACAATCTTTTCTTTTCTTTTCTTTCTTTCTTTCTTTCTTTCTTTCTTTCTTTCTTTCTTTTATTTTTGATTATGGGTTGGACTTGACTTAATAATGTAGTCATACTTAATCTCATCTTTCAGTCTCTCATATTTCATTATACGAATGCCTTATTTTATACATACTTATATTCATTTTGTACACAGTTAGCACACTTTATATTATTGAGAAAGATTAGACAAAACTAATCACTTTGATTAACTGTAATCACTTTCATTAATCACAGCACATTTTATACCCACATGTTTCTTTTTATCCACCTAGTCGAAGGATTAAAAGATAAAAAGCATCATAATTAATAAGAGGTAGAAATATACAAATCGCAAGCAAGATGAAGGTAGAAAGTGACCTCTCCGATATGTCAAGGAAAACACAAGACTTGGTTCAATTATGACAAGGCTCATTTCAAATCTATGGATCATTTTATCCCGATATCTCTTGGCCTAGTGATAGTAGAGCATCCAAAGAGGCCCCCCTCAAACAATAGCAGGCAAAGACAAAAGACAAACCGGAAAATGAAAACAGGTCCAAGGGGATGAGCACAGAATGCGACAGCAACGACAAGTGGCTTAGGGAAGTAACAGCAGCCATATAACGTATGTTTGCGTAAGCCTTCATAATATCTTACTAATATTTGTGGATCATTCTCTATGACTTTAGACGCCACCAAGTATCTCTCTCGCCGCAGTCATTTTTTTTACAATTTCTCTCGTATGCATTCGTTCTTTGGGTAGTTTGTTGGAACATTGAAGACCAATGCTCATCACTGAAATTAAGCACTCTTGTATCCTGTGTTGTTTAGCGCACCTCTGTTGTATGCCATTGATAATTTCGTAGTCCTCTCGTATCAACTGCGGATCTACGATGTTCATAATTTGAGTAGGAAAAGCCATCTCCACAAATCGATGAAGATCTAGGCTTTCATTGAAGGTTGCATCAGTGGGTCTCTTTCCAGTAAATATCTCCAAGAGAAGTATTCCATAGCTGTACACATCTCCTCGGGTCGATACTTGGCTTCCCAGACCGTACTCTGATAAATGTTTGCACAAAGACAACGACAAAAACATAGTTAAACATTCAAGATAAATCGCTCCACAAACAAAACAAAGAAGTAGATCATTTCTCTATGCCACCGAAAGATTATATTAGAAGCATAAATTCAAATCAGAAGGTAGAAATATGTTGTACTATAATGAATGAGCCAGATTGGCCCATCTGTCTTTAGCTGCTCATTATTAGTCTATATTAGCCTACGTAGGAAGAAAATGAGAAGTAGAAAAATTTGAACATGAAGTCTCACCTGGAGCGATGTATCCAACCGATCCTTTTATCGCCGCCAAGCTAGTAGATATGGAGAATGAGTTAGTAGATTCAAAGAGAAACTTCGCTAGCCCGAAGTCGCTCACACGGGCAGTCATGTCACCGTCCAGAAGAATGTTGCTCGGCTTGAGATCACAATGCACGATTGGCACCGGGCTGTGATGATGAAGGTAATCCAGTGCAGAAGCCACATCAATGGCTATGCTTACTCTCTGTTCTAAATTCAAATTCCTCATCGGGCATTGCTCATTCACTTCCGGATGCAGCCATCGTTCCAGGCTTCCATTCTCCATAAATTCAAGAACCAATGCTTTGAAATCATTACCTCTAAAATCAACACTAGAGCATGCAGTTATGATTTTGACCAGGTTCCGGTGTCGGATGCTTCTCATGGCCTCACATTCAGCTATGAAACTCCTTGAAGCCCCCTGCTGCTGAAGGTTCAGTATCTTTACAGCAACCACCTTTATATCATCCCAATCCATGATCCCTTTATATACAGAACCGAAACTCCCAACACCAATCAGATTTGCTGAAGAGAACCCATCAGTTGCTGTGACCAATTCGGCGTAAGAGACTCTAACATGTTCTATTCTCATGGTAGCCATGGACGGACGTCTCATTCTTGTCTTTCGAGTCCGATAAAGTACCATGAAGAAGAGAATCATAGTTAAGCCTAGAACTCCACTGGCAACTGAGATGATCACTGACAAGATAGCAGCTTTGTGTTTTTTCCCATGGGGTTGGGTAGAGGGGCAGGGTGGCAGGTGCAGTTCATGAATTCCACCACAGATCTTTCGATTTCCAATAAGCGAAAATGCGCTCATATTTGCAAAGACCCCACCTAGCGGAACCTCACCTTCAAGGTCGTTGAAAGAGAGATTCAGAAACTGGAGCGAGTGAAATATTTGGAGATATTCTGGTACATACCCGGACAAGTTGTTGCTTGAGAGGTCCAGAAATTGAAGGCCCTTTAGATTGGCCAGTGATTTCGGGATTACCCCATCAAAAAAATTACCGCTCATATTAAGGTTTACGAGGACCACGCATTCGCCAATGTTATCAGGGATTTCACCATGCAATCTGTTCTCAGAAACATCGAGGCTATTGACATTTATCATGTTGCCAATTTCTGAAGGTAAGAACCCTTGTAATGCGTTGTGTGATACGTCTAGGAGTTGGGATAGAGAAGACAGGCTAAGAATCTCCATGGGTATTGGGCCTGTAAGCTGATTGTAGGAGAGTTCTAAATACTGCAAGTTCTTGCAGTTTCCAAGGTGGGTTGGAATGCTTCCGCTTAATATGTTTCCTTTCAGAGAGAGCCAATTCAATTGACTGATGTTTCCGAGTGAAGGTGGAATTTGGTCGGAGAAATTATTGTCAGACATATCCAGCTTATGCAGTGCATTAATATTTCCAAGAGATGCAGGGATATTACCCCTGAGAAGGTTTGAATCCATGGCAAGTGCTATCAGGTTTTTCAGGTTCCCCATATTTGAAGGCAGGCTTCCAGATATCTGGTTATGCGAAAAAACAAGGATCATAATATCTGTGGAGAGTTTTGAAATGGAACTGGGTAAGACACCAGAGAGGTTGTTGTTGCTGATATGTAGTGCTCTCAATTTGCTGCAGTTGGTTAGAGCAGCAAGGAAGCTCCAATCGTCGGCCTCCTTGGCTACTAGTTGGTTCCCGAAAAGGAACAGGAGTGACAGGTTCTGTAAGGTTCCAAGGTTACGAGGGATTTTTCCATGGAGATTGTTCACTTGGAACTGTATGTCAAGCAGTCCAGAAGCATTGGATAATGAAGAAGGGATATGTCCGGTGAAGTGATTGACGGCCATGTCGAGATTTGTTAAGTGGGGAAGAACCTATGTCAGATGGGATGGTCCCACTGAGACTGTTGGATATCACACTCAAGACACGGATGCTTGAGAGATTGTAGAGACAGGGAGGAATCATGCCTGATAATTGGTTTTGTGATACATCGAGGCTAGCAAGAGAGGTTAGACGGCACAATGAAGATGGAATGCCCCCTGACAGAGCGTTCCTTGAAAGAACAAAAATGGTGATGGAGGTCAGGTTCCCCAGCCAAGGTGGGATGCTGCCTGCAATCATGTTGTGCGACAAGTCGAGGTAGACCAAAGAGGAGAGGTTGGCCAAAGATGTTGGGACAGTTCCCTTAAGATTATTCGATCGGAGGATCAAGCCGATGAGCTGAGGAAGTGATCCCAACTCATGGGGCACTTGTCCGTTGAGATGGTTGTCGCCTAAGTGAATCCAACTCAGATGTCTGCAGTTGCCAAGACTGGATGGAATTTGTCCTTGTAAAGAATTCATGCTTAGGTTGAGATGTTGCAGCTGGTGCAAATGGCCAAGATCTTGTGGGATGGATCCGTCGAGTTTGTTCTCTTGGAGATTCAGTCTTCTGAGGAAGGTGAGGTTGGCTGTGGATGGTGATATGGTGCCGGACAGGCCATGGGAGGGTAAATCCAGAGCAATTACCCTCTCAGGGTGCCGACTACCACATGTGACGCCTTGCCACTGGCAGAAATGAAGCGACTTGTTGTCCCAGGAGGACAGAGCCCCATATGGATCATGATATATATTGGACTTGAATGAAATGAGAGCTGAGTGGTCGCTTACGCTTTTGCTGTTGTTCCCCGCCAAGGAGGTTGCAGTGCTGGTGGTGATAGCAGGAGACTGGGGAGATGAGAGCACAAAAGGACACAAGAGCAGAAAAGTTGCACGCATGAGAGAAGACCACCAAGAGCATGCCCTCTGTGAGTTGGGGAGATATCCCATGGGCGCTCCTAGGATGTCAAGAGGAAAACAATGAACAATATAGCTTGGTGGAGGCTGTGGATGAAACCTTCTAAATGCATGCAAACTTTATAGTAGGATTTATGGGCCGGTGAATATCTGGAGGAATTGCCGTTTTACCCAAAAAAAAAAAAAATCTGGAGGAGTCTCTATTTGGACGGACTTGGCTTGGGTGGCGGCCCTCTAGCAAAGCAACTGGGAAGGGCAAGGGACCACACCAGATATTTTAGTCCCACGTCGCTTCGAGAAAGAAGCTGCATTGAGCAGCTGTTGAAAAGTCTTTAGACTTGCTGGGGAATAATTTACGAGAGCTGACACCAGCGATCGATGGGAGATCGAAGCTGGTCACCAGGACTTGTCATCGACTTATCAATCATGTTAGACTGGCCCTACGGTATCAACATCAGGTTTACTTATATTACAGGAGAATCTGGCAATTTTTAAAAATTATTTATCAAAAAAATAATTACGGAGGAAAATAAATTTTATCATATTTGGTTAGTAAAAATAATATTCTAAGAAATAATTGGGAAAAGATTACTATATTTGGTTTTATATAAGAATATTGCTAAATTTCTAATGATGCCTTTAAATAAACAACTCAAGTAGTAATATTTTTTTTTCTAAATCCATTTGTTGACCATTTATAGCCCACTTACATAAATATTATCAATATTGCTTATTTATAATATTAAAATATATTTACATGAGTTGATAAATATTTTTAAATTAATTATACATATATTAAAAATATATTTCTTATTATAAATAAATTATAGTATATTTTAGTATGTAAATAAACATTTAATTATTAATAAATTCTAAGTATATTTATTGATGATTAATAAATATCTATTAATTATTTAATAATAATAATTATTTATTAATAATTAATATTAATGATATTAATGAAATTAATATAATATTAATATAATATAAGTGAGAGTAGTTTCATCAAGAAATGACATTATCAGATTATCCCCGTTTGGTAATCTAATATGGAAAAGCAAATACCACCTCTTGGTGGTATTTATTTTACATTCTCTTTTAAAAAATAGATATATGACCCACCATTTATCTTACTATCTTTCTCATCCATATTTTGTACCAAATATGGTAATTTGACATACAATTATTTTTTGTTATACCAGATTACCCCCAACCAAACAGGCTCTAAGAAACGTAAAGGATGTGCAAGATATTTTAGTCCTATGTCGCTTGAAGAAAAAAGCTGTGATGCACAACTATTCCCACTTTTGCCTTAAATGCAATGTAGAAAAGTTTTTAGCTTGCTGTGGAATAATCTGTAAGAGCTAGTACTAGCCATGAGAGATCGAAGCTGGTCCTCAAGACTTGTTGTCGACTCATCAATCATGGTAGACTGGCCCTCCAATATCAACATTAGGTTGACTTGTATTACAAAGTAATCTAATGATTTTTGAAAATTATTTATCTAAAAAAATAATTACAGAGAAAAATAAATTTCACTATATTTGGTTAGCAGAAAAATTACTATAAAAATAGTATTGCAAAAAGATTACTTTGTTTGGTTGAGGGTAAATTTTATATAAGAATATTGCCAAATTACCAACGATGCTTTTAAATAAACAATTCAGGTAATAACATTTTTTCTCAGTCAATTTTTAGGCCATTTATAGCCCACATGCATAAACATTATCAATATTTGCTATTTCAAATATTAAAATATATTTACATGAGTTGATAAATATTTTAAATTAATTATACATTTATTAGAAAATATATTTTCTATTATAAAGAAAATTTAGTATATTTTGGTATATACATGAATATATTAATTATTCATAAATCATAAATTAGATTATTGATAATTAATAAATATTTGCTAATTATTTATTAATAAATATATTAATATTTATAAATTTTTAATATATTTATAATATATTAATATAGTTAATATTAATTATATTGATGTAATTAATATAATATCAATATAATATAAGTGAGGGCATTGCTATCAATAAATGATATTCCATATTACCTTTATTCGGTAATCCAACGTGGAAAAGTAAATACCACCTCTGAGTGGTATGTATTTTACCTTCTCCTTTAAAAATAGATATGAGATCAACTATTTATTTTATTATCTCTCCTCTATTTTTTATTAAATATGATAATCTGATGCGTAATTTACTTTTTCATGCTCAATTATTTGGGCCCTGAAAATCGTAAGAGATGACGCAAGATATTCAAGTCCATATCGCTTCGAGAAAGAAAGCTGCGTTGCACCGCTGTTTCCACTTGTGCCATTAAAATCTTTAGACTTGCTGTGGAGTAATCTCCGAGAGCTGATACCAGCCTCTCGATCGAAGCTGGTCTTCAAGACTCGTTATCTGACTGATCAATCATGGTATACACTGACCCTCCGGTATCAACATCAGGCTGGCTGGTACTGACCGGCAAGTTGCAGCACCCGGAACAAGCGTGTGGAAGATTTTTTTTTTTGTTGAATTGTTCCCCCGGTAAACAAGACTTGGTACTCACTTGAGGGCCCTGGGAGAGGGCCTGATGGTGTCTACCGTTTTGGCACCCTGTCCCAAGCTCTGGGCGAGCAGCACGTGGCTAGCCCAGGGATGCCACTGGAGTTAGGTCTGGTAGAGCCTCTGACGCCACGAGATGAGGCGACAGGGGTGCCGCTCGGAGAGGTGCCACATGAGGGTCTCCCGGATGCAGATGCCTGTGGTGACTGCCCTACGGGTTTACCTACGGCAGAGGGGGTCCACCCAGCTGTCGTGCGACTCATCAGGGCGGCAGTCATGTGCGAGGTATCTGGTGAGGCTGAGCAGCTGGGGGATTTAGGCCGTCAGCTTGAGATAGCTCCCGAGGCCCAGGGGGAGGAGGTACCTGAGGCCGATCGAGCAGTTGTTGATCCATGAGGATTCTAGCCTGGAATTGCAGGGGGGCGGCCAAGCCGGCCTTCATGTCCTCCTTTAAACGGCTAGTACAGCTCCACTGCCCTGAGATTTGTTATCTCTGCGAGACACGTTTGTCTGGTGATGGGCTTGGTCGACTGAGGCGACGCCTGGGGAGGGACTGGGAGACCTACGCAGTCGAGTCCCAGGGGCTGTCTGGTGGCCTCTTGATCCTGTGGAGACGGGGGGTGGCGAGGATTGATGTCTTCCACAACTGTTCTCAACAGGTAGTGATGGTTGTATCGGAACCTGAGGCGGACCCTTGGGTGTTGTGTGGTGTGTATGCGAGCACGGATTACAGGGTCAGGAGAACCCTCTGGCGAGAGATTACCAACCTGCTAGCCCAGGGTATCCCAACGGTGGCGGTTGGTGATTTTAATTGTATCCAAAGTGCGGATAAAAAAAGGGGTGGTGCGCCTTTCACTGATAGGATTGACAGGAGGGAGTTTCGCGACTTTGTGCAGCTAAATGGCTTGGTGGACTTAGGTTTTTCGGGACCGCGGTTCACCTGGTGCAACAATCAACCTGGCGGTGCTAGGGTCTGGGAGCGGCTAGATAGGGCTTTTGCTTCCTCGGACTGGATCCTTCGCTTCCCAACCTGCCGAGTTAGCCACTTACCCCGGATTGCATCAGATCACTGCCCCTTGCTGATTTCGACCTCATCGGTATCGGGTCACCATAGTCCTTTTCGCTTCGAGAAGATTTGGCTTTCGTACCCCCAGTCCTGGGACATAGTTCGTGATGCGTGGCGTGTTCCGGTGCGGGGGGATGCGATGCGGCGAGTCTCACGCAAACTCGAGCTGACCAAACGGCGGCTTCGCCGTTGGAATCGCGAGGTAGTGGGCGATATCTTCCGGAGATTGGAGGGGGTGGAGGAGGAGATTACGGCACTACAGAGGAGTGAAGACCTACGGGGTGCTCTCCCGGAGAATGACATGACTCATCTCCGGGGGCTTCTTGCGACGCACCACTCACTGCTACGGCAGCATGAGACTTTCTGGCGACAGAAGTCTCGAGTCCAATGGGTTAATGAGGGTGACCGCAACACCAGGTTTTTTCATCGGACGACTGTTATTCGGCGTCAGCGGAGTATGATCCACTCACTGCGTGATGGGTCTGGCCGCCGAGTGGAGGGTGAGCCTGCCGTTGGACAGGTTCTACTTGACTTTTTCCGCGCCAGATGGACTGAGGATGTAGGCCCTGGTGCTGATGACCACTTTCCACGGGTTGATGTAGGTATTGCACATGATGAGAATACGACCCTGGTTCGGCCGGTGTCGGCGGAGGAGGTGCAGGAGGCAGTCTGGGCGCTGGCAGCGGACAAAGCTCCAGGCCCGGATGGTTTTCCTCCTTTCTTCTTTCGTAGATATTGGGGTATCATTCGGGGAGCTGTGATCGAGGCTGTTCAGTGTTTCTTCACTTAGGCAGCCATGCCCGAGGATTGGAAAGCCACCTTCATTACGCTCATTCCGAAGCGCCGAGAGGCAGTAGAGCCGGGTCACTTTAGGCCCATCAGTTTGTGCACAACCTTGTACAAGGTTGTGGCGAGGATTATGGTGGGCAGGATAAAGCCCCTACTGCCGGGCATCATTAGCCAAGAGCAGGGGGCTTTCATTGCGGGAAGGAACATTTCCCACAATGTTTTGTTGGCTCAGGAGATGATGTGGGATCTCCAGCAAGCATCGAAGCGGGGTAGTTTGATGGCAGTCAAACTGGATATGGAGAGGGCTTATGACAGGATCAGATGGAGCTTTCTCCGGAGGGCATTGGAGGCTTATGGCTTCCATAGGCGATGGATTGGATGGGTCTTAGGGTGTGTCCAGGGGCCAAAGTTCTCAATCTTGGTCAACGGCACACCTTCGGTGTTTTTTGAGTCTACTATGGGGCTGCGGCAGGGATGTCCCTTATCCCCTTACTTATTTATCATTTGCTCTGATATACTGTCCCGTGCCCTCCAAAGGGCGTGTGCAAGCCGGGAGCTGGAGACCTACGTTCCAGCACCGGGGGCGGGACCTGTCTCTCACCTACTTTTTGCTGACGATTGTCTTCTCTTGTCCAGGGCGCGGGTTTCCGAGGCACGTGTACTTCGCAGAGTGTTGGCAGATTACTGTGCGGCATCCGGTCAGAGAATAAATTTCACGAAGTCAGCCATCCAGTTCAGCCCTAGCACAGAGAGCAGAGTCAGACAGGAGATCAGGAGTATTTTGCAGATGCCCGAGCAGGAGGGGACTCTGGTTTACCTGGGAGTTCCCATCACAGGCCGGAGGCTACGAGTGGCGGAGTGCTCGGGGTTGGTGCAGCGGGTCGAGAGTAGGCTGGAGGGATGGAGGGCATCATCTCTATCCATGATGGGGAGGCTGACACTTGTCAGATCAGTGCTCGGGTCCATGCCGGTATATCTCATGGCCAACACTGTGGTCCCTAAGACGACTCTGTCGAAGATTGAACGTCTTCTTCGGAGCTTCCTCTGGGGGTCCCATGGTGGGGGTCATGGGGTACATTTGGTGGCCTGGGAGCGGGTATGCCGGCCCACCAGTGAGGGTGGTTTGGGAGTTCAGTCCCTCCTGGAGCGGCGGGAGACACTCATTGCACGGCATGCAGCTCGTTTTTTGTTGGAGCCACATGGGCTTTGGAGTCGGGTGATGGCAGCTAGATATGGCCGGGGGAGCCCTGAGGTGGCACGGCGTGGTCGCCGCATTTCTTTCATGTGGCGTGAGATTGGGAGGTACCTGCCGACCGTGTTAGCTCATACCAGGTGGCTGATGGGCGACGGCCGGACCATTGTGGTGACTGATGACCCGTGGGTAGATACCATTCCCTTGAGATATTGGCCGACGACGGTGGATTTCGAGGCAGCAGTGGGGCTCCGGGTGTGCGACCTCTTAGTACCAGGGAGGGCAGAGTGGGACGTGGACAGACTCCATCAGTTGTTCGGAGCACACCTAGCAGAGAGGATCCTTTCTCTCCCAGTACCAGGATGCGAGGGCCCAGATGTCAGGGTTTGGAGCACTTCATGCAGGGCTAGTGTTGGGCTGGGTGATCTGGCCTGGGTGATTCAGTGCGAGCATGAGAGTGGATGGGATGGTGCCTGGATTTGGAGGTCTAGGCTCCATCCGAGAGCAGCACTTTTTCTATGGAAGGTGATGTGGGACCGCCTTCCGACGAGAGCTGTGCTGAGCCGACGCGGTTTGGGGATCCCTGCGGAGTGTGGGGCCTGCGGTGCGGATGAGTCAGTTGACCATGCACTATTTGCATGCTTTTGGGCGAGGCAGACATGGCAGTGGTCGGGGATCCCAGAGGAGGTCTGGCGGGAGAGGAGATTGTTTCTACAGATGATTCGTCAGTGGCTGGCTAGCCCCCGGACATGTCTGGAGGCTACCCGAGCGATTTGCACCGCCCACCAGATTTGGTTGGCACGGAACGCTCGCACCTTTGGCGAGCGTAGGATGTCGCCGAGGTTTGTTGCGGAGTCCGCTCGAGTATTGGCGATGGAGTCCAGACCTACCAGCCATTCAGATACGACCTTGATAGCTCGGGACACCTGGGGTTCTTTCTCTGCTCCGGCAGTTCTTCGGACGGTGTTCTTCACCTGGGAGCCCCCACCCCCGAGTTTCCTCAAGGTCAATTTTGATGGTTCAGTACTAGACAGTGGTACACGAGGCGGTGCCGGCTTTGTCATACGTGACCCTCATTCTAGGGTACTGGCAGCGGGCGGTTGCCGGCTATTTGACATATCAGTGCCAGCGGCGGAGTTGCGAGCTGCCTGGGCCGGCCTTTGCCATGCGCGGCGGGTATTGCGGGCTAGCTCGATCATCTTGGAGGGCGACTCATCCACTGTCATTGGGTGGATTCGGCGGGAGAGCATTGACCATCCTTTGATCCGGGATATTAGGTTGATGGTGAGGGATGTTGTGGCCTTTGAGGCTAAGCATGTATACAGGGAGGCCAACGGGGCGGCTGACTGGGTAGCTACATATGTAGCACACCATTCGGGTTACGCCCTATGGTCAGGAGAGCGGGAGCTGCCATCGGCGCTACGCGAGATTTTGTATTTTGATGTTCTTGGGTGTATTCGGACACGCGTTGTTTGAAGAACCCGTTTTAAGCAAAGAAAAAAAAAAAAAAAAAAAAAAAAAAAAAAAAAAAAAAAAAAAAAAAAAAAAAAAACAAGACTTGGTACTTCTCTTCCTGGACGCATCGCGTGAACATTCTTGGACCACCGTTTGCAGGCGGCAACACGAGCGCAAATCTCTGTTGCATGGGAGGTGAAGGGACGTTAATCTTTTTGATTAAGATATGCATGCTTTACACCGAGGACCTCGTAGCAGAAAAGATAAATAACTCCTACCCCCTTTTTTCCGATTATGGGCTTAACTACAACTTAAGAAAGTTTAGGCGAAGCCTGATTACTTTTATTAAGCCTAATAACCTTCATTAATCACACTTTCTCATCTAATACATGCTTGTGCCTTGTTCTCTGCATAGCTCGTGGATTAAAAGATAAAGAGCATCAGAACAAGAGATCTGAAAATAAGTTTCAGCCAAGAAATCTTCCATCAAAGCAAACGTAGAAAATGATCTTTCCTATTTGCTGAGGAAAATAAAGAGTTCAAGAATGCTAGGATCCATTTCAAACATATGGCCCACTAAATTGTGACCAGGGCGGTCACTCCTACCTGTAAACCTGTTATTGCAGCACATGTATGCACAATAATTGGGCATGAATTATTAAAGAACTAAAGGAAGAAGCAGTACCCTTGCCTGGTCAAGCACCATTTTCAATGCACAGTCTTGTCCTGTAGTTGAATTGCATCAATTCTTTCAATTTTGAATTTTTTTTGATGTCTCAAATATATACCTAGGCACTTGGAACGTTTCATGATAACATTTGGACATTTTATACCATGAAATCATGATGCCTTTGTAGTTACATATTTATTTCTAACACTCAAATACATATTTATAGTGGCATTTTATTTCTAACACTGAATCAACAGACCACCTATCACTGAATTGATCATTCTCACAATCTATATGCGTTTGGTGTGGTCCCTTGTCACGTGGGACCCGCATCATTTAAAAATAATAATAAAAAAAAGATGGTAGTTTCAAACGGCCTGGCTTGGGAGTGCGGTAATCACCAAAAACCGAGAAACGGGTCTGTAGAAACGATGAAAAAAAATCAAGAAGAAAATTGAGGAGAAGAAGAGAGAAAAAAAAATACTACTTTGTCGGATGGTCCGATAGTTGATTTTATCTATATTTAGCTAAAATTTTAGTATATTGTTTTCGGTATTAGAGTTACAGATTGAATGGTATGGATCTTTGAAAAGTTTTCTCTATTGATTATTTCAAATATTAACACTTGGTGAGGTTTATTCTCTATTTTATTATTTATTGCTAAAATTCATTCTTGTTATGAAAGCCAAAATTAAATCTTATTGATGTCTAGAGAAGACCTATTGTAATCCTATTATTCTAAATAGTGGAAGATTTTAGCTGGACTAGGTTCCGTAATTTTTTTCCTTCATATCGAAGGGTTTTCTATATAATAAATTGTATTGTCTCTTGTTTATGGATTGCTTGATTATTTTGCCTGATAATTGCTGATGTAAAGATTATTCTTTCTTGGTGAGTGATATCCTATTTAATTACACAAAAATAAAGAGGGAGAAAAAGTTTGCAGCACTATTATTTCTTGATTATATTTTTCTAACAATATGGAGGAAGGTCACTCAAACTCTTAGATTGCTGGTTTTCCAGACACTATGAACAAACTTTGGATTGACCGGAGAAAGGGCCTACCAAAAACAATGAAATCAGCATGGGACTGCCTTGTTTCGGTGGTAAGCTGGTGCATTTTGAAAGAGCGACGTTGTTTGTTTGGAAGGTAGCCTAGGGTTGTCTGCCCACCAGAGAAGTGTTGGCTTAGAGGGGTGTGAGTTTCGCCCCAAGCTGCGGGATCTGTTAAGAGGAGGATGAGTCTATATTCCATGTCTTGTTCGGCTGCTAGCAGGCTACTCTGATTTGGGAGTGCGCATCAGGTTCTTTTGATCTATATTAGGAGTGGGCGTCGTTCGAGGATTTTTTGATCTTCTTGGTGGAGTCCTCACGACGGCCCGACCGGCTGGAGCAGGGGATTAGGGCGGCTTATCTGGCTTACAACTGCTGGCTGGATAGGAATGCCCAGGTCTTTGAGGATAGAGGAGCGCACCCAAGTGCGGTGGTGGATAGGGCCCTACGTCATGCGGCGGAGGTCCTTGACATTTTTGCATCGTCGTCCCTTGGGTTGACTAGAAAAATCTGGAGCTCTCACTCCGCTCTTGTAGCGTCCAGGATTACGCTCGTCTCCTGGGAGCCTCCACCCCCTACCTTTCTTAAGGTAAACTTCAATGGCAGTGTCACGGTGGATGGATGTAGCGACGCCGGGTTTGTCATCAGGGACCAGCAGGCTAGATTAGTGGTGGCTGGGGGCTGGCACATCTTCACCAGACTGTCACCAGGATTGAGGTCAGAATCGCTTGGGAGGGCGTCTCCTATGCGAGACGGGTGCTGGGTGCGGATCACATCATCCTTGAGGGAGATGCTGCCATGGTGATCGAGGAGATTCTAAGTTTCGGGCAGTTTGGCTAGAAGATTCAATTGATCCACGATATTTGCCGTCTCCTAGGAGAATATGTTGCATACTGGGCTACTCATGTGTACAGGGAGGCCAACTATGCTATGAACTGGGTGGCTTCCTATGCAGCCAATCATTTTGGAGGTGTTATCTGGGAAGTCACGACTCCATCCCATCTCCTTTGCATTTTCTGCTTCTTTCTGACTCTATGGGCTACACTCACACCCGTTGTGTGTGAGTTGCGGATGTACCAAAAAAAAAAAAAGAGCGGAAGGGCAGCCACTCTCGATTCGAAGCAAACTGCCATGGCAAAGTTCTCAACCAAAGTATTTTCCTCTTAGAGAGTTGGACTTCCATTCTCTTAGAAGGAAAAAGAAAGGTATTTCACACCTGCTGGAAAAGATCAAACCAATTATTGCAGAGGTGACTCCACCACACTTACTATTAAAAGAGTAAAAGAAGAGGGGATTTGTATCTGCATCTCCCTCAACTAGTGAACAATATTCCCTACAGGAATTAGGAAAAATTTCTGATACTGCCTGAAAAACAAAATGCATTCGGTGTACCAAGCTCGGACTAAACAATCAATATGCAATTAATAAATGTTAAAAGAGAGTATGAGGATCATTTATCTCAGACGACGGCGAGGTCGACGGCGGCCGAGTAGCTAGGGCTCGGGATGGAGGTTTGATGTTGGCGCGCAGCTAGGGCATCGATCGAGAGAGGATGAGGAGAGGGGGCCGGGCGAGCGTTAAAAACAAGAACAAAACAAAGAAGAGAAGGAGGACGAGGAGGAGGAGGAGGAGGAGGGTTACCTCAGAGGAGGAGGAGGAGGAGGAAGACGGCAGCGGGGAAGCTACGGCTCGCGATGGAGGTGAGAAGTCGGCGCACGCACAGGTAGGGCATCGACCGATAGAAAATGGAGGAGAGGGGGCTGGGCGAACGGTTGGAGGGTTTTATGTTTTCTAACGACGCTTTTAAGTGTCGTCATTTCTAAATTTTTTACCGACGCTTTAACACGTCATCGTTTCCTTAGATTTACCGACGCTTGGTAAAAGTGTCGGCAGAGGTTGGCGCTGAGCCAAACTTTTCCGACGTTTTTCCCTAGCGTCGGAAAAACAGAGTCGGCAAAACTCACATTTGTTGTAGTGATAGTTATCTTCAATAGGTCGCCATCTTTACTGGTGGAAATGTTTCTGAAGGTTTTCTGTGGATGGTTGATGGGGCTCTCTCAAAGCACATCTTCCACTCTTTTCTTCCTTTCTAGCCACATGGCTAACTCGTAACTTTATATACATACACAAGAAATTTGGGTGGCTAAGCTTCCCCTTTCATCAAACAAAGAAATGAGAAAGAAGCTGCATTGCTCGACTGTTTTCACTTTTGCTGCAAATGCAATGCAAAGAAGAAGTCTCTAAGGACTCGTTTAGTTTGCAAAAATAGAAGGAAGAAAAATATTATCAATAGAAAAACAAAAACAAAAAATTTCTTGTTTCGCTGGAGTCTTTAAAGAAGAGTAATGAAAAAGTAGAATCTTCATTGAAATAAGATTTTCATATTTTATAAAAAAAATCATAAGAAACACGAAAAAGCTACTTTCCAACCAGTTGAAATTTTAATTTTCTTTTTCCAAAACAACTCTTTTAAGCCATCGAAATTTATGAATAATATTTTTTTATTAAAAGTATAATAGATATTTCACATAACCTTTTTAATAAAGTAGATGCTCAACTAAACATTAGTCATTTGGATTGTACTATTTTTTCATTGTCAACTAAGTATGTCAAAATTATTTTTTTAGATATTATATATTTTGGAACCAGCTTTTAAGAAAAAATAATACAGTGGGAGATATTATATTCACGCGCCTTTGATGAATGGAGGTAAAATTGAAAGTGTAGCCGTTTCCGCACCCAGGCGATCATATAGCTTCATCTGGGCCAACCGATGCTATGGAGTAATATTTCTGTTCTTATGCCACTTGCTATGAAGTCACCAAGCATGGCAAATTGACTCTCCAGTATCAACATCAGGTTGGCTTGTAATGACCAGCAAGTCGCATCACCCGGAACGAAACTTTTGTTCATTGATGTAGAGTTGTCGACGGTGATCGGAGAAAGTTGGCATGGTCAATAAGTGGTAGTTGAATGAGATATTAATTAAAGCCCTTCTCTCTCTGTACAGGAAAAAACGTGCGGAAGACTTCGTTTTTTTTTTTTTTTTCTTCTTCGTTCACCCGGTAATAAAGTCTCGGTTCTCCTCTTTCCTGGGTACATCGTGCGAAAATTCTTCGACTGTGTGTAGGTAGCAATGCAGCATGAGTGCAACTCTCTGTTGCCTGGATGAGGAACGGATGTTAATCTTGGTGTGACATGCACAAGATTATTTGCCAGCTGGGTTGGTCGTCCAAGAGTAAAATGCTTGATTGTGTGAACAATAAAGCCACCTCTTTAAATAGTACTCTTCGCAGAGATGGATTTGACTGTATATATCGGACCCATCGTAGACCTTTTTTTTTTTTAACTAAAAATTATTGATTGCATTGCCGTTAAATTCTGAACCGATCGTGGTTGAAAAGTTATTCGGCTCAATTTGAGACCGGTAACCACCAAACTAAGTGAGATTGGATGAAACCGAAGCGAAGACGAATTAGTAATTTTCGAAGCTAACATGTAAGAAGTCCACTTGCTAGAAAGTTTTTGGCAGAGGATCCTTCGATACTGAAGTCGGAATAATAGAGCAACAATATGGAAGGAAGAAAAATTATAAAAAAGAGTCTCCAAATAAGCTTAACTGAAGATTATCGGGCCACCCTTTACATAGGGTAGAATACTGATCTGTTATCTGATTTGATGCAACGTATCTTAACTATAAAGTAATGGTTGGTTGCACACTAACAACATGGTAACTGTCACACATAAGCATCACGCAATGATTATTACGCTGATCGCGCATTGATTGCAGTATCGCTATAACTGCCGATCTTTATTAGCACGAGTAGAGTGGCACTCAGTTTTCACCAAGGTTATTCACTTCAGTTAATACGGAGGTTAAGGTTTAGGCTGAGGTCAAAATGTTTCATATTTTTACCATTAGGCCAGTTTTGGTCATCTAGCCTTGGGATTTTTTTGCCCACCTTTTCCATCTTATCTTCCAATGCATTGCTCCATTTTCCCCTCTCATTTTTTTTTCTCCATTTATGTTGGTTCGTGGTTGCCTTGATCCACCCGCGGCGGATCTAATCCAACTAAAAATTTCCCCATTTTAGCAGGGTTGTACATCAATATTCACCGATGCACGATGCTACAATAAAGCACGCCTATATACACTCAACAAGCTCATCAATGGCAGATCACATGACGGTAACACACCGATTAAATTTTTGGGTGAAAATTTTAAGCTACGAAGGTATTTTTTTATTAAGATATACAAATTTTACACGAAGGATCTCATAGCAGGAAAGATAAAAGAAGGCTAATAAACAGACAACATCCAGATACTAAGTTCTCTCTCTCTCTTACTCACTCTTCGTCACACACACACACGTCCACATATATATACATATATGCATACTTTATATATATATATAATACTATATACTTGCTTTTTATATACTTAAATGCACTTGCTCTTATTTATTATTAAGAAAGATTAGATGAAGCCTGATTAGTTTTGTTAAGCCTAATAACCTTCACTAATCATACTTTCCCATCTAATACATGCTCTTGTCTTGTTCTCTGGATAGTTCAAGGATTAAAAGAGCATCCCAACGAGAGATCTGCATAGTACAGGGTGCTACCCTGATCTCTCACTTATTCTTCGCTGACGATTGCTTGTTGCTAGCTCGAGCGACGAGGTAGGCAGCCCGGACCATCAGGAAAACCCTATGGGACTATTGTGCGGCATCTAGGCAACGGGTCAACTTGAATAAGTCAGCTGTTTGCTTCAGTCCGAAGACAAAAAAAAGAGAGAAGGCTGCCATTATGGAGATTCTGGGAGTAAATGAGCAGGAGGGCACACTGAGATACTTAGGTGTTCCGATCTCGGTACGGTGATTCAGCAGTGGGGACTGCTCCTCTCTGGAGCTTAGCATCCAATAGAGACTAGAGGGGTGGCAATTGCACGCTCTATCCATGATGGGCAGGGTTACCTTGGTGAGGTCGGTTCTTACATCGGTTTCGATTTACTTGTTGTCCAACGCCATACTCCCAGTGGTGCCATTGAGGACACTTGAGCAGATCTTCAGGAACTTTATTTGGAAGAGATGTGACAGCAGAGGAGGGATCCACCTGATAGCATGGGAGGTAGTGTGCCAGCTGATCAGGACGGGTGGACTGGGGGTGCCATCATTAGTGGCTATGTGGGAGGCCCTAGGTGTGAGATATGTAGCCAGGTTTCTATTGGAGCCTGATAATATGTGGTCCTCACTCCTGAGGGCCAAGTATGGAGACATCCTGGTGGGGGTTAGCATTCAGGCACGATGCCACTATTCACCGATTTGGAGGAAGATGTGTACTAGAGCCCCACGGGTGCTTCTGGCAATCAGATGGGTTATAGGTGATGGGCAGTCAGTGGATGTACTGGAAGATAGTTGGGTGACAGAGCTGCCTATCAGTCGACTGCCGACCATGGTGGACACAACTAGGCTGGCCGAACTTCGGGTTAGTGACTTGATTGATCCTGAGGAGGGCAGATGGAGGGAGGGACTGATCTAGGAGGCCTTCGGAGAGCATCTGGCGGCCGATAGATTAGTATGGGTGCCGTCAGGGCGATCTAGGGCACGAGCCAACGACCTTCATGCGTTATTCAGTGGGGGGCTAGCTCGGCGGATGGATGATGGTTGGATTTGGAGGATGCGGATCTACCCCCGAGTGCCCTTATTCATATGGAAGGTAGCTTGGGGTTTCCTACTGACCAGGAGGATGTTAGCTGCGCGAGGAGTTCGGATCTCTCCGTTTTGTGAGACTTGCCCGGACATAGAGGAGACCATTACCCACGCCTTATTCAGGTGCCTTAGGGCAGTGCGGGTTTGGGGACTTGCCTCTAGTTCCATCCTACAGGCATTGGAGTCAGCTGAGGACCTGCTCTGCTACTTGAGGGAGGCCATGACGAGACCGACTACAGCTGAGGAAGGCTTCAGGGGGCATACCTAACCTATCACATATGGTTGGACAGGAATACTCGCCTCTTCGAGGATAGTGGATCGACACCGAGGTCAGTGGTGGATAGGGCATATCATCATGTTGTCGAGGTTGTCAGGGCAGCTGCGTTGAGTTCCTCTGGGATGGTCGGGGACATCTAGGACACCCGTTCTGCTACTTTAGTGCCCAGGTTTGCCTTTTTCTAGGTGCCCCCACCCCTGGTCATCTCAAGGTTAACTTCGATGGCAGCATGTCGGCGGATGGAGCTTATAGAGGAGTGGAATTTGTGATTAGAGACCACCATGGCAGTTTAGCTGGGGCAGGAGGCCGACGATCTCCTGGTTTGACGGTCATTGAGGCAGAGCGCCGGGCAGCTTGGGATGGTATCTCCTACGCGAGGAGGGTTCTTGAGGCAGACAAGATATACCTCGAGGCGGATTCTTCCATGGTGATCGATTGGATACAGGGAGGTGACCAATATGGGGATGGTCATCCACTGATTCGGGAGACCTGCAGGCTGGTCAGGGGGTTGACCTCTTTTCAGGCAGCACACGTGTATCGGGAGGCGAACAAAGTCGCAGACTGGGTTGCCTTCTATGTTGCTTGATACTTCGGAGAGTTTTTATGGACTGTTGCCACTGAGATTCTATTTCCTTTGTATCATTTTGTTCTTTCTGGCTTGGCAGAAAGTGCTCATGTAAGAGCTATATGAATGCCGTTTTCTACCAAGAAAAAAAAAAAAAGTTTGGATCCCACAAACCTTCAACCTAGACAAAAGCAGAAAGAGACTTTTTTCTAGGAAAACAAAGAGTTCAGTACGCTAGGACCCATTTCAAATATATGGCCGGCTTGTGACTAGGGTACTGGTCACTCACTCCAACCTGCAAACTTGATTTCTGACTCAGCCTTGACCCAACCTTGATGTGAAGACAACATTGACGCATCGTGAATGGGTTGATATGGATCTGAAGCCGAATGCATTGAAAATTCGGGTGAGATATAGTTTTGAGATTTTTAGACCTAACCTAATCTGGTTCCAGCTAATTACTGAATTAATTTATATGTATAATTTTAGTTTTATTTATAGATCTTAGCATATGAAACTTAATACTATAACTTAATAAAGTATAAAGGATAAAACTAATCACATTAAACATGTTATGGTGTTTGTAATTAACTTTGAATTAAGTGTATTTGAAATTTTTTTACCAATTTCTGTCATATAATCAACTACCAAGTGCTTCTTATGATTTAATTTTTGATGCATATATTTGGACGTTTTATGAATAAATTTTTATTAATCCTCTCCATTCGGTTGATGGGCTAGAGTGGGCCTATTTACTAATCACAACCGTTCCCGTATGCCACAAGAACCGTGATTGAGAGGGGCCCACTGTAGCAAAAAATGCGAGCAAGAATCCCAGCTCAAAGTGTGAATGCTACCGAACTCGACTTGAAAACTCTGATGGGATCTGATGTTATTTTTCCCTAGACCCGGACCCAACCTGATCCTTGGGTAGGGTATGGAAACGAACCTGGGTCTAGGGTTAGGTCTAGATTTACCCAAACTTGGACCTCACCCTACTTGTGACCGAGCAACTCGTGTGGAATGGGTATAATAAGACTACAGGTTGTGCCTCCACCACTACGCCTACAAATTGTTCGACCAACCGACTTCATTATAGAGGTGTCTAATAGTAAAATTGCATCCATCATGACACTGACATTATATAGGTGTTTAATAATGTCCCGAATAATAAAAATTGAAGCATTAAAACTATGATCCTTCCCAAGGACAGAACCATGACTGCAACAAGCAGGAGCCCAGCCTACATCTCCTCCTCGCAGGTGCGGAACCATAGGACGGCGCTTGCGGTGCGATTCCTTGGCTAAGCAGGGCACGAGGGTCCATGAAAGGGAGCATCGCCATTACTGAAGCTCCCATGGGACTCAGACCCGAACACGGAACAACCATTAGAGGCAGGGTCTACCCCCAGCCGAGCTCAACCCGAAAAAAGAAGAGGCTCCTGGACAGCCTCAGATCTTACATCTTGATGGCTCCTCGACCTCAGGGGGTAGCGGCGTATGCCTCGCCCATGTCAGCCCGGAAGAAATCTATGGGAGCCACGAAAGCTACAATGATGCCCCGGAGCCGAGCTCAGGGCGCCGTGCAGTTCGCGCCCAAGTTAAAGCCTACAAAGATCTACAATGTCAAAAGGCATCAAAACTCACGACGATCTTCTACCGAAAAGATATCCTGCAAAACTATAGTAAAAATTAAACAGGGTTCCGAGCTCAGAGGCTTGAAGCAGACCTGATGTCCGACCTCGACGCCTAAAGTGCGCCAGCAGTCGAGCTCGAAAGCAGTGAGCTCTTCATTGACTTTGCAACACTCTTATCCTAAGTCTAAATTGGAAGCAATTCCCAAGCACTAAAATCCAACACAAGACGAAAGGCAAGAAGAGCTCAAACACTTGGAGAAAAAGTCTACTTTATTGATGTTAAAAGGCTAAAGGCTGAGTACAAAAGATACTGACCTTGAGGTCGGATTGAATACAGAAGAGGTCTGTTACAAAAGAGGCCTAAATGGCCGACCTCACAAGTATGACAAAGAAGAAAAAAAAAAGAAAACAAAGGGCCATGCTTATACGGCTGGGGCGACCTTAGTCCCGACCTCGGCAGCAGCTTCAACTCCAATTCCAGTGGCTTCCTCAGTGATATCTTCATCCATTACGTCGGCAGCGGGCTCGCGCACCTCAACGAGCTCGTTCTCTTCAGTAGCGACCGCTGCCTTGGCGGCCTCAGACAGAAGCGAACAAAGGCTGCTGAAGTCAACCTCGGGGTAGAGTCGCTGTGCTTGATCGCGACAGTTCTCAAATTCCAGGATTAGGCCATCAGTGGCCTCCTCTGCCAGCTCGTCCGGATATGCCTCGGACTGGCGGTAACTCTGGACAGCCTCCCAGACCTGCTCCTTGGCCGACCTAGAGGGCAGCTCAGCTTCGTGCTTCTGGCCGGCCAATGCAACCTCGAGCTCAAAAATGCGACCTTTGGTGGTTTGGAGTGCTGAACAAGCTCGGTTGCGCTCGAGCTCCACCTCCAGAATCCGGGCGAGCCTGACCTCGATCTGAGCTTCGTCCATCTTCGCCCTCTCCTCGGCCTCTTGCTGCCGTTGCTTGGCAGACGTCGCCTAGGCCTCGGCCTCTTGCTTCCGTTGCTTGGCGGCCTCCACCTTCGACCAAGACGACCTCGACCGATCCCGGAAGTTGGACGCAGCGTTCACCAACATGTCAATCATATGAAGGTGCTGACGTAAGAAACAAAATAGTAGCCGAGGCCAAACACTTAGAAAAATATAAAAACAAGAGTGTGACATCACTTACCATGACTCCAGCAGAGTATGCTTGATCGACAAAGCCTTCGAACCCCAATTGCTCCAGCCATGATCGATCGACTGGAAGCATGGCGCTGCGAAAGACCTTGCGAGCGACATCGCTAGATTTGAGGGCCAAATCGTCCTCGAATAGTTGATTCTCGAATAGGAACGATGTCCTCTTTGGCTCGGAGGAGCAGGGTCAGTTCTTGAAGAGCTCGGGACCCTAGAAGAGCTCGGGACCCCAGAAGGGCTCGGGACCATAGAAGAGCTCGAGGCCCCGGACAAGGTCAGAACCCTAGAAGAAGCCGGGATGCCGAGCCCACTCCCCGGCTTTGGACCCGATCTCCACAACTGGACAACCTTGCGGGCCTTCCGTGTGTCGCTGCCAGGCGTTGCAACCACCTGCTCCACCGCGACCCCTCCTTCAGCTCCTCCTTCAGACGGTGGGGGATGCTTGGCTTCACGAGCAGGCTCGTTCCGCGTGACATCGGAGAAAGATGCGGCCCTCGGCCTCTTCGACCTCGGCTCAGGCCGAGCTCCACCCGAGGTGCCCACCTTCCTATAATACCGAGCCATCAAGGTCTCGTCACTAAAGACCATTCCTGCAATTTCTGACAGCAAGAACTCAAATAAGAGTCAAGTATGAGAAAAAAAAAGAAAAAGAAAGAAAAATGACCATGTCGCCCTTACCCTCGGGATGAGCCGAGCTCAGGCCGATGTTCAACAAAACTTCCTCACTGAGTAGGTCGGGAAGCTTCACCATTCTACCCAGCCCGAGCAGCCCGTCTAAAATCTCCTGCTCGGACTGCGACGGCTTGGGCGCTCTATTCTTCATTGTGGCTGGCGACGAGTCTTAGGTCGGGTAAAACCCCCCATGATCGCTCGAAAGTAATGAAGAAGAATTTGTTCTTCCACCCATGAATGGAGGAAGGGGCACCTCGGAAGAGTATGCGGCCTCCTCGAAAGAAGAAGTACCACCATTCTTTATCTGCAGGGCTAACCTTTAGCACAAAGCAGCCCCGGAAGACTTTCACCGAGGTGGAGAAACTGTGAGCTAGGCAAAGCGAAAGAAAGCTTATAATCATTTTCTAGGAGTTCGGAGCGAGTTGCGCAGGAACGAGGTGATAAGTTGCCAGAATCTCGTTCACAAACCCATGGAGAGGAAACCTCAGACTAGCTCGGAGCGTCTCCACATATGCTCCAATCCGGCCTCGAGTAGGGTCGGTCACCCGAGCCCCCGGCCCCGGAAGCTCAAGAATGAACTTGCGTGGGAAGAAGAATCGAGCCCAGCTCCTCTTCGGTCAGGCTCGAGCTAATTCTGCTCGAACCATGGCTTAGCCCGACCTCGGCCTCCCCTGCATCTGGAGAAGCCCGAACCCGGGATGGACCCACGCTGGGATCAGAAGCTCTCGAAGGCGAGTCCATTGCAATCAAGGGCTTCGCCTCGCTCACAGAAAATTAAAGAGAGAAGGATGAACTCTCTGAGAGCGACTGAGAAGGGAAGAGAACACCTACCTAAGGCTCCATCGGAGAAGATAACCGGAAAGAGAGCAAGATTGCCAGAAACCGAGGATGGGGGAGAGAAATCCGCAGCAAAGCATCAAGAATGCTCGAGGAAGAGCTTGAAGACGTTGATGGCGGCCGGGAAGAAGAAGAGTGAGAGCAATGGAGATTAAATGAGGGCCCTAGGGCCTCCCCAAGGCCTTATATAGCCTACCTCAATGGCTCTGATCGGCCTGCCCTAATGGTGGAGTGGCCAGATCATGTCACATAGCCAATCCGAAAGCTTCCTCCGTAAATCTTCTCGGATCGCGGCGTTAAAGGCAAAGGTCATCATGATAACCGCTTCGGGAGATGGGGCATTAATGATTGGCCCCTCGCATTCTGTCAGGTAACGCCTCGAAAAGGGGCGCGCACACAATGCATTAAAAAGCCCCCTCTACCACTTCTGCCTAGAATGACGTGGCAGCTTGAACCACTCAAACTCAGCTCAAGAAACTCGGCTCGGAAGCCATTAGCTCCAATAAAATGAGAGGTACACCCTACTCCTTCACGAACATGTGGCTGTAGCACAGGACGATCCACAGCTCGACTACTTCCTTCGCTCGAGCCCAAAGAACGACTTGAACTTGGAAGTCAAGGGAAAAATGATGGGAGGTAAAATGGATCGTCCTATTCCGGCATGGAGTCACCCAATTCCAACTGAGTAGACCGCAGAGCCGAGTAGGCTGAAGAGGCAGGCCTCGGCCCCGCCAAGAGCCAGGCAGACCTCGGCCCCGCCAAGAGTTAGGCCGACCTCGACCAGAAGCCAGGCCGATCTCAGCTCGCCAAAGGCCGAGCCGACCTCGCCAAACATATGTCGCAACCTCAAAAGCCTTGCTGACCTTGCCCGTAGCCGTACCTACGTGCACACCTATGCCCGCACGTGTGGCCAAACATCTCAGCCTGGCCAGCCCCCTTTTACGAGCTATTGCTTGCTGGCCACGCCACGATATGCAAACCAAGGGTCATACCCTGCCACACCTATCAAGGGCCATATCCCACCACACCTGTCAACACACGTCATCTCCAGCTATTGGCCAGTCGGTCACATCTCAGCCCAAGATTTCAGGTAATGGCCGTCACCCTCGCCCTATAAAAAAGGGGTAGAAAAAGGCCCTCGATAAGCTTTCTAAGGCTTCCTAAAGCTTTTGCAAGCTGCTACAAGCTATTTTGAGCTACAAAAGGCCATGAATGGCACTTAGAAAGCTCTCCTCTCTACAAAAAGGCCCAGCTAACTTAGCCATCGGAGGGCCTTTGCCGGAATCCCCGGCCAAGGCTTTGTGCAGGTACGCCGGAGCGCAGGAAGGTGGCCATCTTTCTCCTTTTCGGCCGGTGTCTTCTCGAAGGTACCCCGAGCCACCGGAGGCAGCCCTCTTTCTCCATCTCGGCTAGCGTCTCCTCGGCTCCCTTCCGGCATGGTCACCCTCAGGCTAGATTTCAACTACAACAGTAATCATACTCGCTAGTTAATACTTCATGCAACTGAAATAAGCATGCAAAATTTTTGAAAGTTGAGTAGGCTCGAGGTTGGAACTAGGTTATGAATAGACCCGACCCAATCCGAATGACCTATTAGATCAAAAATTGTAGCCATGGATTCGATTCAATCTGATTCGATTTTTTATTGTATTAGATTTGAGTCTAATATTAAAATTTGAATAAAAAATTAAATTAGGTCGAGAGCACTTATGATTTGGCCTGACTCGACCTATCTGCGCTTTTAAATTTGGTGGGCTAGCGGCCAGAGGCAAGTTGGTGATAGACGGTGAAGTAGTTATATATTTTATTTAGACCTTTGTTGGAAATTGGAATTTGTGCTTGAGAGGAAAAGACAAACTGAGACATCTTTAGATAGTGACATGACGTGCTGGATGAATGTCTATTTGGTGGGGCGTTCTTGTAAGGAAGCGGCGATCATCAATTACTTGCTCTTGGAATCCTATTGTTGGGTCAATTACCTCCATGGTTGGTGGGGCTGTGATCTTTAATTACTTTTTTTTAAAAAACAGTTTTGGAATAAATACAGCCCCCTTGTTTGTTTGTTTTGTTTTTTTTTTGAATTAAAATATACATACATACATCATGAGTATGGATACATTCAATAGAATCGATAAACAAAGATCCCAGAATGTACCAGATATGTCCTCCTCTCCAACCCATAGGGTGTCTCCTGAGTGGCTCGCTACATATGCCGCTACCTAGGCCGCCGCTCCGTTAGCCTTATAATATACATGCATAGCTTGAAATGTAACACTCTCCTTCACCATCAACAACGAAATATCATGGAGCAAGGGATGAACTCCTCCATCACTGCTCGGGCCCTTCCGGATGTAGCTGATCACCGTGGCCGAATCACCCTCCAAGATTATGGAGTTCGCTTGAAGCATATGCCGCGCATAACGCAATTCCATCCAAACCGCCCATAACTCTACTCCTGAAACCGAGGTGTCGAAGAGCTGACGCCCCCTGTGCCACCACACTCGAGCTCGGGGCCTTGATGACAAAACCAACCCCTCCTCTCTACCTCCATTCAGAAGGTAGAGAAAACTCAGGGGTGGGAGCTCCCAGGTGAAGTAAATCGTATGAGGAGCTGCCGAAGCAATATGGAGGCCCTAGGTATCCCGAGCTGTCAAAGGTCTGTGGTCTAAATCTGCATGGATAATCTCTGCCACCTGTGCCCGAGCCCGCTCCTTCACGAATCGTGGGGACGGACCTCTTCGAGATTTACTTCATTCTTGCCAAATACCCTAGCATTCTTGGCCATCCATACCTGATAAGCTATGCAAGACGCCGTAATAGCCACACGACGCATCTAGGGGGTACCCAACTAGTGCCGAACCTCCTCGAGAAAGCGATCCCTCCGGCTCCAAGTATTCTCTGGGATCCCGAATAGCCTCAATATCTCCCTCGTCCACATACACTGATATAGTACATGATCAACCGACTTATCTACCTCACAATTCAGGCACAAGGGAGGGATGTCAACCCCACGTCTGCTATCAACATATCACGCAACTGGTTAGATACTGATCTATAAAGGCTGCAGGATCCTGATGATCCTCCTCATATCTCCTAGGATCGGATGGAAATCTGAAATGATCAGCTTACCGGCTGATAACCGTCCGAACGAATTATATTGGATGCATGACTCCATAAACCACGCCTTCTCAGGCTACCCTCATATCCATAAGGAACTGTTGGGGGAATACGGTTTTCCCCCAGTAATACAATAACCCTACCACCGGAAGACTACGCAGTCGACGACCCCGGACGACTGAGGTCGGCGCCCGACCCCAGAACGTCCGATCCCGGATCATCCGACCTAGAGGACTTCCGACCTCAAAGGCTTGTCTTTGTCGACCACCTGCCGCGGCCGTACCTCTCCGAGGTCCGGCCAAGGGCCATATCCTGCCACTGCCCCAGCATTTATTACACATGATCCCGGCGAATCCCCAGTTCACGCAACAATTAATGTGAATCTCCGGCCTACGCAACAATTAATGTGAATCTCCGGCCTACGCAACAATTAATGCGCGTGGCTCCTTTCATCTACGGATCCTCAGTTCTCCACGGCAAATCAGCTCGGCAGAGTCCTGTCCACCATGATAAGTCTGACCCCAGCCTCACCGCCGACATCAATGCAATGATTCACCCGATCACGTGACGGCTCAGGTCGTACGACGGCCTTACCTTCGACATCAGTGTAATTATTTACTTGTCTGTGCACCAGATCAAGCAATGTGCCGAGCTGTACGACGGCCTTGTCCGGTCACATCGCAGGTAAACCCCCCCTATAAAAGGGAACCGTGCTTCTCAAGGGCAGAGGGGGGGGAACAGAGAGAGAGAGAGAGAGAAAAAACACTACTGCTCCCATTTTCTTTGAACACTATTTTGCCCCCTCTGACTTAAGCATCGGAGGGCCGGCGCCGGAAGACCCGGCCACCGGCTTTTCTGCAGGCACCCCGACAGAGGACGCCGCCCGCCGACGCATCACCACTCCCTCGCATCCGCCGACAGCTCCCCCTCCTCGACGGACGATCGCCCCCGGGTCCAATTTCCAGCAACAGTTGGCGCTAGAGGAAGGGCCCGAGTTGCGATCATGAAGTTGAGAAGTAAGGGAGCCTCCAACAGCTCCCGGCGTCCCCCACAGAGTCCTGGACATTCCGTCCAGAATTCACCTGCTCCGGCTGACCCGGTTCTTCAGGTCCAGCCGGAGCAATTCAATGCCCTGGTGTAGCAAGTCCAGGCCCTGGCGGCTGCCGTCCAAGGCCTGCGGCGTGAGGAGGCCTTACCAACGCTCCCCCCGCAGGCCCAGATCTTGCCGGAGTCCCCTCCCAACGGTCCGGTCCCCCAGGGCCAGAATCTTCATGGCTCTTCAAGGGCCAACAATGAAGGGCGGACCTCCCCCCGGAGAGAGCTGCCTGGGGAAGGTCCCAACGGAAGACCCCAACCCTCTGAAGTCGAATCTGCCCCAGACCACCGTGAGCCGGAGCAAACCACGGTGACGGTTCCTCGGGTTGGGAGCTCGACAGGAAAGTCGAGCACTTGGAGCGCCAGATTGAAGCGCTCCACAGCAAGAAGGCAAGACAGGAGGGGGATTTTGAGTTCACCACCAAGTCCCCCTTCTCCCGCCAGATCGAGGATGAGCCGGTCCCCTTGAGGTTCAAAATGCCTCAAGTGGAGCCCTACAGTGGAGTCACCGACCCCCTCGATCACTTGGAGAGTTACCGTGCTCTTATGGCCCTACAAGGATCCTCGGAGGTTGTGCTTTGTAAGGCCTTCCCGGCGACTCTTCGAGGGACAGCTCGACTCTGGTTTTCCGGGCTAAAGCCGAGCACGATATCTTCCTTCGAGCAACTCGGCAGGCAGTTTGCCACCAATTTTGCTGCCAGCCGACGCCAACGGCGGACGTCAGATTCCCTCCTGGATATCAAGCAGAAGGAGGGGGAGTCCCTCAAGGAGTACCTGGACCACTTTACCGCCGCCACATGGGAAGTCCGCGAGCTGGACCAGTCCATAGCCATGTCGGCCCTAAAGACTGGGGCCCGCTCTTATCGATTCCTCTTTTCTATCGAGAAGAGCTTTCCGGCCGACTTCACCGAGATGCTGGCCCGAGCTCGGAAGTACGCTAAGGCCGAAGAGGCAATTGCCTCTAGGCGAGGCGCAATCGAGCCCGCCTCAAGAAGGCAGAAGAAACGCCGCGAGGAGCGCGGCCGCCAAAGAAGCCAATCCCCTCACCGAGAGAAGAACCTCCCGCGACTGAGAAGCCCGCCTCGACAGCGGGGGCAACCTCAGCGGAGGACCTCACCACGACCAAGGTCCCCACCACGGCCTCGGACATACCCGGGGAGGTACGAAAATTACACCCCTGTCAACGCCCCCCGGGCAGAAATTTTGATGGAGATCGAAGGCCGGGATTTCTTCCGACCTCCGCCTCCCATGCGGGATACGGGATTCCCGCGCAACCCCAGGAAGTACTGCCGCTTCCACCGAGACAATGGACATGACACGGAGGAATGTATTCAGCTCCGAGACAAGATTGAGGCGCTTATTCGCCGCGGGGTGCTCAATCGGTTCGTCCGGAACCGACGCGAAGAAAGGAGGCCAGCGAAAAACGCAGCACCATCAGAAAATTCGGGTGACAACAGGCCTATCGCCGGCACCATCAATGTAATCGGAGAAGCCTCGGCAGGAGGATCAGCCAAAGAAATTTCCCCGAAGCGCCCGCGTATTGCTGAAGTCATCTCGTTCTCGGACGAGGATTTGGAAGGGGTTGAGACCCCTCACAATGACGCTGTGGTCATCTCCATGATTGTCAATAAATTCGATGTAAAACGTGTCCTAGTTGACAATGGAAATTCAGCCAACGTTTTGTACTATCATGCCTACCAAAAAATGAGGTTACCAGAAGGACAACTTCGAAAAATTAATGCCCCACTAGTCGGGTTTACCGGAGACTCAGTCCCGGTCGAGGGCGAGGTCGGCTTTCTTGTTACGGTCGGCCTCGCTCCTCGAGAAAGCACTGTGAGGACGGACTTTCTTGTGGTCCGTCTATCCTCAGTCTACAATGCCATCCTGGGGCGACCGGGGCTAAATGCCCTCCGAGCTGTGGTCTCGACCCGACATCTGCTAATGCGATTCCCCACCAACCAAGGGGTAGGCGAAGCCCGCGGGGATCAGCTGGTTGCCAAGCAGTGCTACATGGCGGCTCATAGAGTGAAGCAGCCGACCGAGGCGCCGGCTCAGGCAACGGGTCCCTCGTTACCCATAGAAACCCTGGATGCAAGGGATAATCCCTGGAAGAAGCAAGTAGAGCCTGGTGAGCTTCTTGTTCAAGTTCCCCTACGAAAAAATTTTCCCGGGCTAACTGTGCAGGTCGGCTCCGGCCTTGGCGTCCACGAGAGGGATCACCTCATCAGCTTCCTGCGGGACAATGCTGATGTCTTCGCCTGGTCGCCCGCTGACGTACCAGAAATTGACCCTGAGGTCATGGTCCATGTTGGACATACTCGGCCGCTGTGCGGGCCATACCCGCGGGGTCCCTGAGCAGCACAGGGAGGGTCACTGTCAGCATGTCCTGCCGCCTGCCAACGGCGATGGCTTGGTTAGTAGGTGGGTTATACCTGAGGGGTCCCTGAACCCATGGCGAGGCCAGGTCGGAGTCCGGGGTTGGGCGAGGCCTTGGTCGGAGTCGACTCGTGGCGCTGCCTTTGGTGGGGTTTAAGGAAATAGAGTTGCGCCTTCACTAACACCGGTCGGTTTTGGTGTAATGGTAGCGCTTGATCCTGACAACTGGTATCAGAGCCAGAGGTCTCGAGTTCGAAACCCAGGCATCGCGTTGGGGGGGGGAATGTTGGACATACTCGGCCGCTGTGCGGGCCATACCCGCGGGGTCCCTGAGCAGCACAGGGAGGGTCACTGTCAGCATGTCCTGCCGCCTGCCAACGGCGATGGCCTGGTTAGTAGGTGGGTTATACTTGAGGGGTCCCTGAACCCATGGCGAGGCCAGGTCGGAGTCCGGGGTTGGGCGAGGCCTTGGTCGGAGTCGACTCGTGGCGCTGCCTTTGGTGGGGTTTAAGGAAATAGAGTTGCGCCTTTACTAACACCGGTCGGTTTTGGTGTAATGGTAGCGCTTGATCCTGACAGTCCATCGACTCCAGGTGAAGCCGACCAGCAGACCTGTGAAGCAGAAAAAGAGGGGCTCCGCCCCGGAACGACAACGAGCTGCAGCCGAGGAAGTAGACAAACTCCTCGAAGCCGGCTTCATCCGGGAGGTCTCCTACCCTGATTGGCTCGCCAACATAGTCCTTGTAAAGAAGGCCAATGGAAAATGGCGCATGTGCGTGGATTACACTGACCTGAACAAGGCCTGTCCGAAGGATAGTTTTCCCCTTCCAAGCATAGACCAGCTCGTGGACTCTACCTCAGGACATCAACTGCTGACATTCATGGACGCCTTCTCCGGATACAATCAGATCCGGATGGCGCCAGAAGATGAGGAGAAGACGACCTTCATCATCGACAAGGGCACCTATTGCTACAAGGTGATGCCTTTCGGTTTGAAGAATGCTGGAGCCACGTATCAGAGGCTGGTCAGCCAAATATTTGAGGACCAGATCGGCCGAAATATGGAGGTCTACGTGGACGACATGCTGGTGAAAAGCCAAGTGGCGGAGCACGATGTGGCCGATCTCAACGAAACATTCTCCAAGCTCAGGAGGTACCGAATGAAACTCAACCCAGCAAAATGCGCCTTCGGAGTCACCTCTGGCAAATTCCTGGGCTTCATAGTGACCCAGCGTGGAGTTGAAGCCAACCCCGAGAAAATTCGGGCGCTGCAGGAGATGACGCCCCCAAAGACAGTCAAAGAAGTGCAGCGACTCACTGGACGGGTCGCCGCCTTGGGGAGGTTCATCTCCCGATCGGCCGAGCGCTGTCTCCCCTTCTTCAAGATCCTTAAGCGGCCAAAGGACTTTCTGTGGTCAGAAGAATGCCAGCGGGCCTTTGAAGAGCTCAGACGCCTTCTGGCCTCTCTCCCGCTGCTCACCAAGCCTCAGCGGGGCGAGGTCTACTTATACTTGGCCGTTTCCCCGACCGCAGTAAGCTCAGTCCTGGTCCGGGAAGAGGACAAGCTCCAAAAGCCAGTCTACTACATCAGCCGGGTCCTCAGGGATCCTGAGACCCGATATTCTAAACTTGAGAAGACAATTTTTGCCCTTATCATCTCGGCTCGGAGACTTCGCCCTTATTTTCAAGCACATACAATAGTCATACTGACCGACCAGCCTATGAAGCAAATATTGCAGAGGTCGGATCATGCAGGGAGGATCGCCAAGTGGGCGGTAGAGCTCGGAGAATTCGACCTCGAATATCGGCCCAGGCCGGCCATCAAAGCTCAAGTTCTCGCCGACTTCCTTGTGGAATGTACCTTGCCGGACGACCCTGAGCCACCATCTGCGCCTATGGACGGAACCCCGAAGCAACCGTGGGTTCTATATTCGGACGGGTCTTCAGCTTCGGGGGGTAGCGGGGCTGGATTAATCCTCACCAGCCCAGACGGAGTGGTGGCCGAGCAAGCCTTCCGCCTCGAGTTTCCGGCCTCAAACAACGAGGCGGAGTACGAGGCGCTTATTGCTGGGCTTAAATTGGCAAAAGAACTGAAAGTGGAAGATTTGAAGGCCTTCAGCGATTCCCAGCTGATAGTGAGCCAAGTCCAGGGGGACTTTGAAGCGAAAGAGCCATCAATGCAAAAGTATCTTCAAAAAGTGCGGGAACTTACGTCCGCCCTAGGCTCTTTCAACATCCAGCACATTCTCAGAGCGGAGAATCTCAGGGCGGACCTGTTATCCAAGCTAGCGACTTCCCGCATGAGCGAGCTTTCTAAGGAGACGACGCTCGAATATCTTCGGACACCCAGCACGGAGGAACCCGAACCCACCATGTGCATCGACTTCGAGCCGAGCTGGATCGACGGGCTCGTCCGTTATCTCCGGGATGGAACCCTCCCTCAAGATGAGATTGAGGCTCGCCAGATCAGGCGTCAAGCTCCACGGTATGTCCTATACGAAAATAGGCTTTATCGTCGATCATTCACTTCTCCCCTCCTCAGATGTCTCCGTCCCTCTGAGGCGGACTATGCCCTCCGAGAAGTCTACGAAGGAATTTGCGGAAATCACCTGGGAGGTCGGGCGTTAGCCCATATGATCCTACGACAAGGATATTACTGGCCCACGCTCCAGAAGGATGCGACGGACTTCGTTCGGAGGTGCGATCGGTGCCAACGGAACGCCAACATCCAACGCCGACCTTCGGCCCTGCTAACCTCAATCACCGCCCCCTGGCCGTTTGCCCAGTGGGGAATCGACATCCTGGGACCCTTCCCTCTGGCCACCGGACAAAGGAAATTTCTGGTCGTCTCCATCGACTACTTCACCAAATGGGTCGAAGCTGAACCTGTGGCCCGGATCACCGAGCATAAGATGCGGGACTTCGTGTGGAAGTCCATTATCTGTAGATTTGGACTCCCCCATATCCTTATATCCGACAATGGCCGGCAGTTCGACAACGTCCACTTCAGAGAATTTTGCTCTGAGCTCGGCATCGACCACCGCTTCACCTCGGTCGCCCATCCCCAGATAAACGGGGAAACTGAGGTAACAAATCGTACAATTTTGCAGGGACTCAAGGCCAGGCTTGATCGGTCCAAAGGACAGTGGGTCGAGGACCTGTACAACGTCCTCTGGGCTTACCGGACTACGTTCCGATTGCCCACCGGCGAGACCCCCTTTAACCTGGCGTACGGCACGGAGGCTGTCATCCCACTGGAAATCGGCCTCCCCTCTCCAAGAGTGGAGCATTATGACCCTGGCTCCAACTTTTCTCGGCTCAGAAACAACCTGGACCTCGTCGAAGAGACACGAGAGGTCGCTCGGGTCCGTATGGCAAGATACCAACAGAAAACGGCCCAATACTACAACTCTAGGGTCAAGCCCAAGCTCTTCAAAGTAGGGGACCTCGTCCTCAGGAGGGCCGAGGCTTCTCAGCCAACTGAGCAGGGAAAGCTCGCCCCAAATTGGGAAGGGCCGTATCAAATCGCCCGAGTACAACGACCCGGGGCATACAAGTTGAAATTCCTCGAAGGGACTCCCATTCCGCGAAGCTGGAATTCCGAGAATCTACGAATGTACTACCAATGAAACCCCTAGGGGTTCAAGACAATCCAAAACGCGGACTCGGTCTCCTTTTTACATATGATCCGACCATTCCAATAATTATGATTATTTCTTCTAACGTCGGGTCGTTTGTGATCCTCAGATTCCTCGGCCAAGGTCGGGAGGCCTCGAGGCTCGACCGTAGAGTTCAAAACTCCCTCGGCCTCGGGAAGTGTAGCAGGACAGTGAAGCATCGACCTGGCGCACGATCCCTCGACTAAGGTCGGGATGCCCCGAGGGTTGACCGTAGAGTCCCAAACTCCCTCGACCTCGGGAAGCGTCGCAGGTCGGTAGCGCGTTCCCAGACCCACCGACCTGGCGCACGATCCCTCGACTAAGGTCGGGATGCCCCGAGGGTCGACCGTAGAGTTCCAAACTCCCTCGACCTCGGGAAGCGTCGCAGGTCGGTAGCGCGTTCATTTAACACCCATTCACACGCGCAAGGTGCAGCATCAACCTGAACGCGGAGAGGATTTAATCCAAATTAGAATGAGACATTCTTCTGGTTTCATTCGGAAAAGGAAGAGACAGACCCACCGACCTGGCGCACGATCCCTCGACTAAGGTCGGGATGCCCCGAGGGTCGACCGTAGAGTCCCAAACTCCCTCGACCTCGGGAAGCGTCGCAGGTCGGTAGCGCGTTCCCAGACCCACCGACCTGGTGCACGATCCCTCGGCTAAGGTCGGGATGCCCCGAGGGTCGACCGTAGAGTCCCAAACTCCCTCGACCTCGGGAAGCGTCGCAGGTCGGTAGCGCGTTCCCAGACCCACCGACCTGGCGCACGATCCCTCGACTAAGGTCGGGATGCCCCGAGGGTCAACCGTAGAGTCCCAAACTCCCTCGACCTCGGGAAGCGTCGCAGGTCGGTAGCGCGTTCCCAGACCCACCGACCTGGCGCACGATCCCTCGACTAAGGTCGAGATGCCCCGAGGGTCGACCGTAAAGTCCCAAACTCCCTCGACCTCGGAAAGCGTCGCAGGTCGGTAGCGCGTTCCCAGACCCACCGACCTGGCGCACGATCCTTCGACTAAGGTCGAGATGCCCCGAGGGTCGACCGTAGAGTCCCAAACTCCCCCGACCTCGGGAAGCGTCGCAGGTCGATAGCACGTTCCCGGACCCATCGACCTGGTGCACGACCTCCTGACTAAGATCGGATGCCCCGAGGTTCGACCGTAGGGTCCCAAGCTCCCTCGACCTCGGGAAGAGTCGCAGATTGATGGAGCATCTCCAAACCCCCTCAACCTCGGCGGGCGCCATAGGGCTCATGAGAAGCCCGAGCTCCTCAAAAGTCAAAGAATGACTCCGGAAGTTGGCGAGGAAATAAGGCCACCTACTCTGATACGAGGGGCGCAATTTTGGAGACACAAAAGGTACGTCCTATTTGATGCTCGCCTTGTTATATTTATCTACGTATTGACAGTGAAACCCCGATTGAAATCGGGACCTTAATCTGGCCAAGGTCGGATTACTTCTACAAGTCGGTGTAAGATTAATCTCCCGTTGACCTTGTGCATGCTTCGTCTACCGACGATCTCCACCACAACTCATATAAACCCTTATGGGCAAGGGCCAAATTCAGCCCCCATGCCCAGACTCCGATGTCAACTTGTGAAGATAACCTCAAAGGCCGAGGTGTTCCTTACAGGCCCCAACCCCGCTCGCCTGAATCTCGGCAGAGTCCGAGGGCAATGACTATGAAAAACCTGGCGACGATGTGACTATTGGCCTAAGCTCCCCTTTGGGGGACAACTTTCTTACGGGCCTGCGCCCCAAGAGCCAGGCTCAAAAGCTTGGCCGAGCACCTCGGTAGCGACCTATGTAGGTCTAGCGCGGCCCCACTTGGGGGCCCGAAGCCCGAACCCGGTGCCATGAGAACCTAAAAGCCAAACTTGGCAACCTCTGCGACCTACGAATCCGAGCTACAAGACTTGGTGAAATTTTCTAAAGTCTAAGCTCGGAGCCCCCCCTAGCTAGCGTAATCAGAGTTCGGACACTTATACACACCAGAAGAAAGGTAAGACATGGCCAAAGAACATGTCTTTATTAATATTATCCGAAGGCTCGGATACGAAGTCGAGAGTCGGCAGAAGTACCGACCTCGTTTGCGAGTGAAAAAGACAGAGAAGAAGAATAAATGTAGAAGTGAAAGAAAAAGCTTTCATTGATGAAACGCCAAAAAGCTAAGTACAAAACTAGAGGCCGGCCTTTTACAAAGTTGTAGGCCGACCTAGTTTACATTGAACATAGAAAAAACCGAAGTCCTAAGAGGCGGCGGCTTCATTAGCATTGCCCTCGTCGTCTACAGGAATGACCTGCGGGTCTTCAGTAGGCGCGGGCTCAGGGTCTGCAGCGGGCGCGGGCTCAGGGTCTGTGGCGGGGGCCTCGGCTGGTGCCGCGGGAACAACCTCGCTGGTTTCACGAGGTATGGCCTCCGCCCTCGCCGGTTCAGCTGCCACGGCTTCGACCTCAGCAAGGTCCTCCTCGGACATGAGGGCAGCGGGGATATCGTCGTCGTCGTCGTCGGAGCCGTACCCGAACCTCATCCTCGGACGGACCGTCGAGAGGTCGAACTGGGGGCATATCCGGGCTATCTACTTCCGGAAGTTGTCAAAGCCCCGGAGGAACCCGTCCACAGTCTCCTCCTCTAACATATCGCGGAACTCTTCTGACTCCTTGAAGAGTTCCACGGCGTTCTCGGCCCGCTCGAGCGCCCTCTTCTCCCGGGCCTCGAGCTGCTCGATCTTGAGGCGGAAGACCCCAGCCTCGTACTTCAGACCCGCGACCTCGGACTGGGCCTCCCCCAGGCGCGCCTCCGAGGCACGCAGGGCCGATTTCGTCAATGAATGGGCGGCCCTCTCCTCTTCGAGCACCTCGACCATGGCGAGTCGCCCGGCCTCGGTGGCTTCCCTTCGCGCTTCGGCTTCGGCCAGCGCGGCCTCCAGCTCAGCGACCCTCTTCTTGGCCGGCTCCAACTGCCGGCTGAGTCGTCGAGTCTCCGCCTGACAACTTTGGGCAATAAACACCAGGGAGTCGACTTCATGGATACGCTGCAAAAGAGGAAAAAAGAAGAAGAAAGCAACTATAAGTAAAAAGCAGGCAGTGTATGCATAAGTTAGTAGCCAATGAGAGGTTAAGGCAATAGCTCACCCGAACAGTATTACAGTAGGTACTGTCGACGATCTCTTCCAGCGACGCCCTCCGGAACTCGGCCCGGTCCGCTGGAAGCATGGCGTGCCGACATACCGCGCGCGGTATCGGCATCGTGGAAGGCCGAGCTCCCCTCAAGGATTGGGGACCCCGGCTCGGCTGACCTCCCCGCCTGATCCCTCGGGGAGCTCGGCTCGCCCGAGCTGGGGACCTCGGGGCCCCTGCTCGGCCCGGGCTCTGAAGGCCGCAGTCGGATCACCATCGGTCCTCCCCGCTGGGCGACAGGGGTAGGACGGAGTGGGGGTGCCGAGCCCGCATCGCCGGTATCTGGCGCCCGTCTTCGGGCGCCCGCAGAGACCCCCGCCTCCGGGCCTCCCGTCCCGGCCGAGGTGGAAGCAGCGGCCGACTTCGACTTCTTCCGGGGCTGAGGAATGGCCCTGCCGGCCTCGGCCTCCCGCCTCTTCAGCCGAGAAAAGAGGGATGTGCTGCTAGTCGGCATGTGGGGGATGTCTGAAACTAAAATTTTTTTTCGAGTGTCAGACCAGTGTTAGCGAAAAGAAGAAATAGATAAAAATAGGACGAGACAACTATTCTTACCCTCGGGGCGCGCCGAGCTCAAGCCCACGCTCGCCAAGGCGCCCTCCCGTAGGAGCTCGGTTAGGTTGAATCCTTTCCCGAGGGCCCGTAGGGAGTCCAAGACCCTCAGCTCCCTCCCCGAGGGATCGGAGAGCCTGTTGAGAGTCTTCAACCGAGGATGCCCCCACCTCGGGTTGAACCCCCACGGCACCTCGGATGCAAGAAAGAAAAATTTCCCCTTCCACTCATGAATAGAGGAAGGGGCACCCTGGAAGAGCGACATACCGCCCCGAAAGGCGAAGTATAGCCACTCTGCATCCGCCGGATTTTTCTTTAATAAAAAACACCGGTGGAAAATGCTCACCGAGATCGGAATCCCGTGCGCGAGGCACAAGGACAAGAACCCGATGATAGTTCTCCACGAGTTCGGAGCAAGCTGTGCTGGGACGAGTTGATACTCCACCAGCAAGTTGTTCACGAACTCGTGAACAGGGAACCGCAGGCCGGCCCAGAGCGTCTCGCGGTAAATCGCGATCCGACCTGGGGGCGGCCGCGTCACCCTGTCTTCCGGCCCTGCAGTTTCGAGACGAAACCCGGGCTAGAAGAAGAACCGGGAGCGGATTAACTCCAGCTCCTCCCTCGATAAGCTTGACCCTACCTCCTCCGGACCAAGACCCATTTTTTCAGAAAATTGAAGTAAACTAAAAGATGAGAGGAGTAGGTAGGAGAAGAAGGGAAACCCTAAATAACACGGGGCAAGAACCTACGGAAAGAGTCGCCGGAAACCGCTCCGGGGACCGTCGGCAAAGTATCGTTGGGAGAGAGAATGGAGGTAGGGACGACAAAAGCAAAGCGCGACCAAATAGGACTATTAGGGCAGACTCGAGGGGCTTATATAGACCCCCCTGACGGCCCGAATTGGCGGGCTTAGTTTTCATCCCCCGTCCAGATTGCGCCAGGTGTCAACCTCGGAACCCGAAGCACCGCATTCACTCCGGATCAATATCCCGGGTACGCAACCGAGGCGCCGTCCCATCGGATCTCACGGCCTCATCATAGGCCCACTAAACCGGATCACCTTAAAAGACGAGCGGACATCACCTCCGCTCCCTTCATTTAATAAGCCTCAGGGACACGTGGAGCGCCGAGATAACCCCAGCCTCCCAGATTGTTATTCCGCCAATACGAAATCAGAAACGTCCGACCTCAGATCATGCCACGTGCTCATTTCGAAGCGCGAAACGGCGTGCCTATTTAAGGAGGCGGTTTCGATTATAAGGTCGAGGCGCCACCTCATCGGGCCCAGGGAGCCTCGTTATGAGCTCGCCGTACAAAGCGATCTCGGAGACCTAAAGGGCGTAATCATCATCATGGCTGCTTCGAGATACGTAAGGGTGCAGACCTCGTCATAAGTCCGCTATATAAAGCGATCTCGACGGGCCAAAGGGCGCAGCCCACGCCATAACTACCTCGAAATGCCTAAGGGCGCGGACCTCATCATAAATCCACCACATGAAGCGACCTCGAAGGTTCAAAAGGCGCGGACTTCGTTACAGAAGCTTTAGGGGTGCGGGCGTGATCCCCTTCGACCTCGATAACCACGATAACAACTTCTACTTCCCACGTCCGAGCCTGCAGCTCGAACTCGGAAGTCGGGGGGTAGTGTTGGGGGAATACGGTTTTCCCCCAGTAATACAATAACCCTGCCACCGGAAGACTACGCAGTCGACGACCCCGGACGACTGAGGTCGGCGCCCGACCCTAGAACGTCCGATCCCGGATCATCCGACCTAGAGGACTTCCGACCTCAAAGGCTTGTCTTTGTCGACCACCTGCCGCGGCCGTACCTCTCCGAGGTCCGGCCAAGGGCCATATCCTGCCACTGCCCCAGCATTTATTACACATGATCCCGGCGAATCCCCAGTTCACGCAACAATTAATGTGAATCTCCGGCCTACGCAACAATTAATGTGAATCTCCGGCCTACGCAACAATTAATGCGCGTGGCTCCTTTCATCTACGGATCCTCAGTTCTCCACGGCAAATCAGCTCGGCAGAGTCCTGTCCGCCATGATAAGTCTGACCCCAGCCTCACCGCCGACATCAATGCAATGATTCACCCGATCGCGTGACGGCTCAGGTCGTACGACGGCCTTACCTCCGACATCAGTGTAATTATTTACTTGTCCGTGCACCAGATCAAGCAATGTGCCGAGCTGTACGACGGCCTTGTCCGGTCACATCGCAGGTAAACCCCCCCTATAAAAGGGAACCGTGCTTCTCAAGGGCAGAGGGGGGGGAACAGAGAGAGAGAGAGAAAAAACACTACTGCTCTCATTTTCTTTGAACACTATTTTGCCCCCTCTGACTTAAGCATCGGAGGGCCGGCGCCAGAAGACCCGGCCACCGGCTTTTCTGCAGGCACCCCGACAGAGGACGCCGCCCGCCGACGCATCACCACTCCCTCGCGTCCGCCGACAGCTCCCCCTCCTCGACGGACGATCGCCCCCGGATCCAATTTCCAGCAACAGGAACCATATATAATATCATATGGCATCCAAATCATGAATCTCGGCCCACCGTTTGCACCATCGTTGCCATCGATTACTGCCTCTTGGAATCCTAGTGTTGGGCATCCTTAGGGTCAGAGTAGTAGCTAAAGTTTGGCCACTTTGGCTTCACTTGGATTATTCCTAAGCTGGTTACAGAATGCCAATTTTTTAAGGATTTTTGAAGAGAAGGGTTAATTGTCTCCAAAGAGAGAAGTATGCTTTAAAAGTAAGTTGCGGTGCTTTTATTATTTAATAAAGTTTTTCTATTCTCTACTGCATAAGTTTTTCTGCAAGTGCTCTCTTGCTGCTTGTTCTTGAAGTCTTGGAAATTGGAAAGTCGTCCTACATAGGATCATGCAGTTTTACAACCATGACAAAAATAATTGCGTCACACTTCAGCGGGGATGCAGCATGCCAATACCACCGGGCATTTAGAACAACTCATATATATGAGGGTAACTCCAACTCTCTTTTCTTTTCTTTCTTTCTTTCTTTCTTTTATTTTTGATTATGAGTTGGCATAACTTAATAATATGTAGTCATACTTAATCTCATCTTTCAGTCTCTCATATTTCATTGTACGAATGCCTTATTTTATACATACTTATATTGATTTTGTACACAATTAGCACACTTTATATTATTGAGAAAGATTAGACAAAACTAATCACTTTGATTAACTCTAATCACTTTCATCAATCACAGCACATTTTATGCCCACATGTTTCTTTTTATCTACCTAGTCGAAGGATTGAAAGATAAAAAGCATCATAATAAGAGGTAGAAATATACAAATCACAAGGAAGATGAAGGTAGAAAGTGACCTCTCCGATATGTCAAGGAAAACACAAAACTTGTTCAACTATGACGACTCATTTCAAATCCATGGAACATTTCATCCCGATATCTCTTGGCCTTGTGATGGTAGAGCATCCAAAGAGGGTCCCCTCAAACAATAGCAGGCAAAGACAAAAGACAAACCGGAAAATGAAAACAGGTCGAAGGGGATGAGCACAGGAAGCGACTGCAATGGCAAGCGGCCTTGGGAAGTAACAACAGCCATATAATGTATGTTTGCGTAAGCCTTCATAATATCTTACTAATATTTGTGGATCATTCTCTGTGATTTAGACGCCACCAAGAATCTCTCTCGCTGCAGTCATTTTTTTTACAATATCTCCCGTATGCATTCGTTCTTTGGGTAATTTGTTGGAACATTGGAGACCAATGCTAATCACTGAAATTAAGCACTCTTTTATCCTGTGTTGTTTAGTGCACCTCTGTTGTATGCCATTGATAATTTCATACTCCTCTCGTATCAACTGCGGATCTACGATGTTCATAATTTGACTAGGAAAAGCCATCTCAACAAATCGATGAAGATCTAGGCTTTCATTGAAGGTCGCATCAGTGGGTCTCTTTCCGGTAAACATCTCCAAGAGAAGTATTCCGTAGCTGTACACATCTCCTCGAGTCGATACTTGGCTTCCCAAACCATACTCTGATATATGTTTGCACAAAGACAACGGCAAAAACATAGTTAAACATTCACGATAAATCGATCCACAAACAAAACAAAGCAGTGGATCAGAAGGTAGAAATATGTTGTACTATAATGAATGAGCCAGACTAGCTTATCTGTCTTTAGCTGATCATTATTAGTCTATATTAGCCTACGTAGGAAGAAAATGAGAAAGAAAAGAATTTGTACATGGAAGTCTCACCTGGAGCGATGTATCCAACCGATCCTTTTATCGCCGCCAAGCTAGCAGATATGGAGAATGAGTTAATAGATTCAGAGAGAAACTTCGCCAGCCCGAAATCACTCACACGGGCAGTCATGTCACCATCCAGAAGAATGTTGCTCGGCTTGAGATCACAATGCACGATTGGTACCGGGCTGTGATGATGAAGGTAATCCAGTGCAGAAGCCACGTCCATGGCTATGCTCACTCTCTGCTCTAAATTCAAATTCCTCATCGGGCATTGTTCATTCACTTCCGGATGCAGCCATCGTTCCAAGCTTCCATTATCCATAAATTCAAGAAGCAATGCTTTGAAATCATTACCTCTAAAATCAACACTAGAGCATGCAGTTATGATTTTGACCAGGTTCCGGTGTCGGATGCTTCTCAAGGCCTCACATTCAGCTATGAAACTCCTTGAAGCCCCCTGCTGCTGAAGGTTCAGTATCTTTACAGCAACCATCTTTATATCATCCCAATCCATGACCCCTTTATATACAGAACCGAAACTCCCAACACCAATCAGATTTGCTGAAGAGAACCCACCAGTTGCTCTGACCAATTCGGCGTAAGAGACTCTAATATGTTCTGTTCTGATGGCTGCCATGGATGGACGTCTCATTCTTGTCTTTCGAATCTGGTAAAGTAACACGAAGAAGAGAATCAGAGTCAAGCCTAGAACTCCACTGGTAGCTGCGATGATCACCGCCAAGATAGCAGCTTTGTGTTTCTTCCCATGGGGTTGGGTAGAGGGGCAGGGTGGCAGGTGCAGTTCTTGGATTCCACCACAGATTTTTCGATTTCCAATAAGTGAAAATGCGCTCATATTTGCAAAGACCCCACGTAGCGGAACCTCACCTTCAAGGTCGTTGAAAGAGAGATTCAGAAACTGGAGCGAGTGAAACATTTGAAGATATTCTGGTACATGCCCAGACAGGTTGTTGCTTGAGAGGTCCAGAAATTGAAGGCCCTTTAGATTGGCCAGTGATTTCGGGATGACCCCTTCAAAAAAATTACCGCTCATATTAAGGTTTACGAGGACCACGCATTCGTCAATGTTATCAGGGATTTTGCCATACAATCTGTTCTTAGAAACATCGAGGCTATTGAGATTTATCAGGTTGCCAATTTCTGAAGGTAAGAACCCTTGTAATGCGTTGTGTGATACGTCTAGGAGTTGGGATAGAGAAGACAGGCTAAGAATCTCTATGGGTATAGGGCCTGTAAGCTGATTGTAGGAGAGATCTAGTAACTGCAAGTTCTTGCAGTTTCCAAGGTGGGTTGGAATGCTTCCACTCAATTTATTTCCTTGCAGCTGGAGCCTATACAATTGACTGATGTTTCCGAGTGAAGGTGGAATTTGGCCGAAGAAATTGTTGTAAGCCATATGCAGCTCTCCCAGTGCATTAATATTTCCAAGAGATTCAGGAATATTACCTGTGAGAAGGTTTCCACCCATGGCAAGTGCTATCAGCTTTTTTAGGTTCCCCATATTTGAAGGCAGGCTTCCAGATATCTGGTTATTCCAAAAAACAAGGACCTGGATTTCTGTGGAGAGGTTGGAAATGGAATTGGGTAAGACACCAGAGAGATTGTTGTTGCCGATATTGAGCATTGTCAATTTGCTGCAGTTGGTTAGAGCAGTGAGGAAGCTCCAATCGTCGGCCTCCTTGGCTACTAGTTGGTTGTCGAAAAGCTCCAGAAGTGACAGGTTCTGTAAGGTTCCAAGGTTGCGAGGGATTTTTCCCTGGAGAATGTTTTGTAGTAACCGAATTGAAACCAGTCCAGAAGCATTGGATAATGAAGAAGGAATATGTCCGGTGAAGTGATTGCCGGCCATCTCGAGATTTATGAGGCGGGGAAGAGTGCTACCTATGTCAGATGGTATGGTCCCTCTGAGACTGTTGAAGCTCACATTCAAGACACGGATGCTTGAGAGATTGTAGAGACAGGGAGGAATCATGCCTGATAACTGGTTTTGTTGTACATCGAGGGCAGCAAGAGAGGGAAGACGGCATAATGAAGATGGAATGCCTCCTGACAGAGGGTTCAATCCAAGAAAAAGCCTGGTGACGGAGGTCAGGTTCGCTACCCAAGGTGGGATGCCGCCCGTAATCATGTTGTGCGACAAGTCGAGGTTGTCCAAAGAGGAGAGGTTGGCCAAAGATGTTGGCATGGCTCCCGTAAGATTATTCGTTTGGAGGACCAAGTCAATGAGCTGATGTAGTGATCCCAACTCATGGGGCACTTGTCCGTTGAGGAGGTTCTTACCTAGGTCAAGCGAAATCAGATGTCTGCAGTTGCCAAGACTGGATGGAATTTGTCCGTGTAGAGAATTCACGCTTAGGTTCAGAAGTCGCAGTCGATGCAAATGGCCGAGTTCTTGAGGGATGGATCCGTCGAGTTTGTTCTCTTGGAGACTCAGTCTTCTGAGGAAGGTGAGATTGGCTACGGATGGTGATATGGTTCCGGCCAGGCCAAGGGAAGGTAAGTCCAGAGCAATGACCCTCTCAGGGTGACGACTACCACATGTGACGCCTTGCCACTGGCAGAAATGAAGCGACTTGTTGTCCCAGGAGGACAGAGCCCCATATGGAACATCATATATACTGGACCTGAATGAAATGAGAGCTGAGTGGTCGCTTACGCTTTTGCTGTTGTTCCCGGCCAAGGAGGTTGCAGTGCTGGCGGTGATAGCAGGAGATTGGGGAGATGAGAGCACAAAAGGACAGAAGAGCAGAAGAGTTGCGCGCATGAGAGAGGACCACCTAGATGCCCTCTGCGAGTTGGAGAGATATCCCATGTGCGCTCCTGGGAAGTCGAGAGGAAAACAATGAACAATATAGCTTGGTTGGAGGCTTTGGATGAAACTTTCCAAGAGCATGCAACTTTATAGTAGTTTTTCTGGGCTGGTTTGGAGTCGTCTCCATTTAGACAGACTTGACTTGGGTCCACGTCAGAATATTCTAGTCCCACATCGCTTCGAGGAAGAAGCTGCATTGAGCAGCTGTTGGAAAGTCTTTAGACTTGCTGGGAAATAATTTATTAGAGCTGATACCAGCGACGAGAGATCGAAGCTGGTCGTCAAGACTTGCTATCGACGCATCAATTATTGTAGACTAGCCCTCCGGAGTTGACTTGTATTACAGGATAATCTCTCAATTTTTCAAAATTATGTAACTAAAAAAATAATTACAGAGAAAAATAAATTTTACCATATTTGGTTAGTAAAAAAAATATTTTAAAAAGTGGTATTAGAAAAAGATTATTATAATTGGTTTTATATAAGAATATTGCTAAATTTCTAGTGGTGCCTTTAAATAAACAACTCAGATGGTAATATTTTTTTCTAAATCCATTTGTTGACCATTTATAGCCCACTTACATAAATATTATCAAGATTGGCCATTTCTAATATTAAAATATATTTACATGAGTTGATAAAAATTTTAGAATCAATTATACATATATTAAAAAGTATAATTCTTATTATAAATAAATTTTAGTATTTTTTTGGTATATAAATAAATATTTAATTATTAATAAACTATAATTTAGATTTATTGATGATTAATAAATATTTGTTAATTAATTAATAATAATAATTATTTATTAATAATAAATATTAATTATATTAATAAAATTAATATAATATTAATATAATATAAGTTAGAGTATTTTAATCCAGAAATAATATTTTCAGATTACCCCCATTCGGTAACCCAAAATGGATAAACAAATACCACTTCTTGGTGGTATTTGTTTTACCTTCTCTATTAAAAAATAAAAGTATGACCTACTATTTATTTTATTATCTTTCTCATCCATTTTTTTACCAAATATGATAATTTGATATATAATTTTTTTTTTTTTCATGCTAGATTACCCAAGTCAAACATGTCGGCAGTGGCACGGATCTCGAATGGAGGCGCATGGAGGGGCTCGCCAATTGAGTGGAAGGGCTCTAAAAACGCCGTAGCAGAGGCCAAGACAGCACCAAAACAACAAGCGAGGAGCAAAGTGGGCACGTCGTGGTAGGCGGGGCATGGATGACCACCTTCGCACCGCCCATGAACAGCATCGTGTCGTTGATCGGCGGCACACCCGCTGCCTTTGGATTCCCTGCCGACTTCAGGCTGCAAATAAGAAACAAATCCTTCCAACGTGAGTTGCCGAGTTTTATTATTCAGTCCCCTCGTCTCAGACTCCTAAGTTTAGACCAAAAATTAAAACCAGACGTAGAAGACTCCTAAGTTCAGCATTGAAAAATATATGAATGAATGGATCCTCTAGTTGAAACACGAATTGCAGAATATCCTGATTCATGACAGTAAGACTATTAGACACCACCTAGCCTTACTTGTCTAATCTTGCCAAGGGATTGTGCTATGCACAATTGTCCCATGTCGCTTCAAGAAAGAAGCTTTGTTGCACAATTGTTCCCACTTTTGCCTTGAATGCAATGCAAAAAAGTTTTTAGACTTGCTGTGGAATAATTTGTAAGAGCTGGTACCAGCCATGAGAGATCGAATTAGCTGGTCCTCAAGACTTGTTATCAACTCATCATTTATGGTAGACTCGCCCTCCAATATCAACATTAGGTTGACTTGTATTACAGCATAATCTGACAATTTCTCAAAATTAATTATCTAAAAAATACTTGCGGAGAAAAATAAATTTTACTACATTTAGTTAGTAGAAAAATTACTATAAAAAATAACATTTGAAAAAGATTGTTATGTTTGGTTGTAGGCTTGGTATTAACCGGAAAGCTGCAGCAGCCGGAGGAAGCGGGTGGAAGATTTTTTTTTTTTGTTGTTGAATTGTGCCCCCGGTAAACAAGACTTGGTAGTTCTCCTCCTGGGCACATCGCGTGAACATTCTTGGACTACCGTTTGCAGGCGGTAGTGCAACGCGAGCGCAAATCTCCGTTGCCAGGAGGTGAAGGGACGTTAATCTTGTTTTTTTTTGCTAAAATTTTTTTTTTTGGCTAAAGGGGACGTTAATCTTTTTTATTATGCATGTTTTACACGGAGGACCTCGTAGCAGAAAAGATAAATTACTCTTACCCCCTTTTTTTTTCCGATTATGGGCTTGACTACAACTTAAGAAAGTTTAGGCGAAGCCTGATTACTTTTATTAAGCCTAATAACCTTCATTAATCACACTTTCTCATCTAATACATGCTTGTGCCTTGTTCTCTGCATAGCTCGAGGATTAAAAGATAAGGAGCTGATACATGAGATCTGAAAATAAGTTTCAGCCAAGAAATCTTCCATCAAGGCAAACGTAGAAAATGATCTTTCCTATTTGCTGAGGAAAATAAAGAGTTCAAGAATGCTAGGATCCATTTCAAACATATGGCCCGCTATACTGTGACCAGGGCGGTCACTCCTACCTGTAAACCTGTTATTGCAGCACATGTATGCACAATAATTGGGCATGAATTATTAAAGAACTAAAGGAAGAAGCAGTACCCTTGCCTGGTCAAGCACCATTTTCAATGCACAGTCTTGTCCTGTAGTTGAATTGCATCCATTCTTTCAAATTTGAATTTTTTGATGTCTCAAATATGTACTCAGGCACTTGGAACGTTTCATGATAACATTTGGATATTTTATACCATGAAATCGTGATGCCTTTATAGTTACATATTTCTTTCTAACACTCAAATACATATTTATAGTGACATTTTATTTCTAACACTGAATCAACAGACCACCTACTACTGAATTGCGCATTCTCGCAACCTATATGCGTTGGTGTGGTCCCTTGTCACGTGGGACTTGCATCATTTAAAAAAAAAAAAAAAAAGATGGTAGTTTCAAACGGCCTGGCTTAAGAGTGCGGTAATCACCAAAAACCAAGAAACGGGCCGGTAGAAACAATGAAAAAAAAATCAAGAAGAAAATTGAGAAGAAGGAGAGAGAGAAAAAAAAATACTACTTTTGGTTCGATAGTTGATTTTATCTATATTTAGCTAAAATTTTAGTATATTATTTTCGATATTAAGAGCTACAGATTGAATGGTATGGATCTTTGAAAAATTTTCTCTATTGATTATTTCAAATATCAACACTTGATGAGATTTATTCTCTATTTTACTATTTATTGTTTAAATTCGTTCTTGCCCAAAATTAAATCTTATTGATGTCTAGAGAAGACCTATTATAATCCTATTATTCTAAATAGTGGAAGATTTTAGCTGGATTAGGTTCCGTAATTTTTTTTCCTTCATATCGAAGGGTTTTCTATATAATAAATTGTATTGTCTCTTGTTTGTGGATTGCTTAATATTTTGCTTGATAATTACTGATGTAAAGATTATTCTTACTTGGTGAGTGATATCCCATTTAATTACACGAAAATAAAGAGGGAGAAAAAGTTTGCGGCACCATTATTTCTTGATTATATTTTTCTAACAATATAGAGGAAGGTCACTCAAACTCTTTGATTGCTGGTTTTCAGGACACTATGAACAAACTTTGGATTGACTGGAGAAAGGGCCTACCAAAAACAATGAAATCACCATGGGACTGCCTTGTTTCAGTGGTAAGCTAGTGCATTTTGAAAGAGCGATGTTGTTTGTTTGGAAGGTAGCCTAGGATTGTCTGCCCACCAGAGGAGTGTTGGCTTAGAGGGGTGTGAGTTTCGCCCCAAGCTGCGGGATCTGTTAAGAGGAGGAGTCTATATTCCATGTCTTGTTCGGCTGCTAGCAGGCTGCTCTGATTTGGGAGTGCGCATCAGGTTCTTCTGATCTATGTCGGGGGCGGGCGTCGTTCGAGGATTTTTTGAACTTCCTGGTGGAGTCCTCATGACGGCCCGACCGGCTGGAGTAGGAGATTAGGGCGGCTTATCTGGCTTACTACTGCTGGCTGGATAGGAACGCCCGGTCTTTGAGGACAGAGGAGCGCACCCATGTGCGGTGGTGGATAGGGCCCTACGTCATGCGGCAGAGGTCCTTGACATTTTTGCATCGTCGTCCCTTAAGTTGATTAGGAAAATCTGGGGCTCTCACTTCGCTCTTGTAGCATCCAGGATTACGCTCGTCTCCTGGGAGCCTCCACCCCCTATCTTTCTCAAGGTAAACTTCAATGGCAGTGTCACGGCGGGTGGATGCAGCGACGCCGGGTTTGTTATCAGGGACCAGCAGGCCAGATTAGTGGTGGCTGGGGGCTGGCACATCTTCGACCAGACTGTCGTCGGGATCGAGGTCAGAATCGCTTGAGAGGGTGTTTCCTATGCGAGACGGGTGCTGGGTGCGGATCACATCATCCTTGAGCGAGATGCTGCCATGGTGATCGAGGAGATTCTAAGTTTCGGGCAGTTTGGCTAGGAGATTCGATTGATCTACGATATTCGCCGTCTCCTAGGTAAATATGCTGCATACTGGGCTACTCATGTGTACAGGGAGGCCAACTGTGCTGTGAACTAGGTGGTTTTCTATGTAGCCAATCATTTTGGAAGTGTTATCTGGGAAGTCACGACTCCATCCCGTCTCCTTTGCATTTTCTGCTTCTTTCTGACTCTATGGGCTACACTCACACCCGTTGTGTGTGAGGTGCTGATGTACCAAAAAAAAAAAAAGAAAGAAAGTGCGCAAGGGCAGCCACTCTCGATTCGAAGCAAACTGCCATGGCAAAGTTCTCAACCAAAGTATTTTCCTCTTAGAGAGTTGGACTTCCATTCTCTTAGAAGGAAAAAGAAAGGTATTTCACACTTGCTGGAAAAGATCAAACCAGTTATTGCAGAGGTGACTAACTAGAAAAGCAGGATAGTTATCTTCAATAGGTCGCCATCTTTACTGGTGGAAATGTTTCTGAAGGTTTTCTGTGGATGGTTGATGGGGCTCTCTCAAAGCACATCTTCCACTCTTTTCTTCCTAAGATTTTTTTTTGCAAACCAAAGGTGTCCTAAGATTTAAACTGGTATTCTATTCACGCGCCTTTGATGAATGGAGGTAAAATTGAAAGTGTTGCCGTTTCCGTACCCAGGCGATCATATAGCTTCATGTGGGCCAACCGATGCTATGGAGTAATATTTCTGTTCTTATGCCAGTTGTTTTGAAGTCACCAAGCATGGCAAATTGACTCTCCAGTATCAACATCAGGTTGGCTTGTATTGACCAGCAAGTCGCATATCCCGGAACGAAACTTTTGTTCATTGTCCCCCAGAGATGTAGAGTTGTCGACGGTGATCGGAGAAAGTTGGCACGGTCAATTAGTTATTAAAGCTCTTCTCTCTCTGTACAGGAAAAAACGTGCGGAAGACTTCGTTTTTTTTTTCTTTTCTCGTTCACCCAGTATTCAAGTCTCGGTACTCCTCTTTCCTGGGTACATCGTGCGAAAATTCTTCGACTGTGTGTAGGTGGCAATGCAGCATGAGTGCAACTCTCTGTTGCCTGGATGGGGAACGGATGTAAATCTTGGTGCATGCACAAGATTATTTGCCAGCCGGGTTGGTCGTCCAAGAGTACGTAAAATGCTTGATTGTGTGAACAATAAAGCCACCTCTTTTGAATACTCTCCGCAGAGATGGATTTTACTTTTTATATCGGACCCATCGTAGACCTTTTTCTGTTTTTAACTAAAAATTATTGGTTGCGTTGCCGTAAAATTTTGACCCGAGGTTGAGAAGTTATTCGGCTCAATTCGAGGTTGGCGATGACCAAACTAAGTGAGATCGGATGAAACCGAAGCAAATATGAACGGATCACCTTCGAAACTAATCTGCAAGAAGTCTACTTGCTAGAAAATTTCAGGCAGAGCATCTTCCGACACTGAAGTCAAAATAATAGAGCAACGGTATGGAAGGAAAAAAATTTATAAAGAAAAATCTCCAAAAGAGCTTAACTAAAGATTCTCGGGCCACCCTTTAAATAGGGTAGAATATCGATCCGTTATCTGATTTAGCGCAACGTATCTTAAGCATAAAGTAACAGTTGGTTGCATGTTAACAACATGGTAACTGTCATGCATGAGTATGATAAAACTGCAATTACGCTGATCGCGCATTGATTGCAGTATCGCTATGACTACTGATCTTTATTACACTACAGGAAAAGTCGATTTTACCGATGCTTTTTTGCCGACACTTTTCACAAGCGTCGGCAATTTTTGGTCTAGCGTCAAAATTTGCCAACGCTTGTTACAAGCGTCGGCAAAAAACGACGCTAATAAGCGTTGGGGTAGTCGCCGGCTTAAGACGACGCTAAAAAGCGTCGCCGGAAATCGCATTGTTATTCCGTCCCCCGCATGAATATACTTGGAAGAGCACCAATTGGAGAGTCTGAGATTGCCTCCTTCCCCCCCGCTGTTCACAGTCTTTTAGCAAACTCCCCAATCAATCGCCTCCAGCGCCGCGCCCCTACGACATGTCTATAAATCTTTCTTCCTTCCCCTTCTCTCCCACGTCTCCTCCTCCTCTTTCTCCTGCCCCCCCTCTTCTCCCTTCTTCTTCTTGTGCTCTGTCTTGGGTTGCAAGAAGCCCCTGCTTCTCGCGAGAAGCGCGGCGTCTCGCCGTATGCCAAAAGAAGCGGAGGAGAGCGGCGGTCTTGGTGTCGGCGTCGGCGAGGAAGATGACGATAGAAGAGATAAAGGAACAGGAGGTCGAGGAAGCGCCGCCGCTGTTGAAGGATGCCGAGGCCAACTCCAGGCCTCGACGCATTGCTCTCTTCGTCGAGCCCTCTCCCTTCGCGTCCGTATTTCCGCCCTCCCTCTTTCTTTGATTTTTTTTTCTTTGATGCTTGATGACTGCTGCTGTGCTGGAAATATACTGCTGGAGGAGCTGCTGGTGATGTGCCAGGTGGAGACGGCGGCGGGGCTGGCGGAGATCGAGGCGATCGCCGGCGTCGAGGGGGTCGACGTGGTGCAGATGGAGCCGCTGGATCTGAGCGCGAGGATGGGATCCTAGGAATCGGAAGGTGAGGGATGCGATGAAGGATATCATATGAAGATGAGAAGGATATCTGTGGGATCCTAGGAATCGGGCGGAGAATGTGAAGATGCACTACAAGAAAATGTGTGTTCGTTTAATGCTTTCTGAAGAGATCTCGCTTGTTACTTGCCCTCCAGATTATGTATATAATAAGTTTACAAGGTCAATTTTCTAAACCAATTGGCTATCTTGGATTCTGAACAAAACACTTGAAAATACTAATGAGATTTCATGAACAGGCCTTCTAGTGTTCTTGAAGGAGCTTATGTTCAGTGGGAAATTGAGCTACTTGGCTTTGAAATGCCTAAGGTAATGAAGCTTCTTAAGTGCTCCAAACATCTGGAACTTTTATGTATTGTGGTCCTTCCCTCTGTTATGCTAAAAAAAAAAAAGGGGGATTCTTGTGAATTTTGAATTGATTGTTTTAAATTGCTTAGAACCTCTAATATGTGCTTTGATCATCTTCAGATTCTTTTGACAGAGGAAATCTCTAGGTCTCCGCGTGAGCTGAAGGTACTCACTAGGTTCTCATTTACATATTGATTCCTTCCAGTTTCAGCTCTTGGCTACATCCGAATTTTAGCACACCTATTATTTTGTTTAGGGATGTTGCACTCTTGCAAGGGATCGTTTCAAAAGCCTTGAGAAACGGGGTTTACTTGTCCCAAAAGCTAAAAGGAGCAGGTTTGTATTGATTGGCTATTGTGTCTTCTGCTCCTGATCGCCCCATGCAACATGTAGTCTTATCTCTATAATTTCCAAATGGGAAACAAACACTAATTAACACATACCACACCAATAATCTTTTCTTCAACGTACAGTATCTAGTGTGTTTGCCATAAATTTTTTTTTCAGAAAAAAGAACTTAGTGCGCCTATTTGCTTATTTACTGATGTCAATTTTTTATCAGGTATTTTCATCTAATTGTTGCATTTTGTTTACCACGCAGAAAGAAGTAGACATTGTTTATGGCCGGATCACATGGAATACAGTGGATATGCAATGGAGGGGCCTGCTCAAGTGAAGCATGAGATTTTGGTTCTTACCTTCTCGGTCAATGTAATATCTGATTTCCTTCCTGAGTACTGTTAGAAGCAATATGCAACAGTGGATGGTGGAATTTGAGTACGCTTCAGGTCTGATGAAAATTTACATTCGTATTTTTATTTTTTTTTAAAAAATAGCAATCCCGACGCTTTAAAGCGTTAGTAAATAAAAGTTGTGGCACGCCTACGCCGACGCTTTAAAGTGTCGGCCCGAATACATGTACCGACGCTTTAAAGCGTCGGCGAAAATCCAAAACTGGGCACGCTTTGGGCTTTCCTGACACTTTAAAGCGTCGGCGAATATGGTTTTTGCCGACGCTTTTATTAGCGTCGACAAAGCCCTGTTTTTGCTGACGCTTTCTCTTAGCGTCGGCAAAAACCGGACCCATGCCCACCTGCCCGACGTCTGACCCACGCTTTGGGGTGCGTGGGCTAGAAATTCGCGGACGCTTAAAAGCGTCGGTAGAGACCAAAAAAATCGCCGGAAGATATTCTTTCTTTTGTAGTGAACAGATGGAACGGTCTTTGAGGTAGAGGACCTTGAAGTTAGTTTAAGATTAGTTTGCCGATCCAAACCTTAACAGGCAATTGTGATTGCTCATGGCCCAATCCAAGCCGTAGGCGGTGCCCTCCCTCTTTGAGAAACAAGGCCCGCGGGAAGGAGCCTCAGATGTGAAGAGTTGGATCAACCATGCGCCTGGTGGGGCGTTCTTGTAAAGAGGCCTTAAGCATCAATTACTTGTTCTTGGAATCCTTGGGTTGGGTCAATTATCTCCTTGATGGAGCCTTGATCTTTAATTACCTATTTTTTTAAGGCACGATTACAGGGCTTTACAATAAATATAGCTCCCAACATCTACAGTTAAACATATTTCGCGATTGAGTTGATACTTCTCAATCAGATCCCCAATAACTGAATTTAAGTGTTTAGCAATATAGAAGACTATCCAGTTCACTGCATTGTTCAGCTTCCTATAAATATAGTGTGAAGACTCGAATTGGGCCCGTTCTAGGGCCCAACAGACTGAAGTCGGCAAGGGGTGCCGACTTCAGCTGGGTCATCGTGGGGGTGACCACGATGACCACGCCGGCCGAACGGCCAGCGAAATCACCGCACCACCCCCTCTTCCCCTCTCTCCCTCTCTCTCTCTCCCTCTTTCTCTCCTCTGAGAGCCTCATCCGAGCCCCATCCCTCCCCACCCCTCTAAAAATTTAAGCTTTTTCCTCTTCCGCCGGAGCCACTGTTGTCGCCGGAGCCGCCATCGCCGCCGGAGAACCCACTCGTCGAAGACCGGAGGTGAGCAAGACAACATAGATCTATTTTTTTTATGAATTTAAAGGAGAGAAACGATGGAAAATCAGTGGGTTTTACTTCCCCTGTTTTGGGGAATTTTCTTTGTGAGATTCGGCCGGCCGACGGCGGCCGGCCGGGGTCAATCCGGCCGAGATGAGTTCGGCCGGAGGTGGCGAACGGGGGTCGGGCTTCCTAGCCCCGACCTCCCTCTCTTTCTTCCTTTTCTTCTTCTCCTTCTTCTCTTCTTCTTCCCGTCTTTCGCCGCCCGTGAAGGTGGGATGGCCGACGGCGGCTGGCCGAGCGCCGCCGACGGCGGCTGGCCGAGCGCCGCCGCCGAGGGCCACGGTCGGCCGCCGAGGGCCGACCGGAGCCACCAGCCACCCCCCCCTTCTTCCTTTCCCTCTTCTTCTTCTTCTTCTTCTTCTTCTCTTCCTTCTTTCTTCTTCTCTTCTTCTTCTTCTTCTTTATTCGGCCTGGGTGTTTTTCCTCGCTTTGAAATCCGTGCTTTATTTGGGAACCAAATCTTGAACCGGGTTTATATTGTGAACCGGTTCCACCTATTTCATGAATGGATTTTGTTATGGTCTGATCAGACCTGGTTTGGTTTGGGCTAGAGAACTGTTCTTGGGCTGAGTTGGGCCTGATTGGATCTGTGGGTTGGTTTGGATTGGGCCCGAAATCTGATCTGAACCTGTTATCTGGTTTGGTTCAATGGGGCCTAATCTGTGTTGGGCCACAATTGACTTGGGTTTAAAGGGTTCTGATTTTAGGGTCTATGTTTGATCTTAGGGGCCCATTCTTGGATCCATGAACTTAGGAGTTTAAGGGTTTGAAAAATTGTTTAAATTATGTTTCTTAGTTAATTAAATAATTAATATTTATGTTTAACCAGGGGTTCGTGAATCTGTGGCAGGGATTTTTAAGCGATCCCAGGTAGGTGACCTATTGCTTTAAAGTAGAATTTTAACATGTATCTTGCATATATGGATGTTATGATTTATTATTGGCATTATGTATTAGAATTAAAATTAAGTATTTAATTTCATAAACTGTTATGTACTTTACTATTGGGAGTATGATCATGACTTGATTTGGAAAGTTGATTATTGATTTTTAAAATCCGCGTGACTATAGTCTAGGCCCCGCCAATGGGATGATACGTTGGCCCTGTCGACTTGTACTGAGGAACTAGTTCCGACACCGCGACCACCGGTGATAGAATAGTGGCGGCACAGGGGTGCGTTTTGCTCTTCGGAGCGGCTCAGTGGAGCGTGAGTTTGGCACCAAGGGGTGCGGCACAGTGGTGCGTTGGCTCAGTGGAGCGGCTCTTCGGAGAGTTGTATTGGCACTTCGGTGTAACCATGCCACTGGGTGATGTGGCCGTAGTCATGCGGTGGAGTTATTTTGAGTCTCGGATCGGGTTTACGGATTGTCGTGTGAATTTTTGGATTCATGAGTTTTAGCTGCTTTTTATATGCATCATGACATGTTATATGACGACTTTATTGCATGATGTTGCCTACTGAGCTGTTAGCTCACTCCTACTATTTACATTTTTTACAGGTGATGATATGTGACTATGGGGATTACGGGGTGGAGTGATCATGATGTAGTTAGCTAGTAGATATTGACTTTTTCTTTTGACTTATGTATATATGGACATTTGAATTGAAAGTTGGAATTTATCTTTGTTTAGCTATTGATGTGGAATCTGATTCATCTGCCTTGCGTGCCTGCGGGGTCCGCCCTGCAGGTGCGCGGCGTCTGCTCGTGCCCCGGGCCCCGGGTTCGGGGCGTGACAGATTTATTGGTATCAGAGCATAGGTTAAAGATCACTAGGGACATTAAAACAAAATCATAATAAATATAATAATAAATAATAATAATTAAAAAAAAAACTTAGGAATATAGGGACACATGTGAAGAAATGAGAGTGGGGTAGAAAATCTTATGGGTCGGTGAACCTAGCACTGATGATGTGTATTCGGAAAAAAAAAAAAAAAAAACTTAAGAATATAGGGACACATGTAAAGAAATGAGAGTGGGGTAGAAAATCTTATGGGTGGATGGATCCAACACTAATGATGTGTTATTTAAAAAAAAAAAAAGAAAAGAAAAGAAAGGGAATATAGGGATACATGTGAAAAAATGATAGTGGAGTAGAAAATTTTACAGTGGATGGATCTAACCCTGATGTTGTGTTATTTGTGTATGTATCAGCATGCCGCCCCGCCGTGCACGTGTGGCACCTCGCCGCCTGATCGAGACTATCGGGAGTGATCCAGCCACTTTTCATCCGACTGAGAGAGTCCAGGAGGATGAGGCTGATCAGACAGTACTGGATGGACCAGATCATGGCCAGGAGAGCAGGATGGGAGGTCCGACCCAGGTGATGGAGCTGATCAGAGAGGTTGTTGGGTTAGTCCGACAGCAGAGGGGACCACAGCAGCTATTTCCCTCTGCTAGTTCTTCAGATCAGGGGAGGAGTATAGCAGAGTTCAGGAAGTTAGCTCCTCCGGCCTTCAAGGAAACTACCGATCCCCAAGAGGCCGAATGTTGGATAGATGAGATGGAGAAGGCCTTCAGGGCCATGGGTTGTACTGAGGAGGAGAAGATCAGATTTGCCACCTATATGCTTCAGGACCGGGCTCATCATTGGTGGGAGTCTGTAGAGAGGACCATGATGCAGGATGCAGGATCTGTGACCTGGCCGGGATTCCGCATGGCCTTCTACTCCAAGTATTTTCCTTCCAGTCGTATCAAGGAGCTGGAGAGGGAGTTTCTGAGCCTCTCTCAAGGGAGTATGACTGTGGAGGACTATGAGGCTGAGTTTGATCGGTTGTCCCGTTTTGCACCATCTCTTGTCCAAGACCCTAAATCTAGGATGAGTAGATTTGAGGAAGGACTGAGGCCTCGCCTGCGTCAGGGTTTAGCTGCTGTTCACTCGACTGATTATGATGACCTAGTTGACAGAGCTAAAAATATGGAGATCATCTGGAAGGAGACACAGGATGCTCAGAAAGGGAAGTCGAAGAGGACCAGGGACTTTGATTCTGACGGTGAGCGGCATCTGCGCCGACCTATGCAGTTCCGTCCAGGAGCAGGGCAGCGAGTTCCATATGGGAGGACTGTATCGGATTGCAGGGGGATATCAGGAGTGTGCTTCAAGTGTGGCCAGACTGGACATAGAGCTGTTGAGTGTCGTCAGACACGACCTGGTATTGGAGCATGTTTCAGGTGTGGTCAGCAGGGCCACCGGATAGCTGAGTGCCCTCAGACTCAGACTTTTTCTGGAGTTTGTTTTGGGTGTGGTCAGCCGGGTCACAGGATTTCCAGTTGTCCTCGTACTAGATCCGCACAGAGGCCACCGACTTCTGTAGCTCCTCAACGACAGACTTCCTTCACTCCAGTACAGGCTACCCAGTCAGCTGTCCCCAGGCAGCAAAGGGGAGGAGGATCTCGTACCCAGGGACGAGTTTATGCACTGACCCAGCAGGATGCTCAGGCATCCAACACTGTAGTGACAGGTACACTGTTGGTATCTTCCACTTATGCTTATGTGTTATTTGATTCTGGTGCTACGCATTCTTTTATCTCATCTTCATATGTGCATAAGTGCGATTTACACTACTCTTCCTTAGAGAGGAAATTATGTATTAGTACTCCAGCTGGGGGTACGATGACAGTTAGTCAGATCTGCATTTCCTGTCCAGTACTAGTTGAGGGTAGAGATTTGAGAGCTAATTTGATTGTTATGAATTTACGTGACTTTGATGTAATCCTGGGTATGGATTGGTTGGCTGCATACCACGCTACCATAGACTGTTTTCTGAAGAGGGTGACTTTCCGGATCCCGGGTACTGATGAGTTCAGTTTTATGGGTGATGACTGGGGTGTCTCTTCTCAGGTAGTGTCTGCTATGCAGGGCATAAGATCTCTTAGAAAGGAGTTTCCCATCTTTATGGCCGCAATTGCAGATTCTGAGCAGTCTGAACAGAGAATTGAGGATATACCAGTAGTCAGTGAGTACCCTGATGTCTTTCCTGATGATCTGCCTGGCTTACCTCCTGATAGAGATGTCGAGTTTGCTATTGATATAATCCCTGGTACTGCACCTTTGTCTAAAGCTCCTTATAGAATGGCCCCTGCTGAACTAAAGGAGCTGAAGGACCAATTACAGGAGCTATTGGATCTAGGTTTCATTCGACCTAGTGTCTCTCCTTGGGGTGCTCCAGTATTATTTGTCAGAAATAAAGATGGTAGCATGAGACTGTGTATTGATTACCGGGAAATTAATAAAGTGACTATTAAGAATAGGTACCCTCTACCCCGGATTGATGATTTATTTGACCAGCTTCAGGGTGCTCAGGTATTTTCCAAGATTGATCTTCGATCTGGATATCATCAGCTGAGGATAAAAGAGTCTGACATAGCCAAGACTGCCTTCCGTACCAGGTATGGACACTATGAGTTCCTTGTGATGCCTTTTGGTTTGACTAATGCACCAGCAGCGTTTATGGACCTGATGAACAGAGTATTTAAGCCTTTTCTGGATAAATTTGTCATAATATTTATTGATGATATTCTGATATATTCAAGGAATCAGGCAGAGCATGAGCATCACTTGAAGATTGTTTTGGAGACTCTGAGGCAGAATCAGTTGTATGGTAAATTAAAGAAATGTGAATTTTGGTTGGACAGGGTGATGTTTTTGGGGCATGTTATCTCTAAGGATGGAATTATGGTTGCCCCAAAGAAGATTGAAGCTGTGGTTGATTGGAGCAGACCGAGTAATGTGTCTGAGATTCGCAGCTTCCTTGGACTAGCCGGTTATTACAGAAGGTTTGTGGAGGGCTTCTCTAGTATTGCCGGACCCCTGACTCGACTCACTCGCAAAGGAGTGAAGTTTGAATGGTCGGATCAGTGTGAGAAGAGCTTCAAGGAATTGAAACACCGTCTAGTATCAGCACCTATTCTGACCCTACCAGTCACCGGTACTGATTTTACCATTTACAGTGATGCTTCCAAGAAGGGTTTGGGTTGTGTATTAATGCAGAATGAAAAAGTTATTGCTTATGCCTCCCGACAGCTCAAGCCCTATGAAGAGAATTATCCCACTCATGATCTTGAACTTGCAGCTGTAGTGTTTGCCTTAAAGATCTGGAGACATTATTTGTATGGAGAGACATGCCAGGTATTCACTGATCACAAAAGTCTGAAATATCTCTTCACTCAGAAAGAGCTGAACATGAGACAGAGAAGGTGGCTGGAATTGCTGAAGGATTATGATTTATCTATACATTATCACCCTGGGAAGGCAAATGTGGTAGCAGATGCTCTAAGTAGAAAATCTTCAGGAAATGTTGCAGCCTTGATTACTACTCAGAGAAATATCTTGGAGGATCTGAGGAGGGCAGAAATAGAGGTATATCTGCAGGATACTACCTTGAAGTTGGCAAACTTGCGAGTCTAGCCTACACTCATTGACAGAATTAAGGCAGCGCAAGTGGATGACTCTCGGCTCCAGAAGATCAAGAAAGATGTTGAGTCTGGATCTCAGCCTGATTTTCATATACATGAGGATGGCTCATTGAGGTTCATGGGCAGAGTTTGTGTTCCAGATGATCCTAGACTGAAGAAGAAAATTTTAGAGGAGGCTCACAGTACGGGATATACAGTGCATCCTGGTAGTACAAAAATGTATAGGGATCTGAAAGTTGTGTTCTGGTGGAACAATATGAAGAGAGAGATTGCCCAGTTTGTATCTCAATGCTTAACTTGTCAGCAAGTTAAGATTGAGCATCAGAGACCAGCTGGTATGCTTCAGCCCCTGCCGATCCCAGAGTGGAAGTGGGAGCATATTACTATGGATTTTGTGTCAGGGTTACCTCGTACCCTCAGAGGTAATGATTCAGTCTGGGTGATTGTAGACAGATTGACCAAATCAGCACATTTCCTAGCATTTAAGACTGGGATGACACTAGAGAGATTTGCAGAGTTGTACATTGAGCAGATCGTGCCGCTGCATGGAGTTCCAGTATCTATAGTGTCTGACAGAGACTCCCGATTTGTGGCTCATTTCTGGGGCAGTTTGCACAAAGCTTTGGGGACCACTCTTAGCTTCAGTACAGCTTTTCATCCACAGACAGATGGGCAGTCCGAGAGGACCATTCAGATTCTAGAGGATATGCTGAGAGCCTGTTCTATTGATATGAGGGGTTCTTGGGATCATCATTTGTCGTTGGTAGAGTTTGCTTATAATAATAGCTACCAGGCAAGTATTCAGATGGCTCCTTATGAGGCGTTGTATGGTAGGAAGTGTAGATCACCTATCTGTTGGGATGATGTGGGGGAGAGGAAAATTCTGGGTCCAGAAATTATTCAGCAGATAGTGGAGAAGGTTCAGCTGATCAGAGAACGACTTCGGGCAGCTCAGAGCAGACAGAAGAGTTATGCTGATATCAGGAGGCGGGATCTGGAATTCCAAATCGGAGATCATGTTTTTCTCAGAGTGTCCCCTTCTAAAGGGGTAATGCGATTTGGAGTTCGGGGTAAGCTCAGCCCGAGATATGTGGGACCATTCGAGATTCTCGAGAGAGTTGGAGCTGTTGCTTATAAGCTGGCACTTCCACCTGCTTTATCGGGGGTCCATTCTGTTTTCCATGTCTCTATGTTGAGAAGGTATATTGCTGATCCAAGTCATGTGATTGAAGTAGCACCTTTACAGCTCCGTGCAGATCTTTCTTATGTTGAGCAGCCTATCCGTATAGTGGATAGGAAGGACCAAGTTTTGAGGAGGCGCACGATTCCTTATGTAAAGGTGCAGTGGAGCAATCACAGTGAGAGAGAAGCTACTTGGAAGCTGGAGGAGGAGATGAGAGAGAAGTTTTCTGTCTTGTTCTCGGATTGAGGTATGTTTTAATTTCGAGGATGAAATTTTTTTTTAGTTGGTTAGAGTGTGAAGACTCGAATTGGGCCCGTTCTAGGGCCCAACAGACTGAAGTCGGCAAGGGGTGCCGACTTCAGCTGGGTCATCGTGGGGGTGACCACGATGACCACGCCGGCCGAACGGCCAGCGAAATCACCGCACCACCCCCTCTTCCCCTCTCTCCCTCTCTCTCTCTCCCTCTTTCTCTCCTCTGAGAGCCTCATCCGAGCCCCATCCCTCCCCACCCCTCTAAAAATTTAAGCTTTTTCCTCTTCCGCCGGAGCCACTGTCGTCGCCGGAGCCGCCATCGCCGCCGGAGAACCCACTCGTCGAAGACCGGAGGTGAGCAAAACAACATAGATCTATATTTTTTATGAATTTAAAGGAGAGAAACGATGGGAAATCAGTGGGTTTTACTTCCCCTGTTTTGGGGAATTTTCTTTGTGAGATTCGGCCGGCCGACGGCGGCCGGCCGGGGTCAATCCGGCCGAGATGAGTTCGGCCGGAGGTGGCGAACGGGGGTCGGGCTTCCTAGCCCCGACCTCCCTCTCTTTCTTCCTTTTCTTCTTCTCCTTCTTCTCTTCTTCTTCCCGTCTTTCGCCGCCCGTGAAGGTGGGATGGCCGACGGCGGCTGGCCGAGCGCCGCCGCCGAGGGCCACGGTCGGCCGCCGAGGGCCGACCGGAGCCACCAGCCACCCCCCCCCCCTTCTTCCTTTCCCTCTTCTTCTTCTTCTTGTTCTTCTTCTCTTCCTTCTTTCTTCTTCTCTTCTTCTTCTTCTTCTTCTTTATTCGGCCTGGGTGTTTTTCCTCGCTTTGAAATCCGTGCTTTATTTGGGAACCAGATCTTGAACCGGGTTTATATTGTGAACCGGTTCCACCTATTTCATGAATGGATTTTGTTATGGTCTGATCAGACCTGGTTTGGTTTGGGCTAGAGAACTGTTCTTGGGCTGAGTTGGGCCTGATTGGATCTGTGGGCTGGTTTGGATTGGGCCCGAAATCTGATCTGAACCTGTTATCTGGTTTGGTTCAATTGGGCCTAATCTGTGTTGGGCCACAATTGACTTGGGTTTAAAGGGTTCTGATTTTAGAGTCTATGTTTGATCTTAGGGGCCCATTCTTGGATCCATGAACTTAGGAGTTTAAGGGTGTGAAAAATTGTTTAAATTATGTTTCTTAGTTAATTAAATAATTAATATTTATGTTTAACCAGGGGTTCGTGAATTTGTGGCAGGGATTTTTAAGCGATCCCAGGTAGGTGACCTATTGTTTTAAAGTAGAATTTTAACATGTATCTTGCATATATGGATGTTATGATTTATTATTGGCATTATGTATTAGAATTAAAATTAAGTATTTAATTTCATAAACTATTATGTACTTTACTATTGGGAGTATGATCATGACTTGATTTGGAAAGTTGATTATTGATTTTTAAAATTCGCGTGACTATAGTCTAGGCCCCGCCAATGGGATGATACGTTGGCCCTGTCGACTTATACTGAGGAACTAGTTCCGACACCGCGACCACCGGTGATAGAATAGTGGCGGCACAGGGGTGCGTTTTGCTCTTCGGAGCGGCTCAGTGGAGCGTGAGTTTGGCACCAGGGGGTGCGGCACAGTGGTGCGTTGGCTCAGTGGAGCGGCTCTTCGGAGAGTTGTATTGGCACTTCGGTGTAACCATGCCACTGGGTGATGTGGCCGTAGTCATGCGGTGGAGTTATTTTGAGTCTCGGATCGGGTTTACGGATTGTCGTGTGAATTTTTGGATTCATGAGTTTTAGCTGCTTTTTATATGCATCATGACATGTTATATGACGACTTTATTGCATGATGTTGCCTACTGAGCTGTTAGCTCACTCCTACTATTTACATTTTTTACAGGTGATGATATGTGACTATGGGGATTACGGGGTGGAGTGATCATGATGTAGTTAGCTAGTAGATATTGACTTTTTCTTTTGACTTATGTATATATGGACATTTGAATTGAAAGTTGGAATTTATCTTTGTTTAGCTATTGATGTGGAATCTGATTCATCTGCCTTGCGTGCCTGCGGGGTCCGCCCTGCAGGTGCGCGGCGTCTGCTCGCGCCCCGGGCCCCGGGTTCGGGGCGTGACATATAGATAACCTTAAAAGATTGCAGGATACTAATGATCCTCCTTATGTCCTCTAGAATAGTGTAGAAATCCTCAACATAGATTTCCTGATCAATTAACTAGCTGATAACCATCCAAGAGTCCTTACTAAGAATTATATTGGAGGCCTTTAGTATAATGACTGCATAAACCAAATCCTCCCGGGCTCCCTTCATCTCCACAAGAGGGACCACAATATCATATAGATGGCATTAAGGTTGACAGTATTATCCCGAATCGTTCGATTTGAGATGTATCGAGCCGTATCAAAAGCCATCCGATACGATTCCGACTTTTGGATCAAGAAACCAGCGAGGGAAAGGGAGAGGAAGAAAGAAAGAGAGAAAAATAGAGAGAGAAAGGAGGAAAAGGGAGAGGGAGAAAGGGAGAGAGTGAAAGGGAGATGGTAGCGGAGACTTAAAGAGACAGAGGGAGGGGGAGAGAGAGCTTTCGAAGCCCTCTCTCCTCCTCATTGCCCGAATATAGCCTTTATTGTGAATAGGGATGCAAATGGGTCGGGTCGGGTCGGGTCCTAAGTGACCCCAACCCGACCCGATTTTTTTTTCGGGTCCTAATTTTGGACTTGACCTGACCCGGTTGAAGATCGAGTCGCATCGGGTCAGGTCGGGTCCGGATCAGGTCTGGGTCCGAGTCGGATCGGGTTTGGGTCCGAGTCGGATCGGGTTCGGATCCAAATCGGGTCCATTTTCTTTGTGCTTTTGGGAAAGAATTTAGGCAAATCTAATTTGGTCATACCACAATTATGAGGTGCTGGGTGACCCATAAACTTGAAGGACTTGCAATTGACCTCCAGTCAGAGCAAATGACCCGTGACTTACTAACTAACTCGGTCTACAAGCCAAATTTCATATCACACTTTTTTATCTATATGACTGATTGGACGGAACTTGGTGTCTCGCAACTCCCCTCTCACGAGGGCAAAAAAAATCCCAGACCTTCCAAAATCCAATTCCATTGCAGAAAACTGGCACATGACCCATATTCAGTTCAGTGTTCCCTCACTTTCTCCCTTCAAAACTTAAAAGAAACAAAAACCAAAAAATAGAAGGAAAAAAAATAAAACCAGCTACCGAGACACCAGAGTTATCAACAGTGTAATAGATCGAGAGAGAATCCCGATGGGCCGAGGTTCCTTTGGATTCTATGAACCTATGCTTGTTGCTATCCTTCCACGCTCGAACCTGGCCTACTCCCCTTAGGGCTCTCTCTCTCTCTCTCTCTCTCTCTCTCTCTCTGGGTTCATTTGGATCGGGTCGGATCCATTCGGTAAACCCAGATCTGATACAAAAAATGATTCGGGTTCAATTTTCGGACCCGACCCGGACCCACGGATCCTAAAATTTGGATCGGATCGGGTCTATGCGGGTCGGGTCAGGTCAGAATGCGGGTCGACCCGACCCATTTGTAGCCTTAATTGTGAAACGAAATAGAGGCTTCGGCCCATATAGAGAGTGCCAACTTTTCCTATTACTTTTTTTAAAAAAATAAGTATTTTTGAAGAGATGGGTTAGTTGTCCTTAAAGAAAGAATTTTGATTCAAAAGTAAGTTGTAATACTTTTATTATTTACAAAAGTTTTATATTCTCTCCAGTATAATTTTCCTACAAGTGTTCTGTTGATTTTCAACTGGGTCCAAACTTTTCATGGCCTTGCATGAGGAAAGAGTCTCCGGAAGGCCGCCATGAGCCCATTCCACGGGAGACTGAGGAATCGACTTATAAACGTCGGCTATAGTATTTAATTTTTTTAAAAAAAATTGTTTAAAATTATACCCTTTCTTTTTTCACCTCTATTGTGAAGTTCAGGAACTTGCCGCTCCCCAAAATACTTCTTGTACTGCCAGGCAATTATCAACCCCTTCTGCAGCACAAGAAACCACACTACAAGGCCAATCAACTAGCCACTTTAAAATAAAAATAAAAAAAAGGAGAAAGATCGCAACTTTGTCCTTTGCATCAGGAGAAGAACTGGGAGAGAAGAAAAGACTGTGAGCGGAGAGAATACTGTCGAGGTCCGGGATGCCGGAGGAGATGAAGGCGGCGCCGCTGGGGCCGAGCTTGACGCCGGGAACGGGAGGCGAGGCTGGGGCGGCGGAGGGGGAGGAGGGATTGCGAGAGAAGCTACTGCTGGTTCGTATGGGCCGGGGATTTGGGTCTTTGGCCGTCGCTATGCTTTCTCGGTGGTTTCTTCTTCATGCTTTTGGTCCTTTTTTAACAGAACGGAGTTCACCGTGAGGGCATTGCAGGCAGCGAAACAGATCCCGTAGCTTGCCAGGGCGGGGTGGCATCAGGCTCGTTTTTAGGGAAATAGATCCCGCAGTTTTTTCTTTAAAGAAAAAAAAAGAAGAAAAAGTGAAAGTAAAAGAGAAAAAATAAGAAAAGGAGAAGGAGAAGCAGGATTTGTACCATTCTTGGAGGGCTTGGAATCTTCAAGGATTCCAGTTCGAGTGGCCATGGCTGCTTTTCCCTAGATCACATGAGAAGTGGTGAGAGTGGAGGGTTTCAGGAGAGGGAAGACATTAGGAGGCGGTGGATTGATGTCGGCGCTAGAGGGAGGAGGAGAGGAGAGAAGATGAGGAGTTTACAAAAACTAGGGCATCAATCGAGAGGGGGCTGAGCGTCGTCGATTCCGAAGCTTTTCCGACGCTTTTTAGAAGCGTCGGTAAAGTTTGATACGGAACCAAAATTTTCCGACGCTTCTTTCTAGCGTCGGAAAAAAAGCGTCGGAAAATCTTCCTTTTCTTATAGTGTATGAAATTAATTTTGATTTCAACATCAATGGAATTGTTCCCAAGATCAAGCAACTGAAGCGTCGACCAAGTTTAAAATGAAATTGCTAATGGAATGATAAAATTGTTTGGGTGTGGCCATGGAAGTTATCACGGATGACACTCCTGAGAATCCATTGAAAGATATATCCAGGTGGACTAGACCCAAAATGTTTCTAATTCCCACATCAAGCTCTCCTAAGAAGGTGTAGCGGCTCGAATCCAGGACCTCTAGCTGCAATAGATGGAACGGTCTTTTAGGTATAGGACCTTGAAATTAGTTAGGGAAAGGAAATAAGATAAGTTTGCTGCTCCAAACCTTGAAGAGGCAATGGTGAATCCTGGGCTTATGGCTCAAGCCAAGCCGTGGGCGGTGCCCTCCCTCTTCGAGAAACAAGGGCCGCGAGCGGGAGGCCCAGACGTGAAGAGTTGGATCAACTGTATGCTTGGTGGGGCGTTCTTGTAAAGAGGCCGCAAGCATCAATTACTTCTTGTTGGAATCCTTGCGTTGGGACAATTATCTCCTTGATGGAGCCTTGATCTTTAATTACCTTTTTTTTTTAAGGCTTTATAATAAATATAGCTCCTAATGTCTGCAGTTAAATATATCTCTCAATTGAGTAGATACTTCTCAATCAGATCCCAAATAACTGAATTTAAGTGTCTAGCAATATAGAAAACTACCCAGTTCGCTATATTGTTCACATTTCTGTAAATATAGATAGCCTTAAAAGATTGCAGGACGATAATGATCCTCCTTATGTCCTCCAACATAGTATGGAAATCCTCAACATAAATTTGCTGATCAACTAACCAGCTGATAACCATCCGAGAGTCCCTACCAAGAATTACATTGGAGGCAATGACTGCATAAACCAAATCCTCCCAAGCTCCCCTCATCTTCGCAAGAGGGACTACAATATCATATAGATTGCATCAAGGTCGACGGTATTGTCCCGAATAGTCCGAATTGAGGTGTATCGAACTGTATCAAAAGCAGGACCGGCTCAGGCCTTAGGCGACTGAGGCGGTCGCCTAAGGCCCCCGACCCATGGAACCACAGCATAGTTTTTTTTTTTATTTTATTTTATTTTATAAGCCGGGATGGAAGTCTGGAACTCCTTGAGTCCTTGACACCCACCCATGACCCAGCGGACCGTAGCCTTCTGCGGCTCTGCCTTTCCCTTTCCCATCCGTCGCCGGTCTCCGATGGGCGATGGCTAGAGCCTAGAGTGACACTGTGACAGTCGTAGCTGGGCGCTGGGCAGTAGGCGAGGCGACGGCTACCAGAGCACCAGTACCGGGCTGCAACGGGTTATGGGTATTTCCTCCCTCCTTCGGACCTTCTCTCCCCCCTTCTCAGTTCTCCCAAATCCCAATCCCCCGTTCTCCAGTTTTCGGCAGACTCGCACCGTCGCACGCTCGCAGTCGCAGCACCGCTCCATCTGTCCTCGTCGACTCCGACGACTCGTCGTCCTCGGCTCCTCCGAGGCTCCGACCTCCGGCCTCCGGGCTCCGGGCCTCCGGCCTCCTCGCCTCCTCGGCTAGTCGGCTCCGCTCTAAAGTCCACCATCCTCGGTGGCTCGGTGGCTCGGTCCTCCTCCTCCCGTCCTCCGGCTCCAAGAAGGCAGAACCCGCCGGCCGGATCTCCTCTCCAGACTCCAGCTCTTGGACCGCCGGCTGGATCTCCTCTCCTGGCCGATGCCCGACGTCGCCGTCCTCGACTCCTCACTCCTTAGTCCTCCAACCTTCGGGCTTTAGCCGACGGAAGACCCGGTGAGTGGCTAGCCGCCGGCCGGATCTCCTCTGAGAGGAGACTGAGGAGTCCTCTCCAGATTCCAGCTCTCCTCATCGTCCTCGGATCCTCCGATCTCCGGGCTCCGCCGCTCCGGCCTCCTCCGCTCCTCGGCACTCGGCAGTCGGCAGCTCGGCTCACTCCAAGCCCACCGTCCACTGTGAGTCTGTGTCTCTGTGAGTCTGTCTCTGTGACACACTGACACTGCGTCACAGTGGACGCCGTCACTGCCCAGCCCACCGTCCTCTGTCAGTCCGTTGGACCGTGAGCATCCAATTTCCCACTGAAATTACTGAATCACTGTCACTGATCCCAATTCCCGGTGAGAATCTAATCCACCGTCCTCCTCTGTTAGCTCCTAAACTAGTTTACTTTACTAATTAATCTTTTGATCCAATTAATTTTTATTTAGTCAAGTTAAATTGATTTTTTTTTGGATCCAAATGTAGGTTGGTTGTGACTTCGGCGGTTTGGCCTCTTCTCGCCGTCGAGTTCGGCACTATTCGGCTTCTTCTCGACACAATTAAGTTCGGCACTACTTGTCGGACCCGAGTTTGTTTTTCTTGACACAATCAAGTTTTTTATATTTTGATTTATTTGTGGTGTTTTTTTAATTGCTTAGTTTGATAATATTATTTATAGATTAAAATGTCTAATAGAAAATATGACTGTGGGTATGAAAAACTCAAAAAAAAAAGAAAAATCGAAAAACTCATTCAATCTCAAAAAGGAGCTCTAGATAGATTTGTTGTTACAAACAAACAAAACACCACATTAAATTCAACTCAGGAATTAGCAACAGAACAGACATCCGAAATGGAGTTAAAAAATGAGATTACTAGTGAAACAATATCTAATGAAGAGCACAATGAAGAATCAGATAGAGATAAGATAAACAAGAAAAAAGATTGTGAAACTAGTTCTATTTCTACAAATTTTTATGATCCTGGTCAATGGAAAAATATTGATGCAAAATTTAGAGATCTAATGGTGGAAAGAGGTCCAATTAGAGATTATGATTTTCATTTTCCTAAGAATGAAAATAATAGACACTTCTCTACGATATATTACATTCGTAAGTTACCTAATGGTGAAAAATATGATAGAAGATGGTTAGTGTATTCGAAAGATTTGGATAGAGTATATTATTTTTGTTGTAAATTATTTAATTCAAAGCCTAGCATGAGTCAATTAGTCAATGAAGGAAGTAGAGATTGAAAAAATCTAGGTCTCAAGCTTAAAAGTCATGAAACAACTAATGAACATATCATTAGCATGAATAGGTGGATTGATTTAGAAGTGAGATTGTTAAAAAATAATACAATTGATAAAAGTCTTCAAGAACAAATAAACCAAGAGAAGGATCATTGGAAAAAAGTTCTATTGAGAATTATTGCTGTCGTAAAAAATCTTGCAAAAAATAATTTAGCATTTCGAGGAAAGAATGAAAAGATCTATCAAAGTAATAACGGAAATTTTCTAAGTTTTATTGAAATGATTGCAGAATTTGATCCAGTAATGCAAGAACATATTCGACGCATTCAACATGGTGAAATTCACAATCATTATTTAGGTCATAATATTCAAAATGAATTGATTCAATTATTAGCATCTGAAATTAAAGCTATAATAATTAAAAAGATTAAAGAAGCAAAATACTTTTCTATAATACTTGATTGCACTCCTGATGCAAGCCATTAGGAACAAATGACCCTAGTTTTAAGATGTATAGATACTTCAACAAGTCCAGTAAAAGTAGAAGAATATTTTTTAGAATTTTTAGAAGTAGATGATACATCTGGAAAGAGTCTTTTTAATGAACTTATAAATATAATAGAAAAACATAAACTTGAGGTTAATGATATAAGAGGACAAGAGTATGACAACGGATCTAATATGAAAGAAAAACATCAAGGTGTACAAAGGAGATTATTAGATATAAATCCTAGAGCGTTTTACACACCATGTGGATGTCATAACTTAAATTTAGTGTTATGTGATATTGCTAACTCATGTCCTAAGGCTATATCTTTTTTTGGAGTGATACAACGAATTTATACCTTATTTTCTTCTTCTACAAAACGATGGAAAATTTTACAAAATAATATATCCACATTAACTCTTAAACCCTTGTCACAAACACGTTGGGAAAGTCGTATTGAAAGTGTCAAAGCAATTAAAAACCAAGCTCCTAAAATAAGAGATGCCTTAGTTCAATTAGCGGAAACTAGTAAAGATCCTAAAACAAAGAGTGAAGCCACATGTTTAGCTACATATGAGATTGAAAATTTTGAATTTTTATTAGGCATGAATATTTGGTACGATATATTGTTTGCTGTTAACTCAGTTAGTAAGATTTTACAATCTGAAGACATGCATATTGATGTTGCTATAGATCAATTAAAAGGTCTTCTTTCTTATTTAAAAAGTTATAGGGGAAATGGATTCATGAATGCTTTGAATTCATCTAAAGAAATTGCAAATGAAATGGAAATAGAACCTATATTTCGTAAAAAACGTGTGATCCGTAGAAAAAAATATTTTGATGAAAATAATGATGATGAGATAACAAGATCAGCTGAAGAATCTTTTAGAATTGATTACTTTTTATATATAGTAGATCAAGCTTTTTCAATTCAAAATAGATTTGAACAATTTACCATATATGAAAATATTTTTGGTTTTTTGTTTAATTTTAGAAAGTTAAAATCTTTGAATGAAGATGATTTGAAAAAGTGTTGTCTTAATCTTGAAAACTTTTTAAAGCATGGTGAATATTCTGATATTGATGGTATTGATCTGTTTTCAGAGTTAAAAATTTTAAAAGAATTTTTACAAACAGAAACTAGTACCCCTATTGATATTTTAAGTTTTATAAAAAAAACAGATTCTTTTCCAAATGCATGCATTGCATATAGAATATTATTAACAATACCTGTAACAGTTGCTTCTGCTGAAAGAAGTTTTTCAAAATTAAAATTGATAAAATCTTATTTGCGATCAACTATATCACAAGAAAGATTAAATGGATTAGCTATATTATCGATTGAAAATAGTATTTTAATGGATCTTGAGTATAAAAGTTTAATTAGTAATTTTGCTTCTCAAAAAGCTAGACGAATTATTTTTAAATAAAAATTTTAAAATATTTTTATATTTATTAAAAAAAATTTATTATTTAAATAATAATCAAAAAGGCCTCTTTTAATGAGTTCGCCTTAGGCCCCCAAATGTATTGGGCTGCCCCTGATCAAAAGCCATCCGAAATGATTCCGACCTTTGGATCGAGAAACCAGGGAGGGAGAGGGAGAGGAAGAAAGAAAGTGTAATACCCCTAAAAAAAAAAAAAAAAAAAAAAGAGAGAGAGAGAGGGGTGGACGGGCCGGCCCGAAAAGACCGGGCCCATCCACCATATACGATCGTGCCTAGGGCACGATCGTGGGAGAAGAAACCAAAAAAAAAAAGGGGGGGGGAGGCGGCGGCGTCCGGCGTGAGGTCGATCGCCGGAGGAGACAAGCACCGGAGAGGAGATCCGGCCGGCCGCAAAGCGACCTCTTCCCTTCGTGAAGACTCCTCACAAATCGGGCGAAGAAGCTTGGGGATCCGAAGGTCTTCCTCTCCGATTTTGTCGCCGGAAAGGCCGCCGGAGCACCCCCATCGGACCGAGGTAAGCGTGAATCCTTCCCTTGCGTTTCATTTGCTAGCTTTTCGGGCGGTGTTGATGGGGATTTGGCCGGTGAGATCGTCGGAGAAGGATCCGAAACAGGGGTACCCTGTTTCGGCTTCTCTTTTCGGATCTTGCCGCCGGCCGCCGGTCGCCGGGATTGGCCGAGGTCCATGACGGTGGGGTGGTCGGGATATGGGAGATTTGGAGTAGGGCTCTAGGGCTTTGGTTGGAGATGGGAGATGGCGGATCCGAGGCCTTCCTCGTGATCCCGTCCTCTCCTCCTCTTTCCCCCGTCGGTTGGCCACCGGTGACGACGGCGGCGGCGGCGTGGGCCACCGTGGCTGCCGTCGGGTGGGGGGGGAAGCCGAGCCACCATCACGGTGGCCTTTCCGTGGAAGAAATGGAGGAAGGGGGAGGGGACAGTGTCGGTTTTGGGGGAAGAAGAAGAAGAAGGAGAAGAACTTTTCTTCTCTTCCTCTCTTGGTCGGCCACCATCGCCGGTGACAGTAACAGTAGCGGCCGGCGACGGTCCGACCAGTGGTGGCTGAGGGTTGGGCAGGTGGCGATTGTTGCCCTTGAATCAAAGAGATTTGAGGAAGGGAGATGTATTCCCAACCATGAAAAGAGAGGGATCATCCCTTTCTTTTGGTTTCTTCATCGGGACCGGCCATCATCGCCGGCATGGCAGCGGCCACGGCCGGCGACGACATAGGCCGGTGGTACAAGGGTGGGAGTCGGGCCACCCCGACTGCCCTAGATTTGGAGGGATTGAGATGTTTGGGGACCTGGTGATGGACCCCATAGTAGATATGAATTATGGTTTAGAATATTTAAATATTAAATGATTTAGTTTGTGATTTGTAATTGATGTTGTAGAGGAAGAGTCGGCGGAGCCAGGAGATTTCGATCAGGGGACTCAGCACCCCAGCGCGTAGGTTGTGATTCGGACCGTGTTTGAGTCAGTCTACAATTTCGGTAAGAATCCTTGTACGCCAATCCTACATGATATACATATTTTTGCACTATATATGTTTGATATGCTATGATCCAGACAAAGCAAAATAGTTTTATATTTAATTATATTTTGATCGTGTTGGCTTGTGGTTGGTAGTGTGATGGATGCTTGTATGTGTATAACTTATACCTGCATAATTGAATTTATGGATGTGGTGGTATGGACTAACCATGTTATAGTGATTGCCCTGTCACGGGCCGGAAACGTGACCATGGTTAGTCTAGGCCGGAAATAAAGTAAATAAAAGGGATTGATGTGTGGATGTGAAATTGATTAAATGAACATTGACTTTGGGCCGTCTCGTTATTATGGGTTTGCCCGTCACAGGCTCTAAGTGTGACACTATTGATTTGCCCGTCACAGGCTCTAAGTGTGACAATGTTGGTTTGCCCGTCACAGGCTGTAAGTGTGACACTATTGGTTGCCCGTCACAGGCTCTAAGTGTGACAATGTTGGTTTGCCCGTCACAGGCTCTAAGTGTGACAATGTTGGTTTGCCCGTCACAGGCTCTAAGTGTGACACTATTGGTTTGCCCTGTCACGGGCTGGAAACGTGACCGGGATTTGGCCCAAAGTCGGAAAGATAATTGATCCGGATCAAGTTAATATAGAATGGAAAGAAAAAGCATTGAAAACATTAATGACGATTTATGAGCTATCGTATGCTATATCATTCTTGCGTGGTTGGACTTTCATTGATATTTGACGTACATACTTATATTGATTATTTGAGCCTTTTGATAGCCGGTTTATGATTTCATGAAATGTGCATCGATTTGTCGTGGCTTTCAAATTCATATTATTATTGTGTTGGTATGGATGTGTAGGGATTCTTACTGGGCTGTAAAGCTCACCCCCTTTTCTTCTTTTTCTTTACCAGAGTTGCAGGATGCATAGTTTTGGATTGGATGGGCGCAGAGTGCGAGCACCAGAGTCATTAGTTAGTTAGTTGTTTATCCTTCTTTGATGTCGATGAACATTTGAAGAGCTCGTAATTGAACTAATTTGTTTATTTGGACATGTCGGATTTGTCTATTTGAATTTCTAAATTAGTTGTGGATTTATTGGAATTTTTGTTAATCATAGGCCTTGCATGATCTTTAGGGCACTGCTCTAGGGCTCATGCGGCCGGTCGCGTACCGGACCCGGGTGCTGGGTTCGGGGCGTGACAGAAAGAGAGAAAAATAGAGAGAATAGCAGAAAGCAACAGCAGGCCCAGACAAAAGGCAAAAACCAAAAACTGAAAACAGGTCGAAGGGAATGAGCACAGAAAGCAACAGCAAAAACAAGCGGCTTAGGAAGTAACAGCAGCTACATATTAATGTATGTTTACGTAAGCCTTCATAAGATCTAACTAATATTTGTGGACCATTCTCTATGACTTTAGACCCGGCCAAGTGTCTGCCTCGCTGCAGTCATTTTTTTAACAATATCTCCCGTATGCATTCGTTCTTTGGGCAATTTGCTGGAACATTGTAGCCCAATGTTGATCACTGAAACTAAGCACTCTTGTATCCTGTCTTGTTTAGTGCACCTTTGTTGTATGTCATCGATAATTTCATACTCTTCCTCTCGTATCAACTGCGGATCTACGATGTTCATAATTTGAGTAGGAAAAGCCATCTCAACAAATCGCTGAAGATCTAGACTCTCATTGAAAGCTTCATCAGTGGGTCTCCTTCCCGTAAACATCTCCAAGAGAAGTATTCCATAGCTGTACACATCTCCTTGAGTCGATACTTGGCTTCCCAAACCGTACTCTGATATATGTTTGCACAAAGACAACGGCAAAAACATAGTTAAACATTCAAGATAAATCACTCCACAAACAAAACAAAGAAGTGGATCATTTCTCTATGCCACCGAAAGATTATATTAGAAGCATAAATTCAAATCAAAAGGTAGAAATATGTTGTACTATAATGAATGAACCAGATTAGCCTATCTGTCTTTAGCTGCTCATTATTAGTCTATATTAGCCTACGTAGGAAGAAACTGAGAAGTAGAAACATTTGTGCATGGATTCTCACCTGGAGCGATGTATCCAACCGATCCTTTTATCGCCGCCAAGCTTGTAGATATGGAGAATGAGTTGGTAGATTCAGAGAGAAACTTCGCCAGCCCGAAGTCACTCACACGGGCGGTCATGTCCCCGTCCAGAAGAATGTTGCTTGGCTTGAGATCACAATGCACGATTGGCACTGGGCTGTGATGATGAAGGTAATCCAGTGCAGAAGCCACGTCGATGGCTATGCTCACTCTCTGTTCTAAAATCAAATTCCTCGTCGGGCATTGCTCATTTACTTCCGGATGCAGCCATCGTTCCAAGCTACCATTCTCCATAAATTCAAGAACCAGTGCTTTGAAATCATTACCTCTAAAATCAACACTAGAGCATGCAGTTATGATTTTGACCAGGTTCCGGTGTCGGATTCTTCTCAAGGCCTCACATTCAGCTATGAAACTCCTTGAAGCTCCCTGCTGCTGAAGGTTCAGTATCTTTACGGCAACCATCTTTATATCATCCCAATCCATGACCCCTTTATATACAGAACCGAAACTCCCAACACCAATCAGATTTGCTGAAGAGAACCCATCAGTTGCTCTGACCAATTCGGCATAAGAGACTCTAACATGTTCTGTTCTCATGGCCGCCATGGACGAACATCTCGTTCTTGTCTTTCGAGTCCGGTAAAGTAACACGAAGAAGAGAATCAGAGTCACACCTAGAACTCCACTGGAAACTGCGATGATCACCACCAAAATAGCAGCTTTGTGTTTTTTCCCATGGGGTTGGGTAGAGGGGCAGGGTGGCAGGTGCAGTTCATGGATTCCACCACAGATCTTTCGATTTCCAATAAGTGAAAATGCGCTCATATTTGTGAAGACCCCACCTAGCGGAACCTCGCCTTCAAGGTTGTTGAAAGAGAGATTCAGAAACTGGAGGGAGTGAAACATTTGGAGATATTCTGGTATATGCCCCGACAGTTTGTTGCTTGAGAGGTCCAGAAATTGAAGGCCCTTTAGATTGCCCAACGATGTCGGGATGATCCCCTCAAAAAAATTACCACTCATGTTAAGGTTTACGAGGACCACGCATTTGCCAATGCTATCAGGGATTTCGCCATACAATCTGTTGTCAGAAACATCGAGGATATTGACATTTATCAGGTTGCCAATTTCTGAAGGTAAGAACCCTTGTAATGTGTTGTGTGATACGTCTAAGAGTTCGGATAGAGAAGACAGGCTAAGAATCTCCATGGGTATAGGGCCTGTAAGCTGATTGTAGGAGAGTTCTAAATACTGCAAGTTCTTGCAGTTTCCAAGGTGGGTTGGAATGCTTCCGCTCAATATGTTTGCTCCCAGAGAGAACCAATTCAATCGACTAATGTTTCCCATTGAAGGAGGAATTTGGCCGGAGAAATTGTTGTAAGACATATCCAGTAAATGCAGTGCATTAAGATTTCCAAGAGAGGCAGCAATGTTACCAGTGAGAAGGTTTGCATTCATGTAAAGTACAGCCAGGTTTTTCAGATTCCCTATATCTGAAGGCAGGCTTCCAGATATCTGGTTTTGCGAAAAATCGAGGATCTGGATATCTGTGGAGAGGTTGGAAATGGAATTGGGTAAGACACCAGAGAGGTTATTGTTGGCGATCGCAAGTAATCTCAATTTGCTGCAGTTGGTTAGAGCAGTGAGGAAGCTCCAATCGTCGGCCTCCTTGGCTGCTAGTTGGTTCCCGGAAAGTTCCAGGACCGACAGGTTCTGTAAGGTTCCAAGGTTACGAGGGATTTTTCCATGGAGATTGTTCATTTCGAACTGTATGCTAAGCAGTCCAGAAGCATTGGATAATGAAGAAGGGATAAGTCCGGTGAAGTGATTGCCAATGAGGAATCATGCCTGATAATTGATTGTCTGCTACATCGAAGACAGCAAGGGAGGGCAGACGGCATAATGAAATTGGAATGCCCCCCGACAGAGCATTGCTTTCAAGATTAAACATGGTAACGGAGGTCAGGTTCGCTGCCCAAGGTGGGATGCCGCCCGTAATCATGTTGTGCGACAACTCGAGGTAGTCCAAAGAGGAGAGGTTGGCCAAAGATGTTGGCATGGCTCCCGTAAGACTATTCGTTTTGAGGACCAAGTCAATGAGCCGAGGAAGTGATCCCAACTCATGGGGCACTTGTCCGCTGAGGAGGTTGTCACCCAAGTGAATCCAACTCAGATGTCTGCAGTTACCAACACTGGATGGAATTTGTCCTTGTAGAGAATTTACGCTTAGGTTGAGAAGTCGCAGTCGATGCAAATGGCCGAGCTCTTGAGGGATGGATCCGTTGAGTTTGTTCTCTTGGAGACTCAGTCTTCTGAGGAAGGTGAGGTTGGCTACGGATGGTGATATGGTTCCGGCCAGGCCAAGGGAGTGTAAGTCCAGAGCAATGACCCTTTCAGGGTGCCGACTACCACAGGTGACGCCTTGCCACCGGCAGAAATGAAGCGACTTGTTGTCCCAAGAGGACAGAGCCCCATATGGATCATCATATATACTGGACCTGAATGAAATGAGAGCCAAGTGGTCGCTTACGCTTTTGTTGTTGTTGCCCACCAAGGAGGTAGTAGTGCTGGTGGTGACAGCAGGAGATTGGGGATATGAAAGCACGAAAGGACACAAGAGTAGAAGTGTTGCACGCATGAGAGAGGACCACCAAGAGCATTCCCTCTGTGAGTTGGATAGATATCCCATGAGCGCTACTTGGAAGTCGAGAGGAAAACAATGAACAATATAGCTTGGCGGAGGCTTTGGATGACCTTCCAAGAGCATGCAGGCTTTATAGCTAGTCGGATTTCTTGGCTGGGTGATATCTGGAGGAGTCTCCATTTAGTGCCGACTCTTGGGTGGTGGGTCTCAAGAGAAGAAACTAAGGTTTGTTTGGTTGGGTACGTTAGATTATGAGATAATCTGACAATTTCTAAAAATTATTTATCCATAATGTGTGGGAGCTGATAAGCCCTTAAGAGATCGAAGCTGGTTTTCTTTCAAGACTTGTTACCCATTCGTCGAGTATCAACATCAGGCTGACTGGTATTGACTGGAAAGTTGGAGCACCCGAAACAAGCGTGTGGAAGGCGTTTTTTTCATTGTTCCGCCGCTGAACAAGACTCGGTACTTCCCTTCCGGGCCACATCGCAGAAGAATTCCTGAACTACTGTTTGCGGGCGGGCAGCGGTGCAACATGAGTGCAAATCTTAGTTGCCTGGGAAGTGAAGGGATGTTAATCTTCTTGATTAAGATATGCATGTCTTGCACGGAGGACTGCCTCAGTCATAGCAGAAAAGATTGAAGGAAGACTGAAACAAATGGAGAATGATCTAGATGCGGACTTGATCAAGTCTGAGAAGGACATTAGCGTTGTCGTCTTGGACACGCGTCGGAGTCAGATTTGTCATTTTCAACAATTTGACCGGCTGATATTATTATTTTAACGTTCTATACGCTGTGAAACCTCAAAAGGACGCTATCCCCTTCCCTACGTTTCAACGATTTGAGCCGTTGATATCGGCCTCACACAACGACGACTGCCCGCACGAAATTCACACGTGGCAACGGTCTAGAACGTTGAACAGTCAGCTGAACCCACTCGCAAACACCCGGAAATTGTTGCTTTTCATGTGGTGCAACAATACTCGTAATGCTTTCCCAATGTGAATTCTGTAAGTGTATTGTGCATTACAGAGTATAGATATTTCTACACTGCTCACAATTAAACCATGATAGGAGGAGTTATTGGAAGCTAGCACTCGATCTCCCTATCAAGATAATTTGCAAGATCCAAATAATACAAGAATTTCTTGTTGGTGCAGCTTTCCAAAAGTCAAAAGCAAATTCAACTTCAATCCTACTAAAGGCTTTTCTATAGGTGAGATTCCCACTAAAAGAGTTCGATCCCCATTGATATCTAGTGGTACTTTCTTCTACAACTCAAATTGCAATGATCATTTTGGGCAAGAATTTCCTGTCCAGTTATATTACACTTAAAACCATTAGACGCATATCTTGCATTTGAGAACTTTAAGTATAAGCCTCTAAGTACGTAGAACAAAGACCCTAGCCTTCTTCTTGTTCTTCTTCTTCCTCCTCCTCCCCTTCTCTTCTTCCTGCGTCTCTATAACCTCTTCTTCCTTCTTCCTCTTTTGTTTTTCCTTCTTCTCCTCTTTTCCTGCAGTTGTGCTGCATCAATATGCCTTGTTATGACAAATGCAAAGCTTCTCTTCTATGTGCCCTGCTATGGGACACTCCAAACTATAGTAGATATCATGAAATATCCTTGGGACCATGACTTCAAAGATTCTTGTAACAGCAGTTCAATTATGTTGGGAGATGATCCACAGGACTGTTTAATATGCTGCAATACTTCCATCCAATATTAAATACTGACGGAATTTTTTGTATATGGAATAAACATGAAATTTTTACTGTCAAGGACACATATGCTATTCTGATAAATGGGGCCAACTGATCTCCTGTTGCATCTTTTGCTTGGAAAACATATCCTTAGAAATTGGGTTATCCTTAGAAAAACTCCATACAGTTGATAAACTTTGAAACAAAAAATTGTTTGGCCCTTCCATCTTTGTGCTTTGCAAAAAATGATGATGAATTTTTGGATCGTTTGTTTCTTAATTGCCCTTTCTCAGCCAGCATCTGGAAACAGTTTTAATGTTGGCTCAACTTACCCAGTTTACCATGCAAGGTTTTAGCCTATGGACAACTTGGAGACAGCAAATTATCAAGAAAAAGATGGGCGAATTAGTTGGGATACCTGAGGATCCCTGGGCTAGTGTGGAAGGAGAAAATTTGTAGAGAAGCATCCAAATTAGCTTACCTGAGGATCCTAGGGCCACCACTTTACCTAGGGTAGAATACCGATATGTTACTTGATTTGGTGCGACGTGCCTTAACTGTTAAGTAACAATTGGCAGCATGCTAACAAAATTCCTCAGCCACAAGGGGTTAGAACCTTTGGGAGCAAATTTTATAATGGTAAGAACCCATTTAGTAACTTTGTATTCCATCCTCCGGTATCTTCTCTCCTTGATAGTTCATTATTAGAAAGAGGGTAGTCAAGTTCCAGCACTCCCAAAATGCTCCCAATTTTTCTATGATATTGAAAAAATTATACTTTGAAAGTGAGACATGGGAGAGGGCCAGTAGGTTTTTGAAGGAGCTTGTTGGAATTTAGCCATAAAGGTTATTTTCAACTGGGTCCAAACTTTTCATGGCCTTGCATGAGGAAAGAGTCTCCGGAAGACCGCCATGAGCCCATTCCACGAGAGACTGAGGAATTGGAGATGAACCAATTCTGTGAAATTAATTTTGATTTCACCATCAATGGAATTGTTCCCAAGATCAAGCAACTGAAGCGTCGACCAAGATTAGAATGAAATTGGTAATGGAATGATAAAATTGTTTGGGTGTGGCCATGCACTACTAAAGAAGAAATAACTCCCGGCGCTTTTTTTTGTCTCTACCGACGCTTATAAGCGTCGGCGAATTCCCAGCCCACGCGTCCCAAAGCGTGGGTCAGACGTCGGGCAGGTGGGCGTGGGTACGGTTTTTGCCGACGCTAAGAGAAAGCGTCGGCAAAAACAGGGATTTGCCGACGCTAATGAAAGCGTCGGCCAAAAGTTCTTTCCCGACGCTTTAAAGCGTCGATAAAGCCTAATCCTGATTGTGTTTTCGCCAACGCTTTAAAGCGTCGGGAAACCTGTTTTTACCGACGCTTTAAAGCGTCGATAAAGACCAAGTTTTCGCCGACGCTTTAAAGCGTCGGCAAAGCTCTTTTGGCCGACGCTTTAAAGTGTTGGGATTGCTATTTTTTTTAAAAAAATAAATCTTGATGGAATAATGTGAGCAGGACCTGCTGAGGCTTTAAAGCGTCGGCAAATCTCTTTTGGCCGACGCTTTAAAGCGTCGGGATTGCTATTTTTTAAAAAAAAATTAAATCTTGATGGAATAATTTGAGCATGACCTGCTGGAAAGAAGATGATCATAATTGTTCTTCAGTTTCCTGTCAAACCTGGAAAAAGGGGGGAAATAATTATAACATAAGAATCTTATCAGATAGCATTCTATTTAATCATCAAGTCAAGAAAACATAAAGACAATAAGGAAAATTGAGTGGCTCAACTACTTATGAAGATGTAAAAATATCCAACAAGAAAAATGAAGCCTAAGTTCAGGAGAATTCGACCAACCATATATGAACATTAATCACCGGAACTCCCACTAATTTGTCCAGCTTCTTAAAGTATGAAATTTCCCTCCACTCTTGAGGCAAAAGAAGCTTCAAGATATCAACTGATGCAACAGAGTAAAAAGTCATGGTGGGCACAAGCAAAAATACAATTCATTCATTAGGGATCACTGCAGGATAAGTTTATACCAGGAGTGGCAATAACATAAACACCGCCACTGATAATATTTCCTTGGGTTCAAGCGTCGCCGCCGCCGCCAGACACCGGACCGAGCCTCCCCCGGCCGAGATCCGCCACTCCCGTCGACTGCCGGTAAGCCCTCTTCCCTTAGTGCTCTCCGATCGTAGCCGATGCATGCCTTCCTCCCTTGGTTTTGGCCCCATGAACCGAGACCATTCTCGGTTGCTTCTTCACGCCGGGAGCCGCAGCGGCCGCCGGCCGCCACCATGATCGGCTGGCCGTCGATCGGGCGACGGCCCCCAGCCACCTAGGCCGGCCCTTTCCCCTCTCCCCTCTTCCTTCTCTTGCTATCCAACTCCCCTGTCCATGGGGAGTTTGGGGAAGATGAAGGCCCATCGTGGGCCGAACTGGGCCAACTTGGGCCTGGTTCACTAGGGGCCCAACTTGGGCCCAGTTCAATAGTGTTGGGCCCAGATGGGCCATAATCTTTTGTGGGCCCAATTTGGGCCCAGTTCAGCCTAGTTTGGGCCCTATTTGGGTCGTACCCTTTTATGGGCCCAATCCAAATCCGAAACCCAGTCCAAACCCGAAACCCGCTTCGAACCCGAACCTGAACCCGAAACCCAATAGTATTATTTTTGATTTCTTTTGCTTAGCTCTGAAATTAACAAAGAAATTAATTAAATGTTAACAGGTGAACCTGATCCGCCTACCTGAAGTAGGAATTAAGCGAGAAGATGTAAGTAACTTAATGCTTCAAAGTGCATTTTTCTAAATTATTCGGTAAAATAATTATTGCTGGATTAAATTTTGAAATATGTTTTGTATTTAGTAAAATGGGTCTGGCATGTTAAGTTTTATTTAAAAATCATATTATATGCTTTGAAATCCGTGAAATATGACTATATAGTTTATGAAATCTATTTTTATATATATGTATTCTCAACATGGCTATGATCTGTTCTGTTCTGGCCCCGCCAATGGGGATTATACGTTGGACCTGTCGACTTGTAATCTGTGAGGAACCGGTTTCGACACCGCACCACCGGTAATTAGAATAGTGGTTTCTGGACACCGTTTCCACCGGTGACTAACAATAGTGGTTTCTGGCACTCTGTGCAACCCATGCCACTGGGTTACGTGGCCGTAGCCTATCATGTTGAGATTATGATATCAGAGTTTTATAAAGACAAAAATGATATTATTTGTGATTTGTTTCAAACATTATTCTGTATTTTGATCTGAAATGCTCTGACCCCACTCTGGGGTATTTTGTTGCTTACTGGGCTAGTGTAGCTCATTATTCTGTTTTCTCCATTTTTCAGATCCAGAGGCTTGATCGCACGGGATTGGGGAGTGCGTTAGAGTTTCCGATGATTCTTCAGTTATTGGCATTTTAGTTAGTTTAGTTTGGACATTTGAATTATGTTGGCATATGTTATTTTGGAATTTTGTAAGACCGCTTTTGAACAATTTAAATAATTATGTTATCTTTGAAAAGCTGTATCTGCTTTGATATGATCAGCTGCCTTGCGCGCCCGTGCGGCCCGCCGTGCGGGCGTGCGGCGTCTGCCGCGCCTCGGGCTCGGGGCGTGACACCAAGCTCCCCTTCAAAGCATGTGATTGGGAAGCTAAAGGACTGGCTTCCTATTGGGATTGGATCTTTTAAGCAATTATGGGCCACGCTGAAGGATGACGAAACTGTTAGCCAGGCAAGAGATTGACGTATTATTCTTGAAGGACTATTGAAAGATAGATCCATCATCAATGAGTTGCACTTGCACATGCCCAACAATTTAGCAGGTATAGAAACAGAGAGGTGATTCATGCTTAGATATTCCCAAACTCATTCTAGATGGATCCATTCGATAAGTTGTTGCTCAAATATTTTTTTAAAAAATATTCTAGTACATGAGGCTCCTGATGCTGTGGAGTCTACGAAGGATCGATGTATGCAAGCTTACTTCCGCTCGTGTGGAGAAGCTGTAATTGTGTTTTGAATTCAGGACACCCAAGTCATAATTGAGTAACGTTATCCCAAAACCTGCCCACTTATTGCTTTATGTAATGTTGGAGGAAAACTTGGTTACCCAGTGTGTCGTGCCTCAATAAAGTGATTTTTCTTGATGAATACTGCAAACTGATCATCTGAAAATGTATCACTATTTGGAATTTCAAACAGAAGGCTCTCGAGTTGAGTCAAACTTAGAGGAGTCTCCCCAGTCAGTGAATTAACAGACAAGTCCAAGCAGAAGACATTATCCAGCTCACGCATCCACAGTGGAGTAGCTCCAGTCAATTAATTCCATGACAAATCTAGCAATTCTAATCCTTTAAAATTCCTCAGCCACAAGGGGTTAGAACCTTTGAGAAACCATTTAGAACTTTGTATTCCATCTTCCGGTTTCTTCTCTCCTTGATGGTTCATGGTTAGAACGAAGGCAGTCAAAAAGTTCCAGCACTCCCAAAATGCTCCCACTTTTTCTATGATATTGAAAAAACTATACTTGGAATGTGAGACTTGGGAGAGAGCGTGTAGGTTTTTGAACGAGCTTGTTGGAATTTGGCCATAAAGATGATTTTCAACTGGGTCCAAAGTTTTCAAGGCCTTGCACGAGGAAAGTGTCTCCGAAAAAAAAAAAAATCTAGTTCCTTTTAGGCCATGGAAGTTATCAAGGATGACTCCTGAGAATCCATTGAAAGATATATCCAGGTGGACTAGACCCAAAATGTTTCTAATTCCCACATCAAGCTCTCCTGAGAAGGTGTAGCGGCTCGAATCCAGGACCTCTAGCTGCAATAGATGGAACGGTCTTTTAGGTAGAGGACCTTGAAATTAGTTGGGGAAAGGAAATAAGATAAGTTTGCTGCTCCAAACCTTAAGTCGTTCATCTGCGAGTTAACGGACGCTTAAAAGCATCGGCTAATATGAACCGATGCTTGAAACCGTTGGTTTGTGTCGGACTAGGCCGAAGCTTAAAAGCATCGGCTTGTGGTCTTGCCCGATGCTATAAAGCGTCGTTAAAGGCGACACTAAAAACATACATCTCAAATTCCTAGGTAAACAATCTACGATGTATCAAGGGTCGACGGTATCATGATCTCTACGAATAGATGAAGTATCAGCAACCTACAAGAAAAAAATACTTTAGAAATTAAAAATACGAAAGTCATCACGCTCATACAAGAATACATTATAATTACGTAAAATATTCATATAGATTTAGTTATGTACCGAAGGAGCAAATCTCTGCAAAAAAGATAAAATATGGTCAAGCTGATCCTACAAAGATTGTATCTTCAACTCTTGGCTCTGCTTCAACTCCTCCATATCGGTCCTATAACTCTACCTCATCTCCTCTATCTTTGTCTCATATGACTGCTTTATCTGTGCCATCTCTATCTTCAAACTACAAACCTCTGCAGTGCTACTACCTTGTCTGGCATCTTGGGTATATCGGCTCACTGCAGACAACTGAGTGGGGGTAACTCCGACACCGTAACCCCTCACACGACCATAACATTCTGGGCCCATCAATTCGGCATAAACTTGAGCCTCGACGCAACTGGCCGCGTCGGATGATGATGACTCCCCGACGCACTCTGAAATAAGAGTTGTAGCTCTTTCCTATATCTCTCTAAAAAAAATAGTTACATTAATATTTTAAAAGAAGTAAAATTAATAAAAAAATTGTGAACAAATAAAAAATGAATACATACAACTATATCTCTCGACTCATCCCGAACAAAGCTGCCATCTCGGTGGGTGTGGGTCATCTTATAAAACTCTACCTCACTAGGCTCCCTTCCATGCTCTACTATCTACACATACAGAAAGTATATTGACAAACTATATATCATGATACGTGCTATATGTTAGTAGAGTTTCAAATAGTTTCAAAAGAACTTACGAATTCAGTCATTCTTTATGTTTTTTCCATCATAAAGTTCCACATATTTGGCACGACTCTTGGTTGATATTTTCACTGCGACATAAAATGCAGTCATTCAAACAACTGTATATCTTCTCGTATCCAAGGTTCAACTCTTTTATTAGTTTTTTGGCTTCATATGAAGATGATGGCAAAGTAACACCTTCCAAAAATGCATCTTTTAATAATTGAAGAAGCATAGTAAAGACTTGCTGGACCACCTATTCAAATATTTCAAATGTAATAAATGCAGAAGAAAAGAGATCTTCGTAAAATTCTTACAACCCGGATACAGTTCTTGATCACAATCTTTTACCAAGTTATCATAACGAGCTGTGTCAATAGAATGTATAGATTTCTCAATATGCATGGTGTCACGCCCCGAACCCATCACCCGGGTCCGGCACGCGACCGGCCGCATGAGCCCTAGAGCAGTGCCCTAAAGATCATGCAAGGCCTATGATTAACAAAAATTCCAATAAATCCACAACTAATTTAATAATTCAAATAGACAAATCCGACATGTCCAAATAAACAAATTGGTTCAATTACAAAGTCTTCAAATGTTCATCGACATCAAAGAAGGATAACAAACTAACTAACTAATAACTCTGGTACTCGCACTCTGCGCCCATCCCATCCAAATCTATGCATCCTGCAACTCTGGTAAAGAAAAAGAAGAAGAGGGGGGGTGAGCTTTACAGCCCAGTAAGAATCCCTACACATCCATACCAACACAATAATAATAAAAATTTGAAAACCACGACAAATCGATGCATATTTCATGAAATCATAAGTAGTTTCCAAAAGACTCAAATAATCAATATAATTATGTACATCAAGCATCAATGGAAGCCCACAATTATACGTCAAACATCAATGAAAGTCCAGCCACATAAGAATGATATAGTATATATAGCTTATAAATCACTATGACTGTTTTCAATGCTTTTTCTTTTCATTTCATGTTAACTTGATCCGGATCAATTATCTTTCCGACTTTGGGCTACATCCCGGTCACGTTTCCGGCCCGTGACGGGGCAATCGATAGTATCACATTTCCGGCCTGTGATGGGGCAATCGATAGTGTCACATTTCCAGCCTGTGACGGAGCAATCGATAGTATCACATTTCCAGCCTGTGACGGGGCAATCGATAATATCACATTTCCAGCCTGTGATGGGGCAATCAATAATAACGAGATAAGCCCAAAGTCCCCGTTCATTTAATCAATTCACAAACACACATCCATTCCTTTTTCCACTTTATCCGACCTAGACTAACCATGGTCACGTTTCCAGCCCGTGACAGGGCAATCAATATAACATGGTTAGTCCATGCCACCACATCCATAAATCCAATTATGCAGATATAGGTTATACACATACATGCATTCATCATAATTCCAATCACAAGCCAACACGACCAAAATATAATTTAATATAAACTATTTTTGCTTTGTCTGGATCATAGCATATCAAACATATATATAGTGCAAAATATTTATATCATGTAGGATTGGTGTACAAGGAATCTTACCCTTTATTGAAAACTCAGACAACTAATCACCCGCCCTCACGTGATCTATGAACCGGAATGCGCAAGACTCTGCTCAGCGTCCTCTCGTCCAATAGATTGTTCCCCTACAGAACCAAATCATCATTAAAATTTATCAAAGATATATGATGTTCTAGGACCCCAGTTTAATCCTCTAAAGGGTCCTCTGAAATCTAGCATCCCAAGATTATCTAGAGTCCTCAAAGCCCTGATCTCCCTGGATCCAAGTGTAAGAAGGAAACCAAACAACAAATAAACAAATAATATAATAAAAGGGTTATATAATAAGAGAAAGAGAGGGGAAAGACCCTCTCTCTTCCTCTCTTCTTCCTTCTTCCCGTCGGAAAGGGGAGAAGGGGGTTCGGCCGCCGGTGGCCCACGGTCGGCGACACCCCCTGGTTGTCGGCCTGTGGCGGTGCCGGTGGTGCCACGCCCGGCGACGGCCGGCCGGAATGGAAGAAAGAATCAAGCCGCCGAGGCGAGTTCGGTTCTTCTAAATCCGGCGGCTTCCCGGCCATTTCCCAAGGAAATAGCAGCCAAAGATGGAGGAGAAGGAGGAGAGGGTGCTCACCTTGCCTCCGGCGAGATCATTCCGACCGGATCGACGGCGACCGCTCCGGTTCCTCCCGCGGCAAGGTAAAACCGAATCTCCCTTCTCTTTTTTTTTTTTTTTTGTGTGTGTGGAAGCCCTCGGTTGATGCCCTAGGGGAAAAGAGATGGGAGATCTTCCAGATTTGGTAGGATTTTTATCACCCTAAAATCTCTCTTCCGGTGGATTCGGGAGGGGGAGGAAATTTGAAAACAGGGGAGGGAGGATACTCCGATCGGGAGACTCCCTCCCCTCTTTTTTTTGTATTGGGCCGCCTTATTCAGGGGCCGGCCCAATCCTAAGTGGGTCTTCACACATGGACTGATCAATAACTGTACACTCATCTTCTTCTACAGTTTTAATATTATGTCCAAGAGCATCTCTAAGTAAGCCCCTTATATCATCTTCTTCTACAATATTTTGTTCTATGTCACTGGTTCCAAAATTGAAGGTGTGTTCTAGATAGGAGGGTTGGTTACATAAAGGTGTGAACTCTCCATAAAGTACCCATTCAGTATAACCCTTTAGAAAACCATTCCACACCAAATGTTCTCCAACAATTTTTGGATCAAGAGTAGAACCGTTTACATATTTTTGACATGGATATAAAATCTTTCTGTTCATATTAGATTTCTCAAAAGCAAACTTAATGAAATTATGAACTCTATCCAAATATTTGATACTGGATCTCAACTTATTTATCCAACTTTTGTCCATTCTATTAGAATACCGATTGAACTACAATTTATATAAAAAAGATAAATAAAATTAGGATATGTGGAAGTACAAAACATATCGGCCAAACAATAAGATAAACAATATTCTTATTGTTTTTGTTCATTTTATTGGATACTTTGGTCAATTTATATTCATCCTTAAACGGCCTAACAGATGTTATATTACTTTAAAAGCTGTCTCTTGTGGGAATAAATTCAGCTAAAATATGGAGTACAACTTTAACTGATGGACACTCTACTGAATTCTAAAACATAGCATTGATGGAAAGGAGGTACACCAGTGGGACCTCATATCATCCTTGACATATCTTGGCTTAAGAAAAGTCTCCCTATTTTGCAGGCTTATCCTTGACATATCTTGGGCTTATACCTAATGAATGGACATATGTCCCCTCAAAAGCACTGACATACCTCATATTACCACCCACTTTCAGACTCATCATGGATCAGAGACCAAAAAGTAATAAACCTTAAGTTTGAAGTGTATGGCTTCAGCATCTTGGTAATATTCATGAATTATTCTCAATTCTTGTATGTGTATAAAGATGAAGTACCATAGTTTTTTTTTCAAAAAAGCTTTTCTACACTCATTCTAACTTGCTTAGACAAGTTTCATTTATTCCAGGTTGATACTCTCTCCAAAGAGTAAATTTACCTTGCTTAACAGACCTATAATACTAATTTATATTCACTGAAAACTGGTTTATTCATTTAAATTAATATATCGAGATTGTTTTAGTTGTTATCAAATATAGATCTAGACATACCCATAAAAGATAAACCTGATTGTGTCATCAGCTTGGGTTGGCTATTGCACAATAAATACTTATTTTTCAAAAGCCAACTCATAATTGACCTGGTCCCTACAAGACAGGCATCGTGCATGATGCATGTGTGGGTGGGTGTCACATCTGTTTATGATTCAATTGACTTGTTTCATGGGAAGAGGTTGTATAACGTGATATGTATAAGTTCTTCACCATGTTATGGGCCTGGCATGTATCCTGTATAATAAGAAATCATATGGCAACAATTTGGAGTTGACTCATAACAAATGTCATTGAAATCTGATTCTTGTTTGATATCGTTGTAGTAGGTCTTCAGTTATATCTGCTTTTCTCAATATTACATTATGTATTGACATGTGATCTGAATCGATTTGACAAGAGCAAAGGATGATAAATTGTCTAGTTCAATATGATGCAACTTGGAAAGCCAGTTACAGGTGACCCTATTTGAAGTCAGATACAGGACTCCCTGGAACTCTTGTTCACAGATTCCATAACCATGGCATTTACAAATGTACACCCCACAAAATGAACATAGCAAGTACAAAATTCAGAATACCATCAGCATGGGCATCAATAGCTATAGATGGGTGTTAAGGACAAATAGAATTCAACAACATAGAGCCACCGTAACCCCTAAACATCCATGACAAATCTCACGAGAAAAACCTTCTCATAGATCAAGCCAAATCATTAATCCACAAGAAATCTAGAGAACTTATCTCACAGAGAGAAAGCACGCGAAGATTATAGTACAAACCATCAATCAGATCAAAAAAAAAAATATCGCAGAAATGAACGAAAGTTCGCACGAACCTTGCAGGGTCTCCCCTTGATCACTATATACTTGAATCCGCAGGTCGGTCGGTCGACGCAGGTCTCCGGACAGGAGGGATACCGCTCGATCGAGTCTTGAGGGCTACTCGGACGACGCCGGAGAGGAGGGAGGAGGAGGAGATCCTCGGGCGGAGGCGAAGCTAGAGAATCAGTAAAAAAAGGGAAAAAATACCAACGAACACAAGAACAAGAGGAGGCAGAGAAGGAGGAAAACAAGCGAGAAGGAGGAAGCGGAGGGAGGAGGAGAAAAATTGTCACGCCCCGAACCCAGCACCCGGGTCCGGTACGCGACCGGCCGCATGAGCCCTAGAGCAGTGCCCTAAAGATCATGCAAGGCCTATGATTAACAAAAATTCCAATAAATCCACAACTAATTTAATAATTCAAATAGACAAATCCAACATGTCCAAATAAACAAATTGGTTCAATTACAAAGTCTTCAAATGTTCATCGACATCAAAGAAGGATAAACAAACTAACTAACTAATAACTCTGGTACTCGCACTCTGCGCCCATCCCATCCAAATCTATGCATCCTGCAACTCTGGTAAAGAAAAAGAAGAAGAGGGGGGTGAGCTTTACAGCCCAGTAAGAATCCCTACACATCCATACCAACACAATAATAATATGAATTTGAAAGCCACGATAAATCGATGCACATTTCATGAAATCATAAACCGACTATCAAAAGGCTCAAATAATCAATATAAGTATGCACGTCAAATATCAATGAAAGTCCAACCACGCAAGAATGATATAGCATACGACAGCTCATTAATCTTCATTAATATTTTCAAAGCTTTTTCTTTCCATTCTATATTAACTTGATCCGGATCAATTATCTTTCCGACTTTGGGCCAAATCCCGGTCACGTTTCCAGCCCGTGACAGGGCAAACCAATAGTGTCACACTTACAGCCTGTGACGGGCAAACCAACATTGTCACACTTAGAGCCTGTGACGGGCAAACCAACATTGTCACACTTAGAGCCTGTGACGGGCAACCAATAGTGTCACACTTAGAGCCTGTGACGGGCAAACCAACATTGTCACACTTAGAGCCTGTGACGGGCAAACCAATAGTGTCACACTTAGAGCCTGTGACGGGCAAACCCATAATAACGAGACGGCCCAAAGTCAATGTTCATTTAATCAATTTCACATCCACACATCAATCCCTTTTATTTACTTTATTTCCGGCCTAGACTAACCATGATCACGTTTTCGGCCCGTGACAGGGCAATCACTATAACATGGTTAGTCCATACCACCACATCCATAAATTCAATTATGCAGGTATAAGTTATACACATACAAGCATCCATCACACTACCAACCACAAGCCAACACGATCAAAATATAATTAAATATAAAACTATTTTGCTTTGTCTGGATCATAGCATATCAAACATATATAGTGCAAAAATATGTATATCATGTAGGATTGGCGTACAAGGATTCTTACTCTTATTGAAAACTCCGACAAGTAATCACCCGCCCTCACGGTGATCTATGAACCGGAATGCTCAGGACTCTGCTCAGCGTCCTCTCGTCCAATAGATTGTTCCCCTACAGAACCAAGTCATTATTAAAATTTGTCAAAGATATAAGATGATCTAGGACCCCTGTTTAATCCTCTAAAGGGTCCTCTAAAATCTAGCATCCCAAGACTATCTAGAGTCCTCAAGGCCATGATCTTCCCGATCCAATAGTAAAAAGGAAACCAAACAACAAATAGACAAATAATATAATAAAAGGGTTATTTAATAAGAGAAAGAGAGGGGAAAGACCCTCTCTCTTCCTCTCTTCTTCCTTCTTCCCGTCGGAAAGGGGAGGAGAGGGTTCGGCTGCAGGTGGCCCACGGCCGGCGACGCTCCATGGTCGTCGGTCTGTGGCATGCCGGTGGTGCCACGCCCGGCGACGGCTGGCCGTGCCACGCCCTACGACTGCCGGCCGGCCGGAACGGAAGAGGAGAAGGCCGAACCGGCTCGGCTTCTCCATCATTCCGGAGGCTTCCCGGCCTCATTCCCAAAGAAGCAAGGGCCAAAAACGAAGAAGGAGGAGAAGAAGAAGATGCTCACCTTGCCTCCGGCGAGGTCCTCCCGACCGGATCGACAGCGATGGGCCGATCCCTTCCGCGGCAAGGTAAAACCCAATCCCTTTCTTCTTCTTTTTTTTTTTTTTTGTGGAAGGACCCTCGGTTGATGCCCTAGAAGGAGGGGGGAGGCGTTCCTCGCCCGATATGGGAGGATTAAATCACCCTCTAACTTCCCCTCCGATGGATTCGGGAGGGGGAGAAATTTGAAACAGGGGAGGGAGGCTATTCCGATCGGGATACTCCCTCCCCCCTTTCTTTCTTTGTATTGGGCCGCCTTATTCAGAGGCCGGCCCAATCCTAGGCGGATCTTTACATTCTCCCCCCCTAAAAAAAAATTTCGTCCTCGAAATTGACATACCTGAGGTTTCAAAAAGCTGCGGATACTTGACTATCATCTCTTCTTCGAGCTCCCAAGTAGCCTCTCTTTCTGTATGATTATTCCATTGTACCTTCACAAAAGGAATGGTTCGATGTCGTAGTACCTGATCTTTTCTGTCCACAATTCGTACCGGAAACTCCTCATAGGTCAAATCCTCCTGAAGATGTAATGGCTCATATGCTACCACATGACTCGGATCTGGGACATATTTCTTCAACATTGACACATGAAAAATATTGTGCACACTGGATAAAGCCGGTGGTAAAGCCAGTCGATACGCCACCTCCCCAACCTTGTCCAAAATCTCAAACGGACCAACAAACCTAGGGCTCAATTTGCCACGAACCCCAAATCTCATCACACCTTTTGTAGGTGACACTCTCAAGAAAACATGATCTCCAATTTGAAATTCCAGTTCCCTCCTTCTATTATCAGCATAACTCTTTTGGCGACTCTGAGCTGTACGGAGTCGTTCTCTGATCACTTGCACCTTATCAACAGTCTGTTGTACTATTTCTGGGCCCAACAATTTTCTCTCGCCCACGTCATCCCAACAAATAGGAGATCGACATTTCCGGCCATACAATGCCTCAAAAGGGGCCATTTGAATACTTGCTTGAAAGCTATTATTGTAAGCAAACTCTATTAGTGATAAGTGGCCATCCCACGCTCCTCCTAGATCCATGACACAGGCTCTCAACATATCTTTCAGAATCTGGATAGTTCTCTCTGACTGTCCATCAGTTTGGGGGTGGAAAGCTGTGCTAAAACTCAATTTGGTTCCAAGAGCCTTATGAAGACTCTTCCAAAACTGTGATACAAATCTACTGTCTCTGTCTGACACAATGGTAACTGGGACCCCATGCAACTTCACAATATGCTCTATATATAAGCCTGCCAATCTCTCTAAGGAGAAACCAACTCTGAAAGGCAAAAAGTGTGCTGATTTGGTTAGCCGGTCAACAATTACCCACACGGCATCATTACCTCGTAGGGTTTTTGGCAAGCTAGTCACAAAGTCCATGGTGATATGCTCCCACTTCCATTGAGGAATAAGTAGAGACTGTAATGGTCCCGCAGGTCTTTGATGTTCTGCTTTTACCTGCTGACATACTAGACACTGAGCTACAAATTGAGCAATATCCTTTTTCATACCACTCCACCAAAAATGTTTCTTTAAATTCTGATACATCTTTGTGCCTCCTGGATGCATTGTATAAGCCGAGCTATGAGCCTCCTCTAAAATTTCATTTCTTAATTCTGGAACTTTAGGGACGCACAATCTGCTACCGAATCTTAAGGAACCATCCTCATGCATATGGAACTCGCTTTGAACACCAGACTCAACTGTTCCCCTCACCCTCTGTAATTCTGGATCCTCTTTTTGAGATGACTTAATCCTCTCAATCAAGGTAGGCTGCACCATAAGATTAGCAAGTCGTACTTGAGGATCATGCAGTCGTACTTCAATTTCATATCTCTCCAAGTCCAACAAAATGTTTCTTTGTGTAGTGATCAGAGCCGCTAATTTACTTGAAGATTTCCTGCTTAGAGCATCGGCCACAACATTTGCCTTTCCTGGATGGTAATTGATAGTTAGATCATAATCTTTTAATAGCTCTAACCATCTCCTTTGCCTTAAATTCAGCTTCTTTTGAGTATAGATATACTTCAAACTTTTGTGGTCCGTAAAAATTTCACAATGTTCACCATATAAGTAATGCCTCCATATTTTTAAAGCAAAGATCACAGCTGCTAACTCCAAATCATGAGTAGGATAATTCAGCTCATATGGTTTCAACTGTCTAGAAGCATAGGCTATCACCTTCTCATTCTGCATAAGAACACAGCCGAGGCCCTTGCGTGATGCATCACTATAGATGCTGAAGCCTCCGGATCCAGATGGAAGGGCCAATATCGGAGCTGTCACCAATCGTCTTTTCAACTCCTGAAAACTCTGCTCACAATCCTCCTTCCATTCAAATTTTACTTGCTTTTGGGTTAGACGAGATAGAGGCATGGCAATACGAGAGAATCCCTCAACGAATCTCCGATAGTATCCCGCCATTCCCAAAAAGCTGCGCACCTCGGACACATTAGTAGGTCTACTCCAATCAACTACTGCCTCTACTTTCCTTGGGTCGACAGAGATGCCATCCTTAGAGATCACGTGCCTGAGAAAGGTGATACTGTTTAACCAGAATTCACATTTCTGCAACTTGCCATAAAGCTTGTTTTCTCTAAGAGTTTGTAACACTATCCTCAAATGCTCCTCATGCTCTTGTGGACTTTTTGAATAGACTAGAATGTCATCAATAAATACTACCACAAATTGATCCAGGTAGGGTTTGAACACCCGATTCATAAGATCCATAAAGGCCGCTGGTGCATTTGTTAACCCGAAAGGCATAACCAAAAACTCATAGTGTCCATATCTAGTTCTGAATGCTGTCTTCGGTATGTCTTCAGCCCTTATTCTCAACTGGTGATATCCGGAGCGTAGATCAAGTTTTGAGAAGATTTGTGCCCCTTGTAGCTGATCGAACAAATCATCAATTCTCGGTAAAGGGTATTTGTTCCGCACTGTTACTCCATTTATTTCTCGATAATCAATGCAAAGCCGGAAACTGCCATCTTTCTTCTTCACAAATAGTACAGGAGCACCCCAAGGAGAAACACTAGGCCTGACGAAACCTTTGTCCAACAGCTCCTGTAGTTGTTCCTTTAGCACTTTTAATTCAGCTGGAGCCATTCGGTATGGGGCCTTAGAAATTGGTCCAGTGCCAGGAATCAAATCAATGGAGAATTCAACCTCTCTATCAGGAGGTAATCCTGGCAAATCCTCTGGAAAGACATCAGGGAATTCCCTCACAATAGGAATGTCTTCTAGTTTGAGTTCTTCCAGTTGAGTGCCCATTACCATAGCTAAGAACCCTTCATCACCTTTCCGAAGGAGTCGCTTGGCTTGTATGGCTGAGATTATTTTTGGCGGAGGTAACATTCTGTTGCCACTAAAAGTAAACTCTGGATGACCAGGGATTTGAAATTTTACTGTTTTCTTGAAGCAGTCAACAGTGGCATGGTATGCCGCCAGCCAGTCCATCCCAAGGATCAAGTCAAAATCCTTCATCTCTAGGACCAGTAAATCTGCTTTCATCTCCCTGCCTCTCATATTCAAGATACAATCTTTGCAGATAGAGTTAACTAGAATTACATCTCCACTAGGGATGGAAACACAAAATTCTGTCTCTAATGGCATGCAAATCATTGTATTATTTCTTCTAACGAAATCGACAGATACGAAAGAATGAGTAGCTCCAGGATCAATCAAAACATAAGCATTGGTGGATGAGACTTTAATCATACCTGTCACCACAGTGTTAGAGGCGTTGGCATCCTGTTGTGTAAGAGCATAGACTTGCCCTTGAGTTCTAGGCCTCTGCTGCCCTCCTTGTGGTTGTCCATCTTGAGATACTCGATTTTCTGGTGCTCCCGAAATAGGCTGAGGTGTCCGTTGAGTCTGTTGCCCACTATTATTAGGGCAGATGTCCGCCTTGTGGCCCTGTTGGCCACACGAAAAGCAATTCCCTTCGAACCAGCTGCAATCCTTTCGATAATGGGGGCCGCCACATCTATAGCATCTTATAGTACCTTTTTGTTGAGTTTTATCACTCGCAGTAGTTTGTTTCTTGAGCCTTGATTCAGTATTTCTATCCTGCTCATTTTGAAAACCAACCTGTCTGTTCCTCTTTTTCATAATCTTTTCCCTCTCTTCTTGAGTGTCATTTAAGCCCCTTTCAACTACCAAAGCTTTGTTAACCACATCCTTGTAGGAAGAAAGCTCGAAGGTAGACACCTGTTGTCTGATTCGGGCTCTAAGTCTACTTTCAAACTTCTCTGCTCGTTCTCTTTCATTCTCCACCTGTCCTGGGGCATACCTGGCCAGTTCCTCAAACTTTGCAGCATACTCTGCGACCGTCATATTCCCTTGCTCTAACCGGGTAAACTCTCGAAATTTCTGCCGTCTCACGCTTTGGGGAATATACTTGTCACGGAAAAGCTCCTTAAATCCTTCCCAAGTCAAAGATGTAGCATTCTGTCCCATCTTTCCTCTTTCCACATTCCACCAAATATCCGCTTCTCCCAGCAGCATAAATGTAGCAAAAGTAACCCTATCCTCATCAGGGCATCTCAGAGCATTGAAAACCTTTTCCATTTCATTCAGCCAAGTCTCAGCCTCTAAAGGGTCAGAAGTGCCTTTAAAAGCTGAAGGTGCAAACTTTCTGAATTCTGCCAAACTAACATGATGCTCCTGCCGACTCGTAGCCCCCTGTTGGTTCTGAGGAGTCACCTGTTGCTGCTGATGTTGTAACTGTTGCTGCATAAATTGTTGCTGCTGTTCCATGAAGCGTAGTTGCATCTCCATCATTCTCATCATGTCTGATCGGAAAGCAGCTTGTTGTTGCATCATTGCTTGCATCATCTGAGAAGCACTCAGTGGTTCATTAGGCTGAATTCCAGGCTCACCCGAGGTTCCTGTCCTCGGAGTTTCTGGGGTTTCCATCTCCCGAGCACTACCAACAGGGTTGACGTGATGTTCATGCTGGTGCACACTCCTGGTCGGCGAGGGTGGAGCACCTTCTTGTTGTTCGGAGGGCGTCCAAGCAGCGGTGCCATCGGCAAAGTGAGTCGGCCTCCTATTACGCCCACGTCCACTCCCTCGTGCCATATCAACCTACACAAGTTACTTTTAACGTTTAAAGATTGCAAAGAAAATGTATCTATGGGGTACTTTAGTAAGTCATTTAATATTCTTCCCCCACTCACTCTCACCTGAACCTAAACCCTAGGATACCTTAACCTTAAGCTCTGATACCACTCTGTCACGCCCCGAACCCAGCACCCGGGTCCGGTACGCGACCGGCCGCATGAGCCCTAGAGCAGTGCCCTAAAGATCATGCAAGGCCTATGATTAACAAAAATTCCAATAAATCCACAACTAATTTAATAATTCAAATAGACAAATCCAACATGTCCAAATAAACAAATTGGTTCAATTACAAAGTCTTCAAATGTTCATCGACATCAAAGAAGGATAAACAAACTAACTAACTAATAACTCTGGTACTCGCACTCTGCGCCCATCCCATCCAAATCTATGCATCCTGCAACTCTGGTAAAGAAAAAGAAGAAGAGGGGGGTGAGCTTTACAGCCCAGTAAAAATCCCTACACATCCATACCAACACAATAATAATATGAATTTGAAAGCCACGATAAATCGATGCACATTTCATGAAATCATAAACCGACTATCAAAAGGCTCAAATAATCAATATAAGTATGCACGTCAAATATCAATGAAAGTCCAACCACGCAAGAATGATATAGCATACGACAGCTCATTAATCTTCATTAATATTTTCAAAGCTTTTTCTTTCCATTCTATATTAACTTGATCCGGATCAATTATCTTTCCGACTTTGGGCCAAATCCCGGTCACGTTTCCAGCCCGTGACAGGGCAAACCAATAGTGTCACACTTAGAGCCTGTGACGGGCAAACCAACATTGTCACACTTAGAGCCTGTGACGGGCAAACCAACATTGTCACACTTAGAGCCTGTGACAGGCAACCAATAGTGTCACACTTAGAGCCTGTGACGGGCAAACCAACATTGTCACACTTAGAGCCTGTGACGGGCAAACCAATAGTGTCACACTTAGAGCCTGTGACGGGCAAACCCATAATAACGAGACGGCCCAAAGTCAATGTTCATTTAATCAATTTCACATCCACACATCAATCCCTTTTATTTACTTTATTTCCGGCCTAGACTAACCATGATCACGTTTCCGGCCCGTGACAGGGCAATCACTATAACATGGTTAGTCCATACCACCACATCCATAAATTCAATTATGCAGGTATAAGTTATACACATACAAGCATCCATCACACTACCAACCACAAGCCAACACGATCAAAATATAATTAAATATAAAACTATTTTGCTTTGTCTGGATCATAGCATATCAAACATATATAGTGCAAAAATATGTATATCATGTAGGATTGGCGTACAAGGATTCTTACTCTTATTGAAAACTCCGACAAGTAATCACCCGCCCTCACGGTGATCTATGAACCGGAATGCTCAGGACTCTGCTCAGCGTCCTCTCGTCCAATAGATTGTTCCCCTACAGAACCAAGTCATTATTAAAATTTGTCAAAGATATAAGATGATCTAGGACCCCTGTTTAATCCTCTAAAGGGTCCTCTAAAATCTAGCATCCCAAGACTATCTAGAGTCCTCAAGGCCATGATCTTCCCGGATCCAATAGTAAAAAGGAAACCAAACAACAAATAGACAAATAATATAATAAAAGGGTTATTTAATAAGAGAAAGAGAGGGGAAAGACCCTCTCTCTTCCTCTCTTCTTCCTTCTTCCCGTCGGAAAGGGGAGGAGAGGGTTCGGCTGCAGGTGGCCCACGGCCGGCGACGCTCCATGGTCGTCGGTCTGTGGCATGCCGGTGGTGCCACGCCCGGCGACGGCTGGCCGTGCCACGCCCTACGACTGCCGGCCGGCCGGAACGGAAGAGGAGAAGGCCGAACCGGCTCGGCTTCTCCATCATTTCGGAGGCTTCCCGGCCTCATTCCCAAAGAAGCAAGGGCCAAAAACGAAGAAGGAGGAGAAGAAGAAGATGCTCACCTTGCCTCCGGCGAGGTCCTCCCGACCGGATCGACAGCGATGGGCCGATCCCTTCCGCGGCAAGGTAAAACCCAATCCCTTTCTTCTTTTTTTTTTTTTTTTTTTTTTGTGGAAGGACCCTCGGTTGATGCCCTAGAAGGAGGGGGGAGGCGTTCCTCGCCCGATATGGGAGGATTAAATCACCCTCTAACTTCCCCTCCGATGGATTCGGGAGGGGGAGAAATTTGAAACAGGGGAGGGAGGCTATTCCGATCGGGATACTCCCTCCCCCCTTTCTTTCTTTGTATTGGGCCGCCTTATTCAGAGGCCGGCCCAATCCTAGGCGGATCTTTACAAAAATACCTCGGGCGGAGGAGGTTGGGATCGGTCGGTCGGCGCCGGAGAGGAGGAAGGAGGAGAGGAGGTTGGAGTCGGACAGCCGGCACTGGAGAGGAGGAAGACGGAAGGATAGGGCAGCGCCGGAGACGAGCAAGATGGAATCTAGGGCAGCAGGTCGGTTGGCGCTGGAGAGGAGAAATAAGGGCTCGATCGGGGTTGGGCGCTGGGTTAAGAGGTATCCTCGCCTTCGACGATGCTTATACGCGTCGTCTAAGATCGACGCTTACGTTTGCTAGACCGACGCTTATAACTGTCGTTGTATCTTGGGAAAAACAATGACGCGTAACAGCGTCGTCCTAGGTCCATTCGCATGCTTCTTGGCGTCGTTTTCTCTTGAGGACTATGACGACGCTTTTAAGCATCGTTGATTAAAAGCGTCGAAAAAATTTGGTGCGGAAGACAAATTTGCCGACGCTTTTCCCTAGCATCGGCATTCAAGAGTCGGCTTTGCTGCTTTTTTTTATAGTGTAATGATCCTCCTTATGTCCTCCAGCATAGGATGGAAATCCTCAATATAAATTTGCTGATCAACTAACCAGCTGATAACCATCCAAGAGTCCCTACCAAGAATTACATTGGAGGCAATGACTGCATAAACCAAATCCTCCCAAGCTCCCCTCATCTCCGCAAAAGGGACTATGACATCATATAGATTGCATCAAGGTCGTTAGTATTGTCCCGAATAGTCCAATTTGAGGTGTATTGAACCGTATCAAAAGCCATCCGAAATGATTCCGGCCTTTGGATCGAGAAACCAGGGAGGGAGAGGGAGAGGAAGAAAGAAATAGAGAAAAATAGAGAGAGAGAGAGAGAGAGAGAGAAAGGAGGAGGAAACGAGAGAGGGAGGAAGGGAGGGAGTGAGAAGGAGATGGCGGCGGAGACCGAAAGAGACAGAGAGAGGGGGAGAGAGTGCTTTCAAAGCCCTCTCTTCTCCACAATGCTCGAACATGGCTCTTATTGTGAAACGAAATAGATGCTTCGGCCCATATAGAGATTACCAACTTTTCTTATTATTTTTTTTTAAAAATAAATATTTTTGAAGAGAAGGGTTAATTGTCCTTAAAGAGAGAATTTTGCTTCAAAATTAAGTTGCAATATTTTTATTATTTAATAAAGTTTTTGTACTCTCAATAGTATAATTTTCCTGCAAGTATTCTGTTGATATTTGTTCTGAAGTCATGGGCATTGGAAAGTCCTTCTGCATAAGATCATCCGGTTTTACAACCATGGCAAGCATAATTGCGTCACAGTCCAATAGGGATATGCCCACGCCAGTACCACATGCCATTCAGAACACATCACAGAGGTAACTACAAGTCTCCTTTCTTTCTTTCTTCTGTCTTTCTATTTTTTTATTTTATTATGAGTTGGACTCCCACTTAATGACGTAGTCATACTTAATTTCATCTTTCAGTCTCTCATATTTAATAATACGTATGCCTTACTTTATGTAAGGAAATCACCATGATCCGAGCTCTCTTGCGGGTCTTTCTTCTTTGATTTGTCGCTGGGAACGCCGCCGGAAGCTTCGCCGGAATCACAGATATGAGCCTTGATCATCTTCTCCTCTGTTTCTTTGTTCGCCGAAAAAAACTCGACAATAAAAAGGCTCTGATTAATCCTCTATTTTTACATTTGAAAATCCCTATTGATTCTTCCTTTGCCGGCCTCCTTCGCTGCCGGCCCTTGTCGCTGGAGAAGAGGGCTTGTCCCCTTTGATGCTGTCGGCTGTCACTGGAGTCCCACCGTTGGAGAACTCGAAGGAAGGAAGAGAGGGGCCGAAACCCCTGTTTTCGGCCCTTTCTTCCTTTTCTTTTTCGTCGCTGGCCCTTGCTTGCCGCCGTCGGCCACCGAGGTTGGCGGAGCCGCCTCCTGTTGCCGTCGGAGCTGGCCACTATGGCCGCCTCTAGAACCGATCGTGAAGGAAGGGGGAGAAAGATCCCCTGTTTTGAGTAGGAAGAGGAGAGTTTTCTCTCTCCTCTCTCCTTCCTCCTCTCTCTTCTTCTCTCTCTCCTGCCTCCTCTCTCTCTTCCTTTTGGTCATCTAGCCATCGCTTTTCTTTGAATTAACCGGCAAATCACCGGGCCTTCATCCAAAAACAGTGTACTCTACCCGGGCCCTTTTCTTCCTTATTCCGCCAGCCGCCAGCCGCCAAGTTTGGCCGAGCTTCACCGCCTTCCGAGATGTCGTTCGAGTGGCCGTCAGTCAAGGAGATCGGCAATGATCAAGCCAAGTTTGATTGGTGCTTTGATAGTCCTTTTCCTCTTTTCTTTCGTTCTTCTTCGTGCTGGTTGACTACCATTGATCTGATTTGGGGGCACGAGGTCGTGCTCTAATAGTATTTAATTTGCATTCCGCTTGACTTCTGAAATGATAATTAAATGTACAATATTTTAATTATATTAAAATAGGTACATTTGACCCATTTAATTGAAGTGGAATTATTGAAGCGAAAAAAGATAACTAACCTAATACTTCAAAGTATGTTTTCCAAATTATTTTATAAAATAATTATTAATTGATTAAATTTTGATATATATATATATATATATATATATATATATATTGTACTTAGTTAAACAGATCAGGTATATTAATAATCATTTTAAAATTTTGTTATATGTTATGAAATCTGTAAAATATGACTGGGCGACTTATAAAATCTGCTTTATATGTATGTATTCTCAGTATGACTATGATCTGTTCTGTCCCCGCCATTGAAGATTATTCATTGAACCTGTCGACTTGTAATATGTAAGGAACTGGTTTTGACATTGCGCCATCAGTGACTAGAATAGTGGTTTCTGGACACCGTTACTACCTGTGGTTAACAATAGTGGTTTCTGGCACTTTGTGCAACCCATGCCACTGGGTTACATGGTCGCAGCCTATTTATGTTGGGATTATGATATCAGAGTTTTTATAAAAATGCTCAATAAATTTCAAAAGAAAAATATGTTATTTCGGATTTATTTTCCAGTCATTACTTTATATTTTGATTAAATATTTAGGATGCTTTGACCCCACTCTAGCTAGAGTATTATGTTGCTTACTGGGCTAATGTAGCTCATTATCATATTTTGTCTGTTTTGAAGATCTAGAGGCTTAATCGTACGAAATTGGGGAGTGCACTAGATTCCGATAATTCCTTCAGTTATTGGCATTTTAAATAGATTAGTTAGAGTATTTGATTTATGTTGACATATGGTATTTTGAAACTTTAGAAGTTTGCTTCGAATAAATTATTCATAAAAAATAAATAAATTTCAAGAATTTGTCATTGTTTCGATATGATTTGCAACCTTGCATGCCTATACGGTCCGCCGTGCAGGTGTGCAGCATCTGCCGCGCTCCGAGCTCGAGGCATGACACTTTATATATACTTATATTAATTTTGTACACAGTTAACACACTTTTTATTATTGAGAAAGATTAAACAAAAGTAATCACGTTAATTAACACTAAACATTTCCATTAATCACAACACATTTTATACTTGCTTGTTTCCTTTTCTCTACCAAGTGGAAGGATTAAAAGATAAAAAGCATCAAAATAAGAGGTAGAAATATACAAATCGCAAGCAAGATGGAGGCAGAAAGAGACCTCTCCCGTGTGTCAAGAAAAAAATGGCTCGCGCAACTATGACAAGACTCATTTCAAATCCAAAGAGAGCCCCCGCAAACAATAGCAGGCCCAAACAAAAGGGAAAAACTAAAAACTGAAAACAGGTCGAAGGGAATGAGCATAGGAAGCAACAGCAAAAACAAGCGGCATAGGGAAGTAACGGCGGCTACATATTAATGTAGTTTACGTAAGCCTTCATAATATCTTACTAATATTTGTGGACCATTCTCTATGACTTTAGACCCGGCCAAGTATCTGCCTCGCTGCGGTCATTTTTTTAACAATATCTCCCGTATGCATTCGTTCTTTGGGTAATTTGCTGGAACATTGTAGCCCAATGTTGATCACTGAAATTAAGCACTCTCGTATCCTGTCATTGATAATTTCATACTCTTCCTCTCGTATCAACTGCGGATCTACGATGTTCATAATTTGAGTAGGAAAAGCCATCTCAACAAATCGATGAAGATCTAGGCTCTCATTGAAGGCTTCATCAGTGGGTCTCCTTCCCGTAAACATCTCCAAAAGAAGTATTCCATAACTGTACACATCTCCTTGGGTCGATACTTGGCTTCCCAAACCGTACTCTGATATATGTTTGTACAAAGACAACGGCAAAAACATAATTAAACATTCAAGATAAATCGCTCCACAAACAAAACAAAGAAGTGGATCATTTCTCTATGCCACCGAGAGATTATATTAGAAGCATAAATTCAAATCAGAAGGCAGAAATATGTTGCACTATAATGAATGAACCAGATTAGCCTATCTGTCTTTAGCTGCTCATTAGTAGTCTATATTAGCCTACGTACGTAGGAAGAAACTGAGAAGTAGAAATATTTGTGCATGGATTCTCACCTGGAGCGATGTATCCAACCGATCCTTTTATCGCTGCCAAGCTAGCAGACATGGAGAATGAATTAGTAGATTCAGAGAGAAACTTCGCCAGCCCGAAGTCACTCACACGGGCAGTCATGTCGCCGTCCAGAAGAATGTTGCTCGGCTTGAGATCACAATGCACGATTGGCACCAGGCTGTGATGATGAAGGTAATCCAGTGCAGAAGCCACATCGATGGCTATCCTCACTCTCTGTTCTAAATTCAAATTCCTCATCGGGCATTGCTCATTCACTTCCGGATGCAGCCATCGTTCCAAGCTACCATTCTCCATAAATTCAAGAACCAATGCTTTGAAATCATTACCTCTAAAATCAACACTAGAGCATGCAGTTATGATTTTGACCAGGTTCCGGTGTCGGATGCTTCTCAAGGCCTCACATTCAGCTATGAAACTCCTTGAAGCCCCCTGCTGCTGAAGGTTCAGTATCTTTACAGCAACCATCTTTATATCATCCCAGTCCATGACCCCTTTATATACAGAACCGAAACTCCCAACACCAATCAGATTTGCTGAAGACAACCCATCAGTTGCTCTGACCAACTCGGCGTAAGAGACTCTAACATGTTCTGTTCTCATGGCAGCCATGGATGAACATCTCATTCTTGTCTTTCGAGTCCGGTAAAGTAACACGAAGAAGAGAATCAGAGTCACAACTAGAACTCCACTGGAAACTGCGATGATCACCACCAAGATAGCAGCTTTGTGTTTTTTCCCATGGGGTTGGGTAGAGGGGCAGGGTGGCAGGTGCAGTTCATGGATTCCACCACAGAGCTTTCGATTTCCAATAAGTGAAAATTTGCTCATATTTGTGAAGACACCACCTAGCGGAACCTCGCCCTCAAGGTTGTTGGAAGAGAGATTCAGAAACTGGAGCGAGTGAAACATTTGGAAATACTCTGGTACATGCCCCGACAGGTTGTTGCTCGAGAGGTCCAGAAATTGAAGGCCCTTTAGATTGGCCAATGATTTCGGGATGACCCCCTCAAAAAAATTACCGCCCAGACTAAGGTTTACAAGGACCACGCATTCGCCGATGCTATCAGGGATTTCGCCATACAGTCTGTTCTCGGAAAAATCGAGGTCATTGACATTTATCAGGTTGCCAATTTCTGAAGGTAAGAACCCATGTAATGCGTTGTGTGATATGTGTAGGGCTTCAGATAGGGAAGACAGGCTAAGAATCTCTATGGGTATAGGGCCTGTAAGATGATTGTAGGAGAGTTCTAGTGCCTGCAAGTTCTTGCAGTTTCCAAGGTGGGTTGGAATACTTCCGCTCAGTATGTTTACTCCCAAAGAGAGCCAATTCAATTGACTAATGTTTCCCATTGAAGGAGGAATTTGGCCGGAGAAATTGTTGTAAGACATATCCAGTACATTCAGGGCATTAAGATTTCCAAGAGAGGCAGGAATGTCCCCAGTAAGAAGGTTTGCATTCAAGTAAAGTATACCCAGGTTTTTAAGATTCCCTATACCTGAAGGCAGGCTTCCAGATATCTGGTTATTTGAAAGATCAAGGATCTGGATATCTGTGGAGAGGTTGGAAATGGAATTGGGTAAGACACCAGAGAGGCGGTTGTAGCCGATCACTAGTGCTCTCAATTTGCTGCAGTTGGTTAGAGCAGTAAGGAAGCTCCAATCGTCGGCCACATTGGCTGCTAGTTGGTTCCCAAAAAGTGCCAGGATCGACAGGTTCTGTAAGGTTCCAAGGTTACGAGGGATTTTTCCATGGAGATTGTTTGTTTGGAGCTGTATGCGAAACAGTCCAGAAGCATTGGATAATGAAGAAGGGATAAGTCCGGTGAAGTGATTGCCGGCCATCTCGAGATTTATGAGGTGGGGAAGAGTGCTACCTATGTCAGATGGGATGGTCCCTCCGAGACTGTTGAGCCCCACGCTCAATTGACGGATGCTTGAGAGATTGTAGAGACAGGGAGGAATCATGCCTGATAACTGGTTTTCTTGTACACCGAGGGCAGCAAGAGAGGGAAGACGACATAATGAAGATGGAATGCCCCCCGACAGAGCGTTGCTTTCAAGATTAAAAAAGGTGACGGAGGTCAGGTTCGCTACCCAAGGTGGGATGTCGCCCGTAATCATGTTGTGCGACAAGTCGAGGGAGTCCAAAGAGGAGAGGTTGGCCAAAGATATTGGCATGGCTCCCGTAAGATTATTCGTTTGGAGGACCAAGTCGATGAGCTGATGAAGTGATCCCAACTCATGGGGCACTTGTCCGTTGAGGAGGTTCTTACCTAGGTCAAGCGAAATCAGATGTCTGCAGTTGCCAAGACTGGATGGAATTTGTCCTTCCAGAGAATTCATGCTTAGGTTGAGAAGTTCCAGTTGATGCAAATGGCCGAGCTCTTGAGGAATGGATCCGTCGAGTTTGTTCTCTTGGAGACTCAGTCTTCTGAGGAAGGTGAGGTTGGCTACGGATGGTGATATGGTTCCGGCCAGGCCAAGGGAGGGTAAGTCCAGAGCAATGACCCTCTCAGGGTGCCGACTACCACATGTGATGCCTTGCCACTGGCAGAAATGAAGCGACTTGTTGTCCCAGGAGGACAGAGCCCCATATGGATCATCATATATATTGGACTTGAATGAAATGAGAGCCAAGTGGTCGCCTACGCTTTTGCTGTTGTTCCCCGCGAAGGAGGTTGCAGTTCTGGTGGGGATAGAAGGAGATTGGGGAGATGAGAGCACAAAAGGACACAAGAGTAGAAGAGTTGCACGCATAAGAGACGACCACCAAGAGCATGCCCTCTGTGAGTTGGAGAGATATCCCATGTGCGCTACTTGGAAGTCTGAGAGGAAAACAATGAACAATATAGCTTGGTGGAGGCTTTGGATGACCTTCCAAGAGCATGCATGCAGGCTTTATAGCTAGTGGGATTTCTTGGCCGGGTGATATCTGGAGGAGTCTCCATTTATAGCTACTTGGAAATAATCCTATATAAAAATATTGTTAAATTTCTAATAATACTTTTGAATAAACAATTCAAAATAATAATATATTTTTTAGTCTAGTGGGATTGGAAAGCCTTGTATTGATCGGAAAGGTGCAGCCCCCGAAACAAGCGCGCGGAAGGCGTTGCTTTTTTTATTGTTCCGGCGCTGAACAAGACAGGGTACTGGTCTTCCAGGGCACACCGCGCGCAACTCCTTGGACCACTTTTTATTTTTTTTATTTTTTTTGAGTGCAACTTGAGTGGAAATCTAGTCTCTTTGGGTAAGGTGTGCTTGTCTTCCCGGAAAGACTCCTAAGATGCTCTAGTATTATCAGTCTTCTTCTAATCTTTTCATGGCAGAACAGATGAGAACGTCTTTGACACGCGTCAAAGATTTTGTTATTTTAACATTATATACGTCAGAAGGACGCTCTATCCCCTTCCAAACATTTCATCAATTTGACCCTCTGATATCGTCCTCACCCAACTTTTACGACTGCCCCAACAGAATCTGGAACCCACTCGCAAACACCAAACATTAGCACCATCCAGGCACGCACATATGAGTTTCTATGCGAGACTAGCCGGCATAGGAGGTTAAAAGAAAAATGAGTAGAAACACTTAACTATTTCTATGAACATAATTTATCCGTAAAATGAGTAGAAACACTTAACTATCTCAATGATGGATAAATTAATTTTTCATCAGCTAGATAAAATGATCTTATCTCTTATTCCTAAAATATCTTTTCTTACTCTAATACACTAACAAACTCTAAAGTCTTACTTTCTTGGCAATTTTCTTGTGCGGAATCCAAAGAGTCTTTCATATTTCTTACTTAATATATCTAACTTTTTATTTTAATCAGTTAGTTTTACGTTTTTTCTTCCCAACGATTATGATTATATAATTCTTTTCTTGTTGTTTTTAGTAGAGATTGGATCCTTTCAGTCTTCAGTTTAACAAATTCCATTATTTTTTTTTGTCATGCCTATGAATCATCTAACTCTCTCAATTTTGCATGGGTCAAAAGTGTAAATTGGACTTCCATCGACAAAGAAGTAGAACCGAGAAGCATAAAAGATATTACACAAAAAAATGAATAAACCTTAGCAACTTAGAAGAATATTGGACATATTCCAAAGCCACTTTCGAATATATAAAAGAATATAGATAAATTATTTTTCTAAGTATGGCCTGGATGACAGTTCTCTAGAAAATTGTAAATTTCTGGATAGATTTCAAGCCCTCAAAGGACGTGCCTAAGTTGTTTCTTAAAAAAAAAAAAGAAAAAGAAAACTAAAGATAACCATAGCTACTCTTCATAAATTGTAAGGCATGATCAGCGAGGAGATCTTGCACTCCCCCGTAGGTCTCTTAGAGCTCCCATTAATCAAAGTTTACAATTGATCCTTTTCTTCGGAATAATAGTATTTTCATGGTCAAGTCTGCAGAAACCATGAATGGAAAGTCCAACAAAATGCCCCAGACTAGCATGCAACGTTAACCTTTGGATTCATTAACAAGTAAAACCATTTCACTGAAGGATAATACTGAGTCTTAATAGTAGAACACTTTTACTGGAGGATAATGCTAGAAATTTCTCAATTTGATGTTCCCGGATATTGATGTCCCTCAAAGATGCATCACGTGATCTACACATGATCTCTGTACGCGTACATAGGGACTCTTAAATTGCACACATTTTCCACATCCATGCACGAGTAAAGATATGAACCACAATCTCATCAACCACTACAGGAACATGTGTAAGTGCATACTGCTTTGATAGTCAGAATGCGGGTAAAAAAAAAACAATTCTTCTAGCAAGAAGACCGAAGAGATCAACAAACAAACCCAACAACAAATCTGAACATGATCAACGGAGGATGTAGTAGCGTTGTAGAAATTTCAGCAAAGCATTGACCTTCAGAGTAGCTCAATCCAAACTACTTGCACAGGTACATATCTACCATACTTAGATAACAATATGTCCGATATAACAAGGTGGAAAAAGAGTCCAACCAACAAAAAAAAAAAAATCAAAAAAAGGGCAAAAAAAGAAAAAAAAAATCAAACATAAAATTAACCAACCAACAAGACCATACCTCAGATGCATCTACTACCATCAGATACATAAAGATGCAGAACCAATATCCTGAAAGAACATCTAGAAGCACTTCCTGTGAACAATAGCTGGTCCAGATTCATCATATTCTGCCTTGGATATCCACATCTGCAATGCATTCAAAAAGGCCAAGCAAATAGAATCATCAGAGGAGAAAGAAAATAGGGCACCAAGGCAGATCCAAAATTGGGGGGAGAGGACAATTGATAATGGTTTACCTGCTGGAATGTGCTTAGAGAAGCCAAGATGGAACCTCCAATCCAGACACTATACTTCCTTTCAGGTGGTGCCACCACCTTGATCTTCATGCTGCTAGGAGCAAGTGCAGTGATCTCTTTGCTCATACGGTCGGCAATGCCCGGGAACATGGTGGACCCTCCGCTAAGCACAATGTTCCCATACAAGTCTTTCCTGATATCCACGTCGCACTTCATTATAGAATTGTAGGTAGTCTCGTGGATACCAGGGGTTTCCATACCAATGAGAGCAGGCTGGAAGAGCACCTCAGGGCACCTGAAGCGCTCGGCCCCAATGGTGATGACCTGGTCATCAGGTAGCTCATAGCTTTTCTCAACCGCCGAGCTGCTTTTGGCAGTCTCGAGCTCTTGCTCGTAATCAAGCGCTACATAAGCAAGCTTCTCTTTAATGTCACGAACAATTTCCCGCTCGGCTGTGGTAGTGAAGGAGTACCCCCTCTCAGTCAAAATCTTCATCAGAGCATCCGTCAGATCTCTACCAGCAAGATCAAGCCGTAAGATAGCATATGGAAGTGCATATCCCTCATAGATTGGGACTCTTTGGCTGACACCATCACCAGAGTCCAGCACAATACCTGGGCAGAGTGAACAGATTGAGCTGATATGGACAAGCATTTGGTAATTAATTTTTAACGTGAAAAAAATGAGCCTGAAAGCATTGTTGTAAAGTTTTCATGATGTGTTTCGTACGAGCACATGGTATGAATGGCATATCAGCACTCAATATGCAAAAAAAGTTTCGTACAATAATGCATCGATACTGTGCTAGTGTGACACCGGTATGGGATCTAGTACTAAAACAACAAATCTTGTCTCGGAGATTTTCTTGATGGCCAAGGGAGCAGCAGCAAAATAGAGGGAAAAATGTTGATTATCCTATCTTTACCAGTTCTTGGGTAAAAGCATGTACATATGCTCAAAAGACTTGGATTATCCACATAATCATATAGCACAACTAAACAGAATAAATTAAAATTGGCAGAAAAAGCTATGTCCAAGTGCCTTAACAGAAAAGATTCAATAACATAACATTCAAACATATTTGCATATAACTAAACATACCTGTGGTACGTCCACTGGCATAGAGGGAGAGGACAGCTTGAATGGCAACATACATGGCAGGAACATTAAACGTCTCAAACATTATTTGTGTCATCTTTTCCCTGTTGGCCTTCAGGTTCAGAGGGGCTTCTGTGAGAAGAACTGGATGTTCTTCGGGTGCTACATGGAGCTCATTGTAGAAGGTATGATGCCAGATCTTCTCCATATCATCCCAATTACTGACAATTCCACGCTCAATATGGTATTTCAAAGTCAGAATACCTGTCTTGGACTGGGCCTCATCACCAACATAAGCATCTTTTTGTCTCATCCTATAATAACCCAGGACATACCCAAAATGGTTAACCAGAAGGTATTATTTGGATTCTTTGATAATGTATAAGTACCTAAAATCTACTCAGTAAATAACCGTTGTGGAATTAAATACACATCCGCACGGGTCCTTACACATCCCAACCATGACACTAGTGTGGTAGGGCCGGCCAACAATACTTGGAAAAACAGCTTGAGGGGCATCATCTCCAGCAAATCCAGCCTATTGCAAAGAAGGATTCAAGGTATTTACACTACGTGAAAACATTAGATGCAACTTCCTCCATTCTTTCCTAAATGTCAGCCCTACAATATGATAGCAAACATATTTCTCACCTTCACCATCCCTGTACCATTGTCACAGACAAGGGGTTGAATGTCCTCGGCATCAGCCAAACTTTACGTTAAACCTGCACACGGCCTATTCATTAGAAGGTTAGAAGTTAAATAATGCTGGAACACTCAGAGCTGGTATAGTGGAAAGGTGGAAAGCTAGCGCCAAGAAAGTGGGATGCAAGGAAAGTTCTTGATACTGGACTACAGGAAATTATGAAGTAGAAGAACATCATAAATTCATATAAATAAAATAAATCTCTTGTCGGAATCATTTCCAGATGTTGTGCAATCATTATGATACTTATCTTTGAGCAGCAGTTATTTTATCTGAATCAAATGAATGAGAATGAACCTTCACCATTTTCTCAATGTTCCATCTTCGCAAGATAATAGGAATATGACAGAGAAATGCAAAGAACAACAAATGAACATTGCGAGTGACACAAGCTGGACAATATACATTACACAATTGTTATCAAGCTTTATATTAAGCTGAGAATTAAGTTTTTCATTTCTTTGATATTCAAATAATGTACCACCTCTTATCAAGCATAAAGGCATGCCACTTTGGAACCATGCATGAATAATGATGAATTGCATAAAGAAAACAGCTACTGAACTTTTCAAACACCACCCAGAAGCAGATCATGCTCATGCGAACCAAACGGAAGTTGACAAAACATTCAGAGCTATGTTATCTTATTTTATTTTTTAGATCAGAACACGCAAAGCTCGAATGACAACAAAAAAAATGGAAACAACAACTTAAAAAAAGTGCATCTTTGCACATCTAGATTAAAAATCCAGAAATACTAGGAATAGTGAGGTCATTGTGTTATTTTGGATTAAAAACATGCTCACTGGATGACTCTGCATTTTCCTTTTTGCAACATTTTGCTAATGAAGTGAGGAAATAGGTAGAGATACAAGTACCACAAGAATCCTAATTGATAGAACAAAATTGTAGCCTTAATATTGGCCGATGCACGATGCTACAATGCAGCACGCCTATATACACTCAATGAGCTCATCAATGACAGATCACTTGACGTAACACATCGATTAAATGTTTGGGTGAAAATTTTAAGCTACCGAGGTATTTTTGATTAAGATAACAGACAACAGAAGGCTAATAAACAGACAACATCCAGATATTATGTTCTCTCTCTATCTTACTCACTCTCTGTCACACACACGTGGGCACATATATACATATATGCATACTTTATCTCTCTCTCTCTCTCTCTCTCTCACTCTCTCTCTCTCTCTACACACACACACACACACACACACACACACATACTATATGCTGGCTTTTTATATACTTAAATGCACTTTCTCTTCTTTATTATTAAGAAAGATTAGACGAAGCCTGATTAGTTTTGTTAAGCCTAATAACATTTGCTGGTCATACTTTCTCATCTAATACATGCTCGTGTCACGTTCTCTGCATAGTTCAAGGATTAAAAAAATAAGGATCATCCCAACGAGAGATCTGAAAATAAGTTTCTATCCCAATCAATCTAGACAAAAGTAGAAAGAGATTTTTTCTAGGAAAATAAAGAGTTCAGTACGCTAGGACCCATTTCAAATATATGGCTGGTTTCTGCCTAGGGTACTGGTCACTTATTCCAACATGCAAACTTGATTTCTGACACAGCCTTGACCCAACCTTGATATGAACGCAACATCGACCACTCGTGAATGGGTTGGTATTAGGGGTGGCAAAATATGATCCGATCCGTATTCGACCCACCATAAACAGGTTTGGATTTGGCCTAAACAGGTTCGGATCGTAAACAGGTTGACCCGTTTAATCTATTTATTATTTGGATCGGATACGGGTTTTAGATGTCTGACCCGCTTAACCCATTTAATATAGGTTGAATCAAATTTTCTGGCCCAAAAAGGCGCGCACGCCGCTCAGATCAATTTCACTGCGACTTCTCTCTCTAGGGATTTCTCTGATTTTATTTCAATTTCACCCCTCAGCGTCCCTCTCCCGACTCCTGGTTCTTCCTCTCCTCCGCCCTCTCTGGATTCTTCACCTCCGCCCTCCCCTCGCCTCTCCTCCGGACCTCCGCCTCCGCCCTCTCCGGATTCTTTGCCTCCGCCCTCCCCTCGCCTCTCCTCCGAACCTCCGCCTCCGCCCTCTCCTCCCCCTTGCCGACTAGTTCCGCCTCATCATCAACGGCGACCACAGCAGGGACCCGAGCAAGCCCACGGACTGCGATGGAGGTAACGGCGCAACAACTCAAGGGTTTCGCAATCCAGGGTACAGTCTCCATCTACTCGGCGAGATCGATCTCGTAGCTCTGGAGCGGAGGCTTGGAGGGATCGTCGGGGTTCCAGGCTTCCAGTGGTAGATGGAGAAGGTCCTCATCCGCTTCGGCTGGGCAGACGAGGGCTCGGATTGGGAGGAGTGGGCCTGCGCCAGAACCAGCCGAGTTGCCGTGGACGAGGCGGCGATGGGGAGCGGCGGACGGGTCGGGAGAAGGCAGCGGGCGGCGGCGATGGGGAACGGCGGACGGGTCGGGAGAAGGCAGCGGGCGGCGGTGATGGGGAGCGGCGGATGTGTCGGGAGAAGCCGAGAAGGCAGCGGGCAAAAAAGGTCATCTTTTATTTTAAGTATTTTATTTCTAGTTATTTACAATATTATTTAGTTAAACGGGTAAACATAAACCAACCTAACATGTTTAATCGACCTGTTTAATAAACAGGTTAAACGGGTCGGGTCGAGTGACCTGTTTATTAAATAGGTCGGGTTCAGGTTGCAATTTCTGACCTATTTAATAAACAGGTCAGGTTCAGGTTTATATTTTTCTGACCCGTTTAACATTTGACCCGATCCGATTATGTCTGATCCAACCCGATTGTCAACCCTAGTTGGTATGGATCTGAAGCCGAACTCATTGAAAATTAGGGTGAGATCTAGTTTTGAGATTTTTTGACCTAACCTAATCTGGTTCCAGCTAATTACTGGATAAATTTATATATATAATTCTAGTTTTATTTACATATCTTTCTGTTTCTAAACTCTTAGCATATGAAACTTAATACTATAACTTAATAAAGTATAAAAGATAAAACTAATCACATTAAACATGTTATGGTGTTTGTACTTAACTTTGGATTAAGTGTATTTGAAAATTTTTTGCCGATGTCCGTCATATAATCAACTACCAAGTGCTTCTAATGATTTATTTTTTGCAGCATATAATTGGACGTTTTATGAATAAATTTTTATTAAAGTGTCAGAATTCAGTTCCTCTCCATTCGGTTGATTGACTAAAGAGGGCCTATTTACTAATCACAACCGTCCCTGTATGCCACAACAATCGTGATTGAGGAGGGCCCACCATAGCAGAAAATGCGAGCGAGAATCCCAGCTCAAAGTGTGAATGCTACCGAACTCGACTTGAAAACTTTGATGGGAAATGATGTTATTTTCTCCAGACCTGAACCCAACCTGATCCTTGTGCAGGGTATGGAAAAAAAAACCTGGGTGCAGGGTTAGGTCTAGATTTACCCAAACCTAGACCTCGCCCTACTTGTGACCGAGCGACTCGTGTGGAATGGGTATAATAAGACTATAAGTTGTCCGATTCCTAAATCCTGCAGCCTCCACCACTACGCCTGCAAATTGTCCGACCACACCAACTTCATTATAGAGGTGTTTAATAATCAAAATTGCATCCATCACGACACTAGCGGTATAGAGGTGTTTAATAATGTCTCGAATAATAAAAGTTGGAGCATTAAAACTATGGTGCTTCCAAAGAAGAGAACCAAAATAAAGTACCCCAATTTTCTCAAGCTCTCTTGTATCATAAAACCTAAATAAAAAGCCTTCCAATTTTCTCAACCTCTCCTATATCAAGGAGATTCTAAGGGTGGATAAGCAGGACGGTGTTCTAAGATTTTTGGGTGTGCTAATCACTGGCTAGCATATTCGCATCAAAGTCCTCCATGGAGTATAGCATTAGACACATACTTGAGGCTGGCAGATGGGTGCTCTTTCCATGATAGGCAGAGTCACTCTAGTGCGATTGGTGCTCAGTTCGATGCCGGTGTATTTGCTATCCAACACCATCTTGCCTTTGACGCTACTGAGATTGCTTGAGCAGCTTTTCAGAGATTTCATTTGGGGCAAGTGGGGTGGTAGAGAGGGCATCCACCTGGTATCATGGAAGGTGATTTGTGAGCCAGTCAGATGTGGCAGATTAGGGGTGCATTCCTTGGTGGCGAGATGAGAGGTACTGGCAGCAAGACTTGCAGCCAGGATCATTCTGGAGCCCGATAATTTGTAGTGTTCCCTCGCGAGAGCCAACTATGGTGGCCTATTGGCGGCGGTGGATGTCATGGCAGGGCACAGGTGTTCCTTTGTATGGAGAGAGATTTGTGCTCAGGCCCCGTTGGTGCTCTTTGCAACCAGATAGGCCATTGGCGATGGATGAGACATTGATGTGCTGGAGGATAGATGGATGACTGAGTTTCCGCTCTATCGTATGCCAATGCTGGTTGATTCGGCGAGGTTGGCAAGATGCAGGGTCTGTGACCTGTTTATTCCTAAAGAGGGCAGGTGGAGTAAGGTGGTGATCCGGGAGGCCTTTGGTGAGTCGATGGCTGAGAGGATCATGACCCTACCTATCCCCTCCAGGCCGGGGCTGGACAGACTGATTTGGGCTTCAATTGGGAGGTCGAGGGTACGGGTCAGGGACTTGTATGCCTTGATCGGTAGAGAGCCTGTTAGATAGATTGAGGGAGGGTGGATTTGGAGGCTGCAAATCCACCCTCGAGTCGCCTTATTCATCTGGAAGATGGTTTGGAGTTGTCTGCCAACCAGAAGTGTGCTGGCCAAGAGAGAGGTTCGGATTTCTTCAAGGTACGAGATGTGCCCTGATACTAAGGAGATCATCAGTCATGTTCTTATTGGGTTCTCTCGGACAGTTCAGATCTGGAGGTGCGCTTCCTCTCCTATGCAACGGACGATGGAGTCAGCTAAGGCTTTTCTGTGCTTCCTAAGGGATTTCTTTTGGAAACCAAGTTCTACGGAGTGGGGCATCTTCTATGTTTACCTGCCTACCACATCTGGTTGGACAGAAACATCCGTCTCTTCAAGGAGAGGAGGATGCCCGTGAGGACAGTTGTTGATAAAACTCATCTACATACTGCAGAGATCACCGTGGCTATCGCTGAGACTTCATCTCGGATGGCTAGAGACATCTGGGACCCCCGCTCTACTGTTGCAGCATCGAGGTTTGTCCTTTTCTCTTGGGTGCCCTTACCCCCCGGCCATCTCAAGGTGAACTTCGACGGTGGTGCGACCGCCGATGGTGCTAGTAGTGGCATGGGCTTCGTGATCCGAGACCAAGACTCCAGGCTGATTGCAGCAAGAGGACAACACATTGATGGCATGACCGCCGTTGAGGCAGAACTTTGGACAGCTTGGGAGGGCATTACCTTCGCCATGTATGTGCTCGGTGATAGTAGAGTGCCTGGAGGGGGACTCTGCCATGGTTATCGGTTAGATATGAGAAGAGGATTGACAAGGGTGTGGGCACCCATTGTTGGGTGACATCCACAGACTGGCGAGTGATTTGGACTCCTTTCAGGTTGTCCATGTGTTTCGGAAGGTGAACTGGGCCGCTGATTTGGTCGCTTCGTTGGTTGCTCGACATTCCAGAGCAGTTCTATGGATGTGTGATGCAGTGACCCCTCCTTGTTTACGCCATTTTCTTTTTTTGGACTCGATTGGTTGTACTTTAACACAAGCTGTATGCGCTGCTGCTGTATCAAAAAAAAAAAGTATTCCATGCAATCATGATTGAGATATTTATTGTAGCAAAGCCAACTATAGTTCCCATGACAATTTCCAATCCTATGATACAATTTTCATCCTCTTGCATCATTGCCTCACGAATCCATGCTTAATGCGGCTGGAGGGGAGGCAGGACCCTCAATTGAGTTACAGAAGAAGAAATATTCCCCACATAGTCCAAGCTCCCCTTCAAAGCATGTGATTGGGAAGCTAAAGGACTGGCTTCCTATTGGGATTGGATCTTTTAAGCAATTATGGGCCACGCTGAAGGATGACGAAACTGTTAGCCAGGCAAGAGATTGACGTATTATTCTTGAAGGACTATTGAAAGATAAATCCATCATCAATGAGTTGCACTTGCACATGCCCAACAATTTAGCAGGTATAGAAACACAGAGGTGATTCATGCTTAGATATTCCCAAACTCATTCTAGATGGATCCATTCGATAAGTTGTTGCTCAAATATTTTTTTAAAAAATATTCTAGTACATGAGGCTCCTGATGCTGTGGAGTCTACGAAGGATCGATGTATGCAAGCTTACTTCCGCTCGTGTGGAGAAGCTGTAATTGTGTTTTGAATTCAGGACACCCAAGTCATAATTGAGTAACGTTATCCCAAAACCTGCCCACTTATTGCTTTATGTAATGTTGGAGGAAAACTTGGTTACCCAGTGTGTCGTGCCTCAATAAAGTGATTTTTCTTGATGAATACTGCAAACTGATCATCTGAAAATGTATCACTATTTGGAATTTCAAACAGAAGGCTCTCGAGTTGAGTCAAACTTAGAGGAGTCTCCCCAGTCAGTGAATTAACAGACAAGTCCAAGCAGAAGACATTATCCAGCTCACGCATCCACAGTGGAGTAGCTCCAGTCAATTAATTCCATGACAAATCTAGCAATTCTAATCCTTTAAAATTCCTCAGCCACAAGGGGTTAGAACCTTTGAGAAACCATTTAGAACTTTGTATTCCATCTTCCGGTTTCTTCTCTCCTTGATGGTTCATGGTTAGAACGAAGGCAGTCAAAAAGTTCCAGCACTCCCAAAATGCTCCCACTTTTTCTATGATATTGAAAAAACTATACTTGGAATGTGAGACTTGGGAGAGAGCGTGTAGGTTTTTGAACGAGCTTGTTGGAATTTGGCCATAAAGATGATTTTCAACTGGGTCCAAAGTTTTCAAGGCCTTGCACGAGGAAAGTGTCTCCGAAAAAAAAAAAAATCTAGTTCCTTTTAGGCCATGGAAGTTATCAAGGATGACTCCTGAGAATCCATTGAAAGATATATCCAGGTGGACTAGACCCAAAATGTTTCTAATTCCCACATCAAGCTCTCCTGAGAAGGTGTAGCGGCTCGAATCCAGGACCTCTAGCTGCAATAGATGGAACGGTCTTTTAGGTAGAGGACCTTGAAATTAGTTGGGGAAAGGAAATAAGATAAGTTTGCTGATCCAAACCTTAAGAAGCATTGTGATTCCAGGGCTCATGGCCCAAGCCAAGCCGTAGGCGGTACCCTCCCTTTTCGAGAAACAAGGGCAGGAGCCCAGACGTGAAGAGTTAATCAATTACTTGTTCTTGGAGCTTTGATCTTTAATTACCTTTAATTTTTAAGGCATAATTACGGGGCTTTACAATAAATATAGCCCCCAATGTCTACAGTTAAACATATCTCGCAATTGAGTATATACGTCACGATCAGATCCCAAATAACTGAACTTGAGTGTCTAGTAATATAGAAGACTACCTAGTGTTGGCGTGAGTCTCTCTCAACCAGCCAAGAATGGAAAGAACCTATTTAGGAATCCCTTCATTCAAGGACTCCTAACTGTGGGTATGAGCCCCTCCATCAGCCGAACATGGAAGAAACAGATATAGAAACTTCTTCATTCGGGAATTCATAGCTAAATGTAGCCGTAAATATTTTATGGAATTACTAGATTTAGGAATCCCGTTATGCTGGGATTAATAGTTTCCTAAAATAGCTTCTCTTGTATCTCTATAAATGTATATTCATTCTTTACGGAAAAGAATAACAATGAGAAAGAAGTTTTTCATGGTATCAGAGCAGGTTCTGAATCTCAATGAGTGTCGTGGAGTCGATGGTCAGGCCGGAGATTACCACACTCATTAAGAGTTCATGATCCTTCTCCTTTTTCTGTGTCTTTCAGGCAGGGATCAAGTTTCTGCTCGGCTCCCATGGCGGACTCCACCGAAAGCATCACTACAACAGAAAAGGTTTTTGCCGACTTTGTATTGCCGACGCTAGTTAAAAGCGTCGGCGATTTTTTTTTGGGGACAGTAACCGCCGACGCTTCTGAGAAGCGTCGGTAAAAAAGCTTTCTTTAAGCCTTGGCGTCTGGGTACAGAACGGAATATTTAATCAGAACACGACGACGCTTATAAGCGTCGTCGGACTTCATTCCTCCAAAACCCGATCGACCCCCTCCCTCTAAAGCCCTAAATCCCCATCTCACGCCGACCGACTCCCTCTCTTCTCAACCCTTTTCACCGATCTCATCCATTCTCCTCCGCCGAGCGCTCTCCGTCGTCGCGATGGGGGGAGTCGCTGCTGATGCAGGCGTTGAGCAAGCGGCGGACGTGGGTCTTCCTCTTCCTCGTCGTCTACTCCCTCCTCCTCTCCTCCTCCTGGAACCTCCTCCTCTCCATCCGCTCCTGGTACAACTCGGCGGCCGCCTCCGCCTCCTCCCGCGCCGCCGCCGGCTGGAAGGCCCTCTACGCCTCCGTGCTCTACGGAGGGGTCTTCGGCCTGCTCTCCATGGGGGCGGCGCTGGCCGTGGCGGTGCCGGCCACGTTGGTCACCTGGATCACGATCCTCGTGCTACTCGCCCTCTTCAAGCTCCTCCTCCTCGCCTTCGGCCTCGGCCCCCTCTGCCCCTCCCTCCCCCTTCTCCCCTTCCTGTTCACCTCCTTCTTCCCTGTCAAGATCCAAACCAAACCCAAGCCCAAACCTCCCATCTCTTCATCTTTATCCACCCTTCACCGCCTCATCACTGCCGTCAGGGTTCTCCTCTTGGCCACCATCATCTCCAGCTACCGCTATAGTGATAGAATGCATCCGTACCTCCTCCTCGCCATCTACTGCTGCCACATCTACCTGATCCTAGATCTCGGTCTCGCCTCCATTGCCAAGATCGCCACCGGTCTCCTTGGCCTCGAGCTGGAGCCCCAGTTCAACAACCCCTTAGGCGCCTCCTCCCTTCAGGACTTCTGGGGCCGCCGCTGGAACCTCATGGTCTCTTCCATCCTCCGCCCCTCCGTCTACGACCCCGTTCAAGCCCGCTGGGGGCTCGACGCCGGCATCCTCGCCACCTTCTTCGTCTCCGGCCTCATGCACGAGCTCATGTTCTACTACCTCACCTTGGCACTTCCCACCGGGGAGGTTACCGCGTTCTTCGTCCTCCACGGGCTGCTCACGGTGGCGGAGAGGAAGGCCCGAAAGGCCGGCTGGTGGCGGCTGCACCCCGTCGTGGCGGCGCCGCTTGCACTCGGGTTGATCGTCGGCACCGGGTACTGGCTCTTCTTCCCGCCCCTCCTGAGAGGTGGGGCCGACGCGGTGGGGCTGGCGGAGTTTTCTGCTGTGATGAGAGTTTTCCAAACCCCCTCCAATATCCCATGTACTTTTTGCTGATGACATGCAAGTAGCAAGGGCGATAGTAAAGGATAGAATTCTACTTAAAATCCCTTGTTGATGCTTGTTAATTATAGCCGGCCAAGCTATTAATACATCTAAATCCCATCTTATCTTCAGCCCAAGAACCCCAAGAGCAATTAAGTCTAATATATGCAAGGTTTTTTCCATGCAGGAGAGCAGGGGGTGTGGAAATATGTAGGGGTTCCTCTATTAGGTATGCCTCTGGCCTCTTTGAATTTTAATTTTCTATTGGATAAGGTGGCAACGGAGATTGCAAGTTGGAAATGGAAGGCTTTATCTCTGGCTGGTAGAACAACCTCACTCCAACTTGTGCTTTCATCTATTCCTATCTGTTGTATATCCTGTGTCAGTATGCCTTTATCTATCAATACAAGACTTGACAAGGAGCTTTCGGGCTTTGTTTTATGGGGACATACTTCTGATAGGAGGGGTCTTCATCTAGTTTCTTGAGCAAATGTTTGTATACCAAAAGACCATGGTGGTCTGAGTTTGTGTTTATTGGCGCAAATGAGGTATGCTTTCTTATGTAAGATGGCTGTGCATGTGGTCTTGAAACCTGACTCTTTATGGGCGAAAGTGAAACCTGACTCTTTTTTTTTTACTAGTTTTTGTTCTATCATTGCATCTCCAGAGTCTTTCAGAATATTTCGTCTAAATCATTACATTTTTTTTCATAATCTATAAAATTTGGATTTATAGTTGTACGTTGTCTATTTTGTGTTAATGCTTTTTGGTGGATAGCTATATTCTTCCTTAATTCCTGGGATTTTCTTCATTTACTTGTTGTTATCACTAGAATCCGAGGATAAAGTATGGGCTTGGATGTCTCACATCTAATTCTATTAATTCTCTTTTTCTTGGAGTTAACCTTTTCTTTTGTTGCTTTTTATTGACCGAAATTGGTCCATTGTATTGTTATTGCTTGAAGGTCTTTCCTCTTCTCTTTTGGTGTGCTTTTGAGGTTTAATTGTTTTGGGTGGGAAAAATTGTGTTACAAGCTCATGATTAATAGATAACAAGATTGTTCTCTTGTATTTCCCTCCTTCCCACCATTTGTGTTACTCGATCTATTATTCTGCTTCTTTGTTTAGCTGACTGAGCTCTTTTTGCTTATTTTTCACTGAAATTGTGCCTCCCGTTATTATCTTGTTTAAAGCATTACTGAATGTTTTGAACTCTGATTTGATAACTCACTGGTGATATGGAACATTGAATGGAGATTTGTAGGAGATTTTTGGCCCAACACATACTCGTATGTTGACAGGGCTTTACACATATGGTGTCTTTTTATCCTTATGTTTGCACCAATAATGTGGCTTACATGTTCTTCATGTGATCTAAGAACTAGATCAGTTTCATATCATCTCCAACATGGCAATCATGATTGTCATGCAGAACAGCTTTACAAGCTGATTCATTACATTCAATGCTACTGTGCCTTTTCCTTGTCTTCTTTTTTTCAAGGAAATTGCTTCTTAGTACTATGACTTTATCTATAATCATATGTTTACATGTGTTCTCTTATGTTTATTGATCACTTCAATTGGACTCTATCATCTAGGTACCCATCATACTGTCGACCAAATATATGGCCTTCCATTTCTTTGCCTGAGCTTGAACAAGGTACATGGGCATCTCTCCTCTGAATCCATATATGTGAATAATACTGGAGAAGGTTCTTCAGTCTGTTGGGTAAATTGTATATTATCATCTTCATGAGATTCCTAAGAGGAAGTTATATCCATCACTGTGAGAACTTTGAGAATATGGTCCCTTCCTTCTTTTTTGCAAACCTAATTGCTTTGGAGCAAAGTTGCAGGAGACACGAGATGGATGTCACTGAATATACCAAGTTTCTGGATGCCATCATCAACACCTCAAGAGATGTGGAGTTGCTTCACCGGGAAGGGATCATTCAACCGCATATTGGAGATGACCAGGACATTGCATAGTGGAAGTACATTGCAAATGTAAATTGACAGTATGAATGTAATTTGACAATATGAATGTAATTTGACAATATGAATGTTTTGATAAATATGTTTGATTGTGCTATGAGTATAATCTCGTTTAGTGTGAATGCCTTTGATTTTGTAAACAGAGTTTTAAAAAAAAATTAATTTTTTTTTAAAAAAAATCATACTCTAACGACGCTTTAAAGCGTCGTTAAAATCCCGGTGTTTTAACTATTACCGACGCTTTAAAGCGTCGGTAGGTTTGACTTTAACGACGCTTTAAAGCATCGCTAGTTACCGACGCTAAAAAGCGTCGCTAAATTGCAATTAGCGACGCTTTTATGCGTCGCTAAATTGGACTTTACCAACGCTAAAAAGCGTCGCTAATGACCGACGCTTTTGAAAGCGTTGGAAAATATTTTATCCACTGTAGCATAGGCGACGCTTTACCGACGCTTGGGATAGCGTCAGGATGGTTTTTACCGACGCTTAAAAGCGTCGCTAATGGCCAAAAAAAGCGCCGCTAATGCCCAATTTTCTTGTAGTGCATCCTTGATAATCTAACGTCAAAGATGACGGAGGCTTTGTCAAGGGTCCATACTTCCCCCTCTTCCATCATTGATTCCTCGATGGTTCCAATCGGCATCAAGCTTGATGGTTCCAATTATGGATTATGGTCCCAGGTTGTTGAGATGTACATCTCAGGAAAGGACAAACTGGGATACATCAATGGAGATTACCCCCAACCTCTAGAATCCGACCCATCCTTTCGTAAGTGGCGCACTGAGAATGCCATAGTGAAAGGTTGGTTGATCAATTCCATGGACCAATCATTGGTCGTGAACTTTATTCGCTATCCAACGGCTAAGCAGGTATGGGATTTTGTTGCTACTACATACTTTGATGGAACTGACACCTCTCAGGTATACGAACTCAGACGTCGTGTATCTCGAATGAAACAAGCAGGTGGATCTATAGAAAAATATTATAACAATCTACAGGGTTTGTGGCGAGAGATCGATTTTCGTCGACCAAACCCAATGAAATGTGTAGTTGACATACAAAGCTACAACTCCATGTTACAGGAGGAGCGAGTATACATTTTTCTTGACGGACTAAATGATCGATTGGATCATGTTCGGAGTGATGTCCTTCAGCTGAAACCTTTCCCTTCAATTGAGCAGGCATATGCTCACGTTCGAAGGGAAGATCTCCGACAATCCATGATGATATCGGGAGCAGAAGAAGTGGCAAGTGGTGCTGTTATGGCCATCAAAGGCGTGAAATCTGGCCAGTCACAAAAGTTTGGATCCTTCTCCAGATCCAAAGGTCATTCTGATGGGAATAAGTGCACTCACTGTGGGGGTACAAAACATACTCGGGAGACTTGTTTCAAATTGCATGGTTACCCAGACTGGTGGCACGAATTACAAGCCCGAAAAAACCAAGATACTCCTGCAACTAAAAACATCCCAGGTCGAGCAGCGGTGGCTACAACTGGAGATCAACTCTCCCTTATTCCCATGACAGAACCGTCTACCTCAACTCCAGATCAAGGTAATTGTGGTCAAAGTTTTTGCAGCTCTACTACTCGGCATAATGATGCTTGGATTATTGACTCCGGAGCGACGGATCATATGACATTTGATCCAAATGACTTCTCAAACACAACTCAGCCACGGAGGACCTGCATTGCCAATGCCAATGGGGCCACGTACCCAGTCACCGGGGCTGGAACCGTACCCCTATCTCCCTCTCTCTCTCTAGCTCACACACTTCTTGTTCCATCTCTTTCCAACAAGTTGATGTCTGTGAGTCAAGTTACTGAAGAACTTAATTGTGCTGTGCTGATATACTCTACCTTTTGTCTTCTTCAGGATGTTCTCAGCAAGGAGATTATTGGGCGTGGTACTAAGAGGGGGGGCTGTACTACCTTGATGACTTCAGTCCAGGCAGAGCTAATCATACGCACCATCAAACTCGTAGCCATGAACGGCAGATTTGGCTATGGCATAGGCGCTTGGGGCACCCATCTTTTAGTTATCTTCAGCATCTACTCCCATCTTTATTTTCTCATATGAAGCATGTGGACTTTAAATGTGATACATGTATCAAGGCTAAAAGCCAACGGGTTTCTTATCCAGTTAGCTTGAATAAAGCTAACTCTCCATTTGCTGTGGTACACTCCGATGTGTGGGGACCATCCCCGATACCCACTTCCTCTGGTCATCGTTGGTTTGTTATTTTTGTCGATGATTGTACTCGAATGACATGGCTATATCAGCTAAAAACCAAAGACGAAGTCTTCACTATTTTTCAAGCCTTTCATGTCATGGTTCAGACACAATTCTCCTCCAAGATAAAAATTCTTCGTTCCGATAATGGTGGAGAATTCATCAATCAAAGATTTCAGGCCTATTTCCGCCATCATGGCCTCCTCCATGAGACCTCATGCTCCCAAACACCTCAACAAAATGGTATCGCCGAGAGGAAAAATCGGCATATTTTGGAAACATCCCGTGCACTGCTTCTTGGTGCAATGGTGCCGCACTGCCATTGGGGGGATGCTGTGGCTACTGCTGTATACTTAATCAACCGTATGCCATCTAAAGTTCTACACTTTAAAACCCCCTTACAGTTCCTCTCTACCTATATATCCCTTCCTTCAATCTTGATGCTTCCTCCTCGAATTTTCGGGTGTGTTGCTTTTGTCCACCTCCACAAGAATCAACGTACCAAACTAGACCCGTGTGCTGTTCGGTGCTTATTTTTGGGCTATGGTTTACACAAAAAAGGCTTCCGGTGCTATGACCCCACTACCAAACGCACCTATGTCACCATGGACGTTACATTTCTTGAGTCCGAGAATTTGTATTCTTCACCGGTACCCAATTCCTCTCTTCAGGGGGAGACTCAAGTAGAAGAGACAAATTGGTTTATGGCCCCAGTGGGTGAGCATGGAACTGGAAATAGAGAGGTTGAACCGCATGAGGCACCACCAGAGATTGAATATGACGAATTGAGGACCGAAGAACCTCAAAATAAAGAAGCAGAGTATCCTCAGTCCCCCTCCTCATCAGTGCCACTAGACCCTCCTCCTCCTGAGAACGTGCCTGAGGTAAGCACCCCTACTGCACCGTTATCTGCACCTTTACATACTCATGTTTTGGATTCCTTTTCTACTTCTGTGTTGCCTTTTAGACACAATCGTGGGAAACCACCAAGAAGATATAGCCCAGATGAAGAAGGAAGGAAGTCTAAATACCCAATTGCAAATTATGTATCTACTCAAGGTCTGTCCAAGCCGCTCAAGACTTTCACTCAAACACTCTCCTCCTGCCATATTCCCAGTAGTGTTGAAGAGGCGCTATCTAATCCTAAGTGGGCACAAGCAATGCAAGAAGAACTAGAAGCTTTAAAGAAAAATAATACTTGGAAGTTGGTCCCATTACCGGAAAAAAAAAATAGTGGGATGCAAATGGGTGTTTTCTATAAAATACAAGGCTGATGGATCAATTGACCGATACAAGGCGAGACTTGTGGCAAAGGGATTTACTCAAACATATGGCATAGACTATTCAGAAACCTTCTCACCAGTAGCTAAACTGAATACTGTTAGAGTCTTACTATCTCTTGCAGCAAATCTGGACTGGCCTTTACAACAACTCGACGTGAAGAATGCTTTCCTTCACGGCAACCTTGAGGAGGAGGTATACATGGATATTCCACCAGGATATACAGGATCAGCTGGGAACAAAATTGTTTGTAAATTGGAGAGGGCATTGTATGGACTAAAACAGTCACCGCGAGCATGGTTTGGCCGACTGAGTTCAGCTATGAGGAAGTATGGCTATCGCCAAAGTAACTCAGACCATACTCTTTTCCTTAAACACCGACAAAGCAAGGTGACAGCACTAATAGTCTATGTGGACGATATGATAATTACTGGGGATGATACTGATGAGATCTCAAAGCTACAAGAACAATTGTCTACTGAATTTGAAATGAAGAACTTGGGAGGGCTTAAGTATTTTCTGGGAATAGAGGTGGCAAGGTCAAGAAAAGGCATCTTCCTCTCTCAAAGAAAATACGTACTAGACTTATTAACGGAAGTGGGATTACTAGAGTGTAAACCTGTGGATACGCCGATTGTGCAGAACCATAGGCTTGGAGAATATTCAGACCAGGTGCCAGCCGATAAGGGGAGATATCAAAGACTAGTGGGGAAGCTCATTTACTTGTCTCACACTCGTCCAGACATTGCTTATGCCATAAGTGTGGTAAGCCAATTTATGCATAATCCAAGTGAAGACCATATGGATGCTGTAATTCGAATTCTCCGCTATCTAAAGTCATCACCTGGAAAAGGACTATTGTTCTCCAAGAATACTCATCTGAATATTGAAGGATACACGGATGCGGACTGGGCTGGAAATATCCTGGATAGAAAGTCTACTTCGGGCTACTTTACATTTGTAGGAGGAAACTTAGTTACATGGAGGAGTAAAAAGCAGAAGGTGGTAGCCTTATCCAGTGCTGAAGCCGAGTTCCGAGGCATGGCGAAAGGATTATGTGAGCTTCTTTGGCTTAGAGGGTTGCTAACAGAGGTCGGTTTTCCTCCTGACTCTGCAATGAATTTATTCTGTGATAACAAAGCGGCCATCAGCATATCTCACAACCCAATTCAACATGACCGAACCAAGCATGTGGAGATAGACCGACATTTCATCAAACAGAACCTGGAAGAGAAGATCATTCAGTTCCCTTTTGTCAAATCGGAGGATCAATTAGCTAATATCCTTACCAAGGCAGTTTCCAGCCGAAACTTCAATGACGCACTTGACAAGTTAGGTGTTAGAGATATCTACACACCAACTTGAGGGGGAGTGTTGGCGTGAGTCTCTCTCAACCAGCCAAGAATGGAAAGAACCTATTTAGGAATCCCTTCATTCAAGGACTCCTAACCGTGGGTATGAGCCCCTCCATCAGCCGAACATGGAAGAAACAGATATAGAAACTTCTTCATTCGGGAATTCATAGCTAAATGTAGCCGTAAATATTTTATGGAATTACTAGATTTAGGAATCCCGTTATGCTGGGATTAATAGTTTCCTAAAATAGCTTCTCTTGTATCTCTATAAATGTATATTCATTCTTTACGGAAAAGAATAACAATGAGAAAGAAGTTTTTCAGTTCGCTGCATTGTTAACAAGGGCAGCCCAATGCATTTGGAGGCCTAAGGCGAATTCACTAAATGAGGCCCTTTTTTTTAAAAAAAAAAATTTAATAAGTGTAAAATACTTTAAAAATTTATTTTAAAATAATTCGTCTAGCTTTTTGAGATGCAAAATTACTAATCACACTTTTGTACTCAAGATTATTAAAATATTATTTTCAATCGATAATATAGCTAATCCATTTAATTTTTTTTGTGACATAGTTGACTGCAAATAAGATTTAATCAACTTTAATTTTGAAAAACTTCTTTCAGCAGAAGCAATTGTTACAGATATTGTTAACAATATCCTGTAAGCAATGTATGCATTTGGAAAAGAATTTATTTTTTTTATAAAACTTAAAGTATCAATAAGGATACTAGTTTCTGTTTGTAAAACTTCTTTTAAAACTTTTAACTCTGAAAACAGATCAAGACCATCAATATCAGAATATTCACCATGCTTTACAAAGTTTTCAAGATTAAGACAATACTTTTTCAAATCCTCTTCATTCAAAGATTTTAACTTTCTAAAATTAGATAAAAGACCAAAAACATCTTAGTATATGGTGAATTGTTCAAACCTATTTTGAATTGAAAAAATAGCTTGATCTACTATATATAAAAAGTAATCAATTCTAGAAGATTCTTCGGCTGATCTTTCTATCTCATCATCACTATTTTCATCAAATTATTTTTTTCTACGAATCACACGTTTTTCACGAAATATAGGTTCTATTTTCATTTCAATTGTAGTTTCTTTAGATGAAACCAAAGCAGTCAATTTTAATGGAGACCCTAGACATGAAAAGCTACTGTCAATTTTTTAGAATAAACATAAAGTTATACACAAAACAATAGACAATAAAATATGTGGAAAAGAGAAAAAGATGAATAATTGAAAAGTATTTTTTTTTTTTTGCCGAAAGATATTTTTCTTTTGTCCTCATCCTTTTGTCCCTATAGAGAAAACTGGACACTGAACATGCATTGTCTGGTACAGAAGTAACAGAACAAAGATATAGACAAGCAATCTCCACTATTAAAGAAAAGGAATACTTGATATCTATTCTCCTAAAATCAGGTGAGCAAAGGACTGCCATATTCTCATCAAGACTCAAGAGCCTGTGACTTGAACCAAGGCAGAGTCAGCTGATGCTGCAAAGATTTCTCTTAGCACATATCAGGCCAAGATTGAGGAGCTGGAGCTTCAGATTCAGAAGTTTATTGCTGAAAGAAATGATCTTGAAATTAAATTGGAAGAAGCTGTGCAGGATTCAGGTAATAAATGACCCCCATTTTTTTCAGACTAGCTTGTGCATTTCTTCAAACAGATTCTGAATCTGTTACCGTTCCAGGGAGGAAAGATATCAAGGATGAGCATTAAATTTGTTATCGAGCTGGGCCCTGTGCCTGAGCATTAAATTTGTTATACAAGTCATGCTTGGGTTCGTTCTCATACCTCCTCTGTAGTCTGTTCCCAAGCATGCATATTGGGTTGGCCACTTGGCCTTAGTTTTTTTATGTCAGATCTTTTAGATAACCAAACCTGTTCTGAATTTTAAGACATCTTTACTATTCTCGTCATGATTTCTGTCAGTATTTTTTGGTCTATTATCTTTTGTGGTATCCTTTTAGAATTTCATGGATATTGCAATAAACTTCTAAAACTAAAAATAAAAAATAATTAAATAAACCCCAAGTAACCCATTACCCAAGTAGGAATCGGATTCCTGCATCATGATTATGATATAATAACAAAAATAAATAAGTAATAACCCATTACCCAAGTAACCGAACAAAGAGAACACCCTAAAGGGCCTAAAGCTGTTCTCAGAAGGCAGAAGCTCACCTCCAGGCTCCGGCAACGGTGGCGAGGACGGAGGGCTGGGTCGAGAAGGACTGAAGGAGAAGAGACGCCGTCACGCCGGCGATGCCGCCTCCCTGATTCCTTCGTCACTCTCTTCGGCCGAGTGCGAATGGGGAGGACCGACGACGGCGAGAGCGACTGAGCGAGTGGCGAACGGCCGGAAATGGGCGAAGGATGGAACTCGGAAGTCGGAAGAACCGAAGATTGAAGAACTAAGGAGTAAGGACTCAGGAGGAAGTGAGGAACTAGGGAAGAAGGAAGAACCGAAGAAGAGATTAGAAGGAGGACTTTCTCTGGTTTACTGGTTTTCTCTTATCTGGGATGGCCGGATGGGATTCTGCCATTTTGGACTGGTGGGTGGTGACTACGGCCGGCGGATGGAGAAGACGGGCTATGGAGGATCGTAGGGGTGTAGGGCTCTACTTTCTAATAGAGTCGTGAGTTCCGCAGCTCTGGGAGAGAATTCCATACTTTAACAAAGAAAGACGATGATAGAGTTACGGGAGAAATCCGCTTTACTAAAAAAAAAAAAATTCATTCTTTTTATTCTTTAGTCCTTCGGCTTCCATTCTTTGCTAGTCCAGTCTCCTCCATAGCCCCGTTGTCCGTTGCTCATTGGCCATGCCTGGAGGTTGGAGGCTGGATCGTTTGTACTTCGTAGGCAGCTAAGGCAAGGCAGCAGCCAGGCAGGCAGCTATGAATCCTAATATCCCATCATGGGCACTATATCCCATCATGGGCATTAGGCAGCTGGAGCTGATAGCCAAATTCATGGCGATCCCGGGATGGCGATGAGGGGCGATGAGGCTATCCCAGGCTAGAGAGTGGAGGGCCGGAGGCCTTAGGCGGCCGCCTCGGTCGCCTAAGGCTTGGGCGGCCTCTGATTGTTAACCTTCTTGTAAATATGGATAGCCTTAAAAGATTGCAGGATACTAATGATACTCCTTATATCATCCAGAATGGTGTGGAAATCCTCAACATAAATTTGTTGATCAACTAACTAGCTGATAACCATCCAAGGGTCCCTCCCAAGAATTACATTGGAGGCCGAAGTCGGCTGGGGTTGCCGACTTCAGCCCAACACCCCTTTTGGAAGGGGCAGAACAGGGGATCGCGTCTGCGATCCCCTCCGACTTCTCCGGGCACAAGGACGCCGCGGACCCTCCGCGGCTACATCGCGGACCCTCCGCGGCTACATCGCGGTGGTTTCGTGTCCACCCCATGGCCGCACGAGCGGCCGCTGATCTCGCTTGGCCGCCGTGATTCACGCTGTAATACCCCTAAAAAAAAAAAAGAAAAAAAAAAGAGAGAGGGGTGGATGGGCCGGCCCGAAAAGACCGGGCCCATCCACCATATATGATCGTGCCCTAGGCACGATCGTTGGAGAAGAAACACAAGAAAAAAAAGGGGGGGGGGGGGGGCAGCGGCGGCGTTGGAGGCGATCGCCGGGGGAGATCGAGCGCCGGAGCCGAGAACCGGCCGACCGTGGAGGAAGCTTTAAAGCTCTTCCTTCCTTCAAGAAGATCCCCACAAATCGGGTGAAGAAGCTTGGGGATCCGAGGGTCTTCCTCTCCGATTTTGTCACCGGAAAGGCCGCCGGAGCACCCCCATCGGACCGAGGTAAGCGTGGCTTCTTCCTTGCGTTTCATTGCTTGGTTTTTGGGTCGTGTGGGAGGGGTTTTTGGCCGGTGAATCGTCGGAGAAGAGCCCGAAACAGGGTACCCCTGTTTCGGCCTCTTCTTTCCATTTTTGGCCGCCGCCGGCCGCCGGGATGGCCGAGATGCATGGCGGTGGGGCTGGTCGGGTTTGTATGAAGGTCAGAGAGGGTTTCTAGGATGTGTATGTGATGAGGGAGGGTGGATCCGAGGTCCTCTTCCTCGGGATCCCATCCTCTCCTCCTCTTCCCCTCGTCGGATGGCCACCGGCGGCGGCGACGACGGCGGCGGTCGTGGGCCACCGTGGTTGCTGTCGGGGGGGGGGGAGCCGAGCCACCATCACGGTGGCTGTGAGGATGCTTGCCTTCTGTCAATAATGCAGGAAAAGGGGGAGGACCCTTTCGATTCTAAGGGAAGGAGAAGAAGAGGGATCTTCTCTCCTCTCTTTCTTTGGCCAGCCACCATCGCCGGCGACTGCAGCAAAGACGGCCGACGATGGTTCGGCCAGTGGTGTTGTCGGGTTGGGGAAGGAGAGGGCACAGCCACCATGGTTGTTGCCCTTGGATCAAAAAGGATTTGAGGGAGGGAGATGTATTCCCAACCATGAAGAGAGAGGAATCATCCCTTTATGTTGGTCTCTTCATCGGGACCGGCCATCGTCGCCGGCATGGCTGCGGCCACGGCTGGCGACGACATAGGCCGATGGTGCAAGGTGGGAGTCAGGCCACCCCGACTGCCCTAGATCTGGAGGGATTGAGATGTTTGGGGACCTGGTGATGGACCCCATAGTAGATGTGAATTATGGTTTAGAATATTTAAATATTAAATAATTTAGTTTGTGATTTATAATTGATGTTGTAGGGGAAGAGTCAGCGGTGACAGGAGGTTTTGATCAGGGGACTCAGCACCCCAGCTCGTAGGTTGTGATCCAGATCTGTATTTGAGTCTGTCTACAATTTTGGTAAGAATCCTTGCACGCCAATCCTACATGATATACATATTTTTGCACTATATATGTTTGATATGCTATGATCCAGACAAAGCAAAATAGTTTTATATTTAATTATATTTTGATCGTGTTGGCTTGTGGTTGGTAGTGTGATGGATGTATGTATGTGTATAACTTATACCTATATAATTGAATTTATGGATGTGGTGGTATGGACTAACCATGTTATAGTGATTGCCCTGTCACGGGCCGAAAACGTGACCATGGTTAGTCTAGGCTGGATATAAGATGGAAAAAAAAAGGAATTGATGTGTGTGCGTGAATTGATTAAATGAACAGGAACTTTGGGCTTATCTCGTTATCATTGATTGCCCTATCACAGGCTGGAAATGTGATATTATCGATTGCCCCGTCACAGGCTGGAAATGTGATACTATCGATTGCCCCGTCACAGGCTGGAAATGTGACACTATCGATTGCCCCATCACAGGCCGAAAATGTGATACTATCGATTGCCCCATCACAGGCCGGAAATGTGATACTATCGATTGCCCCGTCACGGGCCGAAAACGTGACCGGGATGTAGCCCAAAGTCGGAAAGATAATTGATCCGGATCAAGTTAACATGGAATAGAAAGAAAAAGCATTGAAAACAGTAATGAAGGTTTATGAGCTATGATATGCTATATCATTCTTGTGTGACTGGACTTTTATTGATGTTTGATGTACATACTTATATTGATTATTTGAGTTTTGGAAACTGTTTATGTTTTCATGAAATGTGCATCGATTTATCGTGGTTTTTAAATCTATACTATTATTGTGTTGGTGTGGATGTGTAGGGGTTCTTACTGGGCTGTAAAGCTCACCTCCCTTTTCTTCTTTTTCTTTACCAGAGTTGCAGGATGCATAGTTTTGGAAGGGATGGGCGCAGAGTGCGAGCACCAGAGTCATTAGTTAGTTAGTTATTTATCCTTCTTTGATGTCGATGAACATTTGAAGAGCTCGTAATTGAAGTAATTTGTTTATTTAGACATGTCGGATTTGTCTATTTGAATTTCTAAATTAGTTGTGGATTTATTGGAATTTTTGTTAATCATAGGCCTTGTATGATCTTTAGGGCACTGCTCTAGGGCTCATGCGGCCGGTCGCGTACCGGACCCGGGTGCTGGGTTCGGGGCGTGACAGAGTGGTATCAGAGCTTAAGGTTCAGGTATCCTAAGGTTTAGGTTCAGATGAGTGTGAGTGGAAAATTATGATAGAAAAACTATCAGAGCCTTGGTTTATAAGCACTTGAGATTGTAACAGAAATGATATTATAATCTAAGGTTTAAGACCACTAAGGACTATGGCCTTAGTGGCATTAGAGTTTGAGGTTTAAGGTCATTGGGGATAGTGACAAAATTGAAATCCGACCATATGTTTAAGATCACTAGGGATTGTGATAGAAATATATCATAGCTTAAGGTTATGATCACTTGGGACATGACAATTAAATTCAGTGCTTACGGTGTAAGATCACTAGGCATTGTGATAAAATATATGCATCGGATTTGGTTTTCGATGAGTGTGGAAGAAAAGTATAAATTGTCTTTGATCATGATAAGATAGGTTTGACCTAAGATAAGTGTACGAAGGTCAACAATGGCATATCGGTTATACCATATTTAGATATTATTTAAATGACCTAGAAGTTCAAACTTTATATGGGTTTTGATGTGATTGTACTTTTGATTTTGTTGCTAATTATTAGAGTGAGATTTGTACGTAGATCTTCCATAGTATTGAAGTGAGCTAAGAAGATTTCATAATATTAAGAGGAATGTTCTTCGAAGTTGAAAATGCATGTGGATTATATCTGATATTGGCATGTTGGATATTGCAAATAGGTCTATTTCCTATTGATGTATTTGATTATTTTGAGGCCATAGAGTATGCATATTGATGGAGGAATTCTAATTATTTGAATTCTCATATTTGGATTGGGCTACTGAATTTTTCTTATAATTGTTGGAGATTATTGGGTGTGTTAACTTGAAATCTTTGTCATTGTAAAATACAAAATTGAGTAGAAATTTCGATTTTTGAGATGCTTATGTCAGTTATTATGTGTAGCATTGATCATAGACATTAAGAATTTTGGTAAAGAAGGATTTGGAGGTTGATAGAGTTAATTCCTACTCATAGTGATATTGGCTCAACAGTTCTAACCCATTGAGTTTGAGGTCAATTCTGTTGGAAGGAAAATCAATGTAGATTTTCTAATTAAATTGCAAAGAGAATACAAGAATTACCCCCTTTAAATTAAACCTAGATATTTTGGATTCTAAAAAGGTTGTGGAGATCACATAGTGACCTTAAACTTGACTAAAGGATCGGAGGTTAGTTATGGTACGTACACTCTATATAAATTGAGGACAAAAAGATCTAGAGGTTTTGCTCTAGTTCTACTTGGAAATCTAAAATTTGGAGTTTCTTAGTCTCAATGCAAAGTGATACTTTAGTCAGAAATTATTTTGTGACTTTAGAGAATTAAATGAATTAAATCAGTGAGTGCAGCAAAAGTGTAGTGGGTTGAGTTATTTTGAAACCGATTAAAAAATAATAATAAAATAATAATACCTTAATCTGAAAGGTATTATTATAAAAGACTTGAGTTAGTTTTCTAGTAGAGGGGAATGTCGTTGATTCTTTGCGTACTGGAAGTAGTTGTGGCTTCCCTATTTTTGATAATTCTAAGAAGAATTTTGGGGCATCTCAATTTTAGCGTTAACAGGATTGATAGCTCTGTGATTAAGCTTGGGCCTGGAATCCTAGGATAAAGGTTGATCATTTAATCACAGGCAAAGTTAAAAAAAAAAGAAAATTGATTATAGAATATTAGGAGCATTTGATACTAAAGATTTCTCCTATGTCTGTCAAGCCAATTATGATCTCTGGGTAGAATTAAGATAAATTAATTTCTTTGGGATATAATTATGGCATTTTAATCCAAGGTTGGGAGTTTGGAATTCTTTTGAAGGAGATCAAAAGAACTTACTATGTGTGGTAAATAGAAAGGATCAAGTTTTGAGATGCTGTAATTTTTGTATGTCAAAATCTTGTGGGTAGGTACTCCGAGAGGGAGACTATTTGAAATCTCAGGAATGATATAATGGATGCAATTTTTTTTTAAAATTTGAGGCTTCAAGTAAGTTAATTTCGAGGACGAAATTTTTTTTAAGGGGGAGAGTATGTAATACCCCTAAAAAAAAAAAAAAAAAGAGAGAGGGGTGGATGGGCCGGCCCGAAAAGGCCGGGCCCATCCACCATATATGATCGTGCCCTAGGCACGATCGTTGGAGAAGAAACACAAGAAAAAAAAAAGGGGGGGGGGGGGGCAGCGGCGGCGTTGGAGGCGATCGCCGGGGGAGATCGAGCGCCGGAGCCGAAAACCGGCCGACCGTGGAGGAAGCTTTAAAGCTCTTCCTTCCTTCAAGAAGATCCCCACAAATCGGGTGAAGAAGCTTGGGGATCCGAGGGTCTTCCTCTCCGATTTTGTCGCCGGAAAGGCCGCCGGAGCACCCCCATCGGACCGAGGTAAGCGTGGCTTCTTCCTTGCGTTTCATTGCTTGGTTTTTGGGTCGTGTGGGAGGGGTTTTTGGCCGGTGAATCATCGGAGAAGAGCCCGAAACAGGGTGTGGGAGGGGTTTTTGGCCGGTGAATCATCGGAGAAGAGCCCGAAACAGGGTACCCCTGTTTCGGCCTCTTCTTTCCAGTTTTTGGCCGCCGCCGGCCGCCGGGATGGCCGAGATGCATGGCGGTGGGGCTGGTCGGGTTCGTATGAAGGTCGGAGAGGGTTTTCTAGGATGTGTATGTGATGAGGGAGGGTGGATCCGAGGTCCTCTTCCTCGGGATCCCATCCTCTCCTCCTCTTCCCCTCGTCGGATGGCCACCGGCGGTGACGACGGCGGCGGTCGTGGGCCACCGTGGCTGCTGTTGGGTGGGGGGGAGCCGAGCCACCATCACGGTGGCTGTGAGGATGCTTGCCTTCTGTCAATAATGCAGGAAAAGGGGGAGGACCCTTTCGGTTTTAAGGGAAGGAGAAGAAGAGGGATCTTCTCTCCTCTCTTTCTTTGGCCAGCCACCATCGCCGGCGACTGCAGCAAAGACGGCCGACGATGGTTCGGCCAGTGGTGTTGTCGGGTTGGGAAAGGAGAGGGCACAGCCACCATGGTTGTTGCCCTTGGATCAAAAAGGATTTGAGGGAGGGAGATGTATTTCCAACCATGAAGAGAGAGGAATCATCCCTTTATGTTGGTCTCTTCATCGGGACCGGCCATCGTCGCCGGCATGGCTGCGGCCACGGCTGGCGACGACATAGGCCGATGGTGCAAGGTGGGAGTCAGGCCACCCCGACTGCCCTAGATCTGGAGGGATTGAGATGTTTGGGGACCTGGTGATGGACCCCATAGTAGATGTGAATTATGGTTTAGAATATTTAAATATTAAATAATTTAGTTTGTGATTTATAATTGATGTTGTAGGGGAAGAGTCAGCGGTGCCAGGAGGTTTTGATCAGGGGACTCAGCACCCCAGCTCGTAGGTTGTGATCCAGATCTGTATTTGAGTCTGTCTACAATTTCGGTAAGAATCCTTGTACGCCAATCCTACATGATATACATATTTTTGCACTATATATGTTTGATATGCTATGATCCAGACAAAGCAAAATAGTTTTATATTTAATTATATTTTGATCGTGTTGGCTTGTGGTTGGTAGTGTGATGGATGTATGTATGTGTATAACTTATACCTGTATAATTGAATTTATGGATGTGGTGGTATGGACTAACCATGTTATAGTGATTGCCCTGTCACGGGCCGAAAACGTGACCATGGTTAGTCTAGGCTAGATATAAGATGGAAAAAAAAGGAATTGATGTGTGTGTGTGAATTGATTAAATGAACAGGAACTTTGGGCTTATCTCGTTATCATTGATTGCCCTATCACAGGCTGGAAATGTGATATTATCGATTGCCCAGTCACAGGCTGGAAATGTGATACTATCGATTGCCCCGTCACAGGCTGGAAATGTGACACTATCGATTGCCCCATCACAGGCCGGAAATGTGATACTATCGATTGCCCCATCACAGGCCGAAAATGTGATACTATCGATTGCCCCGTCACGGGCCGGAAACGTGACCGGGATGTAGCCCAAAGTCGGAAAGATAATTGATCCGGATCAAGTTAACATTGAATAGAAAGAAAAAGCATTGAAAACAGTAATGAAGGTTTATGAGCTATGATATACTATATCATTCTTGTGTGACTGGACTTTTATTGATGTTTGATGTACATACTTATATTGATTATTTGAGTTTTGGAAACTGTTTATGTTTTCATGAAATGTGCATCGATTTATCGTGGTTTTTAAATCTATACTATTATTGTGTTGGTGTGGATGTGTAGGGGTTCTTACTGGGCTGTAAAGCTCACCGCCCTTTTCTTCTTTTTCTTTACCAGAGTTGCAGGATGCATAGTTTTGGAAGGGATGGGCGCAGAGTGCAAGCACCAGAGTCATTAGTTAGTTAGTTGTTTATCCTTCTTTGATGTCGATGAACATTTGAAGAGCTCGTAATTGAACTAATTTGTTTATTTGGACATGTCGGATTTGTCTATTTGAATTTCTAAATTAGTTGTGGATTTATTGGAATTTTTGTTAATCATAGGCCTTGCATGATCTTTAGGGCACTGCTCTAGGGCTCATGCGGCCGGTCGCGTACCGGACCCGGGTGCTGGGTTCGGGGCGTGACACACGCGGCGGAGAGCCATTACCATAGGGCTATAAAGCCCCTTTCCTCCTCCTCCTGAGACTATCTCCGAGCCCTCCCTCTCCTCCATCTCCTCCTCCTCCTCTTCCCTCCTTCCCTCCTCCTCCTCTCCTTGGTGACCGGCGTGCCCTCCCGTCCGAGCTGTCCGAAACCCCATCACGAGTCCTCTATTTTGAGCTCTCCTTCCTCTCCGGAAAGCACCGCCGCCGCCGCCGCGGCTAGCTGTCGGATCGAGCCACCTGCGGCCGGGATCCGCCGCCTCCGTCGACCGCCGGTAAGCCTTCTTCCCTTTTTGCTCTTCGATCTTGCCGGAACATGCTTGATTTTCTTTCCTTTGCTTTGGCCCCAAACCGAGATCACTCGGTTTTCCCTCGATGCCCGTCGTCGCAAAAGCTGCCGGCCGCCACTGCAGTCGGCCGGCCGTCGGCCGGGCAATAGCCCCCGGCCGTCTTGGCTGACCCCCCCCCCCCAGCCGGCCCCTTCTTCTTCCTCTCCCGTTCTCCCATCTCCCCTGTTCATGGGGAGCTCGATGAAGAAAAAGGCCAATGTGGGCCGTGAGCACAATATGATGGGCCGTTGGGTCCTGTCCACTGCAGGCCCAACTTGGGCCCACTCCAATCCGGTTGAGCCCAGTTGGGCAGTACCCTTGTGGGCCCAACTTGGGCCCAGTTCAGATCCGAGCCTGGAACCCAAATCCGAACCCGAAACCCGGAACCCGAAACCCGAACCCATTTGGCCAATAAATGAAATTTTGCAGTTAAGCCCTTGGCAGTATATTATTTCACAAAAGAGTCTTCTGCAAATTGTATTTGATCCCTATAGGAAAGATTTATTACATAAAGGTCCCCAACTATATTTGTTTGGTCCCTTTACTCAAGCTTTATACGAAATAGTACTATATAATTAGGTATTGGCCCCTGAAATGTATTTTTATTGTATAAATGAACCAATTAGAAGCCAACCTTGGGGGCCCTATTGGGCTGAGTCTATGCGGGCCCATTGGGCCGTGTTCGATGTGGGCCCTATCGGGCCATGCCATTATGGGCCAACTCTGGGTCCAGTTTGGCCGTGTCCAATAGTATTATTTTTGAATTTTGCTTAGCTCTGAAATTTACAAAAAAATTAATTAAATGTTAACAGGTGAACCTGATCCGCCTACCTGAAGTAGGAATTAAGCGAGAAGAGGTAAGTAATTTAATACTTCAAGTATGATTTTCAAATTATTTGATAAATAGAAATATGTTTTGTATTTAGTAAAATGGGTCTGGCATGTTAAATTTTATTTGAAAATTATGCTCTGAAATCCATAAACTATGACTGAAAAATTTATGAAATCTGTTTTTATATATATATATATATGTATTCTCAGCATGGCTATGATCTGTTCTGTTCTGTTCTGTTCTGGCCCCGCCAATGGGGATATATGTTGGACCTGTCGACTTGTAATCTGTGAGGAACCGGTTTCGACACCGCGCCACCGGTGATTAGAATAGTGGTTTCTGGACACCGTTTCCACCGGTGACTAACAATAGTGGTTTCTGGCACTCTGTGCAACCCATGCCACTGGGTTATGTGGCCGTAGCCTATCCTGTTGAAATTCTGGTATCAGAGTTTTCGGAAAAATGATAATAATTTTTGAAAATAGTAAAACGATGTTATTTATGATTTATTCCAGACATTATTCTATATTTTGATCTGATATGCTCTGACCCCACTTTGGGATATTTTGTTGCTTACTGAGCTAGTGTAGCTCATTATTTTATTTTCTCTGTTTTTCATATCCAGAAGCTTGATCGTACAGGATTGGGGGAGTGCGTTAGATTTTCCGATGATTTTTCAGTTATTGGCATTTCAGTTAGATTAGTTTGGATATTTGAATTATGTTGGCATATGCTATTTTGAAATTTTGTAAGACCGCTTTTGAACAATTTAAATAATTATGTCATCTTTGAATAGCTGTATCTGCTTTGATATGATTTGCTGCCTTGCGCGCCCGTGCGGCCCGCCGTGCGGGCGTGCGGCGTCTGCCGCGCCTCGGGCTCGGGGCGTGACATAATGACTGCATAAATTAAATCCTCTCAAGCTACCCTCATCTCCGCAAGAGGGATTATAATATCATACAGATGGCATCAAGGTCGACAGTACCATCCCGAATCGCTCAATTTGAGGTGTATCGAGCCGTATCAAAAACCGTCCGAAACTGTTCCGACCTTTGAATCGAGAAACCAGTGAGAGAGAGGAAGAGGGAGAGAAAGAAAGAAAGAAAAATAGAAAGAGAGAGGAGGAAAATGAAATAATTAGTCACCAGGACCGTTATACCCCGGCACTAACCATGAACAGTAACTGGCACGGAGGCTTCGAAGCCTGAATCATATTTGAGAAGAAGGAAGAAGAAGAAAGGTGATGAAGAAGATAGCCACAATTCATTTCATCTATTCCATACACACAAGGGAGGATGAGGCGGAGGTTTTATAATCCTCCTGGGAACCTTCTAGACATGAGAGTTTGTTAGGGAGAAACCGACTGCATGTGCTGATGCTTCTGTGGGTGTTCTGGAGGGAATTCGAGGGGAGTTAACATCCCCCTGCAAGGTGATGATGAGGTTAGCAGCATCAGCTTGTTGCAGAGAGTGCGATGTCGTTGAGTTGAGAGAGCCTTTGTGAAAATGTCAGCTGGCTGGTCATCGGAGGCTATGTGAGCTGTGTGGAGTTCACCGGAGTGTATTTTCTCCCGGACGAAGTGATAATCTACTTCTATGTGTTTGGTCCGAGCATGGAATACATGATTAGATGCCAAAGCCAAGGCTGAGATGTTATCACAGTGTAATGGAGTGGATGTGCGAGGTGGTATTTGGAGTTCGGATAGTAAGCGACGAAGCCAGATGATCTCTGATGCAGTGACTGCTAGAGCTCGATATTCAGCTTTGGTGGAGGAGCGGGCGACCGTCGGCTGCTTCTTTGCGTACCAAGAAATTAAGTTGGGACCAAGGTAGATGCAGTATCCTATAGTGGATCGCCGATCGTTGGAATCCCCTGCCCAGTCTGAGTCGGAGAAAGCAGAGAGCTGGAGAGATCCAGGTTTGAAGGAGAGACTGAGATTGACGGTGCCTTTGATGTAGCGAAAAACTCTCTTGAGAAGCTGAAAATGTATTTGTAGGGGGTTATGCATAAATTGGCAAAGATAGTTGACTGCAAAGGAGAGGTCCGGTCTGGTTATTGTCAGATATTGGAGAGATCTGGTGAGGCATCTGTAATGTGTAGGATCAGAATATAGATCAGACCCATTGGGGAAGACGGGTTGTTTCAATGGAAGGGGTGATGCCACCGATTTGCAATCCTGCATGCCTACTTTTTGAAGGAGTTTCAGGGCATAGGACGTTTGATTGAGTGTAACTCCATGGTTAGAGAATGAAGCTTGGATGCCGAGGAAATGAGATAGTTGGCCCAGGTCCTTCATCTGGAACTCACTTTGGAGTAGAAGAAATAATTTTGTTAAGGAGTTAGGACAGTTTCCAATGAGCAAGGTGTCATCCACGTAGATGAGTATATATATGGAGACCGTTCCTTGGTGTGAAAAGAAGAGAGACGGATCAGCAGCACTGGATTTGAAGCCATTTCGAAGGAGGAAAGTTGAGAAGGTGGCAAACCACTGCCTGGGACTCTGTTTGAGGCCATAAATGGCTTTGCGAAGGAGGCAGATGTGGTCTAGATGCTGAGGGTTGCTGAAGCCTTGTGGCTGTTCCATGTAGACCAGCTCCTCTAGTTTCCCGTGAAGGAATGCGTTAGAGACATCCAGTTGTCGAACTTGCCACTGTTTTGTAATTGATAGAGCGAGGAGGAGCCTGATTGTTTGAAATTTGGCGACTGGGCTGAAAGTTTCAGAGTAGTCAATGCCAAATTGTTGTTTGAATCCCTGGGCTACTAATCTGGCTTTATACCGAGCTATGGAGCCATCTGAGTTCCTCTTAATTCTGTATGTCCACCGGCAGCCGAGAACTTGTTGAGAAGGGGGCCGGGGTACCAAATCCCAGGTGTGCTGCTTGAGCAGAGCATCAAACTCGGTAGACATGGCTTTTCTCCACTGTGTATCAGTGACAGCCTTTGTGTAGCATGTTGGTTCAGAGGTTTCGGGTGAGGTACTGAGAAGGGAGAATATATGTCTGGGTTTAAGGGAACCAGTTTGTTGTCTGGTGACCATGTGATGACGAGTGGGAGGTGGAGGTGTGGTGGTTGTGGAGGAAGATGAGTCTAGTGCTTCCGGCTGTGGTGAGACATGAGAAGATTGGTCTATGGAAGGTTGTGGTGATTGATAGGGAGAGGGATTGGGAGTATTGGATGAAGTGCTGGGTAGTAAGGAGGGTGGAACAAGACAGGGAAATGGTAGTAGAGGTGGCTGGGTTGAGTTTGTGGAGCAAGAGGAAGAGTGAGGAAAGTGAGTTTCATCGAAGCGGACATGCCTGGAGATTACCACTGTTCCAGTAGCTGGGTTGTAACACCTGTAAGCCTTGTGATTTGGGGAGTAACCAATGAAGATGCAAGGTGTGGAACGAGGAGAAAGCTTGCTATTGGATTGAGGACGTAGCCAGGGGTAACATTGACAACCAAATGTTCTGAGAAACGTATAGTCTGGTGTTTGGTGATACAGCACCTCGAATGGAGATTTAAAATTGAGAATGGGTGTTGGCAGTTTATTAGGTAGGTGGCTGTGAGCAGGGCATCGATCCAGAATTTTGTGGGAAGAGAGGAGTGAATTAGAATGCTACGAGTGATTTCAAGTAAGTGACGGTGTTTTTGTTTTGCTACCCCATTTTGCTCTGGGGTATATGGTGCTGAGAATTGATGGACAATGCCAAGGGAGGAGAAGAGGGAGTGGAAACGATGGTTAGCAAATTCTCCCCCGCCGTCAGAGCGAAAACGTTTAACAGAATGATTGAATTGCCGTTCAACAAGGGATTTGAATTGTAGAAATATATCGAATACATCGGATTTACGAGCTAGGGGATAGACCCAGGAGTGACGAGTAAAATCGTCGACAAACAACACATAGAACCGAGTGACACTGTCAGAGCTTGGAGGAGAGGGGCCCCAGACGTCGGAGTGGATGAGTTCAAGAGGAGACCGTGTAGTTCTTGAGTGTAAACGGAAAGGAAGGCGACTGCTTTTGGCAAGGCAGGATGACTTGCAGAGAGTCGAGAAGGAAGTTGGCTGGCGAAACCGGAGTATGTTGGAGAGGTGGTGTAGCACCTTGTTGGCTGGATGACCTAAACGAAGATGCCAGATTGAGGAAGTTGTAGACGCTGTGTAGGCTTTGGGGAATGCAGAGGAGGAAGACGACTGATTGAAAATGAATGGGATTTTGTAGAGACCTTCAGAGCATCTTCCCTGAAAAAGAATTTTGTTCGATATCTTGTCCTTGATAACACAACCAGAGGAGTCAAAAATGAGGATACAATTATTGTCTGAAGCCAGTTTATGGACTGAAAGAAGGTTATGGGAGATGTGTGGGGTATGTAATAATGTAGAGAGGTGAAATGTGTGTAAGGGAGTGTGAAGGATACCTGAACCAGTATGACTGATATCAGTGGAGGAGCCATCACCGAGTAGGACTTTGTCAGAGCCAGAGTAGGAACTTGGTTGATGAACCAAAGATGAATCTGGTGTCATATGTAATGATGCACCGCTGTCGATAACCCAGTCTCCAGAGGAAGATCCAGTAGATGAGTGAGCTATGTGAGCTTGGGGACGGGTAAAGGAGTGAGAGTTTCCTTGATAGCTAGGATCCATTCGAAACTAGCAGCGGGCTGCGGAGTGACCCTGTTTGTGACAAATCTGACATTCAATGGGAGATTTGGAATCCCTGCTTTGAGAGGATGGAAACCAGCCTCCTGGTCTTGTGCGACCCCGTCCCCGAGATGAAGAGAAGAAGCGACCACAGCCGCGTCCTCTGGCTGCCATGAGAGCGAAGGAGCTATCAAAAGCAGAGTGTTGCTTGTCTTTGGAGTTCATAATGATTTCTTCACTACAGAGGAGAGCATACAATTCGTCAAGGGCTATGGAGGAAGAACGAATGCGAATAGCAGTGGCGAAAGAATCATAGCAGGTTGGTAAGCCATTGAGGATATAGAGAATGATATCCTCAGTGTCTGGGCTGGAACCAGCGGCTGCCAGTGCATCGATCTTTGACCGGACCTCGTTGAGGTACTGTTGCATTGACAGATTGTTCTTCCGAATATTATGAAGCTCATTCTTCAGTTGGATGATGTGAGTCCGAGTAGCTGAATTCAGCCGAGTATCTAGAGTCCTCCAGATCTGGTGACAATGTTCTAAATTGACCACAAAAGGGAGAAGAGATGGAGAGATGGTGGAGTATAGTGCAGTGGATAAAAATTGGTCTGTGAGTGACCAGTTTTCGAATTTTTCTGAATCAATGGTGGTTACTAAGGGTGCTTTATCATCAAGAAAACTAAGGAAACCACTCGCCTTGAAGATACGAGTGATTTGTGAGCGCCAGGTAAGGTAATTTTCAGCAGTAAGCTGAGTCGGAACCAGAGATTGAATCCGGGTGATGAGGAATTTCAAATTTGGAGAGATAGCGAAGTTGGAAAAACTTCCGTAGGCTTCGTTGGGTTTGTTTGCTGACCCAGGTGATGCCATAGCTTCGTCGTGGAGAGGAGGTAAGATCACTTCAAGGTTGATCGAGTCGGATGACATGAACTGTGAATGATGGAGACTGGTTGGAGCTCACGGACACACAGGGAGGATTCCCCTGCTCTGATACCATGAAATAATTAGTCACCAGGACCGTTATACCCCGGCACTAACCGTGAACAGTAACTGGCACGGAGGCTTCGAAGCCTGAATCATATTTGAGAAGAAGGAAGAAGAAGAAAGGTGATGAAGAAGATAGCCACAATTCATTTCATCTATTCCATACACACAAGGGAGGATGAGGCGGAGGTTTTATAATCCTCCTGGGAACCTTCTAGACATGAGAGTTTGTTAGGGAGAAACCGACTGCATGTGCTGATGCTTCCGTGGGTGTTCTGGAGGGAATTCGAGGGGAGTTAACAGAAAATTGGGAGGGAGGAAGGGAAGGAGTGAGAGGGAGATGGTGCCAGAGACCGAGAGAGACGGAGGGAGGGGCAAAGAGAGCTTTCGAGGCTCTCTCTCCTTCGCATTGTCTGAACATGACCCTTATTGTGAAACGAAATAAAGGCTTCGGCCTTTATATATGTAAAGATGTGCCAACTTTATTTATTATTTTTTTTAAAAAAAGAAGTTGAAGTATTTTGAAGAGATTGGTTAATTCTCCTTAAAGAGAAAATTTTGCTTCAAAAGTAAGTTGTAATACTTTTATTATTTAATAAAGTTTTTCTTCTCTTCGCGTTATAATTTTTCTGCAAGCGTTCTGTTGATGTTTGTTCTTGAAGTCATGGGCATTGGAAAGTCCTGCATAAGATCATCCGGTTTTACAACTATGACAAGCATAATTGCATAATAGATCAATAGGGATATGCCCATGCCAGTACCACATGCCATTCAAAACACATCACAGAGGTAACTAGGAGTCTCTTTTCTTTCTTTCTTCCTTCTGTCTTTCCATTTTTTTTATTTATTATGAGTTGGACTCCCACTTAATGATATTCCCACTTAATGGCGTAGTCATACTTAATTTCATCTTTCAGTCTCTCAAATTTAATTATACATATGCCTTACTTTATATAAACTTATATTGATTTTGTACACAGTTAACACGCTTTTTATTATTGAGAAAGATTAAACAACAGTAATCACGTTAATTAACACTAAACATTTCCATTAATCACAACACATTTTATACTCATCCGTTTCTTTTCCTCTCCTCGTGGAAGGATTAAAAGATAAGAAGGATCAAAATAAGAGGTAGAAATATATAGATCGCAAGCAAGATGGAGGCAAAAAGTGACCTCTCCCGTGTGTCAAGGAAAACATAACTCGTGCAACTATGACAAGACTCATTTTAAATCCATGGAGCAGTTCATCCTGATATCCTTCGGGGCAATGTGATAGTAGAGCATCCAAAGAGAGCCCCCTCAAACAATTGCAGGCACAAACAAAAGGCAAAAACCAAAAAATGAAGACAGGTCGAAGGGGATGGGCACAGGAAGCAACAGCAAAAACTAGCGGCCTAGGGAAGTAACGGCAGCTACATAATGTATGTTTACGTAAGCCTTCATAATATCTTACTAATATTTGTGGGCCATTCTCTCTGACTTTAGACCCTGCCAAGTATCTGCCTCGCTGCAGTCATTTTTTTAAGAATATCTCCCGTATGCATTCGTTCTTTGGGTAATTTGCAAGAACATTGTAGCCCAATGTTGATTAAGCACTCTTATATCCTGTGTTGTATGTCATCAATAATTTCATACTCTTCCTCTCGTATCAACTGCGGATCTACGATGTTCATAATTTGTGTGGGAAAAGCCATCTCAACAAATTGACGAAGATCTAGGCTCTCATTGAAGGTTTCATGAGTGGGTCTCCTTCCCGTAAACATCTCCAAGAGAAGTATTCCATAGCTGTACACATCTCCTTGGGTCGATACTTGGCTTCCCAAACCATACTCTGATATATGTTCGTACAAAGACAACGGCAAAAATAACATAATTAAACAATCAAGATAAATCGCTCCACAAACAAAACAAAGAAGTGGATCATTTCTCTATGCCACCGAAAGATTATATTAGAAGCATAAATTCAAATCAAAAGGTAGAATTATGTTGTAATAAAATGAATGAGCCAGATTAGCCTATCTGTCTTTAGCTGCTCATTATTAGTCTATATTAGCCTACGTTGGAAGCAACTAAGAAGTAGAAAAATTTGTGCATGGAGTCTCACCTGGAGCAATGTACCCAACTGATCCTTTTATCGCCGCCAAGCTAGCAGATATGGAGAATGAGTTGGTAGATTCAGAGAGAAACTTCGCCAGCCCGAAGTCACTCACACGGGCAGTCATGTTGCCGTCCAGAAGAATGTTGCTGGGCTTGAGATCACAATGCACGATTGGCACCGGGCTGTGATGATGAAGGTAATCCAGGGCAGAAGCCACGTCAATGGCTATGCTCACTCTCTGTTCTAAATTCAAATTCCTCATCGGGCATTGCTCATTCATTTCCGGATGTAGCCATCGTTCCAAGCTTCCATTCTCCATAAATTCAAGAACCAATGCTTTGAAATCATTACCTCTAAAATCAACACTAGAACATGCAGTTATGATTTTGACCAGGTTCCGGTGTCGGATGCTTTTCAAGGCCTCACATTCAGCTATGAAACTCCTTGAAGCCCCCTGCTGCTGAAGGTTCAGTATCTTTACAGCAACCATCTTTATATGATCCCAATCCATGACCCCTTTATATACAGAACCGAAACTCCCTGTTAACTCCCTCAGAATTCCTTCCAGACTCATCACGGAGCTCCAGGCACATGGGTTCCGTTTCTCCCTAACAAACTTCAAACAAACTTCCATCCAGACTCATCACGGAGCTCCAGGCACATGGGTTCCGTTTCTCCCTAACAAACTTCAAACAAACTTCCATCCAGAATGTTCCCAGGAGAGTTATAAAACCTCCGTCTCACGCTCTCTCATGTATTCTGTGGAATGAAATGTAATCTCATTATCTTCTCCATTCTTTTCACTCTCCTTCTTCTTCAACGTACTCCAGTAACTGGAGCGTCTGTGCCAGCTACTGTTCATCATTGTGCCGGGGTATATTAGTCCAGGCTAATAACCTCTTCACTCCCAGCACCAATCAAATTTGCTGAAGAGAACCCATCAGTTGCTCTGACTAATTCGGCGTAAGAGACTCTAACATGTTCTGTTCTCATGGTTTCCATGGATGCACGTCTCATTCTTGTCTTTCGGGTCCGGTAAGGTAACACGAAGAAGAGAATCAGAGTCACAGCTAGAACTCCACTGGAAACTGCGATGATCACCACCAAGATAGCAGCTTTGTGTTTTTTCCCATGGGGTTGGGTAGAGGGGCAGGGTGACAGGTGCAGTTCATGGATTCCACCACAGATCTTTCGATTTCCAATAAGTGAAAATGCGCTCATATTTGCGAAGACCCCACCTAGCGGAACCTCGCCTTCAAGGTTGTTGAAAGAGAGATTCAGAAACTGGAGGGAGTGAAACATTTGGAGATATTCTGGTATATGCCCCGACAGTTTGTTGCTTGAGAGGTCCAGAAATTGAAGGCCTTTTAGATTGCCCAACGATGTCGGGATGATCCCCTCAAATAAATTACCGCCCATTTTAAGGTTTACGAGGACCACGCATTCGCCGATGCTATCGGGGATTTCGCCATACAGTCTATTCTCGGAAAAATCGAGGCTATTGAGATTTATCAGGTTGCCAATTTCTGAAGGTAAGAACCCACTTAATGCGTTGTGTGATACGTGTAGGAGTTCAGATAGGGAAGACAGGCTAAGAATCTCTATGGGTATAGGTCCTGTAAGCTGATTGTAGGAGAGTTCTAGTAACTGCAAGTTCTTGCAGTTTCCAAGGTGGGTTGGAATGCTTCCGCTTAGTATGTTTCCTCCTAGAGAGAGCCAATTCAATTGACTAATGTTTCCCAGTGATGGTGGAATTTGGCCGGAGAAATTGTTGTCGGACATAACCAGTACATGCAGTGCATTAAGATTTCCAAGAGAGGCATGAATGTTACCAGTGAGAAGGTTGGCACTTATGTAAAGTACAGCCAGGTTTTTCAGATTCCCAATATCTGAAGGCAGGCTTCCAGATATCTGGTTCTCCGAAAAATCGAGGATCTGGATATCTGTGGAGAGGTTGGAAATGGAATTGGGTAAGACACCAGAGAGGCTGTTGTTGCCGATCTCTAGTTCTCTCAATTTGCTGCAGTTGGTTAGAGCAGCGAGGAAGCTCCAATCGTCGGCCTCCTTGGCTGCTAGTTGGTTCCCGAAAAGTGACAGGATCGATAGGTTCTGTAAGGTTCCAAGGTTACGGGGGATTTTTCCATGGAGTTTGTTTAGTTGAAACTGAATTGAACCTAGTCCAGAAGCATTGGATAATGAAGAAGGTATCAGTCCGGTGAAGTGATTGCGGGCCATCTCGAGATATATGAGGTGGGGAAGAGTACTACCTATGTCAGATGTGTTAACTCCCTCAGAATTCCTTCCAGACTCATCACGGAGCTCCAGGTACATGGGTTCCGTTTCTCCCTAACAAACTTCAAACAAACTTCCATCCAGAATGTTCCCAGGAGAGTTATAAAACCTCCGTCTCACGCTCTCTCATGGATTGTGTGGAATGAAATGTAATCTCATTATCTTCTCCATTCTTTTCACTCTCCTTCTTCTTCAACGTACTCCAGTAACTGGAGCGTCTGTGCCAGCTACTGTTCATCATTGTGCCGGGGTATATTAGTCCAGGCTAATAACCTCTTCATGGTATCAGAGCAGGAATCCTCCCTGTGTTTTGGTGAGCTCCCGACAACCTTTCTTTTTCTCATAGTTCATGTCATCCGACTCAATTATTCTTGAAGTGGTCTTACCTCCTCTCGACGACGAAGCTATGGCATCTCCCGGATCAACAAACAATTCTACTGATGCTCGCAGAAGTTTCTCCAACTCTGCTATCTCCCCAAATCTAAAATTCCTCATCACAAGGATTCAATCCTTGGTTCCAACTCAACTCACAGCTGAGAACTATCTTACCTGGCGCTCACAAATCACTCGTGTCTTCAAGGCGAGTGGGTTTCTTACCTTTCTAGATAATACAGCACCCTCAGTGTCTTCCAATGATTCCGAGGAATTCGACAATTGGCTGTTTACAGACCAATTTCTGTCCACTGCGCTGTACTCTACAATCTCCCCTTCTCTTCTTCCTTTTGTAGTCAACTTAGAACACTGTCACCAGATCTGGAGGACTCTTGAAAATCGTCTGAATTCAGCCACTCGGACACACATTATCCAGCTAAAGAATGAACTGCACAATATTCGGAAGAACAATTTATCAATGCAACAGTACCTTAATGAAGTTCGATCAAAGGTTGATGCTCTGGCAGCTGCGGGATCCAACCCTGAAGCAGAAGACGTCATTCTCTACATTCTAAATGGCTTACCAACCTGCTATGACTCCTTCGCCACTGCCATTCGAACTCGTTCTTCCTCCATCACCCTTGATGAACTATATGCTCTACTCTGTAGCGAGGAAATTATCATGCTGTCTAAAGAAAAGCAACACTCTGTTCTTGATAATTCCTTTGCTTTAATGGCAACTAGAGGACGGGGCCGTGGACGTTACTTCTCCTCCTTTCGGGGACGTGGTCGCTCAAGACCAGGTGGCTGGTCTCCATCCTCTCCCAGCAGGGATTCCACATTTCTCATCGAGTGCCAGATCTGTCATAAGCCCGGGCATTCAGCAGCTCGCTGCTGGTTTCGTATGGATCCCAGTTATCAAGGCAATCCTCGCCATTTCACTCGACCACAAGCTCACCTCGCTCATTCCTCTACTGGATCTTCATCTGGTGATTGGATCATTGTCAGCGGAGCTTCACAACATATGACACCAGATTCATCCTTGGTTCATCAGCCCAGTTCCTACTCCGGCTCAGACAAGGTTCTACTGGGAGATGGTTCTTCCACTGATATTACTCATACAGGTTCAGGTATCCTTCATACTCCATTACACAAATTTTACCTACCTACGCTTCTACATACTCCACACATATCACATAACCTTCTTTCTGTCCACAAACTAGCTTTGGATCATAACTGCATCCTCATCTTTGATTCCTCTGGTTGTGTCATCAAGGACAAGCATTCCAACAAAACTCTATTCCAGGGACGATGCTCTGACGGCCTCTACAAAATTCCTTTCACTTTCACCCAGTCATCTCCTACAGCCTATACAGCGTCTACATCCCTCCCATCTTCAATCTGGCATCATCGTTTGGGTCATCCGGCAAACACTACACTGCAACATCTCTCCAGCACTCTCCGTCTTCCTCGGTCAACTAACTATTCTTCCCTCTGTGAGCCCTGCTGCATGGCCAAGAGCAGTCGTCTTCCATTCAACTCACACTCACGGACTACAAAATCACCACTAGAACTAATCCACTCCGACGTCTGGGGTCCCTCTCCTCCCAGCTCCGATAACACCATTCGTTTCTATGTGTTGTTCGTGGATGACTTTACACGTTACTCGTGGGTCTATCCTCTTGCTCGCAAATCGGATGTATTTGATAAATTTTTACATTTCAAATCTCTTGTTGAACGACAATTCTGTCATTCCATTAAATGTTTTCGCTCTGACGGAGGGGGTGAATTTGCTAATAACCGATTCCACTCTCTCTTCTCATCTCTTGGCATCGTCCATCAACTCTCTGCACCATATACCCCAGAACAAAATGGGATAGCCGAGCGAAAACACCGACATTTACTAGAAACTACCCGTAGTATTCTCATTCATTCCTCTCTTCCCACAACGTTCTGGATTGATGCCCTGCTCACAGCTACGTATCTCATTAACAGATTGCCTACATCGACACTCAATTTTCAATCTCCATTCGAAGCACTTTACAACCACCCTCCAGACTACAATTTCCTCCGAACATTTGGTTGTCAATGCTATCCCTGGCTCCTCCCTCAAACCCATAGCAAGCTATCCCCTCGTTCCACACCTTGCATCTTCATTGGCTATTCTCCAAACCACAAGGCCTACAGGTGCTATAACTCAGCTACGGGAAAAGTCATCATCTCCAGGCATGTCCGCTTTGATGAATCTAAATTTCCTCACTCTTCCGCTCGTTCCACAACCTCAGCACAACCTCCTCTTCTGCCTTTTCCTTGTCTTGTACCACCCTCCCTATTACCTAACAATTCACACATCATTGCCTCGTCTCCACACTTCCCACAGCCAGCAACTTTAAATTCCATTTCTACCATCTCACCACAACCAGAGGATCGAGTCTCCTCCTCCTCCACAATTACCACACCTCCACCACCCGTTCGCCACCACATGATCACCAGACAGCAAACTGGTTCCCTTAAGCCCAAACAAATATTCTCACTCCTCAGCACCTCACCAGAACCATCTGAACCAACCTGTTACACAAAGGCAGTCACAGATATGCAGTGGAGAAAAGCCATGTCTACAGAGTTCGACGCCTTACTCAGCCAGCACACCTGGGATCTGGTACCTCGGCCTCCCTCCCAACAGGTTCTCGGATGCCGATGGACATACAGAATCAAGAGGAATTCAGACGGGTCCTTAGCTCGGTATAAAGCCAGATTAGTCGCCCAGGATTTCAAACAACAATTCGGCATAGACTATACTGAGACATTCAGCCCCGTCGCCAAATTCCAAACCATCCGGCTCCTCCTTGCTCTCGCAGTTACCAAACACTGGCAGGTCCGACAACTAGATGTATCCAATGCGTTTCTTCATGGGAAACTAGAAGAGCTGGTCTACATGGAGCAACCACAAGGTTTCAGTGATACTCAGCACCCAGACCATGTCTGCCTGCTTCGAAAGGCCATCTACGGTCTCAAACAGAGTCCCCGGCAATGGTTCGCTACATTCTCGAACTTCCTTCTCAAACATGGTTTCAAATCCAGTGTTGCCGACCCGTCTCTGTTCTTCTCCCACCAAGACAATGCTTCAATGTACATTCTCATCTATGTGGACGACATCTTGCTCACAGGAGACTGTCCCCAGGCCTTAACAAACTTATTTCTTCAACTACAAGGTCAATTCCAGATGAAAGACCTGGGCCAATTATCTCATTTCCTGGGTATTCAAGCTACATTCTCTACTCATGGCGTTACACTCAACCAACAATCCTATGCCCTGAAACTTCTACACAAGGCCGGCATGCAGGATTGCAAACCAGTGGCATCACCTCTTCCTTTGAAACTACCTGTCTTCCCTAACAGTTCGGCCCCATATTCCGACCCTACACACTACAGATGTCTCACTGGATCTCTACAATATCTGACTACTACCAGACCGGACCTTTCTTTTGCCGTTAACTATCTGTGTCAATTCATGCATAAGCCACTCGAGATACATTTTCAACTTCTTAAGCGAGTACTTCGCTACATCAAAGGCACTGCTGCTCTCGGTCTCTTCTTCAAACCTGGCTCTCTTCAGCTTTCAGCTTTCTCCGACTCATACTGGGCAGGGGATTTCAATGATCGGAGATCGACCACAGGATACTGCATCTATCTAGGTCCCAACTTAATCTCATGGTACGTGAAGAAGCAACCCACAGTCGCCAGGTCCTCCACCGAAGCCGAATACAGAGCTCTAGCAGTCACTGCATCGGAAATCATCTGGCTTCGTCGCTTGCTATTCGAACTTCAAATACCACCCGGTGCATCAACTCCCTTACACTGTGACAACATATCAGCTTTAGCCTTGGCATCCAATCCTGTATTTCATGCTAGAACTAAACATATTGAAGTAGACTATCACTTTGTAAGGGAGAAAATCCACTCCGGTGAACTATGCACAGCTCACGTCGCCTCCGATGATCAGCCAGCCGATATTTTCACCAAGGCCCTCTCAACTCGCCGCCACCGTACTCTCTGCAACAAGCTGATGCTGATTCCCTCACCATCATCTTGCAGGGGGATGTTAACTCCCTCAGAATTCCTTCCAGACTCATCACGGAGCTCCAGGTACATGGGTTCCGTTTCTCCCTAACAAACTTCAAACAAACTTCCATCCAGAATGTTCCCAGGAGAGTTATAAAACCTCCGTCTCACGCTCTCTCATGGATTGTGTGGAATGAAATGTAATCTCATTATCTTCTCTATTCTTTTCACTCTCCTTCTTCTTCAACGTACTCCAGTAACTGGAGCGTCTGTGCCAGCTACTGTTCATCATTGTGCCGGGGTATATTAGTCCAGGCTAATAACCTCTTCAAGATGGGATGGTTCCTCCGAGACTGTTGAGCCCCACACCCAAGACACGGATGCTTGAGAGATTGTAGAGACAGGGAGGAATCATGCCTGATAATTGGTTGGCTTCTACATCGAAGACAGCAAGGGAGGGCAGACGGCATAAGGAAGATGGAATGCCCCCCGACAGAGCGTTGCTTTGAAGATTAAAAATGGTGACGGAGGTCAGGTTCGCTACCCAAGGTGGGATGCCGCCCGTAATCATGTTTTGCGACAGGTCGAGGTTGTCCAAAGAGGAGAGGTTGGCCAAAGAGATTGGCATGGCTCCCGTAAGATTATTCGATCGGAGGACCAAGTCAATGAGCTGAGGAAGTGATCCCAGCTCATGGGGCACTTGTCCGTTGAGATTGTTGTGGCGTCAGTCAATCCAACTTAGATGTCTGCAGTAGCCAAGACTGGATGGAATTTGTCCTTGTAGAGAATTCACGCTTAGGTTGAGATGTTGCAGCTGGTGCAAATGGCCAAGATCTTGTGGGATGGATCCGTCGAGCTTGTTCTATTGGAGACTCAGTCTTCTGAGGAAGGTGAGGTTGGCTACGGATGGTGATATGGTTCCGGCAAGGCCAAGGGAGTGTAAGTCCAAAGCAATGACCCTTTCAGGGTGCCGACTACCACAGGTGACGCCTTGCCACCGGCAGAAATGAAGCGACTTGTTGTCCCAAGAGGACAGAGCCCCATATGGATCATCATATATACTGGACCTGAATGAAATGAGAGCCAAGTGGTCGCTTACGCTTTTGTTGTTGTTGCCCACCAAGGAGGTAGTAGTGCTGGTGGTGACAGCAGGAGATTGGGGATATGAGAGCACGAAAGGACACAAGAGTAGAAGTGTTGCACGCATGAGAGAGGACCACCAAGAGCGTTCCCTCTGTGAGTTGGATAGATATCCCATGAGCGCTACTTGGAAGTCGAGAGGAAAACAATGAACAATATAGCTTGGCGGAGGCTTTGGATGACCTTCCAAGAGCATGCAGGCTTTATAGCTAGTCCGATTTCTTGGCTGGGTGATATCTGGAGGAGTCTCCATTTAGTGCCGACTCTTGGGTGGCGGGTCTCAAGAGAAGAAACTAAGGTTTGTTTGGTTGGGTACGTTAGATTATGAGATAATCTGACAATTTCTAAAAATTATTTATCCATAATGTGTGGGAGCTGATAAGCCCTTAAGAGATCGAAGCTGGTTTTCTTTCAAGACTTGTTACCCATTCGTCGAGTATCAACATCAGGCTGACTGGTATTGACTGGAAAGTTGGAGCACCCGAAACAAGCGTGTGGAAGGCGTTTTTTTCATTGTTCCGCCGCTGAACAAGACTCGGTACTTCCCTTCCGGGCCACATCGCAGAAGAATTCCTGAACTACTGTTTGCGGGCGGGCAGCGGTGCAACATGAGTGCAAATCTTAGTTGCCTGGGAAGTGAAGGGATGTTAATCTTCTTGATTAAGATATGCATGTCTTGCACGGAGGACTGCCTCAGTCATAGCAGAAAAGATTGAAGGAAGACTGAAACAAATGGAGAATGATCTAGATGCGGACTTGATCAAGTCGGAGAAGGACATTAGCGTTGTCGTCTTGGACACGCGTCGGAGTCAGATTTGTCATTTTCAACAATTTGACCGGCTGATATTATTATTTTAACGTTCTATACGCTGTGAAACCTCAAAAGGACGCTATCCCCTTCCCTACGTTTCAACGATTTGAGCCGTTGATATCGGTCTCACACAACGACGACTGCCCGCACGAAATTCACACGTGGCAACGGTCTAGAACGTTGAACAGTCAGCTGAACCCACTCGCAAACACCCGGAAATTGTTGCTTTTCATGTGGTGCAACAATACTCGTAATGCTTTCCCAATATGAATTCTGTAAGTGTATTGTGCATTACAGAGTATAGATATTTCTACACTGCTCACAATTAAACCATGATAGGAGGAGTTATTGGAAGCTAGCACTCGATCTCCCTATCAAGATAATTTGCAAGATCCAAATAATACAAGAATTTCTTGTTGGTGCAGCTTTCCAAAAGTCAAAAGCAAATTCAACTTCAATCCTACTAAAGGCTTTTCTATAGGTGAGATTCCCACTAAAAGAGTTCGATCCCCATTGATATCTAGTGGTACTTTCTTCTACAACTCAAATTGCAATGATCATTTTGGGCAAGAATTTCCTGTCCAGTTATATTACACTTAAAACCATTAGACGCATATCTTGCATTTGAGAACTTTAAGTATAAGCCTCTAAGTACGTAGAACAAAGACCCTAGCCTTCTTCTTGTTCTTCTTCTTCCTCCTCCTCCCCTTCTCTTCTTCCTGCGTCTCTATAACCTCTTCTTCCTTCTTCCTCTTTTGTTTTTCCTTCTTCTCCTCTTTTCCTGCAGTTGTGCTGCATCAATATGCCGTGTTATGACAAATGCAAAGCTTCTCTTCTATGTGCCCTGCTATGGGACACTCCAAACTATAGTAGATATCATGAAATATCCTTGGGACCATGACTTCAAAGATTCTTGTAACAGCAGTTCAATTATGTTGGGAGATGATCCACAGGACTGTTTAATATGCTGCAATACTTCCATCCAATATTAAATACTGACGGAATTTTTTGTATATGGAATAAACATGAAATTTTTACTGTCAAGGACACATATGCTATTCTGATAAATGGGGCCAACTGATCTCCTGTTGCATCTTTTGCTTGGAAAACATATCCTTAGAAATTGGGTTATCCTTAGAAAAACTCCATACAGTTGATAAACTTTGAAACAAAAAATTGTTTGGCCCTTCCATCTTTGTGCTTTGCAAAAAATGATGATGAATTTTTGGATCGTTTGTTTCTTAATTGCCCTTTCTCAGCCAGCATCTGGAAACAGTTTTAATGTTGGCTCAACTTACCCAGTTTACCATGCAAGGTTTTAGCCTATGGACAACTTGGAGACAGCAAATTATCAAGAAAAAGATGGGCGAATTAGTTGGGATACCTGAGGATCCCTGGGCTAGTGTGGAAGGAGAAAATTTGTAGAGAAGCATCCAAATTAGCTTACCTGAGGATCCTAGGGCCACCACTTTACCTAGGATAGAATACCGATATGTTACTTGATTTGGTGCGACGTGCCTTAACTGTTAAGTAACAATTGGCAGCATGCTAACAAAATTCCTCAGCCACAAGGGGTTAGAACCTTTGGGAGCAAATTTTATAATGGTAAGAACCCATTTAGTAACTTTGTATTCCATCCTCCGGTATCTTCTCTCCTTGATAGTTCATTATTAGAAAGAGGGTAGTCAAGTTCCAGCACTCCCAAAATGCTCCCAATTTTTCTATGATATTGAAAAAATTATACTTTGAAAGTGAGACATGGGAGAGGGCCAGTAGGTTTTTGAAGGAGCTTGTTGGAATTTAGCCATAAAGGTTATTTTCAACTGGGTCCAAACTTTTCATGGCCTTGCATGAGGAAAGAGTCTCCGGAAGACCGCCATGAGCCCATTCCACGAGAGACTGAGGAATTGGAGATGAACCAATTCTGTGAAATTAATTTTGATTTCACCATCAATGGAATTGTTCCCAAGATCAAGCAACTGAAGCGTCGACCAAGATTAGAATGAAATTGGTAATGGAATGATAAAATTGTTTGGGTGTGGCCATGGAAGTTATCAAGGATGACTCCTGAGAATCCATTGAAAGATATATCCAGGTGGACTAGACCCAAAATGTTTCTAATTCCCACATCAAGCTCTCCTGAGAAGGTGTAGCGGCTCGAATCCAGGACCTCTAGCTGCAATAGATGGAACGGTCTTTTAGGTAGAGGACCTTGAAATTAGTTGGGGAAAGGAAATAAGATAAGTTTGCTGCTCCAAACCTTAAGTCGTTCATCTGCGAGTTAACGGACGCTTAAAAGCATCGGCTAATATGAACCGATGCTTGAAACCGTTGGTTTGTGTCGGACTAGGCCGAAGCTTAAAAGCATCGGCTTGTGGTCTTGCCCGATGCTATAAAGCGTCGTTAAAGGCGACACTAAAAACATACATCTCAAATTCCTAGGTAAACAATCTACGATGTATCAAGGGTCGACGGTATCATGATCTCTACGAATAGATGAAGTATCAGCAACCTACAAGAAAAATAAAATCAGAAATTGTTAAGAAATCAGAAATGTAAAGAAGGCAAAATAAAATCTAATAACAGTGAATGGAGAATGAAGAAAGTAAAGAAAACAAGGGGAAAAAAGAAAAGACGGAATCCACCTTGAAATAAATTTTATTCTTAACATTTCATAAAATCTATGTAGAGTCAGCACCTATCATTGATAGATATCTATATCGACCAAACAGGCATAAAATGTTTCTTAATCTTAAGAAGACTTCCAACCAACTTATGCTGACCAAGGCTCCTTGAAAACGATATATTTGCTTAAAAAGGAACACTGTTAAAACTGAACTCGTTGCATTTAGAGTTATTAACTTCCCCACGCAGATGACCTTAAACTCCTGTTAGGTCACAAGTACGAGACCAAGGAAAGGGAGAGGGGGGAGTACTTCAACTTATGGAGCATTTTCTTTTAGGTGCTACTTGCATGCTTGACCTCATCTTCATATTGGCATAGAACTTGAATAGACTTATGGTTCAACCTTCTTGGGTAAGGGCTTCAAATTCTGTTTGCACAATGCACCCTCAAAAGGATGTTATGGAATTCTCTACATATTCTAACTTCAATGGATATAACAATATGACATTGTTAACACAACCATCGTGTGTTGTATCTTAATCAAGGATCTAGATCATTTAAGAGTAGGTTTGCTACAGGTACAGAAACAATACTTGTAATGCTTTCCCAATATAAATTCTGTGAGTGAATTGTGCATTATAAAGTATAGATATTTCTACACTGCTCACAATTAAACCATGATAGGAGGAGTTATTGGAAGCTAGCACTCGATCTCCCTATCAAGATAATTTGCAAGATCCAAATAATACAAGAATTTCTTGTTGGTGCAGCTTTCCAAAAGTCAAAAGCAAATTCAACTTCAATCCTACTACTAAAGGCTTTTCTATAGGTGAGATTCCCACTAAAAGAGTTCACCATTGATATCTAGTGGTACTTTCTTCTACAACTCAAATTGCAATGATCATTTTGGGCAAGAATTTCCTGTCCAGTTATATTACACTGAAAACCATTAGACGCATATCTTGCATTTGAGAACTTTAAGTATAAGCCTCTAAGTACATAGAACAAAGACAACATAATGAATTGCGCAAGTTTCTCTTCTATATGCCTTGTTATGACAAATGCAAGCTTCTCTTCTATGTGTCCTGCTATGGGACACTCCAAACTCTAGTAGATATCATGAAATTTCCTTGGGACCATGACTTCAAAGATTCTTTTAACAGCAGTTCAATTATGTTGGGATATGATCCACAGGACTGTTTAATATGCTGCAATACTTCCATCCAATACTAAATACTGACGGAATTTTTTGTATATGGAATAAGCATGAAATTTTTACTGTCAAGGACACATATGCTATTCTGATAAATGGGGCCAACTGATCTCCTGTTGCATCTTTTGCTTGGAAAACATATCTACCTGAAAGGTTAAAAATTGGGTTATCCTTAGAAAAACTCCGTACAGTTGATAAACTTTGAAACAAAAAATTGTTTGGCCCTTCCATCTTTGTGCTTTGCAAAAAATGATGAAGAATTTTTGGATCATTTGTTTCTTAATTGCCCTTTCTCAGCCAGCATCTGGAAACAGTTTTAATGTTGGCTCAACTTACCCAGTTTACCATGCAAGGTTTTAGCCTATGGACAACTTGGAGACAGCAAATTATCAAGAAAAAGATGGGCGAATTAGTTGGGATACCTGAGGATCCCTGGGCTAGTGTAGAAGGAGAAAATTTGTAGAGAAGCATCCAAATTGGCTTACCTGAGGATCCTAGGGCCACCACTTTACCTAGGGTAGAATACTGATATGTCTTGATTTGGTGCGACGTGCCTTTAACTGTTAAGTAACAATTGGCAGCATGTTAACAAAATTCCTCAGCCACAAGGGGTTAGAACCTTTGGGAGCAAATTTTACAATGGTAAGAACCCATTTAGTAACTTTGTATTCCATCCTCCGGTATCTTCTCTCCTTGATGGTTCATTATTAGAAAGAGGGTAGTCAAGTTCCAGCACTCCCAAAATGCTCCCAATTTTTCTATGATATTGAAAAAATTATACTTTGATAGTGAGACATGGGAGAGGGCCAGTAGGTTTTTGAAGGAACTTGTTGGAATTTAGCCATAAAGGTTATTTTCAACTGGGTCCAAACTTTTCATGGCCTTGCATGAGGAAAGAGTCTCCGGAAGACCGCCATGAGCCCATTCCACGAGAGACTGAGGAATTGGAGATGAACCAATTCTGTGAAATTAATTTTGATTTCACCATCAATGGAATTGTTCCCAAGATCAAGCAACTGAAGCGTCGACCAAGATTAGAATGAAATTGGTAATGGAATGATAAAATTGTTTGGGTGTGGCCATGGAAGTTATCAAGGATGACTCCTGAGAATCCATTGAAAGATATATCCAGGTGGACTAGACCCAAAATGTTTCTAATTCCCACATCAAGCTCTCCTGAGAAGGTGTAGCGGCTCGAATCCAGGACCTCTAGCTGCAATAGATGGAACGGTCTTTTAGGTATAGGACCTTGAAATTAGTTGGGGAAAGGAAATAAGATAAGTTTGCTGCTCCAAACCTTGAAGAGGCAATGGTGAATCCTGGGCTTATGGCTCAAGCCAAGCCGTGGGCGGTGCCCTCCCTCTTCGAGAAACGAGGGCCGCGAGCAGGAGGCCCAGACGTGAAGAGTTGGATCAACTGTCTGCTTGGTGGGGCGTTCTTGTAAAGAGGCCGCAAGCATCAATTACTTCTTGTTGGAATCCTTGCGTTGGGACAATTATCTCCTTGATGGAGCCTTGATCTTTAATTACCTTAATTCTTTTTTGAGGCTTTATAATAAATATAGCTCCTAATGTCTGCAGTTAAATATATCTCTCAATTGAGTAGATACTTCTCGATCAGATCCCAAATAACTAAATTTAAGTGTCTAGCAATATAGAAAACTATCCAATTCGCTGCATTGTTCACCTTCCTATAAATATGGATAGCCTTAAAAGATTACAGGATGATAACACCATAAAAGAAAGGGTATATCCCGACGCTTTATTTGGTCTTTACCGATGCTTATTTTCCTGCCAACGCCCTCTAAAGCGTGGGTAAGACATCGGGCAGGTGGGGGTGGGCTCAGTTTATATCGACGCTTGAAGAAAGCGTCGGCCATGTATGTCGACGCTTTTAAGCATCGTTTATCTACGAGTTAACCGACGCTTAAAAGCGTCGGCTAATATGAATCGATGCTTCATATAGATTTAGTTATGTACCGGAGGAGCAAATCTCTGCAAAAAAGATAAAATATGGTCAAGCTGATCCTGCAAAGATTGTATCTTCAACTCTTGGCTCTGCTTCAACTCCGCCATATCAGTCATATGACTCTATCTTATCTTCTTTATCCTTGTCTCATATGACTGCTTTATCTGTACCATCTCTGTCTTCAAACTACAAACCTCTGCAGTGCTAGTACCTTGTCTGGCATCTTGGGTATATCGGCTCACTGCAGACAGCTGAGTGGGGGTAACTCCGATACCATAACCCCTCACGCAACCATAACGTTCTGAGCCCATCAATTCAGCATAGACCTGAGCCTCGACGCGACTGGCCGCGTCGGATGATGATGACTCCCCGATGCGCTCTGAAATAAGAGTTGTAGCTCTTTCCTATATCTCTCTAAAAAAAACAGTCACATTAGTATTTTAAAAGAAGTAAAATTAATAAAAAAATTGTGAACAAATAAAAAATAAATACATACAACTATATCTCTCGACTCATCCCAGACAAAGCTGCCATCTCGGTAGGTATGAGTCATCTTATAAAACTCTACCTCACCAGGCTTCCTTCCATGCTCTACTATCTACACATACGGAAAGTATATTGGCAAACTATATATCATGATACGTGCTATATGTTAGTAGAGTTTCAAATAGTTTCAAAAGAACTTACGAATTCAGTCATTCTTTATGTTTTTCCCATCGTGAAGTTCCATATATTCGGCACGACTCTTGGTTGATATTTTTTTTGCTTAAAACAGGTGTTTCATACAGTACGTGTGTGAATACACCCAATAAGAACTTGGTTGATATTTTCACCACGATATAAAATGCAGTCATTCGGACAACTGTATATCTTCTCGTATCCAAGGTCCAACTCTTTTATTAGTTTTTTGGCTTCATATGAAGATGATGGGAAAGTAACACCTTCCGAAAATGCATCCTTTAATAATTGAAAAAGCATAGTAAAAGACTTGCTAGACCACCCATTCAAATATTTTAAATATAATAAATGCAGAAGAAAAGAAATCTTCGTAAAATTATTACAACCCGGATACAGTTCTTGATCACAATCTTTTACCAAGTTATCATAACGAGCTGTGTCAACAGAATGTATATATTCCTCAATATGCATGGACTGATCAATAACTGTACACTCATCTTCTCCTACAGTTCTAATATTATGTCCAAGAGCATCTCTAAGTAAGCCCCTTATATCATCTTCTTCTACAAAATTTTGTTCCGTGTCACTGGTTCCAAAATTGAAGGTGGGTTCTATATAGGAGGGTTGGTTACATGAAGGTGCGAACTCACCATGAAGTACCCATTTAGTATAACTCTTTAAAAAACCATTCCACACCAAATGTTCTTCAACAATTTTTGGATCAAGAGAAGAACCGTTTACACATTTTTGACATGGATATAAAATCTTTCCGTTCATATTAGATTTCTCAAAAGCAAACTTAATGAAATTCTGAACTCCATCCAAATATTCGGCACTGGATCTCAACTTATTTATCCAACTTTTGTCCATTCTATTAGAATACCGATTGAACTGCAATTTATATAAAAAAGATAAATAAAATTAGGATATGTAGAAGTACAAAATATATCGGCCAAATAATAAGATAAACTGTTGCCCAGATAGACAACCCAAGAGGGGGGGGTGAATTGGGTTTTAAAATAATTTAGCTATTTAAAACGTTGTGGATGACTAATTAAAACTATTGCAAGTTGTTTAATTAATTGCTATGTGCTGTAAGTGATATGAGAGTAAGAGAAAGAGAGACAATCAATCACAAACACCAAGTTTTATAGTGGTTCGGAGCTAACCCTTGCTCCTACGTCCACTCCCCAAGTCTCACTTGGGAATTCACTATAACCCCTTGGATTACAGCCGGTTGTTTTCCAAGCTCACAACCAAACTTGTTGTTTTACGAGCTCACAACGAACTCGGTCGGTTTTCCCTGGCTCACCGACTAGAACCGCCCCGATTGTTTTTCCGGGATCACAATCGAACCCTTACACACGTTGGTTTTACACTCGGCTCACCAACCAACCTCAATACCCTTGATTCAATCCCCCGATTGAACCAAGTAAAGACCAGGTGAAAATAAAAGGTACAAACAGAAAACACAGCTTCTCAAAAAGCAGATAAATAACAATATAAACAGAAGAAAAGTTAGAAGCCCTCAAACACGTTTGAGTTGGAGTTGAGTGGGGCTTCTCGAACTTCGGGTCTCCTCTTGAATGTGTGGTCGACTTGAATGCAGGAGGAGGCTTCTTTAATTGCTGGGAAGAGGAAGTTGGATGGAGTTAATGCCGCTCTTCCCTCTTTTCGTTGAAGAACAGGTTGCAGAGATTGAATGCTTGATTACTTTGAGTGGAATAGTTGTTCTCTACTTTGCTACAGTCCTCTGTGGCTATTTAAACCAACCCCCACGGAAACTAGCCGTTAGAGACCTTTTTCTGCCCGTTCTGCACACTCTGCACAGCCTGACAATATGTCCGTTGGTGGGTTGGAGTCGACTCGCGCGATTAGGAGTCGACTCGGCTGTAGCGGGAGTTGACTCATGCTTTTCTGGAGTCGACTCGGCAACTGTTTCGGATTTGAATTAAAGTAGCCTCTTCGACTGGGAGTCGACTCGTCTTGACCCGGAGTCGACTCGCCAACTTCTGGAGCTGACTTGGCATTTTCGGAGTCGGCTCATCCCATGAAGTCCACGGAGCCAATTTTCAACTTGGCCAACTCGAGTCGACTCGACTGTCCTGGGAGTCGACTCGGCGCTCAGAGCCCGAACTCTCGATCTTCTGTCTTTTGGCTCGTCCAGTCTTGGAGTCGACTCGAACTTCCCCGGAGTCGACTCGGCTCTCAGTTTCCGAAACTAAGTCTTCTGCCCTTTTGGTGTACCGCTGCCTTGGAGTCGTCTCGAGCTTTCTAGGAGTCGACTCGGCTCTCAGACACAGCAGATTGGTCTTCTGTCTTCTTTGGGGTCGCGGTGTCTAGGAGTCGACTCGCGTATTGCGGGAGTCGACTCGAATCTCAGAGTCCGAAAAACGTTCTCTGACTTTTTTCTTGTGTTCCTCTGAGAGTCGACTCTCACTTTCTTTGGAGTCGACTTGCCAACCATCGGAGTCGACTCGCGTTCCACTGGAGTCGACTCGAATCTCAGACCCGAAAACTGCTCTTTGACTTTTCTGCCTGTGACTCCTAGGAGTCGACTCATACTACCCTAGAGTCGACTCGGTGAACATCGGAGTCGACTCGCGCAGTTCAGGAGTCGACTCGCTGACAGATTTTGAGTTGATGCTTTCTGTTCGTCTGTCTGTTCTCAGTCGGAGTCGACTCGTACTGATCCGGAGTCGACTCGAGCTCGTGCCAGTGAACTTGATATGCTTGGAGTCGACTCGTGATACTCTGGAGTCGACTCGAGTCTCAGACTTTGGTTCAAGCTGACTTCTTAACTTATCCAAAATATTATGAACCAAGTCTAGAGACACTTAGACAAGATTTTCACTGAAACACTTAATTGAATTCATTAGTAAACAAGAGATATACTCAAATGCTTTGAGCTCATCAAAATCAAATAGGGTTTTAATCAATCACTCCACAATCTCCCCCTTTTTGATGATGACAAAACATTGAGTATATGTAAAGTGAATTGCTCTATAAACAAGGAAGTAAAATCCATAAATGAATTCAGATGTCTGGTAATTTAATTTATCCAAGTTTGAAAGGTGTGAACAATAAATTTCGGAGTTAAAGCTCCCCCTTTCATTTGGAATTATATAAGCCTTCATATCATGCAATCAATTGTTTGGCTTATATATCTTTAATGATTTAGCTTGCTTAAAATTCAGATTCTCCCCCTCAACATATGCAATCTACTTTGTTTTGATTCATAAGAATTTTTGACTTTTAAATTTTTGGTTTTTAGAGGAAAAATCTGTCAATTTGTTCTTGAGTAGGATTCAGCTAATCTCCGAATATCCCTTGAATAGATTCTGGAGATTACTCTATTAGGAGCCCCAAAAGAGAGATAATGAGCCTCGAGGTACCAAATCCACTTAGAACAAATTTTTGTGTGTTTTAAAAGTTTTTCTTTTTTTTATATTGATTTTTATTGATTCCTTTTACATATTTTATACATATTTCTCCCCCTTTTTGTCATCGTATCAAAAAAGAGGTAAGCACACACAATCAATCATAGATCAAATGGCACAGAATTGAAGAAGATATGGCTACTCATTGTATTGATTTGTATGTAAATACATTTGAGAATACAATAAGTAAAGCAAAAACAATACATGTCAAAACAAAACACAAAAAAACAGCTATGGTCTCCTCGAGGATGTAGCTCCTCCTCTCGAAGATGTATCTCCTCCTCTCGAGGATGTGGCTCCTCCTCTCGAGGATGTGGCTCCTCCTCTCAATCTGCTCTGCTCCATGAGGAGGGTGACTGCATCTGTAACATGCCCGAGCTGAGTGATAATCGACGAAGTGGCTCTGCTATGTGTAGTGGAGAGCTCAGTCACCGACGTCTGAAGTGCGTCCAGCTTGTCGATGAGCACATTCGACAAGCGCTCGGCCCCCTCGGTAGTGGTGTGCATGTCACGTCCTATGTCATCCCGCATCTGTCGAGTGGTGCTCGTGACCTCACTCAGGCTATGGAACTGGGCCTGGAGCAAAGTCCTCATGTTGTAGATCTCTTCCCGCACATGAGCCGTCATGTCAGTCACGGCCGTCAGGGAAGAAACCAACGCTGAAGATGGAGCGGGAGAGGGAGCAGGCACTGAACCTCGGAGCTCCCGAAGCAGATCATCCCGCAGATCTCGGACTATCTCCTGCCGCAGCTCCCGGAGCTGCTCAGGAGCGATGCGGACCTCCATGGGTGGTGGATCCGAGGAGGAGGGTCCGGCGGAGGTGGTAGGAGCAGAAGTGGATAGAAAGTCCGGTAAGTCAGGATAGTCAGAATCTGGCTCAGGACTAGGGGAGTGTCTGGTGGTCTGTGTGGTGATGGAGGACTTCCTAACCCATGTCCCCTCTATCTTCCGAAACCCCATCCTGTGTAGGGTCCCCGGACGCATGCGATCAGTCCATCGCAATGCGCGAAAGGGTTCCCCCTCAGGGATAGAAATCTCGTACTCCCTAAACAACAGAGTGAATACCATACCGTAGGGTAGGGTGAGCCTAGGTCTGTCTAGTGGCTCACACAGGTATCGATAAATGAGTTTGGGGAAGTTGATTGGGGTGTCCTGAAGCATGTAGAACATGAGAGCTAGGTCTCTCTCAGATACAAAATCAAATCTCCCGGTCTTAGGGAAGATGGACCTAGACAATATACTCAGGAGGATCCGCACCTCAATCGGAAGTGAGCTAGCGGATACCTCGTCTAAGGGTGACTGGGGTGGATGCCCTAGAATGGCCATAAGGGCCTCAACCCTGTCCTCGGGGTGTGTGGGAGCCACCCCTACTTGTGGAAGGTGGAGGATGTTGGCAATAAGATCCTCCGTAATGAACAGAGGGACACCGGCTACCGTGCCCTCGATACCCCCATCTCTCCGATGGACGGTACCGTAAAACTCTCTAACTAATCCAGGATAAGTTGGGAGATCTAATGTGAGGAAATACTCTAAGCCCTGGATACGCAATCTCTCACCTATGGTGAAACCCTCCCGGGAGAGATAGTCAAAATCGACATATCTCCCGGTGGTGACGGCCTTCCCGGCGCACGGCCTCGCGGGATCGTGCCGAGCCTTGGAGCGCCTCTCGGGACCGGCCTCGGGTCGGGACCTCTTCCGGACTACAATTTTACGCGGCATAAAGACCAAGATTGGGAGAAAAACCCTAAGGGACGGTGAAAGGTTGACGGAAAAGGCTTGGGGACGACCGGGGACGACCTAGGAGTCGGCTCTAGGGCTTGTGAACAGTGGCAGCGGAGAATAGAAGTGTTTTCGAAACGACAAAGTTAGGGTTAAAAAGTCGGATCCCGACTGCGAGTCGACTCCACTGAGTCGCGAGTCGACTCGACCTCGAGTCAACTCCAGAATATGCGCGAGTCGACTCCCCCTCTGCTGCCATCAATCTCGAGTCGACTCCCGCAAATGCGCGAGTCGACTCCCCCTCAGGAGCCGACTCTGAAACTTACTCGAGTCGTCTCTAACTTTGGCACGCACCTAAAAATCATGTTATGTTCGTGCCGATTGAGGGAAAATCGCTAAATTATGATCTGATTTGATGATCATTGAAAAGAAACTCTATTTTAACCACAATCTAATCATCAAAATCAACGAATCTAGTGGAAACTACCACTAGGATGGATCAATCACTCCTAATCCCCTCCTAAGCACACTAAACCTCTCTTCACTTAGGGGTTTTGTAAAAATGTCTGCTAATTGATCATCAGTACAAACAAATTGTAGTGTCACATCACCATTCAGTACATGATCTCTTATGAAGTGATGTCTTATCTCAATGTATTTAGTTCTTGAATGCTGAATTGGATTTTTAGTTAGATTAATGGCACTTGTATTATCACAGTTAATAGGTATTTTATCTTGTTTAATGCCATAATCTTCTAATTGTTGTTTGATCTACAAGATTTGAGCACAACAACTCCCGGCTGCAACATATTCAGCTTCAGCAGTAGATAATGCAACCGAGTTTTGTTTCTTGCTAAACCATGAGATTAGGTTTTCTCCTAGAAATTAACAAGACCCGCTGGTACTTTTTCTATCAAGCTTACATCCAGCGAAGTCTGAATCTGTGTATCCTATTAGGTTTAGGCTAGATTCTTTAGAATACCATAACCATATGTTCTTTGTTCCTATTAGGTATTTAAAGATTCTCTTTACTGCAATTAGATGTGATTCCTTAGGATTAGCCTGATATCTAGCACACATGCAAACACTAAACATAATATCAGGTCTACTTGCAGTAAGATACAATAAAGATCCTATCATACCTCTATACAGTTTTTGATCTACAGATTTACCTGATTCATCTTGGTCTAATTTGCATGATGAGCTCATGGGGGTGCTGATTGATTTGTTTCCCTCCATATCAAACTTCTTGAGCATCTCCTTGATGTATTTGGCTTGATTGATGAAGATGCCTCCTTCAGACTGTTTGATTTGAAGCCCGAGGAAGTAGTTCAGCTCTCCCATCATGCTCATCTCAAATTCACTCTGCATCAAATCAGCAAATTCTTCACAGAGGCGATTGTTAGTAGCACCGAAAATGATATCATCAACATAAATCTGTACTAGTAGCATATCTTGGTTTTTCTTTTTCAGAAATAGTGTTGTATCTACATTACCCCTAGAGAACTCATGTTCTAGTAGGAATTTGCTAAGCCTCTCATACCATGCTCTAGGTGCTTGTTTCAAACCATAAAGTGCTTTGTTCAATTTATAAACATGATTAGGGTATTGATGATTTTCAAAACCAGGAGGTTGTTCTACATATACCTCCTCATTAATATACCCATTTAAAAATGCACTTTTTACATCCATTTGAAATAACTTGAAGTCCTTAGAGCATGCAAATGCTAATAATAATCTAATAGCCTCAAGTCTAGCTACGGGAGCAAAGGTTTCATCAAAATCTATACCTTCTTCTTGATTATAACCCTTTGCTACTAGTCTAGCCTTATTCCTTATTACAATTCCATTTTCATCTAGTTTATTTTTATAAATCTATTTTGTACCTATAATTGGATATTCAGAAGGTCTCTCAACTAGATTCCATACTTTGTTTCTAGTAAATTGGTTTAATTCTTCTTGCATTGCATTTATCCAATTTACATCATTTTCGGCTTCTTCTACGTGTTTGGGCTCAAAGTGTGAGACAAAAGCTAGATGGTTATTTAAATTTCTAAGGGATGCTCTAGTCCTAACCGGTTGAGATGGATCATCTAGAATTAGTTCCTTAGAATGCCCGTGAGCATACCTCCAAGCTTTAGTTAGCCCATGATCCACAATAGCCTCTTGGCTTGATGATGCATCTTCAATCAATTTTTGATTGTCATCTTGTAATGTCATCTCATTTATCTTTTCTTCAAGAATTTTAGCCTCATCATCAAAATTACCTTTCTTACTAGAGGAAAAATCACTAGAATCATCAAACACAACATGTATGGATTCTTCTATAACTAGGGTTCTTTTATTAAAGACTCTATAGGCTTTACTAGTTGTGGAGTAACCTAAAAATATGCTCTCATCAGATTTAGAGTCAAATTTACCTAGATTATCTTTCCCATTATTATGAACAAAACACCTACATCCAAAAACATGAAAGTAATTAACTTTTGGTTTTCTGTTTTTCCAAAGTTCATAAGGTGTTTTCTTTATAATGGGTCTTAATAAAACTCTATTTAATATATGACAAGAAGTATTAATGGCTTCTCCCCAAAAGTACTTAGGGAGGTTACTTTCACATTACATAGTTCTAGCCATTTTCTCTAGAGTTTTATTTTTTCTTTCCACAACTCCATTTTGTTGTGGTGTCCTAGGTGCAGAAAAATTATGGGTTATCCCCTTTTTACTACAAAACTCATCAAATGACTGATTTTCGAATTCGGTACCATGGTCACTTCTAATAGCTATTACTGAGGTATCTCTAGCATTGGTTACTTCTTTATGAAATTTCTTAAAAACAGAAAATGCTTGATCCTTATGTGCTAGGAACATGACCCATGTGTACCTAGAATAATCATCTACAATAACTAGACCATATTTATTTCCACCTAGGCTTGTTGTTCTAGTTGGTCCGAATAGGTCCATGTGTAATAATTCTAGAGGTCTAGAGGTAGAGACACATTTTATGGATTTAAATGAGTTTCTAGATTGTTTGCCAAATTGACATGCTTCACATATTTTATTCTTTTCAAATTTTAATTTTGGCAAACCTATCACGGAATCTCTTTTAACTAGTTTAGTTATTGTGTCCATGCTTGCATGACCTAACTTACGGTGCCATAACCAACTAGCATCATTATCCTTAGTTTCATTAACAACTAAACATTGGTTATGTTTGGCAAGATCTTCAAGGTCTACAACATACACATTCCCACGTCTAATTCCTTTAAAAACTAAACTATTGTCATTTGGGTTTGTTATAATGCATAGTGATGGTTTAAACATAACATCATACCCTTTATCACATAATTGACTAATGCTTAATAGGTTATGCTTAAGACCATCAACATATCTAACATTATCAATAAAAGTAGAAGGGGTAATTTGAACTTTACCAATACCAATGATGTGACCTTGGTTGTTGTCTCCAAAAGTCACAGCACCTCCCTTCTTAGCTTCAAGGGTGAAAAATTGATCCTTGTCACCCGTCATGTGTCTTGAGCAGCCACTATCCAAGTACCAGCAATTTTTGTTGACCTTGGCTGCAAGACACTCCTACACAAGCAGATCATATAATCTTAGGTACCCAAGTTTTCTTGGATCCTTCATGTTTAGTCATATTGGTTCCTTTTGGAACCCATACCCTTTTAATTTTTCTTTTAGTTTTCCCTTTCCTATAGTCACATACATTTGCCTTATGTCCTACAGTTCCACAACAAAAGCAGATTACTTTCTTAGTTTTGCTTTCTCCAGCTTTAACAAAGAAGTTACTAAGAAGTTTTTGTTTATTTTTTGGATTATACCCTAAACCCGCTCTATTAAATACTGCTCGTTGACTATTTAGTATCATGTTCAATTTTTCAGAACTATATGTAAACTTTTCTACCAAAGGTTTGTACTTTTCAAGTTCTTTAGTTAGAGTTTGTTTTTCGATTTTTAGAATGTTTAAATCTTTTATGAGTTTCTCGTTTAAGTTTTGTTTATTGTTTTTAAGTTCTGAAATTTTCTTAGTTAATTTTTCATTATCTTTACTCAAGGTATTAGTCTTTTGAGTTAAGAGTTGATTGCTTGTCTTAAGTTCTAAATTTTCTTTGATAAGAACATCTTTATCCTTAACTAATGAATCATACTTACGGATATAAGTTTGGTTAGTTACTTTTAGTTCTTTGTTTTTAGCATTTATAGCCTTATATTCAATCATTAGTTCATTAAAAGCATCATAAAGCTCATCAAAAGTAAAATCTAAAGGCGATTCGGACGTTACCTCATTTTCATTGGCCATGAAGCAGAAATTGGCCTTTTCCTCTTGTTCCTCATCCGATGAAGAGGATGATGAGTCAGAGTCGGATAGTGTTGTGACAAGAGCCTTCTTCTTCTTGTACTTGCTCCCCTTCTTCAGTAAAGGGCACTCAGCTCTTATGTGACCCGGCTTCTTGCACTCGTAACACCCAATCTCCTCATTTTCTCTTTCCTTACCTTTGTCCTTGCGGTAGGAATTTGAGGGGCCTCTCCTTTGATGATAGGACTTCTTGTGGTTGATGAATTTTCTGAATTTGCGCACAAGAAGAGCCTCACCATCATCTCCCTCAAGCTCTTCTTCTTCACTACTGCTGCTGCAAGACAAGTCTTTATTAGATGATGTAGATTTAAGAGCTATTACCTTTTTCTTATGGGAGGACTCTTCTTCGCTGTGCTGCTTCATTGTGAGCTCGTGAGTCATTAGGGATCCAAGGAGCTCTTCAAGTGGAAGCTTGTTCAAGTCTTTAGCTTCTTGGATTGCCGTCACCTTGGCTTCCCATGACCTTGGTAGACAGCGAAGAATTTTCCTGACAAGCTCACTGTTAGTATAGTTCTTGCCAAGGCTTTTTAGGCCATTGACAATGTCAGTAAACCTAGTGAACATGCATGTGATTGTTTCATTAGAATCCATTTTAAATAATTCATACTTATGAACCAATATATTTATTTTGGATTCTTTGACTTGATTCGTGCCCTCATGGGTCACTTCAAGTCTGTCCCAAATCTCTTTTGCAGAATTGCAAGTAGAGACCCTATTGAATTCATTTCTATCTAAGGCACAATAAAGCACATTCATAGCTTTAGAATTTAGTTGTGCCTTTCTCATGTCATGTTCATCCCAATCCTTTTCTAGTTTGGGTACCGTGACACCCTCTACATATATGGATGGGATGTATGGCCCATTTACTACAATGGTCCACATCTCATAGTCTTGGGCTTGGATGAATATTCTCATCCTAGCCTTCCAATATGAGTAGTCGGATCCATTAAAGAATGGGGGTCTTTGGGTGGACTGACCCTCAATGTGGGAAGATCCAAATGGGGTTGTCATTTCGATCTTTCACTCTTGGGTGGAAGAGTTTAGGCTCTGATACCACTTGTTGCCCAGATAGACAACCCAAGAGGGGGGTGAATTGGGTTTTAAAATAATTTAGCTATTTAAAACGTTGTGGATGACTAATTAAAACTATTGCAAGTTGTTTAATTAATTGCTATGTGCTGTAAGTGATATGAGAGTAAGAGAAAGAGAGACAATCAATCACAAACACCAAGTTTTATAGTGGTTCGGAGCTAACCCTTGCTCCTACGTCCACTCCCCAAGTCTCACTTGGGAATTCATTATAACCCCTTGGATTACAGCCGGTTGTTTTCCAAGCTCACAACCAAACTTGTTGTTTTACGAGCTCACAACGAACTCGGTCGGTTTTTTCTGGCTCACCGACTAAAACCGCCCCGATTGTTTTTCCGGGATCACAATCGAACCCTTACACACGTTGGTTTTACACTCGGCTCACCAACCAACCTCAATACCCTTGATTCAATCCCCCGATTGAACCAAGTAAAGACCAGGTGAAAATAAAAGGTACAAACAGAAAACACAGCTTCTCAAAAAGCAGATAAATAACAATATAAACAGAAGAAAAGTTAGAAGCCCTCAAACACGTTTGAGTTGGAGTTGAGTGGGGCTTCTCGAACTTCGGGTCTCCTCTTGAATGTGTGGTCGACTTGAATGCAGGAGGAGGCTTCTTTAATTGCTGGGAAGAGGAAGTTGGATGGAGTTAATGCCGCTCTTCCCTCTTTTCGTTGAAGAACAGATTGCAGAGATTGAATGCTTGATTACTTTGAGTGGAATAGTTGTTTTCTACTTTGCTACAGTCCTCTGTGGCTATTTAAACCAACCCCCACGGAAACTAGCCGTTAGAGACCTTTTTCTGCCCGTTCTGCACACTCTGCACAGCCTGACAATATGTCCGTTGGTGGGTTGGAGTCGACTCGCGCGATCAGGAGTCGACTCGGCTGTAGCGGGAGTCGACTCATGCTTTTCTGGAGTCGACTCGGCAACTGTTTCGGATTTGAATTAAAGTAGCCTCTTGACCCGGAGTCGACTCGCCAACTTCTGGAGCTGACTTGGCATTTTCGGAGTCGGCTCATCCTATGAAGTCCACGGAGCCAATTTTTAACTTGGCCAACTCGAGTCGACTCGACTGTCCTGGGAGTCGACTCGGCGCTCAGAGCCCGAACTCCCAATCTTCTGTCTTTTGGCTCGTCCAGTCTTGGAGTCGACTCGAACTTCCCTGGAGTCGACTCGGCTCTCAGTTTTCGAAACTAAGTCTTCTGCCCTTTTGGTGTACCGCTGCCTTGGAGTCGACTCGAGCTTTCTAGGAGTTGACTCGGCTCTCAGACACAGCAGATTGGTCTTCTGTCTTCTTTGGGGTCGCGGTGTCTAGGAGTCGACTCGCATATTGCGGGAGTCGACTCGAATCTCAGAGTCCGAAAAACGTTCTCTGACTTTTTTCTTGTGTTCCTCTGAGAGTCGACTCTCACTTTTTTTGGAGTCGACTTGCCAACCATCGGAGTCGACTCGCGTTCCACTGGAGTCGACTCGAATCTCAGACCCAAAAACTGCTCTCTGACTTTTCTGCCTGTGACTCCTAGGAGTCGACTCATACTACCCTGGAGTCGACTCGGTGAACATCGGAGTCGACTCGCGCAGTTCAGGAGTCGACTCGCTGACAGGTTTTGAGTTGATGCTTTCTGTTCGTCTGTCTGTTCTCAGTCGAAGTCGACTCGTACTGATCCGGAGTCGACTCGAGCTCGTGCCAGTGAACTTGATACGCTTGGAGTCGACTCGTGATACTCTGGAGTCGACTCGAGTCTCAGACTTTGGTTCAAGCTGACTTCTTAACTTATCCAAAATATTATGAACCAAGTCTAGAGACACTTAGACAAGATTTTCACTGAAACACTTAATTGAATTCATTAGTAAACAAGAGATATACTCAAATGCTTTGAGCTCATCAAAATCAAATAGGGTTTTAATCAATCACTCCACATAAACAATATTCTTATTGTTTTTGTTCATCTTATTAGATACTTTGGTCAATTTATATTCATCGTTAAAAGGCCTAACAGATGTTTTATTACTTTAAAAGCTGTCTCTTGTGGGAATAAATTCAGCCAAAATATGGAGTACAACTTTAACTGATGGACACTCTACTGAATTCTAAAACATAGCATTGATGGAAAGGAGGTACATCAGTGGGACCTCATATTATCCTTCACATATCTTGGTGTAATACCCCAGAAAAGCAACAAAAAAAAAAAGAGAGGGCGGATGGGCTGGCCCGAAAAGACCGGGCCCATCCCCCTTAAAATGATCGTGCCTAGGGCAGGGCACGATCGTGGAAGAGAGGGGGAAGAAGGGGGGACCGGTGGTGGCGGCGTCGGAGGGATTGGTTGCCGGAGGAGAAGGCTCGTCGGAGGAGACCGAGCACCGGAGATCCGAGATCCGGCCGGCCGCGGTGAAGCCCTCCTCCTTCCTTTGGTGTGAGAACCCTCCGCTAGTTGCTCACAAGTTTTTCCGTCGGTACCTCACCGGAAACATCACCGGAGCACCTCGTCGGGCTGAGGTAAGTACATCTCCTTCCTTATGCTTCATGTTCTGGATTTTGGGTGGCGTTGGAGGGGTTTTGGCCGCCGAAACCGTCAGAGAGGGATCCGAAACAGGGTACCCCTGTTTCGGCCTCTTCTTTCCGATTTTTGGCTGCCGCCAGCCGCCGGGATGGGCCGGGATCCATGGTATTGGGGGTCGGTCGGGTCTATGTGAGGGTCGGAGAGGGTTTTCTAGGCTATGTATGTGATGAGGGAGGGTGGATCCGAGGTCTTCTTCCTCGGGATCCCATCCTCTCCTCCTCTTCCCCTCGTCGGTTGGCCACCGGCGGCGGCGACGGCGGCTGGGTGTCGTCGGTTGGGGGCCGAGCCACCATCACGGTGGCCTTTCCGTGGAAGAAATGGAGGAAGGGGGAGGGGTCTGTGTCGGTTGGAAAGAAGAAGAAGGAGAAGAAGAAGAAGAAGAAAAAGGAGGGAAAATAAGAATATAATAATAATAATAATAATAAGAGGAGAAGGAAAAGAAGAAGAAGAGGAAGAGACTTCTTCTTCTCTCTTTCTCTTGGCCGGCCACCATCGTCGGTGACTGCAGCAGGGGCGGCCGGCGATGGTTTGGCCAATGGTGGCCGAGGGTGGGGAAGGTGAGGGCACAGCCACCCCGGCTGTTGCCCTTGGACCAAAGAGGTGGAGGAAGAACCCTTCTCTATCATCCACCCTTCTTTTGGTCTTTTCATCGGGATCGGCCATCGTCGCCGGCGTGGCAGCGGCCACGGCTGGCGACGACATGGGCCGGTGGTACAAGGGTGGGAGTCGGGCCACCCCGACTGCCCTAGACTTGGAGAGATTGAGATGTTTGGGGATCTGGTTATGGACCCCATAGTAAATATCAATTATGGTTTGGAATATTTAAATATTAAATGATTTAGTTTGTGATTTGTAATTGATGTTGTAGAGGAAGAGTCGGCAGAGCCAGGAGGTTTTGATCAGGGGACTCAGCACCCCAGCGCGTAGGTTGTGATTCGGACTGTGTTTGAGTCAGTCTACAATTTCTGTAAGAATCCCTACATCTGAGCACTTCTATGCATATATTGATTTATCGTTGGATTTATTTTACGGTTTTGTTGTTATTGCTTGTGAGTTGATATGACACATATGAGATGAATTTTTATCAACATATTTTCATTATTATGTTGTTATTGTTTATGAGTTGATGCGGCACCTATGAGGCGTGCATGTTGTTTATAATGAATATATTGAGATAAATTCATTTGGGAAGAAATAACATATTTTGAAAATTTATGAAAATATGAGATGTGATGGGAATGTGATTGAACATGTAAAACTAGACATGTAATATGGGTTGGACTAACCTTGTCATGAGATAGCCTCTACGAGCTTATGCGTAGGATAGCTGCCACGAGCTGATGCGTGGGATAGCCTCCATGGGCTTACGCGTGGGATAGCCTCTACGAGCTTATGCGTAGGATAGCCTCCACGGGCTTACGCGTGGGATAGCCTCTACGAGCTTATGCGTAGGATAGCCTCCACGGGCTTACGCGTGGGATAGCTGCCACGAGTTTATGCGTGGGATTTGTGCAGTCTTGGACTGGGACATGATCTTGGTTAGACCAACGCCAGAAATAAAAAGTTTGAAAACTTTGGAATTTGAGTAATACGGAAATGGATCACATAATGTGGAAAAGGATTTGTGTGTATGTACTGATTACATATATTTGTTGTTTGTTGAGCTTTTGAAATGATGAAATGATATATATATTTTGATACTTGATTATTTTATGATTTTATCGTGTGTGGCTGTTGGGATTCTTACTGGGCTGGAAAAGCTCATACTACATTTACTTTCTTTTTCAGAGGCACTGGATTTGTAGAGACCATTAGGTGGGACGAGAAATAAGATCAGCATGGAGTCTGACTGCTAGATAGTTAGAAGCAGCTTATCTTTTATTTATGAACATTTGAAGATCTTGTAATTGAACCGATTGTTTATTTGGACATTTCGGATTTGTCAATTTGAGTTAATTAATTTGTTATGGATTTATTGGAATTGTTGTTTATCTTAGGCCTTGCATGATCTTTAGGGCACTGCTCTAGGGCTCATGCGGCCGGTCGCGGGCCGGACCCGGGTGATGGGTTCGGGGCGTGACAGAGTGGTATCAGAGCTTAAGGTTAAGGTATCATAGGGTTTATGTTCAGGCGAGTATCAGTGGAGAATTATGATAGAAAAACTTTCAGAGATTTAAGTTATAATCACTTGAGATTGTAACAAGAATGATATTATAATCTAAGGTTTAAGACCACTAGGGACTGTGGCCTTAGTGGCACTAAAGTTTGAGGTTTAAGATTATTGGAAAATGTGACCAGTTGGAATCTGAGCATATGTTTAAGATCATTAGGGATCGTGACAGAAATATATCATAGCTTAAGGTTATGACCACTTAGGACATGACAATTAAATTCAGTGTTTAAGCTGTAAGATCACTGGGCATTGTGATAAAATGTATGCATCGGTTTGGTTTTCGATGCATACGGAAGGAAAGTATAAATTGTCTTTGATCATGATAAGAGAGGTTTGACCTAAGATAAGTATAGATCAACAATGGCATATCGAGTATACCATGTTTAGATATTATTTAAATGATTTGAAAGTTCAAATTTGATGGGGGTTTTAATATGATCATACTTTTGGTTTTGCTGCTAATTATTAGAGTGGGATTTGTACGTTGATTTAGTATTGGAGTAAGCTAAGGAGATTTCATAATATTGAAAGGAACGTTCTTCGAAGTTGAAAATGCTTGTGGATTATATCTGGTGTTGGCATGTTGGATATTGCAAATAGGTCTATTTCCTATGGATGTATTTGATTATTTTGAGGCCATAGAGTATGCATATTGATGGGAGAATTCTAATTATTTGAATTCGCATGTTTGGATTGGGCTCCTGAATTTTCTTATAATTGTTGGAGATTATTGGATGTGTTAATCTAAAACTCGAGCCTAGATTTAAGATTTGAGCAGGGATCTTTTGTCATTGTTGATGAAGCCACTAATAGATGTCATATTGAGTAGAGACTTCGGTCATGAGATGCTTACATGAATTATCATATATAGCATTGTTGATGGATGTTAAGAATCTTGGTGAAGAAAGATCTGGAGATCGATAGAGTTAATTCCTACTCATAGTGGTATTAGCTCAACAGATCTAACCTATTGAATTTGAAGTAAATTCTGTTGGAAGGAAAATCAATGTAGATTTTCTAATTAAATTGCTAAGGGAATACAAGAATTACCCCCTTTAAATTAAACTTAGATATTTTTGGATTCTAAGAAGGTTGTGGAGATCACGTAGTGACCTTAAACTTGACTAAAGGATTGGGGGTTAGTTATGATAACTATACTCTATATAAATCGAGAACAAAAAGATCTAGAGGTTTTGCTCTAGTTCTACTTGGAAATTTGAAATTTGGAGTTTCTTAGTCTCAATGCAAAGTGATACTTTAGTCAAAAATCATTTTGTAACTTTAAAGAATTAAATGAATTAAATCAGAGTGTGCAGCGGAAGTGTGGTGGTTTGACTTATTTTGAAACTGGTTAAGATCATTAATATTTGATCTAAAAGGCATTATGATGAAATACTTGAGTTAGTTTCAGGAGAATGTTGTTGATTCTATGGATCTCTTATTTGTTGGAATGATGTGGGAGAAAGAAAAAAAAAGATTATAGAATATTAAGAGCATTTGATACTAAAGATTTCTTCTATTTCTATCAAGCCAATTATGATCTCTCTGTAGAATCAAGAGAAATTAATTTCTTGAGATATAATTATGGCAATTTAATCTAAGGTTGGAAGTTTGGAATTCTTTTGAAGGAGATCAAAAGAACTTACTATGTGTGGTAAATAAAAAGGATCAAGTTTTGAGATGCTGTGATTTTTGTATGTCAAAATCTTAAGAGTGGTACTCCAAGAGGGAGACTATTTGAGATCTCAGGAATGATATGATGGATGTATATTTTTTTAAAGTTTGAGGCTTCAAGTAAGTTAATTTCGAGGACGAAATTTTTTTTAAGGGGGAGAGTATGTAATACCCCAGAAAAGCAACAAAAAAAAAAAGAGAGGGCGGATGGGCTGGCCCGAAAAGACCGGGCCCATCTCCCTTAAAACGATCGTGCCTAGGGCACGATCGTGGAAGAGAGGGGGAAGAAGGGGGGGACCGGTGGTGGCGGCGTCGGAGGGATTGGTTGCCGGAGGAGCAGGCTCGCCGGAGGAGACCGAGCACCGGAGATCCGAGATCCGGCCGGCCGCGGTGAAGCCCTCCTCCTTCCTTTGGTGTGAGAACCCTCCGCTAGTTGCTCACAAGTTTTTCCGTCGGTACCTCGCCGGAAACATCACCGGAGTACCTCGTCGGGCTGAGGTAAGTACATCTCCTTCCTTATGCTTCATGTTCTGGATTTTGGGTGGCGTTGGAGGGGTTTTGGCCGCCGAAACCGTCAGAGAGGGATCCAAAACAGGGTACCCCTGTTTCGGCCTCTTCTTTTCGATTTTTGGCCGCCGCCAGCCGCCGGGATGGGCCGGGATCCATGGTATTGGGGGTCGGTCGGGTCTATGTGAGGGTCGAAGAGGATTTTCTAGGCTATGTATGTGATGAGGGAGGGTGGATCCGAGGTCTTCTTCCTCGGGATCCCATCCTCTCCTCCTCTTCCCCTCGTCGGTTGGCCACCGGCGGCGGCGACGGCGGCTGGGTGTCGTCGGTTGGGGGCCGAGCCACCATCACGGTGGCCTTTCCGTGGAAGAAATGGAGGAAGGGGGAGGGGTCTGTGTCGGTTGGAAAGAAGAAGAAGGAGAAGAAGAAGAAGAAGAAGAAAAAGAAGGAGGGAAAATAAGAATATAATAATAATAATAATAATAATAACAGGAGAATGTTGCCCAGATAGACAACCCAAGAGGGGGGGTGAATTGGGTTTTAAAATAATTTTACAATTAAAACTTTTGTAGATGACTAATTAATACTTTTGCAAGGTGATTAATTAGTTGCTATGTGCTGTGAGTGAAATGAGAATGAGAGAAAGAGAGACAAGCAATCACAAACACGATGTTTATAGTGGTTCGGAGCTAACCCTTGCTCCTACGTCCACTCCCCAAGTCTCACTTGGGAATTCACTATAACCCCTTGGATTACAGCCGGTTGTTTTCCAAGCTCACAACCAAACTTGTTGTTTTACGAGCTCACAACGAACTCGGTCGGTTTTCCCAGGCTCACCGACTAGAACCAACCCCGATTGTTTTCCCGGGATCACAATCGAACCCTTACGCGTTGGTTTTACACTCGGCTCACCAACCAACCTCTACACCCTTGATTCAATCCCCCGATTGAACCAAGCTAAGACAATATGCTAATAATGAGGACAAACAAAAAAACAGAGCTTCTCAAAAGCAAATATACAGCAATATTAATAAAAGCAAAGTTAAGAGCCCTCAAACGCGTTTAAGTTGGAGAAGAGAAAGGGCTTCTTGAACTTCGGGTCTCCTCTTGAAATTCTGGACGACTTGAAGGCAGGAGGAGATCTCTTTCAATGTTGGAAAGATGTGGTTGGAAGGAGTTAATGGCGCTCTTCCCTCTTTTCGTTGAAAAACCACTTGCAGAGAATGAATGCTTGATCTTTTTGAATGGAATGGTAGTTCTCTGCCTTGCTACAGTCCTCTGTGGCTATTTAAGCCATTCCCCACGGAAACTAGCCGTTAGACACCTTTTTCTGCCCGTTCTGCACACTCTGCACAACCTGACAATGTGTCCGTTGGGGTCGGAGTCGACTCGCGCGATCAGGAGTCGACTCGGCTGTAGCGGGAGTCGACTCATGCTTTTCTGGAGTCGACTCGGCAACTGTTCCGGATTTGAATTAAAGTAGCTTCTTCGACTGGGAGTCGACTCGTCTTGACCCGGAGTCGACTCGCCAACTTCTGGAGCTGACTTGGCATTTTCGGAGTCGGCTCCTCCCATGAAATCCGTAGATCAACTTTTCAATTTGGTCCGCTCGAGTCGACTCGACAGTCCTGGGAGTCGACTCAGCGCTCAGAGCCCGAACTCTCGATCTTCTGTCTTTTGGCTCGTCCAGTCTTGGAGTCGACTCGAACTTCCCCGGAGTCGACTCGGCTCTCAGTTTCCGAAACTTAGTCTTCTGCCTTTTTGGTGTACCGCTGCCTTGGAGTCGACTCGAGCTGTCTGGGAGTCGACTCGGCTCTCAGAGACAACAAATTGATCTTCTGTCTTTTTGGGTCGCGCTGTCTTGGAGTCGACTCGCGTATTGCGGGAGTCAACTCGAATCTCAGAGTCCGAAAACGGTTCTCTGACTTTTGCCTTGTGTTCCACTGAGAGTCGACTCTCACTTTCTTTGGAGTCGACCTGCCAACCATCGGAGTCGACTCGCGTTCCACAGGAGTCGACTCGAATCTCAGGGTCGAAAATCGCTCTCTGACTTTTCTGTCTGTAGCTTCTTGGAGTCGACTCATACTACTCCGGAGTCGACTCGGTAAACATTGGAGTCGACTCGCGCACTTTAGGAGTCGACTCGCTGACAGGTTTTGAGTTGATGCTTTCTGCTCGTCTGTCTGTTCTCAGTCGGAGTCGACTCGTAATGATCCGGAGTCGACTCGAGCCCGTGCCAGTGATTCTGATACGCTTGGAGTCGACTCGTAATACTCTGGAGTCGACTCGAGTCTCAGACTTTGGTTCAAATTGACTTCTTAACTTATCCAAAATATTATGAACCAAGTCTAGAAATACTTTAGACAAGATTTTTACTGAAACACTTAATTGAATTCATTAGTAAACAAGAGATATACTCAAATGCTTTGAGCTCATCAAAATCAAATAGGGTTATGATCAATCACTCCACAGAGAAGGAAAAGAAGAAGAAGAGGAAGAGACTTCTTCTTCTCTCTTTCTCTTGGCCGGCCACCATCGCCGGTGACTGCAGCAGGGGCGGCCGGCGATGGTTCGGCCAATGGTGGCCGAGGGTGGGGAAGGTGAGGGCACAGCCACCCCGGCTGTTGCCCTTGGACCAAAGAGGTGGAGGAAGAACCCTTCTCTATCATCCACCCTTCTTTTGGTCTTTTCATCGGGACCGGCCATCGTCGCCGGCGTGGCAGCGGCCACGGCTGGCGACGACATGGGCCGGTGGTACAAGGATGGGAGTCGGGCCACCCCGACTGCCCTAGACTTGGAGAGATTGAGATGTTTGGGGATCTGGTTATGGACCCCATAGTAAATATCAATTATGGTTTGGAATATTTAAATATTAAATGATTTAGTTTGTGATTTGTAATTGATGTTGTAGAGGAAGAGTCGGCAGAGCCAGGAGGTTTTGATCAGGAGACTCAGCACCCCAGCGCGTAGGTTGTGATTCGGACTGTGTTTGAGTCAGTCTACAATTTCTGTAAGAATCCCTACATCTGAGCACTTCTATGCATATATTGATTTATCGTTGGATTTATTTTACGGTTTTGTTGTTATTGCTTGTGAGTTGATATGACACATATGAGATGAATTTTTATCAACATATTTTCATTATTATGTTGTTATTGTTTATGAGTTGATGCGGCACCTATGAGGCGTGCATGTTGTTTATAATGAATATATTGAGATAAATTCATTTGGGAAGAAATAACATATTTTGAAAATTTATGAAAATATGAGATGTGATGGGAATGTGATTGAACATGTAAAACTAGACATGTAATATGGGTTGGACTAACCTTGTCATGAGATAGCCTCTACGAGCTTATGCGTAGGATAGCTGCCACGAGCTGATGCGTGGGATAGCCTCCACAGGCTTACGCGTGGGATAGCCTCTACGAGCTTATGCGTAGGATAGCCTCCACGGGCTTACGCGTGGGATAGCCTCTACGAGCTTATGCGTAGGATAGCCTCCACGGGCTTACGCGTGGGATAGCTGCCACGAGCTTATGCGTGGGATTTGTGCAGTCTTGGACTGGGACATGATCTTGGTTAGACCAACGCCAAAAATGAAAAGTTTGAAAACTTTGGAATTTGAGTAATACGGGAATGGATCACATAATGTGGAAAAGGATTTGTGTATATGTACTGATTACATATATTTGTTGTTTGTTGAGCTTTTGAAATGATGAAATGATATATATATTTTGATACTTGATTATTTTATGATTTTATCGTGTGTGGCTGTTGGGATTTTTACTGGGCTGGAAAAGCTCATACTACATTTACTTTCTTTTTCAGAGGTACTGGATTTGTAGAGACCATTAGGTGGGACGAGAAATAAGATCAGCATGGAGTCTGACTGCTAGATAGTTAGAAGCAGCTTATCTTTTATTTATGAACATTTGAAGATCTTGTAATTGAACCGATTGTTTATTTGGACATTTCGGATTTGTCAATTTGAGTTAATTAATTTGTTATGGATTTATTGGAATTGTTGTTTATCTTAGGCCTTGCATGATCTTTAGGGCACTGCTCTAGAGCTCATGCGGCCGGTTGCGGGCCAGACCCGGGTGATGGGTTCGGGGCGTGACACTTGGCTTAAGAAAAGTCTCCCTATTTTGCAGGATTATCCTTGACATATCTTGGCTTATACCTAATGAATGGACATATGTCCCCTCAAAAGCACTGACATACCTCATATTACCACCCACTTTCAGACTCATCATGGATCAGAGACCAAAAAGTAATAAACCTTAAGTTTGAAGTTTATGGGTTCAGCATCTTGGTAATATTCATGAATTATTCTCAATTCTTGTATGTGTATAAAGATGAAGTACCATAGTTTTTTTTTTCTTTCAAAAAAGGTTTTCTACACTCATTCTAACTTGCTTCGACAAGTTTCATTTATTCCAGGTTGATACTCTCTCCAAAGAGTAAATTTACCTTGCTTAACAGACCCATAATACTAATTTATATTCACTGAAAACTGGTTTAATTCTTCATTTAAATTAATATACGAGATTGTTTTAGTTGTTATCAAATATAGATCTAGACATACCCATAAAAGATAAACCTGATTGTGTCATCAGCTTGGGTTGGCTATTGCACAATAAATACTTATTTTTCAAAAGCCAACTCATTGACCTGGTCCCTACAAGACAAGCACCGGGCATGATGCATGTGTGCGTGGGTGTCATATATGTTTATGATTCAATTGACTTGTTTCATGGGAAGAAGTTGTATAATATGTATAAGTTCTTCACCATGTTATGGGCCTGGCATGTATCCTGTATACTAAGAAATCATATGGCAGCAATTTGGAGTTGATTCATAACAAATGTCATTGAAATCTGATTCTTGTTTGATATTGTTGTAGTAGGTCTTCAGTAATATCTGCTTTTCTCAATATTACATTATGTATTGACATGTGATATATCTGAATCGATTGACAAGAGCAAAGGATGATAAATTGTCTCGTTCAATATGATGCAACTTGGAAAGCCAGTTACAGGTGACCCTATTTGAAGTCAGATACAGGACTCCCTGGAACTCTTGTCCACAGATTCCATAACCATGGCATTTACATATGTACACCCCACAAAATGAACATAGCAAGTACAAAATTCAGAATACCATCAGCATGGGCATTGTTGCGGGGACGGCGCTTTGGCCGGAGCCTCGCACAACAGCATAGCCCACATTAAGCTAGCAGAGAAAGAGGACCGCATTCCTTCCGAGGTATTGTCCGCTTTGGGAGTCGAGCGTACCCGGAGCCCTCCTCACGGTTTTGCCCTTCAAAAGGCGCCCCGAGAGGAAAGGGCTTTGCCCCCCAATTAAGGCACAGAACCTTTCCGCTACTAGCCGATATGGGACTATGTTCGGCCCCCTCCCACAACATAGCCCCTCCGGCGGGAAGGTCCTGGGCCGGGCTTTTACCCCGACACAGCCCCCACAGTCCCGGAGGGTAGCCTGTGGCAAGAGGGCGCTTCCGACAGACGACGTCATCTGTTGCGGAGACGGCGCTTTGGCCGGAGCCTCGCGCAATAGCATAACCCACATTAAGCTAGCAGAGAAAGAGAACCACGTTCCTTCTGAGGTATTGTCCGCTTTGGGGGTCGAGCGTACCCGGAGCCCTCCTCACGGTTTTGTCCTTCAAAAGGCGCCTCGAGAGGAAAGGATTTTGCCCCCCAATTAAGGCACAGAACCTTTCCGCTGCTAGCCGATGTGGGACTATGTTCGGCCCCCTCCCACAACAGGCATCAATAGCTACAGATGGGTGTTAAGGACAAATAGAATTCAACAACATAGAGCCACCGTAACCCCTAAACATCCATGACAAATCTCACCAGAAAAACCTTCTCATAGATCAAGCCAAACCATTAATCCATAAGAAATCTAGAGAACTCATCTCACAGAGAGAAAGCACGCGAAGATTATAGTACAAACCATCAATCAGATCAAAAAAAAATATCGCAGAAATGAACGAAAGTTCGCACGAACCTTGCAGGGTCTCCCCTTGATCACTATATACTTGAATCCACAAGTCGATCGGTCGACGTAGGTCTCCGGACAGGAGGGATACCACTCGATCGAGTCTTGAGGGCTGCTCGGACGGCGCCGAAGAGGAGGGAGGAGGAGGAGATCCTCGGGCGGAGGCGAAGCTAGAGAATCAGTAAAAAAAGAAAAAAATACCAACGAACACAGGAACAAGAGGAGGCGGAGGAGGAGAACAAGCGAGAAGGAGGGAGCGGAGGGAGGAGGAGAAAAATACCTCAGGCAGAGGGGGTTGGGATCGGTCGGTCGGCGCCGAAGAGGAGGGAGGAGGTTGGAGTCGGACAGCCGGCACCGGAGAGGAGGAAGACGGAAGGATAGGGCAGCGCCGGAGACGAGCAAGATGGAAGCTAGGGCAGCAGGTCGGTTGGCGCCGGAGAGGAGAAATAAGGGCTCGATCAGGGTCGGGCGCCGGGCTAAGAAGTATCCTCGCCTTCGACGATGCTTATACGCATCGTCTAATATCGACGCTTACGTTTGCTAGACCGACGCTTATAACTGTCGTTGTAGCTCGGAAAAAACAATGACGCGTAAAAGCGTCGTCCTAGGTCCATTCACACGCTTCCCGGTGTCGTTTTCTCTTGAGGACTATGATGACGCTTTTAAGCGTCGTTGATTAAAAGCGTCGGAAAAATTTGGCATGGGAAACAAATTTGCCGATACTTTTTCCTAGCGTCGGCATTCAAGAGTCAGCTTTGCTTCTTTTTTTTGTAGTGTAATGATCCTCCTTATGTCCTCCAGCACAGGATGGAAATCCTCAATATAAATTTGCTGATCAACTAACCAACTGATAACCATCCAAGAGTCCCTACCAAGAATTACATTGGAGGCAATGACTGCATAAACCAAATCCTCCCAAGCTCCCCTCATCTTCGCAAGAGGGACTACAACATCATATAGATTGCATCAAGGTCAATAGTATTGTCCCGAATAGTCCGATTTGAGGTGTATCGAACCGTATCAAAAGCCATCCGAAATGATTCCGGCCTTTGGATCGAGAAACCAAGGAGGGAGAGGGAGAGGAAGAAAGAAATAGAGAAAAATAGAGAGAGAGAAAGGAGGAGGAAACGAGAGAGGGAGGAAGGGAGGGAGTGAGAAGGAGATGGCGGCAGAGACCGAAAGAGACAGAGAGAGGGGGAGAGAGAGCTTTCAAAGCCCTCTCTTCTCCACAATGCCCGAACATATATGGCTCTTATTGTGAAACGAAATAGAGGCTTCGGCCCATATAAAGATTACCAACTTTTCTTATTATTTTTTTAAAGAAATAAATATTTTTGAAGAGAAGGGTTAATTGTCCTTAAAGAGAGAATTTTGCTTCAAAATTAAGTTGCAATATTTTTATTATTTAATAAAGTTTTTGTATTCTCAATAGTATAATTTTCCTGCAAGTATTCTGTTGATATTTGTTCTGAAGTCATGGGCATTGGAAAGTTCTTCTGCATAAGATCATCCGGTTTTACAACCATGACAAGCATAATTGTGTCACAGTCCAATAGGGATATGCCCATGCCAGTACCACATGCCATTCAGAACACATCACAGAGGTAACTACAAGTCTCTTTTCTTTCTTTCTTCTGTCTTTCTATTTTTTTATTTTATTATGAGTTGGACTCCCACTTAATGACGTAGTCATACTTAATTTCATCTTAATTTCATCTTTCAGTCTCTCATATTTAATAATACGTATGCCTTACTTTATGTAAGGAAATCACCATGATCCGAGCTCTCTTCCGGGTCTTTCTTCTTTGATTTGTTGCTGGGAATGCCGCCGGAAGCTTCGCCGGAATCACAGATATGAGCCTTGATCATCTTCTCCTCTGTTTCTTTGTTCACCAAAAAAAACTCGATAATAAAAAGGCTCTGATTAATCCTCTATCTTTACATTTGAAAATCCCTATTGATTCTTCCTTTGCCGGCCTCCTTCGCTGCCGGCCCTTGTCGCTGGAGAAGAGGGCTTGTCCCTTTTGATACTGTCGGCTGTCACTAGAGTCCCACCGTTGGAGAACTCGAAGGAAGGAAGAGAGGGGCCGAAACCCCTGTTTTCGGCCCTTTCTTCCTTTTCTTTTTCGTCGCCGGCCCTTGCTTGCCGCCGTCGGCCACTGAGGTTGGCCGAGCCGCCTCCTGTTGCCGTTGGAGCTGGCCACTATGGCCGCCCCTAGAACTGATTGTGAAGGAAGGGGGAGAAAGATCCCCTATTTTGAGTAGGAAGAGGAGAGTTTTCTCTCTCCTCTCTCCTTCCTCCTCTCTCTTCTTCTCTCTCTCCTGCCTCCTCTCTCTCTCTTCCTTTTGGTCATCTAGCCATCGCTTTTTTTTGAATTAAGCCGGCAAATCACCAAGCCTTCATCCAAAAACAGAGTACTCTACCCGGGCCCTTTTCTTCCTTGTTCCGCCACCGCCAGCCGCCAAGTTTGGCCGAGCTTCACCACCTCCTGAGATGTCTGAGTTCGAGTGGCCGTCGGTCAAGGAGATCGGCAATGATCAGGCCAAGTTTGATTGGTGCTTTGATAGTCCTCTTCCTCTTTTCTTTCGTTCTTCTTTGTGCCGACTACCGTCGCCAATGGTGCCGCAGCTGGCGGTCGTCACTAGGATGACCATCGTCGCCATGGTTGGGCCTCCTGGTGGTCGTCGCCCCTATTCCGAGAAAAGAAGGAGAGAATGGCTCCCCCCAGTTTTGGGAAAGAAGAAGAGAGTCCTCTCTCTCCTTTCTCTCTCCTCTCCCCTTCCTCCTCTCTCTCTTCTTCTCCCTCCTCTCTAATTCTGTCCTCGTTTCTCTCTCTTGATTCATGGCCAGATATGATGATCAATCTTGGATGGCCCGTCCACTATGACGGACCAAACCCACACCCCTAATTGAACCCAGGCTGAGATTCTCTCTCCTCTCCTTCTTTCTCTCTAGATAGGCTTAAGGATCCTAGTTAAGCTCTTGTTTACTTGTTGCTGGGATCTAAGTTGACCCAGTTAGGAGACCTTGAACCGCCCTGGTACCCAGGCGGTTGATCAACTCTTTACCTCGGCCTTGTCAGATCTCTTTGAAATTCTGTCATCATTAACTTTCATTGAGTCAGTTAAATTATGTTTGATCTTAATTAGTTTAGTTTACCTTGTTCGGACCGACGTGGGCAGTTGGACACTATCAGCTGACCGATCTGATTTGGGGCATGAGGTCGTGCTCTAGTAGTGTTTAATTTGGACTCCGCTTGACTTCTGAGATGATAATTAAATGTATGATGTTTTAATTATATTAAAACAGGTGCACTTGACCCGTCTAACTGAAGTGGAATTATTGAAGTGAAAAAAGATAACTAACCTAATACTTCAAAGTGTGTTTTCCAAATTATTTTGCAAAATAATTATTAATTGATTATATATATATATATTATATCGTACTTAGTTAAACAGATCAGGTATGTTAATAATCATTTTAAAATTTTGTTATATGTTATGAAATCTGTAAAATATGACAGGGCAACTTATAAAATCTGTTTTATATGTATGTATTCTCAGCATGGCTATGATCTGTTCTGTCCCCACCATTGAAGATTATTCATTGAACCTGTCGACTTATTATATGTAAGGAACTGGTTTTGACATTGCGCCATCAGTGATTAGAATAGTGGTTTTTGGACACCGTTACCACCTGTGGTTAACAATAGTGGTTTCTGGCACTTTGTGCAACCCATGCCACTGGGTTACATGGTCGCAATCTATTTATGTTGGGATTATGATATCAGAGTTTTTATAAAAATGCTTAGTAAATTTCAAAAGAAAAATATGTTATTTGGGATTTATTTTCTAGTCATTACTTTGTATTTTGATTAAATATCTAGGATGCTTTGACCCTACTCTGGAGTATTATGTTGCTTACTGGGCTAGTGTAGCTCATTATCATATTTTGTCTGTTTTGAAGATCTAGAGGCTTAATCGTACGAAATTGGAGAGTGCACTAGATTCTGATAATTCCTTCAGTTATTGGTATTTTAGATAGATTAGTTAGAATATTTGATTTATGTTGACATATGGTATTTTGAAACTTTAGAAGTTTGCTTCGAATAAATTATTCATAAAAAATAAATAAATTTCAAGAATTTGTCCTTGTTTCGATATGATATGCAATCTTGCATGTCTGTACGGTCCGCCGTACAAGTGTGCAATGTCTGCTGCACTCCGGGCTCGAGGCGTGATACTTTATATATACTTATATTGATTTTGTACACAGTTAACACACTTTTTATTATTGAGAAAGATTAAACAAAAGTAATCACGTTAATTAACACTAAACATTTCCATTAATCACAACACATTTTATACTCGCTTGTTTCCTTTTCTCTACCAAGTGGAAGGATTAAAAGATAAAAAGCATCAAAATAAGAGGTAGAAATATACAAATCGCAAGCAAGATGGAGGCAGAAAGTGTCCTCTCCCGTGTGTCAAGGAAAACATGGCTCGTGCAACTATGACAAGACTCATTTCAAATCCAAAGAGAGCCCCCTCAAACAATAGCAGGCCCAGACAAAAGGCGAAAACCAAAAACTGAAAACAGGTATAAGGGAATGAGCACAAAAAGCAACAGCAAAAACAAGCGGCTTAGGGAACTAACAGAAGGCACAAATTAATGCATGTTTACGTAAGCCCTCATAATATCTAACTAATATTTGTGGACCATTCTCTATGACTTTAGACCCTGCCAAGTATCTGCCTCGCTGCAGTCATTTTTTTAAGAATATCTCCCGTATGCATTCGTTCTTTGGGTAATTTGCCAGAACATTGTAGCCCAATGTTGATCACAGAAATTAAGCACTCTTGTATCCTGTCTTGTTTAGCGCACCTTTGTTGTATGTCATCGATAATTTCATACTCATCCTCTCGTATCAACTGCGGATCTACGATGTTCATAATTTGACTAGGAAAAGCCATCTCAGCAAATCGATGAAGATCTAAGCTCTCATTGAAGGTTTCATCAGTGGGTCTCCTTCCCGTAAACATCTCCAAGAGAAGTATTCCATAGCTGTACACATCTCCTTGGGTCGATACTTGGCTTCCCAAACCGTACTCTGAAATATGTTTGTACAAAGACAACGGCAAAAACATAATTAAACATTCAAGATAAATCGCTCCACAAATAAAACAAAGAAGTGGATCATTTCTCTATGCCACCGAAAGATTATATTAGAAGCATAAATTCAAATCAGAAGGTAGAAATATGTTGTACTATAATGACTGAACCAGATTGGCCTATCTGTCTTTAGCTGCTCATTATTAGTCTATATTAGCCTACATAGGAAGAAAATGAGAAGTAGAAAAATTTGTACATGGAGTCTCACCTGGAGCGATGTATCCAACCGATCCTTTTATCGCCGCCAAGCTAGCAGATATGGAGAATGAGTTAGTAGATTCAGAGAGAAACTTCGCCAGCCCGAAGTCGCTCACACGGGCAGTCATGTCACCGTCCAGAAGAATGTTGCTCGGCTTGAGATCACAATGCACGATTGGCACCGGGCTATGATGATGAAGGTAATCCAGTGCAGAAGCCACATCAATGGCTATGCTTACTCTCTGTTCTAAATTCAAATTCCTTATGGGGCATTGCTCATGCACTTCCGGATGCAGCCATCGTTCCAGGCTTCCATTCTCCATAAATTCAAGAACCAATGCTTTGAAATCATTACCTCTAAAATCAACACTAGAGCATGCAGTTATGATTTTGACCAGGTTTCGGTGTCGGATGCTTCTCAAGGCCTCACATTCAGCTATGAAGCTCCTTGAGGCCCCCTGCTGCTGAAGGTTCAGTATCTTTACAGCAACCACCTTTACATCATCCCAATCCATGACCCCTTTATATACAGAACCGAAACTCCCAACACCAATCAGATTTGCTGAAGAGAACCCATCAGTTGCTCTGACCAATTCGGCGTAAGAGACTCTAGCATGTTCTATTCTCATGGTAGCCATGGATGGACGTCTCATTCTTGTCTTTCGAGTCCGGTAAAGTAAAACGAAGAAGAGAATCAGAGTCAAGCCTAGAACTCCACTGGCAACTGAGATGATCACTGACAAGATAGCAGCTTTGTGTTTTTTCCCATGGGGTTGGGTAGAGGGGCACGGTGGCAGGTGCAGTTCATGAATTCCACCACACATCTTTCGATTTCCAATTAGGGAAAATGCGCTCATATTTGCAAAGACCCCACCTAGCGGAACCTCACCTTGAAGGTCGTTGAAAGAGAGATTCAGAAACTGGAGCGACTGAAACATTTGGAGATATTCTGGTACAGGCCCGGACAGGTTGTTGCTTGAGAGGTCCAGAAATTGAAGGCCCTTTAGCTTGCCCAGCGATATCGGGATTACCCCATCAAAAAAATTACCGCTCATATTAAGGTTTCCGAGGACCACGCATTCGCCAATGTTATCAGGGATTTCGCCATACAATCTGTTCTCAGAAACATCGAGGTTATTGACATTTATCAGGTTGCCAATTTCTGAAGGTAAGGACCCCTGTAGTGCGTTATGTGATACGTCTAGGAATTGGGATAGAGAAGGCAGGCTAAGAATCTCTATGGGTATAGGGCCTGTAAGCTGATTGTAGGAGAGATCTAGTAACTGCAAGTTCTTGCAGTTTCCAAGGTGGGTTGGAATGGTTCCACTCAATATGTTTCCTCCCAGATACAGTTCATTCAACTGACTAATGTTTCCCAATGAAGGTGGGATTTGGCCGGAGAAAGAGTTTAGAGACATTTCCAGTGCATTCAGTGCATTAAGATTTCCAAGAGAGGCAGGAATGTTACCAGTGAGAAGGTTTGCACTCATGTAAACTACAGCCAGGTTTTTCAGATTCTCTATATCTGAAGGCAGGCTTCCAGATATCTGGTTTTGCGAAAAATCGAGGATTTGGATATCTGTGGAGAGGTTGGAAATGGAATTGGTTAAGACACCAGAGAGGTTGTTGTCACCGATCAATAGTACTCTCAATTTGCTGCAGTTGGTTAGAGCAGCGAGGAAGCTCCAATCGTCGGCCTCCTTGGCTGCTAGTTGGTTCCCGTAAAGTGACAGGATCGATAGGTTCTGTAAGGTTCCAAGGTTACATGGGATTTTTCCATGGAGATTGTTTAGTTGTAACTGAATTGTAACCAGTCCAGAAGCATTGGATAATGAAGAAGGGACAAGTCCGGTGAAGTTATTGCCGATCATGTCGAGATTTATGAGGTGGGGAAGAGTACTACCTATGTCAGATGGGATGGTCCCTTCGAGACTGTTGATTCCCACACTGAAGATACGGATGTGTGAGAGATTGTATAGACAGGGAGGAATCATGCCTGATAACTGGTTTTCTTGTACACCGAGGACAGCAAGAGAGGGAAGACGGCATAATGAAGATGGAATGCCTCCCGACAGAGTGTTGCTTTCAACATTAAAAAAGGTGACAGAGGTCAGGTTCGCTACCCAACGTGGGATATCGCCCGTAATCATGTTGTGCGACAAGTCAAGTTTGTCCAAAGAGGAGAGGTTGGCCAAAGATGTTGGCATGGTTCCCGTAAGATTATTCGATCGGAGGATCAAGCCGATGAGCTGAGGAAGTGATCCCAGCTCATGGGGCACTTGTCCGTTGAGATTGTTGTGACGTAAGTCAATCCAACTCAGATGTCTGCAGTTGCCAAGACTGGATGGAATTTGTCCTTGTAGAGAATTCGCTCTTAGGTTGAGATGTTGCAGCCGATGCGAATGGCCAAGATCTTGAGGGATGGATCCATCAAGTTTGTTCTCTTGGAGACTTAGTCTTCTGAGGAAGGTGAGGTTGGCTACGAATGGTGATATGGTTCCGGCCAGGCCAAGGGAGGGTAAGTCCAGAGCAATGACCCTTTCAGGGTGCCGACTACCACATGTGACGCCTTGCCACTGGCAGAAATGAAGCGACTTGTTGTCCCAGGAAGACAGAGCCCCATATGGATCATGATATATGTTAGACTTAAATGAAATGAGAGCTGAGTGGTCACTTACGCTTTTGCTGTTGCTGCCCACGAAGGAGGTTGCAGTTCTGGTGGTGATAGAAGGAGATTGGGGAGATGAGAGCACAAAAGGACACAAGAGTAGAAGAAGAGTTGCACGCATAAGAGACGACCACCAAGAGCATGCCCTCTGTGAGTTGGAGAGATATCCCATGTGCGCTACTTGGAAGTCTGAGAGGAAAACAATGAACAATATAGCTTGGTGGAGGCTTTGGATGACCTTCCAAGAGCATGCATGCAGGCTTTATAGCTAGTGGGATTTCTTGGCCGGGTGATATCTGGAGGAGCTCCATTTATAGCTACTTGGAAATAATCCTATATAAAAATATTGTTAAATTTCTAATAATACTTTTGATTAAACAATTCAAAATAATAATATATTTTTTTAGTCTAGTGGGATTGGAAAGTCTTGTATTGATTGGAAAGAATGCAGCCCCCGAAACAAGCGCGTGGGAGGCGTTGCATTTTTTATTGTTCCGCCGCTGAACAAGACGGGGTACCGGTCTTCCAGGGCACACCGCGCGAAACTTCTTGGACCACTGTTTTTCTTTTTTTTTTATTTTTTTTGAGTGCAACATCAGTGGAAATCTAATCTCTTTGACTAAGATGTGCTTGTCTTCCAGGGAAGACTACTAAGATGTTCTAGTATTATTAGTCTTCTTCTTATCTTTTCATGGCAGAACAGATAAGAAGACGACTAATAAATGGACAATGATCCAGATCTGAACTTGATTAAACCTGAGAACGTCTTTGACACGCGCCAAAGATTTTGTTATTTTAACATTATATACGTAGAAGGACGCCCTATCCCCTTCCAAACATTTCATCAATTTGATCCTCTGATATCGTCCTCACCCAACTTTTACGACTGCCCCAACAAAATCTGGAACCCACTCGCAAACGCCAAAAAAGTAGCACCATCCAGGCACGCACAGGAGGTTAAAAGAAAAAAAAAAAAGTTTCTATGAACATTAATTTATCCGTAAAATGAGTCGAAACACTTAACCATCTCAAAGGTGGATAAATTAATTTTTCATCAGCTAGATAAAATGATCTTATCTCTTGTTCCTAAAATATCTCTTCTTATTCTAATACACTAACAAACTCTAAAGTCTTACTTTCTTGGCAATTTTCTTGTGCGGAATCCAAAGAGTCTTTCATATTTCTTACTTAATATATCTAACTTTTTATTTTAATCAGTTAGTTTTACGTTTTTTTCTTCCCAACGATTATGATTATATAATTCTTTTCTTGTTGTTTTTAGTAGAGATTGGATCCTTTCAGTCTTCAGTTTAACAAATTCCATTATTTTTTTTTGTCATGCCTATGAATCATCTAACTCTCTCAATTTTGCATGGGTCAAAAGTGTAAATTGGACTTCAATCGACAAAGAAGTAGAACCGAGAGGCATAAAAGATATTACACAAAAAAAATGAATAAAACCTTAGCAACTTAGAAGAATATTGGACATATTCCAAAGCCACTTTTGAATATATAAAAGAATATAGATAAATTATTTTTCTAAGTATGGCCTGGATGAGAGTTCTGTAGAAAATTGTAAATTTCTGGATAGATTTCAAGCCCTAAGGACGTGCCTAAATTGTTTCTGAAAAAAAAAACAAGAAAAAGAAAACTAAAGATAACCATAGCTACTCTTCATAAATTGTAAGGCATGATCAGCGAGGAGATCTTGCACTCCCCCGTAGGTCTCTTAAAGCTCCCATTAATCAAAGTTTACAATTGATCCTTTTCTTCGGAATAATAGTATTTTCATGGTCAAGTATGCAGAAACCATGAATGGAAAGTCCAACAAATTGCCCCAGACTAGCATGCAACGTTAACCTTTGGATTCATTAACAAGTAAAACCATTTCACTGAAGGATAATACTGAGTCTTAATAGTAGAACACTTTTACTGGAGGATAATGCTAGGAATTTCTGAATTTGATGTTCCCGGATATTGATGTCCCTCAAAGATGCATCACGTGATCTACACATGATCTCTGTAGGAGTACATAGGGACGCTTAAATTGCGCACATTTTCCACATCTATGCACGAGTAAAGATATGAACCACAATCTCATCAACCACTACAGACTAACATGTGTAAGTGCATACTGCTTTGATAGTCAGAATGCGGGTAAAAAAAAAACAATTCTTCTAGCAAGAAGACTGAAGAGATCAACAAACAAACCCAACAACAAATCTAAACATGATCAACGGAGGATGTAGTTGCGTTGTAGAAATTTCATCAAAGCATTGACCTTCAGAGTAGCTCAATCCAAACTACTTGCACAGGTACATATTTAGCATACTTAGATAACAATATATCCGATATAACAAGGTGGAAAAAGAGTCCAACCAACAAAAACAAAAAAAAAATCAAAAAAGGGCAAAAAAAGAAAAAAAAATCAAACATAAAATTAACCAACCAACAAGACCATACCTCAGATGCATCTACTACCATCAGATACATAAAGATGCAGAACCAATATCCTGAAAGAACATCTAGAAGCACTTCCTGTGAACAATAGCTGGTCCAGATTCATCATATTCTGCCTTGGATATCCACATCTGCAATGCATTCAAAAAGGCCAAGCAAATAGAATCATCAGAGGAGAAAGAAAATAGGGCAAGAAGGCAGATCCAAAATTGGGGGGAGAGGACAATTGATAATGGTTTACCTGCTGGAATGTGCTTAGAGAAGCCAAGATGGAACCTCCAATCCAGACACTATACTTCCTTTCAGGTGGTGCCACCACCTTGATCTTCATGCTGCTAGGAGCAAGTGCAGTGATCTCTTTGCTCATACGGTCGGCAATGCCCGTGTCACGCCCCGAGCCCGAGGCGCGGCAGACGCCGCACGCCCGCACGGCGGGCCGCGCAGGCGTGCAAGGCAACGGATTACATCAAAGCAGATACAGATGTTCAAAATTGACATAATTATTTAAATTGTTCAAAAGCAGACTTACAAAATTTCAAAATAGCATATGCCAACATAATTCAAATGTCCAAACTAAACTAACTAAAATGTCAATAACTGAAGAAATCGTCGGAAAATCTAACGCACTCCCCAATCCCGTGTGATCAAGCCTCTGGATCTGAAAAATGAAGAAAACAGAATAATGAGCTACACTAGCCCAGTAAGCAACAAAATACCCCAGAGTGGGGTCAGAGCATATCAGATCAAAATACAGGATAATGTCTGGAATAAATCATAAATAACATCATTTGTTGTTTTCAAAACTTATTATCATTTTTCCAAAAACTCTTATACCAGAATCTCAACATAATAGGCTACGGCCACGTAACCCAGTGGCATGGGTTGCACAAGATGCCAAATACCACTATTCTAATCACCGGTGGTACGGTGTCCAAATACCACTATTCTAATCACCGGTGGTACGGTGTCGAAACCGGTTCCTCACAGATTACAAGTCGACAGGTCCAACGTATAATCCCCATTGGCGGGGCCAGAACAGAACAGATCATAGCCATGCTGAGAATGCATATATATATATAAAAATATATTTCATGGATTTCGGAGCATATAACATGATTTTCAAATAAAATTTAACATGTCTGACCCATTTTACTGAATGCAAAACATATATCAAAACATAATCAGTTTATTAAATAATTCAGAAATCACACTTGAAGTATTAAGTTACTTACCTCTTCTCGCTTAATACCTACTTCAGGTAGGCGGATCAGGTTCACCTGTTAACATTTAATTAATTTCTTTGTAAATTTCAGAGCTAAGCAAAACCAAAAGTAATACTATTGGACATGGCCCAACAGGGCTCAGAATTAGCCCATAATGGGCATGGCCCGATAGGGCCCATATCGGACACGGCCCAATTGGCCCGCATAGATCCAGCCTAATAGGGCCCCCCAAAGTTGGTCTCTAATGGATTATTTATGCATTGCAGGGGCTAATACTTAATTACAGGGTACTATTCTATAATAAAACTTGAGTGAGGGGACTAAATAAATATAGTTGGGGACCTTTATGTAATAAATCTTTCCTATAGGGATCAAATACAAATTACAGGAGTCCCTTTTGTGAAATAATATACTGTCAAGGGCTTCACTGTAAAATTCCATTTATTGGCCAAACGGGTTCGGGTTTCGGGTTCTGGGTTTCGGGTTCAGGTTCTAGGCTTGGGTCTGAACTGGGCCCAAGTTGGGCCCACATGGGTACTGCCCTACTGGGCCCAACCGGACTGGACTGGGCCCAAGTTGGGCCCGCAGGGACTGGGCCCAAGTTGGGCCCGCAGGGGACTGGGCCCAACGGCCCAACAAAGTGCCCACGGCCCACAATGGGCTTTCTTCCTTCCCCAAACCCCCCTCCACGAACAGGGGAAGAAGGAGAGATGGAGGAGAGAGAGGATCGGCGGGGTGGCCGGCCTGGGTGGTCGGAGGCCGTCGTCCAGTCGACGGTCAGCCGGCCACGGTGGCAGCCGGTGGCTGCTGCGACGGCCGGCGTTGAAGAAGAACCGAGAATGGTCTCGGTGTGGGCCGATGCAAAGGAGGAAAACATGCTATTTGGCATGGAATCAAGGCAAGAGAGGGCTTACCGACGGTGGCAGAGGCGGTGGGAGGAAGATCTCGGCTGCCGGTGGCTCGATCCGGTAGTCAAGCGGCGGCGGCGGCACTTGGAACCGAGAGGAAGCAAATCTCCAAAACAGGGGAAGGCTTGCGGAGGGGATTCGGACGGCGATCGGGCGGCACCGACCACTCGAGAGGCAAGAGCCGGGGGAGGAGAGGGAGGAGAGGAAGAGGAGGAGACGGAGGAGAGGGAGGAGGGCTCGGGTGATCTCCGAAGGAGGAGGAACGGGGGTTTTATAGCCTCATTGTAACTGCTCTCCGCCGCGGGAATTGCGGAGGAGGCGAAATCAGCGGCCGTGCGTGCGGCCGCGAGGTGGACGCGGGATGACCGCGGTGCAGCCGCGGGATGCCCCTCTGTGCCCGAAGAAGATGGAGGGGATCACGTCTGCGATCCCCTGCTACGCCCCTTCCAAAAGAGGAAGACGGGGCTGAAGTCGGCTAGGGCTGCCGACTTCAGCCCGAATCTCACATTCTCTCCCCCTTAAAAAAATTTCGTCCTCGAAATTTAAGAGAACTATGTCTTTCAAATTTAGAAATGCTCAGCCTATTGAGTAATATAAATCCAAGATCTCATTCTCCTCGATCAAAATCAGTGTGATAGATAACTTTGAATCAATTATCAAAACCTTCATATAAACTTGCAAGATTAACACTAGATAAGTGACTAACTAAAATCTCAGATTGAAATTATCATCTTGATGCATGTTCACTCGAAATCGGATCAGGATCGATTCACAGTAGGATTGATTAAAATTAGTTGCGTTTAAGATAAAACTTGAAATGAAATGGATCTCATACACTTATCAAGGTAGTGTGCTGATCCCTCAAATGATAATGACCAACCTTAGAGTTAAATCATTATATTGCTAAGAATATGATTCACAAAATGAATATGTACTAATGATCATTAGATAGCAACGATTTATCTCAAAAATGATTTGCATCAAATCACAAAAGCAGGTCTAAAAAGGCAAAGTATTGATACCATGATTCAATATGCCACAAAGCTTTTAACTTAAACTTATAAATTATAAGATGGGAGCAAATAATGCATGGTTTATTCAGATACTTAACAAGTTAGACCATATTTGATCAACAATCAACTAACCCGAGTCATGATACGTTCAAATTATTATTATTATTATTATTTTCTTAGCATACCCAAAAATAGCAAAGTCTATTCAAGAAATAACATAATCATATCAGGATTGATCTGAGAATCAATAGTATTCACCTTCCTTTATTAACAAAATCTTTCATTATTGAACAATATAGTCTTTCATCATAACATGTTACCAAAACACAGTCAATATTTTTGACCAGTTTGAATTTACTCAGTTCATCAAATTTCTGCTGCACAACTCAGATCAATATTTTCCAAACTTTCTTATTGATCCCACATCATCAGCAATTTTTTTTTCTTTTTAATATCCAAACAAAATTTTATCCTTGTTTCCCAAGTACACTAGATCATGATTAACCCTTGAGATAGTTGTCGTACTTATACCATCATATGATCAAGTGATCATATTCTAGATCCAAATTTGAACTAAGCCAATTCTATTTTTCCTTGGCAATTCCATTATACAAGTTGATATTTATTCTAAGCTTTGATAATTAAAAGATTCTAGATTAACTTACTCAGGAGCTTACTCAATCATTCCGAATCTTTTCTTTTAGGCTAAACTTATTTGGGCCTCTCATGAAATCCCACTTGCATTTCTCATATGGTGATACAAAATCCACAATCAACTCATAGCCTTGATTAATAAATATTTAACTCACAAAAATCAAATAATCTGGTTCAAAGATTTACAAGAAATTCCTCCAAGATATAAGCTCTATGATTTTACATTGAGATCCATCAGAATATCAATCTTAATTGTTTCAAGTCTCAAGGGTTAGGGCCAAATAAAAATTCTTAAGTCTCATCCCCAAGTATATTTTCCTTCTATATACGAGTTCCATGCATGATCCACATACAGATTTCAATAAATATTTTCTAGACCAAACTTTAAACATTTTTTATAGATGAATCTTAATTTGCCACCAAAATAATTAACTTCAACTAGAAGCAATATCCATAGTGCCTGATATCAAGTTAAACTTCCAAAATAATTACATTGCACGATAATATCTCATGATTAATATTCCTTCACTTAATTTAGTCAAAATCTAATTAATCAACACTTGAAATACAAATTGCTCCACCAAGAAAACTCTCATAGTAGCTTATTCACACTTTGGTAACGACCATAATTAGGTTGCATTCTAATTTTAGCATTTCAAAATTCTGATAAAATAACACAAATTTATCAATAATAAAAGCAATAAATACCTTCGTCTAATGGCCTAATGTCTACCCATCTCTCAAACTTTTCGACGAATCCTAAAGATCCTAAAACTTAATCTCCATCTGACTATTTCAAACACAATCCCTAGGAATTTGAAACCTGAGCTCTGATACCACCAAATCTGTCACGCCCCGAGCCCGAGGCGCGGCAGACGCCGCACGCCCGCACGGCGGGCCGCGCAGGCGTGCAAGGCAACGGATTACATCAAAGCAGATACAGATGTTCAAAATTGACATAATTATTTAAATTGTTCAAAAGCAGACTTACAAAATTTCAAAATAGCATATGCCAACATAATTCAAATGTCCAAACTAAACTAACTAAAATGTCAATAACTGAAGGAATCGTCGGAAAATCTAACGCACTCCCCAATCCCGTGTGATCAAGCCTTTGGATCTGAAAAATGAAGAAAACAGAATAATGAGCTACACTAGCCCAGTAAGCAACAAAATACCCCAGAGTGGGGTCAGAGCATATCAGATCAAAATACAGGATAATGTCTGGAATAAATCATAAATAACATCATTTGTTGTTTTCAAAACTTATTATCATTTTTTCAAAAACTCTTATATCAGAATCTCAACATAATAGGCTACGGCCACGTAACCCAGTGGCATGGGTTGCACAAGATGCCAAACACCACTATTATTATGCACCGGTGGTACGGTGTCCAAATACCACTATTCTAATCACCGGTGGTACGGTGTCCAAATACCACTATTCTAATCACCGGTGGTACGGTGTCGAAACCGGTTCCTCACAGATTACAAGTCGACAGGTCCAACGTATAATCCCCATTGGCGGGGCCAGAACAGAACAGATCATAGCCATGCTGAGAATGCATATATATATATATATAAATATATTTCATGGATTTCAGAGCATATAACATGATTTTCAAATAAAATTTAACATGTCTGACCCATTTTACTGAAAGCAAAACATATATCAAAACATAATCAGTTTATTAAATAATTCAGAAATCACACTTGAAGTATTAAGTTACTTACCTCTTCTCGCTTAATACCTACTTCAGGTAGGCGGATCAGGTTCACCTGTTAACATTTAATTAATTTCTTTGTAAATTTCAGAGCTAAGCAAAACCAAAAGTAATACTATTGGACATGGCCCAACAGGGCTCAGAATTAGCCCATAATGGGCATGGCCCGATAGGGCCCATATCGGACACGGCCCAATTGGCCCGCATAGATCCAGCCTAATAGGGCCCCCCAAAGTTGGTCTCTAATGGATTATTTATGCATTGCAGGGGCTAATACTTAATTACAGGGTACTATTCTATAATAAAACTTGAGTGAGGGGACTAAATAAATATAGTTGGGGACCTTTATGTAATAAATCTTTCCTATAGGGATCAAATACAAATTACAGGAGTCCCTTTTGTGAAATAATATACTGTCAAGGGCTTCACTGTAAAATTCCATTTATTGGCCAAACGGGTTCGGGTTTCGGGTTCTGGGTTTCGGATTCAGGTTCTAGGGTTGGGTCTGAACTGGGCCCAAGTTGGGCCCACATGGGTACTGCCCTACTGGGCCCAACCGGACTGGACTGGGCCCAAGTTGGGCCCGCAGGGACTGGGCCCAAGTTGGGCCCGCAGGGGACTGGGCCCAACGGCCCAACAAAGTGCCCACGGCCCACAATGGGCTTTCTTCCTTCCCCAAACCCCCCTCCACGAACAGGGGAAGAAGGAGAGATGGAGGAGAGAGAGGATCGGCGGGGTGGCCGGCCTGGGTGGTCGGAGGCCGTCGTCCAGTCGACGGTCAGCCGGCCACGGTGGCAGCCGGTGGCTGCTGCGACGGCCGGCGTTGAAGAAGAACCGAGAATGGTCTCGGTGTGGGCCGATGCAAAGGAGGAAAACATGCTATTTGGCATGGAATCAAGGCAAGAGAGGGCTTACCGACGGTGGCAGAGGCGGTGGGAGGAAGATCTCGGCTGCCGGTGGCTCGATCCGGTAGTCAAGCGGCGGCGGCGGCACTTGGAACCGAGAGGAAGCAAATCTCCAAAACAGGGGAAGGCTTGCGGAGGGGATTCGGACGGCGATCGGGCGGCACCGACCACTCGAGAGGCAAGAGCCGGGGGAGGAGAGGGAGGAGAGGAAGAGGAGGAGACGGAGGAGAGGGAGGAGGGCTCGGGTGATCTCCGAAGGAGGAGGAACGGGGGTTTTATAGCCTCATTGTAACGGCTCTCCGCCGCGGGAATTGCGGAGGAGGCGAAATCAGCGGCCGTGCGTGCGGCCGCGAGGTGGACGCGGGATGACCGCGGTGCAGCCGCGGGATGCCCCTCTGTGCCCGAAGAAGATGGAGGGGATCGCGTCTGCGATCCCCTGCTACGCCCCTTCCAAAAGAGGAAGACGGGGCTGAAGTCGGCTGGGGCTGCCGACTTCAGCCCGAATCTCACAGCCCGGGAACATGGTGGACCCTCCGCTAAGCACAATGTTCCCATACAAGTCTTTCCTGATATCCACGTCGCACTTCATTATAGAATTGTAGGTAGTCTCGTGGATACCAGGGGTTTCCATACCAATGAGAGCAGGCTGGAAGAGCACCTCAGGGCACCTGAAGCGCTCGGCCCCAATGGTGATGACCTGGTCATCAGGTAGCTCATAGCTTTTCTCAACCGCCGAGCTGCTTTTGGCAGTCTCGAGCTCTTGCTCGTAATCAAGCGCTACATAAGCAAGCTTCTCTTTAATGTCACGAACAATTTCCCGCTCGGCTGTGGTAGTGAAGGAGTACCCCCTCTCAGTCAAAATCTTCATCAGAGCATCCGTCAGATCTCTACCAGCAAGATCAAGCCGTAAGATAGCATGTGGAAGTGCATATCCCTCATAGATTGGGACAGTGTGGCTGACACCATCACCAGAGTCCAGCACAATACCTGGGCAGAGTGAACAGATTAAGCTGATATGGACAAGCATTTGGTAATCAATTTTTAACGTGAAAAAAATGAGCCTGAAAGCATTGTTGTCAAGTTTTCATGATGTGTTTTTCGTTGCATAATTTAGACTATGATAGTTTCAACATGAGAAAAAATTATTTCTGAAAAATTGTTTGAGATGGGATGGTGATTCAGATGAAGCATGTTTTTAGATAGGCCAATGGAGCTGCAAATTGGGTGGCTTCTTTTGCTAGCAACCACTTGGAGGACCATCTATAGGTGGGAGAGGCGGAGTTGCTTAGTGCTCTCCCTGATGTATTACTTTTTAATTTTTTTTGATGTATCCGTGTATGTGACGTACGATATTTTCATTTAGACTTCGTTTTTTTTAATAAGATATTAAAGCTCTTCTCTCTCTATCCAGGAGAAACCGTGCTGAAGACTTCGTTTTTTTTTTTTTTTCCTCTTTTGCTTCGCCGAGTCTTAAGTCTTGGTACTTCTCTTTCCTGGGTACATCGTGCGAAATTCGTGGAGTGCTGTGTGCAGGTGGCAGTGCAGCATGAGTGCAGCTCTCTCTGTTGCCTGGATGGGGAACGGATGTTAATCTTGGTGTGACATGCACAACATCATGTGCCAGCTCGGTTGGTCGTCCAAGAGTAAAATGCCCGGTTGTGGGAACAATAAATTAAGCAACCTTCTTTTTCTTTCGTTTTTTTTTTTTTTTTTGGTACACTTATACAAAACGGATATAAATATCACCCAATAAGCCAGAAAATAAGACAGACTACAGGATAAATGGGACAGAAGTCTAGTCCATCCAGATGAAATCTTCTGTATGATGAGCCGCATAGGAAGCCACCCAGTTCGCTGCACTGGTGGCCTCTTTGTAGACATGTAAGGCTCGATGAAAGATGCATTCGCCTAGTAGATGACGAATATTGTGGATCAACCGCACGCCCCTATTAGCACCCCCAGCCTCCTGGATCTCCTAGATCGAGGTGGCGGAGTCCCCCTCGATGATGATGCGATCTGCCCCCAGCACCCATCTCACAAAGAATACTCCCTCCAATGCGCGCTCTTTGAATACTCTCCGCAGAAATAGGTTTGATTGTATATATCTGATCCATCGTAGACCATCCATCTTTTTTTAACGAGAAATTATTAGTCATGTTGTCGTTAAATTCTAAACCAAGATCGAAAAATTGCTCGGCTCGATTTGAGATCGGTAAGAACCGAGCTAAGTAAGATCGAATGAAACCAAAGCAAAGATGAACTGATCTTCTTCGAAGTCAACCCGCAAGAAGTTCACTCATCAGAAAGTTTTCAGTAGAGAATCCCCCGACACTTAAGTCAGAATAATAGAGTAACAAGATGGAAGAAAGAAAATTTGTACAGAATAGTCTACAAATAAGCTTAGGTGAGGATCCTTGGGCCAACCATTTTATTGCATAGAATACTGATCCTTTACTTAATTTGGCTTAACGTGTCTTAACTGTACAATAACGACTCCATATTAACAATATGGTAACTGTCATGTTGAAAACTCTGATCGGATATGATGTTATTTTCCCCCAAACCCGGACCCAACCTGATCCTTGGGCAGGGTATGGAAAAAAAAAACATAAGTCTCGGGTTAGGTCTAGATTTACCTAAACCTGGACCTCACCTTGCTTGTGACCAAGCAACTCATGTAGAATGGGTGCAAGACTATAACTTGTTCGATTCCCAAATCCTATAGCCTCCACTACTACGCCTGCAAATTGTCCGACCACACTGACTTCATTATAGAGATGTTTAATAATAAAAATTGCATCCATCACGACACTAGCATTATAGAGGTATTTAATAATTTCTCGAATAATAAAAATTGGACCATTAAAACTATGGTGCTTCCACAGAACAGAACCAAAATGAAGTACTCCAATTTTCTCAACCTCTCTTGTATCATAAAACCAAAATAAAAGCCCTCCAATTTTCTCAACCTCTCCTGTATCATAAAAGTATTCCATGCAATCATGTTTGAGATATTTATTGCAGCAAAGCCAACTATAGCTCCCATGACAATTGCCAATCCTATGATGGAATTTTCGTCCTCTTGCATCATTGCCTCACGATCCATGCTTAATGCGGGTGGAGGGGAGGCAGCACCCTCAATTGAGTTACAGAAGAAGAAATAGTCCCCACATTGTCCAAGTTCCCCTTCAGAGCATGTGTTAGGGAAGCTAAAGGACTGGCTTCCTATTGGGATTGGATCTTTTAAGCAATTATGGGCCATGCTGAAGGATGACAAAACGTTTAGCTCGGCAAGAGATTGAGGTATTATTCTTGAAGCCTGAAGGACCATTGAATGATAAATCCATCATCAATGAGTCGCACATGCCCAAGAATTCAGCAGGTACAGAAACAGAGAGGTGACTCATGCTTAGATATTCCCAAACACATTCCAGATGGATCCATTCAATAAGTTGTTTCTCAAACATTTTAAAAAAATGTCCTAGGACTTGAGGCTCCCGTGGAGTCTACGAAAGACGGGTTGTATGCAAGCTTACTTCCGCGTATGGAGAAGCTGTTACTGTGTTTTGATTTTAGGTAACCCAAGTCATAATGGAGTAACGTTACAGTCAACCCAAAACCTGCCCGCTTCTTGCTCTATGTAATGTTGGAGGAAAACGTGGGTACCCAGTGTGTCATGCCTCAATAGTCTGTTTTTTCTTGATGAATACCGCAAACTCTTCTGAGAATGTATCCCCATTTGGAATTTCAAACAGAAGGCTCTCGAGTTGAGTCAAACTTAGAGGAGTCTCCCCTACCAGTGAATTAATAGACAAGTCCAAGTAGAAGACATTATCCAGCTCACGCATCCACCATGGAATGGCTCCAGTCAATTAATTCCATGACAAATCTAGCAATTCTAATTATTTAAAATTCCTTAGCCACAAGGGGTTAGAACCTTTGAGAGCACAATTTACATTGGTAAGAAACCATTTAGAACTTCGTTTTCCATCCTTCGGTATCTTCTCTCCTTGAGAGTTCATTGTTAGAATCCAGGACCTCTAGCCGCAACAGATGGAACGGTCTTTGAGGTTAGTTCGGGAAAGGAATTAAAATAAGTTTGGTGACCCAAACCTTAAAGGGCTCGTTTGGTTCGCGGGAAAAAAAGGGAGGAAAGTGTGGTCAACGGGAAAGTAATGAAATGCCTCTTGTTTGGTTGGAGTTTTCAAAGGAGAGAGATAGAAAAGTTGTATTCCCATGGAAATATGATTCCCACATTTCATGGAAAAGTCTTTTCCATGAGAAACATGGAAAGTTACTTTTCCATGAGGCGGGAATCATTCCATCTTTATTTTTTTTCAAAAAGGCCCTTTAGCATTAAAGAGGTATTAAAGACCTAATTTTTATTAAGGGTATAATAGGAATTATACATAACTTTACTAGGAAAGTGGATGGTCAACCAAACATAAGCACTCTATAAATCTATCACTTTTCCATGTTTAACTAAACATACCAAAAGTATATTTTCAGGCATTCTCTTCCTCGAAATCTTCTTCCCAGGAAACATATTCCTAGGAAGGAAAATGATTCCCGCGAACCAAACGAGCCCTAAGAGGCAATTGTGATTCCTGGGCTCATGGCTTGAGCCAGGCCGTAGGTGGTTGCGTCCCTCTTCGAGAAATAAGGGTCGCGAGCAGGAGCCCTAGACGTGAAGAGTTGAATCAACTGTCTGTTTGGTGGGCCGTTCTTGTAAAGAAGCTGCGAGCATCAATTAGTGGTTCTTGGAATCCTTGGGTTAGTCAGTTATCTCCTTGATGGAGCCTTGATCTTTAATTACCTTTTTTTTAAGGCACGACTACAGGGCTTTACAATAAATATAGCTCCCAACGTCTACAGTTAAACATATCTCACAATTGAGTTGATACTTCTCGATCAAATCCCAAATAACTGAACTTGAGTGTCTAGCAATATAGAAGACTACCCAGTTCACTGCACTGTTCACCATTCTATAAATATAGATAGCCTTAAAAGATTGCAAGATACTGTTGATCCTCCTTATGTCCTCCAGGATAGTGTGGAAATCCTCAATATAAATTTGCTGATCAACTAACTAGCTATTTACCATCCTAGAGTCTCTCCCAAGAATTACATTAGAGGCCTTTAGTATAATGACTGCATAAACCAAATCCTCTCGGGCTCCCCTCATCTCCACGAGAGAGACCACAACATCATACAGATAGCATTAAGGTCGACGACAATTTTCCGAATCATCCGATTTGAGGTATATCGAGTCGTATCAAAAGCCGTCTGAAATGATTCCGACCTTCGGATCGAGAAACAAGCGCAGGAGAGGGAGAGGAAGAAAGATAGAGAGGAAAGTAAAGAGAGAAAGGAGGAAAAGGGAGAGGGAGGAAATTAAGCTTCTGGTTAGAGGAAATAAAAAAAAATGCCAAAACATATGAACAGAGACCAAATAATTGTATATTAAAATATAGATTATAAATATAAAATTATATAAAAATATGGATTATAGATGTAAAAATTATTGATATATTCACGTATGAAATTCTGGGCTGGGGATGGATATTGCAAATAACATACTGAATTTGTAATTCATTGAGATGCTTGAATTAAGAAATAAATAATTTATAAATACGTTGTGAAATTAATGAATTTTTAAATCGTATGGAAAAATAATTCAAAGACATATTTGGCCAATGAAGAAATCGATGTGGATAGAATATTTCATATCCTTTTCATTTACATAATTTTCAAAATGTTGTCATTCTACCCTCATTAATCTTCCGGTCCCACCGAGATGGGAGGTTGGCAAGGTTTCAACGGCAATATCAAATATGCATTAACTTTGAAAGATATTTATACGTTGCCATTAAATATTTCTCCAGAAAGTGCTGAAATCTGCGTGCATGTGGACTTTTATGGTTACATCATTTATAATGGTTATTGGGAGCTTGCGGTTGACTGCCTACCTAAATTGTAATATAATTTTGAGGTCACATGCAAGAAAAATTACAATACATAGATTAAAAAAAAGCTATGGTATACAAGTCGGGCAAGGAAATTAGTAATAAAAGCCAACAGTGAGTGAGGTTTGAACCGTCATGGACTAGGTTTCTACCTCAGTATAATTATGAGACCCTGGAACTGGGCCCGGTCCATTTGACCAGCCCGATCCATTTGACTGGCCCAGTCCCAAGATTCGGCCTCACGTGCATCGCACGTGAGGTAGCGGGATGAGAATCCATTGTGAAGGCCCACGTTGGGTTGGGCCGGCCTCTAAGTAAGGGCGACCCAACACAGGAAAAAAAGGGGGAGGGAGTCTCCCGATCGAAATAACCTCCCTCCCCTGTTTCAAAATTTTTTCCCTCCTCCCGAATCCATCGGAAGGGAGGTTATAGGGTGATAAAACCCTACCATATCAGGCGAGGATCTCCTCCCTTTCTTTCTAGGGCATCAGCCAAGAGGCTTCCACACACAAAAAAAAAAAAAGAGAGAGAGAAGGGAGATTGGAGTTCTACCATGCCGCGGGAGGGATCGGAGCGTTCGCCGTCGATCCGGTTGGGAGGATCTCGTCGGAGGCAAGGTGAGCACCCTCTCCTCCTTCTCCTTCGTCATTGGCCATTACCTCCTTGGAATATGGCCGGGAAGCCACCGGATTGAGAAGATCCGAACCCGCCCTCGGTGGCTTGGTTCTTTCTTCCGTTCGGCCGGCTGCCCCTGGCGTGGCGCACCGCCGGCACTGCCACAGGCCGACGACCATGGGGCCGGCCGTGGGCCGCCTGTTGCCGGGCACCCTTCCCCCCTTTCCATCGGGAAGAAGGAAGAAGAGAGAAAGAGAAAGGGGCTTCCCATTCCCTTTCTCTTATTATATTTTTCTCTCTCTAGTTGGGTTCTCTTTTTACACTTGAATCTGGGGAGATCATTGCTTTGAGGACTCTACATAGTCTTGGAATGTTAGATTTTAGAGGACCCTTTAGAGGATTAAACAGGGATCCTGGATTATCATATATCTTGAGTAAATTTTTAATAATGATTTGATTCTGTAGGGGAACAATCTATTGGACGAGAAGACACTGAGCAGAGTCCTGCGCATTCCGGTTCATAGATCGCCGTGAGGGCGGGTGAATAGTTTGTCTGAGTTTTTCAACAAAGGGTAAGAATCCTTGTACGCCAATCTTGCATGATATAAATATTTTTACACCATAGATGTTTGATATGCTATGATCCAGACAGCAAAAATAATGTTATATTAAATTATATTTTGATTATGTTGGCCTATGATTGGTACTATGATGGAAGTATGTATGTGCATAACCTACACCTACATGATTGGATTGATGGATGTGGTGCTCTAAGCTAACCACGTGATATTTGTTGCCACGTCACGGGCTGGAAACGTGACCGTGGTTAGTCTAAAGCCGAAAATAAATAACTAAATAAATAAAAAGAATTGATGTATGGATGTAAACTGGATTGTATGAAAAAGAACTTTGGATTTATCTTGTTGTTATGGCAGGCCCCGTCACAGGCTAAAAATATAGTACTTTGGTAGGCCCCCTCACAGGCTAGAAATGTGGAACTACAATGTGCAGGCCCCGCCACAGACTGAAAATGTAATACTTTGATAGGCCCCATCACAGGCTAGAAATGTAGAACTATAATGTGTAGGCCCTGCCACAGGCTGAAAATGTGATAATTTGGTAGCCCCATCACAGGCTGAGAAATGTGACCGAGATTTGACCCAAAGTCGGAGAGAAATTTGATCCAGATCAAGTTGAAGAAAGAAACATTGAAACTATAATCAAGATTTATGAGCTATCATACGATATATCATTCTTGTGTAACTGGACTTTTATTGATGTTTGACGTACGTTCTTATATTGATTATTTGAGTTTTTTGAAAACTGTTTATGATTTCATGAAATGTGCATCGATTTGTCGTGGTTTTCAAATCTATATTATTATTGTGTTGGTGTGGATGTGTAGGGATTCTTACTGGGCTGTAAAGCTCACCCCCTTTTCTTCTTTCTTTTTATCAGAGTTGCAGGATGCATAGATTTGGATGGGATGGGCGCAGAGTGCAAGTATCAGAGTCATTAGCTAGTTAGTTTGTTTATCCTTCTTTGATGTCGATGAACATTTAAAAGCTTTTGTAAATGAACTAAATTGATTATCTGGACATGTCGGATTTGTCTATTTGAATTACTAAATTAATTGTGGATTTGTTGGATTTTTGTTAATCATAGGCCTTGCATGATGATCTTTAGGGCACTGCTCTAGGGCTCATGCGGCCGGTCGCATACCAGACCCAGATACTGGGTTCGGGGCGTGATAGAGTGGTATCAAAGCTTAAGGTTAAGGTATCCTAAGGTTTAGGTTCAGGCGAGTGTGAGTGGGGAAAAAATATCTAATGACTTATTAAAGTATCCTCTAGATACATTTTCTTTGCAATCTTAAAATGTTAAAAGTAACTTGTGTAGGTTGATATGGCACGAGGGAGTGGACGTGGGCGTAATAGGAGGCCGACTCGCTTTGCTGATGGCTCCGCTGCTTGGACGCCCTCCGAACAACAAGAAGGTGCTCCACCCTCGCCGGCCAAGAGTATGCACCTGCAGGAACACCACGTCAACCCTGTTGGTAGTGCTTTGGAGATGGAAAAAACTCCAAGGACAGGAACCTTGGGTAAGCCTGGAATTCAGCCTAATGAACCATTGAGTGCTTCTCAGATGATGCAAGCAATGATGCAACAACAAGCTACTTCCCGTTCAGACATGATGAGAATGATAAAGATGCAACAACGCTTCATGGAACAGCATCAACAATTTATGCAGCAACAGTTACAGCACCAGCAGCAGCAGGTGTCTCCTCATGAGTATCTACAGGGGGCTGCAAGTCGGCAGGAGCATCATGTTAGTTTGGCAGAATTCAAAAAGTTTGCACCTTCAGCTTTTAAAAGCACTTCTGACCCTTTAGAGGCTGAGACTTGGCTGAATGAAATGGAAAAGGTTTTCAATGCCCTGAGATGTCCTGATGAGGATAGGGTCACTTTTGCTACATTTATGCTGCTGGGAGAAGCGGATATTTGGTGGAATGTGGAAAGAGGAAAGATGGGACAGAACGCTACATCTTTGACTTGGAAAGGATTTAAGGAGCTTTTCCGTGACAAGTATATTCCCCAAAGCGTGAGACGGCAGAAATTTCGAAAGTTTACCCGGTTAGAGCAGGGGAACATGACGGTCGCAGAGTATGCTGCAAAGTTTGAGGAATTGGCCAGGTATGCCCCAGGACAGGTGGAGAATGAAAGAGAACGAGCTGAGAAGTTTGAAAGTGGACTTAGAGCCCGAATCAAACAACAGGTGTCTACCTTCGAGCTTTCTTCCTACAAGGATGTGGTTAACAAGGCTTTGGTAGTTGAAAGGGGCTTGAATGACGCTCAAGAAGAGAGGGAAAGAATTTTGAAAAAGAGGAACAGACAAGCTGAGTTACAAAATAAGCATGGCAAAAATACTGAATTCAGGCCCAAGAAACAAACTACTGTGAATAATAAAACTCAGCGCAAGGATACTGTAAAATACTATAGATGTGGCGGACCCCACTATCAGAGCGAGTGCAACTGGTTCAATGGGAATTGCTTTTCGTGTGGCCAGCAGGGCCACCAGGCAAACACCTATCCTAATCGCAGTGAGCAACAGGCTCGACAGACACCTCAGCCTATTCCGGGAGCTCCAGCAAATCAAGTATCTCAGAGTGAACAACAACGAGGAGGACAACAGGGGTCTAGAACTCAGGGGCGAGTCTATGCTCTTACGCAACAGGATACCAATGCCTCTAACACTATGGTGACAGGTACGATTAAAGTCTCATCCACCAATGCCTATGTTTTGATTGATCCTGGAGCTACTCATTCTTTCGTATCTGTGGATTTTGTTAGAAGAAATAATACAATGATTTCTATGCCATTAGAGATTGAACTTTGTGTTTCCACCCCTAGTGGAGATGTAATCTTAGTTAACTCTGTCTGCAAAGATTGTATCTTGAATATTGAAGGTAGGGAAATGAAAGTAGATTTACTAGTCCTAGAGATGAAGGATTTCGACATGATCCTTGGGATGCACTGGTTGGCAGCGTATCATGCCATTGTTGACTGCTTCAAGAAAACAGTTAAATTTCAAATCTCTGGTCAGCCATAGTTTATTTTTAGTGGCAACAGAATGTTACCTCCGCCAAAAGTAATCTCAGCCATACAGGCCAAGCGACTCCTTCGGAAAGGTGATGAAGGATTTTTAGCCATGGTGATGGGCACTCAGCTGGAAGAACTCAAACTAGAAGACATTCCTATTGTGAGGGAATTTTCTGATGTCTTCCCAGAGGATTTGCCAGGATTACCTCCTGATAGAGAGGTTGAATTTTCCATTGATTTGATTCCTGGCACTGGACCGATTTCTAAGGCCCCATACCGGATGGCTCCAGCTGAATTAAAAGTGCTAAAGGAACAACTACAGAAGCTGTTGGACAAGGGTTTCATCAGGCCTAGTGTTTCTCCTTGAGGTGCTCCTGTACTATTTGTAAAAAAGAAAGATGGCAGTTTCCGGCTTTGCATAGATTATCGAGAGATAAATGGAGTAACAGTGCGGAACAAATATCCTTTACTGAGAATTGATGATTTGTTCGATCAGTTGCAAGGGGCACAAATCTTCTCAAAACTTGATCTACGCTCCGGATGTCATCAGTTGAAAATAAAGGCTGAAGACATACCAAAGACAGCATTCAAAACTAGATACGGACACTATAAGTTTTTGGTTATGCCTTTCGGGTTAATAAATGCACCGGCAGCCTTTATGGATCTTATGAATCGGGTGTTCAAACCCTACCTGGATAAATTTGTGGTAGTGTTTATTGATGACATTCTAGTCTATTCAAAAAGCCCACAGCATGAGGAACATTTGAGGACAGTATTGCAAACTCCTAGAGAAAACGAGCTTTATGGCAAGTTGTAGAAATGTGAGTTCTGATTAAACAATATCACCTTTCTCGGGCACGTGATCTCCAAGGATGGCATCTCTGTTGACCCAAAGAAAGTGGAGGCAGTAGTTGATTGGAGTAGACCTACTAATGTGTCCGAGGTGCGCAGCTTTTTGGGAATGGTGGGATACTATCGGAGATTCGTTGATATTAGCCCTTCCATCTGGAACAGGAGGCTTCAGCATCTATAGTGATGCATCACGCAGGAGCCTCGGCTGTGTTCTTATGCAGAATGAGAAAGTGATAGCTTATGCTTCTAGATAGTTGAAACCATATGAGCTGAATTACCCTACTCATGATTTGGAGTTAGCAGCTGTGATCTTTGCTTTAAAAATATAGAGGCAATATTTATATGGTGAACATTGTGAAATTTTTACGGACCACAAAAGTTTGAAATATATCTATACTCAAAAGGAGCTGACTCCTCGACATCTCTTTGTCCGCGGTAAGGGTAATGCCCTAAACCATAAGTCTGAGTATGTCCTCTCGGACAACCGACGGTTCTTCGATTCCTTGGCCCTCTGTTGGTTCTGCTACCCGGACCCCCAATAAGCCGTGGCTTTCATCATTCCCGGTGATTCGGTGCAGACGCTGTACTTAAGGCTAGAGGGTGGTGGAGTACTCTCTGACAGAATTGACGCTTCGCTTGGGCGCTCTATTATTGCCTCCTATTCCTGAGGGGGTGATCGAGGTTAAGCCGCGTGGCGGACTATTCGCTTTTTTTTGGAGGGTGAAGCAAAGGAGATGGTTAGAGCTATTAAAGGATTATGATCTAACTATCAATTACCATCCAGGAAAAGCAAATGTTGTGGCTGATGCTCTAAGCAGGAAATCTTCAAGTAAATTAGCGGCTCTGATCACTATGCAAAGAAACATTTTGTTGGACTTGGAGAGATATGAAATTGAAGTACGACTGCATGATCCTCAAGTACGACTTGCTAATCTTATGGTGCGGCCTATCCTGATTGAGAGGATTAAGTCATCTCAAAAAGATGATTCAGAATTACAGAGGATAAGGGGAATAGTAGAGTCTGGTGTTCAAAGCGAATTTCATGTGCATGAGGATGGTTCCTTAAGATTCGGTAGCAGATTGTGCGTCCCTAAAGTTCCAGAATTAAGAAATGAAATTTTAGAGGAGACTCATAGCTCGGCTTATACAATGCATCCAGGAGGCACAAAATGTATCAGAATTTAAAGAAATATTTTTGGTGGAGTGGTATGAAAAAGGATATTGCCCAATTTGTAGCTCAATGTCTAGTATATCAGCAGGTAAAAGCAGAACATCAGAGACCTACGGGACCATTACAGTCTCTACTTATTCGTCAATGAAAGTGGGAGCATATCACTATGGACTTTGTGACTAGCTTGCCAAAAACCCTACAAGGTAATGATGCCGTGTGGATAATTATTGACCGGCTAACCAAATCAGCACACTTTGTGCCTTTTAGAGTTGGTTTCTCCTTAGAGAGATTGGCAGGTTTATATATAGAGCATATTGTGAAGTTGCATGGGGTCCCAGTTACCATTGTGTCAGATAGAGACAGCAGATTTGTATCACAGTTTTGGAAGAGTCTTCATAAGGCTCTTGAAACCAAATTGAGCTTCAACACAGCTTTCCACCCCCAAACCGATGGACAGTCAGAAAGAACCATCCAGATTTTGGAAGACATGTTGAGAGCCTATGTCATGGATCTAGGAGGAGCGTGGGATGGCCACTTATCACTAATAGAGTTTGTTTACAATAATAGCTATTAAGCAAGTATACAAATGGCTCCTTTTGAGGCGTTGTATGGCCGGAAGTGTCGATCTCCTATTTGTTGGGAAGATGTGGGCGAGAGAAAATTGTTAGGCCCAGAGATAGTACAACAGACTGTTGATAAGGTGCAAGTGATCAGAGAACGACTTCGTACAGCTCAGAGTCGACAAAAGAGTTATGCTGATAATAGAAGGAGAGAACTGGAATTTCAAATTGGAGATCATATTTTCTTGAGAGTATCACCCACAAAAAGTGTGATGAGATTTGGGGTTCGTGGCAAATTGAGCCCTAGGTATGTTAGTCCGTTTGAGATTTTGGACAAGGTTGGGGAGGTGGCGTATCGACTGGCTTTACCACCGGCTTTATCCAATGTGCACAATATTTTTCATGTGTCAATGTTGAAGAAATATGTTCCAGATCCGAGTCATGTGGTAGCATATGAGCCATTACATCTTTAGGAGGATTTGACCTATGAGGAGTTTCCGGTACGAATTGTGGACAGAAAAGATCAGGTACTACGACATCGAACCATTCCTTTGCGAAGGTACAATGGAATAATCATACGAAAAGAGAGGCTACTTGGGAGCTCGAAGAAGAGATGAAAGTCAAGTATCCGCAGCTTTTTGAAACCTCAGGTATGTCAATTTCGAGGACGAAATTTTTCTTTTAGGGGGGGAGATGTGAAGGCCCACGTTGGGTTGGGCCGGCCTCTGAGTAAGGGCAGCCCAACACAGAAAAAAAGGGGGAGGGAGTCTCCCGATCGGAATTACCTCCCTCCCCTGTTTCAAAATTTTTCCCCTCCTCCCGAATCCATCGGAAGGGAGGTTATAGGGTGATAAAACCATACCATATCAGGCGAGGATCTCCTCCCTTTCTTCCTAGGGCATCAGCCGAGTGGCTTCCACACACCAAAAAAAAAAGAGAGAAGGGAGATTGGAGTTCTACCTTGCCGCGGGAGGGATCGGAGCGTTCGCCATCGATCCAGTTGGGAGGATCTCGCCGGAGGCAAGGTGAGCACCCTCTCCTCCTTCTCCTTCATCGTTGGCCATTACCTCCTTGGAATATGGCCGGAAAGCCGCCGGATTGAGAAGATCCGAACCCTCCCTCGGTGGCTTGGTTCTTTCTTCCGTTCGGCCAGCTGCCCCTGGCGTGGCACACCGTCGGCACCGCCACAGGCCGACGACCATGGGGCATCGCCGGCCGTGGGCCGCCTGCTGCCGGGCACCCTTCCCCCCTTTCCGTCGGGAAGAAGGAAGAAGAGAGAAAGAGAAAGGGGCTTCGCATTCCCTTTCTCTTATTATATTTTTCTCTCTCTAGTTGGGTTCACTTGGATCCGGGGAGATCAATGCTTTGAGGACTCTACATAGTCTTAGAATGCTAGATTTTAGAGGACCCTTTAGAGGATTAAACAGGGGTCCTGGATTATCATATATCTTGAGTAAATTTTTAATGATGATTTGATTCTGTAGAGGAACAATCTATTGGACGAGAGGACACTGAGCAGAGTCCTGCGCATTCCGGTTCATAGATCGTCGTGAGGGCGGGTGAATAGTTTGTCTGAGTTTTTCAACAAAGAGTAAGAATCCTTGTACGCCAATCTTGCATAATATAAATATTTTTACACCATGGATGTTTGATATGCTATGATCCAGACAGCAAAAATAATGTTATATTAAATTATATTTTGATTGTGTTGGCCTATGATTGGTACTATGATGGAAGTATGTATGTGCATAACCTACACCTACATGATTGGACTGATGGATGTGGTGCTCTAAGCTAACCACGTGATATTTGTTGCCCCATCACGGGCTGAAAACGTGACCGTGGTTAGTCTAAAGCCGAAAATAAATAAATAAATAAAAAGAATTGATGTGTGGATGTAAACTGGATTGTATGAAAAAGAACTTTGGGTTTATCTTGTTGTTATGGCAGGCCCCGTCACATGCTAAAAATGTGGTACTTTGGTAGGCCCCCTCATAGGATAGAAATGTGAAACTACAATGTGCAGGCCCCGCCACAGGCTGAAAATGTGATACTTTGGTAGGCCCCATCACAGGCTAGAAATGTGGAACTATAATGTGCAGGCCCTGCCACAGGCTGAAAATGTGATAATTTGGTAGCCCCACCACAGGTTGAGAAATGTGACCGAGATTTGACCCAAAGGCGGAGAGAAAATTGATCCGGATCAAGTTGAAGAAAGAAACATTGAAACTATAATCAAGATTTATGAGCTATCATACGATATATCATTCTTGTGTAACTGGACTTTTATTGATGTTTGACGTACGTTCTTATATTGATTATTTGAGTCTTTTGGAAACTGTTTATGATTTCGTGAAATGTGCATCAATTTGTCGTGGTTTTCAAATCTATATTATTATTGTGTTGGTGTGGATGTATAGGGATTCTTACTAGGCTGTAAAGCTTACCTTCTTTTCTTCTTTCTTTTTATCAGAGTTGCAGGATGCATAGATTTGGATAGGATGGGCGCAGAGTGCAAGTATCAGAGTCATTAGCTAGTTAGTTTGTTTATCCTTCTTTGATGTCGATGAACATTTGAAAGCTTTTGTAAATGAACTAAATTGATTATCTGGACATGTCGGATTTGTCTATTTGAATTACTAAATTAATTGTGGATTTGTTGGATTTTTGTTAATCATAGGCCTTGCATGATCTTTAGGGCACTGCTCTAGGGCTCATGCGGCCGGTCGCGTACCGGACCCGGGTGCTGGGTTCGGGGTGTGACATCCATCCCGAAGAAGAAGGAGTCCCTATTTTAGGGCTTCTTCTCCTCCTTCCATTGAGGCCACCCGAGGTAAAGCTGCCATGCCCGAGCTTCCCTCTGCTTGGAGCTTCGTCTTCCTCGCATTGCCGCTTGAGAGAGAGAGAGAGAGAGCCGAGAAGCCATGGCACGGGTGACCCTTTTCTTCCATTACCGCCGGAGAGGAAGAGAACTGCCGGTCTTCGTCGAGGCTGAGGTAAGAGTCCCTCGCCTTCTTCTCCTCCTCTTTTGATGCTTAGCCATGGTTTATCAAGGTTTTGGAACCGGCTAATCACCGGAAACTTGGGTCCAAAAATGGGTCGGCCAAGTGCTCACCGCTGGCCTTGTTCGCCGCCGCCAGCCGCCGGGGGTGGTTGGGCTTGCTCCGCCACCTCTTGCCACTGTCAGGGCCGGCCACCGCGGCCGCCCTTGGGCTCGACCGAGGAGGGAAGAAGAAGAAGAAGAGGGGGGTCATGGGCCCCTGTTTTGCCAAAGGAGAAGAGGGGAGTCGGGAGAGGAAGGAAAAAAAAAGAAAAGAAGGAAAAAGAAAAAAGAAAAGAAGAAGGAAAAAGAAAAAAATGAATAAAGAGAGGGGGTGGTTTACGGGTATGAACCCGAACTCGGGGTGCTAGGCACTTCTGCAGGGTCAGCCATGGGAGGATATTAAAATTTAAGTTTTTGTATACATATATTCTGATGAATTTTAAAAGAAGAATATGATTTTTGGATATTAGGTTCTGCGAGGGATTTGCGGAATTAATTGGATTTGTTGTGGATCGCATTCGCAAGGTAAGTGATGTAACCTCTTTACTAGATTTATCGGCAAACTATATATATTTTACGAATCGAATTATTCGTGATTACGAATTTGATGCATGGATTATATGTATATTTTTAGAATATTATATGACTCTGATTGAACGTATTTGCTTCTGATTTGAATTGTGTTTAATTGCTCTGACATTGTACCTTTCGGCTTGGAACACTGAACATAATGTGAGAAAACATAATGATTTGATTCAGACTTGCAGTCAGGCTATGTGAGAAAACATAATGCTCGTGGAGAGAGTTTCCTATATAGGAAACTGTGCCCATCCCCACCTGCCCGACGTGTTAGCCACGCTTTGGGGGGCGTTGGCAGGTAATGTACCGATGCTCAAAAGTGTCGGTAAAGACTAAAAAAAGCGCCGGGATATATCCTTTCTTTTGTAATGTATGGGTGTGCGGCGGTTGGCGCGACCCCCGGCTCGCGATCTCGGGTCGGGGGCATGACAATAATAATACAAGACTCATTTCAAATCCAAAGAGAGCCCCCTCAAACAATGGCAGGCCCAGACAAATAGCAAAAAGCAAAAAATGAAAACAGGTCGAAGGGAATGAGCACAGGAGGCAACAGCAAAAACAAGCGGCTTAGGGATGTAAGTATGTAACAGCAGCTACATAATGTATGTTTACGTATGCTTTTATAATATCTTACTACTATTTGTGGGCCATTCTCTCTGACTTTAGACCCTGCCAAGTATCTGCCTCGCTGCAGTCATTTTTTTGACAATATCTCCCGGATGCATTCGTTCTTTGGGTAATTTGCTGGAACATTGTAGCCCAATGTTGATCACTGAAATTAAGCACTCCTGTATCCTGACTTGTTTAGCGCACCTTTGTTGTATGTCATCGATAATTTCATACTCTTCCTCTCGTATCGACTGCGGATCTACGATGTTCATAATTTGAGTAGGAAAAGCCATCTCAACAAATCGATGAAGATCTAGGCTCTCATTGAAGGCTTCATCAGTGGGTCTCCTTCCTGTAAACATCTCCAAGAGAAGTATTCCATAGCTGTACACATCTCCTTGAGTCGATACTTGGCTTCCCAAACCGTACTCTGATATATGTTTGCACAAAGACAACGGCAAAAGCATAATTAAACATTCAAGATAAATCGCTCCGCAAGCAAAAAAAAAACAAAGAAGTGGATCATTTCTCCATGCCACCGAAAGCTTATATTATATTAAAAGCATAAATTCAAATCAAAAGGTAGAAATATGTTGTACTATAATGAATGAATCAGATTAGCCTATCTGTCTTTAGCTGCTCATTATTAGTCTATGTTGGCCTACGTAGGAAGAAAATGAGAAGTAGAAAAATTTGTGCATGAGTCTCACCTGGAGCGATGTATCCAACTGATCCTTTTATCGCCGCCAAGCTAGCAGATATGGAGAATGAGTTAGTAGATTCAGAAAGAAACTTCGCCAGCCCGAAGTCACTCACACGGGCAGTCATGTCGCCGTCCAGAAGAATATTGCTCGGCTTGAGATCACAATGCACGATTGGCACTGGGCTGTGATGATGAAGGTAATCTAGTGCAGAAGCCACGTCGATGGCTATGCTCACTCTCTGTTCTAAATTCAAATTCCTCATCGGGCATTGCTCATTCACTTCCGGATGCAGCCATCGTTCCAAGCTTCCATTCTCCATAAATTCAAGAACCAATGCTTTGAAATCATTACCTCTAAAATCAACACTAGAGCATGCAGTTATGATTTTGACCAGGTTACGGTGTCGGATGCTTCTCAAGGCCTCACATTCAGTTATGAAACTCCTTGAAGCCCCCTGCTGCTGAAGGTCCAGTATCTTTACAGCAACCATCTTTATATCATCCCAATCCATGACCCCTTTATATACAGAACCGAAACCCCCAACACCAATCAGATTTGCTGAAGAGAACCCATCAGTTGCACTGACCAATTCGGTGTAAGAGACTCTAACATGTTCTGTTCTCATGGCTGCCATGGATGAACGTCTCATTCTTGTCTTTCGAGTCCGGTAATGTAACACGAAGAAGAGAATCAGAGTCACACCTAGAACTCCACTGGCAACTGCGATGATCACAACCAAGATAGTCGCTTTGTGTTTTTTCCCATGGGGTTGAATAGAGGGGCACGGTGGCAGGTGCAGTTCATGGATTCCACCACAGATCTTTCGATTTCCAATAAGTGAAAATGCGCTCATATTTGCGAAGAACCCACCTAGCGGAACGTCACCTTCAAGGTTGTTGAAAGAGAGATTCAGAAACTGGAGCGAGTGAAACATTTGGAAATATTCTGGTACATGCCCGGACAGGTTGTTGCTTGAGAGGTCCAGAAATTGAAGGCCTTTTAGATTGCCCACGGTGTCGGGATGATCCCCTCAAAAAAATTACCGCGCATATTAAGGTTTACGAGGACCACGCATTTGCCAATGCTATCAGGGATTTCGCCATACAGTCTGTTCTCGGAAACATCGAGGTCATTGACATTTATCAAGCTGCCAATTTCTGAAGGGAAGAAGCCTTGTAATGCGTTGTGTGATACGTGTAGGAGTTTAGATAGGGAAGAGAGGCCAAGAATCTCTATGGGTATAGGGCCTGTAAGCTGATTGTGGGAGAGATCTAGTGACTGCAAGTTCTTGCAGTTTCCAAGGTGGGTTGGAATGGTTCCATTCAATATGTTTCCTCCCAGATAGAGTTCATTCAACTGACTAATGTTTCCCAGTGAAGGTGGAATTTGGCCGGAGAAAGAGTTTAAAGACATATCGAGCTGATGCAGTGCTTTAAGATATCCAAGAGAGGCAGGGATATTACCTGTGAGAAGGTTTGCACCCATGTAAAGTACAGCCAGGTTTTTCAGATTCCCTATATCTGAAGGCAGCCTTCCAGATATCTGGTTATTCTCAAACAAAAGGAGACGCATATCTGTGGAGAGGTTGGATATGGAGTTGGGTAAGACACCAGCGAGGTAATTTTCGCCGATATGTAGTACTGTCATTTTGCTGCAGTTGGTTAGAGCAGTGAGGAAGCTCCAATCATCGGCATCCTTGGCTACTAGTTGGTTCCACCAAAGTGCCAGGACTGACAAGTTCTGTAAGGTTCCAAGGTTATGAGGGATTTTTCCATGGAGATTGTTCATTTGGAACTGAATGCTGTACAGTCCAGAAGCATTGGATAATGAAGAAGGGATAATTCCCGTGAGCTGATTGTAGAGCATGTAGAGCTTTTCGAGGCGGGGAAGAGTACTACCTATGTCAGATGGGATGGTCCCACTGAGATTGTTCAACCCCACATCGAGGACACGGATGCTCGAGAGATTGTAGAGACAGGGAGGAATCATGCCTGATAACTGGTTGACTGCTACTTCGAGTATAGAAAGAGAGGATAGACGGCATAATGAAGATGGAATGCCTCCTAACAGAGGGTTCAATCCAATAAAAAGCATGGTGATAGAGGACATGTTCCCTAGCCAAGGTGGGATGCCGCCCGTAATACTGTTGTGCGACAAGTCGAGGTTGTCCAAAGAGGAGAGGTTGGCCAAAGATGTTGGCATGGCTCCCGTAAGATTATTCGATCGGAGGATCAAGCCGATGAGCTGAGGAAGTAATCCCAACTCATGGGGCACTTGTCCGTTGAGATTGTTGCCGAGTAAGTCGATCCAACTCAGATGTCTGCAGTAGCCAAGACTGGATGGAATTTGTCCTTCTAGAGAATTCACGCTTAGGTTGAGAAGTCGCAGTCGATGCAAATGGCCAAGCTCTTGAGGGATGGATCCTTCGAGTTTGTTCTCTTGGAGACTCAGTCTTCTGAGGAAGGTGAGGTTGGCTATGGATGGTGATAAGGTGCCGGACAGGCCCAGGGAGGGTAAGTCCAGAGCAATGACCCTTTCAGGGTGACGACCACCACAGGTGACGCCTTGCCACTGGCAGAAATGAAGCGACTTGTTGTCCCAAGAGGACAGAGCCCCATATGGATCATCATATATATTGGACTTGAATGAAATGAGAGCCAAGTGGTCGCTTACGTTTTTGCTGTTGTTCCCCACCAAAGAGGTTGCAGTGCTGGTGGTAATAGCAGGAGATTGGGGAGATGAGAGCACAAAAGGACACAAGAGTAGAAGAGTTGCACGCATGAGAGAGGACCACCAAGAGCATGCCCTCTGTGAGTTGGAGAGATATCCCATGTGCGCAACTTGGAGGTCGAAAGGAAAACAATGAACAATATAGCTTGGTGGAGGCTTTGGATGACCTTCCAAGAGCAGGCAGGCTTTATAGCTAGTGGGATTTCTTGGCTGGGTGATATTTGGAGGAGTCTCCACTTAGTGCCGGCTTATCTTGGGTGTTGGGTCTCCAGAGAAGAAACTTAAGATTCATTTGGTTGGGGTACGTCAGACTATGAGATAGTCTGATAATTTTTGAAAATTATTTATCTAGAAAAATAATTGCAAAGAAAAGTAAATTTCATCATATTTGCTTTCAACGCTTGTTACCGACTCACCTTGTATCAACATCTGGTTGAGCTGTATTGACTGGAAAGTTGCAGCACCCGATCGAAACAAGCGTGTGGAAGGCGTTGCACTTTTTTTTGTTCCGACGATGAACAAGACATGGTATCTGTCTTCCAGGGCACATCGCGCGAAACTTCTTGGACCACTGTTTGCTGACGCCAGTGCAAACAAGTGTGGAAATCTCTAATCTCCTTGACTAATATATGCTTGTCTTCCACGGAAGACTACCTCATAGCAGTGCAACATGAGTGCAAATCTCAGTCATAGCAGAAAAGATAAAAGGAAGACTAAAACAAGTGGAGAATGATCTGAATGCGGACTTGATTAAGCCTGAGAAGGACATTAGCGTTGTCGTCTTGGACACGCGTCGGAGTCAGATATGTCGCTTTCAACAATTTCACCGGCTGATATTTTATTGTTTTAACGTTATATACGCTGTGAACCTCAAAGGACGCTACCCCCTTCCCTACGTTTCAACGATTTGAGCCGTTGATATCGGTCTCCCACAACGACGACTGCCCGCACGAAATTCAAAATGAAGGTAGCATAGCTATTAACACAGCCATCATCATCATGTGGTGTATCTTGATCGAGGATCTAGATCAGCTAAGAGTAGGTTTGCTACAGGTGCAGAAACAATACTCGTAATGCTTTCCCAATATGAATTCTGTAAGTGAATTGTGCATTACAGAGTATAGATATTTCTACACTGCTCACAATTAAACCATGATAGAGGAGCTAGTTATTGGAAGCTAGCACTCGATCTCCCTATCAAGATAATTTGCAAGATCCAAATAATACGAGAATTTCCTATTGGTGCAGCTTTCCAAAAATCAAAAGCAAATTCAACTTCAATCCTACTACTAAAGGCTTTTCTACGGGTGAGATTCCCACTAAAAGGGTTCGCCATTGATATCTAGTGGTACTTTCTTCTACAACTCAAATTGCAATGATCATTTTGGGCAAGAATTTCCTGTCCAGTTATATTACACTTAAAACCATTAGACGCATATCTTGCATTTGAGAACTTTGTATAAGCCTCTAAGTGCGTGGAACAAAGCAACATAATGAATTGCGCAAGTTTCTCTTCTATATGCCTTGTTACGACAAATGCAAGCTTGCCTTCTATGTGCCTTGTTATGAGACACTCCAAACTCTAGTAGATATCATAAAATTGCCTTGGGACCTTGGCTTCAAAGATTCTAACAGCAATTCAATTATATCGGGACATGAATCTACAGGACTGTTTAATATGCTGCAATACTTCCATCCAATACTATATCCTGATGGAAATTTTTGTAGATGGAATAAGCATGGAATTTTCATTGTCAAGGACACATATACTATTTTGATACATGGGGGCAACTGATCTCTTGTTCCATCTTTTGCCTGGAAAACATATCTACCTGAAAGGTTAAAAATTGTGTTATCCTACGGGAAACTATGTACAGTTGATAAACTTTGAAACAAAAAATTGATTGGTCTTTCCATCTGTGTGCGCTGCAAAAAATGATGATGAATCTTTGGATCATTTATTCCTTAATTGCCCTTTTTCAGCCAGCATCTGGAAGCAGTTTTAATGTTGGCTCAACCTACCCAGTTTACCATGCAAGGTTTTAGCCTATGGACAACTTGGAGGCAGCAAATTATCAAGAAAAAGATGGGCGAATTAGTTGGGATACCTGAGGATCCCCGGGCTAGTGTGGAAGGAGAAAATTGTAGAGAAGTCTCCAAATTAGCTTATCTGAGGATCTCATGGCCACCACTTTCTCTACAGTAGAATACTGATATGTTACCTGATTTGATGCAACGTGCCTTAACTGTTAAGTAACGGTTGGCAGCACTTTAACAACATGGTAACCGTCCCGCGTGAGCAACATGCGATGGCAATTACGTTGATCATGCATTGGATGCATTATCGCTATAACTGCTAGTATTTATTAGCACGAGCAAAATGGCACATCGTTTTTCTCCGAGGTTGTTCACCTCGGTTAATACTGTGGTCAAGGAGGTTGGTTCAGGTTGAGGTCAAGATGTTCCATATTTTCCCCATTACATTGGATCAAAGCATCCAGCCCAATGATTTTTTTTCTCTCCTTTTTCATCTTATCTATGCATGCATTGCTTCCTTTTTCTCTCTCATTTTCTTTTTGTCCATTTCTATTTCTGTGCATGTTGGCTCATGGTTGCATTGATCCATCCGCTCAGTGGTGGATCTAATCCAACTAAAAATTTCTCAGATCACATGGCGCTAACACACCGTGTAAATTTTTGGGTGAAAATTTTAAGCCGCCGAGGTATTTTTGATTAAGATATATAAGTTTTACACGGACGACCTGGTAGCAGGGAAGATAAAAGAAGGCTAATAAACAGACAACATCCAGAAATTGACTTGACTTCAACTCTTTCCTTTTTTTTTCCGCTACAGATTAATGATTTAGTCATATTTAATTTAAATATCATCTCTCTCTCTCTCTCTCTCTCTCTCTCTCTCTCTCTCTCTCTCTCTCTCTCTCACTCAGTCTCTCTCACACACACGTGTGCATATATATATACATATATGCATACTTTATATATATATATATATATAAAATACTATATGCTTGCTTTTTTTATACTTATACCTATTTTATATGCACTTAAATGCACTTGCTCTTCTTTGTTATTAAGAAAGATTAGGCGAAGCCTAGTTAGTTTTGTTAGGCCTAATAATCTTCACTAGTCATACTTTCTCATCTCATATATGCTCGTGTCTTGTTCTCTGCATAGTTCAAGGATTAAAAAAATAAGGTGCATCCCAACAAGAGATTTGAAAATAAGTTTCTATCCCACAAATCTTCAATCCAGACAAAAGTAGGAAGAGATTTTTCCTAGGAAAATAAAGAGTTCAAGTGCGCTAGGACCCATTTCAAATATATGGCTGGCTTGTGGCTAGGGTACTGGTCGGCCACTCCAACCTGCAAACTTGATTTCTGAGACAGCCTTGACCCAACCTTGATATGAACGCAACATTGACCCATCGTGAATGGGTTGGTATGGATCTGAAGCCGAATTCATTGAAAATTTCGGGTGAGATCTAGTTTTGAGATTTTTAGACCCAATATGAAACTTAATACTACAGCTCAATAAAGTATAAAGGATCAAACTAATCACATTAAACATGTTATGGTGTTTGTACTTAACTTTGGATTAAGTGTATTTGAATTTTTTTTGCCAATTTCTGTCATATAATGAACTATCAAGTGCTTCTTATAATTTAATTTTTGAAGTATTGGATGTTTTATTAATAATTTTTTATTAAAGTACAGAATTCAGATCCTCTCCATTTCCATTGATGGACTAGAGAGGGCCTATTTACTAATTACAACCGTCCTTGTATGCCACAACAACCGTGAGTGAGGGGGGGACCCACCATAGCAAAAAAATGCCACCTCTCCAGTCCAACAGCGAGAATCCCAGCTCAAAGTGCGAATGCTACCGAACTCGACTTGAAAACTTTGATAGGACCCAACATGATCCTTGGGCAGGGTGAGGAAAAAAACCTGGGTCTAGGGTTAGGCCTAGATTTTTCCAAACTTGAACCTCGCCCTACTTGTGATTAAGGCTGCAAATGGGTCGGGTCGACCCGGGACCCGACCCGACCCGACCCACTTTAGACCCGACCCGACCCGAATTTTAGGACCCGCGGAGCCGGGTCGGGTCCTAAATTTAGACCCGATCTATTTTTCGGGTCGGGTCGGATCCACCCAATCTTGATCCGGGACCCGACCCGACCCGTTACTATATAAAGCTAAATGCCTAAATCCTGCCTTCTCGCCTTCGGCCGCCCACGTGGTCCTACTCAGGCGCCGTACTGCATTCTCCAGTCCACTGTCCATTCTCCATCAGTCCGTCGTTGTCCGTCTCCATTCTCTCGATCTCTTCTCTAGAGACTTCTTCCCTGGACGCTGGTTCTCTTCCCCTGTTCCACTTACCATCCGATCTTTCATCCTTGAGGGTTTTGAGGTTCTTCGGTTCTTCCATCCACCGATCACTATAGGTACTCCATGAGTCTGTCCATCTCTATTCTCTTCTCTAGCAACTTCTTCTCTGGTTCTCCGCCACATTCCATCTAGTCTTTGAGGGTTTTGAGGTTCTTCAGTTCTTCCATCCACCGACCTCCGTTCCTTAGGGTTTCCAGGTTTTCTTCTATTGACTAAACTACTAGCCTACCCATTCACACCTTTGCCGCTTCCATCAACTGATCAACCAACTCCGAGCGGTGAGAGCCTGAAATCTTGCTGCATGGGAAAGATTGACCTCTAAGGCTCTAAATCCCTCTAGATCGACAGACTCCGAGCTTCTTTCCTCAACGATCTAGTCTTCCTCAAACCCTAACTCCCTCAAAAGTTAAAACCTCCATCAGCTTCTTCAAGATACCTCATCTCAAAGACTAAAACCCTTTCTATTCCGATTTCTCTCCTCTGTCTCTTGATTTTCCATCCTTTCAGCAAGAACTAGAGAATCTCCAAGGAAGAGAAGAAGAAGATGCACGGTAAGATCAACTTCTTTTTTATTTTTCATCTTTTTATATTTTTTCTCTCTTTTTTTTTTTCTCAATATAGTTTTGATTTGCTCGATCTACTGCAGTGTGGTGTGGATCCCTCTGCGAAGAAAGACTGGTAAGAGTGGTGCTGCAGCAGCCACTGTGACTCCTTCCATTTCCACTGCCCTGCAGCCCAAAAAACCAAAAGAAAAAGCTAAGCCACTATCTCTTTTTTTTTTTTAGTTCGTTTTCTCTTAAAAAAATAATCTTACTATTTATGAAAATGTTAATTAATTAATTTGAGTTTTTTACCCGATTTCGGATGGAAAAGGGGAGGGGGGCCGCCCATATCTTTAGCCGTCCCATCATCATTAAGGGCGACATGATATTCGCCACGTGTCATAGATGCCATTTACCCGGACCCGACCCGACCCGAATGACCCATCGGGGTAGGTATGGACCCGACCCGACCCGATCCGTTTTTCAACCGGGTCGGGTCTGGGTCCAAAATTAGGACCCGAACATGCAACCGGGTCGGATCGGGGTCACCTAGGACCCGACCCAACCCGACCCATTTGCAGCCCTACTTGTGATCGAGCAACTTGTGTGGAATGGGTATAATAAAACTATAAGTTGTCCGACTCCCAAATCCTACAGCCTCCACCACTACGCCTGTAAATTGTCCGACCGCACCGACTTTGTTATAGAGGTGTTTTAATAATCAAAATTGCATCCATCACGACACTTGCATTATAGAGGTGTTTAATAATGTATCGAATAACACAAAGTTGGAGAATTAAAACTATGGTGCTTCCAAAGAACCAAACCAAAATAAAGTACTCCAATTTTCTCAACCTCTCTTGTATCATAAAACCAAAATAAAAGCCCTCCAAGTTTCTCAACCTCTCCTGTATCCTAAAAGTATTCCATCTAATCATGTTTTAGATATTTATTGCCACAAAGCCAACTATAGCCCCCATGACAATTGCCAATCCTATGATGGAATTTTCATCCTCTTGCATCACTGCCTCACGATCCATGCTTAATGCGGCTGGAGGGGAGGCAGGACCCTCAATTGAGTTACAGAAGAAGAAATATTGCCCGCATTGTCCAAAGCATGTGATCGGGAAGCTAAAGGACTCGCTTCCTACTGGGATTGGATCTTTTAAGCAATTATGGGCCACGCAGGACGATGAGAAAACTGTTAGCGAGCTTGAGGAATTATTCTTGAAGGACTATTGAAAGATAAATCCATCATCACTGAGTTGCACATGCCCCAACAATTCAGCAGGTATAGAAAACAGAGAGGTGATTCATGCTTAGATATTCCCAAACTCATTCCAAATGGATGCATTCGATAAGTTGTTGCTCAAATATTTAAACAAAATGTTCTAGTATATGAGGTTCCCGATACTGTGGAGTAGAAAAGCTGTTCTTGTGTTTTGAATTCCGGACACCCATGTCATAATGGAGCAACATTACAGTTAGCCCAAAACTTACCCACTTATTGCTCCATGTAATGTTGGAAGAAAACTTGGGTACCCAGTGTGCCCAGCCTCAATAGTCTGATTTTTCTTGAAGAACAAACTCATCAGAAAACGTATCACTATTTGGAATTTCAAATGGAAGGCTTTCGAGTTGAGACAATCTTAGGCGAGTCTCCCCAGTGAGTGAATTAATAGACAAGTCCAAGTAGAAGACATTATCCAGCTCACGCATCCACAGTGGAATGACTCCAGTCGATTAATTCCCTGACAAATCTAGCAATTCTAATTCTTTAAATTCCTCAGCCACAAGGGGTTAGAACCTTTGTGAGCACAATTTACAATGGTAAGAACCCATATAGAACTTTGTATTCCATCCTCCGGTATCTTCTCTCCTTGATAGTTCATTGTTAGAATGAGAGTAGTCAAGTTCCAGCACTCCCAAAATGCTACCAATTTTTCTATGATATTGAAAAACTTATATGTAGAAAGTAAGACATGGGAGAGAGCCTGTAGGTTTTTGAAGGAACTCGTTGGAATTTGGCCATAAAGGTGATTTTCAACTGGGTCCAAAGTTTTCATAGCCTTGCACGAGGAAAGAGTCTCCGGAAGACCGCCATGAAGCCTATTCCATGAGGAACCGCGGAATTGGAGATGATCCAATTCTGTGAAATTAATTACTTGGTGGGCCGTTCTTGTAAAGAAGCCGCGAGCATCAATTACTTGTTCTTGGAATCCTTGGGTTGGGTCAATTATCTCCTTGATGGAGCCTTGATCTTTAATTACCTTTTTTTAAAGTCACAATTACAGGGCTTTACAATAAATAGAGCTTCCAACATCTACAGTTAAACATATTTCGCAATAGAATTGATACTTCTCAATCAGATCCCAAATAACTGAACTTGAGTGTCTAGCAATATAGAAGACTATCTAGTTCGCTGCATTGTTCACTTTCTTGTAAATATGGATAGCCTTAAAAGATTGCAGGATACTGATGAGCCTCCTTATGTCCTCCAAGATAGTGCGGAAATTCTCAAGATAAATTTGCTGATCAACTAACTAACTATTAACCATCCTAGGTCCCTCCCAAGAATTACATTGGAGGCCTTTAGTATAATGATTGCATAAAGCAAATTCTCCCAGGATCCCCTCATCTCTGCAAGAGGGACCACAACATTAGATGGCATTAAGGTCGACAATATTGTCCCGAATCGTCCGATTTGAGGTGTATCAAGCCGTATCAAAAGCCATCCGAAACGATTCCGACCTTTGGATCAAGAAACCAGCGAAGGAAAGGGAGAGGAAGAAAGAAAGAGAAAAATAGAGAGAGAAAGGAGGAGGAAAAGGGAGAGGAAGGAAGGGAGAGAGTGAGAGGGAGACAGTGGCGGAGACCGAGAGAGACGGAGGGAGGGGGAGATAGAGCTTTCGAAGTCCTCTCTCCTCCGCATTGCCCGAACATGAGCCTTATTGTGAAACGAAATAGAAGCTCGGCTCATATAGAACCTGTCAACTTTACTTATTATTATTATTTTTTAAATGTATTTTTGAAGAGAAGGGTTAGATGTCCTTAAAGAAAGAATTTTGCTTCAAAAGTAAGTTGTAATACTTTTATTATTTAATAAAGTTTTTATATTCTCTCCAGTATAATTTTTCTACTGGCGTTTGTTCTTAAAAGTCATGGGCATTGGAAAGTCCTCCTGCGTAGGATCATCCGGTTTTGCAACCATGACAAGCATAATTGCGTCACAGTTCAATAGGGACATGCCCATTCCAGTACCACATGCCATTCAGAACGCATCACATAGGTAACTACAAGTTTCTTTTCTTTCTTTCTTCTGTTTTTTCATTTTTTTTATTTTATTATGAGTTGGACTCCCACTTAATTACGTATCTTACTTAATTTCATCTTTCAGTCTCTCATATTTAATTATACCTATGCCTTACTTTATATATACTTATATTGATTTCGTACACAGTTAACACACTTTTTATTATCGAGAAAGATTAAACAAAACTCATTTCAAATCCATGGAGCAGTTCATCCCGATATCCCAGGCCATGTGATTGTAGAGCATCCAAAGAGAGCCCCCTCAAACAATAGCAGGCACAGACAAAAGGCAAAAACCAAAAAAATGAAAACAAGTCGAAGGAAATGAGCACAGGAAGCAACAGCAAAAACAAGCGGCTTAGGAAAGTAACAGCAGCTACATAATGTATGTTTATGTAAGCCTTCATAATATCTTACTAATATTTGTGGATCATTCTCTCTAACTTTAGACCCTGCAAAGTATCTGCCTCGCTGCCGTCATTTTTTTAAGAATATCTCCCGTATGCATTCGTTCTTTGGGTAATTTGCTGGAACATTGTAGCCCAATGTTGATCACTGAAATTAAGCACTCTTGTATCCTGTCTTGTTCAGCCCACCTTTGTTGTATTTCATCGATAATTTCATACTCTTCCTCTCGTATCAACTGCGGATCTACGATGTTCAAAATTTGACTAGGAAAAGCCATCTCAGCAAATCGATGAAGATCTAAGCTCTCATTGAAGGTTTCATCTGTGGGTCTCCTTCCCGTAAACATCTCCAAGAGAAGTATTCCATAGCTGTACACATCTCCTTGGGTCGATACTTGGCTTCCCAAACCATACTCTGATATATGTTTGTACAAAGACAACGGCAAAATTAACATAATTAAACAATCAAGATAAATCGCTCCACAAACAAAACAAAGAAGTGGATCATTTCTCTATGCCACCGAAAGATTATATTAGAAGCATAAATTCAAATCAAAAGGTATAAATATGTTGTACCATAATGAATGAACCAGATTAGTCTATCTGTCTTTAGCTGCTCATTATTAGTATATATTAGCCTACCTAGGAAGAAAATGGAGTCTCACCTGGAGCGATGTATCCAACCGATCCTTTTATTGCCGCCCAGCTAGCAGATATGGAGAATGAGTCAGTAGATTCAGAGAGAAACTTCGCCAGTCCGAAGTCACTCACACGGGCAGTCATGTCGCCGTCCAGAAGAATGTTGCTTGGCTTGAGATCACAATGCACGATTGGCACCGGGCTGTGATGATGAAGGTAATCCAGTGCAGAAGCCACGTCGATGGCTATGCTCACTCTCTGTTCTAAATTCAAATTACTCATCGGTCATTGCTCATTCACTTCCGGATGCAGCCATCGTTCCAAGCTTCCATTCTCCATAAATTCAAGAACCAATGCTTTGAAATCATTACCTCTAAAATCAACACTAGAGCATGCAGTTATGATTTTGACCAGGTTCCGGTGTCGGATGCTTCTCAAGGCCTCATATTCAGCTATGAAACTCCTTGAAGCCCCCTGCTGCTGAAGGTTCAGTATCTTTACAGCAACCATTTTTATATCATCCCAATCCATGACCCCTTTATATACAGAACCGAAACCCCCAACACCAATCAGATTTGCTGAAGAGAACCCATCAGTTGCACTGACCAATTCGGTGTAAGAGACTCTAACATGTTCTGTTCTCATGGCTGCCATGGATGAACGTCTCATTCTTGTCTTTCGAGTCCGGTAATGTAACACGAAGAAGAGAATCAGAGTCACACCTAGAACTCCACTGGCAACTGCGATGATCACAACCAAGATAGTCGCTTTGTGTTTTTTCCCATGGGGTTGAGTAGAGGGGCATGGTGGCAGGTGCAGTTCATGGATTCCACCACAGATCTTTCGATTTCCAATAAGTGAAAATGCGCTCATATTTGCGAAGACCCCACCTAGCGGAACGTCACCTTCAAGGTTGTTGAAAGAGAGATTCAGAAACTGGAGCGAGTGAAACATCTGGAAATATTCTGGTACATGCCCGGACAGGCTGTTGCTTGAGAGGTCCAGAAATTGAAGGCCTTTTAGATTGCCCACGGTGTCGGGATGATCCCCTCAAAAAAATTACCGCGCATATTAAGGTTTACGAGGACCACGCATTTGCCAATGCTATCAGGGATTTCGCCATACAGTCTGTTCTCGGAAACATCGAGGTCATTGACATTTATCAAGCTGCCAATTTCTGAAGGGAAGAAGCCTTGTAATGCGTTGTGTGATACGTGTAGGAGTTTAGATAGGGAAGAGAGGCCAAGAATCTCTATGGGTATAGGGCCTGTAAGCTGATTGTGGGAGAGATCTAGTGACTGCAAGTTCTTGCAGTTTCCAAGGTGGGTTGGAATGGTTCCATTCAATGTGTTTCCTCCCAGATAGAGTTCATTCAACTGACTAATGTTTCCCAGTGAAGGTGGAATTTGGCCGGAGAAGGAGTTTAGAGACATATCGAGCTGATGCAGTGCTTTAAGATATCCAAGAGAGGCAGGGATATTACCTGTGAGAAGGTTTGCACCCATGTAAAGTACAGCCAGGTTTTTCAGATTCCCTATATCTGAAGGCAGCCTTCCAGATATCTGGTTATTCTCAAACAAAAGGAGACGCGTATCTGTGGAGAGGTTGGATATGGAGTTGGGTAAGACACCAGCGAGGTAATTTTCGCCGATATGTAGTACTGTCATTTTGCTGCAGTTGGTTAGAGCAGTGAGGAAGCTCCAATCATCGGCATCCTTGGCTACTAGTTGGTTCCACCAAAGTGCCAGGACTGACAAGTTCAAGGTTCCAAGATTATGAGGGATTTTTCCATGGAGATTGTTCCTTTGTAACTGAATTGAAACCAGTCCAGAAGCATTGGATAATGAAGAAGGGATAAGTCCGATGAAGTGATTGCCGCCCATCTGGAGATCTATGAGGTTGGGAAGAGTGCTGCCTATGTCAGATGGGATAGTCCCTCCGAGACTGTTAAACGAAAGACCCAAGACACGGATGCTTGAGAGATTGTAGAGACAGGGAGGAATCATGCCTGATAACTGGTTTTCTTGTACACCGAGGGCAGCAAGAGAGGGAAGACGACATAATGAAGATGGAATGCCCCCCGACAGAGCGTTGCTTACAAGACCAAAAGTGATGACGGAGGTCAGGTTCGCTACCCAATGTGGGATGCCGCCCGTAATCATGTTTTGCGACAAGTCGAGGTAGTCCAAAGAGGAGAGGTTGGCCAAAGATGTTGGCATGGCTCCCGTAAGATTATTCGATCGGAGGATCAAGCCGATGAGCTGAGGAAGTGATCCCAACTCATGGGGCACTTGTCCGTTGAGGAGGTTCTTACCTAGGTCAAGCGAAATCAGATGTCTGCAGTTGCCAAGACTGGATGGAATTTGTCCTTCTAGAGAATTCACGCTTAGGTTGAGAAGTCGCAGTCGATGCAAATGGCCGAGCTCTTGAGGGATGGATCCGTCGAGTTTGTTCTCTTGGAGACTCAGTCTTCTGAGGAAGGCGAGGTTGGCTACGGATGGTGATATGGTTCCGGCCAGGCCAAGGGAGGGTAAATCCAGAGCAATGACCCTCTCAGGGTGCCGACTACCACATGTGACGCCTTGCCACTGGCAGAAATGAAGCGACTTGTTGTCCCAGGAGGACAGAGCCCCATATGGATCATCATATATATTGGACTTGAATGAAATGAGAGCTGAGTGGTCGCTTACGCTTTTTCTGTTGTTCCCCGCCGAGGAGGTTGCAGTGCTGGTGGTGATAGCAGGAGATTGGGGAGATGAAAGCACAAAAGGACACAAGAGTAGAAGAGTTGCACACATGAGAGAGGAGCACCAAGAGCATGCCCTCTGCGAGTTGGAGAGATATCCCATGCGCGCTCCTAGGAAGTCGATCGAGAGGAAAACAATAAACCACATAGCTTGGTGGAGGCTTTGGATGAAGCCTTCTAAGAGCAGGCAAACTTTATAGTAGGATTTCTGGGCCGGTGGATATCTGGAGTCGTCTGTCTTTAGACGGACTTGGCTTGGGCGGCGGGTCCACGCGAAATATTTTAGTCCCACGTTGCTTCAAGGAGGAAAAGGCCTCTTATTTGGTTGAATTTTTTTTAAAAAAAAAAATATATCATTTTTTTTGGAATAAGTTTTCATATTTTATAAAGAAGAAAATTTACGAGGAACATGGAAAAGCTAAAAATTTAAATTTTTTTTCCAAAACTACTCTTTTAAGCCATCAAAATTTATGGATAATATTTTTTTATTAAGGATATAATAGATATTTTTCACAATTTTGCTAAGAAATTAGATGCTCAACCAAATATAAGTCATTTTAGATTGTACTGTTTTCTCATTGTCAGCCAAAGATGTCAAAATTATTTTCTTAGATATCATATGTTTTTGAAATCAGTTTTTCAGAAAAAATAATCCAGTAAAAAAATTTTTGTTGCAAACTAAAGTTGTCCTAAGATTTAAACTGGTATTCTATTCATTTAATGAATGGAGGTAAAATTGAAAGTATTGCCGTTTCCGTACCCAGGCCATCATATAGCTTCATTTGGTTTTTTTTTTTTTTTTTTTTTGGCTAATAAAGTCATCAAGCATGGCAAATTGACTCTCCAGTTTCAAAACTTATGTTCACTGTCCCGGAGGGATGTAGGGAGTTGTCGATCGTGGGGAAAGTTGAATAAGATATTAAAGCTCTTCTCTCTCTGTAGTGGAAAAACGTGCGGAAGACTTCGTTTTTCTTTTGCTTTTTCGGTCGCCCGGTAATTAAGTCCTCGTACTCCTCTTTCCTGGGCACATCGGGCGAAAATTCTTGGACTGTGTGCAGGTGGCAATGCAGCATGAGGTAAACTCTCTGTTGCCTGGATGGGGAACGGATGTTAATCTTGGTGTGACATGCACAAGCTTATTTGCCAGCTGGGTTGGTCCTCCAAGAGTACGTAAAATGCCTAAGGTCCTGTTTGGGGCTTTTAGAGGGCCAGAAAGCACTTTTTAGCTTTCCAAAAGTACTTTTAGATGAAAAACTGTGTTTGGTAAATTTTTCAAAAAGCTATTTCAGCTTTTGCGGGAAGCTGAAAACAGCTTTTGGGAGGAAGCTCCAATTTGGAGCTTTTGGAAGGAAGCTGTTTCAGCTTTTTCGGAAAGCTGTATTTTTGACAAAAATGTTCATATTAAAATAACATATTAATGTATTATATTACATTACATTATAATACATTAATATGTTATTTTAAATAATTTAATATTATGTTATATTATGAGAAATTAATTTATACTAATAATTATAATAGTTTATACTTTTATTATTGTATTATACTATAAATATAATATATATTACATTATATCATAATACATTAATATGTTATATTAAATAATTTAATATTATGTTATATTACCAAATATTAATTTACTCTAATAATTATATCACTATTATGCTATATCAACATAATATTATTTTATATTACAATAATATTATACTATATCATATATTTATGTATTAATTTATGTTATGTTTTATTATGTTCTGTTATATAATACTATGCAATGTCCTTTATGGTAATTTTGTCATACAAAAGTACTTTCTCAGTTTGTTTACCAAACACAAAACAAAGTACCACAGCACTTTACGAATGTAGTTACCAAACAGCAAACAGCTTTTTATAACAGCTCTACTTCAGACAGCTATAATTCCAACAGCTCTACTTCTAACAGCTCTACTACCAATAGCTCCCCCAAACAGGGCCTAAGATATGCTTGTCTTCCATGGAAGACCTCATAGGCGAAGACTAATAAATGTGAACTTGATTAAGGCCCCATTTGGACTCATAGCAGAAAAGGTAAAAGAAGAAGACTAATAAATGTGAACTTGATTAAGGCCCCATCTGGACTCATAGCAGAAAAGATAAAAGAAGAAGACTAATAAATGTGAACTTGATTAAGGCCCCATTTGGACTCATAGCAGAAAACATAAAAAGAAGACTAATAAATGTGAACTTGATTAAGGCCCCGTTTAGAGAGCCGGCAACAGAGCTTTTAAAAATAAAAATTTTGAAAGTAGAAATTTTTTGAAGTAAAACTTTTATAAAAAGTCATTTGCTGTTTGGTAACTATACTTCTAAAGTGCGGTGCCACTTTAATATATATTTGATAAACAAACTGAGAAAATATTTTTGGTATAACAAAATGGCTATAAAGGATATTACATAGAATTATACAATAGAGCATAATAAAATATAATATATATTAATGCATAAATATATGATATAGTATAATATTGTAATATAATATAATATTATTATAATATAGTAATATAATATTGTATACTATAGCATAATAATTTAATATAATATTAAATTATTTAACATAACATGTTAATATATTATGATATAATATAATATAATATTTGATGGGGGGGCAAAATGGATCGTCCTGCTACAGCGTGGGACCATCCCATTCTGGCCAAGCAGACCTCAGCACCGACCAGGCCATACCTCGGTCCCTCTAAGAGCCAGTCCGATCTCGGACCTCGTCGAAGGCCAAGCCGACCTCGGCCAGATCTCTCCGCTGTCGTGACCTGCAGCAACCTCCTTTGATGCTTATAACGACGTCCCATGCCCGAGCTCAGGGCGCCCTGCAGCGCCGACCAAGAGCTGAAGAGGCCCCGTCAGCCGCAGGTTTCTATAATGACGTCCCGGGCCCGAGCTCGGGTCGCCCTGCAGCGTCGACCAAGAGCCGAAAAAACCCTGTCGACCACAGATAATGACGCCCTGACCTGAGCTCGGGGCACCCTGCCGAGCAGACCTCGGCTTTCTGCTGTGGCCTCCAAGTCTACCTGATCTCGCTTGCGATCGCGCCCATGCCCGCACATGCGGTCGGACATGCTAACCTCACCACACCATGCTTTGCTTGCTGGCCACATCAAGACACATCGACCAAGGACTACGCCTTGCTGCCTCAGCCATGCCTACTGACAAGGGCCATACCCTGACGCCATGCCGTGAACAAGAACGGCCCAAATCATGTGCCTCAAGCAAGCCGTGGCCACACGCCACGTGGCTAAAGCCATTTCCTCCCATGATGAGGATACACCAGCTCTCCGCCAACTAGGCACCTTCACGGGGACTATAAATAGCCCCATCAGGTAATGCCTAAGGACTTTTTTGGGCCAACTAAAACTCCATGCTAACTTAAGCATCGGAGAGCCCTCACCGGAATCACCGGTGGGGCTTCGTGCATGTACACCGGGTGCGCAGGAGGTGGCGTCCTTTCTTCGTCCCGGTCAGCAGCTCCTCCGACTCCTCCAGCGTGGTCACCCTCGGGCCAAATTTAAACCACAACAATATCATATTTATAGTATAATACAATAATAAAAATATAAAATATTATAATTATTAGTGTAAATTAATTTTTTATAATATAACAAATTTTCTAGCTAGGTAATAAAATTGGTTAAATAATTATTAAAAGAACATTTTGTGTAATTGTTATATTTTATTACAGATATTTTGGTCAAAAAAAAAAAAAAGCTTTCCGACCGGATCTAAAAGTGCTTTTTTGGAAATCGCCAAAATGGAGCTTCTTTTAAAATCTGTTTTTAGCTTTCTAAGAAAGCTAAAACAGCTTTCCAACGTTTTTATTAAACATTGCTATTTTATCTAAAAGTACTTTTGAAGGATCAAAAAGGTGCCAAGAATGCCTTTGACACGCGTCAACTTTTACGACTGCCAGCACAAAATTCACATGTGGTAACGGTCTCGACCGTTGAACCGTCAGCTGGAACCCACTGGCAAACACCCAAAAGTTAGCACCATCCAGGCACGCACATATGAGTTTCTATGCGAGATTAGCCGGCATAAGATGTTAAAAGAAAAAAAAAATTCTATGAACAGCATTTATCCAAAAATTAGTAGAAACACTTGACCACCTCGGAAAGACCTTGCTCGGGACGCCCGCTCTGGATCCGCCCAGAGCGGGCTAGCAGTAACACCGGATAAAGAAAGCCAGTGTGGATCACAGCCCACACTAACAATAAGCAAGACAAACAGAACGAATTGGTCAGGAACGGGGAAAAGAAAAAAAAGGAAATCATGCAAACAATGAAAACCAAAGGATATAGCTAAACGAGTAAAATTGGTTTTACATCAGCCAGTGATCTTATTTTTTGTTCCTAAAATATATCATTATGCTAATACACTACCAAACCTTGACGTTCTTGGCAATCTTTTGCCATTTCTAGCTAAAAAATTGACAGAATCCAAAAAGTCTTTCATATTTCTTACTTGAGATATCCAACTCTTTCTTTTAATCAGTTAGTTTTACAATTTTTTTTCTTGCCAATGATTATGATCATGTAATTCTTTTTTGTTGTTTTTAGTGGAGATTGGATCCTTTTATTCTTCTGTTTAACAAATTCCATTATATTTTTTTTTGTCATGCCTTTGAATCATCTAACTGTGAGAATGGTCTAAATGGGCTGAAGCCGGCTCTAAATGGGCTGAAGCCGGAAGGCCCAGCCGGCTTCAGCCCAAGCTCAAAGAGCCCGAATAGGGGAAAGTTCCGCTCCGTCTTTCTCGGAGCAGAGTTGCTGCCGAGTCGTGGCCACTCCACGGCACCTGAACTCTCCGTGTTGGCGGAGAGTTAGAATGGCCACCGGCTGTTCTGCAGTGCCGTTGCCAACGATCCCTGCAGACGGCACAACCGCCCTCGAGCCCATCCGCTCCGAGGACCAGTCTCACCAACCACCACAGACTAACATGGGTAAATGCGTACTGCTTTGATAGTCAGAATGCGGTAAAAAACAAAACAATTCTTCTAGCAAGAAGACTGAAGAGATCAACAAATAAACCCAACAACAAATCTAAACATGATCAAGGGAGGATGCAGCAGCGTTGTAGAAATTTCAGCAAAGCATTGACCTTCAGAGTAGCTCAATCCAAACTACTTGTACAGGTACATATCTAGCATACTTTGATAACAATATATCCGATATAACAAGGTGGAAAAAGAGTCCACCCCCCACCCCAAAAAAAAGAAAAAACAAAACAAGAAAAAGGGCAAAAAAACAAGAAAAAAACAAACAAACATAAAATTAACCAACCAACAAGACCATACCTCAGATGCATCTACTACCATCAGATACATAAAGATGCAGAACCAATATCCTGAAAGAACATCTAGAAGCACTTCCTGTGAACAATAGCTGGTCCAGATTCATCATATTCTGCCTTGGATATCCACATCTGCAATGCATTCAAAAGGCCAAGCAAATAGAATCATCAGAGGAGAAAGAAAATAGGGCACCAAGGCAGATCCAAAATTGGAGAGAGAGGACAAATGATAATGGTTTACCTGCTGGAATGTGCTTAGAGAAGCCAAAATGGAACCTCCGATCCAGACGCTATACTTCCTTTCAGGTGGTGCCACCACCTTGATCTTCATGCTGCTAGGAGCAAGTGCAGTGATCTCTTTGCTCATACGGTCGGCAATGCCCGGGAACATGGTGGACCCTCCGCTAAGCACAATGTTCCCATACAAGTCTTTCCTGATATCCACGTCGCACTTCATTATAGAATTGTAGGTAGTCTCGTGGATACCAGGGGTTTCCATACCAATGAGAGCAGGCTGGAAGAGCACCTCAGGGCACCTGAAGCGTTCGGCCCCAATGGTGATGACCTGGCCATCAGGTAGCTCATAGCTTTTCTCAACTGCCGAGCTGCTTTTGGCAGTCTCGAGCTCTTGCTCGTAATCAAGCGCTACATAAGCAAGCTTCTCTTTAATGTCACGAACAATTTCCCGCTCGGCTGTGGTAGTGAAGGAGTACCCCCTCTCAGTCAAAATCTTCATCAGAGCATCTGTCAGATCTCTACCAGCAAGATCAAGCCGTAAGATAGCATGTGGAAGTGCATATCCCTCATAGATTGGGACTGTGTGGCTGACACCATCACCAGAGTCCAGCACAATACCTGGGCAGAGTGAACAGATTGAGCTGATATGGACAAGCATTTGGTAATCAATTTTTAACGTGAAAAAATGAGCCTGAAAGCATTGTTGTCAAGTTTTCATGATGTGTTTTTCGTTGCACAATTTAGACTCTGATAGTTTCAACATGAGAAAAAATTGTTTCTGAAAGCCCAGGAATTATGATCACTTCAGGAAAATCATAACCGAACAAAGGCATGGTGCTAAAACTGCATCAGAGAGATTGAGATCCTAATAAGTTGGTACAATTCTGCATGAGAACAATTGAGATAAAAGAAAGCAAACAGATTGCCATTTCACCTAAATTTGATCAAAAATTTAGACACCAAAAAATTACCACAAATCTAATGATCCCTGGAAATGATGGGTGTAAAACAAGGAGAGGGAATCAGAGCTTAAAAAAGCAGCCAGGAGCATGGTTCACCGTACCGGCCCAAACCGGGCAGTACGGGACGTGCCGTACCATACCAGTTTCGTATGGTACATAATATGGGTGGCACTCGGTATGCCGAAAAAGTTTCATACCATACTATACCGACACTGTGCTAGTGTGGCACCGGTATGGGGTCCAGTACCGAGATAATAAACCTTGGCCAGGAGATTAACTCTTGGTGACTAAGGTAGCAACAGCAAAAGAGAGAAAAAAATGTTGATGCCTAGGGCTTTTTTTTTTGTTTTGGTAAACAATTTTGACCAGTTCTTGGGTAAAAGCATATACAGATGCTCAAAAGACTTTGATTATCCACATAATCATATAGCACAACTAAACAGAATAAATTAAAATTGGCAGACACAAAAAAAATTATGTCCAAGTACCTTAACAGAGGAGATTCAATAACATAACATTCAAATAAAGCATATAACTAAACATACCTGTGGTACGTCCACTGGCATAAAGGGAGAGGACAGCTTGAATGGCAACATACATGGCAGGAACATTAAACGTCTCAAACATTATTTGGGTCATCTTTTCCCTGTTGGCCTTCGGATTCAGAGGGGCTTCTGTGAGAAGAACTGGATGTTCTTCAGGTGCTACACGGAGCTCATTGTAGAAGGTATGATGCCAGATCTTCTCCATATCATCCCAATTACTGACAATTCCATGCTCAATAGGGTATTTCAAAGTCAGAATACCTCTCTTGGACTGGGCCTCATCACCAACATAAGCATCTTTCTGTCCCATCCCAACCATGACACCAGTGTGGCGGGGCCGACCAACGATGCTTGGAAAAACAGCTCGGGGGGCATCATCTCCAGCAAATCCAGCCTATTGCAAAGAAGGATTCAAGGTATTTACACTACGTGAAAACATTAGATGCACCTTCCTCCATTCTTTCCTAAATGTCAGCCCTACAATATGATTTCAAACATATTTCTCACCTTCACCATCCCTGTTCCATTGTCACAGACCAGGGGTTGAATGTCCTCGGCATCAGCCATACTTTACGTTAAACTTGCACACAGCCTATTCATTAGAAGGTTAGAAGTTAAATAATGCTGCAACACTTAGAGCTGGTATATTGGGATGCAAAGAAAGTTCTTGACGCTGGATGACAGGAAATTATGAAGTAGAAGAATATCATAAATTCATATAAATAAAATAAAACTCCAAGAATCATTTCCAGATGTTGTGCACTCATTATCATACTTATCTTTGAGCAACAGTTATTTTATCTGAATCAAGTGAATGAGAATGAACCTTACCTTCACCATTTTCTCAATGTTCCATCTTTGCAAGATAATAGGAATATGATAGAGGAATGCAAAGAACAACAAATAAACATTGCGAGTGACACAAGCTGGATAATATACATTTCACAATTGTGATAAAGCATTATATTAAGCTGAATTAAGTTTTTCATTTCTTTGATATTCAAATAATGTGCCAGCTCTTATCAAGCATAAAAGGCTGCCACTTTGGAACTATGCATGAATAATGATGAATTACATAAAGAAAACAGCTACTGAACTTTTCAAACACCACCCAGAAGCAGATCATGCTCATGCGAACCAAAGGGAAGTTGACAAAACATTCAGAGCTATGTTGTCTTATTTTATTTTTTAGATCAGAACATGCAAAGCTCGAATGACAACAAAAAATGTAAACAGCAACTTCAAAAAAGTGCATCTTTGCACATCTAGATTAAAAATCCAGAATTACTTGGAATAGTGAGGTCATTGTGTTATTTTGGATTAAAAACATGCTCACTGGATGACTCTGTATTTTCCTTTTTGCAACATTTTGCTAATAAAGTGAGGAAATAGGTAGAGATACAAGTACAACCAGAATCCTAATTGAGAACAAAATTGTCAACAAGGTAGCATCCTTTTATTAATCTCATGCAGCTTTTATCCATAATTTAACCAAGAGCACCACCTGCTTATCGAAAGAAAAAGGTACAGCAAAACCAGAAGGTAAATTTCCTTTTAACTTTTGGCATCTCGACAATTCAGATTTCTAGGCATGCAATAATGGTAAAGCAAGGAGTAGGAATCCTGATTTTAGTGCTCTTGTAAAGGAAGGACAGCTACACTGACAGGATATCCTATATTCTAATACCATATAGAAACTTCACCAAGGCATTTCATGAGTACCATCTATTCCTTCCTAAAACAGATATTAGCAACTTAGTATGTTATGAGAACATCGTAACATGTTCCTAATTAAGTAATAAGGCTGGTGCAACTAACTCTGGAATAAGATGGCAGCAAATATGGGTGTAAGCCACTGTATGGAAACCATTTGGTTAAATTGAAAGAGAGATCAGGAGTCCTAACTTCACTAGACCTTGAAATCCAGTCTCAACCTAAGATTTGGAAAAATAAAAATTATTGCCCCCTCCCTAATAACAAAAAAACAATACAATTTTGAGAAAATTTCTTGTTAAGGTATGCATGCAAATTGTTAAGAAATCAGAAATGTAAAGAAGGCAAAATAAAATCTAATAACAGTGAATGGAGAATGAAGAAAGTAAAGAAAACAAGGGGAAAAAAGAAAAGACGGAATCCACCTTGAAATAAATTTTATTCTTAACATTTCATAAAATCTATGTAGAGTCAGCACCTATCATTGATAGATATCTATATCGACCAAACAGGCATAAAATGCTTCTTAATCCTAAGAAGACTTCCAACCAACTTATGCTGACCAAGGCTCCTTGAAAACGATATATTTGCTTAAAAAGGAACACTGTTAAAACTGAACTCGTTGCATTTAGAGTTATTAACTTCCCCACGCAGATGACCTTAAACTCCTGTTAGGTCACAAGTACGAGACCAAGGAAAGGGAGAGGGGGGAGTACTTCAACTTATGGAGCATTTTCTTTTAGGTGCTACTTGCATGCTTGACCTCATCTTCATATTGGCATAGAACTTGAATAGACTTATGGTTCAACCTTCTTGGGTAAGGGCTTCAAATTCTGTTTGCACAATGCACCCTCAAAAGGATGTTATGGAATTCTCTACATATTCTAACTTCAATGGATATAACAATATGACATTGTTAACACAACCATCGTGTGTTGTATCTTAATCAAGGATCTAGATCATTTAAGAGTAGGTTTGCTACAGGTACAGAAACAATACTTGTAATGCTTTCCCAATATAAATTCTGTGAGTGAATTGTGCATTATAAAGTATAGATATTTCTACACTGCTCACAATTAAACCATGATAGGAGGAGTTATTGGAAGCTAGCACTCGATCTCCCTATCAAGATAATTTGCAAGATCCAAATAATACAAAAATTTCCTATTGGTGCAGTTTTCCAAAAGTCAAAAGCAAGTTCAACTTCAATCCTACTAAAGGCTTTTCTATAGGTGAGATTACCACTAAAAGAGTTCACCATTTATATCTAGTAGTACTTTCTTCTACAACTCAAATTGCTATGATCATTTTAAGCAAGAATTTCCTGTCCAGTTATATTACACTTAACCCATTAGATGCATATCTTGCATTTGAGAACTTTAAGTATTAGCCTCTAAGTAGAACAAAGACAACATAATGAATTGCACAAGTTTCTCTTCTATATGCCTTGTTATGACAAATGCAAGCTTCTATTCTACGTGCCTTGTTATGAGACACTACAAACTCTAGTAGATATCCTGAAATTTCCTTGGGACCTTGAGTTTTAAGATTCTTTTAACAGCAATTCAATTATAGTGGGACATAATCTACAGGACTGTTTAATATGCTGCAATACTTCCATCCAATACTAAATACTGATGGATTTTTTTGTAGATGGAATAAGCATGGAATTCACCGTCAAGGACACATATACTATTTGATAAATGGTGGCAAATTATCTCCTATTACATCTTTTGCTTGGAAAACATATCTACCCGAAAGGTTAAAACTTGTGTTATCCTACGAAAAACCACGTACAGTTGATAAACTTTGAAACAAAAAATTGATTGGTCCTTCCATCTGTGTGCTTTGCAAAAAATGATGAAGAATCTTTGGATCATTTATTCCTTAATTGTCCTTTCTCAGCCAGCATCTGGAAACAGTTTTAATGTTGGCTCAACCTACCCAGTTTGCCATGCAAGGTTTTAGCCTATGGACAACTTGGAGACAGCAAATTATCAAGACAAAGATGGGAAAATTAGTTGGGATACTCTAGCAGCTACAACTCGCTGGTCCTTATGGACAGGAAATAATATATGTAATTTCTGCAATTTGGAATCTGATGTGCTAGAGATTATCCATTCTATTTCTGTTTTGAATAACTGGACTGGTCTTGTGGCTCTAAAATATAGAAATATTATCTTTCAATAACTTTTGTAATTTCTTCCAACTTCATCTTTCTTCTTCCCCCTCCAGTTCTCTTCTGTAATCTTCACTCTCATTTACCGAACGAAAGCAATGAGGCCTTTGCCTGACCTTTTCTTAATAAAAAAAAAAAAAAACCTGGTCCAAAAGAATCTTTCAAGTCAATCATTCCCTTCTTGCCTTTAACCATTCTAACAATTAAGGAGACTTATGATTGCTGAAAATGAATTTAAAATCATTAGGTGCAGTGGAAAAAATAAAGACATTATTGACATGTATAAGCATCATATATATCATAATTTATGTCTCATCGCTTTAACTTCCATAAAGATTACAGAATCTAAAAATCAAAGAGAGTAATTCACATCCAAAAATAAATAAACAAAAACATCATGTAAGCAGTACTGGTGTTAAAATAGATATGTATAACAAAAAGACTTCTTCTTTGAATTTTCAAAAGAAAAGTCAAATAGTCACATTCTTTTCAAAATTCAGAATGAAAGATGTATCTTAAAAACCCAAGGTTCTTCCAGGGCAAACAAATGGAGATATGCCTTGATTTATCCTCAAAAAGTGATTAGATTAGCATAGACTTATCACATTTCCATTCTCTTCTCACTTCCCCAGCAAAGCACAACACTAAAACAGTGAAATAAGGTAAATTATAAGGAGTTGCATTCAATAATCCCACTTGTCTTAGGATATTGAGCTCCATCCAAGGTGATATATGCTTTGACTACAATGAATGGAACAATTTCAATATAAAATAAATGTGTACATATATGTATATACATATAAGTATGCACGCATGCATGCATGCATGTAGGTATATGTATGTATAAATGTATGTATACAGAAATGTATGTATGAATGTGTATGTATATGTGTGTGCGTGTGTGTGTTCTTTTGGTTGTTTAAAATCACAACATTTCATACTGACACCAATGACTACAACAGACCAGAAATTCAATATGCATCAGGAACTTATAAGAGGCTTTAAAGCAATTCCTAAGCTAATATTATACTCCTGACAGCAAATCATTGTTCTCATGAATTCAAATGAACCAAATCAACTTTCAAAACCAACCAAGAAAAATCCCAAAAGACTTTCATTTAGTTATTTCCATCTTCAAATTTGTAATATTTAACTAACTCACATCACTGGGAAATGCATTTAGGCATGCTCAGATCATGTTGAATGCGTCCAATCACGCCCAATTAGGAGTACCGCATGCATTCCATGAATTAGTAATCAACTAACGATGCACTCATTGGGATTTAACATAATCTATATATAAATACATGCAAATTATTTTAAAATTATAAAATCCCGAGTCACTTCCAAATCACATTTTCAGGCCCGATCACTTCACTTAATTTCACGACCCTCAATAACATCTCACATATTCCATCCGGCCAAATCTAACCCTAGCCGGAGAGCAGATCAACCTAAATCTATAGCAACAACGTTAAACAATTTTGACATCGATCAACATCATGATCTTAAAAAATTCCAAAATTACCAAAAGAAATTGGGAAAAAAAATCAAAAGTACGTTCCTTCAAGTCATCAATCACAGAGATCCAACAAGACCAACAAAAGATCCGATCCAACCATAAACTAGATCACGCCCGTCAACAGATCCACACAAAAGAACCAGAAAACTCGCCGAAAAATCTGAATCTAAACGATCTACGATTAAAAAACATAAAAACCAAACCCAAGAAGCCGGATCCAGAAAAAGAGTCTACCTTCCGCGACCGCGAAAAGATCGCTGAGGGGTTTCTCCTTCGCTCCGGAATCGGAGGAGAGAGAGAGAGAGAGGAGAGCAGCCGTGTGTTTGAGAGAGAGGACAGCGGAAATGAAACCCACATGAAATGAAATTTTATAATGGGAACCGAGGGAGGCATAAACGGGGGAGGCCATGCGGAGAAATAATCTCGTCATTTATGTTTCCTAAAATGATATTAAACGTTTATTATTGGTATTTTATTATTAATATCGTTTTTCCTTTAAAGGGAAGGAAGGTAGTGGCACTTTATTTTCGTGGCAAGCCTAAGTTTGAAGGGACTACGATATTTCGGACTTCGTTGTCACAAAAGTTGCTTTCAACGTATATATTCAGTCAAATTTCTTGCGTCTAACGACTGTATCATGCTGTCTAAGTACCAAAAGGAACCCAAGTATCATGCCATCAATTTAATTTTGGGTGGATTATCTCTTTGATCGATCCAATCTGCTTAAAATTCACAGCCTAAATAACGTAAATCCTGGCAATTTGACTCAGTAATTGGAGTAGTTTTTAGTTGGATTCGTTGTCAACTTAATCAACCTCCTGGTATTGCCCTTAAAAAAATATTTTATAGGTATCTTGTACATAATATATGTGCTAATTATTTTGACTATATATTATTTAAAATTTGTAAATTATCTTGTATTTCTTGCATATTGTATTTTTATTTTTATTTTATATTATTTATGTTATATATTACTTAGGTATTTTGTGTTGATCTGCAAAGTTAACTCAATATATTGCCCGGCTATAGAAAAAATTATGGTGAATCATGTTCCTATGTTTTAAAACTCTTAGACTTTTATTTTTTAAAAAAATCTTTTCTATAAGGACTAACAAAGTGGTGGTGGTAGACAACAAGATCATTTAGGCAGCTTGGAGAAATACTAAAGTGACCTAGGTTTCAATAATGGGGATATGATATCAGGTTTCAAAATATAATCTAGTTAGCAAAATCTCGCATTTACAAAAAATAGAGTTTGATATCAAATAATTCTTTGTGTATTGATTAGTCATAAGATAGATGATATATTGACCATGTATGACGACATATTGGTTAGAGCTTTATAATTATATATTGAACGGCATGCCATGATATTGGACATCAAATCTTTGTTTACTTGTCATTGTAACTCAAATAATATAATGTAAAATTTACCATCTTGTATACATATACTTACTATTAAATCTGATAAAAAAAGTTCTTCTCACACATTCATTGCAATTAGGATTTCTAATTGAATAAAGGTCTTTTTTTAGTGATTTGACCTGCCTTTCCAATGTAATATTTAATTTTATATATGTTGTATTCTAGGCTTTAGAATCTGTAATTATATCATTAATTTTACTTTATATCATTACTATTGATATTGGATTGCATATGCTGAATGCGTCCGTATTGTAAGACACCAATCTTTGTTTGAAGTGGAACTACACGTAAGATTCCTCTCCATACAATTTGCTGGCAAGTTTACCATGGATACATTTCCCAATTTCTAAGTAATTTAAAACTTAATGGATGCTTACAATAACACTATCTTCTGCTAACTTCATCATTATTTCAAAACATTGATATGAATTAAGAAAATAATATTTAAATAGATAATATATATTTATAATAAAATTATTCAATCATTATGTGCCATCAAGATTCAATATATATATCGTACCATATTAATACCAAACCGATATTTGGTAATAGAAATCGAGAGTTGGTACGTAGAACCGATCCCGTTCCGAAAATATCGGCATTATAGCAGCATATATTAGTATGGTATTTGGTATCAATGTAGCAAATCTTGCAAGTCATCATATGTTGCTATGATATCCATTGTGATACTTTCTAGAATCTTCTTGGATAAATAATAAGCCATTAAATTTTCCATGGCCGTTTTATAACAGTCATAATTGAATTAAAACCCCAGTCACATATCCCAATTCTATGATGTGCCATCCTTTTTGGATTGTATGGAATCTCAAAACACAGCCGTCCAACTGAGCCCTGATCTCAAACAATGGCCGGACCAGTGGTTCTGCGGTCCCAGCGACCGTTAAAGTAACGTTATATAATTGGAGACTTGCTTCAAAAGCTAACCACGAGAAGGCCGAGTGGTCAGGTTGGTGGAGATTTGGGTGATTTAGAGTGGAAGGGGATCAAAGTGGTTTGGGCTGGCAAAAAGGAAGCGTCCAAGCCCCATGCAACCTGAGGAGCACGGAGGGGAAAGATTAAAGTGGACGCCAGGGCGTAGGTGGCACCATGGGCCCACGTCCCCTGCGGAATCCTAGGGCTCGTTTGGTTCGCGGGAAGCATTTTCCTTCCTAGGAATATGATTCCTGGGAAACAAATTCCTAGGAAGAGGATGCCTAGGAAAGTACTTTTGGCATGTTTGGTTGACAATGGGAAAGTGACAAATTTCGAAGGTGCTTATGTTTGGTTGGCCATCCACTTTCCTAGGAAAGTTATATATAATTCCTATTATGCCCTTAATAAAAATTAGGTTTTTAATGCCTCTTTAATGCTTCTTTAATGCTGAAAGGACTTTTTGGGAAAAAGTAAAAATGGAGTGATTCCCGCCTCATGGGAAAGTAACTTTCCCATGTTTCTCATGGGAAAGACTTTCCCATGAAATATGGGAATCACATTCCCATGGGAATATAACTTTCCCTTCTCTCTCCTTTGAAAACTCCAACCAAACAAGAGGCATCTCATTACTTTCCCGTTGACCACACTTTTCCCCCTTCTTTTCCCGCGAACCAAACGAGCCCCTAGTGGCGGACACCAATGATGTTTGCAATTATAACTATGACTTTGTGAGTAAGCTGTCTCAGTTGTTGATGTCATGCTAGATGTTGGATCCAATTGGTACCGAGGTAGGGTAGCAATTTTGGTGGGTTAAGCCAAGTTGTGGTCCGTTTGGCTTAAGGTAGTTTGGATTGAGTTATACTGATTGAAGTCAGATTTCAGATACTTTGAGAGCTGAAAGCTTGGTTACAAAAGTATGGATTAAGTTTTGGCTGGGAGCGCTACCAATAACTTAGGTTAGGCACAAGTTGGATCTGTTAAGGATCCATTATAAAAATTTTGGCAGGGTCAAACAACCCGATTTGTTTGCATAAACCCAAGCTGACTTGAAATCAATTCAAGATTACGAAGTTAAATTTCCATTTCGATCCGGCTTGAGTGAACTTAGCCTGGCACCAATTGAGCCCATGTCAAAGAATTCTGGAAGTACATTTCATGGTCATGTCCTCGGTCCAGTTCTATTTTTCGGTAAATTCAGTCATCTCATCTTCTTTTTGTTGATGATGATTGCATGTCAATATTTGAGCCCATGAGTTAGATTAGAGAGAGTTCAAGGAGGTGGTGCAGGAATATTTCTTGCATTAGCAACTTCAAATACCCCTTCAAAATCCTCACCTGCTTGGAAATCCTTAAATCCTTTGTCCGATTAGGGAAATAAATTGCAGGCCAATTCAGAAGGTCAATTGGTACCATCCGGACATTAATGGTGTACGCCCTGCATTTGTCTCCAGAAATGCCTTGCAACGTTCAACTCCCCAGCAATATGGCCAAGGTTGATAAAGTGATCGCCAGTTCAAGTGAGTAGGATATCAATTTATTGGTAGGTTATTTCCTTAATGTCATGGTACGGATCATTTCGCTAATTCCTATTTATTCAAGTGGCAGTTTGGATCAACATTGTTGAGGTGAAATAGAACCAAAGTCTCCATTTCGAGAAGCACAGTCGGTGGGGCGATTCCTTTGTTCTTCCTTTGATGATTTGCTTGATACAGAAAATAGAAAAAGAAAGTTGGGTGACTTTAAGATTTATCTTAGATAATTAAATGATGAAATTTGATCATATCATACACAAAAAAAATATATAGTATTGATTCATTATTTTATTTTAGCATTTGTAGCATAATTGTTGATACAAGCATCAGCTTAGTATACAAATCACATAAGCCAAGCAGAAATGGCATATTATGTATACTAATATCACTTTGTCTTTAGCCCTACTTATAACCAACTCAACCTATGATATAAATTTATCATCATGCTATAGTCTCAAGTTGTATGTTTGCAATCAAGATTCGCCGTCTTGATACTAGACCCCATACCAATGCCATATTAGCACTATATCAGTACGGCACAGAGTCATCGAATATCGCTTTGCCACCCTTGCCGCATACCAATACCAGTACTGAATCAGTACAGTATGGCATGCTTCATTTCGCCCGAATCAAGCTAATAGGCTAGATATAATGATTTCAATTCTTAAAAAAGAGTAAATTTATAAAAAAAAAGTTCCGAGATAGTTCGAATAACTAAATTAGAAACAAAATAACAAAATTAGAACATATGAGCTATCTAACACAAACAATAGAATTTTCCCGCAAAGTCACTCGGCCATCCTCCTTTATTAAGGAGAGCTAAGAATAATGGTTTGACATGTTAGGGTTTTGGATTACTCTTGGAATCTAATGTCCCGTCCAAGGTCAAAAATTATTGGATCGTTTTAGTGTCTTTGTTCATTGAGACAATCACTCAAACACCAATATGCGCAATGTTTTGCCTCGGGAGTTCAATAACCAAAATGACCACCTCTTGTTTGATGTATGGCTCGCAAGAAAGTGATCCATCGCCAAACCATCCTCCATTGCTTTCACAAGAACTAATTGTTAGCAATAGCTTCCAAGACTCTTCAAGACATACCCTTCCTTCCTATAATTCTAAGGATCTAGTTTTGTCAATACTAGATATGGAGCCCTTTCTCCTTATCTAATTGGAGCAGATAAAATTGGCAAAGGGAGCAAATTTAAATTCTTCCACTGATCAAATATTTATTACTAGAATAACAAAATACGAACAAAAACTAAAGAAAAATAGAAATGATATCAATTGAATGATCGAATTTGAACAAAAAAAATAGCCTAATTGGATCCATGAAAAGGAGATGTACTTAAGCCTACTAGATCAGCCTCAGGGAGAAAGGGAGAAGCCCCCTTCCTCTCAGCCAATCTGAAGAGCAAAAGCTAGACGTTATTCTCCGAGCAAAACAACACCTCCAGTGCCAGTGGATTGGGCAAAGGGGCTGCCTGATTCATTGCTCGACAACGCATGAATCCATAAATACCAAAACAATAACAAAACGAAACAAATCGAGCAAAATTCTTAAAGCTAAGGAGAGAATGATAGCGTAACAAAGACCAAAGAGCAGCCCAAAAGACCTTCAATCTGGAAAAGTTGTGGCTGCGATGATTTTTTTGAAGCTTTGAAACGTTGAAACCCACAGCCATGGGTTGAAATGAGAGCCATCGGAGGTATATATACGAGCGAGTGCCGAAACCCTAATGGCCTACTTGATTGAAATGACCTACGTACCCTCTCCCTGAATCCGCACCAACTGTAAACCTAACCCTCCCTTGGCTGGTTCCGGCCAACGGTTAAGATTGGGCTGGGTTTGGTCAGCATTTTGACCCAAAATTGGAAAGGGTCAGGTCTGGTTTGAAGCTTCCACCTTAGTGGAGCCATGAGAATTAAATTTTATCTAGGTCAGGCCAGATTGGGTCAGATTTGAATGGAGAATGGATTCTAATTCACTGTTATATGGAGAAGAGGTGGGAATAGGTTGGTTTAGGCCGAGCAAGTCCTCACTTGGCGTCGAGTCCAATTGTCAAAGTTGAATTGGTTTATTTGAGCATTTGGCTCGACATGAACCTGAGATGAACCCAACTATTGCTACCCCTGCCTTGAAGTTGTAGCTGGACCACCATGAGTACAATTTGGAAGATTTGAATTAGGTCGATCATCGAAATCTAACATGGCTAAACAAAATACAAACCCTGAGGTGAACCTTATACCAAAAAAAGAGTGAACTTCAACATGGTCCTACTCCAAAAATTTTAACCAGACATATGATTGGATTAGATCAGCTTAAATTGCAACAATAGGAACAAAGCGAGCAAGACTTCTATAAAGTAGTCATATGAAATCGTTCTTGTATTGGATAAGAATCATATCTATTTATTCACAAAACAGAAGAAATTAAGCCAAGTTACAAGTACAGATCCTGCATATAATACCATATAGAAACTGTGCATGGCATGCCTCTAACTTGTGACCTTTCAAGAAAAGGAACAAGACTATAGCAGAGGTTTAGACCAGGTAAGTTATATGCTCTTGTTATTAATTTAGATATGAATACATTTTGACCTAACCACTGGTCCTTACCCGTGTGCAAGCTCTAAATAACATGTTATGCCGTTATGACGGACAACATTTGTTTCAAAAAATATTATCTTTAATTTTTATATCTAAACAATTTTATTCTAATCTGTTATGATATATTATAGTAATAGAAAATGAACAAAAATAATGATATTTTCTTTCCATTTTGTAAATAAAAAAAATATTTTTAGATTATACAATCATTTTTAAAGAAATGGTATATAAAATTTAAATTTTTAAAATTATGTTTTTATATACAAATACATTTTCAACTAATAATAATTATTTATGTTATCATATATTATTACTACTAAATAATATATTACAATGATTACTATTTTTCTTTGCCATACCTATTGCTTAAGGAGACTGTATAATTATTATAGTATTTATTTTTTTGAGATAAAAAATGATTAATATCTACTTTTTATCTTATACTCTTCCCATTATCTCTGTACATTAAAGGATGTGTTTAACCAGAATTGAATCTCTATCAATTATATCAAGGAAATGCTTAGAATCCTGCAATTGAAGTTGCATTGTGACTCAACTAGCATTGACTTATGTTACAATACTTGACTTATAAGAAAGCTTACTTCTTGTGTTTGGAGGAAAGTCTAAGAAAAAGAGAGATCTCGTATATATATTCCATCGAACATCTTGTGTTTGGATGTTGAGTCAGAACACTTACGTACATAGAAATGAGAGTATTCTGAATAAAGAGATCGACGTCAAAACTGCCGATGGCAAAGGCTTGGGCATGTATGTGGGTGCCCTTAAGGAGAGAATGAGTGACGGGTGAGGCTGCAGGCCTTGAGAAGCATGAGGAAGATGAAGGAGAGACGAAGTGGGTGTTAAAGAAGGTGAATAGCGGCTCAGAGATAGAAAGGATCGGCGATAGTGGAGGAGGAGGAGGCGGAATGGAGGAAAGGAAAAGAAAAGAAAGAAAAATTCTTTTTCTAAAATTAAGAAACATACTCGAGCGTTTATCTTATTCCACAACAACGAAAGCACTTTTTCGTTCTTTCATATACTAGGAGATTTCTTCAAGTTAACCTAACACAAGATAGTTTTAACTTGGAATCTAATGAGTAACTCAACCTACTATATAATTTGAGTTGGAGACATCCAACAAGTAGGCTAGCTTGTACTTGCAACTTGAGGTAACAAGCTATTTAAAGCTCTGTAGTTAAAGTTGCACTAGTGGTCAAATTATAAGAAAGTTCACTTCTTGCATTTGAAGGAAAGTTTGGGAAAAGAGGGCTGTCTCTGGTAGTATACAAAAAGATGAGGGTCTTCTGAATAAAGAGGTCGATGTCGAAGCCACTAGTGGCAAGGGCTTGAGCATGGACCTTGGCGCTGATAGGGAGGATCAAATGGTGATGTAGACTTGGAGGATGGTAGTGAAGGTGAAAAGGAGGAGCAGAGGAAGTGGGTAGTGGTGGGGGAGGAAGAGGTGAGGTGAAGGAGAAGGGTGGCATGGTGAAGTATGAGATAGGTAGGGCAATTTATGATGCAACCCATCAACCCAACATGCAAATGACCTATTTTAAGTAGGTTTGGTTTGACATAAATAGGTTTGCGTTATAAATTGATCAACCCTTCCAATCCTGTTTATTAAATAGATTAGGTTCAAGTTTAGACTTTTGACCTCTTAACCCATATAATAATTGGGTCAGGTCATGACCTCACTCATTTAACTCCTTTAAGACCTATTTACCCTATTTAAAACCTTCTTAATCTATTTTTGTCCTGTCTAACTTGACTTGCTTAACATATTTAATCTATTTAAATCCATTTAATTTATTAAAAACCCACTTAATTTGTTTAACTTGACTCGACTTATTTAGTAAACGGATTATATGGGTAGGGTCCTATTACATATGTAATAAGCTACTCATCGTATTGTACAATTTTAGCTGCAGGCATCTAAACTTGCATCTTGAGTTGCATGTGACTCTATTTACAATACTCTAGATCACATTGTTTTTGTTTGCAAAATGTAAGAAATAAAATGAAATAGGGTGAACAATATTTAGAATGAAACCCCTTTATTTTACACCTGGGAACCCCACCCTCTAATTTCATCAAAATTAACTTTGATGGCAGTGTGAAGAACAAGAGTCGGATTGGTGAAGCAGATTTTATTATTAATAATTTCAAGGCAGCTTTTGTTGTAGTAGGAGGCTCTCATCTCCATGATGTTGCAATCTCACTAATTGAATTAAAGGCTGAAGGGTTATATCCTATCATTGTTCTATATGTAGAGCATATTATGTTGGAAGGGGACTCTAGAACAATTATATTCTGGATTATGACAGAAAAACTTCTGCAGGAGCCTATTCATCCATTATTGCTGGGTATTTTTTGATTAAAATCGAGTATTACATTTTATATGGCAAAACATATATTCAAAGATGCTAACAGAGAAGCTAACTACATGGCTTCTTTTGTTGCTAATCATAGTGGATCCAAATTGTTGAAAATCTCATCTGTGGTTATTTTCGAGATCTATTGGTGGCTGATGCAAGTATGTGGCTATGAAGGCATATGCAAGTAGGTGGCTACGAACACTACAACAAAAATAGGCTAACCTGATACTTTTTAAAGCCTATACCATTGCTTATAAACGTCAGTAATTTTTTCGCCGACATTTTTTAAAGAGTCACAAAAGCGTCGGTTAGGTGGGGGTGGGAAAAAAAAATTGCCGACGCTTTATAAAAGAGTCGCTGACGGCGTGAGCTTTTAGCGATGTTTTTTAGTGTCGCTAAAAACCGACGCTTATAAGCGTCGGGTAGTTAGCGACGGTTCAAAGCGTTGGCTATTAATCTTTTATATTTTTTAAAACAACGCTTTAAAGCATCATTGTAATAATTTTTTAAAAAAAAATAATTTAATTTTTTTCCTCTTTTAGTAAGCTATAAAGGTCATTGAAAAATTTGCAGAGATCATCCTCCCAGTACCGTGGCGCCTTCCCATTTAGCAAACTCAAAATAATATTACATTTCTGGCTTCAGATAAGATCAATAGTTATGCATAGAAATTAAGAGAAAATATAAGAAAATAAATGAAATGGCAATAACCATCGGAAGGAAATCGACAAATGAATTATTTGCCAACTTCATCTGGAAGGAAATCGGCAAATGAATTGCTAATTTGAATTCAAAATCTAAGAAAAAAAATTAAGATGTCCCTAATAGAAGAAGGATGACGGCCATTGGAGAATGCGATGCTCATTGCCGGAGGTTGTGGTGCCTATCATATGTTGCCACGCTCGGGACTCACCATCAGTCGGCTGCCATAGAGAATACAAGAGAAAAAAAAAAGAGGAAAAAAAAGAGACAAAGAGATAAGAGATTAAACCTGAAGGTGATGGCGATGTCGTTCCCAAATTTCTCAAGGGTCTTATCCATGATCTCGAGAGAAGCGTTCTCGAGCTCTCTCGCCAGCTGATCATAATCCACCTTCTCTTCCTCCTCCCTCCCCTTCCCCTTCTCCTCCACCACCACTTCCGCCATCGTAGCCAGCACTACCGCCAGCAGCGCCACGGAGTTGTTCCTCCAGGTAGGCTCCACTACATGGAGCGGCTTCATGGCCCGTCGCCTCCGGAAAGGACAGTTGAGCATCAACGGCATGATTAATGCCTCCAGATGCCTCACGGATCCAATTAGGCCAGCTACGCCAAGAACCATCTATCTCAAAAAACCAAAAGGCGAAGAAAATTGGGAGAAAGAAAATGCATCTCTAGCATCGCAGGAGATGAGCGAATGTGAAGAGATTGAACTGGAAATCGTAGCAGCAGATGCCATTAGAAGAGATTTGGTTTTAAGCATCGTCCGGGTTGGAAGGGGGCAGCTGGAGGAGGGGGGCGGCCTTATCCATCGGTTCGGCCGACCGAACCGCCAACGAGAACCCGGCCTAGGCCGATCCAAAGTCGTAGAGCTTCGGGTCGAGTCGGCCATCGAGGATGACGTTCACCGCCGTGATGTCGCCATGGACGATCGGGAGTTCGCCGGACCCCTCGTGGAGGTACTCCATGGCGCCGGCAACCTCGTGTGTGATCCGCATCCTCTGCGCCCATGCAAGGGCGCCGCCGCCGTAGAGTTTCTCGTGGAGGCTTCCACTTGGTACGTACTCCAACACTAGAATCCCTTCCTCTGCAAATCGAAAAAGGCAAACCCCAATCTGGACTCAGAGGTGGTGAGAGTTGGCTTGAGGGGAGCATCTTAAAAGTGTTAGGGATTTTGTTCGGAAGGGGAGGGGTGGGGATTTTGTTCGGGAGTGGGGTAGTGTCCGACGACCCTTTTAAGCGTCGTCTGGCTCAAGTGGTGTACGACGACGCTTAAAAGCGTCGTCTTAAGTTACTTTTAATATGTTTAGAAAAAAAATTTGTGTTAAGTGAAGGATTTAGTATGTTAGTTTCTGAAGTGTCGTCTACTGTTTTACTCTTTGGCGTCCGACGAGCGTCGTCTTATAAATTTAGTTCTATAATGCTAATTAGCTTCGTCTTAGTTTCATCCCGCCCTAGCTACTAAAAAATGTCGGTAAATTTTGGTGCACTTATGAAATTGCTGATACGGCTTTCGTACGTCAACACATAAGAGTCGGAATAGCCTATTTTTGTTGTAGTGGGAGAAATGCCTGCCATATAAAAAAAAAAACTTTTTGTTTACGTCAAATGAAAAAAAATACTTCATAATTTAACGGCAATAGATAAATGCAGACAGGCGTCGTTCTAAAGCGGGCCCCACTTTTCTCAAGTTTGCACAGCCGCCGCATATTCCAGGGGAAATCCAGCCGCCACCGTGGCGAGATAAAAGACCTCCCCCCCCCCCCCCCCAAAAACCTACCAAACGGGATACATCGAACCTGGACGCCTTCTAGCCTCCTCGCGCCTCTTACCAAACCCGTTACATCGAACCTGGACGCCTTCTAGCGTTCTCGCCCGTCCTATAAATACGGAGGTCCTAGTTCCGCGTTCGTAAATCGACTCTGTCGGATACTCCGAATTTTTCGTATTTTTCCTGCATTCTTAGAAAACCCAGAGAAAAGAGAAGGGCTCTCGCCGATGGCTCCCGGAATGGCCATCGCCGATCCGGCGTTAGGGAAGCTAGGGTTTGGCTTCGAGCTGAGGCAGGCCGCGGCGGCGGCGGAGGAGGTGGAGGAGCTGCGACGGAGGAACGAGGAGCTGGAGAGGGAGCTTAGGGAGAAGAGGGCCAGGGAGGAGGAGATGACGAGGGAATTGGAGAGGACGAGGGCGCAGTTGAGGGTGGTGGAGGAGGCGGAGGAGCGGCTCTGCGTTCAACTGGGGGAGATCGAGGCGGAGGCCGTGGTAGAGGCGAGGGATTACCACCGCCGGATCAACGCGCTCTCCGACGAGCTCGAGGAAGCCCGCAGGATTCTCGGCTCTTCCTCCTCCTCGTCGCCATCGGCGTCCCACCGCCGGCTTCTCGTCGGCGTGGACGGATGGAACTAAGAGAATAAAGAAACAGAGCAAATGAAAGGAGGAAAGATAAGTTGCTTAAAAATTTAAGACCTAAAAAAATGTTCTGTTCTTTTTATTGTATTATATATATACTGGAAGAAGATACAAGAATTTTTCTTATTTCTTTTTTTTTTTTTTTTGCGCAAATTTGTTCTGTTAGTCAGATGTAACCGAGTGAATTCAAATCCCAAATATATTTCTTTTTCTCTGTTATTGGTGTTTTAGTTTATCAAAAAAAAAAAAAACCGTCTTTTGGCGATGGAAAAGCGTATTACGTGGTGGGGAATTGTTGGTTCTCGTACTTTTGGTTCAAGAAATGATAGATGGACGGTTGCGATTGCTTGGGAGCTGCGTTAAGAGCAGGGAAACCGAAAATGAAATGGATCGGCTGCTGGGATGGTTGGACCCAAGGATGATGTTCATTTGGAAATTGGATTTGCAAAGCTTCATTAATTATTTATTTATTAATTTATTTATGTATTTGATACAAGGATGAGGCTATCCTCGTAGCAAAAACTTTACCGTCTTAGGCATCATAATATAAGGCCGGTGGAAATAAGGTAGATGACACCCTGTAAGCATATTTCGCAATTGAATCTACTCTTGGTTTCCTTTTTTAATTTTATTTTTTATTGATAAAAATGGTAATTTATAAAGCTCTAACATGAGTACATCCTGCCAAATCACGAGAAAGTAAAGAATATAGAAAGGAGGGAGCGTCTATTACTGAAGTTCAAAGGACCTCCCCGGCATGCCGGGCAACAAAAGAGGCGATGCAGTTTGCAGGCCGGTTCGCCTCGAACATATGTGCTGTCTGAAAATCGTCCATCTCCTGAGCCAGTCTACGGATCTCGCGGATAAGGGGATGACCATTACCATACCTGTCCACTCTCCAAATCCAGTCGATCACTACTGATGAATCCCCCTCCAGATGCACCCGTTCAGCACCAAGTACCTGCCTCGCATAAGATAAGCCCTCCCACGCTGCCCAGATCTCTGTCCCAACAACGGTAAATCCTGACGTATGGCGACCACCAGCTGCTACTAGTGTGCGAAAGGAATCTCTAATCACAAATCCTACATCTCCAGACACACCATCCACCGATATGCAGTCGTCAAAGTTCATTTTGAGATGACTAAAGGGTAGGGGCACCCAAAAAACTAGGGCAAACCTCGTTTGCCTCGTGGTAGATATGGGTCGTCTGAAACGCAAACAAAATTTACTGCCAATTAAAAATATCTCTGATCGAAAGATGGTCTGCATGCCTGCAAGTGTGAGAAAATTTTATTCAATTAATCACTATTGCCGGGTCTCCTTCAATCCAAATTTTTTGTGCTTGAAACAATAGTAATACTGTGCCAATTCCCAGCCAAGCTACTACTAGCTCTGCATGTGGAACTGTAACTTTATTAAGTCTTTTGCCATAAGCAAATAACATACTGCTTTGTTTGTTCCTTATTACAAATCCTGCTGCAGCATAATTATTGGAAACTGATTGTTCAAAATATTTTGCAAAGCTTCATTCAAAAGTCAATCCATCCATACATTACATATCAATCGATCAGCTTAATGGACCAACTTAGGGAGCAAATTTCTCATGAACATTTGACCAGAAATTTATGATAACCCTGGTGGTGAAGGGAGACAAGAAGCTGCACTTGAACCTTAAGTATGAGAGGTTTGGTCCATATCACACATCATGTCCATCTCATAACAATGATAATTCGACAGATTCAAAGCACGTGTTACATATTATTATAGTGGAGCCTCCAATGATTTCTTAAAGGGCTTGTTTGGTTCGTGGGAAAAGAATGAGAAAAAAGTATGATCAATGGAAAGGTAATAGGATGCCTCTTATTTGGTTGAAGTTTTCAAAAGAGAGAGATAGAAAAGTTGTATTTACATGAAAATATGATTCTCACGTTTCATAAAAAACTCTTTCTCATAAAAAAAATATAGAAAAATTATTTTTTCATAAGGCAGGAATCACTTTTTTTTATTTTTTCCTAAAAAGATCCTTCAGTATTAAAGACGCATTAAAGACCTAATTTTTATTAACGGTATAATAGGAATTACACATAACTTTTCTAAAAAAGTGAATGGTCAACCAAACATAAACACTCTAAAAATCTATCACTTTTACATGTTTAACCAAACATGCTAAAAATACAGTTTTAGATTTTTTTTTTGGAAAAATTTTTTTAAAAATTATATTTATAGAAGAAAAAATATTTTCTGCGGAACAAACGAGCCTAAAGTAGGAAACCTAATCTTTGTACCTTCACTAGTCTACTTCTGGGCCCTTGGGTAGCAAGGGCAGCCCCCTTCTGAGCACCCATCTTCATTGCTTTCGGCTCATAAGGCTGCAACAGCTATGCGTGCGAGACTTTTAACAAGCGGAGCGTCATCCCTGACGTGGATTTATTCCCATCCTTACGGTTAGCAGCCCCCGTTTGCGACTGTCCTAGCGCTTGCAGCTTACTTCACCCTTACGCTAGTTTTCACAAGCTTATTATTTTCAGTTTTCATTCTATATATTTCTACTATAATCAAGTACAATACTATTATAATAGAATATAAAGAAAAAAATAACAATATTATCCTTTCAGTCAGTTTTATAAATGAAAATTGTTGTTTCTAGATCATACTTTTTAAAATTTTGGAAAAAAACAAATATTTTATAATAATATTCATTATTTATGTTATAACATATTATTACTAAATAATATATCATAATAATTATTATCTTTTTTCTTTGACGTGTGATAATTATATTATATTTTTTTTTTGAGATAAGAAGGGATTAATTTTCACCTTTTATCATGTAATAACCATGTTTTGAAGCAATGTTGAACTCCATCAACTATATTATTCTAATGTTGGCTAACTGCCCGTATTGCTTTTCTTTTATTTTTTGTTGTTGTTTTTATTTGCGATCTAAGTAATAAAATCAACTAAAATTGACATTATTTATGATGGAAATCTTTTGTTTTACGTGCAACTCCGTCAAAAAAAAAAGTACGATGAGGAAAACTTAACGGCACCTTAGACGGACGCCGTTCTAAGGCGGGCCCCACTTCGCTCCAGTTTCCGAAGACGCCTCCTTGGATGGCAGCGTGCTTCGTGGCGAGATAAAGACCCCTCCTTGAATCCTTCAACGACCAGATACATCGAACCTGGACGCCTTCTCGCCTCCTCTCACCTATCAATAAATCCGGAGGCTGGAGCTCCGTGTTCTCTAACCAAGTCGATCGAATCCCCCGGAATTCTTCGTGTTTTTCCCGCATTCTTAGAAAAACCAGAGAGCAGCGAAGGACGCTCGCCGATGGCTCCCGGAATGGCAATCACCTATCCGGCCTTCGGGAAGCTAGGTCTTGGCCTCGGGCTGAGGCCGGCGGCGGCGGCGGCGGAGGAAGAGGTGGAGGGGCTGCGGCGGAGGAACGAGGAGCTGGAGAGGGAGGTGAGAGAGAGGAGGACGGGAGAGGAGGAGATGAGGAGGGAGTTGGAGAGGTCGAGGGCACGGTTGAGGGCGGTGGAGGAGGCGGAGGAGCGGCTCTGCGTTCAATTGGGGGAGATCGAGGCGGAGGCCGTGGCCCAGGCGAGGGATTACCACCGCCGGATCAAGGCGCTCTCCGACGAGCTCGAGGAAGCCCGCAGGATTATTGGCTCGTCCTCCTCGCTGTTGCCGTCGGCGTCCCACCGCTGACTCCTCGTCGGCTTAAAGAATAAAGAGCAGAGCAATTGAATGGAGAGATCAACAAATAAAAAAGTTCTGTTCTTTTTGTTGTACTCTTTAATGGAAGCGGTGACCCGAATTTTTCTTCTGTTTTTTTTTTTTTTTGTTGGTGCGAATTTGTTTTCTTACTGAGATAAGATTGAATCAATAGAACAGAGTGAATTATAAATCTCAATCTATTCCTTTTCTCTGTTTTATTGGTGTTTTTTTTTAAAAAAAAAAAGAAAATCCGTTTCCTAGCAATGGAGAAGCGTATTATTTGGTGGGAATTGTTGGTTTTTTTCGGTTGAACAACATGAGAGATGGACGGTTGCGATTGCTTGCGAGCTGCGTTATGATCAGGGGAAGCTAAAAACGAAATGGAGCTGATGCTGGGATAGACGGACCCAAGGATGATGTGGCTTTGGACTTGCAAATCTTCGTTTAAACGTCAATCCATTATTATATTACATATCAATTTAGCTGAGTAGATTTTAGATGGACAAGGTCTTAAATTATTCCAGCTGGTATCAGAATCGCACGGATTTATTAAAACTGACTATGGATCAATCATGATATGACCTTTTACACTGACGAGGACGCCAGAAAAAACAATACGAACATGTGTTTAGCCTATTTGAACTAAGTTTCATATAAAAATTTTAAAAAAACAAACACAAACAAAATTAAGCTCCTCAAATTATAGTCTAGAATTAATTGTTTTATTAGAGTCTTGATGCTCGGGATATTGTGGGGGAGAAGGAGAAATCAAAGCAGTCATCTTCCTTTCAATTTCAAACTGAATAAGGAGATAAACTACTACATAAAGCAGGTTTCTCATGGAACTACTTTGTATCATGTACCTTACCATGGAAGAGAAACACCAAGCTGCAAAACAGTTTACCATAATTGATAAAGGATTATATAATCAATTTCCTAAAATCACAAGCTAAAAATAGCCTATTCATCCTTTTATTTATCAAAGGCGTACGTGACAGAAGTTCATTGAAAAATGGAAGGGGAAACAGACCGGTCATCTCACTCTCAACTCTGAATTGGAAAAAGGAGGGGAAAACCTCTCTATTGGAGAAGGATATGAAGACCAACTACTTGGAATTCTACTCTTCTCGTTGTGACACAGTTTTTGCCCTACTTTAAGAAACGAAATGAGTGATGCACCAACCAATAAGGAACTTGTTTAGATAAAAGAGAGCAATTTTGAAATTACGCACAGTAGCTATCATACACGAAATAATAAAACGTTATTTTTACTGCTTTAGTACGTCAACATTACTTCTAACATTAATATTAAGTATTGTCAACATGTGCATACAATAGCTTTTTCTTTTTTAACTGACATAAAAGACCTTCTAAGCTGCTACATCACTGTCAAATTATTTGCTAAGTTGATAACACAAAAACAATTATGTCAACATACTTATACTAGTTGAATTCTTAAATCTGGGTTGGCCCAAACCAATCGTTCCAGTGTAACATTCAGCAACTACAACCCATTTCACACGAGGGCGCAGGAAGCAAGACACCAGTATCAGAATTTCATAATCTATAAAACAATGATAATAGTTCACAAAGAAAAAACAGAGCACAATGTTCCCGTAATGGTTTATTTTCCCCTGACACAATACAAATTACTGCAATAGTAGGCATCCAGAGGATTAACAGGTAAAGAAGAGATCGACTCCCAGAAAGATTACATAAAGTAATCTTAGGGGCTTAAAAAACAATTGCATGTTAATAGTCAACAAAAAACAATGAAATTTAGAATGGAAGATTATAAAGGAAAATTTCAAAGGATATAAATAAAAAAGTTCTTGTATCAACAAAGTCAAAACAAAACATGCTCAGTCACCAACATACCAAGAAACAATGGTGAGAAGAGTTTGAAAACAGCATGGCAGCTTCAAGAGCCAATATATTATATAAAAAAAGGAGTGACCTAATACACGAGACCCTCACCATACAGCAACACAACAAGGCTCACCCACCCCTGGAGCAAGTCATTGAGTTCATATTTGCAATGTGGAAAGAAAGTGAAAGGTCAAAAGCATATAGAGAACTATCTGTAGCACAGCCGAGCACCTACTCATGCATAGCGGCCACTTCGAATTGGCAGGTCGAAAGACTTCGTGGATCCCTCCAAAATTGCACTACCTTTGAAAGGACTGCTCCAACAATCAAATAATGCAGTTGAAATGATCAGTGGCTGAGGAGCAATGCTAAACAGCTGCTACACTTGCTTCATGTAATACTGCACTCGGGCTGCAAAAGTCATTAATGCAACAGTGAAGGTTTCTGACGAATGGGAGAGATGTCCTACAAAATACAAAGCAAAACATTAGTCACTTGTATTATGTGAAACAAAATAAAGCAAAGCAGTATTTGTGAGTTCTGATGGGTACGTGATGAGGGAAAGCTCCTGCAAAATAACTTGAAAGTTTAAGACTAGATATCCAATATAAAGAGCAGATAAAGAAGGAAGTGAAGAAATTCCACCACAAATTCCTAAGAAAAAAGCGAATATGACATGATAAACATCTACTAATACAAACCATGAAACACCCTTCAATAGGCCCACGACGACCTGCCATTTGGAAACAAAGACACAACACATTTGATCTTGTAGTACAACTTGCTTTATATTCTCATACACATCTTTTGAGTACAAAACTCCAATTGAATTGTATGCAAAAATGATGGAGTGAATACAAACATTAAACAGTCACTAATAATTACAATCATCACTAATAATCACTGATAATGATGAAGTGAATATATCATTTGAGCAGTATCACAATCACTAATAATCATTTCACAAGAATGGAAGAGATAAGCAGTCTAACATACCTGATGACACAGACAAAATAAAAGAATACAATGTAATGCAATCAAGAAGAAATAGCAAGAATTAGAAACTTTAAACAACTCCACATATTACACTACATCAATGCAGAATTGTAAAGACTCAAAAATCCTTCAGCCATGTTATAGCTCAGACTATGTTAGAATATATAATTCCCATCCACTTTCCAAAGAAATCCCCTAAGGAAATATCCCACACCAATTGGTTCTAGAAATCTGAAGAGTTTAATCAGTTAAATATTACATAAGTACTGTTCCTATAAGGCTGCTCGATAAGAGCTATAAAGATAATCCCTACATGTCTGAAACATATTCAGTTCCTTTTCAAGTCCCACCATAGTACGAAAGTTCTCGAGTTCCAAGGAAAGATAAATGGGGAAGAAGAAAAGCAAAAGCAAATGGAATTAATGATCTCTAACTCATGTCCATGCCATCTCCAACTTGACTGCAGATTGGAGCAACCGTTGAAAAAGACATCTCAAAAGGAGAAGGATGCAGCTGAGCATCACGTCTGCGCTTAAAAGCACAGCCATCAGAGTTCTCCATTTCAAACTTCCTCCGAACTCCTCTCACAGCCTGCTCTTCCTCTGGTGAAAGAGGGAACAACTGCCCACTCACCCTGCAAAGCGAGCTATGGTTATCGTACAGTATTCTCTGGTTACAATTCTTATCGCATATGTGTGTGAATCCTGTTAGTTTGCAGCGATAAACATTCCCAAACACATGTTCGTTTTGGCATCTCATGTCACATTTGTGACTAGGGATCGGCCCATCCTGGTTGAGAATACTGGACAAATAAATGACATTGCTCGGCTCAGCAATCATAGGTTTTCCATATACCTCCATTGCTCGTATTGAATGTCTCTACCAGCTTTTAGCACACCAAATCCTCTCTGCAGTTCAAAGAAAAAAAGGGAAGGATGAGAAAAGTAGAAAGGATATTTTGCTCTGTTTCAAAAACATTGAGTGGCAAATGCATCCAAAGCTAATGGAGTCACCCCAGATTCCTAGAATCAAACTGCAGATGATGAGAAATATAACTGTGAGGAAGACTGTATAAAACTGAAACTTTTGCAATATTAATAATCATATATAAGAAACCAAACACACGATCATTCATCAAATTTCCTTCCCTTGATCCTTTAGTTAAGCTTGGGAAGGTACTTGCTCATCCATTTTGCTTTCCCAATTTTTTCATATGTTACACTGAGAGGTCGACAATCAATTATGCTGGAAGGACAAAAAGTATTTTCACAAGAAAATACTTGTTTACAAGGTAAACAAACTATATGCAAAATGGATGGCATACTATTTCTTACACAAGTTTAACTTTTATGCTCTCTCTTCTATTAACTCAAACATAAATTTTAGATCATCATCAAACACTAATATTATGACAAAGACAATGTATTGCTGGCTTTACTGTGCAACCAACCAGCGTTCATGGATAGATCTACGTGGGAAACCTTTTACCCTATGACTAACGGTATTGGTTACAAAAGTCGAAAAAATTACAACTTTCTTGACCTATAAAATTATGAACTGTTTTCTTTTTTTTTTTTTGGTTAGGAGGTGGGGGGGGGGGGGGGGGGGGGAGGAAAACCTCACACCCTCGTAGCAGCCCCCACTAGCCCCCCTTCCGCCAGAAAATGTTCAATGCGGGTAAAAATTTTTGCTCATGCCCTCCTCGACCCATAGGTCACCCCATGTGTGAGTACGTTACCCCAGTGCCAGCTGGACCAGACAGCATTCCCACCAAGCATATCTAGACAGGGGGCATCCAGTCCCCAACATTTAATCGACGCCCGCGCGTTTCGAACCTGAACCGCACCGGTGGAAGCAAAGCTCCGTTCCAACTGCGCTACCACTTTGGTGCGCCATCGCAATATCAGCTGTAGCTAGATGGATTAAAATTTACAACTTTCTTGTCGATCACTACATATCCATCACATGTTTAATGTTTCTAGTCAATTCACAATCCATAAGAACCGAGATCTTTTTTTTTTTTTTTTGGTGAAAACGGCAATTCATATAGCTCTAACCTGAGTACATCCTGCCAAGTCAAAAGAAAGTAAAGAGTACAAAAAGGGCGGAAGCTCTGCTATGGACGTCCACAAGAACTCCCCGGAATGTCGTGCAACATTCCGGCAATTCATATAGCTCTAACCGAGATCCCTTTTACCGCGTTTTGGTTGATAAAGATAACAATATATATATAGCCACAACTATATCACAAGTAGGCAGCAAAACACACTCTCTAATACCAATCCAAATATATTAAACGAAAACACCACATTAAAGACAACATCATGACTAGTTGCTTCGTGTACTCCCATATAAGACATCACCAATCAACAGAAAACACGGTCTAAAAACCTCAAAACAAATAAATATTGAGATCATAACAGATCAGCCCGAACAGATTGTACCATTTTCCTTTACTAAAACTAACCCTAATCTTAACCCTAACCCTAGTTATATTTCCTCAAATCGAGAAAGGAAAGGGAGACTTACGGGCAAACCAAATGGCAGCAGGAGGAGAGAGACCGTGAAAGCTGAGGAGCAACCCCAATAAGCGATCCAAAAGGGGAAACAGAAGCGGATAACAAGCCAAGCACTCTCTCCCTCTCTCGGGCGAGCCTTTCCCTCAGAGCTCCTCCCTCGCCCAACGCGTGCGAAGCCAAAGCCAACTCTAAGGGTCTTCTATTTATAGGCGTCCACGAGGGTCGGACGAAATGGAAGTGAAATGCACACGAAATTGCGGGCCATATGCGAGTGCATTTCGCTCCCGTCGTGTTGCTCGCTCTCGCTCCGTCGAGGACGACTCCGCTGTTCGTCTCATAACACCTCACAGCTTTTCCATCCATTAGAAAATAGATACATAAGGATTCACTCGCAGCGGAAGAGAGAAGCACGGGAGATCCCCATAAGAGCAACGAGAGGTGGGGCCCGCTCCAACCTCTCCTATCAACGCGCTTGACTTGGTAGATTTTTCGTTCTTTTTATTTAAGAAAAACAATAATAAGGCAGAGTCGGAGTTGATTACCATCCAATCCGACGGTTGTTTTTGAATCATTGAATTCTATGGATGGAGATTCAGCCGTTTAGATACACCTCCTTGCTCCGCACACTTGATTGAGGTGGCGCCTGTCTATGGGTATATTAAAAGTTCGATTGTGAGGGAGAAAACTTGAGTAAACATGATTATTAAATAGGTCTAAATATATTCAGGGTTAGAACTCCAAACTTGAAGCCAATGTATTTAACAAATCGGATAGCTGAAGAAATCTATTTATGACCCAAACTTATTTGCATCAAATCCAAACCTACTTATCATGAATCAACTTTATGTGGGGTTGGCGGGTCAAGTCATGAGCTGCCAACCCATGATTAAAGGCAAACTTTCTTTCATGCTGCAACCCACATCTAAGACTTCTTTCTCTTTGTATTAATGCTATCCGCCAAGTTTTTCTTTGGGGAAATTAATTCCCACCCTCCGAAAGACTTCAGCATAACAATAAATTCCTCATAAGTTTCTAGTTTCTTCTTCCCAAACCAAAACTCATCTTCTTCTTCCCCCATTACGCCTTCCTATCCCACACCACGGCCGACAGCCGCTCCCTCGTCCACCACCTTGGCACCCTCCAGTCCGCCGTCACACTCCTAATCTTCCTCTTTCTCGCTGCCACCACCCTCTTCCTTCCGCACCCCCTCACTCCCGACCTCCTCTTCCTCCTCGCTTCCCTTGCCTTTGCCCTCCTCTCCGCAGCCTCCGCGCACTTAGCCGCCAACTACCAGACCTCCGACCTCCAAGCCAAGTGCGACTCCCTCTCCGCCGTTACCTCCTTTCCCTCGCCCTCCACTCGTGCTTCTTCCCACCGTCGTCACCGATGAGAGGATTCGGAGGAGAAAGGGTCTCGGCCACGCTCCACCGGCCACGTCGCCGAGCTGCTGCCGGCCTTGGCACTCTTCCGGTGCTGCCGGCCTCGCGGGAGAAGAAGACAGGAGGGAAGAGAAAAAAAAAAAAAAAAGTAGAAGAAGAAGCTTCAGAAAAAAGAAAAGAAAAAGAAAAGAAATTAAAAAAAAGAAAAGAAAAGGAAAGAAAATAAAGAATATATATATATGAATGAATGTATAAAAAGAAAAGAAAAAAAGAAAAGAAAAGAAAAGAAAAGAAAAAAGAAAAGAAAAGAAAAGTAAAAGGAAGAAAAAAAAGAAAAGAAAAACAAAGTTAATTCACTATTGCAATAATATAGCATGGTATATATTTAAGTAAGTTTGGCACGCAGTTAATCAATATTTGAACAATTAATCTAGCCTGACACATGGTTAAGTAAGCTTGGAACACACTTAATCTAATCTGGCATACAATTAAATCATCTTGAAATACAGTTAAATCTTCTCTGCAATTAGGTTAGTAAGCTTGGTACAGACGTAATATAGTATGGCACACATTTAAGTAAGCTCGGCACGCAATTAATCAATGTTTAAACACTTAATCTAGCCTGACACACAGTTAAATCTTCTCGGCACACAGTTAAGTAAGCTTGGAACATACTTAATCTAGCATGGCACAAAGTTAAGAAATCTCCCCTCCTTCGGTGGGAATGGGAGAAGCAGGGGCATTTTCGTCTCATGTTGGAATGTTGAAATATACTTGGATCAGTTGTCAAACAACCAGTCAATAGGAATTAAACGTTAGAGACCGGTCAAAAAATAGACCAGTCATTAGTTCCCCTTTTCTTTTGGTCCTACTCTTAAAAGAAGTAGAAGATTAACCTTATGAGCCATAATCATTGTTCCATCTTGTAAAACGAGCACATCAAAGGAAGATGCTTTTGAAATTTTGGCTGGTTATAGACTATGTAATAAATTAGTCATTGGACTTTAGAGCAAGCTAGGATGGAGGCTAATATAAACTTAATCTTTGAACTTGCTAAACCATTTTGTTAACTTAGAGTTGGTCTATTAGGTTGGTCATACACCTATAGGAGCTAGTCTATTATCCACTTGCAAAACCGTGTCTTCTTCACCAATCTAATGTTGGCAACAACGACCACCCCTTTTCAATCACCCATTGGGATCGCAAGACGGAAGCCACTTCCTTTCTTCTCCCATGCTGAAGGAGTGCAAGGAACTCAAGCATTGCAATTTGAGCTGCAGTGCAACTCTCTAGATTTAGGTTGCAACACCCTTTTCTTACCTCATAACTCAAAATATGTGAATTCGGTTTGCAGTAAACTAAATCAACCTAAATTAGACTCGAGACTTCAGATACACCTTGTAGCTTGTTAGCATGCTCCAAGATGTGTAACATGGATATTAAGAAGCTTAAAGTAAAGCTTCATATTGTAACATGGCTTCATTCTGTAAACTTTGAAGCCAACCACTTCTACAAAATGTGCTTGGCAGATTTGGATCATTGGTAGAATGCATTATAGTGAATAAGCCTTGAGTGGTTGTTTTTCTAAGTCGTCCATTAGTCCTAAGTGCACAAACAAAATTTGATTGCATTAGTAATATTTTGGAGCCAAAATCTTGACCGGTAACTTAGGCATAATGATGGTGAATTATTGTATTAAAAAGCTTTTATTGTCCACTGTAGCATGGATCTAGAGATCTATGAATTTGAATGTTTAAAACTCATCTCATTTTATATGAAACCAAGGGTTTAGCAGGCATATTTGCCTATATAAATATTGGATTTTGGTCTTCACAAATGTAAATCACACCTTATCCATGCCACCATAAACATGTGCTTGCATAAGAGCATGTTTGGTTACGGTGAAGTGGATGAAAATCACTTTGGCACTAAGTGACATTAATTTTAAGGGTTCGTTTGGTTCGCGGGAAGTATTTTTCCTCCTAGAAATATGGTTTCTGGGAAGAAGATTCCTAAGAAGAGAATGTCTGGAAATATACTTTTGGCATGTTTGGTTAAATATGGAAAAGTGACAGATTTTCAGAGTACTTATATTTGGTTGACCATCCACTTTCCTGAAAAAGTTATGTGTAATTCCTATTATACCCTTAATAAAAATTAGGTTTTTAATGTCTCTTTAATGCTGAAGGGCCTTTTTGGGGAAAAAATAAAGATGAAGTGATTTCCGCCTCATGGAAAAGTAACTTTCCCATGTTTCTCATGGGAAAGACTTTTCCATGAAATGTCTGTCAGTTGATGTTATGTTACGCAGAGCCAGAAGGCATGAAACAAGAAAGCTTAGCGGAAAATCATATTTTTATGGGAATACAACTTTTCCATCTCTCTCCTTTGAAAACTCCAACCAAACAAGAGGTATCTCATTACTTTTCTGTTGACCAAACTTTTTCTCCTTCTTTTTCCGCAAACCAGACAGGCCCTAAGATAGATGGAGAGGGGTAGAGTGACTTTAGACCACATAGATCCCGAAATTACTTGAAAACATGAAATTTTGAAAAAAAAGGAAGATCTCTAACTTGCACCAACTTTTTCCTAATATCCATTATAGTCATAATTCAATAATAAATAATATAAATAATCAAATTTTAACATTATTTTAATGTTAAAAATAATATTAAGATTATCTTATTCAATCATAATTACCAAAATCAATAATTAAATATTATGTAAGATTTATTTATTCTTAATAATACTACTATTTATTATTTAAATATTAATACAGAATAATACTGTATAAATTAATAATACAATGGTATTATATTAATAATCAATGGTTAATAACAAATAATATTAAAATAGCTTTTTATTAGTTAACAAATATGATATATATAGAGTTATATTCAAATTTGATAGAAATAATAAAATGTTTTTCCTTTACATAAGAAGTAAATAATCAATAATAAAATAATAGTATTTTATTTAATACATACATGCTTTATGAGGGAGTGAATGTGCATATGATGGTCATATTCATATTTTTAGAAATAAATACTAATATTTAAATTTCATGAAATAATTAATAATAAAATAAGATTATTTGATTCAACTAATGCATATTTCAAAGTATGTATTAATTGGGATAGAGTATGCTCGTCCTGAGCGGAGTTTAAAATAAACAATAGAGGATTCAAATAAAAATCCACATAATCGTCCACGATCTATACTACTAAAAGGGATTTAGAAACCAAATATCATATATTTGGTTTCAATTATTCTGGTATATTAAAATATATAATAAAATATTTACATTATGAATCTACCTTATTATTTATGATCTAATATATTAAAACATATATAGATTTAAAATTAATAGATTTTAATGCTTAGTTAATAACAAAATATGTTATGACATCATATTTATTGTTATTTTTGCACCTACTTAATGCATAGATTGGAGACTACCTAAATAACTGATTTGTGATTTCTGAGCATATTTAGTGGTATAGATCATAATCAATTGTATAGGTCTTCAATAATCGAGAAGGGTAGATAAACTATTCTTCTCATAGGAGCAAAGTTCATCATATATTAATTTGTAATACACACACATACAGATGTAACAGATATCAAAGTATAAAGGATTGGACTTTTTTAAAGGTAAAAATCTATTTTTAACAAAGTTATTTATCAAAAGTAATTTTTTAAAATTTTCTGCAATCGCAAGTCCAGAATCAAACTTCAACTCAGAATGACAGCTTCACAAAGTCCATGTATTTACAGCCCCCCGTCGCACCAAACCCCTCTGCTTTGATAAGTGGTTTAGCAAGATTACGCACTACAATGGCTTCACCCCGATCACGTTTCCATCAAATTGACCAGGGGATGCAAACGAGAGGAAGAACCCTAGGGATCCAACAAGCGTTGAATCCGGATCTTTACCTCGACCTGCCTCTTGTCCTCACCACCGCTCATGCACCACCTCGTCCTCCTCCTCTGGCCTCCTCCCCATTCTCTCCCCAACCCGAGTCCACATCAAGAAAATATAGCACGAAGACCAAAACCAAGCAGCTAACAAACGTGGGCACAGGCCCGAAGATGCAAAGGAACAAAGGGATGGAGAAGTAGAAAGCTCTGAGGCCAAGGGACCAGAAACAGCTCCCCTGGTTCAAAGCCCGGGCGACGTACTCCGCCGCGAGGTCCGGCTCAACCCGGCGACTCCTCGCCGGCACGGTGATGAGAATGCCGGCATGGCTGTAGTACCGGATCGACTGCACGTTCAGAAGGAAAGCAAGCAAGAAGCAGACCAAGATGGCCAAGAATTTGACGGAGAGTGCGAGATCGCCCGTGTCGCCGAGCACGAAACCCTCCCATCGGAGGACGCGGTAGCCGCCGCCGTCGCTTTTCGTCATCAACACCACCATCGACGAGCACAGCGTGATCGCCATCGTTGCCAGGAGGGTCGACGCCATGATGTTGTTTCTTAGCGTTTGCACCGCAAGAATCCCGTTGTTGAGAGGATCCTACATCACCAAATTTATAATAAAAGGAAATTAAAATTATCAGAGACGTTTCTTTTCGTAGAACAAAAGAATTCTATAAAAACATAAATTAAATAAAACAAATCATCGTAGGTTGAATTGAAGGGTATGCAAACCTCCATGATGGTACGGACCCAATTGCGGCGATTTATGGCGTTGATTCCAATGACGGTGGTGGTGGGGTATTTGATGATCCGGTGGAGGAGCCATAGATGGTAGAGGACCATCACGGCGAGGCCAACGGGTACCAACACGAAATCAAGCTCTTCCACCGTCATGGCTTCTTTCCGATTAGCGTGCTCGTGGAAATGGGATGGGTTGGGGTGTTCCTTCTTCACTTCTTGGTTTCTTTAACGGTGGTAATGGGCTTAAATCTATGGAAATGGGATGGGTTGGGGTTTTAACGGTGCTAATGGGCCTAAATCTAAGGGCTATGGATGGCACATGGAATCGATTCTTGTAACCATGGATATCTGAAATTCTTATCAGTAGGCGATTATAGTGATATCCAATGTCTCTGGTTACTTGGAGAGTACTAGTAATAGACTAATTTTGCTGTCCCGGGAACTGATGTTAGAGTGGAGGATCTAATTCTTCCGGATTGCTAAGAAATCCGGTGGGAGTGGAGGGGAGGTGAAGTGTTTTCTTTGATCTTCTTGCTAAGGATGGAGTATTATGTTGATTTCAGTGGCTTAGGAGAGTCTTTCGATATGATGAGACCCCAATGACAATGATACATACTGTTGCTCGAAACTGGACCCGGGGATGACCGTGGACCGAGGAGGAGGAGCTCGGGTAGGGGGTGCGGCGGTGGACAGCTTTCTCCATGGGACTTGTAAGAAGCCGGTGGCCGGAACTTGGTGCGCGTGCCGAGAGGCGTTAAAGGCTCCTTTACTCCTTAGCGTCATGGTCACGAGTCGATCCCTTCCTCTAGTGCCAACTGTTGCTGGAAACTGGACCCGGGGGTGACCGCGGACCGAGGAGGAGGAGCTCCGACAGGGGGTGCGGCGGTAGACAGCTGATGAGAGCACAAAAGTGCGACCTACATATTACTAAAATTAGTGTTATTGTTAACCGATAATAATAAATTCACTAGATTAATATTATATTTGGATTTAACATAGATTAGTATAAATTATAGATAAAATGCACATTGACTACAAATTTGACTTCAAATCGGGTCCGAATCGGATCCATTTCTTTTGAGCCTTTGGAAAATAATTCCGGGCAAATCTAAATTTGCCATAAGGTGCTGGGTGACCCATGACTTGAAAGAATTGCACTTGACCTCCAGCCAGAATAGATGACCCATCCGTCTACAAGCAAAATTTCATATCATACTATATGACTAATCGGATGGAACTTGATGTCTCCCATATCCTCCCAGCCGTCCGCACGCATCACAAAGCTCCCGGCTCCTCCCTCCTTCCGTGTTCAAGATCCACCGCATCCGTGACACGCCTCTGCACCCACGGATCCATCTCATCCCGTGATCCCGTTCTTCTCGCGATCAGCCCAGAAGCAACCTTCCAGCATGCCAGCCCAGCTGCAAGGCGTCTCCAAATCCTTCACGCCATCAACGCGTTCACAGCCAGCCGTCCGTCCTCAGCGGAATCACAGCACAAAGCATCCAGATCAGCCTCTCCCGTGATCTAAGCCGGATTCCCAGCGAGCCCGTGATCCTTCCTTCCGCATCAGGCCGCCATCTTCAAGCATCCCACGGCACCCTCCTACGATCCCACGGAAATCAGCAATGATTCCGGAGCCAGCCCATCCTCCCAGCGGCATCGCGTGGCTGAAGAAGGAAGTCCACGTCCCCAAACCGTGATCGGCTCCTCCCAGCAATCACGGAAGATCCCAGCATCCGAAGAAGGAAGCCCCAAACAAGATCGCTCCTCCTCCGCCACGCAGCCGTCCATCTCACCGCATCCAGCTCCTCCCAGCAGCCGTCCACGAAGCTTCCGCCCGTGATCACCGCATCCAGCTCCTCACAGCGCCCGGATCACGCCAAGATCGACTCCTCCCCGCGTCCTCACCGCGTCAGCCATCTCCCTTCCGCATCAGGCATCCGTCCGCGGCTATAAGAGGAGAAGGAGGAAGAGGGAAAGGGGGGTGCTCGGTTGGGGCTGGTCCAAGGAAGAAGAAGGTGCTCCGTTGCTTTGGTTGATCCAAGGAAGAAGAAGAAACAGGGGAACGGAACCTTTTGTTTGTGAGAGAAGAAAGAGGGGAAGAGAATGCTCTGTTTTCAGATTTGAAAACAGAGCATCACGCTTCCTTAGTTTTTTTTTTTTTATTATTATTGTTTTTGTTGTTTATTTTTTAGAAGTTATGTTTTGTATTAGTGATTTTGGGTATTATGTGTTCCTATTTCTTTAGTTTAATTGAGAGCAATGTTTTAATTTTTTAACTTTAGAGAATTTTATTTTGGTGGAGTGTTTTACTTTTAAGATCTTATTTCTGCTGAAATTTTAATTTCTTTTATGCAATACATTAAATCTTCTTTTATGAAATTTATGTTTGCTTCAATCCTCTTAGTTTCATCCATTTTAATTTTATGCCAGCTTTATTTTTCATTAAAAATATTTTTTGAATCTAAGTACATGTCTTCTAGTTAATTTCAATTAAAAATCATTCTCCGGTAGACTAGAGAATCCATCAACATCCCCGACGTAATGTTTTTCTTTTGTTATTCAAAAATCGATTTTGAATCCGAGTGAACGTTCTAATTTTTATGCAACTCCAATCGCCTCCCTGTGGATCGACCTCTTACAACCACTATTCTTCGAGTAGAACAGGTAAGAGTAAAATTTAAATTAACTTTTGTTCGTCGGTTCTAACAATGATCTGTCTAGCATATTTTTAGTTAGACAGAAATCGGACGAACAGAATTTTGGCGTTGTTGTCGGGGAGGCAAATCGAGAAGCAAGAACGATCACGAAGATCAAATCGGATTTTGGATGCCCGGAGTGAACGCACTCCGGTAGTAAGTTTTTATTTTTATTAATTTTTCTTATTTTGATTATTTTTAGTTAGTAATTTCGTAGTTATTATTAGTTATTATAAGTTTTTTTATTAGTTATTCTGAAATTTGAAATTCGAAATTTAAAGTTTTCTAAAAAAGTAAAAAAAAATTGAAAAAATTTTCAAAATTCAAAAAATTTAAATTCAAAATTTGAATTCTGTGATTCGAAATTTGAAATTTTAAAAAAAAAATTTAAAAAAAAAGTTAATTAAATTAAAAAAAATTTCAAAAAAAAAATATTATTTTTGCTAGTAATTGATAGGGTGCAATCCTCCGAGGTGATCATACCTCTATTGGGACTCCTCACGGAGTAATCTCCAAAGCTTATTCAATGGGCATTCGGAGATTGACTGACGCATAAGGATTAGTTTTAGTTTACATTCAAGTTATTCCTATATTAGAAATTAAAAAAAAAACAACATAAAATTAAAAAAAATTTAAGAAAAATAAAAAAAATTGTTTGCTCATTTAATCAGTACAACCTAATGACATTGCATAAACTTTAAAAAAAACCATTGATTATTTGTTGCATTTAGTATTAAGCATTTGCATAAAGTAATTAAGGGCAAAACCCATTAAAAAGATAAGGTCGGAAAGTCATTACCTGTCCTTAGCCCAAAAATCACCATCTTGCATACTTATCCTAAGCCAAATTAAATTAAAATCAAATTAGACGTTGGCCTTAGGGTTTTCGAGCTCAATTAGGCTCTTGGAAAGAAGCGGCTGAAAGCCACTCCAGTGAGAATTTAGTAATTGGTGATGTCTAGGAAAGTTTTACAACAGTGAGAACTGTTACGGGTATTGTGGTATCGGTGTATCCCTTCTGGCACCACCACACACCCTGGGACTTTCCTGGTCACTGATTACTGGATTGCTTAACTGGTAAGCTCAAGCTTAATCTGAAAGAGAGATTAGGAGCTGTCTAATCTAGGAGAGAATTTCAGGAACTTTTTAACCTGATACATCTCTGTGCAACTAGATTTAAGAAGCTGCTAAACCTCACTTAGTTCTAAGACTAATAGGGTCAAATTGTTGTGTGGTGTTGGTTGTGGTCATCTGTGTCTAGCCCTTCTCTTCTCTTAGGATTTCGTTCATTTTAGGAGTCAAATATAATGAAGTGTTGATAATGTATGCATGGTAGAAGGTCATTAAGGGATAAGCTAACCCCATTTGATCCTGAGATTGACAGAACTTTTCATCATAACCTGCGAACTGTAAACCAACCGTCGATCTCTACAATGGGTGAACATATTAGAACCCTGAATGAATTGTTTGCACCCGCATCCGCTAGTTCCCCTACTTGCATAGTATTACCAATTAATAATGCAACCCAATTTGAAATTCGGGCTGCAACAATAAACATGTTACCCAAGTTTCATGGGTTCGAGAGTGAACAACCCTATATTCATCTAAACAAATTTTTGACAATATGTCAAACGTTTAGAAATCAAAACTTAGATGAAGAGGGTATTAAATTAAGGTTATTTCCCATGACTTTAGAAGATCGTGCTGCTGCATGGCTGTATTCCCTAGCTTCAAATTCCATCACATCATGGGAATAACTATCTAGGAAGTTCATGGCTAAGTTCTATCCTATGGTAAAGACTGAAAAAATTAAAGATGCCATCAGAACTTTTAGAGGAAAATCTGAGGAGGAATTTTCCCAAACTTGGGAACGATTCCATGACTTGTTGGTCAAATGCCCACACCATGGGCTTGATAAGGCTGATCTAGTACATTTCTTTTACAAAGGACTACCTCCGGCACATAGAAACATGATTGAGTCCATGCACAAGGGTAGGTTCATGGACCAAACCCCGGATCAGGCCTATGAATTTCTTGTTGACTTAGCCGAGAACGCCCAAAATTGGAGTAGCTATGGTGAGGAAGTAAATAGAGATGAGTTTGGGTCTAGAAAACTAAGTAATTATGAAATGAAAGCAGACCCAGAACTCAAAAATGTCATGTCCAATCTGGTGACTGGAATGAACAACTTAAGCAAAAAGTTTGATGCTTTCACTGTTTCCACTAGCTCAAGTTCATATAAAGAGTTAAATCCCATCATGAAAGTGGATCATGAGTTACAAAGTTTATGTATCTTGTGTAACAGTTCTGAGCATCTAGTGGAGAGTTGTCCTAGTTTACCCACCATTAAGGCCGAGCAAGCAAATGTTCTAAATTCATATAGTGCCTTCAAAAAGCCCACTCCCAATTCATTCAGTCCAGTCTACCACCCTGATAATAGGTTCCATTCAAATTTCTCATACAAGCAAAATGAACCTATTCAGCATCAAAGTGGTCCGCCAGATTTTCAGAACAACTTCCCCAGGATAGGTCCACCACAAATGAACCAACCTTTGGTTCCATCTGTACCGCCTTATAATGCCCCTATCCCACAGCAACCTTCACAATTAGAAACCATGATGGCTAATATGATGAAACAACAACAAGATTTTATCAAGCAACAACAACAGACCAATACAGCCCAAGCCCAGACTAACCAATTCCATGCGCAAGCAATTGCAAAACTTGAGGTTAGTCTGAGCCAAATAGCTAACTCTCTAGGGGATAGGAAGAAAGGTGAACTACCTAGTCAACCAGTGCCTAACCCTAGTAGACAACAAAATCAAGGTCAGATAGGTCAGTATCAAATCAATTCTAATGGAAATTCGACCTATGAAGTCCAGGCAATTACCACTTTAAGGTCTGGCAAGCAAGTGGACAATAAAGTCCAACTTCCTGAACATGAAAAAGAAAATAAAACTGAATCCGATAAGAACCCTATTCAGAAGAGGGGTCAAGAACAGGACAAACCGGAAAAGAGGGAAGAACCCATAGAAACATACAAACCCAAGGTTCCCTTTTCCAGTAGACTTCAGGACTCCAAGAAACAATCTAACTTTGATGAAATCATGGAAGTCTTTAAAACTGTTCAAATAAATATACCTTTTCTCGATGCCATAAGACAAATTCCCTCCTTTACAAAATTCTTGAAAGACCTCACCACGGTCAAAAGAAAAACCAATATTCCTAGGCAAGCTGTTATGGCTGCACAAGCCTCATCTCTCATTCAACAACAGATTGCCCCGAAATTCAAAGACCCTGGTTGCCCAACTATTGAAATAAAAATAGGAGAGACGATCATCCAGAGAGCTCTATTAGATTTAGGAGCCAGTGTAAACCTACTTCCCTACTATGTGTACCAAAAATTAGGTTTGGGGGAATTAAAGCCTACAAATATTACCCTTTCCTTAGCAGATAGGACAGTGAAGTACCCCAAGGGGATTGTAGAGGATGTAATAGTGAAAGTAAATGAGTTTTACTATCCTGTGGACTTCGTTATCCTTGAGACTGAACCTGCAATACATCCAGACAGTCACACACCTATAATTTTAGGTAGACCTTTCTTAGCCACAACAAATGCTGTGATCAACTGTCGAAATGGGATGCTGAAGTTATCTTTTGGCAACATGAAAGTCGAGCTTAATGTCTTTAATATAAGTAAACAACCACCAGACGACAAAAAAATCAATGAAGTTGACATGATTGAAAGTCTGGTTCAGGAGACTTTCTTACAAACTTATAATAAGGACCCTTTAGAAGCTTACCTTGCCCATTCTGAGGAAGTGGTCGAGCATGCACCCCCTAGTCCTGTTCCTCTTATAAGCATAGATCGTCACCAGCCAACTGTTCTTCCTTGGACTCTTCCAAAACCATTCTTAGATAATGGTTGAAAAAATGGAGATTTACATTTTGTCTGGCTGAAGACATAAAACTTAGCGCTCTTGGGAGGCAACCCAATATGTAAATATTTTCAAAAAAAAAAAAAAAATTTGCAGGTTTGTGATTTTTGCCCCTATTGTCACTTTACCTACCCATATCAGGTAACTTCTCCTCTATCCTATTACTGTTTTAAAATTTTCTTTCACATTGAGGACAATGTTAGATTTAGGTGTGGGGGAGAGAATATTTTTGATGCAATTAAAAAAATATATATTAAAATTAAAAAATAATAAAAAAAAGAGGGGGATTTCAAATTTTTAACTCAAAATCTAATCTTTTTGGCTGTATAAAGTAGGAATTGCTTTGACAATAGATTTGAGTTAAGAAATATGATAGCAGTTTTAGCTTGAGTTGTCATCCCACTTATCTTCTGCTAACATAATACAAGATGAGTTAGCACCTACACATAAGCACATGAATAGTGGGGTATGTAAACTTACGACTAATATGAATACTTTTAATCTTCGGGATTATATTTGTGATGAACACCCTAACCTAACCAAAAAAAAAAAAGAAAAAGAAAAAAAAGAAGAGATAAAATAAAATAATGAGTTTAATTTAAGTCTCCTCACTGAGTAACCGGGCCTCTTGCCTGGCAAGCAGCGAGTGTTCGCGTGAAAAGGTGAGGACATTGAGATTAAACTCTGAGTGACTAATTTGGCCTTGAAGCCTAGTTAACTTGAGTTATTAAGCCTGTTAGGGTGTCTCTACACCTAGTGCCCTGAGCCATCTGGATCGGGAGTCATTGGCCTAACACTCGCTACATGGGTTAGCTAGAAAACTTAATAAGGCTAGATATTGCACAAGTCATTCTTCTTAGCATTCAGTCTGAGTAAAAAAAAAAAAAGAATAAATAAATCCGGGGTGTTCATTACCATTTAACTCTAGAAAGTCTTGAAAATTGGAGTGATCATGTTGGAAGTAAGTGAAAGCCACTCATTTATATGATACTATCTTGCACCTCACTACATTCTTGACTTGTTAGCAGATAGATGGGGTGTAATGAAACTTGAGTTAGAGTTTGTTTAAATATAATAACAACAAGTCTCTATTGTCCTTGCAATTCTAGTTTCATACAGTAATACTTGTTCAAATTTCGAGTTAAAATTTGGAAATTCCTGACTGATGAAGTTTGTGGGTAACTTCACTGCAAACCCACACAAGACAACACTCGTCCGCTAGGGTAACCTAGGGGTTTAACGGCTTATTGCACGTGCTAAGTGCAATCGTAATGCTCTACGAAAGTGAGTATTTATCTTAGGATATTTATATAATAAATAACGCTTTTGCTCTCTCATTTTATCATTTTCGCACTGAATTGCTAGAGACTAGCAATAAGCTAGTTGGGGGGTGTGATGAGAGCACAAAAGTGCGACCTACATATTACTAAAATTAGTGTTATTGTTAACCGATAATAATAAATTCACTAGATTAATATTATATTTGGATTTAACATAGATTAGTATAAATTATAGATAAAATGCACATTGACTACAAATTTGACTTCAAATCGGGTCCGAGTCGGGTTCGGGTCCGAATCGGATCCATTTCTTTTGAGCCTTTGGAAAATAATTCCGGGCAAATTTAAATTTGCCATAAGGTGCTGGGTGACCCATGACTTGAAAGAATTGCACTTGACCTCCAGCCAGAATAGATGACCCATCCGTCTACAAGCAAAATTTCATATCATACTATATGACTAATCGGATGGAACTTGATGTCTCCCATATCCTCCCAGCCGTCCGCACGCATCACAAAGCTCCCGGCTCCTCCCTCCTTCTGCGTTCAAGATCCACCGCATCCGTGACACGCCTCTGCACCCACGGATCCATCTCATCCCGTGATCCCGTTCTTCTCGCGATCAGCCCAGAAGCAACCTTCCAGCATGCCAGCCCAGCTGCAAGGCGTCTCCAAATCCTCCACGCCATCAACGCGTTCACAGCCAGCCGTCCGTCCTCAGCGGAATCACAGCACAAAGCATCCAGATCAGCCTCTCCCGTGATCTAAGCCGGATTCCCAGCGAGCCCGTGATCCTTCCTTCCGCATCAGGCCGCCATCTTCAAGCATCCCACGGCACCCTCCTGCGATCCCACGGAAATCAGCAATGATTCCGGAGCCAGCCCATCCTCCCAGCGGCATCGCGTGGCTGAAGAAGGAAGTCCACGTCCCCAAACCGTGATCGGCTCCTCCCAGCAATCACGGAAGATCCCAGCATCCGAAGAAGGAAGCCCCAAACAAGATCGCTCCTCCTCCGCCTCGCAGCCGTCCATCTCACCGCATCCAGCTCCTCCCAGCAGCCGACCACGAAGCTTCCGCCCGTGATCACCGCATCCAGCTCCTCACAGCGCCCGGATCACGCCAAGATCGACTCCTCCCCGCGTCCTCACCGCGTCAGCCATCTCCCTTCCGCATCAGGCATCCGTCCGCGGCTATAAGAGGAGAAGGAGGAAGAGGGAAAGGGGGGTGCTCGGTTGGGGCTGGTCCAAGGAAGAAGAAGGTGCTCCGTTGCTTCGGTTGATCCAAGGAAGAAGAAGAAACAGGGGAACGTAACCTTTTGTTTGTGAGAGAAGAAAGAAGGGAAGAGAATGCTCTGTTTTCAGATTTGAAAACAGAGCATCACGCTTCCTTAGTTTTTTTTTTTTAATTATTATTGTTTTTGTTGTTTATTTTTTAGAAGTTATGTTTTGTATTAGTGATTTTGGGTATTATGTGTTCCTATTTCTTTAGTTTAATTGAGAGCAATGTTTTAATTTTTTAACTTTAGAGAATTTTATTTTGGTGGAGTGTTTTACTTTTAAGATTTTATTTCTGCTGAAATTTTAATTTCTTTTATGCAATACATTAAATCTTCTTTTATGAAATTTATGTTTGCTTCAATCCTCTTAGTTTCATCCATTTTAATTTTATGCCAGCTTTATTTTTCATTAAAAATGTTTTTTGAATCTAAGTACATGTCTTCTAGTTAATTTCAATTAAAAATCATTCTCCGGTAGACTAGAGAATCCATCAACATCCCCGACGTAATGTTTTTCTTTTGTTATTCAAAAATCGATTTTGAATCCGAGTGAACGTTCTAATTTTTATGCAACTCCAATCGCCTCCCTGTGGATCGACCTCTTACAACCACTATTCTTCGAGTAGAACAGGTAAGAGTAAAATTTAAATTAACTTTTGTTCGTCGGTTCTAACAACGATCTGTCTAGCATATTTTTAGTTAGACAGGAATCGGACGAACAATAGCTTTCTCCGAGGGACTTGCAAGAAGTCGGTGGTCGGAAGTTCCGGCGCCGGCCTTCCAATGCTTAAGTCAGAAGGGATTTTTTGGTGGAGCCAGTAGAGAGGTTACGTAAAATAAAGATCTCTCTCCAGATGGAAAAAAGTCCCCCCATTTTATAAGAGGGGTGTATAGGTTACCTGCGACATGATTGTGCAAATTAATGAGTTCACGTGGATGGCCCGAGATTTTGGGCTGGCTGGAGGTCCGTTGAGATCGTGCGCATTTAATCGTTGACAGTCGCTGGGGCGGAGATCGCGAGATTGGACCCCGGATGAGGAGGAGGGGGACTTGATTTTCGGTGGAGTGGAGGGGTCTGCTTCTTCCTTTGACGGGGTCTCCTTTGGGCTTGAGGTCGATCGGGATCAACTTAACCGAGATTAAGGCTGCAAGCTCTGAGGCCGGGCATGCTGAGGTTGGGCGTCTTGAGGTTAGGCGCCTTGAGGTCGGGCGCCATGAGGGTTGCCGCCGTCGCGCTCGCCATCAAGTGCCAGCGATATATCCACGTGTTTTGAGCAATCCATTTTTTCCCCAACACATACTAAGAAGCATCATTTTCTAAGTTCTCCATCATTTTCTAAGAAGGTCGGAAACGAAATTTGCAACAACTTAGGACCTCCGCCAAAATAGCTAGCCAAAAGGTATTATTTGAATTTCTTGATCCTATATAAGTACCCAAGATCTACCCAACGAATAACCGATGTGGGACTAAACACATGCCTGCATGGATCCTCACAAAACTTCTCTGCATTCTCCATCACACATTAGAAGTTTTTGGAGATTCCTATGTGACATCAAGATAGTTGATTAGAATGCAGCTTCTTTGTAGTTGGGAGATTGATAATCTGGCGGGAGAATAGTTTTAGGAGAAGCCAAAGACTCTTGGCTTGACGTGGTAATCATGTCGGGTCGGGTTAGATATGGGTTGGATTAAAATCAGGTCGGGTCGAAATTTCAATCCGAATCCGACATATTTATTAAATAGGTTAAAATTTCAGATCTAAATCAGACATGTTTATTAAACAAGTAACATAATCCAACCCATATAATCTGTTTATTAAACATATCGAGTCAGGTTAAACAAATTTTTAACGAATTAAATGGATTTAAATAGATTAAATAAGTTAAGTGGGTCGGATTAAATAGATCAGAAACAGGTTAAGCAGATTTTAAACAAGCTAAATAGGTTAAACGTGGGGGTGCAAATAGGTCAGGTAGGACCAGGTCATGAGTGATCCCTGACTTAATCCGGTTCCTTATTAGATCAGGTCAGGTCTGGTCGGGTCGGGTCTATGGCTACAATTTTTGACCCAACGAGTCATTTGAGTTGGGTCAGGTCTATGTATAATCCGGTTCCAATCCAAAAAATTTTCAGATCGTATCTGATTCGGATCCGGATAATAATATAAGCCAATACTCTAGTGACTTTGTTTACATCACAAATAACTGTATTTAAGAAATTTTCACTTCCTCAAAAGATTGACAGAGATTTAAAAATCAAATGTTGTTGTATAAAAATAAAGAATATATATTTATTTTACTTAAAAATGGGTTAATGTTTATCATATTTAATATGTAGAATATGCTTGAGATATTATTACCACAAGCTGGCACTACTAAGTTCAGGTATAAACTGAGTTAAGATATTATTAGTCATTTATCGCCCCACTTTTAGTTCATTAAACCAAAGCAGCAAGTTGCAAAGAACAAAGACTCATGAGGCTCAAGCTACCTGCAAAAGCCCTACTACCACTGAACCTAACACCAAACAAAGCCTCGACCCAATAATACTAAAAGGTTGGGTCTACATTGCCAGACATGCACAATAAACTTATGGACCCTCACCTGTTTTTGGCATCAGTGACATTTGCTATGTTTTTTAAAGTTGATTTGATCTGCAACACTAATTCCTCTACATGTTGCTGCATCTGTTGCTTCTTCTTCTTTTTAAGAAAATAAATTTTTCCATGCATATTTTTTCCTTTTCTTTTGATTTCAATCAGTCAAAGTATTCATACTCCTAACGAGCATCAATCTCTTACCTAACCCATCTACCTTAATTAAAAAAATGCAACCCCATAGTTTGAGACCACCACGAAGCTCGATATCATTATATTATTATATATTTTTACTCACTGTCAACTTCAGAAGAGCGATTAGGAACAAAGAGTTAAGACTCTAGGCCGAGCCTTAAGCACTAGCTTGGCGGCTGGGCCTGCACCCCGACAGCCCACAAGCCCAAATGGTTTAGCTAGGCTCTAATCCGGTCGGGTTGTAGAGTTGGGAACCTAAAATTGTCCAACTTTCAAACAGATTGGGTCGGGTCGGGTCGGGTCGGGTCGGGTCCGAATTCAGAAAATCCAGACTCGACCCCCAAAAAGAAACGGGTCCAATTTTAGAACCCAACCCGACCCCATGGGTCCTGTAAAATGGGTTGGATCGGGTCTAATGGGGTTGGGTCGAATCACGGGTCAACCCAACCCATTTGTAGGCTTAGTTAAATGGGTCGGGTTATGATCCGACCCAATTATTCAATCGGTGAAAATGGGTTAAACGGATCAAAAGTCTAAATTTGAACTGAACCCATTTAATAAACAGATCTAGATGGGCTGACCCAAAATTTATGAACCAAATTCGTTTATGTCAAATCCAAACCTACTTAAAGCAGATTGTTCACATGTTAGATTGATCGGTCAGATCATAAATTGCCACCCGCACTCTTGACCATGCATAGAGACATCCATGAGGAAGCCAATTAGTGGAAAAGCCGCGGCGTTTTTGTAGTCCAAATCAAACGTGTGGAAACCTTACTTTGGGCTTGGAATATCACCTCCCCATAACGCCAGTCGCCAGTTCTAGGTTATCTTCTCTAGCAGGTCTACACTTCCTCAGTAGAAGTGGAACTGGAGGCTAAATCCACGTGTCCTAGATATAACTTCAACTGCAAGACAGCATTGGCATCAGAAGCATGGATAGAAAAGAATAAAGACAGCCACTTATCTGTGCAGTTTTATTGCTCTCTGCTTGCTTCCTCTCATCCACCTCAATGTCCACGGTAACCACTTCAATGGCACACTTAACTTGAGCTGCTTCTCTCCAGACCTCAGATATCTCGACCTCAGCTCACACATCGGTGACAGTCTTTCCCACCTTACATACCTTGATGTTTCTGGGAACATGACTGGTGAGTTGGACTCTCTCCTGCTCAACAACTGAGGAAATCTTTTCAGTTTAGGCCTTGATGGAAGCAGACTCACCGGTTCGATCCCCCGAGAACTGAGGAGCCTGACAAATCTTGTTGCTCTAAACCTGAGCTTTAACAGAATTTCTGGTTCAATCACCCCAAGAATTGGGGAACCTAATGCTTCATTGTCAGAATAACTATTTGACAGGTGCTGTGCCTTCATCACTCAGTTATCTGACTCAGCTACATGGTCTGTACCTCAATCGAACTCAGCTTTCTGGTCCAATTCCACCAGTTATTGGATATCCCCAACAAATTTCTATCCTAAATCTGTCGGACAATGGACTGATCAATTGGATCCCTTCATCACTGAGTTTACTAGGCCTTCTAAAATATCTCTACCTCAGTAGAAATGGACTCTGGAGACCAGTCCCCCCAGGGCTTGGACGCTTGACCTGCCTTGTTATCCTTGACCTATCCATGAACCATCTGAGTGGGCCAATACCACCAGAGCTGGGGACAGGAGCGGCTCAATAGATTTAGAAGCTTAAAGCGAACTCACTAATAATAATAATAAATGCATTTAGAAATTATTTAGGAGCCTCAATGTATTTATAGCTAGGAGTCTTTTGAGGGCCTCAATGCTTTTATAGCTAAGAGCCTTTATGCTTGAGGGCCTCAATGCTGCAATTTATAGCTAAGAATCTTTAGGCTTGAGGACCTCAATACATTTAGAATTAAGAGTCTTTTGGGGGCATGTATTTATAGCTAAGAGTTTTTAGGCCGGAGCCTTAGGTGACCGCCTCAGTCACCTGCGGATTGAGCCGGCCCTGGCTAGGGAACTGTTCGGCAGTCCAGCCACCGGATCTTAGTAGGAGTGAACTGACTGCAGAGACACCTCAAATCCTTATGAGCCTGCAGAACTTGACAAGCTTGGATCTCTCCAACAGCAAGCTAGCTCTCAGGTCATGTCACTCAGTGATTACATGCCCCAACTAAACACTATCAATTTATCCTACAACCATCTGGCCATAACTCTTCCCGACAGTGTTTTCTTCCCATGTGAGGATTTCATTGGGGACATTGGTCATTCTTCTGGTTAAAGCTCACAAAGATCATTTCATGGAGGAGTTTGAAGAAGGGAGACAGAGCTGATGAGACGAAAACACCATTGATGTAAAGACCCATTTATGGTGGGCCTGGTCCGACTGCTCAGCGTCTGACACGTAGGAAGAATACTCCGGAGAGAAGTGAGAATTCAGAAGGTAGGTTTCTTGACTAAAGCATTTATGATATCACTGAATACTTTTTTTTATAAGCATTTTTTTGGTTTAAAATTTTCAAAAGTACTCTTAAGCAACACCCAACTCGCCTTTAATATTTCATATAGCATGATTTCCGGAAACACAGCTTTAACTTTTACGGTCAACTAGCATATTCCATATCTTCCAGCTTTGCTTATCATAAATATGGAGCCCTTTAAGTCCTAACTTGCTTAAAATATGCTTTGTAGAGAGGTAGATCCCATCCCACATGGTTAATAACATCCCAACATGGTTAAAAGGTACGCTTTCAAAGATGGAACTGCCTCACGGATAGATCTACTCATGACCACCCTTGCGAAGTTATAAGCTTCGGTAAAGTGCATGTCTAAAAGCTTGGCTTCTCAAGTATGTTGATATGTTATTAACTATGTGGAACTGCTAAAGCTCTCACCATCTACTTTCTAGCCCACGCATTTATTTTTCCAGAAGTTTTAGTTGACAAAGTTCAGCCATATCAATCATTACCAACTTTCTTCTGGGATGGTAGACGTCTTCCATTCAAGATAGTTCAGCCATATTAGTTGACTCAAAACACATAGGATACTAAGAGAACAAACAATCTCTATGCCCTCACTGGGCCTTATCATACAATGGCTCTCTCTCTTGAGGAGAAAGCGATGGTGCTACAACATCAGACCACCAGTTAAATGATGTGAAAAACGATATCAGCACTGATTTATCCTATGAGAAAAATAGATTGGCAGAGGTTTATGATATTAGAGAACTTTTTAAGGTTAGAACTCTAAACATTTCCTATGATGTGTTTGAGATTCTCGAGATGGATAGGTTTACTGATATCTATGATTATTCCGGACCCTTTTTTCTTTTGATTATGGGAAACATGTTTAATCATCCTTTTTGTTTTTCTTTTGAGAGAGAAAATTCCTTATAGAAAATTTAGCTACATCTATGTATATTAACAAAAAAGAAGTTCAATAATGAAAGGCACTCTCAGTATATAGCAGAAATAATATTGAAATCACAAGGAAAATCCACTTGGCTATTTTAACATGCCAATTTTCATCCTTTAAATTGTCCCCTTTCTGTCATCAAATGTTTCATGAAGTAAATACCCTCAACTGGATGGAGATTTCATTTAATCTGATCATTTGATCAAATAAAAATTTTATTATTAGTAGGCCCACTCTTGAGTTTGCATTATGAAAGGCACGCAAGCCAAGAAGCAAACTATGTATATGTTAGCTATAAGAATTTAAATTTTATAAATTTGAAAGAAATATAATGAAGCTATACACTAGCTGGTGCAAATAGAACCAATTGATCCCAAAAGTTTAAGCTAATAATGAAAAGGCCAATAATGTACATTAGGATTAATAATTGAACACGAGATTCAAAATTGTAACCTCTAACAAACTTGGTTTTGGTAGCATGCTAATTAACTAATTAATCCAAGAAGCTTAACTAATAGAGAAGATTCGACAAAATATATCAGGCTTAACATCTTTCCAGTTATCATAGTTTAAAAATGAAATATTTTTCCCCGATATGGGATCACAAGCTAGTGGTGGGCGTTGGATTAGCCGAAATTAGGATGATCGAAGAAAGATGATGAGGGTAGCATGGGTCTAGGTGCTTTGACTTTGAAGGACTTTCGCTCCGTCATACTGCTCATTCGAAAGAAGATGGATAGAGTAAGATAGAATGTAGCCTGGGCTACGATTGAGGTGGTCTACTGCTAACTAATAAAGGTAGAGTCCTACTAGTAAAGTATGAGTGAGGAAAAATAAAGTTAAACTACAGATAATTAAAAATAAACTACATTTATTGATGTATTGAAAGGGTCCTCAATTTATAGTACATCCACTTATTTATATACATAACAACAATTGTAAAATAATCGCTAACTCTTATAACTTACCATATCATTACAATCTTCAACGGTTCTAGAAGATTGCCCCCATGAGTCCACATGCTTCATATATAGCATAACCACAAGGCAAATCCTTTTCAAATAAAACTAACATCCTTTGACCTATGCCTGCATAAGCCCTAGCCGAGTCCTACTCTTTCAGCCTATTCTTCTATACTATTATCATGGCCGAATCCTGTTAAGTCCGGCTTAGGTCATGTGATTCCATCTACTCTGATCTTTTAATCTTGTCCATGTGGTGCTTACTCACCACTGTTGTTTAAGTTGTTGAGATGGGGTGTAAGCAACTATAGATTCAAATTTCGCTATCTCTAACCTATGCATGTATAATACTTAAAAAAAGGAAAAAAATGATTGCATGATACTTATAAAATGCTACTAGAAAAACATATATACACAGACCCATAAATAACCTTCTTATAAGACGAGGCCACATATTCATATACATGTTTATCTGTATTGTCATATTTCTGCATCTTATCCATATTTCATTCTAAAGTTATTTTTTAACTATAATTCATTTTCCATACATGATGCATTACATGATTATAAAGGTAAAAGTTTTAATGGTCAAAAGGCGAGTAGTAGCTAGGAAAAATCATATTACATATGGCTATGGATGGCACCAAGTCAGGCATGCCATTACCCATCCCTATCCCATTCTCGCTTTGGGGTGAGGCAGGGCAAGGTGGATAGAGTTAAACGTAGTTGGTTGGATAGATCGGATTAGGTGAAAATACAAAAATTAATTTTTTATATAAATAAAATAAATAAAGAAGAGGATAAATGTAATTCTTAGTACTTCACAATATTAAATAAAATAAGAGTAGAAGATATAGATAAAATTAATTTTCATTAATAATAAACATAATAAATAAAAATATTGTTCTTTAAGAATTTAAATACCTATTAAACTAAAAAAAGAAATCAACTAAAAAAATGAAAAACAAAACATCATGATATAGAACCTTTCGTATGTTCAATCTTTCTCGCAAGTGGAGCAACTAGGATAAAAGGTGAGGAAGAAATTTGTGAAGGGCTATATATATATATATATATATATATATATATATATATATATATATATATATATATATATATATATATATATATATATATATATATATATATATATATATATATATCCGAGTTAGATTTGGGACGGATTTTACCATTGCTTGCACCTATGCTGAATCTATTACAGGTCAGATAATGTTGCTCCACGAGGATCGGGGTAGGTTAAATACTTGATGGAGTGGATTAAATTGCCACCCCTACATGTATGTGGTAATTTTTATTGGCATTATAATAACATGTAGTAAGTTTTTTTTTCCTTTTCTAGTGACATATTAATTTTCCAAGAATCTCTCATATTTTCATTATAAAATGATTTTTTCATAAATTGAAACATAAATTTTTCAACAGCTAAAATCTAAAGGCACACCAACGAGTAGATCCGTTCTTGGAAATGTCACTAATCATCACATCTACGTGAGCAAAGTAGTTTATTTTATGGGGAAATAAAAGAGAAAAAGTAGCCCATCAAAATGGCATCAGCAAGGTCGCCATGTCCAAGATCTATGTGGCGGCTCAGGACGGCTCTCCCCTTATCCCCTTCCGGGCGGGCTCGGCAGCGATACGGTTCCGGACGCGCTCGAACCGGGAGACGGGACAGGGGATGGTGATGCCACCGGGGTGGTGGAACCCGAACTCCTCCTCCGCCTCCCTCAACAACTCCACGAAGAGCGGGTGGTTGAAGTCGATCACGGGCACCACGAATCGCCGCGGCGAAACTGCCTCCTCCCCCTTCCTCCCGCCGCTCACGTACACGGCTAGGTGCCCTTTCGGCGTCGATGGCGGTGGAGACTCCCTTCCTCCGCCGCCCTCTAGCAGCTGCATCGCCGCCGCTTCCCGTTCCGTCCGGGCAACATCTCCTCCGCTGCCGAGCCCGCGGGCAAGGCAGCGGCCCCACCGGCGGAGCTTCGTCGTCAAAGGTGCGGCCTTTATGCGGTGAAGTTGGAGTTGGGATGACGGAGGAGGAGTGGTGGGGGCGAGGCGAAGGTAACCTTTGCAAGAGCGTCTCCTAAAGGCCCATCTCCAAATTCGCACTAGCCTTCTTCGCAGCCTAAAACCTCTAAATTTCTTCATGGTTGGAGGAAAGAAGGTGTCTTCTTATGGATAGATCGGTAGCAGGGAAAGGGGAGAGAGAGTGGGGTTTAGGAGAAGGGCCGGGTGTCAGCGATGGATATGGTGAGGCCGGACAAGGTCGGGCCGACGTCGGACAAGTTCGATCTTTTTAGGAGAGAAGGGAAGAACAAGGGAGCCTCCCCTGTTGAGAGAGCGAGCGAGCGAGGCGGGAGGAGATATAGGAGTTGGGGAGCATAGGCGAAGGGCCGAGAGCTGTGAGAGTGTTATGGAACGGAAGGAGTCCTCTGTGTTTCCGTGTGGCCAGGCGGGGTGGGTTTGGGTTGATGTCTTGTGTCTGATATCCTCTGTTTTAAAGGCGTTTGATGTTGGATGCTCCTCTGTTTCTCGCTGATATTTATCTGAACTGTGGATATGGGATGGAGAATAGCCTTGCCGCAAGGGCACCGGTTTGGTTTAGGAACCACTATCTTCCTCTTCTAGGTTCTATAAATATCTTCTGTTTCTTGATTTATCATTCTAAAAAAAAATTATATCTCGTACCGCATGCACCGGGTAGCCGTGCACCACGCCAATCACTGAGATATGCGCCCATTTTGTTGATTGACTCGCAAGAGTACATCTCAGTGATCGGTGTGCATGCAGAGCATAATATAATTTCTCCATTGGAGGGGTGTAATAAAAGCAACCATTTAGACCATCCAATCATACTTTAAGATGTGCAATCATGTACTATCACTTGATCTTGCATGATCACCCGAGATCATGCGTCTCAAAGCATCTCCAATGCATCATTGGGCAGTCGGACGTATGAAAGCCCCTGATGGCCATCCGCATGAAATACCTAAGCCCTCCTCCGCTGATCTTGTTGGATTATAGGCAGCAATTTGGCTGAAAGGGCTAGGTTGGTGTTTCAATTTTTTTTTTTTTTTTGGATCAAGTGTTCTACCACGAAAAATCTTTGAGAGTTGTAATTTCTATCATATGTTTTTGAACATAAGGAGGATCACACAGCTACTATGCCTTCTTCTTTGTGGCAAGATGTACCATATAACAAAAAGCTGAGTGTTTTTACTTTGATAACAAGGTAGATAACTTAGTCTTTATGAGTCCGGACTGGGATCATCTCTCCTTATTGCATATGCATGGAAGGTGGACTAAAGTCCCGTTGGCACAAAGCAAAGAATTTTTTTGTTAATAAATAACTAAACACGCGACCTATTAGATGTTTTGATAAGTATATAAATGAAACACTTAGGTTATGTTTTGTTATAACGAAATCTATGAAAAAGAAAAAGAAAAAGAAATTCTATATTCTTTTGAAATATGGTAGCATTTTTTTAAAAAAAATTCTGCTTTGAGAACAAAAGTTTCTAAATTTCTTAGTTTTTCCAAAAAATAAAAATAAAAAATAAAACAAGTTTTGAGCATACCCTTAAATAGAGATTCAAGGAGAAACTATGTGAAGAAACCCTCCAATGTATGTACCAAGACATATATAGAGAAAAGTAAGTAACTTTCTTTGTGACAAGATGTGCTGATACTATTTTTAATTTTTTTTTTTGTTAATATCTAGTGTTGTGGCAAGATAGGTATTTGATTCTAAATCTATCTAAGTTGACTAGTTAGTGAGTCCATCTGTTCTCTCCTCAATGCTTGTATTAGAAAAAGGTTGCAAACTCAAACAAGAAACGATAGATGCTTCCATCACTACTTCACAAAAAAAAATCACCTGGCAACTTGTTCATCAATTCTCTTCTATTATAAATCTATGGTGTCATGATCAAAAGGGCAATGTTGACAGTTCCTATAAAATCATGCACAATCAAATGTAGCCCTGGGCTCTGGCCAATTTAATGCGATCTAGCTGTTTCCTTGCCTTTGGTTAGAAGTGCATCACTTATACTCTGTAGTTATCCTGACATGTAACCATCCCTGTACTCTAGGTGACGAGCAGCATCACTGAAACTTTTTCACTTCAAGTTGGGCATCATTGGTGCACAGGAAAGCAAAAGTTCAGGGTAGCTTTGAATGTTCTTCCAGCCTTCTCTGTCCATATCTCGAGAGCTTCCACCGCCGAATGCCTGCATGCCATACACATTGAATTTTGAGATCTGTGTTCGTAATCATGTGTATACTATTGCATTGGAAAAGTTATCAAGAACTGCAATGCTAATCTAAAAGTCCAATGTGTATAGCAAGAGAGCTTATGAAGGAAAATAACCAGCTTGGATTTTTCAGCATGGAAAGATGTTTCTTTAGGATCAGATGAACATTGCTTTCAAAGGCTAGCGACTAATTTATCAGACTTCAATTATTGAAGCATTTGTCACTCTCTGTATTAAAAGCAATAAATTGCACTAACTAGATAAACTTGCAACAGTTAATTTCCAAGTCATATATCATCATCTCACATATCTCCAAAAATGAAGAGCATCCATATCATCGGTCAAAAGATACTGATCTTCCCAGTATCTTGAAACCACAGTTCATATCAAATCTAGTGCGTGTATATCGGGCTATAGGTTCATAAAAGTGCTAAAAAAACACTACTTAGTTACCATTGGTACCAAACAGATGAGAACCACTGGCTAATCTTCTTCTAGGAGAAAAATATAGCAAACAATTGCATTAACAATTGAATCAGTTCTTTGCCCTGATGTAATGTCTGAACTAAATACTGTTCATGATCACGCAGTTTCAACTTGTTAGGTTTTAGGCTAGCCCAGTTCTCCAGGGTCTTCTTTTATCATAGAAGCAAATATTTCTTAATAATAGAAGCAAATAATTCGTTTAAAATGATTTCAAATGCCTTGGCCTTAATCCATATATGAACAAGATCCAACTATTCCACCTTGTTAGAAATGCATGTTCGCAAACTCTGAGGCAAGCAGTGGTGGAACCATCATTTCTTCAGAAGAATGAATTGCCAGGCTATATTGGAAAACTTTCTTGTATTCAAGCACTAACTTTACAAATAAGCAACTTGAGCGTTCTTCAACTATTTTAAATATCAGATTCTGGACAGTTGAAAGAATCTGCCTCCGAAATTAGGTATAAGAAGCCTGTCAAAAATGCGAATTATGCAGCGCAATGTTAATGGCACATAACCAAGGTTTTATCTCCAGCATCAAGTGTTCTGCCATCCCCTTAGCATGAGCTCAGCTGTGATTTGCTCCCTTTAGCCTCACCTGTAAAATAAATGGTTGTCCTGCGGTGTTTCTTCAAGGTTCACACATTGAAAGGGTATTAGTCTTAGCCATCATCTGGCTGTTCATCAACTATTGGATGAGAACAGAATATCTCTTGATTGTAACCACTGGATCAGAATAAAGCACCTGTTGACTGTTCTATGGTGGTGACCACTTAGGAATGGAATGACTTTGCAGCTGTATGGAACAGAATGCTCCTATGGTTGTAACTACATGATGCTGCACCCTGTATCTATATTTGTTATTAGAAATGATAATGCAATGCAGTCTAGCTATTGATTCTACTCTTTACAACTGGAGCTTCCTTTTATGCAGATTCTGGTCCTTTACAATCTTGCTCCAAAATTTGCAAGATGCCTTCAGTACAGTGATATTTGAGAATTTGAAGCAATTTAGTGGTGCTACCGAACCCATGACAGCTTCATTAAAACCATGAACATTGTTATGTAAAAGGAGGAATCCAAATTAACTAACATCTTCAGTTCTCCATGGAAAACTGTGGAGAGTAAAACTAAAGAGTCGGTTGAAACTTGTAGTAATAATTCATATTCCACTGGAAAAATGTTTCGACTGCCTTTCACTTTGAAAAGAAAGATGTGAAGCAATGTTTCTTAAGAAATTTAGAAACCCTACCCCAATTCAAGTTCTTGAAAGAGGCATCCACAGGTTAATCTAAGATTCAATGATTATGTGCAGTGAACACCAGTAGAAATTAATCTCATGAAGTTCTGCAGGCAAGGTACAAAAATATAGCTTATTCCTGTAAGTGGAGTATTGGATAATTCAGCAGTGCTAATGCTATGTCGCTTAGAATACTTTCTTTTTTGAAGGAAAGGGGAGGCAGAGCCACCCAATTTATCAGAAGAAAGAAAGATGTTGAAACGAAAAGAAGAAGGACTATTATCAGGAGCCTAGGATGTTTAAGAACTGCCTTCTTTTCTCCCCTCTTGTTTAACTATTAAATGTAATCGCATGATGAATTGGGATGTTCTCAATCTGTCTCTAACTATTAGTGGGCTTGGTAGGCTCAACCTTAGCAGGGGAAGCTCTTCTGATGAATACAGCTTACTGGACCTGATAACAATCTTAGAAATCAAGTCATTTAGGCTAAATATTACAAGTATGATCATGTGAGGCCCGAAATCAAATGCATACTAGTTAATTTCTACTTCAAAATGAAAAACTAGATCGATCATTATTCAATATGAAAAAGTAAAAAAGAAAAAGAAAAAATCTAAATCGAAAGATGATGTCGTTGTTCATGGATGGAAGCACTCACTTGAATAGGTAAAACTGATTTGGCACTAGAGACAATAGATACGTGCTTCGAACACTGGAGCAACTATATTTGAAGCTACATCGATATAATTATCTTAGTGTGAAATTTAAAGCAAGAGCAATGAAGAGAACTTGATCAGCTTTCAGCATATATTGTTGTTCTAAGTTGTGTTGTCCTGAATCTCCCTTGATCCAAATATAACTCTGGTTGAGGTTGCCATGGTCAAAGCAGTAGCATAATCTAATAAGCAGCTTTCTGATGATCTTAGTCAATGTAACAGCAAATTATGTTATTATCCTCAGTTGATGTCCTGTCCTAAGTTCTCTACTCTCTTGAGAAAGAACCTTTAGCTGCAAAAGTAATGGCTGAACTTGGCAAGGACCTATACTTCCTTTCTTGAGTGGATAGTAAATAACCCATCAACTTAGAATGCTCTAATAATTTATCTATTCTTCTTTTCTCGAGCAGAACCTGCTGCTGGCTTCTATTAAAGTCCAAGGGTGTTATCTGTTAGAAAATGGCACCTGCTCTCCAACTGGACTAAAAGCATGCTAAAATGTACATCAATCTTTCTAAACAACATTTCTCCATCCTAATACTAGTCTTAATCCTCCTTCCATTAATGGTATGAACTGCATGTGTCTGCTTTTCTTTCCATCCCATACACTACCTTTTGAGAGCATGATCCTAATCATTCCATATTCCGCTCATAAATGATCTTTATCGCTGTGTTCTACTGATATGACGATAACAGATGTTATTATGTTGAATGGGACAGATGAACAAAATGCAATCATATGTTTTCCTACTATTATTATCATTATTTTTAGGTGAGATCTCATATATTTCACAACCCCCCGCAACAAAGTGGCATCAATACTAAGACAGTAGTACGCCATTATGAAACCCATTAAGGTGGGCCAACTCTCTAGAACATGAGGAGCCAGTCAAGAGAAGAGGACAAGCTTTTGAAGTCAAAAGGCTTGGCCTCAGGAGTCAATACTCGTGATGTTATATACAAGAAGAAACATGATAAATTCTGATGTAGCATAAAAAGCTATATAAACCGATCTTTTTGGTATGGTCTCTCACACATGCACCTCTGACTCGGACCGTACACTTGCATACATAAACAGAACACTTTTTTTCTGCCGGACTCCCACGTAAATATGATTACAAAGTGAGTGATGAGAGAGGTAAGCAATGAAATATTTTGCATAGATTTTTTTTTCGTTTGAATGAAAGTTAACAAGAAGATAACTCTTGAAACATTAATTAGCATTTGAAACTGATGATAGACAATAATGACAAGGGATTTGACGACAATCCTTGTCCTGAAACATATGTTAGTGGAAAACATTACTTCAGGAATATTCATAATCACATCTTTAATACTTGTTTCCATGGCGTCCGTTAAGTTGGTCATGAATGGTCCCCTTCCGGTCATAAGCATAAGCGTTTTGCTAGGGCTCACGTTAACCTTTTTGTGGAGCTAAATTATTTCCATATGCATATTATGATCGATATAGAAGTATTTGAAAGGTTGACTGAAATAAGGTGCTCACCTGACCTCAAAAGGGCCTACTTGGACTTTCAAGCACACTCCCTTTTTCTATTGTTTGAGGAACCGTTAAGCGTCTTTCCTTGTTTTTATCATCTTCTTACAAGGATTAAAGGATATTCACCTCTCATAGGGAGTTGAAGGGCAAAAATGAATAAGGTTGTCCGAAACTTCAGTCTATCGTTGGTTTTTTTTGTTAAAGCAACTCCTCATTTACAATTAAGTAAAATATGAAAGTCTTCCATATGCTCCAAGCTTCTTGCTTGCTACGGGATCATCTCTATAAAGATGTTTATTCTATTTGATTTTTGGCCCATCATATTTTTGAAAGAAAAATAAAAAGAAAGAGCCAGAAGCTAGGTTCCACCGACTACATTAAGACAAAGTTTGCTGCATCTCATATTTATCCTAACAAAAAAATTACGTCTAATTTGCATGTCATGTTGTGCTGCTAGAGTTCCCTTGACGATAGCTGTACCACAGGAATGTTTCCAGTGTTTCCAAAGCTAGATTTGGTTCAAAACTACATCATAGTCATGTTGACTGCAACCATTAGATTGGTGCAACGTCAACTTAGTCTCCCTTGAGGGTCTCATCAATAGCTATATATCAAAGCGTCGATGAGGAATAATTACATTAATCCAGGTCTCTGATCATTTTAGAAAAGGAATAATATTATCCTCATTCAAGGTGTTTGCTACTCTCATAACAATGTTGACTAAAGATGAGAGAACTTCTGCCAAGAAAAGTTCTTGATCCGTCCTGTTTCGTTTGACAAATTTGGAGAAAAAGACTAATGATTTTTTTTTTGTGAGGTCTATGAAGGTAACAAAGGGTTTGAGCTGATAGGTCTAAACCGAAGCTCACCACTGACCTCTTCTGGGTGCAAGGGCAGAGCCCCTGCAGTATGGACCTGACATGTTTTTAACATATATGGTGCCTGGTTTTAGAAATAAATGCTGAAATATGTGTATTAGATGTTAGGGTTTGTTGAGAGACAATTCTATGCATGTACTCCATCCTTTTTTGCTTATAATTGAATCTCTGCTTTATCCTTGCTCAAGGACATAGGTCTGTATCTAAACCATATAAAATTGTGCATGTATGCTATATTTTTTTCTTCTTTCTTTGTTCTCGAGTCTTTTTAGTTTTACTTGTTTTGTGCCCTGAGTACCTTGTTCCTTTTAAATCCATTTCAACAGCTTCTTTGCTATGTTAGCTGGTGTATTTGGATTGCTAGGAGCTGCTATTTTTCAATCGCATACTTCGGCAGTTTCAAGATGCTTAATTCTAGCGAGTGGCTAGGTTTTGACTACTTCCATATTAACTACCTTATTATGACACTAGGATACCTTTAGCCATCCAAGCCCCTTAACTTCTCCTTCCATTGTTTGTTGGATTTTCCCTCTTTATGATGTGGCTAAAATCAATATTGATGGATCCGTTAGGTACTTAAAGGCGGGATACTTCATCGCTAGAAATGAACATGGGCATGTTACCTATGCTGGATAGATCTTCCATACTTCTTCAGTATAGTAGGCTGAATTATGAGTTGCCTGCGAGGGATTGACAGTTGCACGCACAAGCTTCATCTTAACTATATCTAGCTAGAAAGTGATTTTGCGACAATAATCCATTGAATGATACATAACTAAAACATAATAATAACCACTGGTTATTGATAACTGATAAGTATTCTTGTTGGCTAGACTTTTGATTTAAACTAATATATGGGCTATTTGAAAATGGGCTGGTACGATGCTCCTGCATCGCAGGTGACACTTATTGCTTCATATTTTTATATATATAAACAAGATGAGACATAAAGAAAAGATGCTACTTGCTTCATTTTTCTACATGACCTAAAACACATGCACAAACATTACCTCCATCCATAAGACTTGATTTAAACGTTGGATTGCCTGCAACACATATCTCTCCATTAGCATTCATCTGATAAATGCCCAAACAAAATGGCAGGCCAAAATTAAGCCTTGCATGGATGAAATGCAGAAAAATTCTTAGATTTTGAAGGCAAAATAAGTATAAGGGAAACTGGGGGTGGCCATCCGCGATGAACCAGCCAGCCAGCGCAGTCCTCGTCAGACCCAGCAAACGCAGACTGTACCCCCCACGGCACGTGCCAACCTTCGGGAGCGCGGTCCCACGTGCGTGATGCGGGGCCCATGGAGGACAACAGGCCAGCACCCAAATTGCGAGCCTAATGATCAGGGCCAGCCCACGCCGGACACCGAGCCGCTCCCCCACACCACCCCCATCCCCCATCATTTCCGTCCCCCTATGGGTCCCACCCCCACTCACTCTGGCCCCGTTGCCGCTTCCCTCTCGTCCCCAAGTGCCTCAGAACGGAGCAGGCCTAGCTCTCTCTCTCTCCCCCTCTCTGTCTCTCTGCGTGTGGAGTTCTATTGGAGGGCTGTCCTTATCGTAGGTCGGTTGGTGGGGTCCGTGACCCAAAAGCGACTGCAAGGGAAGCTCGACAAAAGCGTAGAGAGAAATAGGAGTCACTGGCCAACCAACCATGGAGAGATACATATCTACGGTGGGGGTGAACACTTTTGAAAGCTTAGAACGGTCCCTGGACTGCTAGGGGAGATTGAAGGTTGTACTCTCTTTGGATCACATTCCTTTTGTCCCTTAAAAACTTTTACCATGAGCTATTAGTGAAAAGCACGGTGTGAGATGGCTAGGAGCCAGGGGTGGGGGAAAAAGAGGGGTATAATGGAAAGGTAATGGAAGGTTGGGGTGGGGGCCACAAGGGTGGAGTGGCCGAGGTGGCCGTTCTATCACGTCTTCTCTATATCTTCCTTTCTTTCTCCGTTCCCCCGTTCCAGAGAACGTTTTTGTGTTTCTTTACATATATTTTACCAGCATTCTTTAGGTTCTTGGCTTTGGTTGTGTGAGAGTGGGAAGGTGGTGTTCCGAAGTTTACAAGCTTTTAACTAAGCTTGAGTTCTGGTTCTCCCTGTTTTGCTTTCTCTCCCGTTCCGTTTGCTGCCACCCTCTCTCTCTCTCTCTTCCCCTCCCCCTCCAGAGAGGCAATCGGATCTGGTCGTTGTCGGAGGCGGGTGGGTAGCGGTTGCGGCGAAGGCTTTCTCCCCGCCATTTTTCACGCCAGGAAGTCTCTATATACGAGCAATTAATCCTTTCTCGCCATATTCATTTCCTTAGATATAGGTACGAAACGGCATCTAGCCTTCTTTCTTCTCTCTCTCTCTCTCTCTGGGGTTTGTTTGCCTTGGGATCAGGTTCTCTCTCTGGGTTTTGTTTGCTTTGGGATCAGATTCCTCTCAGTGCTCGTGAACTGTAACTGCTGGGGAAAGGGAGACGAGGTTCAGGGGTTCAAGTCCCAAGGTTGGTTGATGTTGCTCCCGGACAAAAAGAGCTAGGCTAAAAGCGCTCTCTCTCCTTCCCTCTCTCCCCTTCTCTCCCGAGAAGTACTCGATCTTGCTGAGTTGGATCAAAGAAGCGGCAACAATCGCTCAGAAGCACAGCAAATACTTGGGCTGACAGCAAGGGAATCCGAGTGCTGCAACCGGTGAGCTCTTTCGCTCTCTCTCTCTCTCTCTCCTCGCCCCACCCCTCCAACCCTAAACGCGAGTGGATAGGTTTATGCATTTTAGCCAAGGATTTATAGTTGAGTAGATCTACAACCTTTCTATGGTTTTATTTATGTTTTTGTTTTTGGCTGCAGAGATTTTTAGCAAGGCTAGCTCAAGAGGATCTATCCTCTAGTTTTTGGTTTGAAACAATAGAAGATCTCTGAGTTTGATGGTTGAGTGGTTCGATGTCCAAAGCCTATAACCGATCGATCATTTGACACGTTAGGACGTTTCCCATCCTCAATAAGTTGTTTTAGCAGAGATTTCAATAGAATGCCAGTATCTCATCCTTATATTTGCTAGCTGAAGATAAACCATCTTGCTCATAGTCATTGTCATCTTGTTTACATCTGATGGAGTTGGCTCCAAGCATTGATCGAACCAATTAGTGGTAGAAGATTGTTAATGGAGGGTTATAAAGAGAATTGTTTGTGGTCTTATTTCCTTTGGTTGAAGAAAATATAGAAGGAAGAGCATTCTTTATCTTATCCATGAAGGCCAATGTAATGCTTCATTAATTAAAAAGGGCTTATGATTACTTTCAGAGAATGTGTTTTTATATTTTACTATGGGGTAAAATATCCAAGACAAATTATCCAAAAGGCAAGAAAATAATGAAAAAAGTGACTAGATGACATCAAAATTCGTCATAGGTTGGTTCTGAAATACTTCCTTGAACAAATTAAAGGAATACTGTTATACTCAATGATGATCCACAGGGATACATTTATATGCCTTCTTTGCTCTATCTAGTGCGTGCAACGACGTTAATTGCATCACATGTTGTAGTCTAGCTGATGGAAAACACTTATACATTTATACCCATGGAATTCGTTTATAGAGCCATGCACTGATTTGCCACGTACAATGGCTAAAGCAAAATGTACATATGAAATATGTCCTTCATGCTTTAAATCCTCTAGTAAACGTTATATACAATTACAATATCAACATACTCTTTACAAGCAATATTGATCTGTTTTTGCCAATTAAGATTTGCAACATATGACAGAAAGTAAATTTTTGTGCTAGTTGTTGGTGTCAACATCTTAACAATATATTACAAAAAAATATTTAGAGAATCAAACTTTTGAACCAGATATCTTCTCTATATTTTCATATAAGACATATCAGTACATTCTAAAGAATTATATAATACAGCTGATGGGAGGGGATTTCCTACCTTATTTCCTAAGGCTTACATGTGCAAGGAAAAACTCCTATAAACAATAAAGAAGAGGAATTTTTGTTATACTATATACGTAGATGACCTAAACAAAAATTCAAATTCTTGCAGTTAAGTAGAAAAACTAGAAGAATGCAAAGTTACTTTCAAGTATTATAAAAAAAATAAATGGTAAATAATCGAATCAAAGCCTTCCTCTTCCTCTTGTTGATGGTCCTAACTTACTATTAGTTCCCTAATGCTATTGTATGGAGCTTATCATTTTCCTTAGTGTTCCCCCCCATATGACTAGCCGATTCTTTAGTAACTGTTAGAAACTTAATAGGCAATCCATGTTCAGTAAATCTGTTTCTAAGTACTTATATAATTTCTTATGTTTCAATATTTGAGTCTGGTTTATGGATTTGTATTCACTATGTTGTTCTTAAAGGACCTTTTAATTTAAAAGTTTTCAAATATCGCTCTCTATTTATAATATTAGGTTTTCGTACGTCTTCCATTTCTCCTTTCTTACCCTAGCTATATAGGATCCAAGGCCCATTTTCTTGTATCAAAGTTAGTCTAGATTTGGTTCAACATGCACATATTTTCTCAATCTTAGTTTTTCAAACCACGGCAAATTCAGATAGATTAATCTTTCATCCATGAATTTCCCTAGTCCATTAAAATTTCAAGTTAAAAAGAAACATAAATGAGAGAAGAAACAATTCAGGGCTGTGACTAAGGTCTTGTTATACCTATAAGAGGATGACATGTGTGTTCATAAAAAAGCTTATATTCCAGAAGTTTGCAAAATGTAATTAGGTGAGCAAATTGATTTGAAGATCCAAAGTTTGCAAATATTTTCCACACTTATATTCCAGAAATGCCAAAAGTTAAGTAGGAAACAGAATTTTTTTGAGATCATACAGGAAAAACCTTTGCCTACTTGAAATATGTGAAATTTATAACATCTTCATGTCAAATAGTTTTTATTTCTTTTGTTAACTTTCTCGTTGAAGGTGGGCAATGTGTGTTTGAAGTGATATTTTTAGAATTTTGTATTTTATTCAGGCCCTAAATTAAAATCAAAACCCTAAATTTCTAGCTAGCTTTGCAATGTAATATTTTAGGAGGCTGTTACCTCAATGGCAGCCTTTCAAAAATGTCAATATATTTTATATCATTTGTGTTGTTTAATATTAGATGTCATGATTAAGGTAGAAGGATAACACAAACGCCATCACATAAATTGACATTATGGGATTGTTAATTAATCTCCATGCTGATGATACTTTTTTCATTAGTTACAGGACTTGATACATCGACGAGAATATGGATGCTTTCTCACGTGTTCCTCCAGGTTTTCGATTCCATCCTTCTGATGAAGAACTTGTGGATTACTATCTTAGAAAAAAAGTTGCTTCAAAAAAGATTGACCTAGATGTAATAAAGGATGTTGATTTGTACAAAATTGAGCCATGGGATCTTCAAGGTACCATTTACAACTAGAAGTTGTTAATGATGATGAAATGCAAGTTGATTTCATAGACATTTCTATTTTCAGCTGACATGTTCCTTTAAAAAGAAAAATGTAGGATAGGAGCAGAAGAACAGCTTGAATGGTACCTTTTTAGTCACAAAGATAAGAAGTATCCAACTGGCACTCGCACTAATAGAGCAACAGCAGCAGGATTTTGGAAAGCCACTGGAAGAGACAAGCCAATTTACTCAAAGCATAACCTCATTGGCATGAGGAAGACTTTAGTATTTTATAAAGGAAGAGCACCTAATGGGCAAAAGTCAGATTGGATCATGCATGAGTATCGGCTTGAAACTCATGAAAACGGGCCTCCCCAGGCAAGTATTCTTAAACTCGAACTTCAATTTTACTGATGAGTCATTTGACAATAACCAAGTTAAAAGTTTCGATTCAATACGACAAGCAATTATATCGCATTGTTATGTTTTTATGATTAATCTGCCTCTTTCAATTTCTAGGATTTTATTCCAGAAAACGAAAATCAATTTGTAAGGTAAAATTTGTAAGTTTAGAGGAATGGACCAAGATGGTGGTAAAAGATCAATGTTTAGAACAAGCAAATGACATAATTCTTATATTAAATAATTCTATCAGAAATAAAATTAAGAGAATAAAGAAGGAAATTATTTTTTTTCTTTTGTCAAAAAAGAAATATATTTTTTCTCGATGAAAGGGAAGAAATGTATACTTGTTGCATGTTTTAAAACATTAGGTGAATAAATCCATTAATCATTACTATTAGATCATAGGCTTCATATAATTTGGATGTTAAGAAGAGTTTTTACTAAAACACAGCATATTTTGGTTTCTTTTTTTCACTATATCTTATTATATTACTTTGAAATGTAATGACATAAATACTCATCCTAGTGCAGCTCAGTTAAAGATCTGGACAAACATGCATAGATCTGACGCAAACTTAAATTGCTTTAAAACATGTATAATCTGGATGCTGATCAGATCCATCTTGTGGCATGTCAAGTCAGATCAAACATATTTCTGTGCAGCTTTTGGTTGCTTTGTCTTGATATAGGCTAGCTTTGCTTTTTTTTTTTGAATTAATTAACAAACATTTTGATTCTTTTTCTTCATTTTTTTTAGAACAATTAAATCAGAATGTGCCATGTCCAATGCTACCAAATCTACACTTTAACCTGATGGAGTTCAGGTATCTGTTCGAACTGATCGACCACAGTTGCACCACTGTAGATATAAAGTGGTTAACAGTGAATCACATATAAATTTTCATGCAAGTGATTTCCACAATGTTAGTATAATGTCCAATTGCAGGCTTCCTAGTGGTTTTAAATAGAATTGATATGCATCTTGTTGCTAAAATAATAAAATCTCTATGAGCCAAAAATGAAATGAACCATATGCAAGGGCAATTCCTACTTTGGAAACCTGCAAGAGGTTTTCATTTATGACTTATGCTCTGAGTCCAATGACATTTTTAATTTCTAAGTGATTTGTCATTTTGGTATTTGGGATGCAAACTTGTTGCTGAATCTAACGTTTTTCTTCTCAAGTCTTATATATGTAAACACCTTATATTTCTTAGCTATTTTTTAAATTTGATATATCATATCCTTAGAATTCCATTTCTCGGGAAAAAAAAGAAGAAAAGAAACGAAACAAATCTGACCAAGGAACTTATGATTTGAAGCCTGAATAAAATTTCCCAAGAACAGATGAATGTGCATTATTGATGAAGTTACATGAATGCAGGAAAAAATTCAATTGGTTGACAAGTATGTGAGAACTATGCAGGCATATATTTAGTCCCACATCAGTTTTTTTTTTCGAGAGATCTTGAGTATTTATACAGAACTAAGAAATCTAAATAATATGTTCGGCCAGTCTTTTTGGGTGAGGTCATAAATTGTAACAAAGTGCAATCTCAAAATCTTGCATTGCAGCACAACATTGGATATTCATCCAGCAACTCCCATATGAAGAAGCAAAAAGCGAGTAAGCGTAGCCAACATAATGATCTGAATTGGTCCCAGGAAAGCATGGGATTCTGGTCTTCCTAGAAGTGAAAGAAGGAAACGATAAATTAATGACATCTTGAGACTAAGTCTTAGGAAAGACCAGAATCACATGCTTTTCAACTTCCTTTGGACTCTCGATCTCTTTGATGAGCTAATCTTGACTCATTCAAATTCACGAGGAAATTTAATTAATAATGAGCCAGCGATTTGCTGTCATTATTCTTACACATAATTAAGAAGTCCTCTCTCAATTTTTCTCGCAAATGGCACGTCTTTCTTTTGGGCAAAGATGTTCTTGCAACTGCAATATATTGTTTTGCACCAAAGTCAATCTTTCACACTGAACTGCAGCAGATTTTTCAGTTATAATTTTTTGCTGTGCTACTTCAGTTATTTAAAGATCAAAGAGCCTCAAACTGTGATTCCATGACCAATTGTTCAATTTCATGTTACAGGAAGAAGGTTGGGTTGTCTGCAGAGTGTTCAAGAAACGAGTGCCTACAGTAAGAAAACCAAGTGAGCTTGAGTCTCCTTGTTGGTATGACGAACAATCATCCGTCATGCAAGACTGCCTTGATTCCCCAAATAGTATTTCGATGCAGCCTAACATGGCGTACCACCAGCATCTTCAATCCTACAAAAGAGAGACAAAAATGCACTGCCACTTGCCATATGAACCTTTCTACCAGCTCCCTCAACTAGAGAGCCGTAAACTTCCTAACTACATCAACCATGGAAACTCCCTCCAATCCTTTACTTCTTCGGAGGACAAAACAGTGCAGCCTAGCCACCAACTTCAGATGGTCACGTTTTATAATACCAGTGGAGATATAGAGCAAGCAGTTGAGCAAGTTACAGATTGGAGAGTTCTTGACAGGTTTGTTGCTTCTCAGCTTAGCCATGACGTAACAAAAGGACCTGAGTATTCAGATACAGCTGATATTCTTCAAGTTTCCGGTAAACAAGAAGTGGCAGTGGAGTATGCTTCAACATCCACCTCAAGCTGCCAAATTGATCCATGGAAGTGAAACAGTATAATGATGGAATTAGACGTATATATAATTAGTGATCTTAGGTAATATGATATCAATCAGATGGACAAGGCATGATTATGGCTTTTGTACATAAGCGACTGAAAATTGTAGCATCAGTTGTGCTTCAGACATTTGTAGTAGTAGCTGATGAGGAATAACTGATATGAATAAGGTGATGGTTGATGCAGTTGAGGGTTTTGATGAACAAATCAGCTTTGTTGTTCAATGCATATATATGTCTTGTGGGCAGAATTTAAAAACAGCAAATAAGTAATGATAGAATTCAAGAAAACTTTAAATGTTTCAAAAAAAAAAGACCATAATTAGCAAAAAGGAAAGAAAGAAAAAAAAGAAAAAGATTAGGAGGCTGCTTGCTCTGGAAAGAGGTATAAAAGTCAGAAACGGGAAATCTTTGTATATAAGAAAATAGTGTCCTAAGTAATAAAACTAAATCAGCAATAATAATATAATTGTGTTGTTTATAATTGCAGCTTTTAACAGGTTATTTCAAATCCAAGTAGATGCATTCTTCAGTAAGGTCCAACAAGTGCAGGTGCATGACATGCTTGCCTATTGATTGAGCTCGAGCTCTACTGTTGAAATTTAAGCTCTGATTACAGAATACATTAAGGTTATTCTAAACTGCTGCACATTATATGCCTAAAAGTCAAAAATTAATGTAGTAGGATTTTTTTTTGCATAAAGAATGATGCAATTTTGTATTTTTCTAATGAAAATCGTAGCATTCTTCCAGAAGCAAAAAGATCATCTTCAAATAAAACAATTATTAACATCCTCAGATGTGACAAGTTGTTCTACTACTTTGTAATGCATATATATTTATTATTTGGACATCAAGTTATATCTTGACATAATATTCTAGTTGTATATCATGAATTCAAACCATGAGCAATGTTTGCAAATTCATATAATTTTTTGGGGGAAAAATGAACTAATGCAGAATAATTATTTTTACAAACAATACAATAAAGTTACACCTTGTGAAGTTTTTGTTTGTTAATTAATTTTTAAAAGAAGTAAGTAGTAACACTCCATCTTCGACTACCAGAAAAGAGCAAGTATAATCAAGAGAAATTAAGAGGCTCCCTACCTTACTTCCTAAAGAAAATGATTCCATCCTTAGCAAAAAAAAAAAAGAAAAAGATACCTGGATAGGACATACATATTAGCTAGCCTGATGAATCTTATCTCAAAACTATTTTGGGAACGGATAAAGTAAGGATCATTTTCTTTAGAGTAAGCACTAAGCACACATTAAAGTAGCAGAAAAACATATGGAGAAAAAAGAATGGGACTTCGAACTTTGTTGCACTCCAGGTAATGAATAACTTATATTTGATTCATATCAAGAAATTTCTACAAATTAACATAATTTTTTTTTTTTTTTTGATTGAAGAAAAGTAACATCGTATCTCCAGCTTAAGAAAAATAAAAACAACAATAGCAGCAGTAACAGCATGTACATAATATCAAGAACAACTACATAAAATCATTACTGCTACTGCTACTACTGCAATAGTCATAACACAACCATAACCATATTAAAATCATAATAGCTTAGTTCTTCCTATCAGCAGCTAAGATGCTCTCTTACAAAAAAAGTTCAGCACTATTTTTCCTTTTTTTAGCAACATGCATGATGGTACAATAGCCCCACCAATTTATGGTTTGCTTGTTTCAATTTCTAGATGTCAACAACAACCACTAACCTTTATATGTAATTAAGCTAGGGAATAGTAACAAAAAGAGTAAGACAACCATCTAGCCTTTGTTCATTCAGAAAGGATGAAATTATTGAGCATGACTCAATGCAGAAGTGGCACAAATTAATGGATCACATATTTAGATTCAAAAGTATAGCCACTAGATCATGCTAACATACCAGAACCTGAAATTGTTTTCAGAAACTGTTTTTCATGTCATCCATATATGTGGGTGAGGCATGACTAGGAAGCCTCGTTGACACAAGCACAGAACCCTAACATCTCTCTAATTACAATGAGCGGCATGCCTAGATCCCGACCATCACGGTTCTGTTCACCCAAAACACAACAACGCATGTCCCTGTGGAACTGTCCCTCATGCATTCATCAAATTATCCTCTATGGTGCACAAACCTATCAGGTGAGGTTTGGGTTTTATTGAGGTTGAAATGAGCGAAAATAAATCATTTTTGATCTTTGGTACCGTTGAAGCCCCTTGGTATAACTATAAACTGGTGAAGTGAAACTGTTAAGAGAGCCTAAGGTAGCCTTATGCAAAAGAGCTCAGCTTCAATAAGTTATTAGGAGAAGCTATATATACCTAAACTGCATATCATCCACGAAGAATAAGTATTGTTAGAAATGGCGGGAGGGGGAGGGAGGAGCTACTGCAAACAAAGAACCCATTAGATCTGTGAAGAACGCAAATGAAAACGCAACCTACCCTGAGGAGTGGCGAACGATGACATAAAGCTGCAATGCAAAAGGGAAGCTATCAAAAAATAATTAAGGGAAAAATGCATTCAATCCCTAAAGACAATCTAGTTGAAAACTTGTGGCAAGAAAAGAAGCAGTAAAGCTTAATCCCTTTTGAGAAGCAAGCATAAACCAATATTGCTTCCCACCTACTTGGCTTGTGGTTTATATAGGTGAAGGAAAGAAACCACATGAAAGCCATGCAAGCAAGCAAGCCAACTCCCTCGTCTCTTTAAAGCAACCCAATTTTCTATACCACACAGACGGAGAGAGAGAGAGAGAGTCCAAGGTCAAAAAAGGGTGGGTTGCTGGGAATTAAGTGGACATACATGCATGCACACTAACGCATGGGATAGGAATGGGGAAGAGGAATGATTAAGAGTGGTGTCGTAAGTGCATAATGTTTGTGGAGGAAGATAGCATGATGCCTGCGTGAAAGCTCTCATGTGACCCTCCATCATTCTACCACCTCTACGCCAATCCTTCCATCCTGCTTTCTTTCCACGCTTGTTGTCAGCCCCACCTTAATATTTCTTTAGTGGCTTCACTAATCATCTCTTCCTTCCAGACACCTGTTTTTTATCTCTTTTTGGCTGGACAACTTGGAGTTCGGCAATGTCCATACCATTTTATTATGACTTCCAAACATTATAATGATTCATCAAGTCTCATACCCAGTACAATGCACCTTATACTTGTTTTTATTAATTAGAATATGTATTGATTAAGGTACATAAAATAATTTCAAGCGAATCACTTATACATGCGTACAAAGTGCAGGTGTCTTTGTACATTATGTGATACTACATGTTTGAGCAGCGGAGTGGATGGAAATGACCTCCGGAGATCTAATACCAAACGGATAGAGCTATAGCTCCGGGCGTTTGTCATGTTCATGAATCATTTAGGGTGGGTCTCCCAGAAAGTTTTGGTTTCATATTAGGATACATACATACATATACACATTCACACATTCGCATACCTGCATACGTACATATATTGAATTGGGTATGTGACAAGTCTTGATTTATTACTTAAGAGGAATTTTCACATTTGCACTAAGTGACCCCCGCTTTTTGGTTAGAAATTAGTGAAACGCTACCTCATTTACATTACTTGACTTGCTTAGAAGGGTCTCTAACTCTTTGGTTGGTGTGGCATTGTGGGATCGTAACCCAGAAAGAGATCACTTGATGCTTGTGCAGTTGTCATTCTAGGATCACCTGTTTGCATTGTCTTCAGATCGGTGCAGTTGCATTGATTTTAGAAATAGGATCAGAATGCTGCTACCAGAATTCAGACCTTCAACTTCTGGCAAATGGAAAGGGATGTATCTATATTAGCTGCGAAGATCAACTGTAATTATTGGGCCCAGACGGGCCAACTTGGATCGTAGTCGGTGGCCTATCTGGAGGTCCAACAGTGGGAGCTTCGGGGAGAAAGCTATTGAGGCGGTTATAACCACTCAACAGTGGCCGTTCTCCCTCCCCCTACCTTCCGATGAGGCTATAAATGCCATGGCTCCTCTGTGAGATTCCATCGACCATCCTTCACTGTCTCTTACCCTCTTTCTCCTGCTACAAGGAATTGGATTGAGAGCGGCGGCGCCGGAGGAGGAGGCACCCCAGCTCGACATCGTCGCTCACAGCCCCTTTCTGGAGCTAGGTGAATCTTCTGATCACTCTATCCTTTCCATCTCATATTCCGACCTGTCCGGATAAATGATTAGAACAAAAAAAAAATTAGAGAAATAAAAAAAAAAGAAAAAAAAAACGGGCGTTGGCCGGGGCGGCCGCGAACAGCGTCGGCCACAGGTCACGGTGGCCGCAGACCATCGGCCGCGAGCACCACTTGCAGCTGCGGGCGCGGCCGCAAGGGCGGCCGGTGCCACTGATTGGCCGGAGAGCGCCACCGGCTGTGGGTCAGGCCTCTTCGGGTCCGATCTCCCCTCCACGGGAGAAGAAAGAAGGGGAGGAAGAAAAAGAAGAAGAGAGGAAGAAGAAGAAAAATAAAATAAAATAGAAATACTTACCGGTGGTCGATCCGCGGGCGCCGACCTCCGCCGCGGGTCGTCGGCCGTGGGATGCGGGACGCCGATGCGGCCACGGGCACGACCGCAAGCACAGCTGCGAGCGCGACCGTGGGCGCCGCAGGCCGGGCGCCGGACGCCGTCGGCCGTTGCTCGTCCCTCCCGAGCCTCCTTGCCTCGTGGGAGGAGAGGACAAGAAGAGGGGGAGGAGATCGCGGTGGAAATGGAAGAAGAAAGGGAGAAGCTTCGGAAAGGAAGATTCGGGAAGAGTGGAGAAGAAAGAAAAGAAAAAAAAAAAGGGAAAGAAAAGAAAAGAAAAAAAAATGGCTGTGGGCCGAAATGGGCCTGATTCCGAAATGAGCCTGATTCCGGAGTGGGCTTCAAATAAACTTGGCTTTAGAAGCCTGAAGCCGGGCTGGGCCCTGATTCAAGCCTAGTGTTCTTAAAACTAAAACTAACTGGGCTTGAAGAGCTCAAATTTTAATATAGGGACTAAATTGAATATAGTTTGAGACTAGGCTCCCTTTTAAATTAATTAGAACTGATAAGGATTAATTATAAATTAACTAATTGTGTTTCTGGGCCTGAATACAAATGGGCCCAATAATTGAATCAGGCCACGGGCCTGATCCAGAAACCAATTAAACTTTGGGCCTGAATGCAAATGGGCCCTGACCTGAACCAGAGAGCAATTGGGTCAAACCCGAACCAGAAGGTGAACCAGACCTGAATCAGGAATTTAATCAAATCCGAACCAGGAAGTAGATTAGACCAGAACCAGAAATTGAATTGGGCCATGGGCCTGAACCAGAAATTAAATTGGGCTATGGACCCGAAAATGAAATTGAGTCCTATGGATGGGTTGTAAATGACTTTAAGATTATAAATAAATAGAAATTAAATATGTCAGTGACATGTAATTTAATGATCTTGCTAGGTATTGAAGAATTGGCATTTGATGGGCAAATTAAAGTAAGTAACATGTCTTAATCTTATTATGGATCATGTATCACGTTTTATATGGTGAAAAAGTATTATTTATAGAATTGGAATTGTGTATATGAATTGTGAAAAATATAAGTAACCCGGATATAATCTTATGTTTTATCAAATACTTGTGACTATTTGATTATGAAATTGTATATGATTATTTATATTTTCACAAAATTAGGATCCAACATATGTTAGCAAATGATTGCATGATTTTGGATAAATAGCATCCATAATGATTATTATATTATTTACACATTATTATGATGAGGTAGAAAGATGCATGGAAAGAAAAATAAAGTTTTCAGCATGATCATGAATTTTATTCAGCATAATGCCATTACTCACTTTCCAATGTACCGATGAGAAAAGATTTATGAAAAGCATGATATGTTTTTAAGAACTCTCAGATCGCTATGTACGGCCCTCGCCAGCGGGTTATAGTAGCTTGGTTTAGACCCTGCCAACGGGGAATAATAGTTGGCAAAGATTATGGCCCTCGCCAGCAGGTTACAGTAGCTCGGCATACGGCCCTCGCCAGCGGGTTATAGTAGCTTGGTTTAGACCTTGCCAACGGGGAACAATAGTTGGCAAAGATTATGGCCCTCGCCAGCGGGTTACAGTAGCTTAGCATACGGCCCTCGCCAGCGGGTTATAGTAGCTTGGCTTAGACCCTGCCAACGGGGAATAATAGTTGGTAAAGATTATGGCCCTGTCACGGGTAATAATAGTGACCATAGCTGCACTATCATCTGAGAGCACGAATTTCAAAGTATGAATAATGATAAGTACGGATTTCAAAGCATGAATAATGATGAGTACGGCTTTCAAAGCATGAATAATGATGAGTACGGATTTCAAAGCATGAATAATGATGAGGACGGATTTCAAAGCATGAATAATGATGAGCACGAATTTCAAAGTATGAATAATGATGAGCACGGATTTCAAAGCATGAATAATGATGAGTACGGATTTCAAAGCATGAATAATGATGAGCACGGATTTCAAAGCATGAATAATGATGAGCACGGATTTCAAAGCATGAATAATGATGAGCGCGGATTTCAAAGCATGGGATAATGACAAAAGTTTTATGATGCATAGCCATGTTTATGAAGTTGCATAAATGGACATGCATAGTTTATATGACTGGTTTGTTATATGAAATGCTTACTTTGTTATAACTATTAGTTTCTTAAATTAATGCACTAGTATGAGAAAATATTATGATTGATCAGATAAGATTATGCATGGTTACTTACTGAGCTTTATAGCTCATACCCATTTATTTATGTTCTTACAGATGAATAGGAGATGCTAGGAACGAGGAGCGTGACATGCTTCAGGGTTATGGGGAAAAGAAAATGACACATTAAATGTTGCTATTTTTAGATGCTTTGTAATCAATCTTTTATTGATGAAACATTTGATAGCATTCAAGAAAGAAATTGTTCATAATTGATTTAAAGTTTTAAAGTGGCTGCATGTTATTGTGGGCAAGGGTTCGCAATAGCACGGCCGTGTCATGAACCAAATTCGGGGCATGACATTCAGTGGTATCAGAGCAATAGGTTTAACCATGATTTAAAACTTTAAAATTAATCATGGGAATGGGTAGCTAAGTTAGCTTTCACATAATTAGAATCACAGTAAGAACAATAACAATATTTTAATTATATATATATATATATAGTGATGAAATGAATAATGATTAATACTATATTTTGATAGGTAACAATGAGTGATAGCGAGAATGAACTACTGGCTAACTATAAAAGAAAAGGAGTGAAAGCATCATCCCAAGAAGCTACCAACATGCCAGCTGGGCCAACTCCAAACACCATAGCCACTCAGGCAGATCTTGCTGGTGTATGCCAAGTGGTGGCACAACTTCTTCAGCAGCAGCAGCAGACGCAGCTCACCTTCCAACCTGTATCGTCCACAGATACCTATTATGAGAAGTTTCGGAGGCTGCATCCTCCAATGTTTGAGGGAGGGGCTGATTACTTGGCTGCTGAGACCTGGATTCGGGAGATAGAGGAGATGTTTGATACCCTACAATTTTCCGAGGAGGTCAAGGTCAACTTGGCGGTTCCTATGCTCAGAGGAAACGCCAAGTTCTGGTGGATAGCTATGAAAGCTGCTGTTCAAGGAAATGGTAAACAATTGACATGGGAGGAATTCAAAGATAAATTCTACAATCAGTACTTCCCTCAATCAATGAGATTGGTGAAGCAAAATGAATTTTTGGCCCTGAAACAAACTGAGAGTATGACAGTATTGGAATATGCTAGCAAGTTCAATGAATTGGGCAGGTTTTATCCTTAGTTTATGGAGGAAGAGATAAGTAAAGCTAATAGGTTTGAACAGGGTTTGAGATATAAGATCAGATCCAGATTGGCCGTTCTGATTTTCACAAGTTACCAAGATGTATTGGAAAGGGCTCTCAGGGTTATGGGGAAAAGAAAATGACACATTAAATGTTGCTATTTTTAGATGCTTTGTAATCAATCTTTTATTGATGAAACATTTGATAACATTCAGGAAAGAAATTGTTCATAATTGATTTAAAGTTTTAAAGTAGCTGCGTGTTATTGTGGGCAAGGGTTCGCAATAGCACGGCCGTGTCATGAGCCAAATTCGGGGCGTGACATCAACTAAGTGCAAAAATCATCAAACATGACCTCTGAAGCACAAAAAATTATATAAAAACTAATATAATTAATACATCACCATAAATTCCTACCAAGTGTAAAAAAAGGGTATTACTATAGATAGTTTTTATCGAAAATTTGATGAGGGAATTTGTATATATGTAAAATCTTTCTTTGATGATCATTTAACCATAGCCCTTGCACACTCATAGCATTTTATGTTTAATCCTGCACACAATCGACTAGCGTTTTACACGTAGTGACATCTTTTTCGTGTATACCTACACCTTAATCCACATAGAATTATATCACTTCTGCACACAGTCATGTTTGAGTATGTATGAGGTCCATGCCTCAAGTACTTATAATAGCCATTAAGAACAAGGTTATAATTAAAGTTTTAACCAGTGGGAACTAAATGAAAAATGACAGTTAATTCATGAAGCGGACCTCAAATATATTGAATTAATAAGACTATCTAGGAGTTTATATAAGAAGCAACTCATATGGTATGACAATTGGGTCTCTTGCTTGAATCGCCCTCTCCTTAATGCATGGGCCATGAAGAGGATGCGGGTTGAATTTAAAAATAACATTTTCAGTTGTTCACCGTATTTTTAATATATAATTGATAAAAATTATAGAAGAAGACAAGAAATGCTACAGTGATTTGCCGACTTCAGGTTCTCAATCCTGTGAAGAAGCTGAAATAAAAAATATCAACATCAGGTCTCTGAGCTACAACCAATTATTTTCGTATGCAGTACGTTATGTTGTATTGTTGTACCAGTAGTTACTACGTCTGATGTCTTTGACTGTGAAGAACAATGGGAACTTGTCATCTTGGTTCGCAAAAGAACTCTTGAAAGGCTGAGGGGACAATGCTTTTGTGCTCAGCGATTGATGCTTACTCCTCCGTGGGCCAGCGTCTAAATTAAGCTAGGATAAAGACGTAGAAAGATTGCTTTTGAGATCGGACTCTTCTTGTGAAAAGCTACAGCTCCCACTTGTCCTCTCCGAGCCCTAGGCCTTTTCTTCACTCGGAGTTCAGGGGCTCCTCTCCAACTTGCATGGTACTCTCTCGCTTTTTACAATCACTTCCTGTTTGCAGATTAGAATTGAGTAATTTATTCTCTTCACATATTAAAATCTATGTTTTGCACAGAGAGAGAGAGAGAGAGAGAGAGAGAGAGAGAGAGTGTTTATCTTATCCCGGTTTGAATGAGTATCAAGTATTCTTCAAATATAACATATATGTATATATGGTATGTATACAAAAAAAAACCTTGACTCCACTCAAATGGAACTCCATCAAATCTTGTCAAGTTTAGATCGGCAACGAATTTCCTGCACCGATAATATAAGTTGTTGCATAAATTGCTTATACATAAAAAATTATATATTTTTGAAACTTCAAGCCTATCCATCAAGTGGTCGAAAATTTAGATAGATTAAATAACATAAAAAATTTATATTTTTTTACCGCTTAATGTATAAGCCAAGGATCTCCAAATTATGTAATTTTTGGTGTAAGCTATGTAAATACAGCAAATCATATCCAACAACTTGACTTATCGGCGTAGGATTTATCTATCCATCCATCTATCTACCCACACCTTGATTCTATTATCTCGACCGATATAAGCCAACAAAAATTCGAGATATCGAACCAACATGAAATTTTTTATGATATTTTTAATTATTTTATTTTTAAATAAGTTTTCTTAATTATAAATCTTGAAACCGATATTTGTATATATATTTCTCAAAAATTCTTGGCATTTTCAAAATTCCCTACCTACATTTTGGCCAAGACAGATCTCGGTTCATCTCAATGCTGCCATCAGATCACAACTAAACCGGGCCCTCATAGGTAATAGAATCCTTAATGCTACTTTGATACTTCATATGTCAGCTAGGCATGGGCTTCCTAATTAGGTCTTGCAAACTTTTCAATGGGCCTAGTCCAAGACAATGTACAATTGGGCCCATTGGCACATTAACAGTGCTGTCTCGGGTCATGCAAGGGCTGCTGAGAGATTATCCTAGGTTTACTTAGGATCTATCAATGAGTGTGCAAATACAATCTTTTCGACATTCGAGATTTGGTTCCTACGTTGACCTCATTATATTAGTAGCCATAACAAGTACTGCAAGTCCCATTTATTTATTAATCAGAAGTCAAACCCTTCTTTCCAGCTTGTATTAGTGGCCTCTCATGGACCACAGTTCCAAGGCGAACTCTTTGCCTTATATGGGTTTGGTGAGCCAAGTTTTAGCTCGACTAGTTTAAATTGGCACTCTCTCTCTCTCTCTGTGTCTATTATATATATATATATATATATATATATTTGTCAATCAATATGCGGGATTTGTTAGCTTTAATTAGCTTTGGGACTCTTCTAACATTAAACGAGCATTGCCAAGAAAAATCTTATGAACAGAGGCATCTTTCAGCTTTAATAGTTCAGATGAGAAGCCTGGCTGGGCCCAAAAGTCTACGGAGTCCCTTCTTGAAGGCCTTCTGAGCATAGGTGGGCCGTTTTTAGCCTTGGCTACTGTAGAAGTTTAGAGTACAGCTCCCTTCGGGCTTTGCTGGGCAAAAACGTTCTTCTTTAAGGACCTTTGGGCTTTTTGGTGTCAACAGGCTGGGCTAGAATTCAGAGAGTATAAGCGGGGCTTTGACTATAAGTTGTGACTTACTTAATAAAACAAACTATCCTGTGGTAAACTATTAAATCCAATGGGCCATAAAAATTTATAACTTGTTGGGATATATGACCGTAGCTTGACAAGACAATTAATCAAGTAAGACATATGTATTTTAATTACTATTACAGTGCGATCTAACTTTATTAACTGAAAAATCTCATGGCCCCTTGGATATATTTTACTACTCATAGTCATATTGGAGGTACTAAATTGTCTTTGTGGAGAAATTTCTTTAGTATTTACTTACGTAGAACAAGAAAAACATGCTCATGTACAATATTAGTCATCCAAAAATCACTATCATCTTCTGCATTACCACCAACATCAAATATATTTACTGTGAATCAGGAGACACAGGCTATAAAGTTTTGCATATAACTAATGCTCAATTCAATATCTCACTAACCAAATAGCATGGCATCCATTATTTTATTGTTAGATCAACTAAACAAAATCAGTAGTATTGTTTATCAAAGAAAAGGAAAAAAAGAAAAGCCCTATGTAACTGAAATCCTCAAGTCAATGAAGTTTTTTTTTAAAAAAAAATTCTAATAATAGCCAAAAGTTGTTTAAAGGCATGACATCACTTTTGTTGAAGACCTTAATAAAAACAAACACTCATGATCTCGTCCATATATTATGGGTATTAGAGAATGGTAGGCACCTTCTTCATTCTATGTTTCTCATATTATGAGTGCAAATCCCTCGTCTTGCATTACTTGCTTGGTGAATAATTTCTAACTTTGAATGACCATCTTCCCTATGGGTACTGCTAATTACTTGGTGAGTATCCATGGAAGAGGATGTGGCTTTTTAATATGTAATAACTAAGGAGTAGTTTAAAGTTCGAATATTTTGTAGTGGGCTTCATCCTTGTTCCTTATCAAACCAAAAAAATCACCTACTATGCATACGGACATATAGTAAATCCAAGTCATAATCTGTCCTTTAATTCCGGAATAGACCCTATGTCATCCTTTTAGATCCACACCAACATTCTATATGCATCAGATAACCCACAAATGCTTAGAACCAACACGACATGGTTGTAAGTCATGATAATTCCACCTACTTGAATCTAGATCTTTTTTCCTAATCTGCATTTCTTAATCTTTAGATAGAATTTGATTGTTCATTAAAAATTAATACCTTATATTTTTTTTATGCGAACTCTTAATGTAATGAAAACTCAATAATCATAATATGCCCTCTATCTCCTTTGTAAATGCATCACTTTTTTTTTCGAGTTAATACGTGTGCTTGGAAATTCTTGAAAATTGAATAAACCGGGATAGAAGAAAAAATAGAAGCATATTTGCAAGATAGCAATATCTCTATGATTATAATGCAAATATTACAACCCTAATCAACCCACTATTCAAAGATTCCCACTATCTATTAAGATGCCCTACCCTATATATACCTTGTTTTAAATAAATATTACCCTAATTACCTCACCTTTTCTTTTCAAGTAATAGAAATAAAAGGAGTTTGCAAACTAAAGTGAAAGTACATTTATCATATAAGACTTAAAAATATGCTTACTTTTGGTAATCACAGCTATTACTACTTTACATGCCCAAGTCCTAGTTGGTACAATTGGCTTATGCCTTAGACATGGGCAAAGACCCAATTAGTTTATAGCTTTTTAATAAGGTATGTGGCCCACATTTTGATAAATGGAATGGGTGGAAAGAAAACGCTAGTTTATTAAGTTGGTAAAGTCCCTAGGACCAAATGTTATCTTCATTGAGATTTGGAGGCAAGGATGGAAAAGTTATCATGCGATAAGAAGTTAAAAAAAATAGAGAATATGGAAGAAATTATGGAGGATTCAGATTACTTCATGGATTCCAATTAGGTTATTTGAAAAGATTAATCCTATTTATAATATGCAGACTAAAATCCTCTAGTATCTTTTCTTCAAATATCGTGATGCTTCTAATATCCTAAGAAATTTGAACGGATGCTGGAAGTTATCTTTTTCCTTTTCTGAGAGTATGGAAGAATAAGATTTGGATACTTTATCATGCTCAAGATAAGATAGATTTTCTTTTCTTCTATGTTGTGACAAATATGGAAGAATACAAATTCATACATCTTTGATTTCAAGTATGATAATCCTCGAGTGTTTCTTGGAGGAGCTAATCAAAAGATTATGAAATATATAAAACCTAAAAGGATTAATCAAGAGATGCTCGAGCATTGCGCGTTAAATGGGAATCTCCCCCAAGTGGCTAGGCTGAGGCCACCATTGATGGATTTTATCAGTTGACTGATCACTGCAGAAACTGATTTTATTATTTAATGGTTATGTTATTCATGCAAGGCCCATGTATTGTCGATTAAGTAAATAAGAGGTGCTCCGGATGGCAACTATATATGATATTAAGCATCATTGTTTCTTTCATCATGGATCGTAATTCTAAGAAAGAATTTTTTACATACATTATTAGAAAAAGATAAGAAGCCTTTTAGATGATTACACTTGTAGTGCATAATATTTTCTCAGAATAATTTTTTGGATTACTAAATAGCCTAACAATCAAGGAAATGAATAGTACAAAAGGATGAAAAAAAAAAAACCTTTTGTCACCCTTACCTTTTTGAATTAGAATATTCTCGGTAAACACTGTTAATTGTGCTGCAGTAATTGTTTATTAAATCTCAATATTTAACTTTGCAAGTGTTTTTCTTCCATAAATGCCAAATTTCAGATAAGTAGTGACCAATATTAAAAGAGTTTTTTTTGCATAGATACCCTTCTAAATATAGGATTTTGCTTGAATACCCTTCTAAAATTGATATTTTCATGTATACCCTCATAAATTTGGCAGGGTAGAGAAAGGATAATAATGTTATTTTAAATTTTTATTTTATTTTTAATTAATATAAATATAATTTTTTTTAACATCGTTAGAACAATCGTTATATTAAAAATATTTGTAAAATAACAGAGTTTGACGAGGGTATATATGCAAATATCAATTTTGAAAGGATATTCACGTAAAATTATATATTTAGAAAGATATTTATACAAAAAAATTTAATTTAAAATAAAACGTGTACTCCAATGAACATCTAAAATTTCTCCAAATTTTTTATTATATATAAAAAACAATTTTTTAAAAAAAAATCTAATTAAATAAAAGGGCAAAAAAGAAAAAAGAGTGAGAAAGAAATAAACATTTCCTCCTTCCACTGTCAAAGCCAACAAAAATAATAAAGGAGACCTCAACCAATCTCGCCCATCATAAACCAGGCAGCAAATTGCAACAACCGAAAGGGAAAACTTCCCTGTTCCAGTAAATCCCAGCCTGCTCAACTACATCGCTGCCGTCGCCGCGGCGATCAGAAGGACAAGAGAGGAAAAAGAAAAAGAAGTCTCTGCCGCGGCCGCCGCCGCCGCCGGATGGCAAATCCCATCCCTCGCGATCGCCGCCGCCATTAGAAGAAGCAGAAGAGGAGGAGGAGGAGGAGAGAAGAAGGGGATGGGGGATTCGAGTTTGGAGCTCCAGGAATCGGGGTGGGAGGAGCTTCGCAAGGAGGCGAGAAAGATCGAGGGCGATATCGACGTCAAGCTCTCCTCCTATGCCAAGCTTGGCGCCCGATTCTCTCACTCTTCGGGTACTCTTTTTTTGTCTTCGCTCTCTCCTCTCCTTTCCTAAATTCTTTCAGATCTGATCTGAATTATCAAAATCCGCTGCCTCTTGGATGGATCTCGAACAAGATTGACGAAACAAAATCAAATCTACGAGGCATTGATTCCGTGATAGAATTTTGGTCTTGTTCTTTGGTAATCTATTGACCGAAGTCTTCAGGACTGGTAATGTGGGATTTGTCTTGAATTACGGGAAACAACTGAGCTAATCTATTTCATTTTAATTTTTATGATCTGCATGCTTATGGCCAAGTCTAATGTTGGTGTTATGGTTAAAGTTTTGGTAATATGACGGTTTGTTTCAATAGTTTTCCAATTATTTGCTTAAATGAGGATCTTGCACCATCTTAAGGAATATTAATATAAGTTTCCTTAGTTCTAGCCACAATTAACTCTGGTTTTAATTGCTATAGTTATTTAACACTTAATACTCGTGATGAAATATTTGTTATGTACCAAGCTCAATAAAATAGTTATTGATTCTAACCAGAACTAAGTTTTGCTACAATGAAATATTTGTTATTAGTTATTTAACAATGCACAACATGTTGGGGGCAAGAACTGTTGGTAATTATTGTCTTTCTGATCATTAGTAGAGCAAAAAAAAGAATGATGTAAGCTATTGTCGGTACTTGTTTTGTCGGTTTAGGTCTCTTAGCGTTGCTCCTTCTATTCTTCTGCTTATTGCAGCAGTGAAATCCTTGTATATATGTTATATATGCACTTCCAGCAATAAGGTTAGGCTCTTATATCAGGGAGTTCGAGGTATGGCTAGATGTCTCCCTTTGATGTCAGGTTCAGGCATGACTTTTATTTTATGTTAGGATAAAATCTACAATGAAACCATAAATTTTTCCTTAGTTCAAAGAGGTCTCCATTATTCAGCTTATAGCTAGAATCATCTACAGAGTCTTGTTTGCACGCTTGTCTTGAGCAGGGATTGAAAGTCTATCTCGCTCATCTTAGTAATGTTTTTTTCTCATAACTTTTTGAGAGAAGGGGAGAGAGACCTACTCGTGTTATAACAACTTAGGCCCATATTCTTGGGGATGCACCACCAAGGCAACCCTCCATTTGTAGCCTTTTTTCTCAAAATGGAGCCATATGTTTTGATGATGATTTTTCTAGTTTAAATTTCTTAAATTACGAGATGAGAAAGATTTTGTTTTAAGCAGTGTTTTAGTTTCACAAGAGAACTTTTTTTCAGTTTTTTTTTGTTGTATGATAAATACTATCTTAGCAAGGTGTAGATTGCTGAAGCTCACAAATATAAATTGCCAGAGATGTTCAATAAAGGTAATCTTCTTATTCAGAAACCATTTAATGTTTCAGGTTATGCAGACAGTAGTTCACCTGTTGCATCCAGCAGATCATGGAAGTCTATGGAAATTGAAATCCAGTCTTTACTAGAGAAGCTACTGGATATTAATGATGCACTGAGTCGATGTGCTGCATCAGCAGTACCTACCACTTCTGTAACCCAAAAGCTTGCAAGACACAGAGACATACTTCATGAATTCACACAGGTGAGAACTGTAATCACTTTTAACTTTCCTTCACTCCTTGTCATACCAGCTTCATCAGATTAACTTAAGCAAGTAACACTAAGTTAACTTTAGTCAGCAAGCCAAATCCTACCATTTTGGTATCATCCAAGAGGATCAGTGCATGACCTATTGAGGTTCGGGAATGTACTGCTAGCAGACCTCAGCCTAACAAAAATCTCCTATCAAATTTTGGCAAGTATTTGCTGCGTGTAAATATATATCTGCATGTGTATTTATGCATGTTTTGCCTACACACATGCACGCCCACACACACATATATCCATTCATATATACATAAACATAATCTAATTATTGAAACCTTTTGTTGAAGAGAAGTAAATGAAAGGTAAGAAAATATAGAGCCCAAGAACATATTGGTCACAAGGACAAGGTACATGTCTTGCTTGATATTTGTTAGCGCATATGTTATTCCATTTTTCATTTTGTTGTTAAATTTGTGTTCTCAATCAGTTATCTGTCCATTCGTTTATGCTTTGTCCAGCTGTCAAAAGTTTAGGCCTATCAGAATTTTCCTTTTCTACCATTACTCATAGTAGCAGCCTACTATATATAATTCTTTCCTGCAAAAGGACCTGCCTAAAATGGCCATTGTTATTTCATTTTAATAGATTTCAGTGCATTGGCCTAGTATTTACATCATATATATCTTGTTATGTTTGCTGGATACTCATATTGGTACCAGCTGTAGAAATTAAATATTTCAATTATCAGGAAGATGTACCATCACCGTGCTTTTGTAGATAATGTAATGTCAATTGATAAGGAAAGAACAATATCAGATGCTAAATTGGATATTCCAAGAAAGCCTTAGAGGATAAGGGCTTAAAAATCATTAAAATAGAATATGCAAAATACAATTTTTAGCAAAAATAGAAATGAAGATTAGGTTCTGATAAGATGGATGAGCAAGAGATATCATGTATTGTTTGACCTTGTTATCTGTGATCTGTTATACAAAATAATGGCTGAAGATACACATAATAGAGTCAAATCTGGTTGGATGATATTATTTGATTATTGCTTGCTGTGTGATTAGTGAATATGTTGTCAACTTAAAGGAAAATCTTATAGAACAACAGTCAGGTTTGCTGTGTTGCATGGCTCATGATGTTGCGTAATAAATAGGGTCCAAGAAAACAAGTTTAATGCAAAAAATGAGAAATTTGAGGTGAATGTGTGGTAAAAGTAGAAAGATAGTGTGAGAAATAAATATATTAGAGGTGTTGTATGAATTACATAAATTCAAATTTTGTAATAGAGAGTCAACTAAGATAACATAGGAATGTATAAAGATTGGAAGACGCGTAAGGAGGGGTAACATAATTTGTTGAAGGATGCAGGAAGAGGAGGGGAAGACCTAATGTGACAGCTAGAAGTTGTAAGAATATTATTGTTAGCTCTAAATAAGAATCTCGGTGAATGTGAATTGATAAAGCCAACCCCATATATTTTGGATAAGGCTGAATTGCTTTGGTTACTGTTACATGACACATATCATCAGTTATACCCCGAAAAAAAAGTACATAGTTATCACGTAAAAGAATCCTGACTACCAATAGAAGATCAAGTCCAACAATGTCTTCTAACCATATTCTAGTGTTTCATTAATATGTCATATGTTTTGGAAACATGTGTTGGTAACTTAGAGGTTTCTTTGAGGACTTGTTCTTGTCATAATCAATTTCATTTACAAAACTCAAAGAATGTTGCAAGAACCAAAACCCCAATACCCAATATAATGTTGATAATTTTCAGCACTGTCACATGCCTTAGTCACCTAGGTAGTGGAATCAAGGTAACATATCACTTAATCTGTCGTTTCTCTTGAAATAGTGCTATACACATCAAGCATAACTCTTGTTATCATGTTCATATAAATTTCTAAACTAGCATTTAGATATTGTACTGGATAATATGTTCTTCTATTCATATCAAAACAATTTTATTTTGGTAGAAGGCCCAAAAGGCAATTCTATTTCTGGTTTCAAGAAGTCTTCCATCATTATCCTCAGAAGACATCTTATCTATCTGACACATTTTGAGCAATATGTGGCCTAATTCTTTCCTACAATCCTTCAGATCTAATTCAATTTGCTACACCTTTGGCCTCTCTATATCCTCAATTTTATTAACCATCTTTAAAGAACTGATGATCTACTCTCCAAGAATCCTCTGTTTGTCCCTTCAAATAACTTTACCACTCTGTTAGATTTTATAAATTCCTGGACTTCCTGGTGCTTCTATCCCAGGTTCGAGTGCTCTAGTTTCTACTTCCATCTCTATTTTCAGGCTTTTTTTTAACATAGCATAAATCTGTTGACAGACCAATGTAGAAACGTTGAACCAAAAATATTTCAGGGTTGGGGCTTCTAGGACTACCTGCCAATTTAAAACGGCAAGGAGAATCTATGTGATAATGCTGAGGGACAAATGAGCAGAGAACAGGGAGGAAATGCTGGTGAAATGGGGATTTTAGTTTTGTAAAATTTGCCCTTGGGGCAAAAATAATTAATTTTCATGGAAAACTTTATTAGAAAATATTTGCTAAAAGTAATTAATCAGAGTTTTGGAAAGAAACATTTGCTTTCATGTAATCTCTATTCATGTTTTGGACTTTTTAATTCTCACTTAAAATCCATGTCTTGTCCATGGTTGTTAGTAGCATATGTTGAGTTTCTGGAGTCGCATTTTAACATTTAGATGTGTATGTACAGGCATTTAGATTGAATGGAGAAACTTTATTTGAGGGTAAATGCTTAATGATTTAGTTTGTTGGGACTGATATTCTGGTGTTTTTAATGTGTTGGACTTCCACTAAGGATTATAATTTGGTTTGGAGCGGGAGAACAACAAACGATTGAGAAAGTTACAAATATCCTCTTCTGCTACTAGAGATTTCAATTTTACATATTGGGTGTTTGAGAAAAATTTTAAGAGAAGATGCACTTTCTTGGAAAGCTATGATCATTTCTTTTGCATAAGCAAGTTCGTGTGTTGAGGCATTGGAATTGTTTCAATGGACAATATCGAGAATAACAAGCTCAGGTGTTTGTCTGTGGTAGGCACAGGCTTCCTCCTTAAGAGAAAAGCATGGACCTAGAGTATGGACAGAGAAGCATCTATAGTAGAAATAAATAATTGGCTATTAATCAAAGATTATCTATGGAAGTTTATTCATTGTGTCCTAGTATAGTGACAACCATGTGATAAGTTATATGTTTCGATGTCACTGTGTGAGTTTTCACTGGTAACCATAACCTCCTCCCAATCCCATATTCACACTTCTCTACCCTCCCTCCCACTTGTCCACTTAACAATGCTTTTTTTCTTTTTTTGGTATAAATGTTTATCAAATTTACTTTCTATAAAAATCATGTACACATCACACTTTTAATTACCTATTTCTTTGTTTCTTTATAATTCTTTATACATAATATGTATGTATGAATGTATCTGGAGAGGGGTCAAAGATGATCTGATTCTAAGAGGAGTGCTGATTGGAACCAAGGAGGAGTTTTTTTTTTGTGTGTGTGTTGAGCCCCAATCCTCTGCAGTGTGGAGTTTGGAAGGACAGAGTAGAGGGGAGGGCAAATAGAAGGGGGAATAAGTGTTTTGAGAGAAAGAGAATGGTGATAATATCTGCCCCTTCACTCCCCATGCAAACTAGTATTTCAGTCAAACTTGGAGGAAGAACAACAGGAGAGGGATCCTGTAAAGTACTGGATTCTGGAGAGGGGACCAAAGATGATCTGATTCTAAGAGGAGTGCCAATTAGAACCAAGGAGGAGATTTGTTTTTCCTTTTTTGTGTGTGTGTTGAGCCCCAATCCTCCAGCGTGGAGTTTGGAAGGAGAGAGTGGAGGAGGAGAGGGAAAATAGAAAAGGGACTGACTATTCGAGAGAAAGAGAATGGTGATAGTATCAGCCCCTTCACTCCCCCCTCCATCCCAAATTCAGAGCAGTCCAAAATGAATGAAATGAGAACTTCACTTCCTACACTTTGGCGTGCCCTTAATAACCTAATTGGACAGTTCCAATTGAACTGCAATTATGGGCATCCACTTACGAGCAAGCAAAACATTCATACGTTATTAGCTTAGAGATTTGGACACTATATTTCATTTTACCTTATTGTGTTGCTATCCAATTCTATACCATCTTAGAATCAAACTCAATGAATTGCAGCAGTAAATTAGTAAACCAAGCTGTTTAAGGGCTCTCCTGTATTTTTTTAGTTCAAGAATCTGAATGAGACCGCCATCCTATTTTATAAAAGCTAATAGTATCTTTCCAACATCTTCTCTTATCTGGCTTACAATTCAATATATTATTCCAATCAAGCATTGGGGTGGTCACTTCCACTTCTGGTACCATTTAGTAGTTTAACATCATAGCCACCTACTAAGTTAGACAAGCTTTTCTCTTGCCATCAATTATATAGTTGATCATCTGCATATGTAAAATCATGCGGTCTGCATCTCACTTGGGTAGAGAGAATGGCAGGTGCTTGGTTGTAAGCGGGATTTTCCATGCATCCTTCACACTAGACTTTTTCAGCTGCATACCCTAATCGTAATTTTTTAAGCCTTGTGCTGAGATATCCATATTTTGCGACTTTATTTTCAGAAAGCCTCTAATTCTTTTTCTAAACAAGTAGGACATGCCAGATATTTCTGTAATTTCCAATTCCAATAGTTTGGACTTTGGACAGAATTTACTGGTTGTTATTGTCTATTTTACACGGGCTCTTGATGCATTTCAAGTAACCATTTTGGCAATACGTGGTTGTCAGTCAGTTTGCTTGGTACACCTCTGCTGATCTTCAGGTCAAATTTAGATATTAAATTGTGTCTTGACGGGAAACAATGGCATGTTCCCGCTTATGGTTGTCACTGTATTTAATGGAACTTTTTGTTAGGCAGGAAACAATGACATGCTCCTGCCTATAGTTGTCATTGTATTTAATGGAACTTTTTATTAGGAAACATATGTACTCTCTCTCTCTCTCTCTCGTGCTCGCGTTGCACACACTTCTCATTGGACAAGGAATGTCCTTTCAAAATTTCCTTTAGTATATTACATGGACAGTTTCATATTGCAATGTTTTACTTACATAAACATGTTGGGGAGGTTTTCTTCTGATATTAGTAGCAAATCACAAACTTAGATTTCTACTATCTTTTTGGCTCCTTTACAGTGACGAATTATTCTTAATAAATGTAGGAAATGCATTCTCTTTTTTTTGTTTGAAATGAAAAATATGTGTGTTTAAACCTGTGTTTGTTGCAGTGTGTCATTATTGTCATATAATCAACTTGCTGAAAGTAAAACTCTAATGCAATTCAATTTCTATACTTGTACATCAACAACAAAATTTAGTTACAAGTAAACTAAATAGGTGACAACAGAAATGTCTATTATATGGTTTTTAGATTTTTTGTGTTGTTTTGATCGTTATCCAGAGGAATATACAATGCTTAAATTGCAACTTAATGTAATTTCTTCTATGTTGAAATCATCTGCTTAGGAATTTAAAAGAACAAGGGGAAACTTGAACTCCATGATGGAGCATGCTGAGCTTCTGAACTCTGTTAAAAATGATATCAGTGAATCAAAGGTGAGCAGAAATTGTGATTTCGGCTATTTATTATATAGTTAGCTCTTATTTGATATTTGATTTAATTCTAGTGACTTCAAACAGGCATCTGGGAGCATGTCACCCAGGATAAATTTGTTAAGGGAGAGAGCTTCAATTCATGGAAGCATAAATCAAGTAAGAGTCTTTAAAAATGAAATAGATAGTACTTGTACGCTTTCCTTAATGAACAGCCTTTTCTTTTGCTAGTATAGCATATAAGTTGCATATTTGTTATAAAATAGATTTGTAAAGCTATTAATTCCATTCCTTTTTTGGCACTTTTTTTATTTTTTTTGAGGTTTGAATACTTGTGGTTTAAATATGTTTCCATCAAGTATGTTGTGTCAGCTGTTTTCTTGTTATAATTGAAGCCTGCAGTGTCATATAAATCGGATGATCAATTTTTAGATCAACCTGACCTGAATCCAACCCATTTATAGGCCTGGATAAATTATCTGTCCTTATTTAAAGCGAGTATGTTATCAAGTAACTTGCGTGGATAAAGTTCTAGCACCTCTGGTCCAGCACTTACATTCAGATATAAGGATTTCTCCAACTAAGGACAAGCTTTGATGTGGTTTCCACTATTTTTGTGTGGGATATTAGCCTTTCTATCGGTTTGACCTTTTTTTGTTGGGGGGGGGGGGGGGGGGGGGGGGTGTTGGGGGGTTCACCTATGTGTACAACTGTGTGCTTCTCCTTAAGGATGAGGAATGGCTGAGCTATAGATGGACTTGGAGTTTGATGGCCAAGCAGAACTGGTTCTGAGCTCCAGGTGTGAAGCCAATTGGAGGCCTAATTCAATACTTTCTCTGATGGAAGAGACCGCAAACATCTACCTTCAGGATACTGATGTGTGTAGGTACATAAGTCAATGTTTATGCTTCTGATCAGCATTTTCTAAAGTAAGAGTGGCTTGTATAAACGTGTAATTCCCTGATGCTCTGTCACTGGGCTCATGAGCATGAAATGCCCAAGTACTTGGCTCATGGCTCCAAGGTGTTGCATTGGGGCTAGTTTCTTGTGTGCCTTTTTGGACATAATCTTAAATTTTGCATTTGATAAAATCCAGCTAGTTTGAGGGAAAACTTTTTCCTAAAGATAGATTTTCTTGTATGAAATCTGCATTTGTTGCTTGGTGGGGATTTCATTTGATTACTTAAAAAAAAAAAATTAAGGTGCTAGTTTGCTTGATGATAGTCTCTCAGTGGTCTCCAGAAACTTCGGTCTGATTCCCACCATGACCGGCATTTATTTGGACAAGTAAAATTCACAGAATTGAGGAATGTTAGAGAAATTTAGTAAATAATTGTGATAATAAAGAAAATTTATTCTGTTATTGTGTTTTAGATCTTTATTTGTTGCAATAATATGCGCTGATGGTTTTGCATATATGTATGACCTCAGCCATTCTTGTTCTTAATATTTGCATTCATACCATTCATTGCACCTTTCAACAGCAACTTTGTAGTGGATTGAAAATGTTACATTGGTTTTCTTTGTATGGACGAGCAAAGCTAATCTTCTCAGATGATGGACTTTCTCCCTAGACCAACCTCTCCTGTTAGTAAGGCTGCTTCATGTATTCTAACTAATTACTTCTACCAGATTGATGAGGTTATTGGTCAAGCACAGGCCACAAGATCAGTTCTAGGCACACAGAGGGCTTTGTTTGGTGATGTTCAGGGAAAGGTCAAGCAGCTGGGTGACAAATTTCCTATAATTCGAGGCCTTCTTGGTATTCAGGCATCCTGTTCTAAAATACTCTTTTCTTTTGGTGCTAATTATAATGGTCCTTACTGCTGCTTCTCTACTTGCAGGTGCCATCAGAAGGAAGCGCTCAAAGGACACACTTATTCTCTCTGCAGTCATAGCAGCTTGCACTCTGTTCCTAATTATTTATTGGCTTTCAAAATGATGAATGTTCTGAAAGGCAACAGGGTGATGGAGATGCTGCACCAAGTCTCACGGTATTCCAATGCGCATGAAATAAAAGAATCGGCAGTCAGATAACTGTTTTATGTCAATCAAGTCAGCAGATATTGGATTGCATGACATGGAGAGTATTAGTTCCATGGAATTATGTCAGAAAAGGGGGTGACAATTTTTAGCTTTTGCTGTTTTTCCATATTTGTTTCTCACTTTTATGTACAGTTTTTGATGGATCTTTGCATCATGAAGATCTTAATTTACTTCGCATTGCAAAAGCCAGTGCTTTGATCATGAAACCACAAAGTTCTGCAAAATTGGAGGTGGAATGCTTGAGAAGAGGGTAGGACATTCGCAATATAGACGCAGGTTCCTGACCTCAATCCTGTAATGTCTTTGGAATAAGTGAAGAATATAAATAGCATGGAGACCAAAGGAGCTTATAAATTATGTCCTTCTTTTATTCTTGTGCTGTTTAAGGATCTGGGATGGCACAATGTAACTGTTCTTTACATGGGCTGGAAACAGATTTGATTTAGCGGACGTATCCATCAGCACAGGGTGAAAGTTCCATCTGGATTTGTTCCCATATTCTAATCTATTTGGATAAGCTGACACCATATTTCTTGATGAGAGATGAAATATAGAGCTTGCTACTGTTAGGACTGCAACTCAATTCAGAAAACCCAAAACCCTGTCAAATCTAGATGGTTGCAATCTAGAACTATATGGCTGGTTTTTGCGCAAAAAGAGTCGGGTTGAGTTGGGATGATACATCCAGTTTGAACGCGGTCCTAAATTTCCAAGTCAATCCAACCCCCGTATCTGCCGTTATTTTTGTAGGCTTTTGGCAGAACCAACCCGATCCAACCAAGTTGTGTTCGGATTGAAACCTGTAAGATCTTTTAAGTTGGTCTGGGTGGGATTTGTGCGGTTGGTTACCTTGGCAGGTTGGGTCTGGTTCTGGCTGTCTCTTTTTTTTTTTTTTTTTTTTTTTTTTTGCTAAACCTGGCTGTCTCTTTTCCTGACTGGATTTGGCTAGGGTTTGCTCTTAACCCAACCCAATGAGAATTGTGTATAAAATCTGTCAAGTTGGGTCTAGATAGACCTGTAACCTGACCAAACCCACCCAGTTGCAACCCCCGCAGCTCAGGCTCCGTAAAGTACAGTGTGCACTCTGGCTCGAGCACGGTTGACGAAGTCATAGTAAAAATATAATGTTGCTGCTAATATAATTCATGTGCTCCATGCAGCAACCATGATAGCATATAAACAGCAAGATCACTGTCACGTATAGCATTGCATCATGTAACTATTATGTAACTTGGAAAGGCACAAGAAAGATTTAACATGCAAGCCATATAAACCAAGCTGGAGCCAGAAACAAATATAATTCAAGCACCAAGGCTAGATTTTTTGTTGGGTTGATCTCCGTTTCATGCCACGTCCAAATAAGCCCCACAACTTTTGAACCTAGGTCCTTCGGTATCTAATTCACTACAGATGTATTTGGTTCGCAATTGAAATCGGAATGGATCGGAATGAAAATCGGAATAGTCATATTCTCTAACGTATGTTAGTTCGTGATTGAAATCGGAATCTAAATAAAATTTAAATACTATGGGAGAGTCCGAATTAAATTTTAGGAGACTGGAATATTCTCATTCCTCTCTAAAAGTGAAATAGGACTCCCTTAACCAAACAGCTAGAATGGGAGTCACTTGTTCCTATTTCCATCCCAGAGCCCAACACCCTCCAACTAAGCATGCCCAAAATTGCTAGATTTAACGGGTCCAACAACCAAGTGTCTGGTTCTCAGAGCCTCACAACACTTTGACATTTCTTTTTTCCTGAATTAAAGTGCTGTTTGAGAAGCTGATTAATCCCATATAAGACAGCTAAAATGCTAAATGATAGTTTCAAATAGATGGTCACAAAATAGACAAGTTTTCCAGCTTTTAAATTGCACCAAAACGTAATGCTTATGGCATAGATTGCAGCCTTCAATGTGCACCCAAGCAGTACAGCAGATAGCTACTGTCGTTACGTGTTCAGAAACATCAACCCCATGTCGCTGTCACCTTCCAATAAACTTCTATTTGACTTCAGAAAATGAAAAGCATTAAGGAACCAAGTAGATAACACACTCATAGCAATTGCAACGATTCAAACAAAGGACGACAAACGGAAGATCAAGCAGATAAAACTCTTCTGGCCTTGTAACAGATAAAACTTAGCAAATGGCAAAGAGTAAAAGAATTGAGCAAGCACCCCCTTATGCCCCTGTAGTGGCTGGAAATAATTGAGTTTCACCCCTCGACAAGAAAAACTTTTGCACGCTTTCAGATAAGTTGGATTTCATAAATGATCAGTACACAATTTTTAGATTGAATGAATGGTCAAAGCTGAAGAGTATGAAGACAACAAAATGAGATGCATCCCGAAAGCATGTCACGAACACTAGAAAATTCATATTGACAAGAAAATATCTGCACACCTAAAATCCTACACTCAAGGCTTTAAATCATGTCCTGTTCCTCAAAGGGGAGAAAAGAGCACCTGAACAATCATAATGTTTTCTACTGAAATAATCATGCAAAAATGGCAATTGAAGCCAGGAGTAGCATCAAGGTGAGCAGCTTGCTTCCAACACCTAGAATTGAAGAAGATGAAGCTTCACTTGAGCCATGAGGTTTCTGAGGCCTGAAATTATTAAAATTGAAACAAATATCAATTGTAAAGAAGAGAGAGAGAAAAAAGGGCTTAGTTTGGCCAAAAGAAAACGTAACAAAGCTTTCAGTAACATACTTCTGCAAATTTTCAAGGACACCACAATAGAGAGCATTATCAGGTTTAGGCGACTCAGTCTTGTCATTACTTTCAGGGTTGACAACCTTTATGTACACTTCCTGCCCAAGGTACCACGTATCAAGATTTTCGGCACGCACATTCCAAAAGCCCACATTATCCAGTGAGACCAAGACAGCAGTCCATGCTCCTGGGAAAACCTGAAATCAAAGTGCATAGAAATGTAACTAGGTAAATAACGTGGCTTGGCTAGAATCTGACATCAAGTGTCAACTCAGCATGGTCTTCTATCCAGGTATTGGGAGAAGAAACGAGCAAAAGCTAACATGGACATGCAAAGGAGAACATTTTAGACAATCAAATAAGAATATTCATAAATAAGACAAGACAAATGCATCACTTTGTGTTCTTTTTGAGGGTCCACTAACAATCATTTGTTTTTAATCAATAAATGGCAGGATTTTTTCACTTTAGGTCTAATCACAACATATCATGCAGCCAGAGCAACATCATCCATTTGTACAAAAGATTGGAAGCTAAATTTTCAAATGTCACAGTTGAAGCAGTTCTAGTTCTGGGGGGAAAAGATATGACAATTATTTTGGACAAGGTTGTTTTGATTTGCAGCATATAGCTACATAATATTGCCCAAATGTTTGACAGTATACTCAACAGAACACTGCAATGCAGATTTCTCAAGGCCATTTCAATCTGGATCATGGATTGTAAGATCCAGACAATAAAGCTTTAACACATTGCGTATGACTAAAAGAATTTATAAATATAAAAGGAAAGGTGGAAATGTAAACTTCACAATAGTTGACCAGAATTTAAGGTCCACAGGAATTTAGATAAGAGAAAGTTATCTTCCTTGGTGATTTTATTTCCACCTGCTGCTCTCCTCTCTCTCTCTCTCTCTCTCTCTCTCTCTCTCTATCTCTCTATCTCTCACGCATGTGCGCATATGCAATTGTAATATTATTTTGTATGCATATAGGTTGACACACACACATACATGAATATGTAACTTAGTGATTTCTAATACAAGTCTGGCATCATTTTAAGATTTTGCAAACTAGTACCATGATTTCAGTATACTGTTTTAGAGGAGCCAAATTGAACTGCACTGCTTTCTACAGTACGTTAGAAACTGAATATTCTGTAAAAAAGCACATGGATAGAAGTTGCGCATAGGTACAGAATTCAAGAAACAAATAAAAACAAGATAAATATGGTTTTAGTGGTCAAGAATACAACTGGTGGACATGGTTTTAATAATCAAGAATACAGCTGGTGCACATGGTTTTAATAATCAAAAATATAACTGGAAAAGGTTAAAGAATCACAGAGGAAAAGAGAGAATGACTTCAGAATAGCAATGGAATAACGCTTGGATTGGAAAGGAAAAAAGAAGCTAGAAAGTGACTGAAGTGGCATGCATTAGATGAAAAGTGATGAAGCACAATGTTTGTTAAGATATTAGATGTAAACTAATCAAATGGTAAGCAGTACATAAAAGAAAATATCTTGAAGAAAGATGTTTGTTGGACTGTAAATGAAGCTTATCCAAAACGCTTTACATTGAAAAATAGAACTTCTTTTGGCTGTTGGATACAGTTATCACCATGCTAATTCAATGGCTGCTTAAAAAATAATCTAAAATTTTCTACTTATGTTACATTAGAGCATTAAAAAAAGGAAAAAGAGAAAAGAAAATGGCATCATTCACAAGTCAGATTGTGACAGTAATTTTTCATGAGTATTTGTGCCTATGATGTGAATAGAGGAAAATCAGAATTAAAAGTAAGGGAAAAAACGAAAAAACTATTCAAACATATCCACTGATTAAGGATGAAACAGATAAGACATTTAATTTCGGCAGTGCAAAATAATTATCAAGAATACCAAACTCAAATACTTTATCTTTAGATAAAAAAACATGAAGGACTGGCATATAGGCAGACCTGTGTGGTACAGCGAGAGACACCATCCCACTTATTATACTGACTTCTGCTATCCTCAGTCCACTCCCCATAAGCCATTCTGTAATTAACAAGGAAAAAAACATCTAGTTAAAATCCAAAAGAAGCATGAAGCTTATAATGCAAATGAGAGATGTTGTCCATACCCAGCTACAAAAAATGCATATCCGTCCATATGGTAGGTCTGAACTATAGTATCATTGTTCTGAAATATAATTTCCATGAAGCCCCTGTATGTACCATTGATTACAGATGCTCCAATTCGAGGTGGCCCATCAAGTGGCCTAGTAGGGAAATCAAGTGTATAAATTCCCTTCTTATCATAATCATCAGCAAGCCTCAATGGTGTGGCAGGGGGAGAATACGAGATTCCGTTGAGCGTAGCTCGACGTTTTCCATTAATGACCACAGGTGGCTTGTTTTTTAACACATACACCTGGGTCACATTGATTGAACCATATCTAAAAGATCCCTGAGGGTTGGGGCGTGCAGCACCAGAAGTAACATTTGTCCTGATAAATTAGAACATAACACTTTTAATTAAAAATATGATGGATCCTATGTACCAAAGAAAAGGAGGTTATAGACAATACAAGTCCTCAGATAGTACATAATCCTATTGTTTGTTACAGATATATAATATCAAACTCTTTTATTTACTTTATAAAACATGCTGCAGCTGGTGAGCAAAAAGGCATCAGTGCTGGAAAGATCTTTTCTATATTTGGAGAAAAAACCAGCAAAAACAAGTTATTTTACAAATTTCTTATTTAAGCCAAGCCAAAACATAATACTTCTTAGAAATAAACAAGCTCAGAACATAAATCCAGAAAAGCCAAATCCATAACATATAAAAAAATAGGAAAGTACATGTATTTCACAAAGGCAAGGAACAACTTTTCTCCATATGGATAGGATACCCATGAATTGTGCACAAACCTGATAGACTGTGCCTGATTCATTGACCAGGTTTTATCGTAGAAATCATTAGGACCATCTGGAAGAGGGCCAGATGCTTTGCCTTTGGAATTTGAATAGTGCAAAATGGCAACACCCGTAACTCTGGTCCAAAGTGACTCATTTACAAATCTAGGACTTGCCACGATGTAGTAGTCGCTGCTTGCATTCTGATCCATCGTAACCAGGAATGAGTATGATTGTCCCACATGGATATCTAAGTTGGTATAATTCTGTTGCATCGTGTAAGTTCCTTCTGTCTCTACAAGAAGCAAGTTGTGATTTTGGATTCTTAAGTTCAAGCTCGTAGAGATGCCGACATTGTGGACACGGAAACGATACGTTTTGCCTGTTCCAGGGAAGCAAATTTGTTAGGTATCATAGCGCTAATGCTATGCACAGAGATCTGCCAATATCAACAATATAGAATATCAACAATATAGAACATTTTTAGCAAATATCTAACGATGATTTCTTGGAAAAGGAATTAGTAATATAAGACACCAACTATGATGTTGCATATGTTAATCTCATTCCAGAAGCTGCATTGACAAGGCAAACCCATTTGAAAAAGAAAAAAGAAACAGCAGCAATAAAATTCAGAAAAATATTAAGCCCTGCTTGTGCTTGATGTTCCAGGACATATATGAGAGAAGGGGTTTGACCA